>NC_138143.1:16280237-17681151 GCF_964188305.1 Podarcis bocagei
TGCGTAACATTTTGCAATGAAACAAAGGTTAGGTGTACATTTGGTCCTGTGGCTTGCGGTACAGGGAGGCCACCCAGAGAGGAGAGAAACTATTTGAGGCTCATCAAAAGCACAAGAGAAATGTAAATGCAGGCTATTAAAAAGCCACCCAAAAACAATGGGATAACACTATACTGTTACAAGCAAACCTTCCATTTAAAATGCGTTTGGGTTAAGATCAGAAGTAATTTGTTTTCCTAATTTTTATTTCACACCAGAGACCAAAAGGTACCGTTTCTAAAAGCTAAAATATTTATACTGTGGGCCAGACAGAGAAGTGCTTAAGGGGGGAAGGTGGAATCAAACTTCCTTATAAACTCTTTTACAGCAGATCTCAAAATTAAGAAATACCAGTGAGGCTAGTAATGTGGCTGAAAGGCAGGTACACTTGGAACATTTAGAAATGATGTCTTAAAGCACAGCATTGTCTTTTTATATGCAATGGATTTTTGAATACTTTCTCTGCTTGTGCTGAGTTTATGAAAGGTAATCAAGCTGCAATTATTAGGAGAGACCAAAAAAAAAAAAATGTCCAGGAGGTGGAGAAATGCCAAAACAGATCAAGTCGGAGTGGTGTTGTCCCAAGGGAATGCGAGAGACATAATAGGTAAAAATAATACTGCAGAAATTTGCACAATAAAAGATCTACTCTGACTTGTGGGACGTATCTGTGCCACAAATCAGTATCAGTTTTAGAGCATTTAAATGTTGTGGCTCCACATCCCTCCACCCCTGCAAAGGATTGTGGGAACTGGTGAGAATTCTACGTTATAAATTCTGACCCACTCACAAAACTAGTTAGCAGAGTTCCCTGAGAAAGGTAACAATATAGACCTCTTAAGACAGTCAGAGGGAAATCCTATGCATTCAGTGGGGTTTACTTTCATGTACGTAAGACGGCCGCGTTGCCAAAAGAGAAGATGTATCATCAAATAAGAAGGCAAAATATTGCATAACATTTGCATATTATATGTATAGATGCATGTGGAATATATGCACTATATTGTAATAATAACAATAACCATTTATTTATACCCCTCCCATCTGGCTGGGTTTCCCCAGCCACTCTGGGCGGCTCCCAACATAATATTGAAAACACAATAAAATATAAAACATCAAAAACTTCCCTATGCAGGGCTGCCTTCAGATGTTTTCTAAATGTCAGACAGTTGCTTATTTCCTTGTCATCTGATGGGTGGGCGTTCCACAGGGCGGGCGCCACTACCGAGAAGGCCCTCTGCCTGGTTCCTTGTAACTTCGCTTCTTGCAGTGAGGGAACCCCCAGAAGGCCCTCAGAGCTGGACCCCAGTTCTTTATGATGGGGGTGGAGACGCTCCTTCAGGTATACTGGACCTAGGCCATTTAGGACTTTAAAGGTCAGCACCAACACTTTGAATTGTGCTCAGAAACGTACTGGGAGCCAACAAAGGTCTTTCAGGACCAGTGTTATATGGTCTCAGCAGCCACTCCCAGTCACCAGTCTAGCTGCCGCATTCTGGTTTAGTTGTATACAACACATCTCACCATAGGGAGGAAGACTGCGACCAAGTGGCTGTGTAAGTCTGCTCAGTCTGCTGTCTAGTTCCTAATTCAGTTGCTAATTAAACAAATCCTTTGGTAGAGGCTTGGACAAAGCTTATTTGCTTTCCCATGATCCTCTAAGTGAATTCAATTTCTGCACATATGAAAGAATGAATGAGAAAACTGAGGAGCAGGGAAAGGAAAAGACAGAATGGATAGAAATTGAGGTCTCGCGACTATTTCTCTCAGTCCTGCCATCCTCGCAGGGACACTTGATGGGGATGCAGAAAAGGGTCTTCTTGGTGGCTGCGGCTGCTCCCAGACTCTAGAACCCTCTCCCTGGAGAAACTAGACTCCCCCCCCCTTGTTATCCCTCCATCAGCAGGTGAAAAAGACATGTTTGTTCCAACAGGCTTTGGGGAACGACTGCTTTTATTGAAAGGGCTGGTGCCGGGCTGCTTTTATTGTAATTATTTGTATGTTTTAAATAGACTATATATATATCTACATAGTTTTAATTCTATTAATGTTTAATTGCTTTTAAATGATGGTCCCCCCCCCTGTGTTTTTAGCGATTCTTGTTTTTCTCTGAAAGTCGCCTTGAGTCTCATCAGGAAAAAAGGCAAGGTATAAATACATACATACAGTCATGCCTCGGGTTACAGGCGCTTCAGGTTGCGCATTTTCAGGTCGCGGGCCGTGCCGAACCCGGAAGGACCGGAACGGGTTACTTCTGGGTTTCGGCACTCGCGCATGCGCAAAAGCACAAAATGACGTCATGCACATGCGCAGATGCACCAAATCGTGTCACGTGTGTGCGAAGACACAGCGCTTCAGGCTGTGAATGCTGCGGGTTGCGAATGTGTCTCCCGCACGAATCATGTTCGCAACCAGAGGTATGACTGTACACACATACATACGAGAAATGCACTGGTATCAACTGGTACAGAACTGATGCAATGTGCTCCAGCTGCCTTGCCTGGCTCATCTTCAAAGACAGCTCCCAACTTGAATTGGTATTGTTTGCTAGTGTAATGTTCTTTACAGCACTGTTCTCCAGAACTGTCAACCTGCTGCTTTTCAACAGGATGAAATTTTGTAAATAATATGTGGAATTAAGTGGAAAAAATAAATGTTTCGATACAAACCCTACATGACTTGCTGTGATATTTTTTTAAAAAAGTGTTCTGAGGAATCATGGTTGTGCCAAAGCCTGGAGCTATTTTTGGTTGGTTATTTGGCAAACACCTCCTTCTTTCTCCTCCTCCTCCTCAAGAGAACAGAAGACTCTGAGAATTAAAAGCATAAGTGCTTTGAACCAATGTGCCAAGTGAAATTCATCACAATTTATTGCTCCCTATAAGACAAATGGAAAGCTCCTTATTTATCTCAAATATTCGCAGTCGTAGGAGCCTGTGATACAATCCTACCCTGCTCTTCTGGCATTATTAATTTATTTATTTTCAGATTGTTTAGGGGAGAGGTAGAACCGCCAACTTCAACGGCGCATGTAACAATCGACCAAAAATATTCTTGAGGAGCAATCAATCAGGATTATATATTCTTCTGATTTCCAAGCTGGCTTCTGTTGGGCTACAGACTTACGATTAATGCTCGCTTCATTTATCACTTCTGAAGCAGGGGAAATCTCATTCAAAGACAGGAGGATTGGGCAGCAAGTGGAAAAGACAAAGGAGAACGAATATTTCCATTGAATGTGCAAGAGTACCATATGTCTGAACAGAAATGCCATTTCCAACCTTTTTAAAAATAAATACATAAATAAATAAATCCCCCTTTAACCTATGGCTAGAATCAAAGTTAATCTATTAATGGAAAAAATGTTCAAACCAAACATCTGAAGCTGACCTGTAGAAAAGACTCTATGAGCTGAAAACACAGGTGCTATACGTAGCTTTGTTATCCATGAAATTATTTCAATAAAACCTATTTAAAACAACAACAACAACAACAGAGCACAGCTGACTGGTTCTACAGCAATGAAGTGTTGATGGGCAAGAAAAGATCTAAAGAGACATGGTGAAGAAAGACTTGAAGAGATTAAAGTCGGCTAACACTAAGCAAAAAGATAAGCATGGAAAAGCAAATAACTGTTTATAGTGTGGAGCACCTAGAAGAGCCTTGTCCAATCTGCGCCCCTCCATGTGTCAGGCTCCAAGGACTCGGCATCCTCCCTCCCTTTTGCCGTAGATAAGCAGGACAAAGCGAAAATAGTCGCTTTCCATTTAAAGAGTCTTTCATGGTCACAGCAAAGGAACAAAGCAGCCATTCTCAGAATGAAGGTGCTCCCCATTAAGGTTTCCACCCACTTCCTCCCTAGTCACTTCCGCCTCTTGCAACCTGATCTTGCAACCACTGTGCTTCTTGTGTAGCCACCTTATCTGCTCTACGTGACCTTGGACTGATAGGCTGGACACTTTCCAGTGAGAGTCGGTTAGCTCACTCTCTTCCAGTTCTTCACGTTGCTGTTCACCCCCCAGTTTGTCCCAACTTTTGTCTTCAGAACTATGCCCCTCTGCAAACCACGGTTCCATCTTTATACTGCTCCACTGCTCCTGGGCAGTTTTAGGATTCTGGTCAGGAGCAGGGGGATGGGGAGGCTCCCACTATTCCTCATCCGAGCTGCAGACCTCAGCCTGGTCTCTGACACCATGTTACTATTCCAAACTGTTGTAATTAAATGCATTGCAACAGGAATGGGCAACCTGTGGCTCTACAAATGATTGCAGACTAAAGCCCCCCCAGCCATAATGACTGGGGCTGATGGGGGTGCGGGTCCAACAACAAGTTCCCTATCTGTATATGATCCTAAAGAGTCCTTTTGGTGAGATAATAGCATTCTACCACATTGCCACCTACCAAGAAGCCTTGATGGATTTCGATATTCCTTTTGTGCCAATTATTCCTACATAATTGTTTAAATTGATGTAGCATATCTGTTAATTCACTGCAACTTGAATAAAGAACTAAATTTTTTTTTTTTAAAAAAAATGGTACCTTCAACAGTAACAATTGCCTACAAACAGAAGCAAGTGATTATAGCACATTTTCCAGCCTGGCTCATTGAACATCGTGGTTGTGTCTCATGCATTTCCTATCACCAGCAAGCAGTGATAAAGGGAGAGGGAAAATAGAGACTGACACATGATCACCACAAACACTCTTCAGCCCTTCACCTGTGCAGGGGCCCATGCATGGACAAGTGTGGGATGTAAGCATTACAGGCCAGTAGATATTTTTGCACATGTAGGGCTCAAGTGGAATGCACCAGGCTCTATTAGATCATTTTCTGTGTCCTTCACTGGGACATGAAGGGCAGGTTTATACAGCATGTATGTCCAAAGCAGTTGTGGAGCTGGGCTGCTAGAGATACAAAGATCCCATAAAGTTTGAAAGGTATTTTTACGATTAGCCATGCACTTTAGGCATTCTCCAAGAGACTCAGGACTTTGAGCAAGTGTACATCGAGAAATGTATTGTGTTGTTGTTGTTGTTGTTGTTGTTGTTGTTGTTGTTGTTGTTGTTTAGTCGTTTAGTCATGTACGACTCTTCGTGACCCCATGGACCAGAGCACGCCAGGCACCTCTGTCCTCCACTGCCTCCCGCAGTTTGGTCAAACTCATGCTGGTAACCTCGAAAACACTATCCAACCATCTCATCCTTCAAACCATATTTTGCGCTCTCCTCTTTCACCCTCATTAAAAGGTTATTTAATTCCTCCTCACTTTCTGCCATCAAGGTTGTGTCATCTGCATATCTGAGGTTGTTGATATTTCTTCCAGCAATCTTAATTCCGGCTTGGGATTCATCCAGCCCAGCCTTTTGCATGATGAATTCTGCATATAAGTTAAATAAGCAGGGAGACAATATACAGCCTTGTCGTACTCCTTTCCCAATTTTGAACCAATCAGTTGTTCCATATCCAGTTCTAACTCTAGCTTCTTGTCCCACATAGAGATTTCTCAGGAGACAGATGAGGTGATCAGGCACTCCCATTTCTTTAAGAACTTGCCATAGTTTGCTGTGGTCGACACAGTCAAAGGCTTTTGCATAGTCAATGAAGCAGAAGTAGATGTCTTTCTGGAACTCTCTAGCTTTCTCCATAATCCAGCGCATGTTTGCAATTTGGTCTCTGGTTCCTCTGCCTCTTCTAAATCCAGCTTGCACTTCTGGGAGTTCTCGGTCCACATACTGCTTGAGCCTTCCTTGTAGAATTTTAAGCATAACGTTGCTAGCGTGTGAAATTAGCGCAATTGTGCGGTAGTTGGAGCATTCTTTGGCACTGCCCTTCTTTGGGATTGGGATGTAGACTGATCTTCTCCAATCTTCTGGCCACTGCTGAGTTTTCCAAACTTGCTGGCATATTGAGTGTAGCACCTTAACAGCATCATCTTTTAAAATTTTAAATAGTTCAGCTGGAATACCATCACTTCCACTGGCCTTGTTATTTGCAGTGCTTTCTAAGGCCCATTTGACTTCACTCTCCAGGATGTCTGGCTCAAGGTCAGCAACCACACTACCTGGGGTATACGAGACATCTATATCTTTCTGGTATAATTCCTCTGTGTATTCTTGCCACCTCTTCTTGATGTCTTCTGCTTCTGTTAGTTCCTTTCCACTTTTGTCCTTTATTATGGTAATCTTTGTACGAAATGTTCCTTTCACATCTCAAATTTTCTTGAACAGATCTCTGGTTCTTCCCATTCTATAGCTTTCCTCTATTTCTTTGCATTGCTCGTTTAAGAAGGCCTTCTTGTCTCTCCTTGCTATTCTTTGGAAATCTGCATTCAATTTCCTGTATCTTTCACTATCTCCCTCGCATTTTGCTTGCCTTCTCTCCCCTGCTATTTGTAAGGCCTCAATGTATTGTATAGGTAAAGATAAAGGTACCCCTGACTGTTAGGGTCCAGTTGTGGATGACTCTGGGGTTGCACGCTCATCTTGCTTTATTGGCCAAGGGAGCTGGCGTACAGCTTCCGGGTCATGTGGCCAGCATGACTAAGCCGCTTCTGGTGAACCAGAACAGCACACGGAAATGCCGTTTACCTTCCCGCCAGAGTGGTACCTGTTTATCTACTTGCTTTCAAACTGCTAGGTGGGCAGGAGCTGGGACTGAACAACGGGAGCTCACCCTGTCGCGGGGATTCCAACCGTCGAACTTCTGATTGGCAAGCCCTAGGCTCTGTGGTTTAGATCACAGTGCCTCCTATGTATTGTATAGCTAATTCTAAAAACATTAGAATAATACCCAAATAGAGATACATGTAGATCATATGCAGTGTAAGATCTAACTCAACCACCCAAAGATCTGTTACGGTATGCTGTTTCTCTTATTCAAAAACAAGAGATTTATCTTGAATGTGTATTCCTGACAAATAGAGAAGTAGGAGAAAGACCAGGCACAGGAATATTATGTATACAGAGGACAGCATTGTTGTAAAATAATATATTATATTTGGGCTCAGCTCAGGGGGGGGGGGGGTCCTTGCCTCGAGCTCCTGAATTTACTACAGCTGAGTTGCCAAAAACTTCCAAACCTCTTAGCCTCATTCCCATTACCAAAAAAATTCCACAGTCCCAGCAGATCAGATTTCATATCAATATTTGAGTGGGCTGGCAGCCAAAGCCTTATCAAGGAAATACGTAATTACTGTACTGACTAGACTGTCGCATGCTGAATTCTACAACTCACACACCCCTCTCTGTCTCAGAAACTAATATAATAAAAGTGCAATGAGATAACGTATCTGCCCTTTTTTATTTATTTGTCCATTGCAGTTGAGTTGCCTTAACTGATGAATACTTCAGGTACCATTAAGGCTACTGACAAATGCCTGGTTTGAAGATGGAAGTTCCAAATTTATACAGGATACACAGTGATATACCATCATTTTGCCTCCTGATGAATAGTTGTTATGGTAATTGAAAAATCTTGCATCAACTTGTTATATTTGGCCATAAGTCAGATATCTAAAATGCCTACAACTCTTCTGTAATTAAAATTCATCTCCATGCATTTATTTCATTCCATTGATATTTCTAGGTCAGAGGCATCTATCCCATTATCCAACCAGGCTGACAAGAAATCTTTTGGCCACAAGGATTCTAATTTCATTCAGCTTATTATTATGGTTTACATCTGCAAAGCTGCAAGTCTATTTCAAATGTGAGTTTACCAGCTGTTAAACTATAGAAGATTTGCTTCTTTACCAATTTAAAAAGCTTATATCCCACTTTTCCCCACCGGATAGACCTCAAGTGGCTGCCAATGTAAACCTATTTAAAAGCACATCAGCAGTGTACAAATAAAGATTAAAAAAATAAAATATACATATAAAAACAGCGTAACAGCCGACCAGTATAAGAGACCATTGAGAAGGGATGCAGTAAAGTCATCTGACTTCCTTCACAAAAATCCACATACTGAATGGCATAATGATGAGGACAAGGTTGCATCTCCCTTGAACTCTGAGGCCTGCAGTTTGTTTTCAGTTAGCTTTTAGTTTCTAGCCATTAGCCAGGTAAGTTTTTATATTGTTAATCTTATTCTAATACTTCCTGGGAGGTTTTGAAACCTTCAAGAACTACTGGTAAATCCAAACAACTCTGTGAGCTAGCTGAAGATATCCTCCTCCCATTTGGAGAAGATGAGCAAGGCCAGTACAGTGGTACCTCGGGTTAAGTACTTAACCTGAAACTGTTCTTAACCTGAAGCACCACTTTAGCTAATGGGGCCTCCTGCTGCCGCCATGCCGCCAGAGCACAATTTCTGTTCTCATCCTGAAGCTAAGTTCTTAACCTGAAGCACTATTTCTGGGTTAGCGGAGTCTGTAACCTGAAGCATATGTAACCAGAGGTACCACTGTACTGTTTTGCTATGCTACCTTAAGCCCCTTTCAGTTGTCTTACTCAAGCATAAAAGCAACATGCCAGTGAGGACATGCTAAGTTGAAGAATACATACATACATCATGCTAAGTTGAAGAATACATACATACATCACATCACTTGTACTCCTTTAATTTCCCCCCGCAAAATACATGGAATGGGAGTGGAGTTGCAAAGGAACCACGAGCTCCACACTGGTTTCCATCCAGTTTGCAAAGAAAAAGAAGACTTCAATCAGCTACAAAAATGGCAGCATACATAAACACCATTCAGAGCTGATGCTAGGCATACATAAAAATGACAAGTGAGAAGCAGCCCTGAATCTCAAATGGTGTAGCAGGATGACACATCCATATACAACAGGCTCTATAGCAGCTACTTGAAACCTTTCTCCTCCTTTTCTTCTATGTCTTCTATTTCAGTATTGAGCACAGATGCCACACTTGAGGTATAACAATGTGATGAATTAGAGCAATCAACATGAACCAAAGACACCTGCATTTAAACCCCTGCTCAACCACGAAGCTAACTGGGTAACCCTGGACCAGTAAGGGTCTCTTAGCCTAACCTTCTTCATACAAGCCCCGTTCTGTGCCCAATAAGCCTTTGCCCAGCAGCGCTGTAGCCCATAGATTGCAGCAAAATACTGGGTAAGGCTTTGCCCAGTATCTTCTCTGTGTGATGGGCTCATGGGAAAAAGCTGTCCCATGAGCCCTTGCTGCAGAGGGAAGCCTGTGTAAGGCTGCTTCTCCTGGAGCTCACAGCCATTTTGCTTTGAGAGCTTCCCACTCGCCCACCTCAGGTTAGAGCTTTCACTGAGCAATTTTGGGTCGCTGGTTGACAGGAGTGGAAAGGATTTCTCTCTCTCTCTCAACCTCAGTGGCGTAGCGTGGGGGGTGCAGGGGGGGCCGGCCGCACCGGGCACAACATCTGGGGGTTAGGGTTAGGGGGCACAAATCCACGGGTTAGGGGACGCAAATTACTTGCCTTGCCCCGGGTGCTGACAACCCACGCTACGCCACTGCTCAACCTGATTGGCACTTGGTCTCCTTTCTTTCTTTCTTTTTTTGCCTTTCCCTCAGTGAAATTATGGCTTTCCTTTGTAGGCAGAAGAACATTGCATGATGGTGGAAATGGCATTGGGCAGGATCAACATAGTATAGGGGGGCTCCCATAAGGGGTCTGAGGGGAGAATTGACCACGGCAAATCTGGGCCTGGTTGGAATCTACACTCTGGTCCCAGTGAGACCTTGCTTTCCTGGCTTCCACCATAGCAAGGTTCAACACTGGTTCTCAGTGGATCCAAACCCAGCGGATCCATTCCATCAGCATGGGGCTTGTGGAATGATGAACTGATCCTGGGACCCAATGCCATGCCAACCCTTGCCCTGCCTGCTGATGTCAATAAAGATTTGGCCTGATTTTATCCCATCGCTGTTGTACAGTCCGGTTATTTTGTTGCTCTCATGCATTATATAATGCGCCTGCCTGGGCAAATAAGCTAGGTTTAGTGAAAGTGTTAGTAGGCAAACTATACAGTCATACCTCGGGTGAAATGTGTTTCAGGTTGAGCATTTTCAAAATACGCTCCGTGGTGACCCAGAAGTAATGGAGCGCATTACTTCCGGGTTTCACTGCTCGCGCAGATGCTCAAAATGACGTCACGTGCATGCGTGGAAGCGGCAAAACACGACCCCCGCACGCGCAGACATGTCTTACGTTCTACTCAGGATGCGAACGGGGCTCCAGAACGGATCCCGTTCGCATCCAGAGGTACCACCATATAGGCAAACTAAATAGAGGTAATAACATGCAAAGAGACTTTAAATATAACTAGGGTTTTTTCCCCCCCAGCATGGATTGCAGGAAGCAACTTTTCTCCTCTTGATGAGATCGTTTCTCCTGTCAACGAACATACGCAACTCTCGTTAATGGTAATGTGAGTTACATACATGCATGCGGTGGGAATGATGAGCCCCCTGTGGTCGTAGGTGCAATGTCTATTCATTCTTTCTTTTCTCTTGCCTGAGGTACAGAAGCTGGCTATTTGACTCTGCTTGGCACTCGCTGCGCTGTTAATGTATAATCTGCAAAAGCCATTTTATCTATGGCATCATTTGTTTATTTTACAAAAAAGAAGTTAATGTGCCTCTTATGTGGTTTCACAGGTAGAACTGATGATGGCATCATGCCTGCTTGAAAATAATTTTAAGGGGTTTTCATCAAATGCGTTATTTGCAGAGTGTGATATCCTGATATCGTCAGTGTAATTACCTTGCCAGATGAGTGCTTTGTTTGGTTCACATATTGTAGCTCTGTTTAAATACAGGAAATGAATGGTGTGTCTTGAACACACACATATACATAGCGAGTGAGCAACAAGCAGCCATGAATTATAAAACTATAATTCCATCTCAGTCTCCTGCTGACTTCATAGCCCACAAATGTGAAATGTTCAAGTCATTTTAGGCTCTGTCACCAGTCGCATTTTGCAAGCCCACAGGTTATTGGTATCATTCCATATTTTCTCTCTCTCTCTCTCTCTCTCTCTCTCTCTCTCTCTCTCTCTGTACACACACACTACATTTGTGAGTCATCATATGCCCTGAGCTATCTGCTGAGTCTCCTCTGTGGCGTTATAAATGAAATGTATGTTATATGTCACTGACAAATGCAAAAGACCTGCCAAAGTCCAAGCCTGAGCATTTCCTAGAAGCCACTCTTGTTCGGAATGACTTTTTATATCTAGATGAAGCAAGCACGAGTTTATCTTAATTTGCTTCTCTACACGTACATTTTATTGGGAATTTCCTTGTGGGCTGAGAAATGACTCCTAAATCTCCACAAGAACACTGAAATGTAGTAAGTAGCACATCAGTAAAGTGTTAGTAAAAGGTAAAGGTAAAGGGACCCCTGACCATTAGGTCCAGTTGTGGCCGACTCTGGGGTTGCGGCGCTCATCTTGCTTTATTGGCCAAGGGAGCCGGCGTACAGCTTCCGGGTCATGTGGCCAGCAGGACTAAGCCACTTCTGGCAAACCAGAGCAGCGCACGGAAACGCCGTTTACCTTCCCACCGGAGTGGTACCTATTTATCTACTTGCACTTTGACATGCTTTTGAACTGCTAGGTTGGCAGGAGCAGGGACCGAGCAACGGGAGCTCACCCCATTGTGCGGACTCGAACCACCAACCTTCTGATCGGCAAGTCCTAGGCTCTGTGGTTTATCCCACAGTGCCACCCGTGTCCCTCACAGACGGGGTATCTATGAGCAAATTATACCAATCCATTAATTAGTCTCTTTAGCCCATCAAAATAATAAAATAGATTAATCCATATCACCTAAAGGGAAGCAGGGAACTGCATCTTGTCCAGGTCTCTCACTTTATCATACATTTCTTTTTAATTTCAGGCAGGAAGGAGAACTTTGATAGGTGGAAAAAGCAGACACTATCTTAAAAAGGGAACAAGTTGGATGCATCCTAAGTTAGTTGTGCAGTGTTTCCACTGAAAACAGTGGAATGTCAGTTACTCATGGTATGACTAAGTTAAGTCTCACTGGTTCTGATGGGAAGTAAGTGTGACTAAATTAGTCTGAATCCAGTCCATAACACATTTCATAAGAAAGAAAGTACACCAAAGCAGCTGAATGATTCACAATCCCTTGGTGCCAGGGTTTGCAAGCACAGAATTTTAAGGCGAAATGGCTATACTTAACAGGGAACCCACGGATTTTTGAGGCTCGTGCTGTTGTACAAAACTACATGGGTCTGATCTTGTGCCGTACAATCCTAATAATAATAATAATAAATTTTTATTTATACCCCGCCCTTCCCGGTTCAAAAACAGGGCTCAGGGCGGCTAACAACAATTTTGAAACACTTGATTGTAAAAGCAGCATAAAGTACAGTGTAAAAACATGAATAATAATAAAATTCAAAGTTCAGAAATCAGTTTAGGGGAAATCCATTTAATAAGCATTAGATAGTCACCAGGGCTAGCTGGGTGAATTAGTCCTACATGGGCCAGTGAGGAGGCCAGGGGAGACTTAGCTGTGGGGTCTCAGGCTGGTGATCTTCATAAAAGGGGAGGGGGAGGGAAGAGAAGGGAAATAAAAGATCAGGCTGAATTCAAATTAAAGGCCAGGCGGAATAAGCATTTTTATAGAGGTGTCCTAGTGATTTCAATGGGGCTTTATTTTCTAGTCAATGTCCCTAAGGACTGCACTCCAATTTATGTAAAATTTCACAAACCAGGTGCAGTCATGACTTAAATGAAAAAATTGACAGCCAAATATTAATAGGGAATTTCCCAAGAAAATCTAGAAAAGCGTTTGTCTTCAGGTCAGTATGTTTAAACTTAAGGAAGTTTGTCCTGAAGATTACAGACTGCCAACCTTGAGTGGCACTTGAACCTCGACAAGGGGAAAACTGGGAATGATTGCACAGAATAAAATGTGTATAGGGGAAGAATTTCCTACTAACCTGCAGATGAATATTCATGAAGACTAAAAAGTTAACAAACCGCTATGGAAATATGGAGAACTGACTGGGAAAATCAGAAACCAAAATTGACACATCTGCCCATTTCTACTCCAGAGACTGCTTTGAGAAGCTGGAAGCACAGCAGACCACTTCATTTGTGATTCACATGAAGGGAGCATCACACAAACACATCTGATGATTTGACAAATAATTTGTAGATGCACCTGTTCACACTAGATTCTGACACATCAAATGTATATTTTTAATAATAATAATAATAATAATAATAATAATAATAATAATAATAATAATAATTTCTATTTATACCCTGCCCTCGCCAGCCAAGGCCGGGCTCAGGGCGGCTAACAAGCAATAATAAAAACTAGTTAAATGAATACAACTTAAAAACAAGATTAAAATACAACAATTAAAATAATGAAACATCAAAATATTAAAATGCAGCCTCATCACAGGAGGAGAAAGGAAAAAGAAAGAGGGGGAGGGAATCAAATTGGCTCCAAGCCAAAGGCCAGGTGGATGAACTCTGTCTTACAGGCCCTGCAGAAAGAAATCAGATCCTGCAGGGCCCTGGTCTCATGAGACAGAGCGTTCCACCAGGCCTTTGGCTTGGAAAAGGCCCTGGCTCTGATTGAAGCTAATCTAACTTCTTTAGGGCCCGGGTTCACTAGGGTGTTGCTATTTATGGACCTTGAGGCTCTCCGTGGGGCATACCGGGAGAGGCGGTCCCGTAGGTACAAGGGTCCTAGGCAGAACCTGCCTTATTTTTGTAATTTTCAGCTGTTCCACTATTGTGTAATATTACACTGTAATATTAATGTTGTATTTTAATCATTGTGATCTGCCCTGGGACCTTTGGGTAAAGGGCAAGAAATAAACTGTGACAATGATAATGATAAATTAGGCTGCAGTTCTAGCCCTGGGAGTAAGCCCTGCTGCACTCAGTCGTGCTTATTTCTGAATAAGCATGGTAAGGACTGCACTGTGAGTTTCCTTTTATTACATTTGTCAGTGCCATGACTTCAGAGTCGAGCAGTAATGAAAACATAGTCAGTGGTTAAAGAGTTGCTAGCTAATGAGCAAGGCCAGGTATCTGACTCTAACCTGATGCTGGTCACCAAGGGAGTGCCAAATCCAAGGCTGCCAAGCAGGAGCCCCCTGGGTCAGATTTCACATGTCCCATTAAGCCTAGGCCTGAAGAACTGAGTGCCTCCCAATCTACCACACTGGTTCATTTGCACAGGGAGCACACCAGGGAGGGGGGCAGGGGTTGCAGAAGTGCCCTTGGGGTTGGCCCTCTAAGTATTGCAGTTCTCACAATGGAGAGGAGGCCTAGAAAAGGTGGACTTTAAGCTAAAGCAAAAAAGGCCTCAGTACACCACTTGTTTTCATTGGAGCAAGTTGCTCAGTTGGAGCTCTCCATGGTGCTGCAGCACTTGACCTGGCTTGCCACCTTGCTCTGTGGGCTCTCTTGCCCAACCAGAACAGTGTATTCAATCTGGATGACTTGGATATTCCCTAAAACAGATTTGCCCTATCCTTTGGATTTAAAACAAACAAACCACTGAACACGTGCAGTGTGCAAGGGCAATGCCCTACATTAGCAATGGGAAACCTTAGGCCACATGTAGCCCTCAGGGCTCTCTATATAGCCCTTGAGACTATCTCCAGATCACACCCCTCACCAGCCATGCTTTGTATCATTCTTGAGTGCTTCTTGAGCCAGGGGGTTGGTGGAGGGACAATGAGTGATCAGAGGGAAAAGAAGGAGCAGACTGGGAGGAGGAGGTGTCAGAAGCAGAAGAGGTAGCAGGGTTTAGTGAGCAGGAAGAGGCTGTTGCAGACAGCAGTTCAGACTCCGAGGCTGGAAAGGAATGGAGCCAGGAGACAGAGGGGCAGGCTGCTGAAGAATACAGGGAGTCTTCCCCTCCTGCTGCAACCAGCTCCCTTCCCCACTGGTCTCCCAGAACATGCAGAGAAATGGGGGGGAAAGCAGGGCAGAGATTTGTTGTGCACAGAACAGTTTGAGATTGCCTGGAGGGGAAACCCTGGAGAGAAGGAGCCTTAGAGAGCGTTGGGAAGGCAGCAACCTTCAATCCTCCCAACTGCCTCATTTTGGCAAGACCTACTGGGAAGAGTTTGTTGGGATCACTGTTGTTGTTGTTTAGTCATTTAGTCATGTCCGACTCTTCGTGTCCCCATGGACCAGAGCATGCCAGGCACTCCTGTCTTCCACTGCCTCCCATAGTTTGGTCAAACACATGCTGGTAGCTTCAAGAACACTGTCCAACCATCTCGTCCTCTGTTGTCCCCTTTGCCTTGTGCCCTCAATCTTTCCCAACATCAGGGTCTTTTCCAGGGAGTCTTCTCTTCTCATGAGGTGGCCAAAGTATTGGAGCCTCAGCTTCACGATCTGTCCTTCCAGTGAGCACTCAGGGCTGATTTCCTTCAGAATGGATAGGTTTGATCTTCTTGCAGTCCATGGGACTCTCAAGAGTCTCCTCCAGCACCATAATTCAAAAGCATCAATTCTTTGGCGATCAGCCTTCTTTATGGTCCAGCTCTCACTTCCATACATCACTACTGGGAAAACCATAGCTTTGACTATACGGTCCTTTGTTGGCAAAGCGATGGCTCTGCTTTTTGCACTACTTTGGCTTCTCTGAATAAAGAGTTAACTTCACTGACACCGTTTTTTTTATTGCTGACCTATACCTGACTCTGGCTCCTGACACTACTCTTATGAAGGTGCGGGGAGGTGGGGAATTACATTAATTGCTTCATTCACTTTGTCTTTGGCCTTATCCATCATTTGACACGTGGCATCAGGGAGGAAAGGCAGTCCTTGGGATGAAAAGGATTCCTCACCCCTGCTATTAATGTTCATTTTTTGGTGCAGGCTCACCCCTGCTATTAATGTTCATTTTTTGGTGCAGGCACATATGAATGGAAAGTAGGGGTCAGAGGCTGGCAAAGCAGCTATGGTTATTTCTGCTCATGGTGGAAAAGAAAAGAAGAAAACATGCAGGCGAAAACAATGGAAAAGTCTATAAATAAAAGAATGTCGCCATGCTTCGTATTAAGGGTTCCTAAAAATGTCTCTGACGGAGATATAACATGACAGTTACTAGATGTTCAATGCCAACTGAATATTAAAGATGAATTTAATAAAGGTTCAAGGGCATATATCTGACCCAGTCTTGGCAGCAAGAAATAGCCTTAAAGGGATGGGAAAAGACTGTCCTGAAACACAAAGGTTTTCAGGTGCGAGGATATCGTATAGAAAGAGACAGGAAAGCCATTCCCCACAGCCTCAGAGACAAAGGTATTTTGATAAGACAAGTGATTATTGATTTACCTAGTCTGAAATATTCTCAAGTGTAATTCTAAGAGGTGCAAGGATCTCTGTGTGTATATATGCATATATAATGAATTTCTGCATGGAGCCAGGATAACTCCTGGGGTTGAAAGAGATGGGAAATTAAACCAAGGAAAGGTTCAGAGTGAAGGGGACTTGTTTCTCCCAAAGAAAATGATTTAAATTAGCGGGTGCCAGGTCTACTTTCTCTCACAATGTTATTTTGTCTATCTTCATGCAGCTGGTATTGCCAAACCCCATGGTTCAAATTCATGAGTCATCTCCTTCCTCACAATCTTAACACTGTTTCAAATTTGAAAACAATTTTGAGGGCGTTGGTTATTTACTTTTCAATCTTTTAAATTTTTAATTGTTCAACACTTTCAATATTTCTACAACTACTCATATTCTAATACTTCAAACAATAGAAGTTTTAAATTAAAACACCGTTTATTGCCAGTTTAGAAAGAAGCTGAAAATCTTTCATGCGGCTTCCATTAGTGCTTGTGCAGAAACAGGTTTCATGTCTTTATTAGAGAACAGTCTTGCAGCATATACAACTCTGTTAATTATGTTGCCATGAGATTCTAGTTTGAATTATATTTTGAAATTTTAAAATAGCTAGTTTTAACTTTGACTTTTATTGACAATTATAATGTGGGGTGGGTTTTTTTTGCAAAGTGCTTAAAAGGTTCTTTTTGCAATCAAGCAGTATATGATTATTGTTAAATAAAATAAGATTGGCTGGAGGAGAACCATTTTATTTTAATACTGTATTTACTCAAGTCTAATGCGCCATCAAAACTAATGCGCACCTTAATTTTCGCAACGTAACTTGGCCAAAAAAAGGGAGCATTTGATTTGAGTAAATACGGTAAATATGCTATGGCCTTTCCTTTTTCCTGGGAACATAAAACATGTATTTTAAACTACAAAGTGTAAAAACCTTGGACTGTATACAAACTGTGTGCATGACGCTTTCCACTCATGCAATATGATCTCCCCAACCCTAATTTGTTGTTGTTGTTTAGTCGTTTAATCATGTCCAGCTCTTTGTGACCCCAAGGACCAGAGCACGCCAGGCACTCCTGTCTTCCACTGCCTCCTGCAGCTTGGTCAAACTCATGTTGGTAGCTTCAAGAACACTGTCCAACCATCTCATCCTCTGCTGCCCCCTTCTCCTTGTGCCCTCCATCTTTCCCAACATCAAGGTCTTTTCCAGAGAGCCTTCTCTTCTCATGAGGTGGCCAAAGTCTTGGAGCCTCAGCTTCAGGATCTGTCCTTCCAGTGAGCACTCAGGGCTGATTTCCTTCAGAATGGATAGGTTTGATCTTCTTGCAGTCCATGGGACTCTCAAGAGTCTCCTCCAGCACCAGAATTCAAAAGCACCAATTCTTCGGCAACCAGCCTTCTTCATGGTCAATAATAAAGGTATATAAAGCACACCAGTTCAATGTATGTATCCAGTAGAGTCTAGTCACACTTTAGTGCAAGCCTAACCATGTCTACTCAGAAGTTAGTCCTGCTGAATTCAGTTGCGCTTACTTCTAGGTAAGTGGGGTTAGGGTTGCTGTCTACTGGTTTCAATGGGTTGAAAGTGGGAACAAGTTCTTCTGGATTCAACTCTCAGTGTACAAATTTGTGTGAACAATGATATCAACTTTGTAGTTCCTCCCCCACTACCAGTCATGAGATGTACAGCAGACATGGCATAAAGATTATTGGAAACCCTCTCAAAGGAGACCTGTCAGGTTCCATCTCTGCTCACTTTTTGGCAGGCAGTCAAAATACAATACAGGTACCTTTTTTAAAACGGATGCTTAAAAATTTAATCCAATTTATTAATCAGTAAATATTCCAGCTCTAATAATCAGACACACAAAAACAAAGAAAAGGGGTGGAATCTAACCCAAAGGGAGGTGCAAAAAGTATACACAACGTACTAAATTTTTTTTAAAAATCTCACTTATTGTCATTAGTGTTGGGTATGTAAAAACACCTTATATACAACATAAGCAAAAGAGAGAGAAAAGAAACCCTTGGTTTGCTTCCTCATGGTTCTTATAATCTGAAGTTTCACATTAATGAGGGAATAGAGAAGGGAAAGAGGATAATAATTATAGAATTATAGCTGGTATGTTTCTCCCTAATCTGCACCATTTGGAGTTACGCTTAACCGAAGCCTCTCACTTTCTAAATCCATTTAGATGCCAACTGCACTCAAAATTCATCTGGTGATGGGCAAAGTTTCATATCACATTCCAAAATCTTAAGCATCACCCTCGCTTAAACTTTTGTGTGTCTTAAGCAAATTAACATAATAACCCAAACTTGTGGTGGAAAAACTGTCTCAGTATAGCATTTTTCAATATCATATTCCTAAGTAACATCGTTTCAGTTTCTAGATTATTATTTCCAGTGAATTTCGCAGGCCGCTGGCTTCATCTTGCATCATTTGAGCAATGCTTAGTATCCAAAGCATTTAGACATCATTTTGAAACTACTTCAGAAAATAGAAGTCCTTTTCTCTTGCCTGCCTTAGGAGCATCACAGGCCCTTCGCTAAAGGAAAATCAGGATGACTTAAACAACTCTGGTACAGATGACCCTTAAGATTTGTCACACAATACCTGTTGGCAATATCAATATAGTATCACTACAATCCTAGTACAATTCCATTCTAGTGCACTGAGCACTTGTATATCCCATACTACGTATACAATGCATCAAGCAGTTGGTCCCTTACCTTTCCTGCCTTGACCTGGCCACAGTGATCCATGCGACGGTCACCTCCAGGCTTGACTACTGTAATTCGCTCTATGCGGGGCTGCCCTTGAAGCTGTCCCAGAAACTCCAGCGGGTGCAGAATGCAGCAGCGAGGCTCCTCACAGGGTCTCTGCCATGGGAGTATATTCACCCAGTGCTTTTCCAGCTGCACTGGCTCCCGGTGGAGTACTGGGTCAGATTTAAGGTGCTGGTTTTGACCTTTAAAGCCCTTCACGGCCTAGGACCCTCATACCTACGGGACCGCTTCTCCCGGTATGCCCCACGGAGAGCCTCAAGGTCCTGGCCTTTGGCTTGGAGCCAATTTGATTCCCTCCCCCTCTTTCTTTTTTCTTTTACCTTTCTCCTCCTGTGTTGAGGCTGCATTTTAATATTTTAATGTTTCAATATTTTAATGTTGTATTTTAATCTTGTTTTTAAGTTGTATTCATTCAACTTGTTTTTATTGTTGCTTGTTAGCCGCCCTGAGCCCGGCCTTCGCTGGGGAGGGCAGGGTATAAACAAAAATTATTATCATTATCATTATTATTATTATAACAAGACTTAGATGTGGCTTCAAGTCTGCAACAATGGATTTAGTCAGCAGTGTTCATGGTACAGTATCTGCATGTCTTTCGTGAAATCCCTAAAAAATTCCCTCTTTCAAATTACCGAAATATCTATGGTGATTATTTTTAAGAACTGCTCATTAAAGTACTAGAGAAAGGAAAGGGAGGGTTTTAGAAAGTGTCTCATTTCATATGCACCTCTTACTTGGTTGAACAAGAAACGAATTCATCAAAGAGGACAAAAAACAAAATCCTGACAATATATCAGATGAAACTATGCTACGGAGCTTATCAGTTTGTAATAAAGTTAAAGTTAAAGGACACCTGGACAGTTAAGTCCAGTCAAAGGCGCTTGTGGGGTTGTGGTGCTCATCTCACTTTCAGGCTGAGGGAGCTGGCGTTTATCCACAGACAGCTTTCCGGGTCATGTGGCCAGCAGGACTACACCGCTTCTGGCATGACGGGACACCGTGACGGAAGCCAGAGTGCGCAGAAATGCCGTTTACCTTCCCACCGCAGTGGTACCTGTTTATCTACTTGCATTGGCATGCTTTTGAACTGCTAGGTTGGCAGGAGCTGGGGCAGAGCAACAGGAGCTCACTGCATCGTGGGGATTCAAACCACTGACCTTCTGATCGGCAAGCCCAAGAGGCTCAGTGGCTTAGACCACAGTGCCACCCGCATCCCTTCAGTAAATAATATGAAGCTCCATCTCAGCAAATTGCAACAGGACAATTCACTAAAGCAAGAATATGCACATAAAAGTGATTCTGCTGTCACCGACACCCCTCAAAGTAAGCCTCTGTAGGAGCCAAGCATTTTAATAATTTCTCCTGTACCTCTGTCAAAATCGTTTCCCCACTTTCAAGTTCCATTTTGGACATAACAGAGAAGGAAACACAGGACACGTTAGAATAAAGCTAAAGTTTATGTTGTGGATGCAAAAAGGAAAAAGAAAAAAATAGGAAATGATTTCTCAGTGAAATTTCCCACTTTGGTTTGTGGTAGCAATTCAGTTTATTTCAAGTTCTGCAAAAGCTTTTGGGTTTGAACACAGCCCAAACCAAACTTCCAGAGGTTTGCCCATGCCCTTATTCATGGAAATGGTATTTTTATGGCTTACCGCCCTCCAGAAACAGATTTCTCATAAACTGAAATGACATATATATTTTGAGCATCCAATTAGTGACTCTCCGAATGTGTTTAATCTTTGGACCCATTTGGAAGAATAAAACACTTCAAAACTATTAATTAAGAAAAGCTTAAATAGAAGGCATTTCCGTTTCAACCATTTCCAGGATAGCTGTATCATTCAAAGTGACATCTTGCTCTTAGCTAAATAAATGACCCACGTTCTAACAACAGATACAAAGACGGCAGTTCACGCTTATGATATTAATACGCAAAGAAGGGAATTTTTTTATTGACTGCCGTTTCCTCTGAAGTTTGAATTATGAGGGCAGAAGTTAAAACAGAGTTTTTCTGCCATTGAATGATTTTCTGAAGTATCTTTGCAGAGAGAAAAATGAAGAAAAAATTCTACATTAGCACAGTGGATCACATGTATCCCAGCCCTTTCATCTCAAATTCCATTCCCAAGGGGCCTTCGGTGTGCTTCTGCATAAAAGTAATTCATTTCACAATTTTTTCCAAACCCTTTTTAACATTTGTGCTTCAGGCAAAAATGAAACAACCAAAGTCTTTACGGTGCTATTCTTTAAATTAGGAGGGATGTAACATCATTGTTTCTTATCTAAAATACATAATGGATATTGCTAGTCCTGTTTGCTGCAAACATCACGCCTAGCTGCAAACAGATTTGCCATTTCAGAGAGAATATGTTGCCCTTTTCCTTACGCTGTGTTTTTGCTTTTTTGCCAAGCCACACTCTTGGAATAACAAATTCCCACTCGGACACGGGGAAATGAATAGAGGCATTGTTAGCCCACAGAAGACAAAAATGCTCCCTAAGAATATCAGAGAGGGAGCCTGTCATTTCCCCTCCTTTCTTCTTCCTTTTAGTGTTTTGATATGACTAATATCTTACTAAGATACACAAGAGGAGGCTTCTTAAATCTCATCCAGACTTAATCCCTCAGGGCTTCCCCTGGTATGTCGGTAGCCTAAAATGATCAGTTAACAAATACTGTCAGAGAGTATTTGTAGCAGTAAAGCCGGGGGGGGGGTAAGGGGGGAGTAGTTCATATCTTTGCTGCCTTCTCTTTTAGTGCCACTGCCAGACAAAATTATGTATCTACCAGAAGTACAGATTCAAAGCTTAATTTCAGCCAGGGCTCAGCACCTGAACTTATTTCAATGTGCATTGCTACAGTATAAGTTAACAATTCCCACCGCACACTTCTGTGTTTGGGGGGGCATGGCTTCCAAGCAAGAGAAGGCAGCTACCAGGGCTTCTGCATCTCTCTTCATGTTAACCGCTGAGGAAATTTTAGCGTGGTGTGTGTGTGTGTGTGTGTGTGTACACTGTTTCTTGGAAGATTTCTATCTCCTGACACATCCTTTGTTTTACCAACTTGGTTCTGTCTTAGTGAACTTGGTTCTCACTAAGTTTCCAAGTACCTGAGTGTTTTCTTAAAAATAAACAAACTAAGCAGTAGTTCTGATGGGTTCACCTCATGAGGACACACAACAGAGAGGTGCATAAGATTATCTGTGGTGCAGAGAAAGTGGAAACATTGTACAAATATTAGAAAATTTGCAAGCCCTGTTAATCCTGTACAGTGGTACCTCGGGTTACATACGCTTCAGGTTACGGATGCTTCAGCTTACAGACTCCGCTAACCCAGAAATAGTACCTCGGGTTAAGAACTTTGCTTCAGGATGAGAACAGAAATCGTGCGGCGGCAACGGGAGGCCCCTTTAGCTAAAGTGGTGCTTCAGATTAAGAACAGTTTCTTTTTTTTCCGTTTTCTTTTTTTTATATAAATTTTTATTGGATTTTCACAATTTATAACAACACAAACAATACACAATACAAACATACAAACACAAAAAACAAACATGTATAATTTCATATCCAGTTTTCTTAAAAACTTATTTCACTGACTTCCCCATACCTCCCCTTTCTGCATTCCAATTTCCAAATTTGTTTCAGCAAATCCTTCCCCTTAATTTCATCTAATCATTTCCTTTCCTTTTCTTTTACTTAAACTTTTTCAGTTGTAATCCCTTACTTTCTATAACCACAACATTTTAGCATTCATTAATTTTACAATATTTCTTAAGATAAGTTTTAAATTTCTTCCAATTTTCTTCCGCCGTCTCTTTCCCCTGGTCTCGGATTCTGCCAGTCATTTCCGCCAGTCCCATGTAGTCTATCACCTTCATCTGCCATTCTTCCAGAGTGGGTAGCTCTTGTGTCTTCCAATACTTTGCGATAAGTATTCTTGCTGCTGTTGTGGCGTACATAAAAAAAGTTCTATCTTTCTTTGACACCAATTGGCCGACAATGCCCAAGAGAAAGGCTTCTGGTTTCTTAGGAAAAGTACATTTAAGTACCTTTTTCATTTCATTATATATCATTTCCCAGAAGGCCTTAATCTTCGGGCATGTCCACCAAAGGTGAAAAAAAGTACCTTCAGTTTCTTTACATTTCCAACATTTGTTATCAGGCAAGTGGTAAATTTTTGCAAGCTTGACTGGGGTCATGTACCACCTATAAATCATTTTCATAATATTCTCTCTTAAGGCATTACATGCCGTAAATTTTATACCGGTGGTCCACAACTGTTCCCAGTCAGCAAACATGATGTTATGACCAATGTCTTGTGCCCACTTTATCATAGCCGATTTCACTGTCTCATCTTGTGTGTTCCATTTCAGCAGTCTTGACAAGTTCTTAATATTGGGTTCTAACAGTTCTGTTTCTAATTTTGATTTCTCCACCTGGAAACCAATTTTCCTGTCCTGTTTATAAACCTCCATTATTTGATAATAATGGAGCCAATCTCGTACTTTAACCTTCAATTTCTCAAAGCTCTGTAGTTTCAATTTATCTCCCTCCTGTTCCAAAATTTCCCAATATTTCGGCCATTTGGCCTCCATATTGAGTTTCACAGATTAAGAACAGTTTCAGGTTAAGTACAGACCTCCAGAACAAATTAAGTTTTTAACCTGAAGTACCACTGTGGTATAGTGGTACCTCAGAAGTCAAACGAAACCCATTCCAGAAGTCCGTTCAACTTCCAAAACGTTCAGAAACCAAGGTGCGGTTTCTGATCGGCTGCAGGAAGCTCCTGCAGCCGATCGGAAGTCACGGAAGCCGCGCCAGGATGTTTGGGTTCCAAAGAATGTTTGCAAACCAGGAAACTCACTTCTGGGTTTGTGGTGTTCAGGAGCCAAAACATTACTTGCAAAGTGTTCGCGAACCAAGGTACGACTGTATTATAATGCATATTACACAATACAGTTACATTTACAAAAATCAATTTAGTGGCACAGCAGCAGAGGCAATATGCTGTCCCTGCCATCATTTCCTGCACTGCACTGAGCTCCCCACACCTCACACTTCTCCCTCTCAGGAACATAGCTGTCAACTTTTCCCTTTTCTTGCAAGGAATCCTATTTGGAATAAGGGAATTTCCCTTTAAAAAGGGGAAATGTTGACAGCTATGCTCAGGAACCAGCTGTTGTGCTTTGTGTTGGGAAGGCAGGTGAGCAGCGACACAATGCCTGAGCTGCCCCACTGACTGGCACTGGATGCCAAGTGGCCCAGCTTCAGGTGAAGGAACTAAGACCGTACTCTAAGCAAACTCAAGCTTGGCTGGAACAGAAGATCTCTGCTGAAAGCGGAGTTTGCAGGCACAGCCAACCAGCTGATTCACGTCAGTTGCAAACCCCACTTTTGCAGGAATCTATGGAGTTTGCGTTTGACCAAACTGTGGGAGGCAGTGGAAGACAGGAGTGCCTGGCATGCTCTGGTCCATGGGGTCACGAAGAGTAGGACATGACTAAATGACTAAACAACAGCAACAATGGGGTTTGCAGCCAGGCCGATCAGTTGATCTGCCTGCCTGGCTGCAAACGGTGCTTTTGTAGGGATGTGGTTCTACTTGAAAGCTCTGACCAGAAGCTAGTGAAGGGAACCAATCCCAGGGGGCTTGCATTTGGCATGAAATGTAAAAGGGGACAAACATATTTCCAGAAAATAATGGAGAGCTCACTTTGAGGTTCCCGAGTCTTCATTTGCAGCTGCTTCTTTACCTGCCCCCACACCTGATGTCACATATGATGTCAGGTGTAGGGCAGGTAAAGGTAAAGGGACCCCTGACCATTAGGTCCAGTCGTGGCTGACTCTGGGGTTGTGGCGCTCATCTCACTTTATTGGCCAAGGGAGCTGGCGTACAGCTTCCGGGTCATGTGGCCAGCATGACTAAGCCGCTTCTGGTGAACCAGAGCAGCGCACGGAAACGCAGTATACCTTCCCACCAGAGCGGTGCCTATTTATCTACTTGCACTTTGATGTGCTTTCGAACTGCTAGGTTGGCAGAAGCAAGGACTGAGCAACGGGAGCTCACCCCGTCGTGGGGATTCAAACCGCCGACCTTCTGATCAGCAAGTCCTAGGCTCTGTGGTTTAACCCACAGTGCCACCCGCAAGTGGGAGTGGCTAAAATGGCCTTGCAGGTCACATTAGGACCCCTGCCAGGTCTAATCAGGCTGTTCTCCATTGCCGTTCTAACGAAGCAACATTGAAGGTTTCACACACACAGTTCAGGGCATTACTAACCCAGCAGAGTGGAGCTATGACAGCTTGCTAGTATCTTAAAGCTGTCTCAGTGCCTCTCCTGTCTTGGACAGTTTCCAGTTGTATAACACCATGCCATAATTGACTTTAATTGACAGCGCATTGGCAGGCTGAGCAGAAATCAAGGATTAAACAGGGAAGGAAAATGAATCTCACCTCCCACTTTCTATTCCTTACCTTTCTTATGAAAAAACAAATGACCTCAGTTTTTAAGATTGGCAATTCTACACCTTCCAAAGGAAGAATAAAAAACACTCACCTAATTATTTACCTGAAGGACTGACGTCTAGATGTCTATAGTAGAGGCTAGTGATATAGTAAAGTGGGTATTTCATGTAAGCAGGGCTGAGAAAGGGAATTGGACTTTCTGCTAATGTTTACTCTGCTCTACTGACAAGAGAAGCAGTTAAAGGTAAAGGTAAAGGGACCCCTGACCATTAGGTCCAGTCGTGGCCGACTCTGGGGTTGCGGCGCTCATCTCGCTTTATTGGCCAAGGGAGCCGGGGTACAGCTTCCGGGTCATGTGGCCAGCATGAGTAAGCCGCTTCTGGCGAACCAGAGCAGTGCACGGAAACACTGTTTACCTTCCCGCTGGAGTGGTACCTATTTATCTACTTGTACTTTGACGTGCTTTTGAACTGCTAGATTGGCAGGAGCAGGGACCGAGCAATGGGAGCTCACCCCGTCTCTGGGATTTAAACCGCCAACCTTCTGATCAGCAAGCCCTAGGCTCTGTGGTTTACCCCACAGCACCACCTGTTACCCCATCTCCTTCAACAATTCTCCGATGAAAACAGGGATGTCCTATTCCACGATAATAACAACAGGAGTACCGATAAACAGCCTATTCTGCATCCTGAATGATCACTGCTACAAAGAGTTTAAGAAGAATGCATATAAGCATGTATGCCAAAGGAACATATCCTTTCAATTCTTTGAAAAAAGACGGGTGGAGATTGTACATGTGTTGCTGTGATATTGAAAAAGTAATCGCAGCAGATGCAGTTTAATCTTTGCTAGGCTTTTAAAACTTGCTAAGAACCCTCCCATCCCTCAGTTTAATCTGAAACATTGCCAATGGTTTTGCCATGAAGTTCACATTGCACTCTCAAAATGGCAGCCTTCAAACCAACTGACTGAGGAGATACTACTTTAAGAAAAACAGCAGCGGGCTAGTGATACAGCATTTATAAATTACCATCATCAGTGCTGTTTTCGTAGAAAGAGAGGTAACAGAACTCACCATGAACGCCTCCCTTGTTGCCTTATAACGCCAATGGCACCCACCTGAGAGGTGCCAGAACTGAGTTCCAGCGAGTTCCAGCTGGGGGGGAGCCCTGACCCTTTTCATAATATTTAACTAATAAAATACATTATATTAAACATGGTGGGACTTAGAAATTCAGTGTAAGAAAGCCGTCCTTTCGAACTGTACCTGTGATGCATTTGCGACTGCTAAAGGCAAAACATCAACATCTACTGGGAGTGCTTTGGTTATGGTTGGTTAAATTCAGATGCCTAATGTTATTTAAACACAGTGTTTCATATTTAATAAGAAACATAGCATTTTCCCTTGAGACACAGGGAATAGAGAAAAAAGAAAGAAAACTAAATGCAGCAGTACAATCTCTTTACCTACACACAACTTACTAAATATACAAGGGCTGAAAATAGCTGGGGAGGGGGCAGAGAGAGAGAGAGAGAGAGAGAGAGAGAGAGAGAGAGAGAGAGAGAGAACGAACGGACTTGAAGAGTGTTTTAACAGTGAAGTAAAACCACAACTAATGACTTCAGGAGACAGGAGTGAGGTGGACAAGCACAGCATTACGGTTTTAAATATAAAATATTTGGCTTCACCTCCCAAGTAAGTGGGCTGGCACAAATTCAAATGGGCTAGTCTGGCACGCTAGTGCCTCTGGAAAGGGACCACACTGCCTGATGGAAACAACCACAAAAGCCACAGAGATAGCATAGACTTCCAAAGGCAACATGAAGGCAAACAGACGGGCAGCTAAACAATGCCAGAGGTTCTGCCTTGGCAAAGGGCAGCTAGGCCTAATGATGTGGCCCTGTCCTTCAGTAAAAGAGCCTAACAGGTTAGGCAAAACAGCACCTAACAATATAAACGTGTAGAGCCTCTGCCTTGCAAAAGACCAAGACCAAAATTAATTAGTAGCAACTGATATATACCATTTTAAGAAATGGGGTGAGTGGGTATGCATAGATACTCATGATAATAATTTTATTATTTGCACACTGTCCATCTGACTGGGTTGCCACAGCCACTCTGGGTGGCTTTCAGCATATATAGAAACATAATAAAACATTTTTTAAAAGCTTCCCTATACAAGGCTACCTTCAGATGTCTTCTAAAGGTTGTATAGTTACTTATCTCCTTGACATCTGACAGGACGGCGTTCCACAGAGCAGGCGCCACTACCAA
This sequence comes from Podarcis bocagei, assembly GCF_964188305.1. NCBI lineage: Eukaryota > Metazoa > Chordata > Lepidosauria > Squamata > Lacertidae > Podarcis > Podarcis bocagei. The sequence continues at coordinate 16,308,104 of NC_138143.1, forward strand.
GAAGACCCTTGATGACACAAAAGCAATCCTCTATGTATCAATTATCAATAACACTTGTTTTAATTCTTTTTATGGATGGAATACATAGGTTTTAGCTATGAGACATATTTTGTAGCAAATACTGTATGGTGTAGCAGAGATGCCGTCCCATCACCAGTTCTGAAATAACTGGCAGTCATCTCAGCTTCTGTATGAGAAATAAGGAGGGACACCATCTTGTTCTTTGCCTTAGGCAACAAAATACCTAACTTTCCAAAGTTCACAAAGGGAAGGAGGTGGACAGAGTTTAAGATGCTTGTCTTGTTTCCATGTGGATAGCAGGACAGCTCTTGAAAAGCTCCCAAAGCCGGTCAGTTAATTGCACTTGATTATTCTCACGCTTCTCTGTAATGTGCATGACCAGAAAAGTACTGAGTGTGTGTAATGACACTGATCTAGACGCTCCTTGATGGAATGCTATGGTGGGACACATCACGTTGTGTGCATGCTAAACCCAAACTTCAGGAATTCCAAGTTTTAATTCACCTGAAAGTCTGGGAGGTATGGCCCATTCCAAAGACAACATTAATATGTACTCAGCTATTGGAAAGAATTATGACAAGCACTGACAGAATTATCCCATATCTGCAAGAGTAACTCCATACCTTGTGGCAGTTACAATTACACCAAAAACATACGCCAATGTGGATGAAAAACGAACATCTTCAATGTATATTAAAGGGTCCCTATCCAAATGCATGTAAAAAGCTGCTTATAAACCATGGAAATGTCAGACACACTTCATGCATTTGCTGTAGGAAACACCAGTGTTCCTGGCATATAAAGTGTTTAGAAGTGAAGTCAGATTCCACCAGAACTGAGAGGTGTTTTTCTTCTTCTACACAACTTCCAAGCATAATCTAAAAAAACTAGAAGCATCTTGGACAAATTGCAGTAATAAAAATGTTGATGTTGCCTAGATTCCCATCTCTTTTCCAGGTACTACCAGTCTTAAGACGTCCCCCCCTCAAAAGGCAAAATAAACACAATTATCAAAGAAAAATATCAAAGGGCAGTCATAAAATCCCATACAAGTCCAAGGGAGTCTTAGGAATGCCCAATTTAGGACTGCCCTATGTTGCATTTCAGGTATATGGGTGGCACTGTGGGTTAAACCACAGAGCCTAGGACTTGCCGATCAGAAGGTCGGTGGATCGAATCCCCACGACAGGGAGAGCTCCCGAAAGCACGTCAAAGTGCAAGTAGATAAATAGGTACTACTCTGGCGGAAAGGTAAATGGCGTTTCCGTGCACTGCTCTGGTTCGCCAGAAGTGGCTTAGTCATGCTGGCCACATGACCCAGAAGCAGTACGCCGGCTCCCTCAGCCAATAAAGCGAGATGAGTGCCGCAACCCTAGAGTCGGTCACGACTGGACCTAATGGTCAGGGGTCCCTTTACCTTTAAGTTGTATTTCAAATAAAATCATTTATCCTACTGACCAGCAGCCAAACTGATTATCCTTGGGTACAGCTAAATTTGCTCCATCCTTGCTGTCAACAGGTGTGTCATACTTGCAGGGACACAGAGAAAGTGGAGAATCCTTTTTTTAAAAGCAGGAAAGATTGGCATAAAGTTCTACAACTCCCATTCTAGACCACCCTACCTTTGGTTAGGCAGGCAAGAACAAGCCGATAGGGAGTCAAAGGGGCTGTATAGAGTTTGTGATCTTCTCCCCAGTGAGAAGCCAATCTAAGCATTACGTGGAAGCTTGGGGATGCACACAAATCTTGGTTCAGAGCATCACAAGGCTATGCTTTCACATGCTACCTGGAGCCCAAAGGGCTTACCATCCCTCACTGCATTCGAGTCTCTATGCTTTAATCAAACTATGAATTGAAAGGGACAGCTTCCCTAATCTATAGTATTGTAACATAGTATGGAAAATTCAGAAAGTTTATGGCAGCTGTGGGAGACAGAGGTAGGGAAAAAAGATAGAGGCTCACAGGTGGGACATGCCCTTTAAAGACAGTATCTGATCACCTTCAAGAAGGCTCCCTAAAAAACTATCTTCTGATGGTATTGGACACCAATAAGACTAGCTAAAATAAACGACAGACTTCCCCCTTTCTACTGGAAAGCATGTGGGAAGCCTAGATATTACATGCATGTATGGTTTGAATGTATAATTGTACACAAATTCTGGATCTACGTTTCCAAGGTTATTTCTATTATCCCTAAACCATCTCTGCAGCCTAATCCAGCGTTAACAGTCCTCACAGAGGACCTTAAGAATCACAAAGAATTAATTGGTTTTCATCTGACTGGGGGACACCTGGTGATAGCCCAGCAGTGGAAAAATCAGTCAGAAATACACGTGGATCTATGGTTTAATGCTGTGTGGAATGTAGCCTTCTCAGAAAGACTTGCCTGTCACAGAAGAGTTATACAATAAACTTCCAAAAGAGACAACTTCAATATGGTGTGGCGTCCATTTATTTCTTGTGTTAATGAACATGGAAGAGATTCCCCACTACTCAAGCAGATCTTTGGAGAGGTTACCTAAATAACTGATGTTTCTAAATCAGAAATAAGGGCACTTCTGTATTGTTTTAGTTGCGGCAAATGCTCAGTGCAAGTTGTGATAGTGGACAACAATTTAATGTTTCTGTTTCAGTATTGTGCAAAAATCAATAAAATAAAGTTTGGAGGCAGAGGGAAATAACTCCAAAGCATACAAAACCATATAAGGCAGGATTCTTCTCACCCTTTAAAAGAGAAATATTGCCTTTTCTTTTTCAACTGAAATGTGATATTTTCTTTTCCTTTTAACTCATCATTTTTCATTCTGCTATGTTGAAATTAGTTTTCTTTTAAAGATATCATTCCGATCAGAGTTTTAAAAACCCCACTATGGAGTGTTATGAGCTTCCTTTTTTTTATTGCAAGTTTGCTGGCAACCCAACCCTTTGTGAGGGGTAACTTAATACATATTTACACAAAAGAAGATGGCCAGTGTCAGATGTGTCAAGCTATGAATTTGGCACATTTGATATATCTGCACAGCTCAGCCTTTCCATTTCAAATAAACTCTTTCTAGGCCTTGTGGTTTCAAAAATAATCTTCTGGATTTGATCTGATGGAGCATTTCTATTGAGTTTAAATCATCAACTTTGAAAAGATGTGGTAAAGCACACAAGGAAAGCTTCAATCCTAATTGCACAAAACCTCAGAATCCTAATGAGAATGTTTCCACAGACAGATTATCAAACTATTTAAGCATGAAACTGCATGTCTAATTTTGCATACTTAATTACTGCAATTTCAAATGCAAATCCAGTAAACCCAAATGGTGAAAGAAGAGATGATCAAAAGATGTGGAGGTTCTGGAAATATTCTGTATCACTCTTTCCTACTGAGTTTTGATCAATTTGAGTACAATCCACTTCTATTTCTATGGCTGTTTGCCATTTTATCTAAATTTGATCAACTACCGTATGTTGTCTTAATTTTGCTGCTCTGCTCTAGAGAGCACATAATTAAAAGCACAATTAGGGGTGCTCTATCAGAATTGATTTGATGGCTCGGCTCTGCATATTTCAATCACTGTGACAGCATCTCCAACTTCTACTTTTAAAGAACTTGCAATAATAGGGCTGGCAGAATAATTTTTAGTGAGGTGCCAAGTGAGAATGTTGAGAGTGTTGAGAAACCAGATGGCATTGCCATTTTTCTGTATGAACAACACCTTGCAAACTCTTATGTACATTTCCTGGAGTTACATGGATGAGAGGCAGGATAGAACAAACAAATAAATTAGCTTTCTTCTCACTGTTGTGTTGCTCCCACAGCAACTGACACTTAGTGGCACAGTCCCTAAGCTACCATTTAGCCATGATGGTTGATAGCTGTTGCTACATGTCCAATGACTTTGTTGAAACCCTTCTGGAGTGATCTTAACCACTGGTACACTTCTTAACCCTTCTGGAGTGATCTTAACCACTAGAGAAGAGCAGCAGGGGGAGCTAGAGACAATGACAGGCAGTACCAACTAATACTGGTTCTGTCTCACCTTCTGTCAGGAATGAGCCAGCTCCAAGTGAAGGTTTGCAGCCAACTGCAGAAAGCAGCCAGGAACAGGGAGGTTTTGATGTGAGTCAGGCAGGTGAGAGCCGGCAGCTGCAGACTTTGGCTCTTCCTGACCTTGACGGGCTGGCTGATAGGGCAGTAGCTGAAAGCAGGCTAGAACACAGCCATAGCTTGCCGGAAGCACAATCAGGAGTGAGCAAACTCAAAAACAGCTTCTCAGAACAAGAAAAGTTTGGAGCTGATTCAATAAGTCCGTGGGGTCGGCAAATGGGAGGGCTTATAGATAGGAAGCAAAACGAGATGTAAGGGTCGTAAGTTCAATATCTGCTGGAGATGCCGGAAGCAGCCTTCAGAAGGATCATCTTGAGTAATGATGCCAGAGGGTTTGTTAGAGCCGTCTGGAGCTATCTGTTTGTTTTTGCAATAAATCCTCCTTTTTAATTATGCTTACTGTGTTATCAAGCTGGGAACCTGGACTCCTGACATCCTCCTTCCTGCTAAGTTTTGTAAAGGGCAACTAAGGAGGGGAAAGCAGACAGAGGGCAACCCAATGAATTGGTTTTAAGTAAGAAGGTTGGCAGGTGTTGGCTGAGGGCAAATTGGGGTTGGTGGGGCACTGCATCGTTCACCCAAATGGAACTTCCAATGTTGGTACATATAAATGATTCCATTTAACAACATCTTATCTGTGCATTTTCTGTGTGTCACGTGACCATATAATTCTATAATTTTTCCATAAACCTTTCCATAAACTAAACTAATATTAGTGCAAACATGCTGCTGCTACAACTATTGAGCATGATGTATTTACACTGTTTATTAAGCGCTTAGCACCGAGAGGCATTTGAAATATGCACTCACACACAAACTTGATACAGTGGTACCTCAGATTACAGACGCTTTAGGTTACAGATGCTTCAGGTTACAGATTCTGCTAACCCAGAAATAGTACCTCAGGTTAAGAACTTTGCTTCAGGATGAGAACAGAAATCGCGCAGCAGCGGGAGGCCCCATTAGCTAAAGTGGTACCTCAGGTTAAGAACGGACCTCCAAAACGAATTAAGTTCTTAACCCGAGGTACCACTGTATACAGCAGCAGCTTGACCAGCTGGGAAATAGATGTCCATTGCACACACAATATAAAACATTCTTAAGCACATGTTTATCTTTTAGAATATTGGTTAGCTCTGAAAGAACTATTCAGCCATGTTTTACTTAGAATAGACCCACTGAAATTAATTTACATTGCTAAGTTAGGTCCATTAATTTTAATGAGTCCATTCTGGGTAAAACCTAGTTGAATACCACCCCGTGTGTCCAAAGATAAATTGCATGCTTAAGTCTACTTTATCAGCTTGGTTAGAGTGCTCTGTGTCACGCACAGAGTGGATAGGAGCAAATATTCAGCTCGTTGAGTTGCTACTTATTGTCTCACTTTTCTAGTTATTCAGGTTACTCTATCGTAGTTATTCTCAGTAGACAGTGTAATAACTTTCAGTAGAACTTTCAGTTATTAGCAGGGTTGTGGAAACTGACAAGCTAACAAAATTCAACAGGAAAAAAAAATCTCATTTTCTAAAACATTGGCTGCTGAAATTGTGAGTGCCGTGGCTTTCACTACATTTATAGGCAGCTCATTATGTTTCTAGTGTCGAAAATACTACCACATACCTCCAGGGTCGTAATACACTATGATAAATTTTAAAAAGCTAATCTTTACCAAACATGTATTTAATCATATATGGCTAATTTGAGACATTGATACTTCTACAGCATTTGTTGCTTTCAAAAGTCTTTGAGTGGTCTTCAACATTAGTCATAATCAAGGCAGACCCACTTGAAATCATAGTTATGATGTGCTAAAATTAAAGAGCTTCTTATTTACTTTTGTTCGTAATTTCTGGAAACTCTTAAGACTGTTGTGTATAGAAGGCATATATGTAATTCTTTTCCAGATTACTGTATGATCCGGCGTATAAGACGACTTTTTAACCCAGGAAAATCACCCCAAAAGTCAGGGGTCGTCTTATACGACAGGTATACGCGGAGCCACCTGTTGGGAAGGAGGAGAGGGAGCTGGTGAGCAGAGGTGCCCCTTCTGCTGTCGCTCCTCCTCCCTCCCCATGGAAGGGGACGCAGCCTCCTGTGGCACAGCTCAAGGCCCCACCTCTTCCGTACTGGTACAGCGTGTGTTCATTGGCCGCCGCTCTATCCTCACCACAGAAAGTCCTTCCGAGCACGGCACTCACCCGCCCACCCGCTGCTGCCGTCGTGGGAGCCGGATCCAGCCTCCGCCGTGGCTGTGCAGGGCTTCACTCGGCTCGTGGGCGCCATGAAGAGCCTGCCGTGGTGAGGTGGTGCGTGGCTTTGGCCGGGGCTCCAAGGAGCTGGGCATCCCCACAGGTGAGGGAGGGAGCCGGGCCGGACCTCCCTGCTTCTGGGTGGCGGGTTTCGGTTTCGTTCCACCCACCCAATGCCTCACCTCAGGCTGCTGCTGCTGCGACGGCAGAGGCAGTGGAGGGGTGCACACTCTGCCCCTGGCGGCGGGCGGCCAAACTCTATAATTTAACAGCAAAAGTTGGGGGGTCGTCTTATACGCCCAGTCGCCTAATACGCCGGAACATACAGTAACTATTACACCACCAAGGCTCCAGACCAGGGGTCGGCAAGGTTCACCTTGCCCGGGCCCATTCACTTAAGCAGAGATCCCTCTGTGGGCTGGATCACACCCATGCATGAGCGTGCACACCCGCGATTTACGGCGTCTGCGCAGAGGCAATTTCTGGTGCCACGGAAGTGAGTCCCTGTGCTGCGCCAGTTTAGCGCAGTGCGTGGGGACTTGCCGAGCGGGTGGCTCGGTTCGTGGGCGGCTCGTGGGCTGGTTAAATGACCCCCGTGGGCCGCTTGTGGCCCATGGGCATTAGGTTGCCGACCCCTGCTCCAGACCCTCCAAGTGTCCCTGCTTTCCAGTTACAGTCCCACATTTACAGAAGCCATCTTGGTTTCTGATCTGATCCTGGAATGTTCAGTAGGATGTCCCTATTTTTGTCAGAGAAATGTTGGAAAATATGGAGTTATGCTACTCCCAAATCTAGGATTATAAGTACTATACAACCTTTAGAAGACATTTGAAGGCAGCCCTGTCTAGGGAAGTTTTTTATGTTTAATGTCTTATGTTTTTATATATGTTGGAAGCTGTCCAGAGTGGCTGGGGCAACCCAGTCAGATGGTTGGGGTATAAATAAAATTATGATGGTGATGGAATAGGATGTCCCTATTTTCATTGCAGAAATAAGGCTCCAGTAGGTATTTTTTTTATTAATCAATGACCTGGTGCATGTGCTTCACTCATTTTGTGAGTGAACTGCCAAATTTTAACATTTGTATTGTCCTAGCCACCCTATTGCTTGCCTTTACATTATTCCTGGTCCTGATATTCAGAGCAGAATCGGTTTTTTGTCCCGTTTCTTACTTTTGCTTTATGCAAGCACTATCTTTCGTGTGTGCTTGTGTTTGGATCATCCAAGAATCTTTTATAGAGCTCATGCAGTACTAGATGACAAGCGATAACATTAACTTTCTGACTGCAAACCAGTTGGGATTTTGAGAATTAAATCTCCTGGACACATCATCTGTTTTTACTTTTGGCGATACCTACTCAAGTTTGAATGTAAATGCACATATAAAACATAAGTTATTATTACATTTCTGTTATCGCTGCTTATATCTAGTAGCATGGCTTGCAGTAATAGCAAATTTCAACAAAACTATGCCCAACAGCATCCCCTAGTGTCGTGCAGCTGATTCACACAGAAAAATACAAATGGTTTGAGGTTTTCTGCTTTACAGTCTAAAGAATGGTAATAAGCCTGGAAGTTTGGAAGAAAAAAATGCAAGTAAATACTGAAAGTGATGAGAAACTTTTGACCGTTTTCAAAACAAACATCTTTTCACTGCCTGTGGGATACCCAAAATAGTCTTATAACACGCTGGGAGCAAAAGATCATTGGCAGGATTCAATAAACATAGAAAACCCAAGCGTCATGTTGCCACATACCACTGCCTATTTTGAACATACCATTTTACATTGTGTGTAATTTGGGTTATAAACATCGCTGTTGGGTGAGCAGGAAGTCGCTAGTTTTGTTGAATTGGAATATAACTTTTGAGTAACAAATGTAACTTTCTACATGGAAGAAAGAATAAATTATTATTATTATTATTATTATTATTATTATTATTATTATTATTATTAAAGGATATACCATTTTACATCCCAGTTACAGAAAAATATGAAAACTGAAAGCTTGAACTCTGATAAAATGAACGATAATCCCTGAAGTGACATACACAGACACGATGCAAAAACCTTGTCAATGGATAGGTTTGTCAATGAATATGAAAGTGGAAGGATTTAGTATTGGCCGGAAAGTAAAAAAGTGTATAAGTGAGAAAGCTATAGTTCTTGCAGAAAATGTGTGCATGAGCTACAGGAACATAGGAATCTTGTGCATCTTGCTCAGTTGTCTGAACTAAGGCTCAGGGCTTAGTTCTCTGCAGACAAGCTAGGAGCTGTTACTAAGATTTGTCTTGTGGTTTATAGTTTGTTTGGGAGAGATGAATCACATTATCAGGTTGGAATAACATGCTAAGCTAAACCATAGTGTAGTGTAGCTCACTGCAGAATGGCCGCAGAACAACCAGGGAGAATCAAAGCAGCCACAATCTCTTATCCGGAAGCTCACAAGTTTGCTTGTGAGCCATGGTTTGGCTTAGTGTTACATGTGAATGAGGCCATTATGCTCTGTGACCAGGAAGGAGAATACTTCCTTGTGGAGACGAAGGGCTGTGGGTTCAATAATCAAAGAGGGTGCTCAATATTTACATTGAATACCCAGCAATAAAAGAGGGGGGGGATTCTTATTCCTACTAAAGCAATGACCAATTATGCAGATGGTCAAAGTCTTTGAACTGGATGCTAGAATCAGAAATCAAAAGCAGAAACATGATTTCCAAACAGAATGTTATGAATGGCATTAGCTGTGTTGTGGGACCCTCTAATGGAGGATAATGTGAGTTGCAATGCTACATACTAAAAGGGATAAAAAGGTACATTATGGCACTTACTGCATTAGAATGCCTACAATGCTATCCTAATATTATTTTGCTAATTAAAAGTTTGAAGTAGTGCACACTTACTCTCCTCCCCACATACATCCCCTGCACATATTTTCATCTTATTCACTCACTGCATGTGAAAACCCTGTGCTTCATCTGGAGTACAAGGTTTTATTCTAATGCACAGCTCTAAGCAGCGAACAACTATGGTTGGAACCAGAGATGCTCTTCCTCAAATGGAAGGCCTTTTCCAAGAAAGGCTTTTTTCTCATTTAGTACAAGATCTCTGTGGGAGAAAACAAAACCGAAATATATCAGCATGCTTCTTTAGGTACAAGGCCCACTGCAATCTCCTGCCCAAGGTCACGTGTTGTTGTTATTGTTTAGTCGTTGTCCGACTCTTCGTGACCCCATGGGCCAGAGCTTCGTGTGTCCGACTCTTCATGACCCCATGGGCCAGAGCACGCCAGGCACTTCTGTCTTCCACTGCCTCCTGCAGTTTAGTCAAACTCATGCTGGTAGCTTCAAGAACACTCTCCAACCATCTCAACCTCTGTCGTCCCCTTTACCTTGTGCCCTCCATCTTTCCCAACATCAGAGAGTCTTTTCCAGGTAGTCTTCTCTTCTCATGAGGTGGCCAAAGTATTGGAGCCTCAGCTTCATGATCTGTCCTTCCAGTGAGCACTCAGGGCTGATTTCCTTAAGAATGGATAGGCTTGATCTTCTTGCAGTCCATGGGACTCTCAAGAGTCTCCTCCAGCACCATAATTCAAAAGCATCAATTCTTTGGTGATCAGCTTTCTTTATGGTCCAGCTTTCACTTCCATACATCACTACTGGGAAAACCATAGCTTTTACTATACGGACCTTTGTTGGCAAGGTGATGTCTCCACTTTTTAAGATGCTGTCTAGGTCACGTAGAATATTTCAAAGATGCATATTTGCGCTAAGTCTATTTTGTGCAAAGTCTTTTGCTATCTCTTCTACACAGGTTAACAGAAAAGCACCACTCCTAGAATTTTTTTCTGCTGGTTTATTTCTGGATTCAAACCCCTCAGCTGTAGTCAACATGGACAATGTACAGTCATTTGGGGAGCTATAGTCCATAGGAAGGACACTATGTAACAAGTACAATGCTGACTGCCTTGCCTAATGTTGCTATTGTTGCTTATTAAATTTATTCATTTTTTAAAAAAACAAACAAATAAATCTCAAAGTGATTTCTCCTAAGTAAAAATGCAAGATGCCATAAAACAGGCAAAAACGGGAAACGATGCATAACGTTTTGAGCTGAGCAGAGTATGTGCACTTATGTTCTAAGAATATCATCGCATCTAGGACTAAAAATCACAATGAAAAGTAAATTGTTTGCATTGCACAATGCATCAGTCTGTAAAATGTGCACTGTCAAATATGGCAGACACATGATTGTGCAAATGAAGCTATTGCACAAAAACCAACATTTGCCACGGTATAATCGTGTGTGAACAGTTGCTTAACACAATATAGTGCTAGACTTAAAGCAATCGTTGCAAGTCCTCATTGTCAATGCTTCCTCCATTTCCTAATCTACTAGATTCGCAAGTGGTAGCTGTTTAGTTTTTGGAGAAGGCCTGATATCCACTTCAGAGGATAATTTAAATTACTTCTAGTTATAGGATAAAGTCTCCTACTATGAATCAAAAACAAAGAAAACAAAAGCTTTCCAGAGTTACCTTGTGCAAAACAACTATGGGGGGGAAATGGCCACACAGTGTTTCAATTCTATTTGGGTAGGCTTCCAAAACAATGATAAAGACACTCTACAACACATATTTCTGTTTCCAATTGCCTTGAAGATGTTTGCTTCTGTTTTTAATTTTTATTTATGTAGTAATTAATTCCCAAAATAGAAGGTTGGCTAATGAAAGCATGCATAAATTTCACTGTGTTTGTAGGCAAGAATATAATCCAGCCCTTGGAGTAAATGAAAAGACTCACTTGGCACTGAAAATACCACGAAGATGTCCCTGGGAATGATCTTGCATAAGTGGGGTGCCATTGCTGAAAAGCTTCTCTTCCTAATGACTACCTGCCTAACTTTATTCAGTGAAGAACACTTGTAGCAGGCTGTCCAAAGAGGCTTTTGGGGTTTGGGTAGGTGCATAGGAGAGAAGGCATCAGGTAACCTGATGTTGAGGTCTTTGAAGTTTTAAATCAGCACTGTGAATTGGGCCTGTTGGAAACAAACTGGGAACTGGTACACCTGACAAATCCAAGTGCAATATGCTCAAACTGGCAAGTTCAGACTGCTACCAAGTTCCAGTTTTAACTCACCCCTGAAAAAAATCTACAAGTTGCATCCATAGTTCTGAATTCTGTTCACTCTGACTGATGTGCAACATCTGTTTACCACGTACTGAGACCCTGCATACATTCCTGTTTCCCATAAGAACTAATAATTATTGTGGTCATGTGAACAAACCCACATGCGCAAACATGTGATAATCTAATATTAATATTATCTTGGATATTTTGTATCTCAGGGGCAAACTCATATGTTGAATATTGAATTGGCTAACACATACGGAGTTCAAAATTACATCTGGTGTTGGAGGCTCAGAAAAAAAGTCAGTATTGGTGGCAGAAGCAATACATTCTTTCCAGTGCTGAAATAAAAGCATTAGATTATTCAGAAATCTTAATCCTTCTGGTAACAGTAATCAATTCTTATGCCTCTTGCAATGCAAAAAATTCTGGCACAGCAGCTAAATACAGATCTTTAAGAATATAAAGCAAACATGGGAATCTTGATTAGCAATCAAGGGAGCATCCAGCTGAAAGCAAGATAGCATGAGTGAATGCACAATAACAATCTGGACCGCAACACTACAAATATCATTCCCCACGGTAACATATCATTGTTGCGACACTCAGTGTCTAAACATCCAGAGCTTTCAGCTCTATTTAAAACATGCCAGGGCAGCCACAAATCAAGCAAACTGTTGATAGACAGAGAATTCATCTGAGGCATTTCTCATGCGCATGTGTACATCCGCAGCGATGAGGAAAAACCTGCCAGTTATGGAAGAATCAGAAGTCAACTCCAAGCTGTGGCAGGGGACAGATATGATGAGAGAAAGAGCTCTTGGGTGACATTCAGAATTTAGTGTGGAACATAGGGCAGAAAGGGGGAAGAGAAGGAAAGGAGAAAGGGGAGGGGGAATACATGCCTTTATTTAAAAAGTACACATTCCTAATGGTACATAACAATGGTAAAGTGAAGCAAGTCTGCTGGTGTTTTTGCCGCATGCCTGGATTAATTATATCAACTCTAGATTTTGGCTGCCAGAGGTCATATATTTCCTCAATGGTAGCTCTAGGGGTTCAACTGTCATAGCCATCTATTTCCCGCTGTTAACCCTAAAAACCTGACATGTGTCTTCTTAGCTGTAACGCCTAAGTTTTTCGCTAAGAAATCCTAGCATAGCTATAGGATATCTGGACCTGTTGAAAGTTGGTATTGGTTTATTACAGCATGGTGGATTTAAATGGAAAACAAGCTGGTCACACAAACACAAAAAGAACCCCTATTATTTATAAAAGCTAGTCCCCAAAATTCTCTCTCGCACACATGAACAGGAGTTGATACAAATGATTTAATAAGCCAGAAATAACTGGTGTGAAGGACAGGTACACAGTCTAGACTCAACATCTTATGGTTGTGAAGCCACAGTTGCAGAAATATACGCATCTGTTAAAAGTATAAATGATTGGCAGTGATACACTTAATCAAGGGAAAATACTTTTTTGTAATACAATACTAGATGTGCAGCATGTTTTCTGTTCTCTATCCTTGTTCTCAGTGTCTTCCTAACAAGGATAATTTAGTTGGGTAGCGGCAGAATTGTAGTTTGCAAAAAGTTCAGCAGTGTGGTTTGCCAGGATGAAGCTAAAACTCCAAGTTTCTGTTGACAAACGCGAACGATATTTGCCAACTTTGTGAAGGGGTGTTGAATTGTGTAAGACCCAAAGGGCTTTGCTACTTTGCTTGCATAGGGGGAATGAATCACAGCCTGCTATCTTTACATGGGAAAGGTAGCTGTCCCAATCGTAGCAAGTTTCTGCTTTGTTAAATGTTCGATCTGATTGCACAGTAGCTAAGTGTCTATTTAGAGAGAGTTCAGAGACGGATTTCTGCTTGACACACAAGTTTTCTGTGTCTAACGGTAGAGGAGCATTTCATTAGGACAGCTCTCAAGTGAAGCCTAAAGTGGTTCAGTCCACACACAAAGCTTTTATCCTGGCTCCAGCAGTGCACAGTAGTTCACCTCCTATCTGCAGCTACTTTAACAAGCTTTGGTGTCATACAAATAAAGGAGTTTCAAGCGCTGGTGCTAAACAGATTGAACAGAAGCTAAAGAAGTGACGGTTATTAAATTGTTCCCTCAACTAACAACCATTTAACTGATCTTGGCTTTGATTATAGCCTATGTTGTATGCATGTGTGTGGTTGTTATGAAAGACGAGTATCCCCTGAGGTGCTCAAGGGAGTTGGCTGTAAACCTCTTCAAATTCTGGGTGGGAGGAGTTATTCAGTAGTCAGAGACACACTTCCCATAATCCTGTTGTTCTCTGTTTTCATATTCTGTTTGTAGATATAGTAGATAAGACTTCTTGGAGACAGTTGGAGGATGGATGGCAGCTAACATATTGAGGTTGAATTCTGACATGACAGAAGTACTGTTCTTGGGGAACAGGGGGCAGGTTGGTATGGAGGACTCCCTGGTCCTGAATGGGGTAACCATGCCCCTGAAGAACCAGGTGCGTAGCCTGGGGGTCATTTTGGACTCACAGCTGTCCATGGAGGTGCAGGTTAATTCTGTGTCCAGGGCAGCTGCCTACCAGCTCCATCTGGTACACAGGCTGAGACCCTCTCTGCCCATGGACTGTCTCGCCAGAGTGGTGCATGCTCTAGTTATCTCCTGCTTAGACTACTGCCATGCGCTCTATGTGGGGCTACCTTTGAAGGTGACCCGGAAACTGCAATTAATCCAGAATGCGGCAACTAGACTGGTGACTGGGAGTGGCTGCCGGGACCATATAACACCAGTCCTGAGAGACCTGCATTGGCTCCTAGTACGTTTCTGAGCACTATTCAAAGTGTCCGTGCTGACCTTTAAAGCCCTAAATGGCCTCGATCCTGTATACCTGAAGGGACGTCTCCACCCCCATAGTTCAGCCCAGACACTGAGATCCAGTGCCAAGGGCCTTCTGGCGGCTCCCTCACCACAAGAAGTGAGGTCACAGGGGACCAGGCAAAGGGCCTTCTCAGTGGTGGCGCCTGCTCTGTGGAATGCCCTCCCATCAGATGTCAAGGAAATAAGCAACTATCCTACTTTTAAAATACATCAGAAGGCAGCCCTGTTTAGGGAAGTTTTTAACGTTTAATATTTTATTGTGTTTTTAATATTCTGTTGGGAGCCACCCAGAGTGGATAGGGAGGCCAAGCCAGATGGGTGGTGTATAAATAATAAATAATAAATTATTATCATCATCATTTAGTTTTAACAATTATGAGGGGCAAAACACTTATTACGAAAAACTATCTGCAAGTATTTTGTTAAACCAAGGTATTGGCATACTGAGGCTTTAGCAATTCAACTGTACAATATATGCATAATAAGATCATTTCCTTCCTGGTAGCATTAAAAGGTAAAGGTAAAGGGACCCCTGACCATTAGGTTCAGTCGTGGCTGACTCTAAGGTTGCGGCGCTCATCTCGCTTTATTAGCAGAGGGAGCCGGCATACAGCTTCCAGGTCATGAGGCCAGCATGACAAAGCCGCTTCTGGCGAACCAGAGCAGCACATGGAAACACCGTTTACCTTCCTGCTGGAGCGGTACCTATTTATCTACTTGCACTTTGATGTGCTTTCGAACTGCTAGGTTGGCAGGAGCTGGGACCGAGCAACGGGAGTTCACCCCGTCATGGAGATTCGAACCACCGGCCTTCTGATCGGCAAGTCCCAACATCCTGGTAGCATTACCAATCATAATATCCAGATGTAGCCCAGTAACATGTGGGTACTCAAAGAGAGTCCACTGGAATCAGTTTTGTGCCTTGGGGATTTAGCCATAACCATCTTGGCTGAGAGTCCTGGGAGATCTGCTCCCTGGCCTGGAGGGCAGGGCCCCGATTGACTCCAGCTACAAAAGCTGACGCTGCTGAACAAACTCTTGAGCTGTAGTATTGTTTAGAGCTGCAGAGATCAGAAGAGTTGTTCCGTTGTGTGGAGAGGTTACTTCCTGGTTCACATGGAGAAGCTGCTTGCAATGAAGCCCAGCAATGGAAGCACACAGCTGCTTTGAGGCACCACCGGGTGTTGAAATTTTGCACGCCCTAATAATTTTGCACCCTGGGCAACTGCTCTTGTGAACGCCCTCCATGCAATGCCACTGTACACAACCTGATTGACTGGTCACATGGGAGGGATCTGTTATCCTTCAACATGCAAATAACTGCTGCAACTACTGTTTACCTGTCAAATTAAGTGTGTGTGTGTGTGTGTGTGTGTAATTTCTTGAAATTTGGGCTATTCTTTTCATATCTGTTTGTTTTAAATTGCTCACATAAAAAAATCTTTCAGCTGCATTCTAAAGTCATAAATGTGTACATCATAACTCTTCATGCCCAGAAGACAAGTTCAGATTTTATATTATTTTGGGGCTTCTTTTCATGTAAGTTTGATCTCTCCCTTGTGTCTTGTGTGGTCTATAAGGACATTCAATCTCATCTACCTAAGGCAAGTACTCTCCCCTGAGATATCTGAAGCATGATGATCAGTGGCAGTAACACAGAAAGTTAAACAAGGATGACACATTAGAACTAATTTGAGAATTAGACAGCCTAAGAAGTAATTAGGAAGGAGTAGCCACTATAAATTGTGGAGTCTTGTCAGAGCACTACACCTATAATTAGGTAAACCCAGAAGTTCAAAAGCTCCATTTTCACATCTATGCTATAATTTTCAGTAACCGAAACATGTTGTCAAGTTGTCAGTATTAAGAAAGTAATCTCTTGCCAGGTAATTATGTAAAAGAACATTTTAGGAGGAACAACTCTGCACTGTAAAAAGCAAGCACTCACTTTATCCTGTTCAAAAACTAGAGTTAATACTTCCAAGAACATATAAATAAATAAATAAAATACTACAGTACCAAGACAGCAAAGGACACATTTGCCTTTTCTTTTTGATTTCCATCCCCCCCCCACATTGCAAATGCTAAGGTTTGATGTACAAATTATATATACAAAATGATCAGCACCTTGGGCACAACACCCTCAAATGTTTGAAATACCCACGGAAACCTTCCCAGCCTAAAATCCCTTTGTTGACTGACTCTCCTATGGAAACTGGAAAACAACTCTGTTGAGGAAAATCTCTATCCCAGAAAGCAGAGGGAATGACTCCTCTAACACCTTCAGACTCGGCCTACTACCAATGTATTTATTCTGCCCCATCATCGAACAGCCCAAGCTGGCAATACCACACAAATTATTTTACTCCATCTCCTCAGAGTATTGCGGAAGAACGATATCAATCAACATTTGATTATCTCCTTCTACCAGTCCACAATAGAAAGTGTCCTTTCAAACTGCATCACGGTGTGGTACGTTGGTTTGACATCAACTGATAGGAAGTGCCTACAGAGGGTGGTGAATACAACACAAGATATTATGGGCTGTCCCGTGAATCCGTTGGATGAAATAGCAGAAGAACATTGCCTCAGGAGAGTGAGGAAAATTCTCAGGGATGATTCACACTCTGGCCGGCACTTTCTTGATCTCCTGCCCTCAGGCAGAAGATATAGAAGCATGATTAGTTGCACCAACAGGGTAAAGAACAGCTTCTATCTGTGGGCTGTTAGGCTGCTGAATGAAAAGATAACAACAGGGCAACTGACTTTGGGGTTTGGTGGGTGTGCGTCAGTAAACGAGGGGAATTAAGACTAAGAGAGCTGAGTGGGGGGTGCTCGTGTAATCTCACTGTATACAAGTTGTCTTTGTGTTGTTTCATACCCTCCAAGTGTCCAGATTTTCCAGGGACAGTCCCGGAATTACAAATGCCTCCCAACTTCTGATTTGATCCCAGAATGTCCCTATTTCCCCTGCCAGTGAGCTGGGGAGGAGAATGAGCTGGTGCAGGAGTGAGGGAGCATCTTGTGGCCTCCCCATGGTCTCTCCATGGCTGCTGCCGCCGGCCTCCTCCCTTGAGCAGCTCATAGTGGCTGTTTGAGAGCTCAGAGAAGGCAGGGACAGCAAGGAGGAGAAGGAAGCTCCATACAGCTTAATTCTGCTTAATTCTGATGCTAACCTTGGTTAAGAGAATTATCCTTGGCTGGATAATCACTACCTAAAACATTAGTGGAAAGGAATTAAGATAAAACAGGTTGAATTAGCATAAAATAGATAAAATATTTTTTCCCCTATTAAATTTTCCACAGGCTTCTACTTGCATGATCACGTATGTTGACAATATCTATGAAACTGAAGTTTAATTTGACTTTCAGAGCTAGAAATTGTGGGATGGTAGTGGTTTCATTGTGTTCAGAAACTTTGCATTAAATAAATTAAGACAGAAATCAAACGGGAGGACTGATGTACTTCAGCTTTTCAAATTACTACATTTTTTTCAGGGAAAGGGTAGTCTGGAGACAAACGTATTTAACTGGCTAACATGTAGTAACTTGAAATGCACATAGCTGTCTTTTCCCTCCATACTTATTTTACTCCAAGGGGTGTGTGTGTGTGTGTGTGTGTGTGCGCGCGCGTGGGTGTTAATTGACTGCTTTAAGGAGCTGTTAAAAAAAAATACAACCCATGTACTGTGTGAAAGATGAGTATTCGGATAAAATTGAAATTGACATGCTCACAAACCTATCACTCCTGCCACTCTCAATTATACTTGAACATTATTTCTTGTACTTTCAACAACAAATTGAAGCAGGAACAAAATGGGATTTCATTAAGATCACTCTTTTAAAACAGCTCACCATCAGAGCTCCAGTAAAAGAAATATTTTTTTTTTAAAAAAAACTAATCTAGGAATTTTTATCACAGAAGTGTCCTGTCTTGAAGCAGACCTGATGGAATCCTGATTTAAATTAAGATTGCTAACTGCATTCCTTTGTAACTCAGTTTGTTGCACTGAGGATCCTTGATCATCCCACTATTCACTGACCAGCAAGAGGTGAAATCCATTCCATAAATAGAATCGCAGAACTGGAAAGGGCCTGGGGATTGTCTAGCCCAATCTAAAATCTTGGCGGTATCAGCACTATGCTCTACCCAACTGAGCTATCCAGGCTGAGATGTACATAGTTTATATGCAACCTTATCAGGTTACAACCCCCTCTTGAACTTCATCAAGACAAGTATTAACAAAAACTCATTGAAAATATTTACTTGCTGTACAGTGGTACCTTGGTTCTCAAACTTAATCTGTTGCGGAAGTCCGTTCCAAAACCAAAGCGTTCCAAAACCAAGGTGCACTTTCCCATAGAAAGTCATACAAAATGGATTAATCTGTTCCAGACTTTTAAAAACAACCCCTAAAACAGGAATTTAACATGAATTTTACTATCTAACGAGACCATTGATGCATAAAATGAAAGCAATAAACTATGTACTGCAGTCACACAATCAATCAATCAATCAGTAGCTGAACTGGGTTCCACACAGTCACAAAAACAAAGCAAAAAAGTCGCAAAAACAAAAACGCAACATAAATAGCAAAAGCAGACAGACCTCAGCGTAACACTCAAAACAGAAGTGTGACACTCAGATTGGAAATGTAACAGTCAAAATGGAGCACGTTCAGCTTCTGAAAAAAGTTTGCAAACCAGAACATTTACTTCTGGGTTTGTAGTTTTTGGGTTCCAAGTTGTTTGAGTACCAAGGCATTTGAGAACCAAGGTACCAATGTATATGTTTAAGCAAGTGCAGGATCTGTACAGGAGAACATCCTGCTGCATAGTGACAGGACAAATATACTGCTTCTATTCATTCCAACAAATGAATTTGCATGGAAGAACAGGGATTGTGTCCTCTGCCATCTTTCCATTTCTGCCGCATACACCACAGAGACTTCTTTTTTATGGAACGAAGAGAAGGATGTGTTGCAAAACATCATTATAACATTGACTCCAGTAGCATATGCTCTGAATATCTGTACAAGCTCATCTAATTAAATGCAATGGCACATCTCTTCCAGTAGTGAGTGCTCTTTGCTAATAAGAAACCATCCAAAACTCTCCATGGGCCATTATTTTCAATACATCTGAATCTCTGTGAAAATATCGAGCATAACCAATTTTAAAAGCTAGCAGCTTAAATACCATTGTGAAATGTCGGGATTCTGGTCCAGGGACATCTTTGAACCTTCTTTCTCCTGGGTGTTTGGTTCATGGGCTGTTTTAAAGAATGAGAGTTTTAAAGAAGCAGAGTCCTGTGCTTCTTTCTGATGGCAAGGTCCACAGAACATCTTCTCCAGAGACAGTACTCCCAGGCACTAAGAGGATACAACGAATGCATTCCCTACCCTTTTCCTTTACTGGTGGAGAAGTCCACCCTTCTGCATTTGCTTTGGCCAAAAGAGCTCTAAATGAGAATGAGACACATGTCATGTTGAGGTAGAGAGAAAAGTGAGCAAGAGGACTGGCACGGAAAATAACAAAGAAGCCAAGTCTCAGGGCATTCAGTGGTATAAGCACAATCTCTGGGCCTAGAAACCATACGTTAACATAAGACAGGCATAAGCAAACTCAGTCCTCCAGACGTTTTGAGATTACAACTCCCATCATCCCTAGCTAACAGGACCAGTGGTCACGGATGATGGGAACTGTAGTCCCAAAACATCTGGAGGGCTGAGTTTGCCTATGCCTGACATAAGATATCAGAAAATGCTAGAGCAGGCATAGTCAGAGAGGTAACGTTGGCAGGACGTTACTTTTTTGTTCCACAAGCAAAAGCATATTTCTCTTAGCCATTCCAGGAATCAAGAAAGCTAGAGGATCTTCCTTCTCTGAATGGTACTATCAATGGCACTTGGACCTAATCCTTTTCATCTTGTTTTCTCAATGAGCTTCCTTACCTTGAGCAGACCCCAACTTTATAGACATGTAGCTACAACCTGGTTCTCTTTGCCAGAATACTAACTTAGACAAATATGGAGAACACACAATGAACTTCCTCTCCAGTTCCCATTCACCTTTCCTTGCTTTCTCCTATACACTTTAAGTGGCTTTTCTCATCATAGATCTTGTAAGCAGTAACTGACAAAATAATGGGCTGCTTCATTTTTGCCCAGATACTGCCCTAGGTCCCACAGATAGGTAACGTAGCTGTATATCATTCTTCTTTGGTTACTTCCTACTATTTTCATTTTAGACTACCCCTCCCCCCAAATAAAATATCTAGGATGTTTTCCTAGAAGTTTGGCTCTGTATATATGCAAGTCCATGCTTATACAGATAAATAACAATGGTAACATAAATGTGGTCTTAATTGCTACTGACTACGTACCTTTTCATTGACCTAATGAGTGGGAACCTGTTTGATACTGTGCAAATATGTGTGCTAGAATTCTACCCCATGTTTCATTATCAATAGTAAACTAAAACTGTAAAGCTCCCTTAGTCCAGCCATGCTCAGACTCCCGAATGTGAGATTTCCTCAAAGAAACAGGAGAAGCAGGACCTGCCAACAAACAGCACAGCCACCAAACCCAAGAAACACACCATCCTTGCAGAAATGCACCATTCCCCACCATTCCAGCTGCAACACTGAAAACTCCAAAATGGATACCAGATTCACTCAAATTACCCAAGGGCTTACGGACCAGAGGGAATGAGGTCAAGCAGGAACATCAGGGTTGCCAGTAGACTACCTAGCTACTGTTGGAGGAAAGCAAATACATTTTCTTCTCTGAATATCCTAGTCAATGCATGTGCTGTTTTAAACCACTTCTGTTTTAAACAGAAGCCACTGTTTGTACAGCAATCTAGCCTGCTTTTGTTTGTAGTTCTCTAAGTTAACTCCATGCCTAAACGCTGAGCCATTTTTTTGTTTGCTGTTTTCTCCAAACAATATGTGCGCTATTTCTCTCCTATCTCCACCAATCCTGTAAGAAGTTCCTGCATGAATAAGCCCTTCAAACTCCAGAAGCTGTGATTATTCCAATCTAATTCACCCAAGCTGCTAACAGCTAGCTCCTCAAGGCTATTGTTTACACAATAATACTTGGAAGAAGGAATCCATGTGACATCCTGCCCAGACCAGGGTCTTTTTGAGAGCCAGGAAGAGGAGTCGCCATCTCCAATGGAGGCTCAGTCTAAGCCAGGTGGTTGCTGATGTAGCACTTACCTTGGAACTCTTTCCCAGGTTCCCTGGCCCTTCTTTTGTTGCAAAATATATACTATTCCTCCTTCAAGACCAAGTAACAGACCTTGTCTTTTTACCTGCAAACAACTGTTGCCTTCCTCAGTTCAGAGTTTTGTTTATAATGAGCACTTGAGGCTCCAGCAACAGCAGCAGGAATTCTTCTTTGAACTGTGGGACCACTTAGAGAAATGTAAATATTGTATTTCGGTGCAGTGCAGCTAAAAAGAGCTAAGCTTGTTTTTTAAAAAGATACAAATACAGGAGGTGATTCCTACTGGGAAACAAATCTGAAACAAAGCCATCGTTGCATCCACACTCCTGCAATTTCCAGCTCAAATTACAGTGGTTATTCTATCCATGCATGGAGAAAATAACCATGATGTGATAGGTAAGCCAAACTGTTTTTAATAGTGTTTTATGTTTTGCTGTTTTACGACCACCTGATGTTTTATGATATGGCAGTATATAAATATTTTATAAATAAATGATCCTAATAAACAGTACTAGTGGCATGTGGTCATCCGTATACACCAAAAGGAACAAGGGCAGGGGAAAATGTATACTAAACATTTGTAAAACTAATGCAATTCGTTTATACACGCTATTCAAAATACTTAGTTTATTATATATTAGACACACATATATTACACACAGAATTCCAAAACTAAGACGAAAATACCAAATGGACAAGTGCCTGATCACTGCTGTTTCGGTCATTATCAATGGTGTCAAAACAAGAACAGTATATGTTTATTATACATAACATTTTGTAAATAAATAAATGCATTGATTACTTCTTCTGTTAGTACAAACAAGATCTTTAACCCTACACTGACAGAGAAACTGCTTTTACAAATCCAGTGTTTGGGTCAAGAAGGGCATACAAATAAAATATTTGGCAGATTTGATTAAGCATCACACCACTTGCAAGAAGATGAAAACATCATGCCTTCACTGCAACATTCGTTTTCCATTGCACCGCCCTTGAGCTTGACCCAACCTATCAGCAAAGGGTTAAATATGCTTCTGCTAACATCTAACCACCTGATGTCCAATCATAAGTTTAAGAAGTAAAGGAACCAATTAAAAAAGCACGTAATATTCCTAAAAGTCCATTTTGAAAACCACTAAGGAAACATTAAATCCTTAAGAGTCTATACATTGTTATTTTACATATAACCGTTGCTTTTTAAATTTATTTTCTAATTCTATGTTTCTAGTGAATGTTCAAAACTGAGGGTATGTGACGGTAAATAGGGATACCCTGGAGAAAACATGGAATCCATTGCTGGACTGCATTCTCTAGTTCATTTTTAGTTATGAGTTTAGCAAAAGATGGAATATGATAAAGATTTGGGGGCAGGGGCAGAATTCTTCCCCTGGCCAGCAGAAACATCACATTTCTGAGGTTAAAGCTGGAAGCGCTGTACTGCTATTTTTGTATCATGTTTGTGCAGTGTTTGCATAATGGGGGCCTATGGGGCTACAGGATCGTAACTCACAGATCCATCCTTAAGACTCCAGAACAACAGAATTTGGGGACTTGATCCCCAGGCCGCCCAAATACTGCTTCGGTTGTCATTGATGGTGATGAATACACATTAGACCAGCCTTTCTCAACCTGTGGGTCCCCAGATGTTGTTGAATTACAACTCCCATCACCCCTAGCTAGCAAGGCCAGAGCTCAGGGATGATGGGAGTTGTAGTCCAACAACATCTGGGGACCCACAGCTTGAGAACTGCTGCATTAGACTGATATCTAGCAACAACTACTAATTTTTTCTGGGAGAAAATCACAGCTAGCTTTTTTATTATTTTGAATAAATCTTTAATTTCTAATTGATGCATTGTTACTTTAAATAAAAGTTTGTTTTAATTATCTGATTATCCTGCAGATAACAATGTAACAATACTCTTGTCATGAAGCCATAAAGTCTGGCCTTTTAGCCTTATGCTACTGTGCTATAATCTCAGACCGTGGTTCCCAAATTCCACCACCACCACCCCAGACAAATAGATAACTGCAGAGTATCTAGGCAGACCATTTTTCTGTCTGTTGTTCACCAATTTATTGAGCTGTGCTAGATGCTAAAGTCGGGCTGCAGGCGATCTGAATAAAGCCCACAAACCACCGATAGCCCATTGACAGGGCTGGGCCATTGATATGGTTTTCAGCATCGCAATATATCACCAGCTAAACACTGTGATTTACTGATATATCATGATGTCTGAAATAAGGATGGAACTGTCTAGAGGCAAACATGGGCCACACATTGGGAACCTGTGATATAAGAGGTAATCTGAATACACAGTGCTAAACCTTCCAATAAAGTATCAGATTCAGAATGTAGGGAAGAGTATTCTAGGAGGAAATATTTTCCCATATCAAAAACCTCCTGACCATGAAAACCATTAGGGATCTAGGCCAGGCATCTGCCTGAAATTCTAGTTCTCCACTTAAAGTGATAAATCATTCAGACATGATCTCTCCAACTTCTGTGTTCTGAGCTGATAAAGTTCCCAGAGATTTTCATGCCAGTCTTCAATAACAAAGGGGAGAAGTGTGAACCAGGAGATACCCTTGAGTGATAGAATCAGCAACCTCTATTTATTTAGATAGTTCTACATGCGGGTGGCGCTGTGGGTTAAACCACAGAGCCTAGGTTTGCCGCTCAGAAGGTTGGCGGTTTGAATCCCCGCGACGGGGTGAGTTCCTGTTGCTCGGTCCCTGCTCCTGCCAACCTAGCAGTTCGAAAGCAAGTCAAAGTGTAAGTAGATAAATAGGTACCGCTCTGGCGGGGAGGTAAACGGCATTTCCATGCGCTGCTCTGGTTCACCAGAAGCGGCTTAGTCCTGCTGGCCACATGACCCGGAAGCTGTACACCAGCTCCCTCGGCCAATAAAGCAAGATGAGCGCCACAACCCCAGAGTCGGTCATGACTTAACCTAATGGTCAGGGGTCCCTCTACCTTTACTTTTACACCACTATTGTGGTGTATTGGGTGGTAGAGGAGGGGTAGTACCTGGAGGGGCCACCTTTGGTCCCGACCCTGCACTCAGCACTCATCTGTGGCTCCTAGAAGCTGCCAGCACGCGACAGCGGCTACACCCTGTGAAAGGCTTTGGCTGGCCGGCTAAAATAGGTGAGTTATGGACTTGCCCTGCATGTGGAAACAGGCTCCAGTGGATTGATCAAATGAGATCAATAGTGGGTCCAATGGTCAAAAAGGCAGTTTCTGCATGTGCTGTAAAGGGAATTGAGGGGCAGATGGAACTCATCAGCCTGGTAATTTAGCCCATATAGGAGAATGGAAACTCTGAACCTAAACCTCCACTGCCTTGTGGGATTTCCTCAGGAGAAGGAGTAAACCCTACACAAATGCAGAGCAGGGTCCCTAAGATGGTTGGATAGCACCTTGAACACCTCTTTTCTTCAACTCCTGCAGCCAAGGTGGTGCCAAACATATTGCTCTGCTTTCCTTTGGACCACAGAGTTTTAAAATATCCTGTTCATATTCTGTTCATTCACATTCAACTGATTTGATTTTCTGGCATCTGTCAACCAAAAAATATATAATTTCTCAATGAAAATTTAAGATGTAGCATAGCTATCAGGGCTTTACAGCAGTGTTTTGTTTTTGGTTTTTTTGAGTGATAAAATAAACTTACTGAGAAGAAATAGTTTCTGGTTGGAACTTTCTGTATAATTAACATGGTACTATCGCTTGTTAACTGTGTACAAATACAGTACTTGTAGTCCGGCACAAGACCAATGTATTTCAATACAACCACAGGCCAAGCCAGCAAAACAGACACAAAAACTAACAAAAGGTTGCCTGCTGGTCTATGGAGCATCGCATTTGATGCACAGAGATTCAAGCCACACATCATTAATCACAGTGAGGGTTAATCGCATCATCTTCACAAAGAATCTTTTTGTCTTGGCAGTAAAGCAACAGATTTATACACGGCAAAAACAAAGTGTTGATTTTGCCTGATGTGTGAACTCTTTGGGTGGGATTGTGAGAATCCTAGAGATGGTTTGCCGAAAAGCAGATGGATTACCAGGGGACTGTTTATTGCATCCATCCTCTTAATGCATCCATCCTCTTTGTTAAGTATGTTCTTTGACCTAAGCAAGATTTATCTTCACAATCCTCATCTCTCTAATGTTCCAGTCAACCGTGTTCTCACCAGTGATATCCACTCCACAATCACAAGTGCAGCTGAATTGCAGCACAAAGCATTATCTTTGTATCTGCTTTTTAAAAAATAAATTTATATAACCAAGAAGAAACAACTACATACAATCAGAGAGTCTTCTCCAAATACAACACAGAACCTTGTAAAAGTGCATATGCTAAAAGCATCACAATCTTAACGAACACAAAATGATACACAATAACCTCCATCGCTTGGACTGTTGTCCACAAATGAAAAGATAGACTGAATCAGCAGGAGGAGTTTGAATGGTTATGGTTTGCATAACTTAGGCAAAGACAGGAGGAAAGAGGAACAAATGCTAACTAAAAAACATATGCCTCTGTTTAATTTTGGGGATAGGATTTCGACACCAGAAACATTGAAATAAATTCAGTGTATTAGCACAAAGCAGGCAAAATCTAGAGAAAACTAGGCTCACGCAAGTCCCATCAAAATAACTACTATTCAAAGATAGTTCACTAGCCTTATCTTATGCCCTCCAGATGTTGTCCTCCAGCTCCTATCAGACCCGGCCAGCATAGTCATTGTTCAGGGATACTGGGATTTATAGTGCAACAAAACGCACAGGACAGCAAGTTGGTGAAGTCTGGCTTCCACTATAGAGCAGGGGTCAGCAAACTTTTTCAGCAGGGAGCTGGTCCACTGTCCCTCAGACCTTGTGGGGGGCCGGACTATTTTTTTGGGGGGGGATGAACGAATTCCTATGCCCCACAAATAACCCAGAGATGCATTTTAAATAAAAGAACACATTCTACTCATTTAAAAACATGCTGATTCCTGGACCATCTGCGGGCTGGATTGAGAAGGCACTTGGGCCTTAGTTTGCCTACCCATGGTATAGAGCAGTGGTTCTCAACCTGTGGGTCCCCAGATGTTGTTGGACTACAACTCCCATCATCCCTGAGCTCTGGCCTTGCTAGTTAGGGGTGATGGGTGTTGTAGTTCAACAACATCTGGGGACCCACAGGTTGAGAAAGGCTGCTATAGAGCAATTGTTGCAGGTAAATTTCAGCTTCTATGCAGTCTTGTTACTTCACTAGGCTATGCTCCGGAACTGGTTTTGTCTTACAGTCACAACTTAAAGCCAGACCTCTGAAGGGTTATGGGAGGGAGATACTCCTTCTGGTTTGCTCCCAGCCTATACTGACTGAGCTACTGGTTCCAGCTCACCATTCAGATCTTCTCTCTTGAATTCAGAGCAGCCTGGTAGAGTAGCCAGAGCTGCAGTAGATCTCCCTCCAGTTTGGCATACTTGACCTCTGTAGACCACTTCTCAACCAACTGACGCTCTTCTCCCTCATACCTGTTACAGTGCAAGTTTCTCTTTCCTTATGACAGCCTTTCTCAACCTGTGGGTCCCCAGATGTTGTTGAACCACAACTCCCATCACCCCTAGCTAGCAAGGCCAGAGCTCAGGGATGATGGGAGTTGTAGTCCAACAACATCTGGGGACCCACAGGTTGAGAACCGCTGCCTTATGAGTTCTGGGATAGGAAGGAGCCAGAAGAGCACTGCTACGGGAGGAGAGTTTGCCACCAACAGTTCCAACCACGGCTCTAGTTCTTATACCTGTTCTTCCTAATATCTCTGAGTTCCTCTCTCCTGCCATTTAGAATAACACTCTAAATGTTAAATGCCATTTTTCACATGCACCATATTATTTAAAAGATAGGCCAGTCCTACCGTATCTTCAATTCTGTGGTTCGTATTCAGCAAATCTGAAAGGAAATCTTCATTAAGACTCTCTCTCCGAATCAAGGTAAACTCACGCAGAAAGATGGCTCCCTGGCTTTGGTCGCCACCAACCTAGAAACATAAGATACTATCGTTTAGAAAAATAATGCTTTATCTTTGCTGGCAACATCATAGAAAGGAATAACAATTTCTGAACTGTCTTCAAAAACAGTGTAGAAATATGCTGATGCATAAGAAAATGAAATATTTAATCAGCTTTTTTTATACAGCCAACCATGGACACATTGCATAGTGCAACAGGAGTAATAAACTCCAAATAACAAGAAAGGAAAAGCAATGATCCCAATTATTAGGGTGGGAAAAGATGAAGTCTATAAAATCTCAAATGATCAATTTTTCAAGTTCTCTTTGGAATTATATGCTAAACCAAAATATGTAGTTTAAGATGATATAGAGCCTTCCTTTAACAAAATAAACAACATATTTAGATGACACACAAAAGCATATATTAAAAAATGTTTAGGGGTACTATCATTTTGACTCAAGAAAGTCATCATTTTATAGTTCAAATCGGGGGAAATAAATACAGTAAATGGACAAAAGTACAAAGATTCATAAAATGTTTAGGGGTATGCGTACCCCTGCGTCCCCCCAGAAAAAAAGCACTGGATCTATCAGCACCAATTGTACAAAGAGAAACTTGATAAAGGTAATTTATGAATGACATTCAATCAAGCTTATATTACAGTTGCACTCAAACCAGATAAAGATCACACTCAGTGTGCAAATTATCGGCCTATATCACTGATTAATGTTGATACAAAGAATTTAACAGTGACTTCAGCAATTAGAATCCAGCAATTGATAATGTCCGTTATTGAGAATGACCAGACTGGTTTTATAAAAACGAGGCAAGCAGCAGTTAATATGAGATTAGTGGTGGATTTCATGAAAACAAAGATCACCACAGCCAATCACAAACAAACAACCACACCCTAGGCCAACCCCCAACCCCAACCTCTCTCACCACCAAAGGAACACAAGTGAATAGCAGAGAACCTGCACAAGCGACACTGACACAAAACCCCATATATATTAAGTATAATAGAAACATCGCCACCCACCCCCACTCACCTTCCCCCCTCCACGTCTTTCCCCCTTTTCTTCCTAATGTCTCAACAAATGAAAAAGATGTTACTTGGAGAGAGAGAGAGAGAGAGAGAGAGAGAGAGAGAGAGAGAGAGAGAGAGAGAGAGACATTGCACATACTTTTGTAAACCAAGAAAATCTAGAAGAAGAAGGAGGAGGAGGAGGAGGAGGAGGAGGAGGAGGAGAAGAAGAAGATTAGTGGTGGACTTAAGCAAAAATAAAGACCAATTTCTAATGTTACCATTAAATGCTGAAAAGCCTTTTGACACAATTTATATACAGTATAGAGAGGTAGCTTGAAATAAATTTTGATTTCATAAAATGGATTAAGATATTGCATGACTTGCCTACACCTAGAGTTAAAATGAATGGTATCGTGGACCCACTCCCAGTGACGCATCCCCACCCCCCAAAGGAACAAGGCCTGAGCAAAACTATAACCTGTATAGCCATGGCTAGTATTTATACAAACTTAGCAAATGCCAGCCATCTAAATGCTATGTCCCAGATCAGCCTCACCTGTGCTTTGGACGACATTTCCATCAGCCCCAACCAGCATGGCCAATGGTCAGGGATATTGAGGGTTGCAATCAAACAGCATCTCGATGGCAGCCTGGGTTGGGGCTCTGTGGGTAGTTAACAATGAGTGGCTGAGAGCCACCTGTCACAACTTGTGACATTACTGCTACTTCCCTCTACCACCAATAAGCTCACCTGGGGTTGCATGGATATGTGAGGAATAAACTATGTATTACTAGCAGCCTGCATAGTATACAGTAATGTTAGTTCACATCTGGTGAACTTAAAGAACAGCAATTTGTAGCTTGACAACTTATATTCCTGCTACAGCAATTGGCCCAAGAAAGTTTTTTGTCTCATACTTCTTATTGCTGCTTTTATACCTCCCTGGTTGGTTTGTAGACTGCAAAGCTACCTTGGAAATGTTCAGAGAGCTTACACTTTATTAGGAAAGCTATGGGTTTAACCCATCTGTCTATATACCACATGACTTTGTCTTAACTATGAAACCAGGACCAGTCCACCACTCACGGGCAGCTATATGGCATTTTAGGGTATAAGGATGCGATCTTTTCACATGAAGAATGAGCAGTGGTGTGTTTCATAGTTACTGCGCCTTCCGTTGAGATGGCTGGAGAGAAATCAACTGAGGAGGAAAGGAGAGGGGTGGAGGAAAAAAATAATACCGAAAAGGGTGGATGGAAAATTCAAGGTCTCTCAGCACAGAATAGCCTTAGTTTTATACTTTGTAATATGTTGGAGAGAATTCCTCGAGTTCATGGCTGTGAAAAGGAGAGGGAGGTGTTCAGCCCTTCTGAGTGCACTGAACGCTTGTGCTGTAAAATTAAATGTTAAAAATTATATTATTGCTGTAGTATAAGACATATATGGTTTTATGAGCATGGGGAATTTTTTTTAAAAAAACAAAACAGGTGCATGGACTTTGCATTATGTGGTTAACAGTGAGGTACACACCCAACTGTATTACATAAGACTCACTGTGCCATAGCAACACTGAGTACAACATGAATCAGGTGGGAATTGAAAAAATATCTCAAAAGGAATGGTAAAGTGCCACAACAAGCTTGCAGCTGTGGAGAGTTCTAAAGAGCAAAGAGCCATACCCAGGGGAAAACCTACTCATTATGAGAGGCGAACATGCTTGTAAGCTCAGTGTTACTCACATATTTTTAATAAATGCAAATCTGTTTGCAGCTTAGTGTATTATTTGTGCAGCTACTCTCTATGCAGATGAACACCACTCAAGATAGAGCTGCTATTATTATTATTATTATTATTATTATTATTATTATTATTATTAGTATTATTATTATTATTATTAATACCCTGCCCTTCCCGGTTCAGTAAACCGGACTCAGGGTGGCTAACAACAAATTTAAAACACTTAATTGTAATACAACATAGAAGCAGCATAAAATACAGTATATAAACATGAATAACAATAAAATTCAAAGTTCAGAAATCAATTTAGGGGAAATCCATCTAATAAGCATTAGATATTCACCAGGGCTAGCTGGCTGAATTAGTCCTCCTTGGGCCAGCGAGGAGGCCAGGGGAGAATTAGCTGTGGGGTCTCAGAGCGGGTGATCTTCATAAAAGGGGGGAGGGAGGGGAGAGAAGGGAAATAAAAGATCAGGCTGATTTCAAATTAAAGGCCAGGCGGAATAGCTCTGTCTTACAGGCCCGGCAGAAGGAGGTTAAATCCTGAAGGGCCTTAGTCTCCTGGGACAGAGCATTCCACCAGGTCGGAGCCATCACTGAGAAGACCCTGGCCCTGGTGAATAATCTGACTTCCTTAGGGCCCGGGACCGCTAAACTATGATTATTCATGGACCTTTAAGGTCCTCTGCGGGGCATACCAGGAGAGGCGGTCCCGTAAATACGAGGGCCCTAAAATAAGAAATAAGGGGCAGAAATTCTTCTCTTGAGAACAGGTCAGGTGGACCATTTTTCAATTTAAAAGTGTCACCTGTGCCCTGAACCATTTTTTTTTCCTTTTTTTGCTGCTGCAAATTAGGGTGGCTAATTTGATACGTTTTTGGACTACAGCTCACATCATCTCTGCATATGCCGGCTGGACACATGGGAGTTGTAGTCCAACAACATCTGGAGGTCCACAAGGTCTTTATTCCTGTTCTCCTCAACACGGAAGCTCCTCAGAAGAGGCAAAAATCTCTGGCTGCTTTATATCCCGTTTCTGATTTTTTTGGTTCAATTATCAGAAGCCAGAGATTAGCATGAGCTCAATTTATTGAGCCCAGGGATAGGCAGAAGTCACGATGCTTATAATTAAACACAAGGAATCTGTGTTTATGATTAACTGGCTCAAGATACAGTGCAGTCCCAGCAGGAGAGGAATTAAAAATGTTTCAGTGTGAAATGACACTTAATGAGTGCTAATTGCTTATGATAAGGTCCTGACTTCTCTCGACTGACTGAGAGAGCAAACATTTCTGTACCATCACAAAAATGCCCTGTTAGTGCATCCCAGGCCTCTTGCTCTGCAAAGTTACTTGGACAAGGAATGACTTCCTGTTCGGGCTTCCAGATGTGTCCGCATTGCTGCTCGCTGCCAAAAACACTTGCTGATTAGCACTGCTGTGTTGCTTCAAGCAAGGGTGGGTTTATTTTCATATAAAAAGGGAGTGGGGAAGGAGAGAAAAATATAAAGGGTGCTGAAAAGAGACAAAAATTGTAAGCAGTCACATCAAGCCTATGTTTAGATGCTTTTGAAGGAGTCCCTTTCAAAGAGAAGAATATGATTGAAGTTATAAAGTCATGCGTAAAAGAGAAAGAGGGAAATGCTATTTACTTTCATGAAATACGAGAGCTAAAAGCGATCTCGTGAAAATTAACCACCCAGCAAGATTAAAGCAAAAGGGAATTCTGCATATACACTGTGCACTATGGCAAGAACCAGAAGCGTACCAAAGATTCAAATTTAAATAAAAATAGATTAAATGAATCCATAAAAGGCCAGATACCTTATTTGCCAGATGGTGGGATGAACATCAGAGTACAGAGCTCTGTTATCACCCTGTGTTGTTAAAACCCAATGGAAGAGTCACATCCTGGCTCTTTGTCCGAGATAGCTGGGTGGAGGATGGACTGTTAAACTGACTTCATGTAATCTACGGAACTCAGTTAATTAACAATTAACTGACATTTCATTTCCAGGAATGTGGAAGAAACAACAAAGGGATCATCTATCTTGGGACCTGGACCTCACCAACAGGAAGGAACTGATCAATGAAGAGGAAGTACTGGGAAGTTTGGGAGAAAGTCCTGTTGGGTTTCATGATACAGAGGCAAGGGAAAGCTGAGGGTAGTGTAGGTGATACCCTCTGGACTTTAAGAAGGCTGGTTTCAAGCTTAAGGAACTAGTGGATGAGATTCCATGGTGAGAAATACTCAAAGAGAAGGGAGTCGAAGATGCATAGGGGTTTCTTAATGGTGAAATATTTGAAGGCACAAATGCAGACAAATCCAACAAGAAAGAAGAGTAGGAAGGACCCACAAAAACCAGTGTGGCTGCAGAAGGAGGTTACAGATAAACTGAGATTTAAAGAGGGTGTGTGCATAAGAAATGAAAGAAAGGGGAAATTCATGTATGAATAGCCAACATTTGTAGGGAGATGGTCAAGTGGGCCAAAGCTCTGGATGAGCTCAGGACTGCAAGAGATGTTAAAAATAATAATACTAATAAGGTTTCACATGTAAAACAAAGAGATATAAAACAGGTACAGTGGTACCTTGGGTTAAGAACTTAATTCGTTCTGAAGGTCCATTCTTAACCTGAAACTGTTCTTAACCTGAGGTACCACTTTAGTTAATGGGGCCTCCTGCTGCCGCCACGCAGCCACCATGTGATTTCTGTTCTAATCCTGAAGCAAAGTTCTTAAACCGAGGTACTATTTCTGGGTTAGCGGAGTCTGTAGCTTGAACCGTCTGTAACCTGAAGTGTCTGTAACCCGAGGTACCACTGTATATGAAATAATTATCAATATACTGCAGCACATTAGCTACAATTCTTTCTCTCCCAGGTGTTTTGGATCATTTATTACAGCACTCCTGAAAAGTTGCTAAAACGACTTCCGGATAATGGTTTTGAATTATCTTGTTGAGTTCATGCTTTTAAAGACAAAAGTACTTTTTTGCCGTACATCTCCAAGGATACAAAGAGGGTGCCCATACCTGACTGCCCTATTTAAAAGAAAAAGGAGTTGCGTTAATGGGACAGTCTGAGGATGTGTTACAACAAGCCCAAGAAATTCCCAGTTCAAATAGTGTTGTAAATAAAAATATGCCCTTTTCCCTTATGGGGTATCCAAGAGCCCATATAGAGTCCTTACATAGGTTCCCTATTGGTAGGAGAAAATAACAGAGGCCAACCAGAGAATATTGAGAAGCAAAGCAGCTAGTAAGCTTGATCTTTATTGATCTGTTGCAACAGGGTACCCCCCTCACACGCAGGAGAGGAAGAGGACCCAGAACAATGGCCGGCAAGGCCTTATAAAGACTTTTGAAATTCCCCTTCTCTAGATCAGGACCACCCCCAGAAACATTATGCATACATCACAGAAGGGGTGTGACCTAAGACCACCCCTCAGATACATCCCACCTACATCACAGAAATTTAAATGTTGTTTTTCTCTTCTCCTTGTTTATCTCCTGTCTAGCAGGTTCCTTGATTGGATTTTCTGGGGAGCCTGGCCATTCTTTTGTAATGCTAAAATACTTATTTCCTGGGCCAGGTCACAGGCTCACACCTTATTCAAACACAGATTAAAGGAAGAGACAATGGGGAGGCTTTTCCATTTTTAACCTTGCAGAGAAGGGATTTGGTCAGTTTAGGAATCAAAATGGTTCCAGGTTTGCCTTCCTGTACTGATCTATGTATGTGCAGTTATGAACATTACTATATATCTAAAACCATAAAATTCCTATCACAATTTCCCCCCTCTGGGGCTAGAATTTTTCTTAAAAATTTTTGCCCCACAAATAATAACATCGTATGTTGTAAATGGATGTGTTTGTATAAATATATCATAAAAATAACACATGTTGCGTTTTGCTACTAAATTACTTGTGGCATTCTAACACTTTGGGAGAGACCATTTACTCAATAGTGTTCTATGCTTTACACCTAGCAGGAAGGTAAGGTCCACTAATGACTGAAAAGTGCAGTTTGCTTCCCCCCCGCCATTTTAGTGTTCTCAGGTGTCAAGGTAGCTCTTCTGTGGTCTCACACTGACATAGTGCTACAGCAACACATCCTGTCTGTTGAATCCCCTCAGGGCTTTCATTTAACCATGTTGCCTAGCATTCACCATAGCTGGCACTGGTTTGGGCATCTCGTGAGGGAGAGGTCTTCGCCTTGGCCTTTTAGCTATGGGATTTTATTATAGGCTGTGGTCTTGCACTCGCACAATGGGAAGTTGCTCACTTGCACTTAAAGGACCAAAAGCTAATTGCAGCCTGGATACACTTGCCCAATTCGAACTGAGTCCAATTTGAATTTATCTTGCCCCATGGTTCTCAACTCTTCAAACCAATCTGTTAAAAGAAAACCATTCTTAACAAGGGCAGTTGTCCAAATAAGTCAATTTAAGTCTATAAGGGATCATTCCTGCTAAACCAAAGCATATCCACCTTCATGTTTCTTAGAAGCTTCTCCTTGGTAAAGCAAGTTTTAGCACATTTTTTTAAAATGGGTAGGGAAGGTTGGCATAGTGCCAGGTGGGACAACGAATTGTGGTTATCTAAACATTGGACTACACAATAGTGTGAGCTATTGGAAAGTATAAAATGCATGAGAATTCTCCACTGGTGTGTAAGGAATAAGACATTAAACATAAAAACAGTTACACACAAAAATTGCCCCCCCCCCTTTGTGGAAATCACACTGTCAGACTCATTTCAACATTCTCACATAATAACACATAATACAAAACAAAATAATTAAATATCTGTTGCATATCTAGACACAATTGTGATCTTTTACGTATGTATCTTTTGAATCCTGGAGCAGAGGCTTGAGGTTCAAGTGAAAAAATGTCCTTGCAATTTAACTCCTCCCCCCTTTGTCAGGTCCACTCCCCCCTTTGGCAGTCTATATCCTTTGAAAGAGATAACTGTGGGCACTTTGAAAACTCTGGTGTTGCAGGTCTTGTGAGTTGAGGGGTTGTTGCTGCTTTTCATCATTGCACATCTGTAGAAGTGATATCCTGTAAGGGGGCAGGGTTTTGGGAAGACTTAAAAACACAGTTACACAAGAAAGGGGCAAAAGGCAAAAAGGATGTCCTCCAGTTTCCATGGGAAGCTGCAAATATCACATTTCCATATAATTACAGTTATTATCTGCTAAGTTTGTTTGCTTTCCTTCACTTAATTTTTGTTGTTGTTGTTCTTTTCATATTATAAAATAAAAAATTACTCCACATGTATAGAAAGAGAACTGTAAAAAATACAAAGGTTAAAAAATAAAAAGGAAAGCAAAAAATTAGATTACCAGTTAGATGAAAACAAACTTGACACAAAAACATCAGATTCAGAAAAGAACTATTATTAAATATATTATCAAAACCACGCAGATTACTACTAGACTGAAAAAAAAATACAAAGGTTAAAAAATACAAAAGAAAGCAAAAAATTAGAATACCAGTTAGATGAAAACAGACTTGACACAAAGACATCAGATTTAGAAAAGAATTATTATTAAATAATACAAAGATATTATCAAAAACCGCACAGATTACTACTGGACTGAAAAAATGGGAAAACAATGGGGAAAAACTTAAAATTCACCATATGCTATCTGATAAAAGAACTTCATGAAACTGACTTTCAACATGTGATGAACATGTCCCCAAAGTAAAACACACACACACAAAATGAGCTATGAGGAACCAAAAATAAATAAATGCTAAGACACACAATTAATAAGCAACCTGAAGTAACCTGAAGTAATCTGTTTTGGCATTCTAACATCCCAAATGAAAATAAAAGAGTGTTTCTTGATGTGACATCATCAGCTGTAATGTTAATACTGGGAAATGAGTTAATACCAAGAAAAATGAATGGCAATTTAAAGTTGTGCAGGTACCTTGCACTAGCCAAAATGACAGAATTAATAAGAAATGCTCAGGCAAAAAGGTAAACAAATACCATTCCACAAACAATGTTTGGTTGTGCTTCGATTAATTTCATAGACATCATGGAGAAACTGATTAAATAAATGAAAACAGATTATTTGTAACTTTAAAAAAAAATGTCAAAGGCACAAAGAGATAGAGGTCACTAATACAGCAGGGATTCAGACTTGTTTCACAGAACAGAAAGAAAGTTGCTGTTTGGCTTTTAGGGAAGAAAGACAAAAAGAAAAACAAATGCAATTACTTTTTATAGAGTATTTAAATCACTGTTTGCATCCCCTCATTATCATTTGTGCTGTGGGAGAAAAGAAAGGACACTCTGTTGAAAGGGAAAATTATTTCATGTGAGAGGTCTGTCAGGAAGTGCTGTTCCTAAAATGCATAGGCATATACACACACACACACCAAAAAAAAAAAAACAAAAAAAAAAACAAAAACTTATAAAATTTAAATTCCATTGGGAGGCGAACCTTTTGTTAGCCCCTGGGGCAAGACATTAAGGGTGATTTCCCTCAATGGTTCCAAATTTTACATAAGGAAATTTGTATAGGTTTCAGGCTCTCCAAACCTTCTCTCTCCCCCCTCCTTTCTCTCTCTCTCTCTCTTGTAAGCTGATCTAGCCTCTGTGCATGTGCAGAGTTCATGCCTCAGCAAACCTTTTATACAATTGAAAATGTTGCATCTTTTGGCTCAATTAGAATAAGGAAGGGAAAGGTAAGGAGTAGATTTTAAAAATAGGGTTAGATTTTAAAACAAAAAAGAGAAACTCAGCAATTTAAGTATTCACCAAAGCTAGCAATTTCAGCCCCAGCAAAAGGAGTGCTTCCTTTATGTACAGGAAAGGGCTATCATTATTGGTCATTTTATCTGGTCATTCGCGGAACAATCAACCGCTCTCTTATTTATGAGTAAAAATGGCCAGGTAAGGAGTAGATTTTAAAAATAGGGTGATTTTAAAACAAAAAGAGAAACTCAGCAATTCAAGTATTCACCATTCAGCCCAAGCAAACTGAGACTGCTTCCTTTATGTACAGGAAAGGGCTAATATCCCTCTGGCCATTCGCGGAACAATCAACCGCTCTCTTATTTATGAGTAAAAATGG
This sequence comes from Podarcis bocagei, assembly GCF_964188305.1. Taxonomy (NCBI): domain Eukaryota; kingdom Metazoa; phylum Chordata; class Lepidosauria; order Squamata; family Lacertidae; genus Podarcis; species Podarcis bocagei. The sequence goes on from NC_138143.1 coordinate 16,345,576, forward strand.
CCAGAGTTAGAATTCATAGGATTTTTTTTTTTTTTTTAACATTCTCAGCCATTTCAGCCTTACCATTTGCAGACAAAAATATTATTATTATTATTAATAATATTATTATTTTCTGCGCCTTAATTTACAGGAATGGCCAAGGCTAATTGTACTTGATTATTCATTTGTATGTGCTTAAACTTTGAATTGACTTTTAAGTTTGATTTTTAAAAAAAATAGTAGACAAAATGATAAATACTGTAATCACTCAAATGCTTGATATTACCAGTTGTGCTTCAAAACATCATGGCTTTTACCTCTCACCTTTTAAAAAAACAAAGAGCAAATCTGGGCTGAATTTCAACTCATCAGCCACAAATTGGGAAAGTTGAAAGGGACCTGGGGTCATCTAGTCCAACCCTAAAATACAGGTTTCATAGCAAGATTTGAGCAAATCTGGGCTGAATTTCAACACATCAGCCACAAATTGGGAAAGTTGAAAGGGACCTGGGGTCATCTAGTCCAACCCTAAAATACAGGGTTTATAGCAAGATTTGTACTACCAGAAACACACACATTCACCTCTCACCTTTAAAAACAAAGAGCAAATCTGGGCTGGATTTCAACTCGTCAGCCACAAATTGGGAAAGTTGAAAGGGACCTGGGGTCATCTAGTCCAACCCTAAAATACAGGGTTCATAGCAAGATTTGTACTATCAGAGAGACACACACATACTTATGTACACAGACACAACTGGGGAAGAGACCACAAGCCATGCGCCTATCATGTACTAAGGAAGAGGAAAATAAAAGTACCCAACCCTTTTAGCAGATCTTGAAGCTAGTTTGAGTGAGAGTTTACTTCCTTAGACTAAAGAGTGCAAATTCCTATAGAAATTATCTTTAAAAGAAGATTGAAGTTAACATTTTTCCTAAGATAGGGAGAGGATCTTTTATAAAGCAAAGTTTAAACAGCCATAGATTTGATTTAAAAGGAATACAAGAGTGAACAATTTTTCCTGAACTTGCAGAGGAATAGTAAGCCTAATCTATGCCCCCCCCTTTGCAGTTTCCTTTAAAGGAAGCTTACTCGGGAGTAAATTTACCTGGCACAGAATAAGAAGGGGAAGGAAAAAACCTGAAAGAGAGAATGAAACAAGGGGGGGGGGGGCATTTTCTAAGAAAAAAGGCCAGGACATCTTATTGAGACTGATATCAGGAGCCTTACAATAACTCTTCTGTCCAACCAGATCAAAGTTAAAACTGGACTCAGATATTTTTCTTAGAAGGAACACCATACTTTCATAGGCATATGCTTAATGAAATACATACACTGCATTTTAGCTTGAGAGAGCAGTTGGCTCAACTAGGCTTTTGCAGCAGAAACATTAGGTTACCCTCCCCACTGAAACTAGAGGAAGGAGGTGGGGTAATCCTCCTTTCAGAACACAAGTAGCACGTATACAGGATTTTACCACTTGGGAGAAAAACTCTCTTTTAGAGTCTCTTTAACAAACATTTGCACACTTCATTCTCAATTTTGTCTTGTTTTTAAGACTGATAAGGTTCAACATGGCTTCCTTAGATTTAGAGTTTGGAGCAAGCTTGCATTTTTATTTTAGATGGCACATTTAAGATAAGCAGCTGCTGGATGTTACCTAAGTACAATTTTAACACAGGAAAAACATTTCTTAAACACAAATTGAAGGGGACTGTCAGAGTCCAGGCGGGAAGTAAGCACCAACTGGGCTTCTTTCACGCCAGGGGTCTGGGGACTATTTTTCTTTTGACTGAGGTGCACCCATTTTCAATTTTAATAGCGCTAGCTTTTACTTTTATACTGCAGTCAGGGTTTTATCCCCACTTTTCAGGAAACACAATAAATAACCCACAGTACACTCAATTTGGACAACTCCGAGAATTAGTACTGTGACACACCGCCGTTCGTCTGGCCTGACTTACTAGGCTGGTACAGCTGTTGGCCTTTCCTGGCTACTAAGCTAACAGTGCGGTCAGCGATCTCAACCCCCCCCCCTTTGGTCATTACTCAGCCAGGGAGCCCACAGCAACCTCCTGCCTTTTACAATCTAACCTGAGAGTTCCCTACTGGACGCTTGCGTAGCGCAGTGCCAGATTGGGACTCAGAAATGACAAAGAAGGAAAGGAATCAGGTGCCCTTGCTTTCTCTGCTCACAGGTCATCTCTAACAAAGATCGCCATGGCAGAGGTGCGGCTGCACCTGGGAGTTATAGTTTTGGGAATTATAGTTTTCAGTGCAGAAGAAATTGCACAACCTTTCTGGGCAAAACTCCGAAGGAATAGGTTGGCATACAGAATTAAGTGGAAGAAATCACACACAACCTTTGCCTGGGCATACTCCGAAGGGCTAGGGCTGGTGTTGAGATTGAGGGGACAGAAAGAAGGAGGCAATTTTTAGATGAGGAAAAAAGTAGAAATTTTAGATTTGAAGGGAAAAGGAAGAATTAAAGAATTTTGGTTGCTGTGGTTTAGAGACCCCAACCCACTACCCGTGTTTCCTACTTAATACTCACTTCCGCATGCTCTGTTCCTGGTGATCCCACGATGTCTTGACTGATTGTTTAAGGCCGGCCTGATCAAGATTTGCTTCCTCTGGTTAGCCCCGCTGAACTCCAAGTTATTGCCAGACCCTGGGACCGATGGAAGACTGGTTATTCCTCCTGGCAAACTGCCTGGTGCGCGCTGGATAACCAGTCCTTCCTCGCTTCCAGAATTCGGGTAACCAAAAGTCCCTTCGTGGTCGCCATCTGTTGTAAATAAAAATATGCCCTTTTCCCTTATGGGGTATCCAAGAGCCCATATAGAGTCCTTACATAGGTTCCCTATTGGTAGGAGAAAATAACAGAGGCCAACCAGAGAATATTGAGAAGCAAAGCAGCTAGTAAGCTTGATCTTTATTGATCTGTTGCAACAGGGTACCCCCCTCACACGCAGGAGAGGAAGAGGACCCAGAACAATGGCCGGCAAGGCCTTATAAAGACTTTTGAAATTCCCCTTCTCTAGATCAGGACCACCCCCAGAAACATTATGCATACATCACAGAAGGGGTGTGACCTAAGACCACCCCTCAGATACATCCCACCTACATCACAGAAATTTAAATGTTGTTTTTCTCTTCTCCTTGTTTATCTCCTGTCTAGCAGGTTCCTTGATTGGATTTTCTGGGGAGCCTGGCCATTCTTTTGTAATGCTAAAATACTTATTTCCTGGGCCAGGTCACAGGCTCACACCTTATTCAAACACAGATTAAAGGAAGAGACAATGGGGAGGCTTTTCCATTTTTAACCTTGCAGAGAAGGGATTTGGTCAGTTTAGGAATCAAAATGGTTCCAGGTTTGCCTTCCTGTACTGATCTATGTATGTGCAGTTATGAACATTACTATATATCTAAAACCATAAAATTCCTATCACAATAGCAATATATTTCACAAGGGAATGTTTTTCATTCTGCTTGAAAATGTTCCCACCAGAAATTCTAGTTGCCCTTGAAATATGTTAAATCTCTCTTGCCCCCCCCCAAAAAAAACCCTTTCTTTCTACAGAAACTGAATTCAGGGTTTGCAGCAAGACTCTGACTCTTTTCCATGGCCTGTGAAGGAAATGTGGCTTTGTGCTAATTATTTTCAGTCCTCAAGCAGCCACAATAGATAAGCCTGGTTAATGTATTCATTGAAATAAATTATTTGAGCTCCATTTCAGCCTCTCCTTTCTCAAGGAACAAAAGCAACAAAAAGTGATTTGCATTCAAGATTACAGCGTGAAGTTGCCCCCTCGGACAAAGCCACCAGCAACTTAACATCTGAGGCAGACATTAGCAGTGATGGGGATGTTATTTGTAAAGCAAGCACACGCCTACACTTGACCCAGAGTGTTCTAACAACAGAGAAAGCCAACATGGCCCCAGCAAATGGAGTGGCAAAAAAGAGAGAATGGGGGGAAAGAAAAAAAGAACGTAACAAAAAAAACAACACGCCAATACTTCTGCTGCCAAGCAACCTTGGCTGAAAAAAAATATGGGCAGCAGACTGTGGGAAAGAAAGATGAACTCATATAGGAGCAAACAAATCAAAGCTTTACATCTGCTTTAAAACCCTGTTGATTAGAACAACCTTGCTGGTGGGCCACCAAGGCATGGCAAAGACAAAAAGGAAGGATGAAGTATCCTTTATAAGCTTGAGCAAATTGCGTTTTACAAAATTTACCCACTTGGAGCTTGAAAGGTGTTGTGAAAAACTGAGGGACGGGTGGGTGCGTGGGTGGGTTGAGCCAGGTTTTGCCACTAAATGTCCCCCAAAAGCAAAAGGAAAGATGAATTTATAAAACCGTTCGGGCAAAAGATCTTCAGAGGTTTGAGAAATGCTAAGAAAGAATAAGCCTAACGGTTAACGGTTTTAAGTTCAGTGGTATTTTTATTTGCACATGGAATTGTAATGCTGCTATTTTAGCTAATTTTATTATTTATATATTTTACACTTTAAAAAATTTTAAACTGCCTTGAGATGCTTTTTACCTATAAAGCTTGCCTAAAAATATTTTTTTATAATGATAAGTAATAATGCACATACAGTGGTACCTCGGGTTACATACGCTTCAGGTTACAGACGGTTCAGGTTACAGACTCCGCTAACCCAGAAATAGTGCTTCAGGTTAAGAACTTTGCTTCAGGATGAGAACAGAAATCGTGCTCCGGCGGCGCGGCAGCAGCAGGAGGCCCCATTAGCTAAAGTGGTGCTTCAGGTTAAGAACAGATTCAGGTTAAGTACAGAACTCCGGAACGAATTAAGTACTTAACCCGAGGTACCACAATATTCCCATTTTTAGTCATTCCTGATTAAAATGAGTCTTTACACAATCTTTCCAAATCATTCTGGTTCGCAGGCTTTTCCCCCGTTAAAAGCCAGGATCTAGACCAGCCATTCCCAGCCTGGTGCCCTCCAGATGTTTGGGATAGCTCAGTCAGTAGAGCATGAGACCCTTAATCTCATGGTTCGAGCCCCACCTTGGGCAAAAGATGACCCTTTTAGTCCCTTCCAACTCTACAATTCTATGATTCTATGATAATTCCATCAGTCCTTGCTAAAAGTCAGGGGTGATGGGAATTATAGTCCAAAACATATCAGCCAATAAAGCAAGATGAGCGCTGTAACCCCAGAGTCGGTCACGACTGGACCCAATGGTCAGGGGTCCCTTTACCTTTACCCTATATTTTTATCTTGTGAACCGCCCTGAAATTTTTAGATGAAGGGCAGCATATAAATTTAATAGATAACAATAATATTAAGGATCTCAGTTCCATACCCCCATATCTGAATTTCTTTTATCTTCCTCTCCTTACATCAATCTGATTCTTTATCCAAAGTTCTCTGTCCGTATAGGAACTGGCATAAACACCCCTTCATAGAATAAAGGTCAGAAGACCACTAGAAAGAATTCAAACATTCAACAACATGTTATCAAGTGATGGGACATCAAGTGATGAACACACACATGCAAATCTCAATTAGTGGTGCTTCAGGGTAGGAAATTTTATATCAAGCTTTGTTGTCTGGATGGTTTCCATTCCATCAACTACAGGTATATCTAGGTGCCTACTTGCTGTGCTACACCTTAGAAAGATCGTCTGTAAGTATACTGGAGCAGGGCAAAGTATGCTTTTAAATACTCCCATTCCCCAGAATCAAAGAGCTGAGTGGCAGGTTCATTCTGGGTACTGCCCAACACATAATGTGGGTGCAGACATTTCTGATTTACAGGGGTTTGGCAGGCCGTACTGACAACGGGTGGCAGCCTCTGAGCCTCTTGGGCTTGCTGATCAGAAGGTCAGCGGTTCGAATGCCCGCGAAGGCGTGAGCTCCTGTTGCTCTGTCCCAGCTCCTGCCAACCTGGCAGTTCAAAAGCATACCAGTGCAAGTAGATAAAAAGGTACTGCTGCGGTGGGAAGGTAAATGATGTTTCCGTGCTCTCTGGTTTCCAGAAAGCTGTCTGTGGACAAACGCCAGCTCCCTTGGCCTGAAAAGCGAGATGAGCGCCGCAACCCCATAGTCATCCTTGACTGGACTTAACCATCCAGGGGTCCTTTACCTTTTACCTTACTGACAACTCCCATCACACACATGCTCAGTAGGACTGTTCACACACACACACACACACACACACACACACACACACACACACACACGGAGGCTGGTTTTTGAAAAACACAAAACCACAGTCCCCTAGGCACATGGAATTCCTTGTAGAGTTCTTTGGATCCTGGCCATTGCATGTTCGAGTAAACCCAGGGTTGTTTGGGGGCTTTTTAAAAGCCTTATTTTCACTTTGTGGCAAGCTAAATTAAAATCAATGTTTCCTTCCACCCAGTGTTGTGGGTGGAGAACTTCTCGACGTATCTAATATCAGCTGTTCCCCGCTAGTTCCATATCAAAAGGAAATGTGCATCATTTAAATAATTTCATCAGGCCCATCTTTCCGTGAGAAGTCTTAAGTTTGAGGGTCTTTTTCCCATGCTTGATTTATATGCCCCCCCTCCCCCAGATGCGTTTGATTGGGATGGGATTTTTAATGTTTCCTGCCAATGGTAAAACTGGTTTTAATAACTGATAAATCTCTATTCCGTTTTTTAGAATACTACATGGTATACAAATACAGTTTTTTTATGATGCTGGAAATTTTTTCTTTTTATCTCTCCAATTTGGATATGCTGTAATCTTTGTCACATGTGTTATTAATGAAACAAGCTGGGTCACACTCTTGCAGCTCGAACCTTCTCAGATCATTGTGCAGTAAACACGGAATTTATTTTTTCTATATTATGTTATTCTATATGATGATGGCACGGGACAGAGGCTTTCATCATTGCTGGGAGAAGAGATGCAGCTCAAAGAGCCTGAGACTTTTGGCATTGAAAAGGTCTGATGTTCTATCCCAAGTAGAGATGGGGATGTCCCTTACCTGAGGAACTCTGAGGAACCACAGCTAACCAGTGTAAACAATACAGAGTTAGAGAGATAAGTGGTCTGACTTGGTATAAACTAGCTTCCTTTGTTCCTTCCTTCCTTGTTAAAGATATTTAAGCTTGGGCTTGGATGCTTTTAAAAACATTTATCCTCTTGGTTTTAATGTATCCATGTGGGGTTCATTGTCTGTTTCTTTGACTGTAAGTCGCTTTGGGTTGCCATGGACGAGATAAAGTGACCGAAAAATTTAATAAATAATAATAAAATTAAAAGCTATGAGACAAAATCAGTGAACTTCTATTTAATGCCAGTATGTGCCTTTCTAATCTTTAGTTCCGTAACTGCTTTTAAATGCAACCTCCATGTAAGATTTATTTCAAAAAATTATATATACAGGTAAGGACTTTTAAGCCCTATTTATTTTAATTTTGGGGGGGGGATATGAATATGTTCTTAAAACTCAAGATGACCAAATAGTTAATTTTACTTGAACTGTATCTACTGCATTCACATGCATGGGCATTCTTGTACAGTGGTACCTCGGGTTACATACGCTTCAGGTTACAGACTCCGCTAACCCAGAAATAGTGCTTCAGGTTAAGAACTTTGCCCAATGGTTATAAGCAAAGCCTTCATCTTGATTGGAATGACATGCTTGGAAGCAAAAGCAGGGTCAACTGAATTACTAGATGCCACTGGGTCTATCATGACATTGGCATCCTGGCTGGTCTAGGACCAATGGCAGAATCAACTGAATGTTCCTCTCAGGGTCACTGGTATCCTATCCTGTGACAACTGGTCCGAAGGGTTGCAGGGGCAATGGAATCTTACTGATGTGGTCCTTTCAGAGGTCTGTTGAGGCCTGGGCCACTTCTGGCTTTTGACGTCACAAACCATAACAAATGCAGCCCAGCCAAAAATGACATATGGGAACAAAATAAGTCATCACCACCTTCCAAAAAGGGGATAGGAGTAAGAATTAATTAGATGGTTTTCTAGACTTTTTCCTGTGAAATGCAGTAATTGTTGTGGGAAAATATCCCTTTCACGTAATATTAACCCTGATATTAACCCTAGTATCACAGTTGATGTTAAGCACATGACAAAATATATACAGTGGTACCTCAGGTTATAGACCCTTTAGGTTACAGACTCCGCTAACCCAGAAATAGTACCTCGGGTTAAGAACTTTGCTTCAGGATGAGAACAGAAATCGTGCAGCAGCAGCGCAGGAGGCCCCATTAGCTAAAGTGGTGTCTCAGGTAAGAATGGACCACCAGAACGAATTAAGTTCTTAATCTGAGGTACCACTGTATCAGCTAACAAAGCAATTTGTTTAGTCAATCACATCTCTTATCTGCTTTTATCTATAACTCTGAGCTGAGAGTTCATGCCATGAATTGATGCAAATAGAAACAAGTTGTGAAATGCCAAAAAGAATCAACAAGTGTCTAAATGGGAGGCCCTCTTTGAGCTTGAGGCCTCAGGCCAAATGGCCCTCCTCTCCAATTCACTTCTGCTCCCAGTGTGAGGCCACCTATATATTGTATCAGTAGTCACCTTTAATTCCCAAACCTATAAACAGTGCTACCTTGGTTTACGAACTTAATCCGCTCCGGAAGTCCGTTCTTAAACCAAAGTGTTCTTAAATGAAGGCGTGCTTTCCCATAGCAGCGGGGGACTCAATTTACAAATAGAACACACTCAACAGGAAGCGGAACATGTTCTGCTTCCAAGGCAAAGTTCACAAACCAAAACACCTACTTCTGGGTTTGCAGCATTCTTAATCCAAGTTGTTCATAAACTAAGCTGTTCTTAAACCAAGGTATAGTCACTACTAATATTCCCACCTAGGGTAGAAGCAACTTTGAGTGGGACAAGGGGGTAGAGACTTTCCAGTGACAGAACTTTGCTCCATAAAGTGCCATTGGCCTCCTCCCTTGCCATTTCCCACTGGTAGCCCAATGCCGTTTTACTACAGTAGGGTCTGTTGCATGTGGCAGATGTTTTTACGCTTAACTGCTGATCCTATCTCCTTGGTTGTTGGTTTCAAGTTGTTGGCTTTACGAACAACAATTTAAAAGCCCACTTTGAATGTTGCTTTTGCACCAGAAAAGTGGGGTATAATTGTATGAATAATGTGCAACTCTCTTAACCCAGATGAAAGCATACACAGAAAACAGAGGGACAGTGTGCAGGATGGTGGCATCTCCTCAAAATGTCATGAGCTTTAGGAAGTATAGAGATCACAGCTTCAAAGCACATTTAAAGTACCCTCCACGGATCCTGTGGATGTGGGTTATGGATCACAGAGCTACAATTTCCCAACCCACTGAACTACAGTTCCTACAGATCTTTGGGGGTGCTCTTTAAATGTATGGTGTGTACACAGCCTTAATGTTGCTCATTCTGCACAGGAACAGAATTGGGGCTGAGTGACAAAGGGAAAGTGTGAGTGGATGGAAGCTAAGTTGTAAAGAAAGAAAATCTGTGACTCTAAAATGCATTTACTACAGGGGTCAGCAAACTTTTTCAACAGGGGGCCGGTCCACTGTCCCTCAGACCTTGGGGGGGCAGACTATATTTTTTTTTTGGGGGGGTGAACAAATTCCTATGCCCCACAAATAACCCAGAGATGCATTTTAAATAAAAGCACACATTCTACTCATGTAAAAACACGCTGATTCCCAGACTGTCCGCTGGCCGGATTTAGAAGGCGATTGGGCTGGATCCGGTCCCCGGGCCTTAGTTTGCCTACCCATGATTTGCTACTTCTGTGCTGCAGACAGTAAAATATGTTTACTACTTATATGAAGCTATAGTTAAGTCAAAGTGCCTTAAATTTCAATTTTCATCCTTTTTGTTACACAGGTGGATTTGTAAACACATTAACTCTTCCTGTTAACTAGAAAGCTTTTTGATCCAAGAACCAGAACCACCAGGATAGCTTTTCATTGGAGTATAAAGCAGAACTGTTTTCTAAGTGAGTAACAGGGAAAATGTCTATTCAGTGTTAGTTTTTTCCACTGCTTCTAAATTATCAGGTTGCTGGCTTTGTCTGAAAAGGATATTTTTCCTCTGCTGATAACTGAAATAGTTCAGCTATAAGATATTCAGTAACTTCGTGGTATATGCTCAAATAATTATCTTTTCTGATAATTTTTACAACTGAGATGTTTAAATGTATTTCAGCATGGTAGATAATAAAAAAGAATGGCGGTTTAACCTGAGATTTCAAACCGTACACAAATCCTTATTTGTGTTGTCATCTATATTTAAAAGGCCTAAGAATAGATTAAATAATAATAATAATAATAATAATAATAATAATAATAATAAAAAATAATAATAATAATAATAATAATAATAATAATAATAATAATAATAATAATAATAATATAAAGATTCCAGTGTTTTAAGAATTAATAAAAGGATCCAGAGATACTAGTGGTGAGCTGAAAAGAATCCCCCTCTTTCTCATTTGGGTAATTCATCATAATCAGTACTGAGTCCAGCACCTCACTTATTCAGAGATGGGTGGATTTCACAACTAACAGCAAGCAAGCAGTGACTAGAAAGTATTTTGAGATAGTAGAGAAGTGAACTGGACAGGGTGACATCCTGTTTTCTCAGCTGGGATTGTTTATTTGCAAATAGCAGCCTCGCCCTCTGAAGTAACCCAAGGACTTTGAACATGTAAACAACTGCTTTGTTAATTAAACTGAACTAACTACAAATCAGACCAAACATATTGTTAAAGATTTTTTGGGGGGTCCACCCCCCTAAATTCTAAAAATTAATAAATGGAAGGATTTTGATTAGTTGGGGTGTGAAGGGAGAAGTGCAAGTTACAGAGGAATTATTGGGCTAGCCTGTGAAAAAAACACATGACCTGGCCAAGGCAGGGCCAATAGGAAACAATACAGGGCCACTGAGGGCCATTGGCATAGCAATGTCCTCCCCTCTTGCCCTGAGGTGTGAACAGAGACTGGGGATTTGGAAGTTTGCCTGGGTAACTGGGTGTGAGGTGCCAGGAAAAATCACCTGTTAGCAGGTGTGCTGGGTAGAAGGAGAAGAAAGGAGGCAGAAAGAAGACTAGGATCCATCTTGGGCAGGCTGGATGAAGGCTCGCTGCACTGCTGTGGGGGACAAGCCCATCTTGAAATGACCATGCTGTAAGCTCTGGACTCCCTCCATGCAGACTGAAAGTGCAAATAGGTGAATAAACCATGTTTCTTAAAGCTATGACCATCTCTGCCATGTCTCAGTTCTCCAAGGGAACACAGACATTGGGTGAGTGCCTGGAACCCCCTGGGATCTTGCTATCGCTCAGCAGAGAGCGAATGTGGCACCCAACTTTTGTAACAATATTAATTCCATTTACCTGTGTTAACTTCACACATTCTGGAAGTCTCATTTTAGACATTTTGTTCAGGACTTCCCCCTTAAGATTAGAATGTAGAGGCAATCCATACACTTGGAGGATAGAATTTATTTAGAGCAGGGATTAGAGACCTGTGGCCATTCAAACATTTCATAGAATCATAGAATTGTAACATCGGAAGGGGCCCTGGGCATCATCAAGTCCAACCCCCTGCAATGTGGGAATATGCAGCTGTCACATACAGGGATTGAACCTCCAGTTCCCATTAGCCCCAGGCAGCATGGTCAATGGTCAGGGACAATGGAAACTGAACATCATCTGGTGGGTCACTTCTCTGGTATGGGAGTAGTAGTAGTAGTAGTAGTAGTAGTAGTAGTAATAATAATAATAATAATAATAATAATAATAATAATAATAATAATAATTTATTATTTGTACCCCGCCCATCTGGCTGGGTTTCCCCGGCCACTCTGGACGGCTTCCAACAAAGATTAAAAATACATTAAAATGTCACACATTAAAAACTTCCCTGAACAGGGCTGCCTTCAGATGTCTTCTAAATGTAAGGTAGTTGTTTATCTCTTTGACATCTGATGGGAGGGCGTTCCACAGGGTGGATGCCACTACTGAGAAGGCCCTCTGCCTGGTTCCCTGTAGTTTTGCTTCTCGCAATGAGGGAACCGCCAGAAGGCCCTCGGTGCTGGACCTCAGCGTCCGGGCAGAATGATGGGGACTGAGACACTTCAGCACCAACACTTTGAATTGTCCTCAGAAGCATACTGGGAGCCAATGTAGATCTTCCAAGACCAATGTTATGTGGTCTCGGCGGCCTTCTCCAGTCACCAGTCTAGCTGCCGCATTCTGGATTAGTTGTAGTTTCTGGGTCACCTTCAAAGGTAGCCCCACATAGAGCGCATTGCAGTAGTCCAAGCAAAAGATAACTAGAGCATGCACCACTCTGGCGAGACAGTCTGCGGGCAGGTAGGGTCTCAGCCTGTGTACCAGATGGAGCTGATAAACAGTTGCCCTGGACACAGAATTGACCTGCGCCTCCATGGACAGCTGTGAGTCCAAAATGACTCTTAGGCTGGACACCTGGTAATTCAGGAGCACAGTTACCCCATTCAGGACCAGGGAGTCCTCCACACCAGCCCGCCCCCTGTCCCCTGAGAACAGTACTTCTGTCCTGTAAGGATTCAACCTCAATTTGTTAGCTGCCATCCATCCTCCAACCACCTCCAGGCACTCACACAGGACCTTCACCGCCTTAAGAGAGGTAGAGCTGGGTGTCATCTGCATATTGATGGACACCCAGTCCAAACCTCCAGATGATCTCTCCCAGCGACTATGTAGATGTTAAAAAGCATGGGGGAGAGGAGCTGCTATATCGGTAGTTATTTGGCCACAAGTTGAAGTCCCCACTTAGTCCCCAGCATCACCTACCAGACTGCTCTCCAGGGGGTTGGATGATGCTCTGGAATGCTGGCAGCTGATGCCACTGGAAGCTCCAAGAGGAATCTGCAAATGCCACCCCACCACTCCCGGGATCAAAAGCCAGAAAGAGCATTTCTGTCTGTTGAAAGTGAACTTTGGATCAGGACCAAGGCAACTTTTTAAAGTATTGTTCTTCATCGCAGCACCATTAGATGCTCTGTGCTACTGCCCTCTGTAAAATGTTCTGTGTGTTTTTGAAAGACAGTCTCTTATAAGAAAATATGAACCCACCAGCGCAATCCTACAAATGTCTATTCAAATATTTTAAATACAGACATATGGAAGCATGAGTATACTTAAACCCCTGAAAGGCAAGCTAAGGAACTAGGAATGTGAACAGTTTGGCCTCTGCTTTGTTCTGATCTAGCTTTAAAGTCCTAAGAGTATGTCTCTCTCTTCTTGAAACCAGAGTTGCATTTTTAGGGACTTTATGGCAGATGGATACAAAATCTCTGAGATTTATCCTATCTGTATAAGTCTGGCAAGAATTATGAAGAAAAACATCTAACATTGAAAAGTGTGGGGGGGTGTTCTTTCTAAATTTGCATTCCATTAATAACTGGCGTTTAGCTTGACTATTATAACCTTTTTCATATCTCTGTTTTGGTGAGATGAGGCCTGTCTGGATCATAATTGTATAATAGCATTAAACATCTTTCCATTATATGTAATTATTTCCTTGTGACAACAAATTAAATACTGAAAGTTGTTATATTGCATTAATTTGGGTGTTAATATGGCTTTTGGATATTTTAAGAAAGTCTTTGCCCTTTTTAACATTGTGTACTCTTGGATACAAATTGCATGATTATGTACATATACAATTTCTGCTGTACAGATCACATGGACAAAAGCTTGGCTTTCCCCTCCACTATAAATGCTAAGTGTGGCTGGCCTCGCCATAACATTTTCAATAAAAAAGTCATTATTCAACAGACTCAGAAACCACACTCAGCCTAACATCATTCTGTTTTAATAAGTTTGCATTGAACTGTTGTTGTTTTGCTTTGAGATCGGGCTGATAATCTTCAGTGAGCCATAGTTCAAAATCTTGTCTGATCTTTCTAGTCATTTTCTAATCTGAAAGAAAACCCACATCTAACATGAGAACAGATATTAGGGCAAGGCCCAACTCAGGAAAAAGACAAGGAGAGGAAGCATTTGTTCACCACATTGAATATCATTCCTTAGAGCATCTTAATGTACAGGGATGATAAACAGAGCCATGTGGACTCTGCTTAATGAGAAACAAAAGGATGTCACAGCAGAATAATGGAAGCTCATCTTTAACACTTTTCCATATGTGTTCTGCATAAAGGCAATGCCTCAGTGTTCCATGGAACTGAGTGGCCCAGGAATTCGGGGGGGGGGGATAATTTTTGCTATGAACAATGAGGTTCCAGAAGAAGTGAAATCTCCCACCCAGTCATGAGAACTGTAGTAGTTGACTTCCCTCTTCTAAGGTAGAGTCCATCACCAGTGGGTGGTTGCTATCCAAAATCAGAACTAGAACCATTACATTAACCAAAGACTAGAGCATTCAAATTGGAAAATGTGGGGTGAGTCACTTAAGTACGGTAAATGCTAAATCAAACACAACTATTGAAATACACTGTTCAGTTCCCCAGTTTGTGTTTTGAAAAACGAAATGAAACACCAGTACTGTATTTATAAACACATAGAAAGATGAAATGAGCAGATTATGCGAGCAGCTGTTTCAAGGATAAGCAGAAGGTGTGTGTGTGTGTGTGTTCTCCCACTTCTATTGATCAGACAACAAGCTCATTGGCAGACCAACTCTGCTTCTGCATTACAAAGATGTCTGGAAATGTGACGCAAAGGCTGGTGACATTAACCCCACCGTGTGGGAATCCCTTGCAGACAACCATAGTGCCAGGAGACAATCAGTCAGGTTGTGTATCCACAGCAGTGACCAGAGAAAGAATAACCACTGAGAAGAGTGCAGAAAGAAGAAATGCTATGGTACATCTGCATCAGCTCAACCGGATGCCTTCATTTGCCCCAACAGCAACAAAACATGTATCTCCTGTATTTGTCTCTACAACCACAGCAGGCGCTGTGACTCTCCAATGGTTTGACTTCACTCCTGAAGGCGCACTCTTCCACTGTCATCCGAGACAGACAGAGGCCAATAGCAGTAGTTATAGTCCACTCTGAAAACTGCACAGTGCACAAAAGTGGCAGAGGCATAAACAACCAAGGAACATTTTCCATATTTCTTGATGCACAGCTATTAATCGCCTCACAGTTTGTTGTGTTCAAACCAATGGCAAATAAATTCTAATTGTTCCAAAATGTTTATAGCCAGTATTGCCTGTAAAAATAAGGGGGGGGGCTCAACTCCCATCCTAAAATAAAATGAAAAGGATATGATATTCTTGCTCTTTCCCCCTTCAGTTAAACGGTTTTACTGATTTGATGATAGCGTGCTGAAGAATTGCAAAAAACTGGGCAGCTGTCAACAGTGTATTTGGCAGACTCCTAAATTTATTATGTAGTCCATCTACCATCTGCCAGACCTGACCCTCGCATCTTCCCTGTTAACAATCTTCACATACAATCTCTTTCCAACTCCCATTGGGGTCTAGCCAACAGGATTCACACACACACAAAAATTCTTCCTGTGAATTACAAACAACATGCAAACATCTATCCTCTGGCAATGGGGGGGGGGGTACTTCACAAGGGTGCTGTGTGTAGCACAAATTGTTTGTTTGTATGTATGTCACAGAAATAACACACACACTTGTAATTTCTGCACGAGTAGCAAAACAGAAAGGGGGGGGGGAAATGAGAGTCCTCATTGCTGTTTCCTGCTAATAATCCACAGGCTGCCAAAGTAACTTGAACCTCTCTCCTCTACACACCCAGTCCCTAAGTCACTAACCTTCCCAACAGCACTGACAGCAATGATTGCCTGGAAAAGAATTGCAAAAGCTAAGAAAAAACAGCTTTCCATACAAAAAGAATTTGGGGGGCTGAACTGTGATCAGAGTGTTAACCTACCAATACAAATGTGGTGGCAATGTTGAAACCTTTCTTCACACACAGATACACATATGGACATCAAGCTGCTATTCTGTGCCTACTTACCTGAGAGCAAGCCCTACTGAGTTCAGTGGGGCTGACTTCTGAGTAGACATGCACGGCTAGAAACCAACACTGCAGCTATTTTTCAACTTGCCCTCAGTTCTCCTCGTTTCTATGCACAACCCATCGACACACTTTATCTCGTTATTATATCAGAGACTATTGCCTCAGTGATGTAGAAGAGCACAGTACATCTGGTAAGTAAGGAAATAAATCACAAGGCTGGCTTTTGGGAGTCCTCCACCCCACCCCCACCCCGCCCAGTACCCTGGTTTAAATAAAAAGAATTGTTTCATCATCTGCTGCTTCCCTGCTAGCTGCTCAGCCCTGTAGGCTCATATGGCCTGTTTTGGCTTAGGAGAACTTTCTCACTAGCAGATGAAGGCTGGCACACACCAAAAAAGAGGTTCACAGCTGTGCAATATGCTGCGCTGCATTAACTACAAATCCCCAGCTACATTATGAAATTTTTATTTCATACTCCGCCACCCCCCACCCCACTCCCAAAATATGAAATCTGTACTTGCTACATTCTCAACTTGACAGGATGACAGGCACACAGAAGATTAGCCCAGCCCTCTTGTCTGGCAAGAGTAATTTTCTAAAAGCTAACCTTCTGGTGTCAGGAACTCCCACTTTCTTCTCAAACTTGTTTATGCATAAACCGTAATTTCATCCACAGTTTTCTTAATTAAACCAAATGCGCACATGTAACCCAGCAAATGTTTTCACTAGGTACACTTGCATGAAATAATCTGCCCAAATATAGGAAGGTAGGAAGCTCTCTTAGTATAAGTCAGACCATGGGGGGGGGGGTCTATTTGGCTTGGTCTTGTCAACAATGACTAGCAGCCAATCTCTCTTTTTTTAATAATAATTTTTATTGATTTTAACATATAAATTATAAAATGTACCACAAAAATTATCACTTAGACAATCTTTTAGACTTCTATCAGGACCTCTGATGATCCACCATTTTAACCACTTCTTATGCATTTCTTAACTTTATATTGCCTTTACATCTCTTAACAAATCATCCTTCCCCTTCTCCATTTTTGCAATACTTCCAATAATACTCCTCACAAAACTTCTTGCAAACCTACAAACGTTGTCTGATCTTCACAAATACTTTTCAAATAGTCCGTAAATTTACTCCAGTCTTCCATGAATTTCTGGTCCCGCCGGTTTCAAATCCTTCCTGTTAGTTTATCTAGTTCTGCATAGTCCATTAACTTCATCCTCCATTCTTCAATCGTCGGTAATTCTTCTTGCTTCCATTTTTGGGCCAATAATATTCTTGCTGCTGTTACTGCATATAAAAAGAGCTTATATTCTTTTCTATTTATATCACTCCCAACAACGCCCAGTAAAAATGCTTCTGGTTTCTTTATAAATGACTAGCCGCTGATCTGATTTCAGACATCTCCTACCTGGAGATATAAGAGATTAAATCTGGGACCGATTACCGATCTGTCACCCTTCTGACTGCCCAGTTCCTAAGGCAAACGAGTCACTAACACATACTCACAAATTGACAATAATAATAATAAGTAATAATAATAATTTATTTGTACCCCGCCCATCTGGGTTGCCCCAGCCACTCTGGGTGGCTTCCAGTGTATATGAAAACATAGTAAAACATTAAACCTTAAAACCTAGAACCCTAAGTGGAGGATAGGGCTGGGAGATACATCAATATATCATCCAAAACTGGTTTTAAAGCTCATATTGCTATATCGATTTCATAATTTTTGACCTGGTGTATCATGATGTGTGTGTGAGAGAGAGAGCTATGCAAAGATAACAATGTGGGGAAAACTGTGAAGCCAGCCAATGCTTCTCTCTATTCCTGCAGCTCCTGTTAACTCTGCCAGCTCAGTATATTGCTGCAGTGTATAGCTGGCGATACAGTGCTATGTTGAAAGCTACTTATTGCCCAGCCCTGTTGAAGGGGAGCTAAAAGGCAGCAGAAGTATTGCAACCACCAGCAAACACTTTAGCACATATTAGCAACTATCAAAGTTAGAAACCTCCAATGCTATGAAAGCTGAGGGAGCTAAGCAGGCTTTGGGATTGGAATATTGTGAAGCTGGTTTTGTTGCCATTAGCATTGTCCCACTTATTTAAAAATTATTTTAAACTTCTTTCTAACTTGTGTATTTTTAAACTTGGGGTTTCTTTTGCTTTTGGATTAAAAGATGTGAGGTGTGCCTGGGAAGAAAGGAGCTGGGGAGCTGAGGTTGAATCCTGACAAGACAGAAGTACTGTTTTTGGGGGACAGGAGGCGGGCAGGTGTGGAGGATTCCCTGGTTCTGAATGGGGTAACTGTGCCCCTGAAGGACCAGGTGCGCAGCCTGGGAGTCATTTTGGACTCACAGCTGTCCATGGAGGCACAGGTCAAATCTGTGTCCAGGGCAGCAGTTTACCAGCTCCATCTGGTACGTAGGCTGAGACCCTATCTGCCTGCGGACTGTCTCGCCAGAGTGGTGCATGCTCTGGTTATCTCCCGCTTGGATTACTGCAATGCACTCTACGTGGGGCTACCTTTGAAGGTGACTCGGAAACTACAACTAATCCAGAATGCGGCAGCTAGACTGGTGACTGGGGGTGGCCGCCGAGACCATATAACACCGGTCTTGAAAGACCTACATTGGCTCCCAGTACGTTTCCGAGCACAATTCAAAGTGTTGGTGCTGACCTTTAAAGCCCTCAACGGCCTCGGCCCAGTATACCTGAAGGAGCGTCTCCACCCCCATCATTCTGCCCGGACGCTGAGGTCCAGCGCCGAGGGCCTTCTGGTGGTTCCCTCATTGTGAGAAGCAAAGCTACAGGGAACCAGGCAGAGGGCCTTCTCGGTAGTGGCGCCCGCCCTGTGGAACGCCCTTCCAGCAGATGTCAAAGCGATAAACAACTACCTGACATTCAGAAGACATCTTAAGGCAGCCCTGTTCAGGGAAGTTTTTAACATGTGATATTTTACTGTATTTTTGGTTTTTATGGAAGCCGCCCAGAGTGGCTGGGGAGGCCCAGCCAGATGGGCGGGGTATAAATAATAAATTATTTTTATTATTGGGGAGAGAACAGGGACTTTTATCATTCTTTTATCTAAGCAAGCCACTCACACCACAAATAAGGTGGCCTTATTTGCATCTGAACTCCCTCTCTAACCCCAAAATAGTTCTCCATGTTCTTTTCTGCATGCCTTTCACCCTTCCTTCAACCTTACCTCCTCTCCAGCCATGCCATCTCATATCACCCTCATCTGTCCCACCTGCAATAAAACATGTCTCTCCTGTATCAGTTTCTACAGCCACAGTACGTGATTAGACTTTGCCCATGAAGGCGCACTCTTCCATTGTCTCCCAAGACAGACGGATCCCAAGAACAACATATCACGACATACAATGACTGTGAGATCCACAAGTGCATCTCTGCTCAAATGTCAAAGTGGATACACAATAACATCCTATACTGGTTATTATTTTTCAATTAAGTTGTGTCCTTGTGAATAATAATTTTATTCTAACCTCTAATGGCAAGAACAGAGGTTTTGAAAGCAAAATGGTGTCAATGTCAACAAAAGGTAGATGCTTCTGTCTCTTCTAGGGGAATGCCAAATGTATGCGGAAGACAACTTCCTTCAGCAATGTCACAGGGCTATGCTCACCCACTATTTCTCAGTCTAACAATCTGCAAGCCGATGTTGAACTGGTTGGCTTTGAAATGGCTGAGCGGCGAAGTTCATTTTAGCTATAACTCAGCCCTAATTTTATCTGTCAGCAATTTTATGCAGCTTCCCAGACATAATAGGTGATTGCCAAGTTTGTTTTTGAATAAAACCACCCTTCTAAAAAAAGTATCGTATTAATATGTCAGCAGGCAATGAAATATTTTCATCCGACAGTTTTTCTTCAACATTTGCTTATGCACCAACATAAAACGGGATTTTTTTTTTAAAAAAATAGCAATTTCATTAGGTGCTAGTCTGAATGTTTGTTTGAAAGCATTTGATTTGGCATAGCTGTTCTTTCCGTGGTCTCCACACCCAAATCTCCTGACTGGGCAATGCTGGTTTGTTAGTTTCAGGACTGAAGTTGGTCTGATATGAGAGGTCAAAAAGTAATCAAAATAGTAAGAACCACTGCCAAGAGAAAAAGAGAATTGTGAGATTTAAAAATGCCCTCGTTGTGCTGTTATAACACATAAAGTGCTAAGAAAATCTCCCCCCCCCCCGACTTTATGAACTCTGCTTTCCAAATGGACTCCCCTTCCAAAATGGGCTTTTAATTCTGCTTAGCCCCAGTTTACACTGGAGGAAATCGAGATCCAGATTTAGTTGCTGTTCATCTCTAAACTCTGTGATTTAGGATTTGCCATTGTGTTTTGACCCAAACTTGTGCCTATGTAACCCCTGTGACTTCAATACACCTGTTACTTTATTGCAGGCTTATAAGCTATTGTGCACAGATTGGGTTAGGGAGGAGCAGAAGTACATGACAGAATGTTTTCAAGGCTTTAGGTAAAGGTAAAGGGACCCCTGACCATTAGGTCCAGCCGTGGCTGACTTTGGGGTTGCAGCACTCATCTCGCTTTATTGGCTGAGGGAGTCTTGTGGCCAGCATGACTAAGCTGATTCTGGCGAATCAGAGCAGTGCACAGAAACACCGTTTACCTTCCTGCCGGAGCGGTACCTATTTATCTACTTGCACTTTGACGTGCTTTTGAACTGCTAGGTTGGCAGGAGCAGGGACAGAGCAACGGGAGCTCACCCCGTTGCGGGGATTCGAACCGCCGACCTTCTGATCAGCAACTCCTAGGCTCTGTGGTTTAACCCACAGTGCCACCCACATCCCTCAAGGCTTTAGATGCCCTTTTAACTAAGAGCTGCAAGAACGGGATATTCAGAGCAGGCCTGGGCTATCTAGTTATTTTTAAAAGGCAAGTTCTATCCACCCCGAGTAGAATTCAGCGCAGCACTGAGGAAACTGTTCCATCAACGGAAGTATTTCTGCTTGTCCAATGGGACCACCTGCCCTTTCCTACCTGCACACACTGTTCTGGGATTCTCCTGGCCCCCTAAGCCAACTGAGGAGGCAGTGGCGTAGCGTGAGTTGCCAGCATCTGGGGCCGCATGGAGGATGGCAGATTAGAGGGAAGGAAACCAATGGAGTACACATGTGCCTTCAACTGCCTAATGGTGTCCACATCACCCAGCAACCAGAGGGATAAGAAAAAAAGAGTCATTCCGTTGTCTGGAGAGCTCACTTCCTTGCTCACATGGAGACGCCGTCTTCAACAGATCCCAGCAACAGAAGTGCTCAGCTGTATTGTGACAGCACCAGATGCTGAAATATTGTGTCCTGAACAATTCTGTGCTTGGGGCAACTGTCCCTGTGCCCCCTACATGCTACGCCACAAGGGGAAGGAAGGGAGGAAGTCCCATACGCAAGCAGGAAACCTTGCAATAGACTCCACTAGTGGAATGGGATGATTGGATCCAGCCCATCATCATCATCATCATCATCATCATCATCATTATTATTATTATTATTATTATTATTATTATTATCTGGGGGCAGGGCTCTCTCACAGCATACTTAAGTAATCATATTGCAGTCTGCATCTTTAATTATAACTGGGGTTTTAAAAAATAAAAAATAACACTGCTAATTCATGCAGCCATTGATTCAACAATTGTAATGTGTGCTGCTGTCCTTAGTTCACTTAAAATATTTCAAGCAGCATCTTAACTTCTGCGATGCTAACAAAGCCCAGCATTTGCAAACTGGAAAAGTATGCATTACAGCAATAAAGGCATCCTTTGAAGAGAATGCAAGATTTAAAAACATGTGGTGTTGTAATTAAAGCTGGGGGGGGGGCGGGATTCAATAAAATATCTTTCTTTCTTTCTTGTCAAGCTGCTTCAGAAAATATTTACCATGATACAGAATTGTTTATCTGTTCTTCGTTTGTTTTGAAAGTGGCCATCAAATTGGTAGCTAGCTATTCTCTGGCACTAGGCAAAAAAACTGATTGATTTCAGACAATATCACTTAGATGCAAAGAGGCCTTGCTAGTGAGCCTCGTTTCCTTACTGTGCTACATACACTTTATTGTAAAGGATTTAACCACAAACCACCTGCATGAATTTTTATTTTTGTAAGAACTCATTAAGACGTTTAACAGGACTGTGGAGCACTGCTTTATGCAACATTTAGTGTTGGCTATCAGCTGTTCAGAAGGACTGAGAATGTTTTATAAAGTGAGAGTTACAGAAAGCAGAGGGAACAATGAGATGAACATGCAGCATTTGTCTATGCGTCCAAGTCCTCCAGAATGCACGAAAGAAGATTTAACAGGTCAATGATTCTAGCAACTTTGATACTTGGGCAGTAAATACTGTTCAAACTTGAGTGCTTTTTTAAAAACAAATCCATTTTGCTCATTTCTATTTCTTTCGCTCGTTCAATATAGGCAGGGATTGGCCAGTTCACCTAAGAACCTAGCTTTGCCTTTGTATGTGAAACTGATCCACCAAGGGCACGCACTAATGGTTTTTTTCAACAACAGGTGTGCACCTGCACTACAAGTTTAATTATATCTGCATGCTGCTTACAAGCATTCCAGGAGTGTGGCTGCTTAATTAGTCATTTGAGTAGTAGGCCTGGAACACAGGTGGAAAGGCATTTCCAAACAAGCTGTTATACAATTTTCATTTGGTACATGTGCAGTCAAACAAAACTTCCTAGACCACAGCAAGCATGCAGTCGTCTCCCTAAAATACAAATCCTTTCTTAGAGAGACAGTGGAGTAACATAGGCAATAGAATGCACCCACTGCTATTCTTACTTAGAGTATACCCTAAGAGCATTCATGAACATGGCAAATTTAGGTTCAATAATTCCAGTGGTTCTACTCTGGGTAGGACTAGTAATGGACACAATGCAATAAGTATTGAAATCTACATCCTTAGTCTTAGGACGAGTGCGTGGCAATGCTAGTGGCGACATGCTTAATTTTTAATTACAAGAAAATTCAGTGTTTGAAGCACTGCGTTTGGACTGAAGAAACCTGCCTTCAAATCCCCAGTTGGTAATGAAGTTCTATTGATTAGTCATTAATCTCAGTTTAGGGTGGCGCTGTGGGTTAAACCACAGAGCCTAGGACTTGCCAATCAGAAGGTCAGCGGTTCGAATCCCTGCGACGGGGTGAGCTCCCGTTGCTTGGTCCCTGCTCCTGCCAACCTAGCAGTTCAAAAGCACATCAAAGTGCAAGTAGATAAATAGGTACCGCTCCGGTGGGAAGGTAAACGGCGTTTCTGTGCGCTGCTCTGGTTTGCCAGTAGTGGCTTAGTCATGCTGGCCACATGACCCGGAAGCTGTCTGCAGACAAACGCCAGCTCCCTCAGCCAATAAAGCAAGATGAGCGCTGCAACCCCAGAGTCGGTAACGACTGGACCTAATGGTCAGGGGTCCCTTTACCTTTTTAAACCAATCTCACATAGGTTTTGTGAATGTAAAATATGGAAAATACCATATACACTGCCCTTGTCTCCTTCAAAAGTTGCAGGCAAATAAGGAATCCAGAATTAATTATTGGAGATATTCCGAAAAAGTAAAATTCCAGAAAATACATTCATTATTATTATTTTTTATTGAATTTATATACTACCCTATGCCAGGGGGTCTCAGGGCGGTTCATGGAGTTTGGTGCATCATTCTCCTTCCAGTGCAGGAAAATCCAACACGTGTTTTCTTGTGAATGATTTCCATGGCCTCTTTTCTCATTAGAAGGGAAGAGGGATGTGGCCTGGCCAACTTATATTCTTGGTTTTCTTTACGTGGCAACAGCTGTAGGTGCCGTCTGTTTATACAGATTTTTCACCTGACCACAGAAGAAAGCACTTTCAAAGTTATAAATAATTAGATCATAGATTTACGGAAATTTGGTAGGAGGAATGAGGAACAGGTGTACATTTAAAAGTACACTGGACTCTTTGTATACTGAACTGGCTAGAATTAAATTTATATCCCCTCGATCGGTTGGGCATGACAAAAACACGAATCTTCCAAAGGCCTACATGCAAGTCCTCTACCTGGAGAGACAGGTTGTTACAAGGCGCAGATCTTGCAAAAATGTCTAGATGCATACTATTAGGAATGAAAAGGACCCAGACTGACACACAAACGTCTTTAGATCAACAGGCAATGACATTGACCTAGAAACACTACGGAATGTTTTATTAGACATTCTTGCAATGTGGAGTTCCACATTTTGAAACTCTATCAGTCTTATTTCATGACATCCCACTTTTCAATTTATATGAAGAAAACAAATAATCAGAACACAATGATTCAAGGCTTACCATTCTAGCTCCTAGCAATAATTTTATTAATTTGTCAGCTGCCCATCTGACTGGGTTGCTCGATTTTGCATTTCCTTCCCTTTTGACATTTAAATTGTCCTTACAGTAAGCTTGACTTCAAACTGCACTGAGTGATTTTGACATTTTGTGATATAAAGATAATTTTGCAACAATGAAATGGGTATTTGGCATATAAGCAACTTAGTTATTTAATAACTAGATTTCTGCAGCTTCCAATGGAAGAAAAGTGGTTACAATGACAACTACAATAGTTACTTTGTGCTGAAAAGGGAAGACGGGGTTGAAGCTATTCTGATACACAGTCAATGGAACAAAGCACACAAATTCCTTTATGTCACAGATTGCAGAAATGTAATTCTTGTTAAGAGGGGATTTATTTATTTATTTGCGTGGACAGGCGGAGTCCCCAGATCCTGCACGGTCCCCCCGTCATGTGAATAACGACTCAAGACAACGTGCTATGGGATTAAATTGGCCACAACTTTATTAAATTTCAAATGTGGGTAGACCTTGGCTCAGGCATTGGGCGTTCTCCCTCCCCGGTCCCCAGCCGGGGACCTAGGGAGCATCAGGGTTATCCAGTGTGTGGGGGGGGGATGGGCCGGCTCTGGAGAACATATGTTCAAGCAGAGATGGCCGCCCCTGTAACGCCGCCGCCGCAGGAGGGAGCAATGACGACCTTTCGGTGTACGGCCAAAGCCTCCCTTCAGAAAACCCCTTTAACGGGGAACCCTGGTATCGCCGCCGCAAGAGGAAGATGGACAAAAGGATTCCGCCCAAGGCCTGATACCGCCAAAGTTGTGACGTTTTGCTATGGGAAAGGCGAAACCTGCCAATGCAGGGAAATTCCTTTCCGGCCCTTTAACAGCGACCTTAACGTAGCAGCGCCCGCATACCTGTGAAGAAAAGTTAACCTGCAAAACCTGTGAAGAAAAGTTAACCTGCAAAATAAGACCTTAACTGAGGGTGGGTAGGGTGGGAGAAGCTCTGGAGCCAAGTGAGGATTCCCAGGTAAGATCCTCCCTCTATTGTGTGGGCAGGTAATCCCTCCCCTACCTGGCCTGGTCTCCTTGGCAACGTGGAGACCTCCAGGTATCCTACCTGAGGGAAGGCAAAGCCAAGCCTATGCTGTTGGAGCCGCTCCAGATCTAGGGGCTGCACGCGTCCACGCAAAGGGCGCCCCCCATTTTAAGCGGGGAGCGGTCATTATTGCTCCTTTTGTACTCAAAATACATTACCCGCGACCACCAGTCTGTTTCCTGCTCAGATCAGAATAGAACTTTCTGGGGTAACCAAAACGAAAGCCAAAATCATTCTCTCCCCCCACAAAAGATTTTAGCCTCATCCTGACAACATAGCAAAAACAAAACTGCTGATTTTGAAGAGGGTAAAAGGTCACATGAGCCATCCTTGGCAATGCAGTACAGTGGTACCTCCAGTTGTGGACAGGATCTGTTCCGCAGGTCTGGTCGGATCCCGAGCTTTCCACAACCTGAGGACCACTTCTGCACATGCTTGCATGGCAAAACCTGGTAAAATACTTCCAGGTTTGCCGCTTTCGCATCCCAAAGTTTACGTAACCAGAGGGTTAAGTAACCGGAGGCACTACTGTACAGTCATATCTCATGTTACGTTTGCTTCATGTTACGTTCTTTCAGGTTATGTCCCGCGGCGACCTGGAAGTACCAGAAAAGGTTACTTCTGGGTTTCACCACTTGCACATGCGCAGAAGCAGAAAACGATGTCACATGTGTACAGCTTCCGGGTCATGTGGCCAGCATGACTAAGCCGCTTCTGGCGAACCAGAGCAGCTCACGGAAACACCATTTACCTTCCCACCAGAGCGGTACCTATTTATCTACTTGCACTTTGACATGCTTTCGAACTGCTAGGTTGGCAGGAGCAGGGACCGAGCAACGGGAGCTCACCCCGTTGCGGGGATTCGAACCGCCGACCTTCTGATCAGCAACTCCTAGGCTCTGTGGTTTAACCCACAGCACCACCCACATATCTAGCTAACTGTTATGAGGCCTAATTTCAAACACAACAGGTTGGTATGGTTGTCATTTCAGCTCAGGCTGACTAAAGTCTGTGGTTTAATTGCATTTGCCTTAAATAACTGACAACTGTAGATCTGAAGGCAGCCCTGTTTAGGGAAGTTTTTAATGTTCTGCTCAAACGTATATCCTGATCATGGCACTCACTGTTAAAACACTTCCAGTAAAGTGGTATGTAGTAAAAGTATTTGCATTCAATTTAGCAGAAAAGGAGAAAGCTTACACTCAATCTGCAAAGATTTGGATCCAGATGTTAAGTCCCCCCCCCCAAATTTCTAGAATGTTTAAATCAAGGAGCTAGAACTGGCTTCACTTCAGCAACAATGCAGAATTGTCACTCAGTCAGAGCTCAAGTGTAGAAAACAGAGCTAGCTTTGAATGTAAAAATAGTTACAGACTGTATTTGTCTTAGCAGCTTCTCACTTATTTAAAAAAAATACAAATTTATCAGGAATGAAAGCTATCCTAAAGTTAAACAAAAATGGTACATTTTCTTGGCACAGAGTTATAAATAATGTTTTATCATATTTACAGAGATCAGCATTTTTCTGTATTTCCTAATTTGATTAGGAGCAAAGCTGAATTGTAAATTTAATCAGATTCTCCAGAGTTAAGGCGATGTTCTTCATATTTAGAAGTTAAAAACATGGTTGTAGCTTCATTTATCACACTGCACTAACAAGAAAGTACTGTAATCTTCTATATTTTTATGAAAAGGGCAGTCTATAAATATTTAATAAAGTTAATATTTGCACAAACCCTACCCTTCCAGATCAACTGGAATAAAAAAGTGGTAGAGGATCAAAAGGTAAGTTGCATCCCCAATACTTAAGACACTGGCTAAGGAAGGACAACATAGATTATTCAGGGAATGGAGAGGGGGTTAGAAAAATAAAAATAACTATTTATAGTTAAAGTCGGATCTTCACTCAAATTCCTAGGATACTGAAAGCTTACAAAATTAAAACACACAAATTAAAAATTAAAAATTCTGACACTGGCTGTAGATCGTCTCCCCCAGTCAGTCACAAATGGTGTTGCTCGATTGCAGCAGTGTGTGGCCAGAGTTAATAGCATAAGAACATTATCAGAAGCAATCTTAGTCACTTCCCACAGCTTAAACCTATGACGCTTCTGTTGATGACCTCATGACTCAGGTAGGTTCAAATGGGAGCAATAGTCCCCTTGACACATGGCCAGCAAGGTTACTGGATTTGGCAAACGTGATAGTAGCTAAGCTCCACAATGATGAACAAGCAAGTTGCTTAGGATCTCTCTCGGACCAGAGAGAGGAAAATTTAATGTGCTGTATTAAGGACTAGGAAGAAGGCAGGACGACATCACTTGCTTGTTGGAGAGCAATGTGTTACTCTGTGCCTTGTTTGTAATTTTTATGTGTAACTATTTTAAGACTGCTTGCAGCAAAGCTCTGAAACTCATTACTGTATTGTGGTTGAGAGCAAATTCTTTTCTACTCTATACAAGGCCCAGATCAGGGATTTCTTTCCACTGTGTGTGTATACCTGCCTGAGAGAGGGATGAACAAACAAACAAACATAGACTCATTGTGGTCCCAGTCACAGAGCCACCTCTCACCATGCAAAGGCTATAGAAATGTGTAAGGAATAAACTCAACAGGACAATGATCTGAGGTTAGAAAAATGGCCACAGCTTTATCGATTCCGGATGTAGGTGGACTTTGGCTCAGTGGGTGTATCTCCATTCCAGCCTCATGCCGGAGGGCTGAAATTTGGAGAGGGTCATGCAAAGGATTCTGGCCTCCCCAAGATGCCAATCTACTGAGGGTCTATGGCCTGCCTGTCCCACACTTGGCTTCTGGACAGAGGCTTCCACCTAGACCCCTCTAATGTGTTAGCCTGTATGAACCTGCTCTGGGGTCAGAGTGGTTCACCAATTTCTATTTAATGTACAGCTTCAGTTGTGACATTGGTGTTGCGATTTCTGGTCTTTTTGGAATTACCATAGGTTATTTTATTAAAATTGAAATATACTCAGAGTCGAGAGTGGATTTCATGCTCTTTATTCAGCTCATAGCAGTGAGGAGGAATGGAAGTTCCCCCAGAATGTCTGCTTTATATACAAAATAAAAAAATTCCTTCCTGTAGCACCTTAAAGACCAACTAAGTTAGTTCTTGGTATAAGCTTTCGTGTGCATGCACACTTCTTCAGATACCAAGCTTATACCAAGAACTAACTTAGTTGGTCTTTAAGGTGCTACAGGAAGGAATTTTTTTATTTTGACTATGGCAGACCAACACGGCTACCTATCTGTAACTGCTTTATATACATTATTTACACAATGGGCCCCATGTGATTGGCTAATTCCAGGATTCTCCTGTAGGCCAGTCAGGTTGCGGATTCACTTCCACCTGGAGCTGGATTGGGTGGCTCCTGTGGACCAATCAGTCTGCTGCATTCTGGGTCCTAATTGTTCTAGGACCAATCAGACTGCTGCAATCTAAATCCTATTGTTCTAGGACCAGTCAGACTGCTGCATTCCGAATCCTATTGTTCTAGGACCAATCAGACTGCTGCAGTTTGGATCCTATTCAACTCAGTACATAACAACAACAAAAAAACTTGCTAAAAACTTGGGGTTGTCTTATACATTGATAGTGGAGAGGTGGGATGGGTGATGGGTGGTTGCCGTGAGCAGGATATTGTCTGTGGCATTTTTGAGGGTCTACTGGCTATTGGCTACTGCAGCAATTGGGCGGGCGATTGGTGTTCACGACCATGCAGATGATTGGTGGCTTCACCAATGTGTGTGTGATTGGCTGTTGCTGCGTTCCTGCGGGTGAGTGATTTTCACCCCCCCAAAAAAAAGCTCAACAACTCTGGGCAATCTCCCCCCCCCATTTTCTCAAGTTGGAGCCCCCAAAAAGAGGGGGCATCTTATACATGGGGGCATCTTATACACAGAAAAGTATGGTATGCTTTTATTTTGTTTACTTTGCTTTGAAAACAATCACATGAAAACCATTATTAGAACTAGAATGGTTTGGATTCAGACTGAGACTGCAGTTCTAACCCCCATTTACCTGGGAATAAACCCCATCAAACTCAACAGGATTTACTTCTGATTAGGCATCAGTTAGCTGAACTTAAGCCCCACTGATTTCACTAGGATTTAAGTAAAATCATGACTAACATGGCTCATTGATTCCAGTGGAAACTAAGCTAAACTAAACTTAGTCTGGATCAAATCCAACAAGATTACAAAACCCTGGGCATTGTTAAAAGTTTGTAACGTTACCAGACAGGTTAAGTCTGGGGTGTGGAGAGGTTTACCAGGCATGATGGATTAGTAATTATTTACTATGAGGAATACATATTTACACACATGCACACCTGCTTAAAACAAGAGCATTCCTTCAGGCCTACTTTGCCCCTCACTTACTTCTTCAAATTTCACATCAGTGCCTATATATTTCTGGAAGTAAGTAAATGTATGAATAGGGTTACAGCCAGTCTACCAGTTCTAGGTTCCGTAAGAGTAGTTTTCCAGATGGAGTAAAATAAAGCAGCATTTGTATATAATACTTAGCTCCTTTTACTTCTCAAAGTCATTAAAGGGGGGGGCACAAGACACAGAAACTGAGGAGAGGCGCATGGGAATAGCTGTTCTTGTTTGAGAGTGTGGATGGAAATTGGAGTGGAGTTTGGCTCTTAAGCAGAACACTCACTCGTCAGAGGTGGTTTACAATAGCCAGAGAGAGAGTCTAACAATGGGAGGCATATTGTAAATGAAGAGATTGTGTTATGACAGCCAAGTATTCTGCAGAATGGACTCTAAACAAGGAACATGCTGGAGAGAGACAGACAGAGAGAATGCACACACACACACACACACCCTAAATGTCCAAACTTTAAAAAAAAAACGAATTGTGGAGATTTTCATTTCTTATCTGTCAATCTTCATCCTCCCTAGAACAGGAAAATAACCTAGTCTGATGAGAAGTCACTTTGCCTGGGGTGACAGGATGCAGGATCAATGCTAAATACTTCCTCCCAAGAGAGGGACTTCCTTGCAAGCCTGTAGTTTATAGAAAATCCTTCTTTGGAGAACTGAGGGCAGGGGGAAAGGCAGGCGGGACACTGAAACAAACATGAACATGTATAAAAACTGGAAAATTATTCAACAGCTTCCACAGAAGAAAGAAAAACAGACATAGAAGAGATCTACTCTAGACTACCTTATAGCTTGTACGATCAAGACAAAATAAGGTATCTGAATATACTTTATAAAATAAATCTGGCTCGAATTCTATGGGATTTACTGACTATAGAGTTCATAAGAAGAGACTTTCCTAAAGGGATGTAGATGTTAGGTTTGGAAAATGGAATAGGGAAAGGAGCCACACTTTCACATTTATTATTACTTTATTTATTTGTTTTATTTCCATATCGCCCTATACCCGAAAGTCTCAGGGCAGTTCACATAAAGGATCACATACATAAAATCAAAATACAAACAACAACTCAATGGAACACCCCTAAAAAGAGCCAGCATTTAAAAGAAGGGTTTAGGATGTAGATCAGGTCCGGCAAAGGCCTGGTTAAAAGGGAACGTTTTTGCCTGGTGCCTAAACATGTATAATGAAGGTGCCAGGCAAATTTCCCTGGGGAGAGCATTCCACAGGCGGGGAGCCACTGCAGAGAAGGCCCTGTTCTCATGTTGCCACGCTCCACAGCTCTCGAGGAGGAGGCACACAAAGAAGGGCCTCAGAAGATGATCTCAGGGTCTGGGTAGGTTCATATGGCGAGAGGCGGTCCTTGAGGTCCTGAGCCTTTTAAGGCTTTATAGGTCAAAACCAGCACTTTGAATTGGGCCCAGAAACTAACTGGTAGCCAGTGCAGTTGTACCGGGATCAGTGCAATATGCTTAGACAGTCTTGCTCCGGTGAGCAACCTGGCTGCTGAAGTTTCCGAACTGTCTTCAGAGGCAGCCTTATGTATAATGCATTCACTTCACTCCCTTCCAATCCCTTTCCTAGCTGAGGTTTAGTTAAGACCCAGATCTATCTCCCAAGCGGTCTCTAATTTTGAAATTCAGAAGGTATGACTTCGCATCAATCCATACTCTTGTTCTGCATCTAGCATTTCCTCAGGTTTACTTACTTCACATAGGACTTCAAAGGAAAGCAATAATCAGTATTTGTCATAAGTCTATGTATATACTGTACTTGCTATCCCACATAAACAAGTGAAGAATTGCTGAGCACTGCCTCATCCCAGATAAAAGAACTGACATTTTCAAACGCAGTGTTGCACCGTCCGAGAGAGTTGAACATCTAAAGGCAATAAATCACAGTGGTTGTTTTTTGCGGAAGGTCTCAGATGCCTCATCCTAAATAGAAACTTCACTGTGATACAATAACTTGGCCTGTCAAGAATGCAAGTTCTCTGGGCTTTGGTTACACAGAAAACGTGCGTTCTTAATAAGGAAGGTGAGCAAAAGAAAACAGAACCAAATAAAGGTGAAATTACTTAAGATTAGCAAGTCAGTGACTGCAAGAAGACTACAGGATTCCATCTCCTAGACTAGGCATGTCCAACTCCCAAGAGACTGTGATCTACTCCCAGTATAAAAAAAAACTGGCAGTGATCTTCCCATTGTTACTGGAGGGAGGAGGAGTGTGTGGGGGGTAGGTGGATTGCCCAGAGTTTTCAAGATTTTGGGGGGGAGGATTGCACAGAGTTTTTTAGCTCCCCCCCCCCGTAAGTAACTTTTTGTACATGATAAGGATCCCGCAATCTACCAGGATCAGCTGGGGATCTACTGGTAGATCTACTGGTAAATCACGATCTACTGGGAGGACATCCCTGTCCTAGACTATGCTGTGTTGTCAAAAAGTCCTGCGCGGAAGCTCTTCAATGGAAATAACAGCATTTCCCATGGGACTGTGCTTCTGTGGAAAACTTTTGATTTCATAAACTCATTTATAATGATGGGTGATGTCCAGTTAAAGAGTTCCACTGGTGCAAGCACTGTCGGCTACACGATGGGAATTCTCACCCCTCTCCTCTCCCTGTGCCCCTGACCAATCTGCTCTGGAGGATTGGGGAAAATCCTACAACAGATTTAGGGAGTGAGGGCGAAGAGAGGGAGGGGAAGTTTCACTGTGCTGACAAATGTGCTTTTTCTATTAGAACTGTTTAGCTGGATGATGCCAAAGGAATAGATGCCAACTGAATATAAAGCACTAGGCAAGCTTGGCAAGTTCAAAGTTTTCAGCTTTGTTTACTAAAGACAAATAGAAGAAACATGTTAAATTAAATTGGTCTCTGGAGCATCAGAAAATTTCCCAGTGCAAACTGAGTATTTTCTGGTGCACGTAATTCTATGCAAATTGCCCTGATAGGCAAAGGAAATTTTATTTGGAAAATTTTCCACTTCAGAATTTTCCATAAAACCCACATCATGGTATACACTATATTAAAATATATTCTTTATAAGCAGAGATTAGTTTGTTGGTTCTGTGTCTGCTGCATCAAGACAGTCTGCGCAATGAAGCCTGTCTGCCAAAGCAGTTGCACTATGGTCAACATGAATAATCAAACCAATAAATTATTCAACTCACAGCAAGCATTTGCATGTGAACCATTTATTTGAAGGCTTCACACTATTTTACCTGAGATACATATTTATTTCTACTTCCAACCCCCACTCATTGGCTCTTAAATATTCTTTCCTACTGCCTGCCTGCTTGACAGCCAATATTTCCACAAGTGAACATGTTCCAAAATTAGCTCAAGGTACTTCCAAAATTATGAAGAATGCCAGAACATAAGAACTCAGAAGATTCTGGAGGGATCAGGTTTTAATATATGCAGATTATGATTTGCCACATTCATAATAGCAAGATCATGCTATGAAGGAGGAAGTGGTAAAACCACTCCTTAAAAAACCTTCCCTGGATTCAGAAAACCTAACGAACTACTGGCCAGTTGCTAATCTCCCTTTCCTGAGCAAGGTTCTGGAGCGAGTGTCGCAGACCAGATCCAAGCGCTTTTGGAAGAAACTGATTTTCTGGATCCATTTCAATCAGGGTTTAGGCCTGGTTTTGGCACAGAAACTGTTTTGGTCGCCCTGTATGATGACCTCTGTCGAGAGAAAAACAAGGAAATATGTCCTTGTTCTTTCTTCTCAACCTCTCAGTGGCTTTCAATACCACCAACCATGGTATCCTTCTGGAACAACTGTCCAAACTAGGGGTGGGTGGCACCGCTTTGTGGTGGTTCCAGCCCTACTTGGATGGTCATTCCCAGAGGGTACATAGGAGCCGCCTGCATGTTCATGGTAATCCATAATTAGCAGAAGTTCCTCCTTAGTTGTTTTGCTGTGCTCTGTGCTGACCTTAGCCAAGACTTGGCAGAGCATGCCATCTGAACCCAACCTTGTGGATTGTTCTCTTTAGGAAAGCCAATGCTTTTCCTATGATTTATTGCTCATGGTTTGTCCGCAAAGACCCAAACCATGAACGTGGTTTCAGATATCATGTTAAGCCAAACCACGACTTTTGGGGGCAGAGTTCCATAACAAAACAACTAGGAGAAGAGCAAAGCAGCCGTTATCTCCTCTTTATACATGAGACGTAACTGGCTGTGTTCTTAGATAAATAAGGTATACTATT
Organism: Podarcis bocagei; assembly: GCF_964188305.1. NCBI lineage: Eukaryota > Metazoa > Chordata > Lepidosauria > Squamata > Lacertidae > Podarcis > Podarcis bocagei. The sequence goes on from NC_138143.1 coordinate 16,379,640, forward strand.
CATAGTATCAAATTGCAAATTTCAACAGAAGTAACTCATAAAGTTCAACAAATGAACAAAGCAGAAGACCCAGTGGATCAGAACATTCTATAGTCAGTTCATGTATAAGGTCCATCCATGTAATGGTGTCTATTCAACCTGTCTGTTCATAAAGTCCAAACCATCCACATGAAAGGTTGTTACAGTTCCACAAAATCCTTTCACAGAGTCTAAGACAAGGATTTCCGGAATATTGGCCTTGTTTCGCCATCCTGGGCTTCATCAGTAGTTAAAGCTCATATGTGATATTACAGGACAGTGGATCTTACAGCATAGTAGTAGCTCCTCTTTGGCAATCTGCATGTTTGCACAAAGGCATAGTCTGGTTTAGCATTATCTGACAATGGGACCTCTGTCTAATCTCTTGTCAGAAATACTGCTCATTCCTTTTAAATACTGCATTCGGGGGGGGGGGGAATCCATAAAATAATAATTATTATTCAATTGTTTTTCTTGCCTGCTTTCTAAAAGAGGTATCTTTAATCTAATCTAATCACATCTGCATGTGTTAGGACGCAATAAAAATACCTGCATTTGTGGTCCTTTCTATGAAACATACTATATTTCTTGTTATGTCTCTGGCTTTGTCAAACTATCAGCTACTCCCAGCAAGTAAAATGTAGGCAGAAGTAAAGAAATGCAACACTACACTGCACCTCTATTCTGTGTGTGCCATCTGGTGACTGACAAGTCAAATTATAGGATCATATTATGTGAATAACTACTAGAATTCTTTTTAGCTACTTTCCTGAAGAAATGTAATTATGTCAGCAGCGGGATTAGATTCTGTAACAGATTTTTGAGGTTTTTAACATAGCTTCAGATAGCATATTTGAAAAATCACATTTGGGTTTTGTTTCCATAAGTTTTGTTTGTTTCAGCAAACCTCTGGTCTGGCTGTATTTCCTGCAACAGAATTACTTTCCCTTTTCAAATTAGCTACCTTCTGTCTTGCATTTAATTTTTAGTTTGTATAACGACACTCACAAGAGTACTTCAGTCCTAATTAATTCAGAATCTGGAAGTAACCTTTATTACACTGTAGTACTTTTGTTTGTATTAGTTCCTGAGCAGAGGAAACAAGAAACTATGTAAGGTTTCCTAATAAAATGTAAACATTCAAAATAAAGATCTCTCCCCAACAAGAAACTTTGGCCTACAGCAGTGGTTTTCAGGCAGTGCGTCATGGCACCCTGGGGTGCCATGAATGATTATCTTTCCTCCTTCATCTATTGCCCTCTTGCATCTTTGCAGGGCCAGATTTAGGTTTAATGAGGCCCTAAGCTACTGAAGGTAATGGAGCCCTTTATATGTCCAGCTGTCCTTTGTCAACAACAAATTGTCGCTGTTTTCTATTGTTGAATATATGCTATATGGCAATTTATGGACCTAACTGGTATCTAAAGCCATTTGCACATAACAAATTATGTATTTTGTCAAAGTAATTGCTGAACTGAAATACAATTAGAACAAAGAAACAGTGGGGTCACTCAGACGAGAAGATGGTGAAATGCAAACAGGGGACACAGAAAGGGCTGAACTCCTCAATGCCTTCTTTGCCTCAGTCTTCTGCGATAAAGAAAACAATGCCCAACCTGAAGAATTTGGAGCAAATGATTCAGCAGAGGAAACACAGCCCAGAATAACTAAGGAGATAGTACAAGAATACTTGGCTAGTTTAGATGTATTCAAGTCTCCAGGGCCAGATGAACTGCATCCAAGAGTATTAAAAGAACTGGCAGATGTGATCTCAGAACCACTGGCAGTCATCTTTGAGAATTCCTGGAGAACAGGCGAAGTCCCGGCAGACTGGAGGAGGGCAAATGTTGTCCCTATTTTCAAAAAGGGGAAAAGAGAGGACCCAAATAATTATCGCCCAGTCAGTCTGACATCAATACCAGGGAAGATTCTGGAGCAGATCATTAAGCAAACAGTCTGTGAGCACCTAGAAAGGAATGCTGTGATCACCAATAGTCAGCATGGATTTCTGAAAAATAAGTCATGTCAGACTAACCTGATCTCGTTTTTTGACAGAATTTCAAGCCTGGTAGATGAAGGGAACGCAGTGGATGTAGCCTACCTTGATTTCAGCAAGGCATTCGACAAGGTGCCCCATGATATTCTTGTAAAGAAGCTGGTAAAATGCGGTATGACTATGCTACCACTCAGTGGATTTGTAACTGGCTGACTGACCGAACCCAAAGGGTGCTCATCAATGGTTCCTCTTCATCCTGGAGAAGAGTGACTAGTGGGGTGCCACAATGTTCTGTCTTGGGCCCAGTTTTATTCAACATCTTTATCAACGACTTGGATGATGGACTCAAGGGCATCCTGATCAAATTTGCAGATGACACCAAACTGGGAGGGGTGGCTAACACCCCAGAGGACAGGATCACACTTCAAAACGACCTTGACAGATTAGAGAACTGGGCCAAAACAAACAAGATGAACTTTAACAGGGAGAAATGTAAAGTATTGCACTTGGGCAAAAAAAATGAGAGGCACAAATACAAGATGGATGACACCTGGCTTGAGAGCAGTACATGTGAAAAGGATCTAGGAGTCTTGGTTGACCACAAACTTGACATGAGCCAACAGTGTGATGCGGCAGCTAAAAAAGCCAATGCAATTCTGGGCTGCATCAATAGGAGTATAGCATCTAGATCAAGGGAAGTAATAGTGCCACTGTATTCTGCTCTGGTCAGACCTCACCTGGAGTACTGTGTCCAGTTCTGGGCACCACAGTTCAAGAAGGACACTGACAAACTGGAAGGTGTCCAGAGGAGGGCAACCAAAATGGTCAAAGGCCTGGAAACGATGCCTTATGAGGAACGGCTAAGGGAGCTGGGCATGTTTAGCCTGGAGAAGAGGAGGTTAAGGGGTGATATGATAGCCATGTTCAAATATATAAAAGGATGTCATATAGAGGAGGGAGAAAGGTTGTTTTCTGCTGCTCCAGAGAAGCGGACACGGAGCAATGGATCCAAACTACAAGAAAGAAGATTCCACCTAAACATTAGGAAGAACTTCCTGACAGTAAGAGCTGTTCGACAGTGGAATTTGCTGCCAAGGAGTGTGGTGGAGTCTCCTACTTTGGAGGTCTTTAAGCAGAGGCTTGACAACCATATGTCAGGAGTGCTCTGATGGTGTTTCCTGCTTGGCAGGGGGTTGGACTCGATGGCCCTTGTGGTCTATTCCAACTCTATGATTCTATAATTCTAATTAAGAAGAAGTATATTAATAGTGAAATAATTATTAATCTCTAACTTAAAATGATTTTTTTATTCATAACAAACTTAATAATGCAAACACATTGGCATTTAGCAAGAACAAAAGTTCCTTTAGAAACACAATTTATACTCATAATCTAGTCTCTTGAAATTTGCTATAACATGAATTAATAATAGGTGTATGATGCAATAATAGGTGTATGATATACCTAATAATAGGTATAAAGAGCAGAATGTAGGCACCCTATATATAGAAAGGAGCAAACCAGTGATATTTGAGGGAGCAGGCTAGCAGGCGGGGCCCACGACTTACATCATAGGAACCTACACAACACAAAACACTGTTGCTGTATGTAGGTTTTATTTTATTTGTTTTTTACCTTATATTTTGGAAATGTACATCCAGTGTTTTCTTCCTCTTTATTTTTTGGGGGGCCCCCAAGAGAGTGGGGCCCTAAGCTAGAGCTTGTTTAGCTTATACTTAAATCCAGCACTGCATCTCTGTCTCACAACGGCTTGCATAGCTGTTTGTTGCAGCAGTCCTGCTGCCAGTGCTGCCTTCCCAAAGTAAGGTGCTGGTCTCATGTTCACCTTTGGCCAGTCTCTGTTGGGCCACTAAAGCTGGGGGAATTATCTGCCCAGGTCCCTGTGGGGTGGGGTGAGGAGGCACCTGTCTTTGGGGGCAGGGGGCAATTCAGAGATCAGGGGTGGCAGCAGTGGCTGCTCAGAGGACTCCCAATAATAAGAATAAGAATAATTTATTATTTATACCCCGCCCATCTGGCTGGGTTTCCCCAGCCACTCTTGGCAACTTCCAGAAAGTATTAAAATACAGTAGTCTGTTAAACATTAAAAGCTTCCCTAAAGAGGGCTGCCTTCGGATGTTTTCTAAAAGTCTGGTAGTTGTTCTTCTCTTTGACATCTGATGGGAGGGTGATCCACAGGGTGGGTGCCACCACTGAGAAGGCCCTCTGCCTGGTTCCCTGTAACCTGGCTTCTCGCAGTGAGGGAACCGCCAAAAGGCCCTCGGCACTAGACCTCAGTGTCCGGGCAGAACAATGGGGGTGGAGACGCTTCTTCAGGTATACTGGACCGAGGCCGTTTAGGGCTTTAAAGGAGAGGGGAGAGGAGAGGAGGCTGAGGGAACCCTCCACAAGGGAGGGTGTTCAAAAAGTGGTGAACGGCTGCCAGCCCTGCAGCCGACATAACTGGGATCCTGAGCCCCACAGGGGTGGCACAGTTGGTCAAGGGAGCCGTGGGCTCTAACCTCTGGCCTACAGTAAGGTAATCACTTCAGAGACATTATACATGTGCAGCAATCCACTAACTTCAGAAGGCCTTGCTTCCAAGTAAATGTAGCTAAGATTACACTGACATTGGAGAAAAACATTCTTGTGTGCAGGAAGAACAAGCAACACAATGACCCAATTTCAGGGAAGAGAATGGTTTGTTCCTAATTTCTCTATCTTAAAAGAGAAAGAGAAAACACACGCAACCGTGCATAGAAGATACAGCAATAATCTTTGAATCTTATATAATGTAACTGGAGAAGGAGGGGCTCTGGAACTCACTTATTTAAAACATTTATACCCCCAACTCCCTGAGGTAGCTTCTGACAGAAAATAAACTATTAAAATAGCAACAAAATAAGATCACTGTAAACAATACAGAGCCACAAATGTCCACTCAGCAGCCAAATGCCTTTAAAAAATAAAAAAGGGATAAGCGCCAGTACATTGAATTGAAACCAGAAGCTAATTGCCCACGAAGAGCTTGAATACAGTCTCATCTCTCATCATTCACCAAGAGGTAGTTGGCAGCATTCTTTATAATCCTAGTTGGTGCTTTCAAGTCATCTTCAACAGCAGCCCCACGCAAAGCACATTGCAGAAGTCACTCCCCGTGATTTCAAAAGTGTGGGTAACAGAGAAAAGTTGTATCTAACAACATAAATAGTTCTCACAAGCAACTGATTCTGTTCTCAATAGTTGTCTAGCTAGAAATCCTAAACACAACAACAAAACGATTCATTTTCAAAGGTATGAGGAACGTTTTGCATGTCGAGGTTGCCAAGATACCCCCCCCCCATAAAACACAATTGACACATAATTTTTGTTTAAGGTTTTTGGCATAATTTTGGCCACAACTTTATTAAAATACCAAAAATGTGAGTGGTTGCTTAGGCATTGGTTGCGACTATCTGACCCCGCTTGGGGAATGGGACCCACCCACTGGAACAAATGTTTCTTCCAACATTGACCAGTTAAAACACCATTTCATTGCCAATGAACAGCAGGGACATATTTATTTTTTTTGCAGTGGTTGATATTTTTCATGCTTTCAGTTTTCATCTCTTAGTACAGAAAGTATTGATCTGATGTGTGGAGATCTTTCCTATTCTGATGAGTTCAAGACTGTTTATTTCTATGTGAGAGAAACAGGAAGGAGGTTCTCTTCTGTATGTTGTAGTGTTAAGGTTACGTCTTAATATAAGTTACTGTAAGTTTTGTTTTAAGTGCTGCAACTGGATTTTTATGGACTGTGCCAGTCCTGAATGCACTGGCTTTGTGACCATTTTGCTCATTAACCTTAAGCAAGTAAAGCTCTGCTGAATAATAATAAATAATAATAAAATTTTATTTATACCCCATCCTTCCCAGTTCAGAAAACCGGGCTCAGGGCTGCTAACAACAAATTTAAAACACTTAATTAATGCAACAAAAAACAGCATAAAATACAGTGTAAAACGTCCATAACAATAAATTCAGAATTCAAAAATCAATTTAGGGGGGAAATCCATCCAATAAACATTAGATGATCACCAGGGCTAGCTGGCTAAATTAGTCCTATTTGGGCCAGCGCAGAGATGAAGTTCAATTGCCTCTGGTCTATTTTTTGGGAACTCTGCTGTAAATTTTCTCCCGCTCCCCCCTTCCATGGGCGACATATACAACTGGGAATAGAGGGGGGGGGTGTAATCACTGAGAGGCAAATATTCTCTATCTCTGAGTACAGTGGTACCTCGGGTTACATATGCTTCAGGTTACATACGCTTTAGGTTACAGACTCCGTTAACCCAGAAATAGTGCTTCAGGTTAAGAACTTTGCTTCAGGATGAGAACAGAAACCGTGCTCCGGCGGCGCAGCGGCAGCAAGAGGCCTCATTAGCTAAAGTGGTGCTTTAAGGTTAAGAACAGTTTCAGGTTAAGTACGGACCTCTGGAACGAATTACCGTAAGTACTTAACCTGAGGCACCACTGTATCACCTTTTAAAGCACAAGTAGACTACAGTGGTACCTCTGCTTACGAATATTGCAATCTCATGTCACTTCTAGCCCATTTAAAAGCAACACTGAAGTACGCTACTACAAAGGTGCTTAGTACGCAGAATAAAATGCTTAAGTTGGCAACGACTTCTAAGTGCTACTCAAGAAACACTGTTTTACTAGGATTACCACATGACTGCACTTCAGAAGTGACCGATCTTGCCCATTAAAGCAAAACATCTAAATGAGAGAGGCTAAGGAACCCACGATCTTCTCCCTATCTCGTACGCCACCTGCCTACTCCATGACAACTCGATTACATGCAGCCTGTTCATTCTGAGGAGATTGTTCTCTCTTTCAATTCATATTTGCTTTTAGTTTAGCTTAGTTTGCCTGAATTCCAATGTTGTCTCTGCTACGCCTTGAAAAAGAAGGCATAGCAGGGTCAGAACTGGATTGACATCCATGGAGGGGTTTACCTCCCCCAACAAAATCTATTGCAAAAACATACAAACCCAGGTTTTCCTTAAAACCCCAATAATTGAAGAAAATGTTAAATCTGCACTCCACGGCTGCTGCAAACCTGATAGGTATCAGCTGCCTCATGTGAAATGCAAATGGTTGTGAGCATGCAATCTTAACTATAACTCAAGTTGCTGCAATTTATGCTAGAATAGGTTGCCTCATTCCCATTCCTGTGAACCGCCCCGATACCTGTGGGCGTAGGGCGCTATACAAATTTAATAAAGAATAATAATAATAAAAACAACTCTAATCAGAAGCCTGTTGCAGGGGTTGCTTGCCAGCTGAGCTGTCAGGTGAGTGTGAGTCAAAGTACCGTATTTTTTGCTCTATAAGACTCACTTTTCCCCTCCTAAAAAGTAAGGGGAAATGTGTGTGCGTCTTATGGAGCAAATGCAGGCTGCGCAGCTATCCCAGAAGCCAGAACAGCAAGAGGGATTGCTGCTTTCGCTGCGCAGCGACCCCTCTTGCTGTTCTGGCTTCTGGGATTCAGATTTTTTTTTCTTGTTTTCCTCCTCCAAAAACAAGGTGCGTCTTATGGTCTGGTGCATCTTATAGAGCGAAAAATTGGGCCCTGGGTCACATGACCAAGCAGAACCAGGTGGTTTGGAACAGGTGTAAGTCTTGCCTGGTCTCATCCTGCCCCCCGGAACATCCGCTTTTGTAACTCATTTGTCAGTTACTCATTTGTCAGATGCAACTCCTTTGCAAGCACCAGACAAATAGTATCATATGGTGATTGTAGCACAATGGATGGGCTGGCAAGCTGGATGAAACCAAGCAAAGATTGTTCAAGAGACTTCGAAGGAAACAAGCTGGTATTCAACCACACTTTATTTCCTTCCTCCCCCTCTGACTTGTTCTGCTTTTGTACAGAGTGACCCCCCCACCCCCATTATTATTTTACAAATGATCTGAACTGTCCTACAGTGGAGAGCAAATAACTTTATGCCAAGGGAATTCAAACAAACAAGTTGGGCAGTTGGTATTCATTCAGGGCTGGCAGAGAGTGTGCTCAAAATCCATTGGTAATTAGAACATACATATTTTTCCCCACTTTGGTAAAAAAAATAAAAAACCAGCTTAACTTCATGGGGGCTATTATATTATTTCCTCAAAAAGCTTTAGAGAAGAAATATGACTAGCCCCCTGTGTCTGGATTTTGGAACTGATGTCTATTTTAATTCACTGCATAAGAAAGCTCCTGCCCATTTTGCACACACAAAAGCAACATATTAAGTCGAGGAGTGAAATATAAACAAAAAGAAGAAAAGCACACACATCAGGAAGCTTTAAACATAAAAAGTATTGTGCAGTATTCTCAAAAATAAATTTCCTATATCAAAAATTTCCTGTTCTTCCCATAGGGCTGTGGTATTTATATGCATACTAGAAAACGATGGGATACCATTGATTTATCTTCTGCACTGCCCAGAGATCTTGTTATGAAGAGCAGTCTATAAATCTAATAAACAAATAAATAAGAAAGAATAAAAAAAATACCATCAAATGCCACCCCCGGAAGTGACACCTACAAGACTATGGAAATTGCAAATTTCCTATTATAAATTCTTATTCTTATTCTCATCCTTATTTATATCCCACCCATCTGGCTGGGTTCCTACATGCAGTCAGAATGAGATTTACATATTAATCCTGCTGCCTAAATATTGCTTTGATATCTGTTATTCACACAAGGATGGCAACTAAAGCAGGGTCCCAGCAGTGGCAGAAACCCAGTGGAACCATTCACTGCCCGACTACATCTGCTTCTAATAAACTTGGACAGGTTGCCAAGTAACAGGTGTTCCTAATCTCACATTCTAAAAGCCACAGTGACAGCTGTCAATAATCAAGATTTACTCTGCCTATACTTCCATAAGTGAGATGTTAAAACATTAGTAAGGTATGTTTTTGTTAAGCCTTGTCAATTTAAATGTGGTCAAAGCACATTTGATATTTGAAGAAAGCAGCCCAAACTTCTATTGGCTTAAGTGTGCAGAAGCTACATTAGTAACAGGCATACCATATCGTTGATTACTTAATATGGAACCATCCTACCATGATTGGCTTGAATAAATAGGGTGCTAATGCTTAAACAAATGGCAATTTAATTCTTCTCATCTGTCAAGTACCCTGTGCAGCTGCTATTTTTAGAATCAACTACTATTCAAACCGGGAATTAGCTGATGACAGGTTTTTTATCTTATACAATGAACATTGCTGAATAATCAGTTTTAAAAGGTATTATTCAAAGCCAGTTCATAGACTAAATTCCATCACATCATGCACACAAGGGAATGAACATATCAAGAAATCTTACCAACGTGGAGCAGCCCTTTGGACTGGCTTATCTTGCATAGTTAGCACAAAGAACAGGCTCACCTTCTCCCATGTATACCTGCCTTCGCCTTGAGATCTTTAGAGGCCCTTGTCACGGTTCCCCTGCCTAATGAAGTGTTATTAAGAAGACAGCCTTCTTGGTGGTGGCACCCCGCTTGTGAAATGCCCTTCCCAGACATCCTCGCCTGGTGCCTACTCTATGGTTTTTAAAGGCATTTTTTTTCTCCCAGGCTGTTTAATGTAATGAGTATATCTATTTAGTACTTTTAGATCTTTGCATACGTTATTGCTTTTGCTGGTTCTTTCTTGTTTTTAACTGCTTTATTTGTACTAGTCTTTGTTTATTTATACAGTGGGCGCTTGGGTTGCGAACGTGATCCATGCAGGAAGCACGTTCGCAACCCTCAGCGATCGCAACCTGCAGCACCGCATGCGCACACACGCAGGTTGTGATTTGGCACTTCTGCGCATGCGCGACTGCTGAAACCCGGAAGTAACCCATTCCGGTACTTCTGGGTTTTGGCATGCCCGTAACATGAAAAAAACGCAACCTGGAGCATCTGTAACCCGAAGTATGACTGTGGTTGGTTTGACTGTATAAAAATGATTTTATTTTGTATTTTTAAATTACGTGTAAGCCACCCAGTCAACTCTTGTGATATGGGTTGTAGGCAAATAAAATAAAACTAACACAACTTATTTCACTTCTGCATTTAGATATGCATATGTACGTGTATCCAAACTATATCTTTCATTTCCAAAAAAATAATAATAATCCTGCCACACAAGAGACTGGGCTGACCAGGAGCAATATTTTGCATTGGGTGATTGAGCAGTCAAATGATGGGAGGAATAGAACACTATATCCACACCAAAGCATTGTCTGGGGGCAAATGGTGTAGCTCCTACTGAGTTTTAAGTCTAGCCAGCATCTGCATGGAATGCACCTAGAAACCTTGTGCTTACATAATTCCACTAACCAAATAAATCTGTCTATCTGCAGCCAGAAATAAAAGTCAGCACCAAACTGGGGTGCTAAGATGCTGCATGCATGGATATTTTTGAAACTTCACCTAGAACTCTCAAATTAACCAAAAGCATCTCGTCACTGAGACTATGGGTAACAGGGGTGATTGAAGCCGATGCAGAGGAAACAAATGGTCAGCAAATTAGCACAGCCCCAGTATTTCCATTTCATGTTCAGGGTACTATGATACCAGCTTTTGTGCTGCAGGGGGGTTTTGCTGGGGGGGAAGTAGGACATTTGCCTCTGTTGGTGCAGTTCGGCAACATACAGCACGCAGTATACATTTCATTTGCATTCTACCCAGGCTTCAGGGCTCAGTAGCCGCTTGATAAAATTACAAGACGCTCAGCAAGTTCTGGCTGTGCTGGCATCCCCTTGCAGTTACAGAATTGTGAAAGATTAGCAGCAGAATTTCATCAGCAAACAGAACATATCGAAGACTCCGACTCATAAAGACACATTTTCTCAACGCACAACTCAACGCCTATTTAACATCAAGAATTTTGACCTGCCAAAATGCCGTTTCTTTTCTGAAGCCGCGAACGCATTGCAATCGGACATTCTAAAGCCTAAAAGCTGAATGTAATGCAATGACCTTCTAAAACAGGAGAGACCAATATAATAATTTCCACCCTTTATCATGCCCCTTGCAAACTGTCTTCCCAGGCCATTTTTAGACTGGAAACTAAGTCTAGTTGAAAGGAGGGGGGCAGCTTTGATTGTTTGCAGGGGAGAATCTGCAAATGTGAGAACGAATCAACTCCCTTCCTGTTGATTCTCCCTTGCAAATGCAAACCTCAGCAAAAATTGAATTCTTGCTCTTAAAATTCCCTCTCTCTGCTACAGTTTCAGCGTCTGGCATCAACTGTCACCAGTACGGTTAAAGAGGTTTAGCATTCCAGTGGATAGCCCCCTGTAGCCAAACTTGACTTATCTTCCCCCCGCCGCTGCCCTGCAACACTCTTCTGTAAAAGTTGGAACTTACAGTAGGCTCTTTCTGCCTTGTAATCCTATCATGAAGAGCAAGATTAGCTTGAAACATTCTGAGTGCCATTGCCAAAATACATCTGTCATCCACACCGTGTACATCAAAGAAAGGTCATAGTGTTATATAATATTTCAAAATTGAGAGTCCCATCAGATCTGCTATCTGAGTACAGGGACCTGGCCTTTTTTAAAAAAAGATTTTAAATTTTTTTAATGGCTCTGAAGTGTTGATTTTACAACACAGCAATAATTGCTGTGGGGTAGAACGGGGCTGCAGAAAAAAATAGAACACACACACACAGATGTAGAGCATCTTTCAGAATGGCTAATGGAGTTTAGTGTTGCCAGCACTCAGAACAACTTGATATTCCCCTTACAGTCTCTGATGGATATTAATATCCCCTTTTAAGGATCAAGGAGGTAATTCATCTTTTGGTCCTCTGTGACCATTCAAATTTAGCCTTTGTTTGTCTTAATTCTCCCGAATGAAGCTTCTATGGGAATTACAGCCGTACGTTGGCTTCCGAACACCTTGGTACTCGGATGTTTTGGCTTCTAAACACTGCAAACCCAGAAGTGTTACAGTTTGCAAATGTTCTTTGGAACCTGAACGTCTGATGCTGCTTCCATGGCTTCTGATTGGCTGCAAGAGCTTCCTGCAGCCAATCAGAAGCCACACTTGGGTTTCTGAACATACTACTGTACGAGGTACCACTGTAGAGAGTTCTGTAATGCAATCCTGTTCATATTTGTTGTTGTTGTTGTTGTTGTTGTTGTTGTTTAGTCGTTTAGTCGTGTCTGCCTCTTCGTGACCCCATGGACCAGAGCACGCCAGGCACTCCTGTCTTCCACTGCCTCCCGCAGTTTGGTCAAACTCATGCTGGTAGCTTTGAGAACACTGTCCAAGCATCTCGTCCTCTGTCGTCCCCTTCTCCTTGTGCCCTCCATCTTTCCCAAAATCAGGGTCTTTTCTAGGGAGCCTTCTCTTCTCAGGAGGTGGCCAAAGTCTTGGAGACTCAGCTTCAGGATCTGTCCTTCCAGTGAGCCCTCATGGCTGATTTTTACCTAGAAGTAAATCTCGCTGTGTTCAACTTCAGTGGACTTACTTCCAGATAAGAGATCATAGGATTACCAGATTAGTGTCCGTTTTTGAAGAAGGTTAAATTCCAGACACCATTAAAATAGAAGCAATGAACCCTAAGAAAATGGGTGTATAATATGTACTTATGGATATCTATAGGATAACCTGTGGTCCTCCATATGTTGCTGGACAACATTCCCCATCGTCCTTGACCATTGGCCATGCTGGCAGAGGCTGCTGGGTCCCAACATCTGAAATACCGTAGGTTAGCCATCCTTGATTTATTAAAGTATGCATCACTTGCCAGCCCACTTTAGCCACAAATGTTCATATCTATTAGCTTGCTTCTGCTGCTCTCTTACCTACTGTAAGGATATCAGCAATTATTACACTAATTCTATCTCTGCCTTTTAAAGTTCTATGAAGATGTCCATAGGATGATATACTGGAAGTTGTATTTTCCAGTCACCTGTTGTTACAATGCAAATTCATATTATTATACTTATGTAGTTTTTCTGGCATTGTAGTTTCACAAATGTTCTGATTATTTTTAATCTGAGCTACAGTTTGGTGTCATGGAGTACTATCTTCAAGCTCCATGGTTTTTAAATTTAATATGAGACTGTTATGAGAGACTTGAACCAGGATAGCAGTAACAAGCTTTCATGTGGTACAATCAATGGCTAGTGCTTTTTTATTTTTAAAAAGCCTAAATTATAACCCAAGTGATTCTTTAGCCTTGACTGCTTGCTGCTTTGTGAAAAATCCAATAATGATTGGATCGTGTCCATAGGCAGAAACTGTTTTTTATTTCAATGAATTCTGATTCAAATGCTTCAAGATACATCTACACACATCATTCTAATTAACATCTTAAACTCAGCATTCTGCTCAAATATCATTAAGAATTTCTCTGCCTGATTCCAAACTGAAAAACTGTCTGAGGAGCCTGTAGTCATTTCCAGGCATCAACTAAGTTTACACAAGTTTATAGAAACAGTATAATGTGATTCAAAATAAGAGGTAGCTAACTTGCATAACCCAATGTGGTCCATGGTGCTGAACATTTACTTCTTCCAAAACACTAGGGGGGGGGGGGAATCAGTTTTGCATGAATAACTTGGCACAAATAACTTGGGACACAATTCTATATTTTAAACATATAAGCAACATTTGTTTTATGAGGCAATGATAATAGCTCAGACCGGTACAGTCATTCTCAAGTCACATTCATCCACATGCCACTTTGGAAATGAAAGTACAGGTCAAAAATTTAGCAACAGCCAGGTAACACATGACAAGTAAGGTCAGTCTTCTATAGGAAAACATAAGCAGCTCATAGAAACTAATTAGAATTCGGCTTTTTGGCAGACTACCATGTTGGGTTTCTTATATTAAGAAAACCCTACTCTGTGTTCCTCTGTTTGGTCCTCTGTATGAGTTTCAGCTCCATCAACTCTAAACTGATTGGGACATGTCCAGCCCTACATACTAACGTCCAAAGCAAGGATGCTACGAAAGACTAATGGTAGCCCCGGAATGCAGCAGTGCCCTGGAAGCTCAATAATAAAAGCCTATATTTTAAGTGAACTTCCTGAATGAATAATGCCCCCTTCTCTTTCTTGAATTTAGAGTTTCATTAAGCACACTTATCTCTAGATAAATGGGATTACTTGTACACAGAAAGTAAAGCTTTCTCAGCCATAGCAGATAATGTTACGGAAAGCAAGGCAGCACTACCAAGTTAGAATATACTGACTGGCTGCTAAAACAAAAACAAAAAATTTATGGGGATGAAGGAACAGGCAGAGCTGAGAGATAGGGGAGGATGGAATAGGAATAGGAATAGGAATAGGAAAAGGAATAGGAATAGGAATAGGAACAGCTTTTGGACACCAAGTAAATAAGCAAAAACGTATAAACCTGAGTCAAGTATTTGTTGGAGACGTAAAGAAGTAGAAGGTACATTTCAACCACATGTTGGGGACATGTAGAGTGCTTAAAACATACCCATAATTACAACAAAAGCATCAAGGCACCAGGCCTACAATAATAATATTCTAAGTTTTTAATGAACTAATAATCATGTGAAAATTATCATTTATCTACAGAACTAATCTGCTAAGGAGGTCTTCTACCAATGCATTAACCTTCTGATGAACTATCGTATGACCTAACCTTTCAATGATCAGTTTTTCCTAAGTGTTTGTTTTTTCTTATCACTATAGTCTTTTCCAGTCTGTTATTGAATTTACTATACAATTCTGTACTTTCATTAATGAAGAGGTTGGAGTGGTTTTGATTTGCTTCAGTTTGTGTTTTTTTCCCCTTCAATTAATGCATCATTACAATTGGAGGCAGTGGCATAGCGTGGGTTGTCAGCACCCGGGGCAAGGCAAGTAATTTGCGCCCCCTAACCCGTGGATTTGCGCCCCCTAACCCTAACCCCCAGATGTTGTGCCCGGTGCGGCCGGCCCCCCCTGCACCCCCCACGCTACGCCACTGATTGGAGGAACTGGATTATACATTACTTGTCATTTACCTAGTTAAGTATTTGTGCAGCTAGCAGGATACAGGTTGCGCTGTGGTCTAAACCACTGAGCCTCTTGGGCTTGCCGATCGGAGGGTCGGCGGTTCGAACTGCCACGACAGAGTGAGTTCCCATTGCTATGTCCCAGCTCCTGCCAACCTAGCAGTTCAAAAGCATGCCAGTGCAGGTAGATAAATAGGTACTGCTCCGGCGGGAAGGTAAACAGTGTTTCCGTGCGCTCTGGTTTCCGTCACCAGAAGCGGTTTAGTCATGCTGGCCACATGACCAGGAAAAGCTTTCTGCAGACAAACACTGGTTCCCTCAGCCTAAAGCAAAGATGGGCACCATACCCCATGGTCGATTTTGACTGGACTCAACTGTCCAGGAGTCCTTTACCTTTAAGTTTGTCTAGCTAGAGAAGGTTATGTTTTAGGATTACATTGGCTTATAGTGTAGTTTAATATTATGAAAGGAAGTATGGAGTGATGGGTCAGATAGGCTAATGAGAAAAAAATGGTTCTTTGGGGGACATTTGAAAATTATTATAAGATGACACCAAAATAAAGAAATTAGAGATAAAGAAATGATACAGTTAACAACTGGAGATTTTTTTTTAATGGCAAAATAATTTAGAAGTTAGAAAGAGATGGGAGAAAACATGATTAAAAAAGGAGCAGCTGGAAATGAATAGGACTGATTAGCAACAAAATTCTTAGGAACAGAGATCTTTTATGAGTAACTAAAAAGTTAAGGCACTGGTAAACAAGACCAAGAATAGGTAGCAGGAAAACAAGCAGTTGATACGGAAGGGAGATTTGTCTTCTTGAAGTTAAATAGCCCTATTGGGAAATTAACAATGGGAAACATTTATGCTCCAAATGATGGACAAATTAAGTCCTAGGAGAATTTATAAAGAATAAGGAATGACATAGCAGAAGGAGAAAACCTAACTGGGGATATGAATGGGATATTCAACCCTGCCAAGGATAAATTTAAGGATAAAAATAACTGCTCTATAATATTACCTGAAATACTTCATGAATATATGGAGCTGTTAATGCTGAACAGTATTTGGAGGCACCGGGAACACAAATGGAGGATTATACCTTTTATTCTACATATTTTAACACATACACTAAAATAGAAGTGTTCTGGATAACACCTACTTTAATGTAAAAAACAAATCGAGTTAAAATTGAAACAGTGACATATGTAGACCATAACCTGATTTCAGTGGAATTATTTAATGGGGTGAAAGGAGGTTGAGTTTTTCCTATTAAACCCGGAAGTAATAGGAAATGCAAGCTGAATTAATGGATCCTTTCACTATTAATAACACTTTGCCACTTCAGAAAGCAGCAGGAGCAGTACAGGACATGGGAAAAAATTATATTAAAGATAGAAAATGAAGTTAGAATCTTAATCTTAATTTGGGGAAACAAACCCAGAAAACCCCAAAGCAGTCAGTTATTAGAAGCCTATAAAATTCAGACAATCAATTACATTTTGCTAAAGAACATTTGACTGGGGAAACAAAGAAGGAAAGCTGCTGTCTTATCAACTGAAATAACAACATATATAAAAGCAGATTCCACCATTAAAAAGAGGCATTAGTCAACACACTGAGTGGATTACTGATGTATTATTCCAAAACTTTATAAATAAACCTGATAAAAAATAAATAATTTAATTTTCTTTTTTTTATTTCAGCTAAAAACTAGGCTAAGAGAATCAACAGGCCCTGGATGCTTTTGCTTCAGGGGGAAAATATCAGTGGCCATTAGACTGCCATAATAATAATAATACTTATACCCCACCCATCTAGTCGGGCCTCCCCAGCCACTCTGGGCGGCTTCTAACAGAATATTAAAAACACTATAAAACATCAAACATTAAAAACTTCCCTGTACAAGGCTGCCTTCAGATGTCTTCTAAAAGTCAGATAGTTGTTTATTTCCTTGACCTATGGTGGGAGGGCGTTCCACAGGGTGGGCACCACTACTGAGAAGGCCCTCTGCCTGGTGCCATTAGTGTATTACAAAATATTTGCAGAGTCTCTAATAAAACCCTTTAGGAAAGTAATGGGTGAAATTTTCATAAATGATAGACAATTAGCATCATAGCAGGGAGGTTCATGAAAAGATGTAGCTGCAGAAGAACTGTTCTGACTAACTGATGTCTTAAGGACAAGATGCTTAAACAAAAATGGTCTGTAGATTAGTTTTATTATTTGTTTGTTTGTTTTTCTTGTGGCATTATTGTTCTTTAAATGAGACTTGTTCTGCTTTTATGTGATTGTTTGGGGTGGTCCCAAAGAAGAAGAAGAAGAGTTTGGATTTGATATCCCGCTTTATCACTACCCTAGGGAGTCTCAAAGCAGCTAACATTGTCCTTTCCCTTCCTCCCCCACAACAAACACTCCGTGAGGTGAGTGGGGCTGAGAGACTTCAGGGAAGTGTGACTAGCCCAAGGTCACCCAGCAGCTGCATGTGGAGGAGCGGGGAAGTGAACCCGGTTCACCACATTACAAGTCCACTGCTTTTAACCACTGAGCATCAGGTGTGTGGGTGCCTGTTCTCGATTCCCCTCAGGGTAAGAGTCTGTTTTGAGGAACGAGATTAATCTCTCCAGATGAGACAGGGTGAAAAGTGTTTGCATTGCCTACTCTGGAGGGGCTCCTGTGCCTACAAATTTAATCCACTTACACCAAAACAGAAAAAGAGGCATAGTCATTTTTAGATTCCCCGTAAGACACGGTCTCCACGGGACCCAGCAGATCACATGCCACCTCACATGCTTCCTGCCCCCCAATGACCCATTTGATGGGTTCCATTGGCTACCACCACTTAAGATGATGGTGATGATAGGTTTCTACCTGCTATTGGGGCACTTCTCAACCACAGTAGGGGCTCCCATCAAGAGCAGAACCTGGTGGAGCCAGGCAGGGGTAAGATGAAGAACATGTCTTCCCCATCCAAACACCACCCAGGATGAAAGATGAGGGGGTTAGATTGCTCTGTAATTTACATTACTATTACACTGGGAGGGACACAGGTGGCGCTGTGGGTTAAACCACAGAGCCTAGGGCTTGCTGATCAGAAGGTCGGCGGTTCGAATCCCTGCGACGGGGTGAGCTCCCATTGCATGACATCACATGAACTACATGCAGGCATGTGTGTGTGACATCCACGTTTCAGTGGCCAGCAGGGATTACTCCTCTTCCTCCTCCTATCCACAGCACAGGAGACACCCTTTTCCGTGAGGATGGGCTCAGGCTCGGAGGCAGAGAGACTGCTTCTACATCCGAGCCCCTCCCCATGTAAAAGGGTGCCTCGCTTGCTGGCCGTGGAAGGCAGAGCTGAACTGCTCTCTCAGAGGCAGCACCGCTGCCGCCTGCTAGCTGTTTGCGTTGACTTTGTGGGTTCCCAGCCCCCAGAATTATATGGTTTGTGTGGGATGTCTGGAGTTGTCCCCTATGGTGCAAGCACCTGTTTGGTTTTTTACTGAATCACATGGAAGTATCAGTAAAACAGGAGGATAAGGAGTAAATGTCACATAATAATGGAAAACAAAAACATATCAACACTAAGAGAATCCTGAGGGAAAGCGAGGATTCATGCTAATGGCCAAATTGAAATATTATTTACAGGTGCATGAACAAAAGCAGCCAATTAACTTCCCATCAAACAGGAAAATCTTTTACTGAGTAGTATAAAAGCATTGCTTCCTCAGTGAAAAGGAAGCTCTGAAATACTCTCGAGTCCAAGCATAGGAAAATATTTCATAGGAAATTATTTGCCACTGTTTGGCGCCAATTTTCGTTTTATTCTTTCCCTTAGTTCATATTTATACAATATAAATATTTCCAAATATAATATAATTGTTATATATTTGATGTGTGTGCATGGGTGTTGGGTGGGGAGTGTTGCGGGGAATACATTTGAACTAAGAGTCAAGTGTGGGGGATCACAAGCAGTTTATCAAGAAACAGGAGATCTGTAACTGTCAGGAAACAAATGCTCATTTATCACTCCTCCCTTCTGAAAAAAGAGATAACTCTCCATTTTAAGCTTTCTGACTCACACTTGTATTCCTTTGCCAATAGTGCCTACATGAGAGTTTCTTCTTCAAAAGATTAAATACACACAGGACACATTAGTATGTCCATAAAAGGTCAGTTTCTGTGTATGAATTTCGAAGGTTTGCACTATTTGCAGACAGCATCACAGAGAAAGGAGGAAGCCTGACTATCTACATACAAAGTAAGGAGGAACACATTTTTAGGGACATCTCCACTCTCGTTTTGTTGCAAAGAATGGCACAGAAACAAAGTTATGGATGCATCTAGTCTTAGAGCTCTAGCAATGCCCCAAGTCGCTGTTTCCCAATCGTGGATCTACAGCTATTTTTGGACTACAAGTCCCATCATCCCTAGCAAGCAAGACCAGTGGTCAGGGATAGTGGAAATTGTAGATCCAAGGTTGGGAAACACTGTCCTAAGTGTTATCTATCATCACAAATTTGTCCCATTGGTCTCCATGGCATATAACATCAAATAACACTGGGATGCACCTATTAAAAGATGCGCCATGGACTTGAACCACAATGAAGGTGAACTATATATGAAATATTAGCTGACTTAAAGCATATGAGTTTTTGGGAGGTGGGAGCCAAGAGATGGGACAACTGTCACTCATTATTTGCTGGAGACCTGGGCACCATAGCATTTTCCCACCCTTTAACATACAATAAAAAGGCTGCTGCTAAATAAATGACCATTTTTCACTCCAGCAAATGCTACCTTCCCTTAGACCCTTACCCAATCACCATGCACAATGCAACTGAATGGAACAACAAAGTAACACCAATTGAAAATAATCTGATATAAAATAAACAGCTACAGGCATTGATGAGCACACAAAAAAACCAAACCTTTTAAGGATAAATTTTTATTTACACTTCAAATATTTTTAAAACCAGACCCCCAAGCTGTTGTTCTACCATAGAAGATGGAAGATCTAGTAATATGCTGGTTTCTTTAAAGGAACAGCAGCTGCCATGCTATATAGATCTGTTGCTTCTTGCAGCAGCAGTCCAGCTGGCTATAACAACAAGAGCTGTTTGGCAGTGTAATGGACTCCCTTGGGAAGTTGTGGACTCTCTTTCATTGCAGAGGTTGGATGGCCATGTGTCTTGGGTGCTTTAGCTGAGATTCCTGGATTGCAGGGGGTTAGCCTAGATGACTCTTGGGGTCCCACCAACTCTACAATTCTATGATTCCATGAAAGTCTATGCCATAATAAATTTCTTTGCTAGCCTTCAAGGGTCGACAAGTCACTTTTGGCCCAAGGGCGTCGGACAGGATCCACGACCGCTAGATTCCTTTAATGGAATACCCATAAAGTGGAGGGGTAGGCGATGGCCACACCCTGCCCTCCAATACACAAACATATTCCAATGCCTAACCACCAATACCAAAAAGTTGTGACAATTTGCTACGAGGTAGGCGAAAAACCAAGTGGCCGGTGCCAATTTTCCAGTTGGATAAAAATTCCTACCAGGCCCCTTGGCCAACCAAGGCGACCAACCACAGGTCCATAGCAATGTCAAGAACCAAGCAATGAACTAGAGGGAGGGTGGGTGGGTGATCCGATGAAAGGCAGCAGCACAATGGATGGGAAGTGCTGCCACGGCTGCATTCGAGCAGTGAAACCCCGCCCCCAAGCCTCCACCTGGTTGGTTGGCTACCTGGGGGTGTGGCGCGGCAGCCAGGATGGCTGGGCAAGGGCTGAAATGCCCCCTGCCAACGCGGGAAATGGCTCCCACTCGCAACTCCTCCCCTCTGCAAGGAGGAGAGGCTTTATAACGGGGAAAGTTAAGGCTGTGACACTAGTTCGCCTAACTATAAATCAATTAAAGCCTTTCCATAAAAAGATGTCCTTGGTGAACCAGGCTGCACAGTTTTATGGAACTGTTAATTATTTTAATATGTGGACTTATAAAAAATAGGTGGGTTGCAGGTTGCATTCCATCGCCCTTCTCTCTAAGGATGGTGCCTCTTAAGACATAATCCAATAAATAAAAATGATTTATCCTGTGGTACCATTATTTTATTCGTATGCAAATTTATTAAATCAAAATTTATAAAAAGACATCCTGCACAAACTACATTTTTACCAGTATCCGTAGCTGCATCCATTCAGTTATCTATTCCTCCAAAGAAGGGGATTCAAAGCAATACTTACAGAAATCCTGAATAACATTAAGAAAAATCAAGACCAGACTATTCTGATAGTTCTTTTCCTTGTCTGGTCTACTTCTTTTTCAAACTTCAAGTAATCTGTGCATGTTTTATCTTTACCTGACTATTCTTCACAACAACTGTGGAAGCAAGACCAGTTTTATTTTTTTCTATATCACACCCAGGGAACTGAGCACAAAAGAATCACTACTTGCCCAAAGTAAGATTTGAAATGGGGCTTTGGGGATCACACCATAACTGCAACAGCACTCTTAGGCAAGTTCATGCTTTATTTTTTTTATTTCCTTAACCATGGCAATGCCAAATCACACGTTTCCATCTGTGTGGTCTTTGCTTGATACATTTGTCAAACAGACAAGTTAAATAATGGGTCGATTTTTCTCACCTGGTACTTGACATTGCAAACTCATTGTACTGTAACTTTGCAATGCCGCGTTAGGAGTAAGAATTGTAGACTGCCTTGTATTAGAATAGCGGTGGGAGTAAAACGGCAGATACATCAATTGAAGGTGCTCCATCTGTCTTTGTCAAGAATCCAACATCTGCTCCAAGTTTAAAATGTTAAAATAGCAAATTACCCATCATCCCATGATTGGCTGATGGCTTTTCTCGTCAGGCAGCACCATGGTTCAGTTCCATTCCACCCTCAACAAATACAGGAAAGGAATGTACATCAATATTCATTTACAGGGCTATTGACAGTACTCTATCACCCCCAAACCTTCTTTGCATGTTTTTCCTTGGGGAGCTGTCCAGATAGTCTCCATCTGTGACTTGCTCCTCATTACTCCAACCTCCAAGGTCCAAATACAAGCTCCATATGTTCCTTCTGAGCCAATAGTTCCTTTGTGATTCATCATATCTGTCATACTAAGCTCTGCTTCAAGCCTTTGAAGGATCAATAAGAGCTTTTTCAACCGCCACATGTGTGATAGGCATTCTCAGAGTTGACTTCATTCTTAGGAACCAAACACATGACCCATTTTTTGTGCAAACTTTTAATACATGAACTGTGCATAATTGGGTAGCTATCCTTGTGCTTACGGTATCTCAACAGTTGCTTGCTTTGTCATTTATCCTGACAAACTAGGCTCTTTGCTCTGCTTTTGGCCAAACAGCAAAATTCCCTGAATGATATGGTGAAGAAGGAGCTTGTCCAAAGTACAAGGTTGGCTAAAGAGGGGAAGACAGCAAAAATGGGATATCCTTCAGAACAGGACTGCATCCATTATGCCCATGGGAGATATGACACCCTAAATTCCCTGTTAAGTACATTATTAATGAAAGTATGTAATAAGTATTCTGCACAGCCTGCGTATTATTTTCCTATCCAAGCAATTGCCCACAACTATAGCTTCGTCCTTAGGTGAAGTATGAACACTGCATATAATCACACACAATCCAGAATTAAAACATTTGAAATAGTAGAAGAGATTTTAAAAATGTCTCATTGAATAAAAGACTGGTTACGAAAGAGACTCTCACAAATGACCAGGAATGTGTTCTCTGTACTCTAGTTTGTACCCCTTATAAAATAAAATAAAATTGGCAATATAAGTACTATTGTACTACAGATAACAGTAGAGATGTGGCCAAATCACAAAACTGTTTATGTTTAAAAATTGTACTTATGTTTATGTCTGGGCATATGATCTATAGAAGAAGAAGAAGAGTTTGAATTTGATATCCTGCTTTATCACTACCCGAAGGAGTCTCAAAGCGGCTAACATTCTCCTTTCCCTTCCTCCCCCACAACAAACACTCTGTGAGGTGAGTGGGGCTGAGAGACTTCAGAGAAGTGTGACTAGCCTAAGGTCACCCAGTAGCTGCATGTGGAGGAGCGGGGAAGCAAACCCGGTTCACCAGATTACAAGTCCACCGCTCTTAACCACTACACCACACTGGCTCTATACACAACTTTGTCTGGAAAGGGTTACTTCCGGGTTTCGCCACTTGCACATGCACAGAAGCACAAAATGATGTCACGCGCATGCACAGGCGCACCGCTGCAGGTTGCTCTCTTTTCATGTTGTGAATGGGCCTCCGGAACAGATCCCATTTGCAACCAGGGGTACCACTGTATATTAAAAGACAAAGTTACCTACTGTTGTAGAAACTGCTGCAACAAATAAGGATAGTAGTGGCACCTCACCTATGAAACCACTGAACATGCGTGTCTTACTCCTTGGAAATGAATTAGCTGCACCTGGCATCAAAAGTTACAGAAAGGTATTTTAACTTTAATACAGACATTCGAAATTCTGTAGTGACGGAGGATGGTTCTTGAAGATGACAAGCGTTTTGTGACTCAGTCCTGATGATCCTGTCAACAATATTCCCAGTGATTAGCATTAAGCACAATCCTCAATGCGCATCGAGCCATCGAAGAAGACTACATGGAAACAAGGCATTCAGTGACCATTCACTCTACCTGACTTTATTCAATCCTGAAGTTCCCGCTTACTCACTCTAAAAACACACACACAAAAAACCTCCTTAGTTTTCTATGCTTGTAATCTCAATTGTATGTACCTTCATGCACTTGGAGTTTTTGGCTGGGCCTGCTTACCCAAGCCAAAAACTGTGCTCATTCCACCTGCCAGCTGTATGACGTCAATAATCTCCACCCAACAGCAAAGGAATCTCTGGCAATATTTCTTGTGGAAAAGGGAGGAGCAGTCCATTCAGGCTTTAGCCCATGTTCATAGGAGAGGCTTACAGACCCCCTTCTTCATCTCTTTTTCTCCTCTTCTTGTGATTAAAAATAAGGAGGCGATTGTGTCAGTCATTACAGGCAGTTAGGGCTCAGCGGTATGTGGAAAATCGAGATGGAGAGCATGCTTGCAACCACCTTCCCAGCTTTCCTCCCAACATTGAAGCTGCATGGATGACCTCCACCTGCCTCTGCCACTTCAAAGTTGGCAGGAAGGCTTTTCACTCATCACACTCACCAGAGTGGCAGTGCCACACTTCTTACGATGAGCGTTATTTGTAGAAGCCTGCACACAGAATGACTTTCCTGCTTTTTAACACAGCGCTAACTCAAAAACTCTGTTAAACCACAGAGCCTAGGACTTGCTGATTAGAAGGTTGGTGGTTCGAATCCCCGCGATGGGGTGAGCTCCCATTGCTCGGTCCCTGCTCCTGCCAACCTAGCAGTTTGAAAGCACATCAAAGTGCAAGTAGATAAATAGGTACCGTTCTGGCAGGAAGGTAAACGGCGTTTCCGTGCGCTGCTCTGGTTCGCCAGGAGTGGCTTAGTCATTCTGGCCACATGACCTGGAAGCTGTATGCCGGCTCCCTCGGCCTATAGAGCGAGATGAGCACCACAACCCCAGAGTCAGTCATGACTGGACCTAATGGTCAGGGGTCGGTCCTTTTACCTTTACCTTAACTCAAAAAGTACCAGAATCTAGACAAAAAAATTAATATACCATATCTCTCTCTCTCTCTCTCTCACGCATGCACACACACACACACACACACACACACACACACACAAAACACAGAAACTTCAACAATAAAAGTCTGATATTTACATAGGTTGAAACAGAGGTATTCTTGACGATCAGGTAGCATGACCCAGCTGTGCACCAGCTGTTTCTTCTTCAGCACTTAAGACAGCTCGGAGCAAACCCTTTCCCTTCTGAAGAATGCAACCGAAGTTTTCATGCTGGACCATGCGGTTGCTATTTTCCCAAAGGAAGGCTACCACCCGTTGTCAGAAGGAAAGTTAAGTATTTGTGTTTTTAATTTCACACTGCAGGTATAATGTAAAAACCAAAAGCAGATTTTAAAAGTGAACAAATGTGACATTTTAGCTGCACTAATTAAAGTTTTTGGCCATACAAATGAGAACTGCCTCTACCTTACCCACCAGCCAACTATCGATTTGAGATTTTAAGGTTCAGAACCTGCAGCCTCCCTGGTGTTCTCCAACTCCAGTTTCCAGCAGCCCAGTGAGCACATCCAGTCACCAGGGGTGAAAGGAGCAAAACCAGAAAGCCACAGATTCCAACCACCCTCTTTTAAGGACTACCATGCTCACAAGCTTCCAACTGTCCTAGCAGCACAGTAATACATTTTTTAAAAAAAAACAAAATTCTAAACATATTTTGATGACGCAGTTAGCAACCAGGCAGAGTGGTAATGTTTTACTACCTTTTCACATCTTATTACTTAAGATGTGGCATTTTGCCCATGCAATCCGACACTATTCTCAAGAAGTGTAACCTTACATTAAGAGGTATATCAAAGCGATCGGATTTAATTATGTTTTTGTAAAAAAAATACTAATCTGGAGATGACTCGAAAACAAATAAGAGTAACCAGGAGGGGCGGGTTCTCACACTAGCTTCACTTTCAGTTTTAAGAAAACAAGAAAAGTTAATTAAATTAGATTTGTTTGTGCTCCATTGCATCTGCAGGATATTCTACAGCCGCCTGCCCCCCCAAGCTAAGCTATGATCCATTTCCCTGAATCAACATCTGGGCAGCGGAGATTCCATGACTAAGCAGAGGGAACTACCTTGTAGAGAATACTAAAATGACATCAAGTACATGTAAATTATACCCATGGGAAACACAATGACACAACCCAGCTCAACATTCTGCTTTCAAGAAACGAAAAACTCATTTGAAAACAAAACAGGAGAGACTACAGGAGTACCTGATACCCTGGAAGAAGAAAAATTCCTCCTCACAAGAGGATAATTAAGAATCACAGCCCATAATATTTACTGCAGCCTGCACAGTTTATAATAAATACCATGCAACCTTCACTTCCCTGGGATTATAAAACTAACTTCATCTTTTAGATGTCCAGTGTGTTTTATTAGGAAAAGTAAACCTTACATCCAAATAGCCCCTATTTAGGAATCACAATTCCCCTTTCAATTTAAAAACCAGATTGTGCAGAGCCTCCACAAACAGAACAAGAGAAAAATTATGGGGCTCTCCTGCCCCCAGGATGACTGCAAAAGATATATTTTATATATATATGGCTAACACTTGTATCTTGTCTTTCCTCCCAGAAACTCAATGCAGCATACATATCCCCCCCCCTTCTGTTTTATCACACAACAACTCTGTGAGGAAGGCAAGGCTGAAAGTTAAGCTCTATCAAAGGCCTGGGTTAAGAGATACCATCTTAACCTAATGCCAGAAGCCCAATAGTGTAGGGACCAACTGTACCTCCAGGAGGAGTCAATTCCACAGCTGGAGCACCTCTACAAAGAAGACTCACATCACTGTGTAGCAATCTGCACCTGCTGACGGTACAAGAAGAATAAGTTTGCCTTTGTTGATCTCAGGAGCTGGGTGAACTGCTGTTATGTGACATGAGCGCGATCTCAGATTTCCATAACCCTTTGCTGTCTCTCAAGACAAACACAGTTGTCACGCTGATCACTACAGTGTTACCTTGGTTTAAGAACAGCTTAGTTTATGAACAACTTGGATTAAGAACGCTGCAAACCCGGAAGCAGGTGTTTTGGTTTGCAAACTTTGCCTTGGAAGCAGAACATGTTCCGCTTCCTGTTGAGTGTGTTCCATTTGAAAATTGAGTCCCCGCTGCCATGGGAAAGTATGCCTTGGTTTAAGAATGCTTTGGTTTAAGAACAGACTTACGGAACGGATTAAGTTCGTAAACCAAGGTACCACTGTACAGTGGTACCTTGGGTTAAGAACTTAATTCGTTCCGGAGATCCGTTCTTAACCTGAAACAGTTCTTAACCTGAGGTACCACTTTAGCTAATGGGGCCTCATGCTGCCGCTGCACGATTTCTGTTCTCATCCTGGGGCAAAGTTCTTAACCTGAGATACTATTTATGGGTTAGCAGAGTCTGTAACCTGAAGCGTCTGTAACCTGAAGCATCTGTAACCCGAGGCACCACTATACTTCATCTTTACCAGGCTGTATGCATTGTAATTGGGGAGTGGCAGAAACAATTACAAATTTCACTCAAATGCAACTAATACAATATTAAATACTAGGGACTGCCACCCTTGCTCACCTTTCCCTTTGCTGACACTGCCTTCCCCCACCCCAGGCCAACACATCCTCCCTTTATACCTGTTTCTTTATACCTCAACCGCCCCCTTGCAGCTTGCCCAAACCACTTCCACACCTTGCCCCAACCTCTTTTAAAGGAGAGAGAGAGCTACTTCACAGAGCAGTTTGATAAAACCATACTCTGAAGTGCCCCCTACTACTATTAAACAGTTTGCATGGGCAGACTGCCTGTACACACAGATGTTCTACTTACCTGCCTGCCACTATGCCATCATTTGGAAGCCACACAGACTACAGAGTGACAACAGCCTTGCATGTGTGTGTGTGTGTGTGTGTGTGTGTGTGTGTGTGTTTGTATATAGATGTTTTCAACAACAGTACCGGTACCTACTTGCAGAACAGTGATTTTTCTGTTTGCCTCAGCAAACCTGATATGTAGTTGAGCTTTTCCTCTACTTGGCATACCGTGCTGCTGTGTATAGTGATTTGGTACCCCCTAAGATACATGAGAGGGGACATGGGTGGCGCTGTGGTCTAAACCACTGAGCCTTGGGCTTGCAGATCGGGAGGTCAGCGGTTTGAATCTCCATGACGGGGTGAGCTCCCGTTGCTCGGTCCCTGCTCCTGCCCACCTAGCAGTTCGAAAGCATGTCAAGTGCAAGTAGATAAATAGGTACCACTCCGGCGGGAAGGTAAACTGCGTTTCCGTGCGCTGCTCTGATTTCGCCAGAAGCGGCTTAGTCATGCTGGCTGCATGACTCAGAAAAACTGTCAGGGGACAAACGCCGGCTCCCTCAGCCAGTAAAGCGAGGTGAGCACCTCAACCCCTGAGTCGTTCATGACTGGACTTAACTGTCAGGGGTCCTTTACCTTCAAGATACATGACAACAATATGGGATGCCAATACAGAGAAGGCCCTGCTTTGTAACTGTTGAACTTGCTCTCCAGTACTTTATAGCTGGACAGAACAACCCAATGTGGGGTAGGTATGGGACATTCCATGGCAGAAGCATCATGACCCCAGAAGAACTAGAGCAGGCATCCCCAAACTCGGCCCTCCATATGTTTTGGGACTACAACTCCCATCATCCCTAGCTAACAGCAGTGGTCAGGGATGATGGGAATTGTAGTCCCAAAACATCTGGAGGGCTGAGTTTGGGGTTGCCTGAACTAGAGGCAACAGGAATAGAGCACTTTATCCATGTTGATTGGGAGTTTGGTCCCCACACCTATATTTAAAAATAATAATAATAGGTTTATTTCAATTGACTCCTGCTGAGGTAGTGCTAGAAAGGTAGAAGGGGAAAGGGACAGCTCTTTGCCTTCTTTTGACCATCCTGTGCCACTCCATCCCTTTCTTTAATATTTTTTCCCTCACTGGTTCCCCATGAAAGAAAAACCAGTATGCCAGCTCTAGGCCTTTCCCACTATTTTAGGGTTGTGTCCAAGGAAGAGGGGGCTTTGGACTCAGCAAATGCAAAGCCTTCCCCCAATGTGCTCCCTTTTCTCTCTCTCTCTCTGCTCTTGGAGCACTGAGAGTGATATACCTTTCCACAGGTGTTACAGGAAGGCAGGTGAGGGTGAATCTCCTCTCCACCAGCAAAGAAGGAGATCTGCTGTATCCCATGTCCCCTTGGGTGTCCCCCAGAGGGACAGGACATCTGTCTGTGTCCTTATATATCAAAGTTTAGAAATGTATATATTCTTACCTAGTCTTCCTTGGTAAATTACTGCACGGGGAAGGTTTTCTGGTGGCAGAACTGGGGTGGTTCATTTAAGGCATCAACAGCATAGCTTTACTGTGCATTCTTTCACTGTTTGTTATTCAAAGTCAGTGTTTCATAGTTTTTACAAATGTTTGTGCCTTTTCGCTAGTTTTTTTTCCAGTTTTGTTGACAACTGTATTTGTAGTTAAGAAAAAACAGGAAAACACTGAAGCAGATACAATGTAGGCTTGGCTGACGTTTATCATCAGTGGGATAAACTGACTCTAGATTGACTTTAGACCTAGAGTCAA
This sequence comes from Podarcis bocagei, assembly GCF_964188305.1. Lineage (NCBI taxonomy): Eukaryota > Metazoa > Chordata > Lepidosauria > Squamata > Lacertidae > Podarcis > Podarcis bocagei. The sequence goes on from NC_138143.1 coordinate 16,408,957, forward strand.
TGCAGTACCAGGGGGCTCATATCTTGGGTCCAAAATTAAGACAGAATTCCTTGTAAAAGAGCTTGGAAACCTACTTCCATGTAATATGGATCAATTCAGACTCAAAGCTAGAAAATCAATCAAGTCACTAGCCATGCAACACTGCATTCTTAACAACTCTACTAACCTCCAACATTCAATTTCCATTTATTAACCCGTGCACCAAAATGCAATCATAGCATGCTGATAAATGCAATTGTCCAGTATACTGAATTTTTTGGTTTTAGCTGTTATTATTGCAGCCAAACTGGCAAACTATCCAAGAAAGGTTTGAGAACTGTGTGTGCTTTCAGCTTTAGACAAGTGGCAAAAAATATTTTTAAGAATTAAAAAGGGGCAGAAAGGGAAAACGGGTTCTGGGGAAAATGACTTTGACAATACCACCCACCATTGAACCCAATGGGTTTTGACTTTACACAGTTTTGGCTATTCACATGATCCCCAGAATGTAGCCCCCACATAATTTGCAGGCCTACTGTATTTAAGATGGCAGAGTCAGCAATCTAATGGTGTACTTCTAGGAAGAGAATGTGACCTATATTTAAAACAATGGACAAAAATAGAATCTGGCAGAATTCACACTAGGGGTTTTATTTTGGAACTCTGGGGACTGGGATACGCCAAATTTATGATTCTTGTGGTACAGGCAGAGAAAGGAGGCCATCTCCATTTACACAGTGGCATTTGCAAAGACTGTATTTGAAATTAGAGGATGCTGGCATAATCCAGCCTGGAGCAACCCACCAAGACATAGGTACTTTTGGCACATTGAATAATAAAAATTTTCAATGACATTGGGAAAAGTGAAGTGGCATTGAAATGTGTTTATATTTTTAAAATGTTTATTTTTGAAATTTTCGGGTTTCATTGTTTCCAAAGAAAAACAGCTAATCTGGCAGCACCTCCTGTTTTCGACATCAGTTTCAAGTTCTGCTGTTAGCTGCTAGACACAAAATGAGTCCTGGTTCTTCCCTTCAACGTTCCAGCCACTTCAGCCCTTGCTGGGTCCAAAGAGAAGATAATTTACCTGCTTTGCTAAATTCGCTCAAGTGAGATGGACACACAGCTCTATCCTCAACACCTATTTGCAGCAAAAAAAGTGGCAAGTTTCCCTGAAATGCTGCACCAGATTCTGCAGGTTTTGAAACCTCTGCTTCTTACTGAAGAGGATAACCATATCCTGAATTCAAGCATTAAACACAGACGGAAAGCCAGTTTTTAAAATTAAAAACCAACAACTTTGCTATCACTTATTTGCACTCAGAAACCAAGATGCAGAAGCTGGACAGAGTCTCTAAAACTCCTCTGTAAACACCAGAGAAGCAGACACTGTATACGGCAGAAATTAACCCATTATTAGAATCTCTGAAAGAAACCAAAGGGGTGATCCGCAAATCCAAAGAAGAGGACACTTCCTTGAAGTTCACATGTCATGTTCTGATAGTTCAAAGCTCCCTGGAAATGCCATGTCCTGGAACAAAAAGGTCAGCTATTTTAAAACAACTTTAAGAATCATCTCCTAAAAGCAAATGACACCTGTCAGTCTCAGCTTGGAGTCATCCTGAGCTGCAAAAGCGCACAGTTCTTGAAGCCACAAGAGATGCAGGAAATCTTGTCCTGTCCCAAACTTCAGGTTCCCAAGACACTCTCTATCATAGGAGCCAACTCCTAGGGGCCAATGGACCTTTACCCCCCCCCCCAAAAAAAATTGGAGCTCACCCTCCCAAAAAAGTTGATGGGTATTTCCATTGAAATTGTGCGTGTGCACTGCATTATGTGATCGATTATGCAGTGTGGAGCTTGCGTGGCCCTCCAATATTTTATTCAAGCTGGCATCCCTGCCTATTATTACAACTCCTGACACCATGGGCATAGCTGGGGAGGCAGCTGCCCCCCAAATCAAGTAAATAAATAAATATACTTAACTAACTGACCGATTGTGTAGCAGGTAACTCGGTTTTGTGTCCCCCCATAAAACCTTCGCCCCATGACTACGCTCATGCCTGACAGTGCATAGCAGTATGGGGCCAAAGAGATCCCTCACTTTAAGAGGGACCCCAGGGAGCGGATTTCGGTTTGATGAGGCCCTAAGCTACGGAAGGTAATGGGGCCCTTTATATGTCCAGCTGTCCTTTGTCCACAACAATTTGTCAGTGTTTTTTGTGTTGAATATATGCTATATGGTAATTTATGGACCTCATAGGTATCTAAAGCCATTTGCACATAACAAATAGGAGCCTACACAACACAAAACACTGTTGCTGTATGTAGGTTTTATTTTATTTTTTATCTTATATGTTGGAAATGTACCCCCAGTTTTTCCCCCTTTACATTTTTTTGGGCCCCCCAAGAGAGAAGGGTCCTAAGCTATAGTTAGTTTAGCTTATAGGTAAATCAGGCACAGGGACGCGGGTGGTACTAGGGACGCAGGTGGGGCTGTGGGTTAAATCACTGAGCCTAGGACTTGCCAATCAGAAGGGCGGCGGTTCGAATCCCCACGACGGGGTGAGCTCCTGCCCATCTAGCAGTTCAAAAGCACATCAAAGTGCAAGTAGATAAATAGGTAGCGCTCCAGCGGGACAGTAAACAGCATTTCCATGCACTGCTCTGGTTCGCCAGAAGCGGCTTAGTCACGCTGGCCACATGACCCAGAAGCTGTACACCGGCTCCCTCGGCCAATAAAGCGAGATGAGCGCCCCAGAGTCGGTCACGACTGGACCTAATGGTCGGGGTCCCTTTACCTAAGCTCCTGAAGGTAATGGGGCCCTTTATATGTCCAGCTGTCCTTTGTCAACAACAATTTGTCGCTGTTTTTTGTGTTGAATATATGCTATATGGTAATTTATGGACCTAATAGGTATCTAAAGCCATTTGCACATAACAAATAGGAGCCTTCACAACACAAAACACTGTTGCTGTATGTAGGTTAATTCTATTTGTCTTTTATCTTATATGTTGGAAATGTACATCCAGGTGTTTTTTTCCTTTAAATTTTTTTGGGGGCCCCAAGAGAGTGGGGTCCTAAGCTATAGCTTATTTAGCTTATACGTAAATCAGGCACTGATCAGTAGCAAGTAAGCAAGCAAGCATGGGCAGTTACAGGCAAGGATCGCATCCCAGCCCCTCTTACTCACACAGAGGCGTCTTTCCCAAAAGCTCACCCGTGCGCGCAGGAGCCTCTGCTGGCCTCAGGCAACCCCTGCTCCGCGCCCGCGCGCATGCACACGTGCGTGTCCACCTGTCGTTCGCCCGACAGGGGGCTCCCCGCGCTAACAACCGAGCCGAGGGGAGAAACAGAGGGAGAGGAAGAGGAGGAGAGGGAGACGGGACGCGGCTTCTCTTACCTGGGGAGCCGAGCACAGGAGCCACAAGCTGACGGAGAAGAACACAGGCGCGGCGACCAAACTCCAGGCGCGCTGCTGCTTCGCCGGCGCTGCCATGGCCCTCGTCCTCCTCAGCTGCGAGGGCGGGAAAAACAAAGTGCGCGAGGAGGAGGAGGAGGAGGCGCGCAAGCTCCGCGCCCGGCTCGGTCGCCCCCCTCTCGTCCGCTCCACCTCCCGCTTAATCCCTCCTGAAGAGGCTCGCCCCGTCGGCGGCTCCTCGCTTCGCAGCCAGGCGTCCCCGGGGAGCTCCGCGACGGGGCGCTTGCTTGCTTGAGCGGGACATGGGCGAAGGGGGCGAGCGAAACTGAGGAGCTCGGCGGGGCAGGAGGGGTGGCGGGGCCGCGGCTGCTGCTGCTGCTCCTCCCTCCTCCCTTCCTCGGTGGACGGCTGAGGGGAGCCGCGGGACCGCGGCGGGGCTGCTTTCGACGCCGGCTTCTCCGCCTCAGGGTTTCAGGCGCCGGGCTCCCTCGAGGCACTTGGCTCCTCAATTTGTGAGGAGTTTTCGCCGAGCGGGCGGGCGGGCGGGCTGGCGTCGGTGTGGGGAGAAGGGCCTCGCCCTACCTTCCCCGCCTTAAAGAGACACCGCTGCTTTCCCCTGAGGGGATTCCTCGGCGCGCCGGACCCGCCGGGGGCGTCCGCGCAAGCGCGCGCCCACTTCGCCAAGTCGGAACCGGAGCGCAGCCGGCGGGCGCCTCGACGCGCGCGCAGAAGCGCAGGCTCAGGCGGCGATCCTGCGCGCGTCGTCTATCCTAGCCGAAGAGCCACGCATTGCGCTGGGTTTTCCTGGAGGGTGCAGGATCAGACCGCACGTGCACAGCATGGGCATTGGGGGCTACTTCACCCAAGCGCAACCCGAATGCCTGCCAGCTTAGCTGACAGCCCCGTGATTTTGAAATACTAAATGCTACACAGGGTTGCCATATTTTGAAGAACCAAAAAAGGAGGACGCGCTAGTCGACTTCTACCTTTGACTATGCATCGCTGTGACAACTCTATCCCTGAAAAAAGGAGGACGTGTCCTGGAAAAAGAGGACGTATGGCAAGCCTAGTTGTGGCAAAATACAAGACGGGGAGGGGCGGTTGGAAGGCGATTTTTTCCCCATCTAGTGATGAAGTGACTTCAAAGCAATCAACTGGAGCCAACTCCTAGGGGCTGAGATACCTTTGCTCCCCCCCATTAAAAAATTGAGGGGGCCAGGGCCTCCCAAAGTTGATATGGATTGCCATTCAAATAGTGTGCATGCACCGTGTCATGTGATTGATTATGCAGGGAGGGCTTATCTGCCCCACACAATATTTTATTCAATGCTACTCAGAAGTCCCACGATGCTACCACTTAGGCTGGATCTATACAGATACAAAAAAAAAATGCCATTAAAAATGCTATAGGAGAAGAAGAAAAAAGCTTCCGAGGCAATCTGCCATTGACTTTGGATTCTGCCCTACAGCACCATCTGGGGTGACATTTTTAGAATGGGTTTATAATGTTATAAATTGACCTGTGTAGCTGAGTCATAGATAGATGTGACAGCATGGCTGCCCTATGTCCAGATTTCCCTGGACATTACCATTTCAAAGGCGGAACTTATGTCCTGGGCGGGGGGGGGGGGGCAATTTCCACAAGGTGATGCTTTGTCCTGGATCTTAGGCAAGTCAGTTTCGGTGGTTTTCTTTAGAAAAGCTCAACAACTTTCAGGCTGTCCTGGTTTATCCTTTTTGAAATATGGCAACCCTATGTGACAGGAAAGAATCACCTAATAGGAGACTGTGCATCAGATAGCTCTTAAAGGCACAACAGCAGAAACCAATAGCTCTTGTTCAGTAGTGCCTGCCACTAAGTATTTTTTCTAGATTCATTCCCCCCACCCCACACCTTATCCCAATCCTATATGGATCACCCCTACACCAACATCACCCATCAGTATGATGCACAGAGAGGTAGTGATAGCAGAGTCGGCCCACACATGAGGCAGGGTGAAGCAGCCACCTCAGGTGGCGGAAATGCAAGATGCAGCGCCCCTTCAGGGACCCCTACCACCCCACTACTTCCGCTGCCACCAGAGAAGCAACCCAGGCCAGGGAGGCATTGGCAGCTGCAGATCACCCAAGCGGCCCGCCCGCCACTCAGCGTTGCCCTAGGAGTGAAGGAAGACCAGAGGCAAAGGTCTCCAGAACAGCTCCCTCTCACCAGGTTTTGGCAAGACAGGGGGCATCATGGATGCCCTTGTGGCAGTGGCATGCGGGGGAATTTTTCATAGGGGAACAGTTGTCAGGAGTTCAGCCTACACTCAAGTAGGACCCTGCCAGAGACACATGCCCGACTGGCATGTTCCCTCCCTCCTGGTTGATCGTTTGGTAACTTCAAAAGCTTTCTTCAGCCTGAGCATCACAGCGACCAATGCCAACCGACACCGGCACACTTAGGGATCTGCAGAGTTTGCGCAACTTGCGTGACAGACCTCAGCAACTCAGCATTTTGGCTAATCTACTTTATTTACATATAAACACACACGGAGCACCGCAACATGGCTCCCTCCCTCTCAAGCATCAGACAGCAAAGAGAAAAAGGACAAAGGACAATAGTCCCACTTCACGGAACACAGTAAAACAAACATCCTGTCTCTGTTACTTCCCACTCTGTGGAGTCAAAACATATGCCATCATGTGATAGACAACAATCCCAGGACTGCAGTCATAGAGCAGGAATTCTAACAACAGTTAGGGCCGAAAGTGCCAGCTTGCAAGGGTGATTGGGAGGCGACGTTGCATGCACAGAAATCACACCTCCCTCCCTAAGCTGGGCAGAAGCTTCCCAGGCTTTGGGAAGGATACTTTAATACTCTGATTTGTCAGGAACATTTAGAGGACTGGCTAGCCTAATCCCCCTAGTCCACTAACTTCAGGCTACTGCCTTATGGAGTTTGCCCCCACCCCGGCCTGGTAGTGAAGCTTAGCAAAGGCTTTTGCCCTTTCAGAGCATCACACCCCATTGTGGGGGTGGCAGCTGGACATTTTGCCTCAGGTACCAAAACATCTTGGGCTGCCCCTGAGTTATAGCATAACAATGTATACACAGGGAAATTGAGAGTCCTCACAGTAGAGTCCAAATTAATATCACATTTTGCAAGCAAGGGCAGCCTTGTTTATTCAGAAATTCTTTGGAGGCATTGATACTTCACAACAACTGTGACTTCAGAGGAAGAGAAGAGTTGTTTAAGGAAGAGCCATCCTACAGATTTGGATCGTTAGATTTTCAGATAAAGAATGAACAATGGGAGTTCTCATCTTTGGTATGCTGCTAAATGCATTACCAATGCATCAAACATGACCTTGTCTGACATTCAGTATGAAAATAGCTTATTTTTCCATACTGCGTAGTGAAAACTAGACTTTATATATTTTAATATCAAGGCACCAATCCCAAGAATGCTTGCCTGTGAGTAAGTGCCATTGTGCTTTACACGAGAAAGCAAACATTGGAACGGATTGCCATGGTGCTGGTAGTCACACAGAATGTCAGCCGTTTTCTACAGGTCATGATCCAGTAACTGCAGCCTAGCACAGAAAGAAGGCAAGTCTAGTTTTCCTGCTATGGAGCTAGAGAGTGGTGCAAAAAGTTTCACCTGCTTAATTTTGTGTTTCAGGCTGCTGCTAAAGGCACAGAAGCGGGATCGGTTTTTTTAAAAAAGAAGAAAAATGCATTTAAAAGGCTAGTACCCTGCGAAGAACCTAGATCTCATCAGAGCTATAAGAACTGAAGATGCTTGAAGATTGAAGATCGCTTATTTAGGCACTTGCTAGATCTTAAAAACAAAACAAAAAAACCTTTTGATTCACAGCTTTAAAAGCTTTTGGCTTGCATATAAAGCCAGACATCTGTTAATGAGAAAGTTGCAAGACACATTTCTAACAATCAAATAGGAATATCAACCTGGACACGTTTGTGTTGGCAGCCTGTGAAAGATTCGGCTTGGATCCCCAAAGCCTCTTGCAAAACCACAAGAAAATGTATTATTATTATTATTGCACACATTTCTCGGCTCCCATCATGAGTATATGTGCACACTCCCTTAGCATCTGGGCATATAGTATTTACATACTTGGATTATCCGTGGAAAATGCACACCTCGCTGAGGAGCCAAATACATCATATGGGAATCCTGAATAAAACTATATGGTGATTAAGCAGCATGTATGCCGGCTGAAGACGGTCATCATAGCTCTCTTCATCTTTTCTGCATTATGTCAACCACTGCAGGGGCATTCTACCTCCCCCCTGCAGAGGTGGTTTTTTAATGCTTAACATTAACTTCTAGGAGTGATTCAGGGATAAGGAGTGGATAGGATTTATACCACATTTAATCCAATAAGTATTTGCCTTCTGTCGTGCATATGATGAAATCTGACCAAGTAAAATACACCCTCCAGATATGTGTTCATCGAATAAAGAAATTGCTACACACACCCTCTGTACACACACAAAAGCAAACAAACTTGGGCTGGCTGCAGATATAAACATTCTGCCTTACAGTTTCTTGTTTCTTCTCTCTCTCTCTCTCTCTCTCTCTCTCTAGATATTATGCAGCTGAAAAAACTCTATAGCCGTAGAATGATGTGTTTTGGGATGCCACTGAAATAGCACAACCCAAAGAGCACCTTTTTGCCCCATGATTTCAGAAACAAAGACTTTCATCTCACCTAAAGACAGGATCCAATGTTGTCATCTGATGACCAGATGCACAAGACACAGATTTGCAGCCCTGAGCAATGTTGACTCTCTAATTGAAATTGAAATAGTTTATTGTCACTTGTACAACTTGTATACAGTGAGATTACACGAGCGCCCCCCACTCAGCTCTCTTAGTCTTAATTCCCCTCGTTTACTGACGCACACCCACCAAACCCAAGAGTCAGTTGCCCTGTTGTTATCTTTTCATTCAGCAGCCTAACAGCCCACGGATAGAAGCTGTTCTTTACCCTGTTGGTGCGACTAATCATGCTTCTCTATCTTCTGCCTGAGGGCAGGAGATCAAGAAAGTGCCGGCCAGGGTGTGAATCATCCCTGTGAATTTTCCTCACTCTCCTGAGGCAACGTTCTTCCGCTATTTCATCCAGCGAATTCACGGGACAGCCCATAATATCTTGTGCTGTATTCACACCTTCTGTAGGCACTTCCTATCAGTTGTTGTCAAACCAGCATACCACACTGTGATGCTTTTTATAGGGACCTCTTGGTCAGGATGCCCTCAGTGGGTCCACTTCTTTATCACCACTGTTACCACCCATTCATTTGTTCTTTTCCGCTGAGGCCAGTTTCCATGAGAAGCAGAGAGGAGGCTGCGAGTGAGCAAGCAGCAAAGGCAAACAGGTAGTGGCAGAAAGAAGAAAGGGCTCTTTGCTAAGTGAGCCCCTTGGCACAGTCTTTGTCAGTGGTGTTCCTGTGGCTCCTGCCTTGGAAGAGACTCAAGATGAACTCTGCCAGAGGGAGGCACAAGGAGGTCATGGTGGAGAGGCGAGATGAATAACTGCAGAGGAGCAAATTGGCCTGATTTAGGGTGGCTCAACCCCCTCCTTGCTCCTGTTTTTCCCCCGTGTGTGAATTGGACTATCTCCCTTTCTGCCATCTCAATGGTCCATCCTGATATGGTCCTGAGAGCTTAATTGGTGGACTTTTTGGGGGGGTGAGGCAGAATTTAGGATTTGGGTTAAATAACACGCGGGTGGCGCTGTGGGTTAAACCACAGAGCCTAGGACTTGCCAATCAGAAGGTCGGTGGTTCGAATCCCCGCCACGGGGTGAGCTCCCGTTGTTCAGTCCCTGCTCCTGCCAACCTAGCAGTTCAAAAGCACGTCAAAGTGCAAGTAGATAAATAGGTACCGCTCCGGCGGGAAGGTAAACGGCATTTCCGTGTGCTGCTCTGGTTCGCCAGAAGCGGCTTAGTCATGCTGGCCACATGACCCGGAAGCTGTACGCTGGCTCCCTCAGCCAATAAAGCAAGATGAGCACCGCAACCCCAGAGTCAGTCATGACTGGACCTAATGGTCAGGGGTCCCTTTAACACATTGAAATGTCTTGTGTGCAGGGATGGGTGAATCTATGGCACTCTAGGTGTTGAACTACATTTCCCATCATCCCTGGTCATTGATCATTCTAGCTGTGGATCAAGCAACTTCTGAAGAGCCACAGTTTCCCCATCCCTACTTTAGATAATAAGAAAAAACACACCTTACCAAGCAACACCTATAATCCTGACCCAGTATCTCCCAAATCTCCTTTTTTTTATTAAAAGTTATTACTTTGTAGGACTTTGTCTAAATATTGTTGTTGGCTTGGCTCTTCTGCCTTTATCATTTGATAATTTGACCTTCCATTTGATTGATCTTGCTTTTATCAAGAGAGCTAGCATGGTGTAGTGGTGAAGAGCGGTGGACTCGTAATCTGGTGAACCAGGTTCACTTCCCCGCTCCTCCACATGCAGCTGCTTGGGCTAGTCACCTTGGGCTAGTCACACTTCTCTGAAGTCTCTCAGCCTCACTCACCTCACAGATAATAATTTAATAATTTATTATTTATACCCTGCCCATCTGGCTGAGTTTCCCCAGCCACTCTGGGCACCTCCCAATCGAGTGTTAAAAACAATACAGTATTAAATATTAAAAACATCAGATGTCAAGGAAATAAGCAACTATCTGACACTTAGAAGACATCTGGGATACAGACATCTGGGATACATATAGGGATACAGGGCTGCCTTCAGATGTCTTCTAAATGTCAGATAGTTGCTTATTTCCTTGACATCTGCTGGAAGGGCATTCCACAGGGCGGGCGCCACTACCGAGAAGGCCCTCTCTCTGGTTCCCTGTAACCTCACTTCTCACAATGAGGGAACCGCTGAACAAAGGGGGTGGAGACTCTTCTTCAGTTATACAGGACCAAGGCCCTTTAGGGCTTTCAAGGTCAGAACAAACACTTTGAATTGTGCTTGGAAACATACTGGGAGCCAATGCAGATCTCTCAGGACTGGTGTTATGTGGTCCCGGTGGCCACTCCCAGTCACCAGTCTAGCTGCCACATTCTGGATTAATTACAGTTTCCGAGTGTTTGTTGTGGGGGAGGAAGGGAAAGGAGATTGTTAGCCGCTTTGAGACTCCTTAAAGGGAGTGAAAGGCAGGATATCAAGTCCAAACTCCCCCTCCTCTTCTTCTTCTATCATGCATCATCAGCAAGACAACAAACTCAAGGTTATGCAACTACGCATGGTTACTTACTTCAGAGTAATCAGGCATATGATTTTGTTGTAAGTTCCTCCAGCATTGGTTTTCAGGGGCACTTACTATCAAGTCAGTGGAGATGGAATTGCAGCCCAAATCAACTGAACATGTTCAGGATTTGGGTGTAAGGCTTGCTTTGGGTGATGTGTGCTTTGCTGCCTGATTCCCATTCTTGACTTTTCAAGATCTGGGACATTCCTGGCCACGTCTATTCCAATGCTGCAGGAGTTACAATCTTTAGAATTGTGAGCCAGTAAATTTGAAGAAACAAAGCAGGATGTTTACATCTTCACCCAACCAACTATTTATTGGCTGTACTCACATCCCCTGAGACTATTTGGATATGCATGCATTTTCAAATGTTCATTTGCTAGTGTTTTCCCCTCCCCTTATGGCCACCAAACACCAGTTGAAATGAAATTGGAGTCTTTCCATTTGCTTCAGTGGGCGTTGGATCAGTTCTCTTGTGAGTAATGAAATGTGCAGGATTTGTAACTGAAATGGCACAAAAGTAGCTGAAAATAGCAGCTGGAAATTTCTATTTTGATTGAACATAACACAGATTTCTCTTTCTAGAAAGAAAAACAAAATCAACCTGCTGAATGTAACTTATGTTTAAAGTGTTATATTTATAAACTTGATGTTTATTGAAGAAGCCTATTATGTTGCTTTTTTATAAAGACACAAGACGATAGAAGTAAGATAGAAACGAATTACTAGCCTCCATTACAAATTAGACAAAATGTCTAATTGTATATAGATATATAGTGGACGCTCGGGTTGTGAATGTGATCCGTGCGGGATGCACGTTTGCAATCCACAGCAGCGCGTCTGCGCATGCACGGGTTGCGATTCAGCGCTTCTGCACATGCATGACCCCTGAAACCCGGAAGTAACCTGTTCCAGTACTTCTGGGTTTCAGCGGGTCCGCAACGCGGAAAAACGCAACCTGAAGTGTCTGTAACCCGAGGTATGGCTGTACACACTTTAAAGGTTTTGGGTTTGTTTGTTTGTTTTAAAAAAACAACACCAGCCTGTCAAATTGAAAATGTGACAAAACTGTTTTTCATAACACATTAAAATGACTTAACAAGAAATAAGTTCACACTCTCTTATGGTGCTGGCTGGTGAATGTCTGCTCAGAAGCCCCATTGAGTTCCATGGGGCTTAGATCCAGGAATGTGTGCATAGGATCAAAGCCCTAAGAAGTCTCAAGGAATTGGGTTTGTTTGTTTCTTTTTTTAAAAAGGAATCCATATTTTGCATTTTATAGAAACCATAAGACGAGATCTAAAATACTTAGCACCCCCAAAGTACCGTAACAACTTCTATAAACTGCTTTAGGGTGAGGCTTTATGAGAGAGATTCAGCTACCCACACAGAATGTAATGAAATAGTCAGAGTCCTCCAAGTACATTTGGATATTCTTGTCTTAAAGGTAAAGGACTCCTGACCATTAGGTCCAGTCATGACCGACTCTGGGATTGCGCGCTCATCTCGCTCTATAGGCTGAGGGAGCCGGTGTTTGTCCACAGACAGCTTCCGGGTCATGTGGCCAGCATGACTAAGCCACTTCTGGCGAACCAGAGCAGCACACGGAAACGCCGTTTACCTTCCCACCAGAGCAGTACCTATTTATCTACTTGCACTTTGACGTGCTTTCAAACTGCTAGGTTGGCAGGAGCAGGGACCAAGCAACGGGAGCACACCCCATCGCGAGGATTCGAACCACCGTCCTTCTGATCAGCAAGTCCTAGGCTCTGTGGTTTAACTCACAGTGCCACCCGCGCCTTACAGGAGCATGAAAGCGATAAGGCATTAAGGGGAGTGCCATAGATCAGTGGTAGAACATCTGCTTTGCATGCAGAAGGTCTGGGTTCAGTCTCACTGTTTGACTTCTGACAGTGGTGGCTATGGATTCCCCATAGTGTCCCTGTCCCAGGAGAAATCTGACAGGACACAAGGGGAAATCTATGGGAGAAGTTATGGTTGCCTTGCCTCAACAACATACTTTATAAAGATTCAGGGCTGGATCTCTGTTTTGCTGCCTATTGGCCTTACTGCGTAGTACAGGCATAGGCAAACTCTGGCCCTCCAGATGTCTCCGAGAAGGACTAGGAATGTCTCCTGCCTAAAATCTTGGAGGACTGCTTAGCTGGGTGAACCAATGGCGTGGGCGACTCAGTATAAGGCTCAGTATAAGACTCAACATTTTGCAGAGACAGAGGCACAACAGTTTTATATTAGTACTGCAAGTGCATATTGTTGAGAGCTCTTTATCAGAATCTGCACTGAAAAAATAGGGTTCCTGTTTCAATGCATATATCTTCTTCTCTGGTGATCACTCATGGCCGAGTAAGATTACCCTCCATAAACACGATTTTAACTATGAGTCCGTAAATGACTGTGGAGGCCAATTCTGGATCCACATGTCTTTCCACAGTGGGGACATAGGTTTCTGGGCAGGAGTTGATCACAGTGAGGTTTTGCCAAGCATGTCTTCCTCTTAGCACATTTCTCCCTTGAGTCCTGAGTTCGAGTGTCTTTGAAGCCCACGACACCTTTGGTAAAGGCTGTTCTCCAATTGAAGTGCTCACAGGCCAGTGTTTCCCAGTTGTCAGTGTTTATACTACATTTTTTTTAGATTTGCCTTGAGAGAGTCTTTTAACCTCTTTTGTTGACCACCAGCATTACGCTTTCCATTTTTAGGTTCGGAATAGAGTCATTGCTTTGGAAGATGATAATCAGGCATACAGTATATACTACACCGGGCATAGGCAAACTCTGGCCCTCCAGATGTTTGGGACTACAGCTCCCATCATACCTAGCTAACAGGACCAGTGGTCAAGGATGATGGGAATTGTAGTCCCAAACATCTGGAGGGCCGGACTCTGCCTATGCCTTAGACCAGGCATCCCCAACCTTCGGCCCTCCAGATGTTTTGGACTACAATTCCCACCATCCCTGATCACTGGTCCTGTTAGCCAGGGATCATGGGAGTTGTAGGCCAAAACATCTGGAGGGCCGCAGGTTGGGGATGCCTGCCTTAGCCTGATTGCAAGCCAACAAATGCAGATTGATCAGAACCAGCAACACATTAAAACAGCAGCAGCAGCACACCGACAAATTATATGTGGCGTGTTAACAATGTAGGAATTGAACAGCCTGTTGATTCTGGGATTGATAAGAGTCTTCTTTTGCTGAAATTTCTTTACAGGACAATGTCCACAAGACAATGGCTGTGTACACACACTTCAGCCTTGGAGGTGCTGCAGTTTGGGGTTCTTCTAAGAGTGTTTATGTAGGCGTCACTCTGCAAATATCCATACCTGCACACAGGTGTCCTCTATCTAGTGCACATTAGTTTCTGTGTTCCCTCCCCTTCCAACAACCCTAACACTGCTTACTATAGAGATGCTACCTGGGTAGCAAATCATAACTGCATTTATTCACAAGCAAGTTCCATGGATTTCATTGATGTTTGCTTTCAAGCAGGTATGCTCAGGATTGTGACCTTGCAGTCCCAGAAAAATATATATCTGTATAGTAAACAATGATTTAATGTTATTAAATCAATTAACCAGGTGATGCCTCATATTCCGTGATTGGTAATTCTGGTTCACTTGCAGCATACATAGATGAATTAGGACTCAACAGTTTTGCTGTCTTATCTTCAGATGATTCCAATGAAAGAAAATTAGCAGCTGGTACAGAAAAAAGAATGTACATGCACCCCCTTATTTATGCTTATGAAAATATAAAGAGATTGGTATTTTATAATTACTTCCCCAGAATTCACTTGGTATTAATACAAGTGGGACATGCAACATTATATTACCATGTGGAGCAACTATGTTCAAGCCAACTATTTCTTCTTTTAGGAGATGCCATTCCCTCTCACCCCCAGATGTTCAGAATTATGTGGCCACTCACTATGCTCAGTTATCATTGGGTGGTTTGTGAGTTTGTTTCCCCACCCCAAAAAATATTTGTTGAATTTCTGCAGACCAACAATGCTAATGACCCCCTCTTGTTTCTTAGCAGCTCTGTCCTGGTTACAATCCTGCCAGCCCTCACTGGCTGAATTTACCGTCGCTTTTGCTATGCGCACATCCCAATTTTCATACCATGAGAAGTTTCAGGGCAGCAGAGTCGGCTTTAGGGTACCACAGCCGCTGTGATCGTCCTGGGCGCCATGCTGCAGGGGGCACCAAAACAGTTCTGTAGAACGGGGAACGAGAGGCAGGTGGCACTGAATTTTGGAGTCCAAAGTCTGCCACTGAAGGCAGTCCAGTACATGCCCCAGGTCGGTTTCCTTTGAATGAGGTCATCAGAGATTTATGGTGTTCCTCTGAAATAAGGTTTCATCTCTACAAATACAGGCTGAGCACAAGAGGTGAATTCACTGCATTGACTCCAACATATATTTCTCCCCATCAGATGATAGATAGATAGATAGATAGATAGATAGATAGATAGATATGTGTGTGTGTGATATATAGTGGTACCTCGGGTTAAGTACTTAACCTGAAACTGTTCTTAACCTGAAGCACCACTTTAGCTAATGGGGCCTCCTGCTGCCGACACCGGAGCACGATTTCTGTTCACATCCTGAAGCAAAGTTCTTAACCCGAGGTACTATTTCTGGGTTAGCAGAGTCTGTAACCTGAAGCGTATGTAACCTGAAGTGTATGTAACCCGAGGTACCACTGTACACACACACACACACACACACCATTCTCAACACATATAACACATTTTCTTATCTTATACAACGTTTTGGACTTCCATCAACCACGTCTGAAGGTTTTTCAGTCTTATCACTTAATCTACATTTCTTAATTTCCTTATTACTTTTAATTGTCCTTAACTAATAATTCTCTTCATAATCTCTGCAATATTTCGCATAATCCTCCTTACAAAACTTCTTGCAGTCCTACTAGCGTAATCTGTTTATTACAATTGCTTTTCAAAGAATTCAAATATTTACTCCAGTCCTCTGAGAATCTCTGGTCCCGCAGGTTTCACCTTGTCTAATTCTGCATAGTCCATTAATTTCATCTGCCATTCTTCTTTCGTCGGTAATTATTCTTGTTCCCCATCAGATTTCTAATAGAATTCCAAGTGTGCCAAGTTTAGATTCTCACTGAGCAAAACCCAGACCTCTGTGTCTCTGTGGATACAGTGCTTATGCAGTCTCAGTTTCAGGACTGCCAGTCTATGGTTCTCTTATTTACACATCATCTTGATGATACCGCCTTCTATGGGGAGGCAGAGGGAAGCTAAGCCCTCAGATTGCTCCTTCCAGGAAAAAACCACCCATTGAGAGTCACCTCCTTCAGGAAGGCTGGGGAGTTCAAGATAACCTGGCTCCCTCTCCCCTGACCAAACCTCAGTCTTGCAACCAGGAATCCTGAAAAGGACCCCTCAGATCACACCCAGACTGGCCCTCTGAACTTAACAACAACCTGAATGATTTTTACAATGTATTACTGACCGAAACATCATATGAAAGTCAACAGACACAGTAACACACCTTTTACTCAGCGCTTGTTAGGCTTCAAGATACAGGAATACTATCTCCCGTTTTAAATCCAAACCAACTGTGTGAAAAGGGAACTAGAGGAGGGAATGACAAAAAAAATACGATAAAGAGTTTGAAAGCAGGCTGGGAAAAGTGGAGAAAATGAAAAAGACAGCAACTGTTTAGAAGCAGCAAGCCTTGCCATGAGATCATTATTTTCTCCAGCTGTGGACCCCCTTGCCCATGCTAGGCAAACCTTCATAGGCTTTTCTGCATATGCAAAACCATTATCTATTATTATTTTTTTTTGGGGGGGGGGAATATAGCACTTTAATTGTTTGATAGCTGAGGAAAACCACATTCTCACCTCAGTTTTACAATTTGCTCAGTATTTTCTTTGAGGTGCTCAGTTAAATAGTCTTATTACATTATAGAATTATATTATAATGACAGATTTAAAGAAAAAGAAAAAACTCAGTCCAGGTGATATATTGTCATTATCCTTTACACAACATTTTCTATCTCAGTGACTTGTATGTAATTGGCACCATGTACTAAATGCATTTATATGAAGCAGATAGTGCTAAATTCACAATGGGGGAACCACCAGAAAACCCTCAGAGCCCAACCTCAGTGTCTTGGATGAACGATGCAGATGAACGATACAGTTGTTTAGGGCTTTAAAAGTCAATATGGGAAAATGGTGGTTTGTGCAAACCACAGTTTGTTAGCAGGCCAATTAAATCAGAGTCAGATTCACAACTAAGATTTTAATTGAGAAAACAGCATAGGGAAAGAGAGAAACGACCTGTGTTCCAGTTCTGCTATCCTTATCAAAAACAGAGCACTACACAGCTGCTTCAAAATGGGGGAAAATGTTGAGAGATCTAATCAGGGGCCTCCTGCATTGTATCTGTTATCAGGTCCCCCATGTTGTTAGCTAGCAACAGATTTCACAAGGTGGAAAAGGAGAATAGTTGCACCTCTCTTCTGCCACAGACCTAAAATAATGTACAATTTTATATAATACAATTTATAAAAGGCCATAGAGACGGCCACCCATTTCACAATGAACCCCCCCCCTTATTTTTAAAGGAGAAAGAATCAGGCAATAATATATAATGGTCTTTGCAAAGGACACCTACATCAGATATTGAGCAAGAAGCATGGTGGAGGGCTGCTGCTGACTTGGTCTCATCCATTATTTGAAGCTGCCCAGTAAATATCTGGACTGGGCCAGTGGGAGTCACAGGACTGGGGGTCCCATGAAGCCTTGGGGGAGAGAAGGGCAGAGCTGGTGATTTCTGTGAAGTGATTTCCCCCCCTCCTGGGTTTCTTAATGAGATCACTCTTGGGTTGTTTTCTAAAGCTTTAATAATGTGCTTATCGCAAACTTCACCACAAATGGTACTAACAGTCCTTTTGAGTGTTTCTCTCTCTGTGTTGTACACAAGTCTAGTTAACTTAGGTAGAAAGAAGGTATTTGTGCTTATTTGTGGAGCACCTCACTCCCTGCGTAAAAAGCCTACTACAAGTGACGGAAAAGGTACAGCAAAATGCCCTTCTGAAGCAACCCCTCGAGTCCAAATCTGTATTCAAGACTGAATGAATAGCGAAAGACACATTTAATTATAATGCCAAGCAATATTAATTTCAAAATATATTAAAATGACTGCAGCCCATGAGTCTCAACAAAGGCAACTGGAATAAGTCTCCATTGTCCCTTTCTTCATAGTTTTAACCACTTACAGCATAATTCTGTGCGTGCCAGAAACAATTACGTTGTTAGGCCAATGGCACAAAAAAGACTTTCCACTCAACAAACCTTCAATGGTTTCACATATGAGAATGCTTGCAGGTATGCTGGTTGTTGCTTTAAACATTCTTCTGTCTGTGTATGCTAAAGGTAAAGGGACCCCCTGACCATTAGGTCCAGTCGTGACCGACTCTGGGGTTGCGGCGTGCATCTTGCTTTATTGGCCGAGGGAGCTGGCGTTTGTCTGCAGACAGCTTCTGGGTCATGTGGCCAGCATGACTAAGCCGCTGCTGGCGAACCAGAGCAGCACACGGAAACGCCGTTTACCTTCCCGCTGGAGTGGTACCTATTTATATACTTGCACTTTGTGCTTTCGAACTGCCAGGTTGGCAGGAGCTGGGACCGAACAACGGGAGCTCACCCCGTCATGGGGATTCAAACCGCCGACCTTCTGATCGCCAAGTTCTAGGCTCTGTGATTTAACCCACAGCACCACCCGCACCCCCCTGCTGCTTTATCAAAATTAAGTGGTTTTTACCACCTAACTTCTAAAAGGCCAATTTAAGAAGTTGGGGGGGGGGGACTCCAGAAAGATTCCCCGCTCCGCCTATTCAAGAGCTGCTATCAACAACATCTTACAGTGCAATAACCTTGAGGTAACTGCTGTGAATCCTAATGGGATATGATACTCCAGTCTGACTCTGCATGGTGGGAACTGAAACACCGTCCCAGCTTTGCCATTCCTCAGGGATCCCCATTCAAATGGAACTTGCAGATATGCATTCCTTTTTTACATAGGCCAAATCCATGCGGCCAGTTCCCAGATTTTATCAGGGAAATTGATTATGTGATCTTGAACTGCTACACAAGACTGCAGCCATTCTGTCAGACCTTCCACACCCAGGGCCGTCTTTACCTGGGGGGTGCAAGGGGTGCGGGGCACCTGGGTGCCAAATTCTGGGGTGCACCAGGTGCCCACCGCTGAAGCCGCCTAAGCTCTTAACTATCTGCCTGTTATGAAATAAGAAATAATTTTGATCAACCTAGAAAAACAAAATACATATATACCTAGGTATTACTGAAATGTATACCTACTGTTTCACTAAAGGACTTTCGACTTTGTGCACACATTTACCAAAGATGCACCACACTAGCGGCGGCACTTGTCATTCACAACAGCAGCGCTTGTCAGACTCAACGATGGTGCTTGTCATTCACAACGGCGCCATGCGGGCGAAATTAACTCTTACATCAAAATATTATGTTACATATTTGGGGCAAATTTGGGGGCTAAACTAAATTTGAGGGCGTTGGGCGGATCTTTGCACCCCGGCGGCACATATGCTAAAGACAGCGCTGTCCACACCCATGAGATGAAGGTAAGAACAGGCTTGCTGGCTCCACATGGAGGGTCATACTGAATCTCTGTAGTGTCATCCAGACCAGAGTGTTGCTGCCTATGGTGTGCATACCCCTCCCACTCTGATATATTTTTAATAATCAGGGACCAGAGGAAACATTTACTGTGTATTACTTCTGCTCTCTTCAAACTCATTGTCTCCAGCATACTGTATTGCAGTCATGGTAAACCATTGTCTTGGAAGTTGAAGGTAGACTGCTGGGAGGAAGGGGAATGATTCAGATTCCAAATTTTGAATTATTACCATGTCTCTAATTTTGGCTTGCATTGAAGTGTAAGCTAGCATAATAGCCATTATGGATATATTTGGATAGGTAATAGACTGGGATGAAAGAAAAAAGAAAAGGGATTTCAAGTGACTGGAAGTATACATTACAGTAATCTTAACCCTTCACATGTTTGTTTGTTTGTTTGTTTGTTTGTTTGTTTGTTTGTTGTAAAGTTGCCCCGCCTTTCATCAAAAGAGCTCAGGGATATTTGAGAGAGGGAGAGAGAGAGAAAGCCTATAGCCAAAATTGTGTAAAGTTAAAACACAATGGGGTGTGATGGCAGGTGGGATTGTCAAAGCCATTTTCCTGGGAATCCCACCCCCTTTTAATTTATCTATTTGCCATGTCTTTAAAGCCAAGTGCGTACAAGTTAAATGTGTGTAAGTTGCATACTTACTGTACAGTGGTACCTCGGGTTAAGAACTTAATTCGTTCTGGAGGTCTGTTCTTAACCTGAAACTGTTCTTAACCTGAAGCACCACTTTAGCTAATGGGGCCTCCTGCTGCTGCCATGCCACCACCGCACAATTTCTGTTCTCATCCTGAAGCAAAGTTCTTAACCTGAGGTAATATTTCTGGGTTAGCAGAGTCTGTAACCTGAAGCGTATGTAACCTGAAGCATCTGTAACCCGAGGTACCACTGTATAACAAAAGTCTCTCTCTCTCTCTCTCTCTCTCTCTCTCTCTCTCTCTCTCTCTCTCTGGAGAACCAACAACCCTATGTTTAAACTGAAGACAATGACATCTCAGGAACACTAGCAGAGCTTTATGGCTGATCTTTGCTGTCCAGTATTCTAGCCATCAATGAGCCTCCTGCACCTTTGCATTTTTTAAACTCCTCCCTCCCTCTGCCTCCACATTTGCAGTGAGAGCACTAGCATTTTCTGCACTTCATCTTCTCTCTCTCTCACCTCAATATGATGATGATGATGATGATGATGATGATGATGATGAAGATAACAGCTCCATTTGTGACCTTTCTTTAGAGCAAGGCCTTTAAGATGAGATGCCCAAGGCAGTGCCTGAGTTGCTGCCACAGTAGCTAAACAGGCTGTTTTAAACTTAGACAAGTATCTAGTAACCGCATTCCACCCCCAACAATTTTTTTTAAGTATCTATAGCCGCCATGGGAAACTGCTGCAGAAACTCACAGAACTTTTCTAAAGAAGGACCTCCTTAACCCATTATCTGAATAAGGTGAGACAGGGAGGAGAAGGTAGAAAGGGCAGTAAAGAGCTTTGACTCATGGGGAGGTGGCTGGCCAAGTTAACAATGAAGCTTCTTCATTATTATTATTATTATTATTATTATTATTATTATTATTCATACCCCACCATCTTGGCTCATGGGAAGGGGAGGTGGCTGGCCAAGCTAACAATGAAGCTAATAATAATAATAATGCTAATAATAATAATAATAATAATAGTACTACATTTTTATTTATACCCTGCCCAGCCACTCTGGGCGGCTCCCAACAGAATATTAAAAACAGGATGAAACATCAAGCATTAAAACCTTCCCTAAACAGGAGACCTGGGAGCACTAATTCACACACAAATTCCATACCCGCTGCCTGAGACAATTTGCTCATTCTGTCTCATTTCGGGACCAGACCTGCAAACCATTATTAGTTCCCTGTTTACAAATATTTTGGATCTCTTCAGCCGCCCAAATGCCTTCATTAGCGCTAGCCCAAATACAGCCTTTGGTTATACTGATCTAAGACCCGGTTCTAATGACATTTATCTGAAAAAGTTGTCCATGCAGCATTCCCCATGTTTAAACTTGGGCCTCGGCTGCTCCCCGTGTTTTCTTCGCATGGCAGTGGGGTGCCAGCCTTTCCCGCGGACCCCTGGCGTGTGAGCCCTGCGCACATAGGCAAGGCAACCCAGCTTAAATGAGATTCTGGCTGTATGGCGCACCACATGACACATTTTTCTGACACGCCTGGCATCTCATTAAAAGAGCAAGGGAAGCTGAAATGGAAATGCACATTCGGGGGATGCCAGATGGATCTTGGCAATATATGGTGTTGATAACTTTATACGAGAGAAACTTTTATGTGAGATATAAAATGCAAGCATATCAGGCAATCCGCTGAGACTGCAGCTGAGTACAGGCAGAAATCTAAGATCAAGCGAGCTCCGTAATGAACTGATGTGCATTACTGACAAATTTATAGCCATTTTGGAGCACTGTGACGAACCCATGGTGTTTTATAAATGACAGTTTATGCGATGGGGTAATAAATCTCCCATGAACTACATTGTCTCTGCAAGGAATAAAAGGTGTTTTTTAGTAAACAATAAATATTTTCATGCTTAGCTCTTCTTGTGGCAGAAATTCAGCATTATTGATTTGATACTCTGCCTTTTACAACACAATTAAAAGCACCTAGTTTTTGCTTTCTCTTTCTTGCTGTTTCTCCCGCACCCAGAAGTTGACTTCATACAGAAGACCTTACAGCCCATTTAAATTAGATCTGCTGGGAAGTCATTCTCATTTATTTCCATTTCCACGCAGTCTCTTAAATGGGTGTAGGCTTAGGACTGAGAGCCAGCGTGCTGAGAGCTATGATTTAGGGCGGGTTTCTCATTTTATTGTATTGGGAGGGGCTGGATGCTCCCCTCACACCTGAAGTAGACACACAGTAGCACAGTGTGGGATTCGAACGGGAAGCCATGTGCAGCCACCCTATGTGGCAAACTGAACTGCGGCTTGCAGCATCCACTTAGGCCAGTGGTGACAAACCTATGGCAGGCACAGAGTTCCTAGGGGCAGCATGCACACCGAGTAGAGCCGTGCATGTGTGAGTACGATACGATACGGTAATCTTTATTGTTGTTGTCGTTGAAAAAAATCTACACATTCAAAAACCAACAAGCCTGCTATCCCAGCCATCCCAGCCTGGTTAGCCCTCTAAGAACTCTGATACCCCATAATTAAATACAATATACTTCCATAGAGACTACCTTAAAGGTAAAGGGAGCCCTGACCATTAGGTCCAGTCGTGAACGACTCTGAGGTTGCGGCGCTCATCTTGCTTTATTGGCCGAGGGAGCCGGCGTACAGCTTCCGGGTCATGTGGCCAGCATGACTAAGCCACTTCTGGCGAACCAGAGCAGCGCACGGAAACGCTGTTTACCTTCCCGCCGGAGCGGTACCTATTTATCTATTTGCACTTTGATGTGCTTTTGAACTGCTAGGTTGGCAGGAGCAGAGACCAAACAACAGGAGCTCACCCTGTCGTGGGGATTCGAACCGCCAACCTTCTGATCGGCAGGTCCTAGGCTCTGTGGTTTAACCCATAGCACCACCCGCATCCCTTACACTGTGTTTAAAACCAAAATCGCATTTGGATAGAAATTGTTTCTCAGGAGGCTAGTCCTAGTCTTTATAATCCTGTAACTTCTTCCAGAAGGCAGAAGCTGAAAGAGATCATTTCCGGGGTGCTCACTATCTCTTCAGCTTTCTTATGGCACCTGGAAGCATAGATTTGATCCAAGGTGGGAAGAGTGCACCCAATTATTCTCTCTGCAGTCTTTACAACCATAGACAGCAGCCGGTTTGCTGCCCGCAGGCTGCAGTGGAAACATGAATGTTCCATTCCGCTGTCTTAAAACACCTCAGTACAGAACTGCCAGTAAGCCCAACGACATTTTGCTCCCTCCCATCAGACGTCAAGAAAATAAACAACCACTTGACTTTTAGAAGACATCTGAAGGCAGCAGAGGTGCCAACTTGAATAAAATATTGGCACGTGACTTGGTACACACAACCATTTCAATGGAAATTCCTCTCAACTTGGGGGTAGCAACCTCAAATATTTTATGGGGGGGAGCAAAGGGACCTCAGCCCCTAGCAGCTGGCTCCTATGAAAGGCAGCCCTATTTTTAATGTTTTGTTGGGAGCAGCCTAGACCAGCCTTTCTCAACCTGTGGGTCCCTAGATGTTGTTGAACTACAACTCCCATCACCCCTAGCTAGCAAGGCCAGAGCTCAGGGATGATGGGAGTTGTAGTCCAACAACATCTGGGGACCCACAGGTTGAGAACCGTTGGCCTAGAGTGTCTGGGGCTATTATTATTATTATTATTATTATTATTATTATTATTATTATTATTATTATTGATTAGCCCTACTCCCCTCTACCATTGAATTCAACATCAACTACAGACACATAGTGACAATTTTAATAATAATAATAATAATAATAATAATAATAATAATAATAAATCTCACTAAAACAGCTCTGAAGCTGGCCATGTCAGCTGTAGCCGTTTCCCATTTATTTAACTTTATAAACATTTGAGAAGATTTAAGCTATTTCCTGTGCTTCATGGTATGGCCTCCCACACCCGAAGAACTTTACATCATCTAGCTAGAATGCACCAAAGGGAATAGCCTGTGCTGTTTAGCAAGGAACAGCTTTATTTAAGAAAAACTATGATTTCTTAGGGAGCTTTCGCCTTGCATTTGATTTGTGGGTAGACACAAGCAGCTGACCGGAGGAGGAGAAGGTTGCCCTACAGTCCATTTCATAGGAAGGTGTTGAAAGGATCAAAGGCATTTTCTCTCACTGATTACAGTGGAAATGGGGATTGTTCTGCACATCTGAAAGTCGAAACCACTAGCCCACAGAGAAATAGTTGCTGCTTTACGCAAAAATTGTATTGCACCACTAACTGATTGAGGCAGTATAGGCAATGCTGTAAAGATCAGTAAACAGGAATGTGAGAGAAATTTGTTTCAGTTTGCATTTAAAGGCAAACTTATTAAATCTGCACTATCCAAAACAGTGTGCAAACCATTTTTCTAAATTTGTTCTTCTCCGAAATTTGCAATACATTTCTCCAACCACGTTAATGTGTGTAAAAATGTATATTCTAGGGTATAGCATGCATAAAAATGCACAAATTTCTGAAAATAGCACAAAATGCATATGTTAATATTCAAAATGATGACCTGCAAAATTGCAGGCAATCCTAATTCTTGTCAACAGAATGCAGAAAGTCACACACGGCATGTATACAAGATAAAAACAGGATAAAACACAAAACCCACTTTCTAAAAGTAATAAAATAGTTTCCTCAAACTCTAGAAGCGATAAAGCCATTACTTTACAAAATCTAGAAATGCAATAAAGCCGTATTTGCAAATATGGAATTAATATTCTATAAGTGATTGGGTCACCCCTTGGGGAAAGCCCTATCGAATAAAAATGTCTTCAACAGGTGCTTAAACATCATGATGTGTTCCCCATTAAGCTTGACACTGGAACCGATATAGGAAGAGACGGCCTTTACCCAATATATTATCTTCATTCATTTAACTCCAATACGTTATACTTTTCTGCTGCCCCTCATTGTCGTACACAAATCTTGCAACAGCAGATGTTATTGTACAACCTGTCTGCAGCAAAAAATTATCTTGCCTGTGAGAACTATTTGGCTTCTTTCCTGTAAATTTCTTTTTCAAGGGAAGCAATGCAGCCCAAAATTCACACCCATTGCATATATTTTGGAACGCATCTCCAATGACTGCATTGCTAAACATTGTGGCGAAGCAGTTAAAATCAGTGCACATGTGTAGAACATCCTTGATGTATGAACCAAGGAACTACAAAAATATCAGATATGAAATACTGTCTGCTTACTCTAGTCACTTGGTACTCAAGCTGAACATGAACCAATGGAGATTATCTGTCCAATAGACGCAATACACAGGAGGACTTGAGCCTTCTCAGGGATACCAAATGAAGCAGCTGTAGACCAGACCTTAAGGCAAGGAAATATAGCTTACTTGCTGCTAACATAAGATCTGAAAGAGCACAACACTGGGTTAATTTAATTACACCAGGAGCAGATATCCCTGTTACAATAGGAATCAGGTGAAATTAATCCGGGCTGTGGAAGATGAAAACCGAATACATTCCATTCACTTAAGTTACATTCCACCTCTTCTATTCCATCTCCCACTCAAAACAGTGTGGAGGATCATAGCTCAATGGCAGAGAACATAAAGAATATCCAAGGTTCAGTCCTTGTCATCTTCAATTGAAAAGAGCATGTGTTGGGTGAACAGAGAGACCTCTCTGCCTGAGACTGGGGACAACAACTGCCAGAATAGGCAAGGATGGGCTCAATAGATGAACCACCTGACTTGGCATAACACCTTTTACAATGGGGGGGGGGCAAATGAGATGGTACTGTACAACAAGTGAGTGCCTGCAGGAGAAACATTATAGTAGGCCACAGTGTATGATGAGAATAACATTAATAAAGGTCAATTAAGCTGACTGTGTAAGAGCAGAACTAGATCTTACATTTCACATGTGCAGCTGAAAACTCAACACAAGACTTTCTCCTCCCTTTCTGTAGCAGACACATATTGCTGGTGTGGTCGGGTGTGCGCACAAAGACTGGGTGTCAAGTCAATTCCGATGGGGCAAGTTCCATCTCGTATGTTAAACTATCAGCCCCAAATCTCTATTTTTTTCATATTTGTGCTCTGGTCCCAAACAACTATTATCCAATTAGATAAAAGTGGTTTCAGTAAGATTTATAGCCAACTGCAGTCTGAATATATGGTCCTTTCTTATTATTTAATTTAGCTTCCAAGTGGGTGTTTCAAATGCAAGCCCCTTTGGCAAGCAGTCTTGCCCTGCTCTTTATAGTCCCAAAATCTGGGCTGCTTGCAAAGGGGCTTTCAAACAGCCCTTTGAAACACCAAAAACAGGGAAAGTGATATGCACTGCAAAAGCAGCTGGATTTGACCCCAGCTGCTTTGACTGTGTGTATAATAACAGCAACAACATTTTTAAATTATTTATACCCTACCCATCTGGCTGGGTTTCCCCAGGCATTCTGTTCCCAGCAGGGGAAGTGGTACACACAGTCAAACTGAGCAGGATTTAATCCCTACTCAAATCCTGCTGCTTTGGTAGGATGGAGCCCCCCGATGAGCTCACGTCACCTTCCAACTGAGTGCTTGATGCTAGCTGATTGGCAGGTGGGTGTGTTTTTTGAGAAATAGCTTTGCAGGCCAATATACTTGTCAAAATGGTTTCTAAGTGGTTTGCAAGTATAAAAATAAATTGCAGGAAGATAGCAGCCGCATGTCATTAAAATGCACAATTTCATCAAAACATTAAATTAAGCATCCATAACAAATATGTACAATAAAGAAACGCACTGAAACAGCATAAAAACAGCAATTAAAACAGGAGGTTCAAAGCTGAAGGATCAGGTGTGTGTTTGTCTAAACAGGCAGTGGCGTAGCGTGGGGGGTGCAGGGGGGGCCGGCTGCACCGGGCGCAACATCTGGGGGTTAGGGTTAGGGGGCGCAAATCCACGGGTTAGGGGCGCAAATCCACGGGTTAGGGGGCACAAATTACTTGCCTTGCCCCGGGTGCTGACAACCCACGCTACGCCACTGTAAACAGGTATGTTTTCAAGAGCCAGTGGAATGCCAATATCAATGGGGCCTCTCAGGGAAATCATTCCACAACCCCAGCCTGCCCTCCAACATTCATCCGACAAAAATTGGGACATAAAAATAGGGCTATGCCGTCCACCACTCCATAACTGTTGGGTGAATTTTACACACATTCCACTCGTAAAGAGAATTTTTGGCAAAACCTCCCTTTTCCTTTCCCTCCTCTGTGCCTCTTCCACACCTTTTCCTCACCCCACTTTTGCCACAGCCCCCCTCTAGCCCAAGGCAGCCTCTCCACCCTCTGCCACAGCTCCCTTGCAGCCCCTCTGGGACCCACTCCACTCCCCCCCTCCCCCGGCTCTGTTGGATGGTGCAGCAAAGTCATGTACCTGAGAGCACCGTACTCCACCCACAACAGAGTGCTGCTTGTCAGTGGCGGAGCATATGCCCATGCTGCCCAGGATGGGCACATTCCAGAGGGGCACAGAGGGTGCCATCCCAGGCACGGGATAGCTGCGCGCGCACCCACCAATCCCGCTTCCTCTCCCCTGCCTGCTCACTTGCCTCCTTCCCATCCTCTCCCCTGCCTGCCTGCCTCCTCCAGCTGGGAATGTTTCTGTGAATCTGGGGTGCGTGCCTCACTTAAAATGGGGCAGTTGATGGATATGCACTAGTGCCCCTGGCAAAAAAGCCCCTCTCTGCGTTACCACAAGCCAGTGATAATCAGGCCATGGGAAAACTAATTGTGTTCCATTTGTTGATCTTCATACTCTTACCGGCCAATGGCGGTAAGGGCAATGGAACAATGTCTACATTAGTTGAAAATTCATATTTGTCACATAGTCTTAGAAAGGATGTGGTTATTGAGGTTGTCACGAAGACCGCCACAGAATTTCATACTACCCCACAAGTTCAAATAAAGCTCACCAAACAACTTTGGCCAATTTACTACTTCTCAGCAAAACTTGTCTCACAAGGCTATTTGTGTAAAAGTGTCTCTAAAATGGCTCAGAGCCTGGAACCATCATATCCTATTGCATTCTGGGTATGAAGGAAGCCATGCGAGGCAATAATAATAATACTCCCACAGCTAGTGAAAAGTGTGGGATGTAAACACAGAAGCAGTCAATGACAACATTCCTAGAGTGTACATGTTAGAACATGGGGAGGGATGTCTGTCCAGCAAGCAGGTAAACTTCCTGGGGACGGACTTCCTCCGCATGTGACCAGAGGTGGGTGTGGCCTCACCTGTGCAGGTAAATGATAAAAGCACAGGGCAGGCAGCCACTCTCTCTCTCTGCCATCTTCCTTCGATGAGGAAACATCTAAGGATGCTCTCTTGGCTCCCAGCCAAGAGAGGAGATAAGGTCTATCTTGCTACAAGATAGATTCTGAATGTATGTAACCTTTTTAAGCTGTCTGCCTTCTGGGATCATATTGTGAACAGAACGTGAGTAAACTCTTTTATACTTTTATAAAGACTGTGTCATGTCTTGCATTTTAAGAGGGAACAAAAGAGGAAATTACCAGAGTAATTATTATAGAGGTTCTAGCGAACCTGTGCACATGTTACTGTTGCGAACTTAAAGGGGAATGTTTATAAACTCTGCTGATATTTTGGAAACTTGTTAGCACAAGTTGGATAAGGATATAATTAGTCAATATATCCTCTCCTGCACCCCAGAACATTCCCACAAAAAGTACATGCGGACACTCAAGCAAACTTTTAATGAAGCCAGTGCACTGGGAAATCCTTATCTGTCCTCATCTTAAGAGATCGGCTCAGCACCCAATCATGTGTGCAACCTCACTGGGAGAGAAAGATGAGGCAGGTGGGTGGGGGTCCCCCATAACACCCCAACAATCTATATTGCTCACTCCAACTCTCCAACCCCACCTTTCCCTTCTTTTATTTATTCCCCATTTTTTCACCATTGCACAAGGCACAGCCAGAGTGCAACCCAGAGTTATTATATCATTTTCCAATCCCTTATTCTCAGTAAGAATCAATCTGCACAGGGACTGGGGTAAAATAGAATCCACTCTGCCCCAGGCACCAGCATAACTATATCTGTCTGTTGTTGTGAAAAAGGCAGAGAGGAAAGACCTGCATCTCTGCTGTGGAAGAAAAGCCTGTTTGTGCTTAATACATTGGAGAAATTGTTCAAGAACAGTTCATCCATGTGAAAAATATGACTGCTCTCTGGCTGCCAAGTTTAGTAAGTCCTACTATGATCAGTTATGTTAAGTGCCAATTCTTCAAGTTCAAGCTGCCTGGGGGCGGTTTCAAGTTATGCACCCAGTTTTTCAGAACTGAAAGGAAAGAAGTTTTGCTTATTTGGGTCAGGTATGTCATCCCCTGTTAGTTCTACATGTGTATCTGGCAAATTCCACTACAGCGTTGGTACTGGATTCCAAGAAATGCACAACTGAGATAGCATAATTTATGCTGTCTGGAATACGTTTTAAACACATGCTGAAAATCCTTTTATTCATACTAAACTCCTGTTTTCCAAAACTCTTGTGTCCCTTTTTATTTTGAACTGGAAAATCTGAACGTACACCCAACATAAGCAATACACCATGGCCCCACCATCAGTGATGTAAGCAGGTTACATCATATGATAATGATATCCCACATCATTATTCATTTGTCACATTTGCAACTTTCTGTTCCCTCAAAGGAGCTGGAATTAGTATTAGTATTCTGCTTTTCCTCCCACAGAGCTCAAGTCTGAGCATTGTGCATGTTTATTTTTAATTTTTTGCATGAATGCCATTATATATTTCTATCTTGCTTTTCCTCTCAGGAGTTGATGGCTGTGTACATTACCCTCCCCTCCCTTTTTTCAATTTTCAACAGATCTGTGAGGTAGCCTAGGCTGAGTTAATATAGGTCCACTAGCAGCAATTCTTACTAATAGTTTGGCATCCCTGTCTGGAACACCACAGATCCCCTGTCCCCACCATGAAGCAACAATGAGGTTGGTTTGGGCAAAGGGAAGACCGAGAAAGTTGTCTCTTCTGATTGGCACAACTGGAATGGTACTGAGTTGACCCTGAACAGAGCGGGAGCCACAGTACAAGATGAAGCCAGAAGTATCAGTTCCAATCGCAGTCAACATTAAACTATACTAAAGACCTATCAAAACAATCTCCTGCTGTAATCCTAAAGCAAACGAACTCATTTGAAACTCAGTGAACCATACTTCCCCCAAAGCATGCATAGGATTGTGCTCTTAGGCTCTTTATTGCATTGCACATTTCAGGCAGAAAGAAAATTCGTAAATTGCAGGAAATAACTGGTTATTTTAGTCAAAGGCAAGATACGGGACATGGTGGTTTTCACTTGCCAAATACCACAAAGATGTTCATGGAACACGGTGGGGTGTTATTTTCCCACCCAGACCATACAGGTCTCTGCCTCTGGCCATCCAAGTGGCTCTATTTTCAGAAGACATTTGCAGCAACTGTACTGGTTTCCTTTTCAAAAAAAAAAAAAATTTTTTTACATTTTATTTTTCAATAAACAAAGTAAGCTAACATCCATAATTATACATTCGCATCATACACGTCAGCAGACCACTGTACAGAAATCACTTAGTATGCTTTAGAGTGACATTCTCTACATCATTTTTCATGAAGCTGGTTTTGATTTATTGTTGCACATTATGCTTTTAATCATTGCATTTGCATGTTGTAAGGCGCTTTGGGGATCCATAGTGAAAAAACAAGGCGGCTTATAACTTGTTTGATTAATAAACAACATAGTATATTAGGAAGACCTTCTAATTTCCTCTTTAGTTAAGATTCATCTTTGTATTTCTTACATACATATCATATTCTTCCAGGAAAGAGTTACCGTATTTTTTGCACCATAACACTCACTTTTTTCCTCCTAGAAAGTAAGGGGAAATGTCTGTGCGTGTTATGGAGGGAATGCCTACGGGTGGCATGCCTACAGATTTTCCTCCTCTAAAAACTACGTGCGTGTTATGGTCGGGTGCGTGTTATAGAGCGAAAAATACGGTACATTGTTATCCTCCTCACAAAGTAGGATATGCTTAGAAGTGTTGGTTTTTGTATTTTGGTTAAAGATAAAATATAGGCATATGAAAACAAGAATTCCCTAGACGCCTAAGATCTAGGGCCTGGAGCAAGTACTCTGTGGTGAGAGAACCCCAGCAGAGATTTAAAATCACAAAATTTGCAGCAAAGTAAAGCATGGAAATATAGGCTATTAGACCTCTAAAATATCCCCTTCTAAGTTTCTTCCAAAGTTCCCCTCTTCCCTTAGCATAGAAAGAGATCACACATTTGGAAAGTTAAAATGGTCTACTTACAAACTCTTCAAAGGTCAGATTCATGTGCTTTTCCATACAGCAGTTAGAAAACATAAGCAGTAAAATGTAGGTTCCAAAGTGGTGAATGTTTTAAAATTATTTGTATAGAAACCCAAAGATGGCTTGCTTAAGCCAAGTGGTCTGAGCTTGGAAAATCCAGCTTAGACCTCCTTACTGGTAGGATTCACATGGTGGAAAATGGAAGAACAAATACTTAATAGCCCTTCATCCCATTATGAGAGGGAGTGACCTAGCTAAGCCTAGCAAGACAGCTTACTCTGTGGTATTAACCCCTACATGCATTAATTAGATTTAAGCATGTTGGTTATATGAGGCTGGTTATCCCACAATATGATGATGTCTGGTACAAGATCACCAAGTCAACTTCATGCAGAGTTCATGGCAGGACTCTGGGGTAAAGGTTCAGGGCACCACTCTATAGAATGGGCAGGATGACCCCAAGTTTCTGTGAGGTTGGCTTTCAATACTTTGAAGTAAGCAAAGTAAAATGGTTTGCCATCTTAAGAGGAGCACCCCTTACCTTGAAACTCTATTGACCAGAGTCTAAAATTATGTAACCGCACCACTGGTTTCATGATAAGCAGTTATTCTGCACCACCTTGATGGCTCTACTGTGATCACACAATGGTGCAAATACCCTGATCAGTGTTCTGAACTCACTAACCCAGGATATCCCAAAATTGAGTCTCCAGCTGTTTTGGGTCTGCAATTCTGATCATCCCTGACCAGTGGTCCTGCTAGCTAGGCATGATAGGAGTTGTAGTCCAAAAACAGCTGGAGTCCCAAGTTTAGGAAACCCTGCACTAACCTATCATTTACAAAAGTTGGACTCCTAGCACAGTTTTTGAAAACTAGCCCTGAAACAACCAGGAGTTTCAACATGGTGTTTCTTACATTCCTTTCATAAATATTTGTTCTCAGGAGATCGATGCCTTTGGTTAAGTAGAGGCAAAATGAAAGCAGTTATTATTAATGCTCAGAAGTAGATCAGCCTAAGCTCCCTATAAAAAGGGAGAAGTCAGAATGCTGTGGTTTGGCTAAAGAGACCCACCAGATTTCAGCAGTTCTGCAGCTGGAGCTGGAGTGTGATTCTGGTGCCAAGCGTTAAGCTGCACAGAGACAGTGTGCGGACAGAGCTCTGCTTTGTCAACATCCCTTCTCTAGGATGCTGAAGCTCCTCCCCCAGGTCTTCCCAGGTCCATCTTCACATATGGCAAGTGACACATGTTAATGAAGTCACGTCCATGAGAACAAATGCAGAATGGCTCACCCACCCATTGCACACACAGCAAAAATGGCCATTTGTTGATGGTAGCTGCCTTTCTAAAAAGGGAGAACGGAGGATCTACTTGGAGCAGTTTGCTCCAAGTACTTGATTCTCACTTTTGGCTCTCAATTACTGCCAGCCACCTGTTCTGTATTCTGCTGGAAAGGAACATGGCTGAGAGGTCAGAGAGCAACAGCAGCTTCTCCCACAAAAGGAGCAGTTTTTCCAGCTCGCAATCGCTCTTGTCCTGAAAGGAAGGAATTCCACACCACACTGCTTCCTAACTCCAGAACAATTACTTACCCATTTATTAGCTATTGTAACACAACTGTATTTATTGTTTAAATGAAATATGTTGACACAGGAACACACACCCATCTCTTTTGGCTTCCAGGCTGTTCTTTGGGGGTTTAGTTTTTATTTTAAAACAAACAAAAAAGAACCCCAAATGTTTCTTTAGAGGGGATGTCTTTTCCCTAACTTCCCACCCCGACATAACTTATATTGACAAAACATATAAGTTGCAGATATCTGTTAATCAAATGCAACCAGTGAAGCGGCAGTTACTATTGCAAGTATTTAAGATGTTGGATGGGAGTTTAACAGCTCTTGTGCACCCCCAAAGTAGACAGAAACATTTCTCTCTTCCTATCCAAAAAGCACGTCCACCCAGAAAGAGGCATGAAAATTGCATGCAGATCACTATGTGTGAAGATTGTAAAAGCGTCTGATTCATTGCGCGAACATGTAGCTGAGCTTAAATGGGGAGCAGATTTCACTCTCACTGACTCGCTCGCTGTCTCGCGCACACTCAAATCACCCCCCATGAAACATTCCTTCATGTCTCAGCAATTACGGGGGGGAAGGGGTGTGAAAACAAGGGGGCGAAAATATTGCCACAATCCTGATTCGGCTTCATAATGTCACGACGTAGCCATTCAGATTTGAATGCGAGCCCAAACTTCTTAGCTAGCAAGATGTGCCCTCTTTTAAAATGGGAGTGAGGCAGTTTTAGAGGGTATTTTGAAGAGCAGGGGAGGCTGAATTCCCTTTCACAGCTAGGATGCAGTTTAGCTTTTTCATCACATCTTCAGTGCGTATTCAAGATCACTCAAAGTAGACGAGTACCATATTTTTCATTCTATAAGACACACCTTTTCCCTCCTAAAAAGTAAGGGGAAATGTGTGTGCGTCTTATGGAGCGAATGCAGGCTGCGCAGCTATCACAGAAGCCAGAACAGCAAGAGGGATTGCTGCTTTCACTGCGCAGCAATCCTTCTTGCTGTTCTGGCTTCAGCGATAGCTGCACGAAGCCTCTTCAACAACATTTGATTCAGAGTATTATTTTTTCTTGTTTTCCTCCTCTAAAAACTAGGTGCATTTTATCGGGTGCGTCTTATAGAGCGAAAAATACGGGACATTTCTCAATGGCCTTCACCACCCTGCTACGCCAATAACCAGGATGGTAAAATGCTTTATCTTTCACTGAATACAGAGTGCAGAATTCCACTGTTAGAAATCTGGAACAAGGATTATGAGCTATTCACTGGACAACTTAGAGGTCCCCATTCTTATGGCCCACACACAATATCACCGTTTTGCAGCCCTTGTTTTGTGGCCCATTGGAGCATGGGACCCTACATAACTCGTTTTGACAGTTGTTTATTGAAACAGGGGCAATCCTATTATTAAAATGGCAGAAGATTGTCAATTAATTAGTTTATTACTATACTTTTTAATCACAGCAGGGGAGCACCATTTGGCTCTTCTGACTCGGGAAACAAAGTGACTCTCTCTACGGAATTGTTATGAATTAACTCACTCAAAAAAACACAGGCAGGCCAAGCTAGAGAGTGATAGCATTGCCACTGGTTTCAGTTTCCCATTCACATGCCATTGGCAGTGATAAAGATGGAGAACACATTTTGTTAGCTGTCCTGCATTGCCTTAATAGGGATGCATAATATTGGGCTATTTTTCAATGCATGCTACTACGAGGGAGGGCCAGATCAGTCAATTTCAGTTTCTCTCAGTTTCTCATTTTTCCAGTCTTAAATTCAGTTCTCCACATTTCTGCAATGATTTGTGGATTTTATTGATTTTATTTCTTTAAAACCCTCCTGGAAATTTATCAGCATTTTACTGGGAATTTCTCCTTACGGACACATTTTTGTATGCATTTCTAATGAATTTGCAAACAATTTCCCCTGATAGAAAGCATTTTTTGCATGTTATTTCCATGAATATGAGTATTTTTATGCATTCTTTCCCAAGTATATGCATTTTTGTACACATGGCACTGTTGTAGAACTGCAAAATTCAGAGAAGTGCAAATTTCAAATGATAGCTGTGCTTTGGTTCATGATTTGGTTTGAGAAGTGCAAATTATGTAGTTTCCAATTAAAATTCAAACAAAATCAACTCTCTTACCATATCTAGCTACATTTCCCCACTGCCTGCATCTTTTAAATGTTATTAATGAAGCTACAATGTTTAACTAACTAATTAGATTAATAAAGCATATAATTCCCCCATCTTAAAATGGGCTTTTAATTCATGGATATACTTGCAAGATGTTAGAGTTGCTTCACGCTGCAGGGTTTTCTTTTCAGTTTTGGGACACACATCACACAGGCAAGTGTACACTCAGTGGCAAATCCCAGTTGTTGCCAATGTTGTCATGAGTTGCACGAAGTGTTATTCTGAAATTGTTGCAGAGTGGACCCTTGGGAACATAATAGGGGAATCCCCCATAATTTTAATATTTTCCTTAATCTTTTTTGAGATTTACTTTAGTGGCTTAAAATGAGCTGCAGTAGCAGACAGCATGGTGGGTGGTGCTTACCTGACATCCCAACACCTGAGCGGCTGTTGCTTAGTGGGAGTGAGAGGAGGAGTAGGGATGTGGCAGGGAGATTGGTGCAGTGAAAACACACCAGCAGAGCCAACCTGGTGCTCCTGCTGGTGCATTTGCACTTCGTTGACTTCCTAACCACCAACATCAGGAAAAAAATAATCACTAACAAATGCGTTGTGGCATGAACTTCTGTAGGGAGGAGGCCACTGAATAGAGCTGGGTGATGTCAACTTTCCAACACTATGATGTCAAACATTGTGACCTGGTGATACACCGTGATTTGAAATGGAAGGAGGAACAAGCTGCATTGGTCTTGGCCCTACGAGGAGCTGGGCTGGAATTGCTACCTCTCTTGTTGAGCGAGCTAAAGTGGTTTCACCCTGGCGCCTCAGAGAGTCAGGGCAGATACAGCTTTTTCCTCCTGCTGGGTTTTGGGGACAGAGGGAGTCCCTCCAACCCCAACGCCCAGTGCATGGAGGTAATGAGCTACTGAGGCAAGCTGGAGGGGAGGCTCCCTCAAAGGCGTCTGCCTGCCTTCATGCACTGCTTCTTTACTCCCAGGGTGACCAACCACCCCGGGAGGAAAGACGCAGCCCAACCTTCTGGGTGAAGGCAGACAGGCAGTGGTAGCCAAGCGCACAGAGCCTGTCAGGCTCTGTACACAGGGCTGCCTCCGCCTTCGCATGAGTGGGCTACCTCTTTCTCCCGGAGGGGGAGCGGTGGCCTGCCATGTGAAGCTGGTGGGGACTGAGGCCACAGCACAAGTACTCCATTTGCGCAGCTGCAGTTTAACCTGTGATCTACCGCTGGGTGAACTTACAAATGCCATCTTTAACTCCTTGAAAGATTCCATCAACGGTGTGTCTGAAAAATTTTACACATCACTTGGGAAGACAGGCGAACTAATACCAATGTACTGGAAGAAGCAAAGATCACCAGTGTCAAAGCAATGATTCTTCAACATCAACTTTGTTGGACAGGTCATGTTGTTCGGATGCCCGATTATCGTCTTCCAAGGCAACTAATCTAGTCCTAAGTTAAAAATGAAAAGTGTAATTCTGGTGGTCAACAAAAGAGGTTTAAAGACTGTCTCAAGGCAAATCTTTAAAAAAATGTAGTATAAACACTGACAACTGGGAAACACTGGCCTGCAGGTGCTCCAACTGGAGAACAGCCTTGACCAAGGTGTCATGGGCTTTGAAGACACTCGAACTCAGAACGAAAGGGAGAAATGTGCTAAGAGGAAGGCACGCTTGGCAAATCCACACCATGATCAACTCCCACCCAGAAACCAATGTCCCCACTGTGGAAGGATGTGTGGATTCAGAATTGGCCTCCACAGTTACTTACAGACTCACTGTTAAAACCATGTTAAGGGAAGACAATCTTACTCAGCTACGAGTGATCGCCAAAGAAGAAGAAAAAGAAAGACTGCCGTGTGAAGCAACCATTGCGGTCTGGCCCTCATACCATTCATGGGCGAGGTACTGATACATCGCCAGGCTTACCACTGAACAGTAGGTAAGCACTTTTTATCCAAAGTTAATAGCACTACTATGTATCCCATAGGATTCGTATACATATATACAAAGAGGTGGAGTTGGAAAAATGTAGTACCATATTTTATGGCCTAAGAGCATATGCTCATTTCTGAGAATTAATAGGCCTAATACATTCAATGCTCTTCCTCAATACACTGTTACTCTGAGTAAAACAACAGCAGAAAGCAGCACCTATTGAACACCACCTATTTACCTTGCGGTTTCAAACATACCAGGCAGAATTCTTAACGTTTTTTCCCCGAAATCATCTTGAGATCTAGGACATCTGTGGTATTTTTGCCAAAATATTTTTCAACTGTATTCATTAAGAAGCTTTTCAGTTTAAACAAAGCTGCCAGCTATGATTCTATGATGGGACGCTTATTTATTTCCTTGTTTACTCTCATACAGCTTCAGTCATCTAGAATAAATCTGAGGGAGTAAAGCAAGTTTTTTTAAAAAAAGACCCAAGTGTGGGCGTATAATATTGTTGAGTATCAAATAACTGATGGAGAGAGGGAGAGTGAAAAAGAACTGACAACTTCTGAGTTTTGGCCGTAGAGAAATCACACATAAAAACTAACTGTAGATTATTGGGGGACACAGATGTTTGGCTAAGCTGCCTTACATTTTACTACTTGAAATATTTTCCCAATGGGCATGATCCAAAATCCATTTTCCTATTGTTGTATGTATAAAATGGTGCCTAAATTATTCACCTCTCCTGTTGTTGTGACCATGGCTGTGTAAACACCAGACTGTTAATCCACAAGTGAGTCACTCAGGTCCATTTTTTCCATTTCTGCTTTTGAACACACTCGTCCACACATGAGAATTTTCAGCTGAACTTTGCCTCCCAGCTTCCCACACACACTAAGGGGCCATGTTTGATGGGATGTATTTGCACTGTGCGGTGTTGTTCCTGTTAGGTTGTGGGCGAACATATCAGACGACACAGCGATTCCTCAAACAGCTCTTCTTTATTCTGAGGCCAGAACTGAACTGAGCTGAAGGGCTCAGTCAGCCTGCTTATATAGAGCTCCAGTACCTTGTTACTGTAACAACTTTCTAAAACTATCCAATCACTGAACGTCACTTTCGATCCTTCATTTGCATACAAACTATCCAATCACTGAACGTCACTTTTGATCCTTCATTTGCATAACTATCTACAGTATCCCCCTGCTGGCCCAGGGTGAGAACTTCAGTACATAACAGCTCCCACTCCCTAAAATAGTATTTTCCTGCCCTCCTTGAGTTCCAGAGACCTGTGGGCATCTGCAGAGGGATTTTTGTTTGTGGACTTTTTTCTTTCTTTTTTTGACCCAAGTTTTCCAAATGCCAGACTGGCAGAAAACAGGTTTTTTAAAAAAGCCATGCATGATGTGACTGGCCCCACAAGCACCCTACTGAGGAGTGCTTCACCAATGGAAGTTAAGCGTTTCGTGATAGATGACACCCTACAGAATGTCACCATGCACAAACACGTACACAGGAAATTTGTACTGTAGCTTGGGGAGCGGGGATTAGCTTTGCCCTGACTCTGTCATTTTCCTGCCAAGAGGAAAAAGAGTTTGAGGGCTTTAAAAACTTGGCTCTCTTTTGAGGGTTGTTACTGAGCGGTCTTGTGGCCCTGCAGATGTTGTTGGACTCCATTGGCCATACTGGCTGGGGCTGATGGGAGCTGTAGTCCAACAACATCTGCAGGGCCACAAAGCCTCCTCAAACATGCATTCAGGGCAGTCAGCAAGCAGTCTGCTGTTTGAAACAACAACAAATAGACTTCAAGTAGCAACCAAATTGTATAGCAAAGAGCAGAAAACCAGATCTTCCTTTAAAATGAAGGAGGAGGAGGAGGAGGAGGAGGAGGAGGAGGAGAAGGAGGAGAAGGAGAAGAAGAAGAAGAAGAAGAAGAAGAAGAAGAAGAAGAAGAAGAAGAAGAAGAAGAAGAAGAAGAAGACAACCCTGGGCCTCCCTACATTGTCCCCCACAACATTGACAGCAAGAACTGTATTGGAAAGTTGGATGACATGAACAGGCAAAGAAAGTATAAGCTTGCTAGAGGCAAGACATTCTTCCACAGCAAGCAGCAAAAAAAAGGAGTGAAATTTAATCAGCAATTATGATGAATGCAGCAGAATAAGATGCATCTCTTCCCACCAAAGACTGCCACAATGCATTTCCCTGCCTCCTCCCTTGTGCCTACTGAAAACCCTAAGCAAGACACAAGAGTTATTGTTCTACACATTAAATTGCCTCGGGTTTATTTGTATTTTTTCCCTCAGATCAGTGATGCTCTATGAATAATGTGGGAACTGCAGGCAAAAATAAATGGCTCAGACCCAAACTGGACACACCATCACAGATTCTATATATCCAGCAGCCTTGGGACACTGTAAGCTTAAGCAAAGGAAGGTGAGGAGAGGACCGTTTCTCCCCAACTCAAAATGGTTTCCCTGTCAAATGGGTCCCCCCGCCAACCATGAGTGTTTTGGTACTTCCAGTTTGGACTCACTTGGAATACACTGCCCTCCTTCTCTGTCCATTTCACCATGTCCTGGTTTTTCAGGTCATCAGCTTCCTAATTTGCAGCACTTAATAGGTGCCACTTATCAGAATGGCAAACGTAAAGCTGAAAAGTTCGGCACTTCAGTCCATTAGGCTGGTTGTAAAATAAGATGCATTGTTATGGGTCGGACAAAGGAATCTTAGCCCAGCTACTGGTGGAAAGGATCGATGGCATAAAAATTACTGCAGCAAATCTGAACACTAATTGACGCACACAGAAGTTTTCTATAGAGGATTCCAGACCAGGTTACACCTTCCACCTGAGAAGGCAGCCCACGACTCCTGATAGAAGCTGGTAAAAGATTGGGCGCTCTGATATTCTGTGCAGCACATCAGTTCACAGTAAAGCACTTGAACTGCCAGAGGAGCTGTCACTGAAATACTGCTGTGCACCCATCCTATGTAAAGGCTTCTGTGACGGACAGCTGATCTAGGTCAGACTCCCACCAGAGGGCTGGAGCCTCTCTCTGATTGGCTACCAAGAGGGGGTGGAGCCAGCACTTTGGGAGGGAGAATAAAAATGAGCTGCTTCTGATCCAGGTGGGGTCTAGGGCCACAGAATCGCCCAGTTGCAATCCAGCAGGGGAGTTGCTCCTTGATGTAATTCAATAACCCCCTCACTTCCGGCTGACCCCAAATTTAAGTCCTTCCGGCAGGCAGGCCGGAAGTGCTTGGTTCTACCCAGAGCTGTGCCAAACCTCTTACATCGGCAGGCAATAAAGTTGTGGCCTGATTTGACCTAAAATATAAGTTGTCATCTCTCGATATTCACTGTTGAAGGCGGTCCGTCGGGCGGAGATGCCTGGGCACGCAACTTATATTACACATAAAAGATTTCCTATATTAAGACTGAACTCAATGGAATTTCCCTCTGTGCAAAGCACAGTCAATTGTGATGTGTGCACATATAGCTATTGGGTCAACTAACAAAAGTTAGATATCTCAGTTCGGGGGGGGGGCAGGAATATTTTAAGGGAATTTACAAGCATGTGATGAAGCATAATCTGTCCAAAGATGAAGTACAATATGTTGTGGCCAAACAGATATGTAATTCCATAGGCAATAGCATGTGGTGTGTACGAAGTTTTCAAAATTAACAGAAATGAACAGTGCAAGTGAACATGCAACAGGTGAAACCATGCTCAATGAATGGCTGTGCTGTGGACTGCCATACGTTCACAAGATAATGCCAAACTAATAATGCCCATGACGAAAGACAGATCACATGATAAACAGGGTACAATCTTCTCACCTCCCAAAGATAACACTTCATACATATTTTTGGACACACTCTCTCTCTCTCTCTCTCTCTCTCTCTCTCTCTCTCTCTCACACACACACACACACACACACACACACACACACACCTCCCTCAGTTGAGAAACACCATACTAGACCCTTATGAAACACACTTCAAACGTTACAAGGACATTCTTATACATTGCCTCAGTTATCCTTACAAGACGACTGTGGTGGATCTTAGGGTCTCAAATTTTAGTGGCACCAAAATTCGGCACCCCCTGCCTCTTGCGCTCCATTCTAAATAACATTTGCGGCGGCACTGAGGCTCCGCCCAGTGTGATTGAAGTACTCACTCTTCCCTAAATCTGCCTCTGAAGACGGCTGCATTCAGACGACACACTTAACCATACTTCAGCACTACATAAACAAGTCTAAATGAGCAGTGAGCTCATTGCTCCCCTCCTCTGGCGTGGCCATGAGGAGGAGACTGGAAGCTTTTTCTATTAGCAGTTACTTGGTGTATTTGAAAGCAGACAAACTGTGGTAACAATCGCCTAGGAAAATAAGCCAGCTTCAAACTGTGATGAATGATCCTGCCTTGCTCCCTAAGCCACAGTTA
This sequence comes from Podarcis bocagei, assembly GCF_964188305.1. Taxonomy (NCBI): domain Eukaryota; kingdom Metazoa; phylum Chordata; class Lepidosauria; order Squamata; family Lacertidae; genus Podarcis; species Podarcis bocagei. The sequence continues at coordinate 16,450,513 of NC_138143.1, forward strand.
ACATTAACCTTTGCCTGCTTTCCGGACACGAGAAGCAACTGTGATTGCCTGGAAGCAAGCAGTCCTTCTGGCCATATTGGAAGAAGAGAAGGGAGTTTGGAAATTACGAGCTGTGCAGTGCATATAATCTGTGTACAAGGGATCCCTGAAAGGTAGGCCAGTGCTAGTTTATCCATGTTGCCAATGGGAACAGGCAAAGAGACTAGGCAGGCATAGGCAAACTCGGCCCTCTGGATGTTTTGGGACTACAATTCCCATCATCCCTGACCACTAGTCCTGTTAGCTAGGGATGATGGGAGTTGTAGTCCCAAAAACATCCAGAGGGCCGAGTTTGCCTATGCCTGGATTAGGAGAACAGTAGCATGCAGTAGTTTGCCTAAGGCCACCTAGTGAATAATGACTGAGGTAAGATTTTATCCAAGAGGGACATGGGTGGCGCTGTGGGTTAAACCACAGAGCCTAGGGCTTGCTGATCAGAAGGTTGGCGGTTCGAATCCCCGCAACAGGATGAGCTCCCATTGTTTGGTCCCAGCTCCTGCCAACCTAGCAGTTCGAAATCACGAAGTGCAAGTACATAAATAGGTACTGCTCTGGCGGGAAGGTAAACGGCGTTTCCGTGCACTGCTCTGGTTTTCCAGAAGCGGTTTAGTCATGCTGGCCACATGACCCGGAAGCTGTACGCCGGCTCCCTCGGCCAGTAAAGTGAGATGCGCGCCACAACTCCAGAGTCATCCACGACTGGACCTAATGGTCAGGGGTCCCTTTACCTTTAAGATTTTATCCTGTGACTTCCCTGCCAACAGCTTACATGTATGCTATAGCAGCTCACTAAAATAACAGCTAGAATATTAAAACATACCTTACATCATTTTTTTGGATGTGGCCGAACATTTCATTGCATCACTCGTAATGTGTGCTGGCATGTTAAAATGTCCATCCGTACTTGAAAAACGCATCAGCGGTTGGGTGTGTCCTGAAGAAAATACTCTCCCCCTCACACCCAGAGCCCAGATCTTTTGGTACCTTCATACTTTTGGTCCATGACCTCCCATCATGCAATCAGAACATTGGCCTCTTTGACCAAAGAAAGGTGTTCGTCGGTGGTTTCCTTTTGAAGGGAAGCTTTCGTTCAAGGAGTACCTTTTCTACTAAGTGGCTACAGTAAGGAAGAAAGCAAAACTCTGAAAGAAGATGCTATCTCTCCACAACACCCACCCCTTTCTCTGAGCCAACTGCTTTAACAGCCCTGCTTTTTAAACGCTGCTCTGTTTGACCCTTGGATGAAGGCATCCACTGCTAGGCAACACCATTTCTTTGCTGGTCTCCTGGGCGGCCACTTGAGACTGGTTTCTTTGTATTTATATGCAAAAAACAACAACAGCCCAACCACTTCACTTGGCCCATCATATTCTATATTCCCTTTGCTATTTATTATCTGACATATTTTTGCTTGGATAATAACTTATTGCCTGGCAGCTATAATCCGGAATTTGTGACAGTCCGTTTTGTTGCCATAGAAATGAACATAGTATATGGGGGGAAACCAGCATTATTGCAACTTGACTGTGGTTGGAAGAAACCATGGGCTCAAAAGCATATGGGGAGGGGGGCAGGAGGCCATTGAAAACTCAAATATCATCAGCAGTTAGCGAGAGCACTAAATACAGTAGAAAGAAAGGACCTGGTCAGGCACTTTTAGTCGGTTTTTTTTTTTTTTGGCTGAAATACTAAATAGAATGCTTTTGTTTACATCCCTCAGAAGACCAGTTTTTCCCTGGGGCCACCAGCTGCTGATTTTTATATTATGAATTCTGCATTCATACTTCAAGCCTGCTTTAGAAAGTTCTGAAGAACCAGAAGACGAAAGAAAGATTGGCTTAGCGTGTAGTGCCTCTGCGACGGCAGATTCTATCTGATACACTCGCATGCCTCCGTTCCTTGTCGCTGTCAAAAAGTTCATTTGTGTCATTATACACAGAAACATAATACATTTTCAGCTATCGATTCAAGGCAATATTTAAAGAAAAAAGTAAAAAAACAAAACAAGTGAGAGTCTTGTTTACTGTAAGCACGCATGGAATAACAATGTTCATACAATATATTCAGAAGAAGTGTGTACTGAATAAAAGCCAACTAAGGATGATGTTACATACTTTATATGAACAGTTTCTTAAAAAGAACAGAACATAGGAAGAGCTTGTCTGTTCTCACAGTTGCCAATCAGATGCTTATAGGAAGCAGAAAAACAGGACCCGAGGGCAACAGCAGACCCTCCAAGTATCCCTTTTCCCCAGGGACAGGTCCCGGATTTACAGAAGCTGTCCCGGTTTCTGATTTGACCCTGGAATATCCCGCTTTTCCTTAGGACATCTCTATTTTCAGAAGAGAAATGTTGGAGGGTGTGGAGTTCTGTGACCCCCAAGCCAAGGAGATAAGTAACTATAAAACCTTTAGAACACATATGAAGGCAGCCCTGCCTAGTAAAGTTTTAATGTTTTATTGTGTTTTATATCTGTATTTTCCACTCCATAAGACGCACCCGACCATAAGACGCACCTAGTTTTTAGAGGAGGAAAACAAGAAAAAAAATTATTCTGAACGAAACAGTGGATGTATGATTTTTATGGTTCATGCTGTGGCCACAGACATGATATGTGATTTGACGGTGTGTTTGGGGTGACCCAATGCAAAAATCCTGAGAATCCATGTGGATCTGTGCTTTGTAACCACGTTTTTGCGCCATTGCGGCCCACGAAACAGTTGATGCGTGATTTTTTTTGGTGCAGGCTGTAGCCATGGACATGCTATGTGATCTGACGGTGAATTTGGGGTGACCCAAATGCAAAAATCCTGAGGATCCATGTGCTTTTACCTCCCCCCTCCCAGGCAGCCTCCTTTATCTCTAGAGTCCCTTATCTCCCTCCCAATCGCTTGCCGATCAGCTGCTCAGCAGCTTCGTTTCAACACCCCCTTCCCTCTTTCTTAAAAAAAAAAAGCACGATCTGCTTTTTGCCCCTGGGAAATTCGGCTCCAGGGACCACGCATTCGCTCCATAAGATGCACAGACATTTCCCCTTACTTTTTAGGAGGAAAAAAGTGTGTCTTATGGAGCAAAAAATATGGTATGTTGGAAGCCACCCAGAGTGGGCAACCCAGTCATATGGGCGGGGTACAAATAATGTTGTTGTTGTAGTCTCTCCTCCTCCTCCTCCTCCTCCTCCTCCTCCTCCTCCTCCTTCTTCTTCCTCCTCCTCCTCCTCCTCCTCCTCCTCCTCCTCCTCCTCCTCTTCTTGAATAGGATGCCCCTATTTTCATTGGCTACCTCATGAGAAGAGAAGACTCCCTGGAAAAGACCCTGATGTAGGGAAAGACTGAGGGCACAAGGAGAAGGGGACAACAGAGGATGAGATGGTTGGACAGTGTTCTCGAAGCGACCAACATGAGTTTGACCAAACTGCGGGAGGCAGTGGAAGACAGGAGTGCCTGGCATGCTCTGGTCCATGGAGTCATGAAGAGTCGGACATGACTAAACGACTAAACAACAACATTTTCATTGGAGAAATGTTGGAGGCTATGCAACAGAACTTGGCCCAATTGTGATTTCTAGCAGGTGGCATTGAGAGGCATAGGGCCTCCGGCAGTGAAGGTAGCTCTGCTGGGACTGAATGCCTTCAGAATGCAGATGTGTGACTGCATGTATGAATGTTCTCCCACACAATAAAAGAAAAAGAAAGTGGTCTCCCACCATTAGCAGGAACCAGTTTTTCCTCGTGCCACTCATCTTGGAAAAGGTGGCTTGTCTTTTCCAGGGCAGGGGCTGTGGGCCCATCACAGTGCATTCAACCAAATTCTACACTCCTGTAACTTAAGCCCATTAGTTCTGTTCCAGAGGCAACAGAGAACATGTCTTCGCCCTTGCCCTCCCCACACTTCTTTAAGACAGCCCTTAAGGTATTTGAAGAGTGTTATCCTGGCGCTTTGAAGTCTTCTATTCTCCACATAAAGCATGCTCACTCCCGTCAACCTTTCTTCATTTTCCAAAACAGCGGACCATCATTATTGCTCTCCTGTAGACTCATTCCAGTTTATCTACATCCTTCTTTAGAGTCCTTTGGAGGTAGGGGTGGGCACGTGCAAATATAAACAGTAACAGCTTTGCCTCTTTCACATACGTTTTCTGCCCTGAAATCTCTTTTAGATGCACCACATCTGGAATTTAGGAGTGAATTATATGGACAAGACAGGGAGTTGGCAAAAGAGGCTGCTGAACAAAGGGCTCTCTAATGGGCACTCTGACTGACTCAAAGTTACACCCAATTATTTTTTTCTCATGCCCACTACCTTAAGGGGAGCATGTAAAATGCTCACCATTCTGCTAAAAGGGGAGGTTTCACGATAGCTACATGTTGCTTCGTGCATTGTGGTCATATGCAGTCAGTAAGAACAGCTATAAGCCGATTGAAACAGGCTTCAGATTTTCCCACATAGACAACGCTGGGTGTGCCGGGAAAGTATTTTGATGATGGGTAATGGTTTTAAAACAAGGAAAAGCTCTGCTGAACTTCCAAGTGCCATCATCTCCTTCTGTAAAGCGTGTTCTCACTAGCAGAGAGCACGTGTTGCGGTTGGGGAGCAGGCCACCATCATGACTAGGCAAATTTGGGAACCCAAGATGAAAAAGGGTTAATTGGGTCGCTGGGGAATTTTGGGTGTTGCAAAATTGGAGGAGGGGTTTAGAGTCTATAAATTGAGGAGCTAGACTAGGGGACTTCCTCTTGGCCGTTTTGCATCGGATCACATGGAGCATTTGGACAATCTTCTCATTGTCTGGTTACATTTCTTTATTTCTTTATTTCCCCTTTCCTTTTAATCCTCTCCAGTCCCTTAAATATTTTAATTCCCCCCTTTTCCTGTTCGATTTCCCACCCCACCCCTTACCCTGCCCTGTGGGAAGATTCTCCCTGTATCTGTGGCTTGCCTTTCCCAATAGGGAGAGAGCCCCCATTAGGGGCTTTCTTTCACAAAAAGGTTTCCTCCATTTTGCTTGTTGAAATTGTGGGGCTAGTCAGGGCTGTTCCCAGCTTAGCTGGAATCACTTTCGTTTATAGTACCCCGAAGGTTGGCTTTATTTTGAGTGTGTGCAGCGCTGTTGGCCAAATTTTAAGCTAGCCTTGGGTGGGAGCACTAATTTGAGTTCTTTTAACATTGCTATGAGACTAAGATTCTCAAGAGCTGAAGCAGGGAGGCCTATTCGGCCTGCACATAACTTCCAAGCCTGAGTCTGCTACAGGTAGCAGTTAATTGTTAAGTCTCTGACACGTGATTCATGATCTCTATGTATCTGCTTCCAGGCCCAGTTGCTGCTAATGTATATCTGAGGCAGACAGAGGGCCCCAGAGGCTCCCTGTCCCTCCAAGGACTATGAGCACTCTGTATATGCTCTTGAACTCTGCTGTTTCTGAACAAGTTTATTTTCTTTAAGTTTGTTTTGCTCTGATAGTGGCGACTGCCATTGTGGCTTAGTGGCTAAGTGCAGGACTAGGACCTGGGAGACAGGGTTCATATACCCTCTTAGCCATTGTTATAACAAAACAAAACAAACTGCTCTTTTTGAGCTATTCTGTTGCTGGGTAGTTCGGCCCATTTGTGATAAAATAACTTTGGGTTTCTTGAAGGGGTGCTTCCCTCTAAAAGGGCAAGCAGGGGTACCCGGACAAGCTGTGGGCTACCTCAACTTTGCTATTTCACTGGAAACATTTATGCCTGGCCTAGAAGGTGATCCTAGGGCTTTGCCCTAGAATTCGATGGCCTGGAAGCGTTTCCGGCCTGAATAGTGTCCCCATGTGGTCCATGAAGCATTGGTTTCACTGGGTCAGCGCATAGTGCCAGTAATGCCTAGGTTGCAGGATTGGTCCCTGTATGGGACAGCTGCATGCTCCCCCATTGCTCTACCTGGACACTTAGGTCCTTTTGGTGGTTACCTCACTGCAAGGGATGTAACGGGTGCCACATTTGCAATATGCAACTGGGAGAAAGCACCTTTGCGTGCCCGCATTGCAGTTTGCTCTGTGCGTTGCAGAGCACGGCGCTGCACGGGCTGCAATTGCATTGCATTGCAAGGAGATCTGCAGTTGCATTGCACGGAGGGTGTTGTTGCATTGCACGGAGGGTGTTGTTGCATTGCACGGAGGGTGTTGTTGCATTGCACGGAGTGTGTTGTTGCATTGCACGGAGTGTGTAGTTGCATTGCACAGAGTGTGTGTACATTGCATGGAGGGTGTAGTTGCATTGCACAGAGTGTGTTTTTTGCATTGCACAGAGTGTGTGTGCATTGCATGGAGTATGTAGTTGCATTGAACTGAGGGTGTGTGCAGGGCATGGAGTGTGTAGTTGCATTGCATGGAGTGTAGTTGCATTGCATGAAGGGTGCGTGCATTGCAGGGAGTGTGTTTTGCATTGAACGGAGTGTGTAGTTGCATTGCACAGAGGGTTTGTGTGTGCATTGCACAGAGTGTGTAGTTGCATTGCACGGAGGGTTTGTGTGTGCATTGCACAGAGTGTAGTTGCACTGCACAGAGCGTGTTTTTTGCATTGCACGGAGTATGTAGTTGCATTGCATGGAGAGTGTGTGCACTGCACGGAGTGTGTTTTTGCATTGCACAGAGTGTGTGTCTGAAAAGGAAGCTGGCTCGGCGGCAGATTGGTTGGGACTCCTTCAGGGGTTCTGGCCAGCATCGGCCCTGTAAATTCACATATCATGATGGCAGCACAAGATGCCCCCTGCCCAAGCAGGGGCGGAAAGTTGGCAAGCAATAGCTCAATATCTTTTGCCCATATTCCCATTTTATTTAGGGATCCAGTTGGATATCGTTGCTAAACATGCCACTTGCATATGGAGAAGCTGTCTGCCTTGAAGGAAGTTATTTTGTAATACTTCCTCTGTAGCAAGTGATGCTTCATCAGATCCGATCTTGCTGGGTCACTTAATTAATCTTCCCACTAGGCCAGGCTGCCTGCGGCCTGAGGTCCCCTTACCTTTGTGTACGCCTACCAAGCGTGGTGAAGGCAGATATCAGGTGATGGTAGCAATTCCTGACCTGAATGTATGCAATAGTAGTTCGCCATGGCAGGATACCTTGAACCTGCACAGGGATTTTCAGGTTCAGGCTGGTGCTGCTGGATCTTTGCCCTTTGGTTTTTATTTCAAGGGCGGCTGGTGAGCAAAGCTATGGCCTCAAGCCCGGTGTGGTGAGGCAATCATGTGACATAACTTTTCTTGAGTTTTCCCCATTGTAGTAGCAGTTCACGTGGCCCGAGGAGTTCAGTGACCATCGGATCTGCTTTTGGTCTGATAACCAGGTAGTGGTGAGCGTCTTGGCAAAACAGTCCTCACGCTCTAGCACAGTCTCCGCCCCTCCGCTCATGCTCTCGAGCTGCGCCACTTAAGGTTTAATATTGTGTTTTCTACTCTCCAAATTACGGGATCCTCTAATGATGTCGCTGACACTCTATCCGATTTTCAGATGAAGCGCTTCAGATCCTGGGCTCCAGACTCAGCTATTGCCAGATTTTTTGCAGACCACCTGTGGTATTTTGACAACAATTAGTAATTACAGAGAGTGGCAGCTTCCATTTCCCCTTCTGCTTTTACCTATTAGGGGAAGGCCTGGATGGATTTCTTAGCCTTAAGCTGGCAGTTCTCCGCCATTCAGAAGAATTGGCCCCCATCCCCTGAGCAGATCCGGCAGTATTTGGTCCACCTGCTGCAGATTGGGCATGCGGTTATAACTATCAGAATTCAGTCCACTGCAGTGTCTGTTACACTGAAGCTTTATTTTTCAGAGACCCTTGTATAAGGTTTGTAGTGAGCAGGCCCTTGGAAGGTTGGAATAGGCTCCAACCTCATAGGACAGTGGGCAGGAAGTCGGTCAATTTTTACCTATGCAGTATCTGCAACAAGTTAAAACTTGTTTGCTGTTTAAGATCAAGGCAAGACTCCTGTCAGTAGTCCATTGCATTTTCGCACTGAGGGTTGGGAAAATGGTTGTTGGAGCCAGCACGGGGCTGAGAGTCCAGAGGCTTATTGCTTCAGGACTTTTCCTTACCCTTTGGAGCTTGTCATCGGAGTTGGGAACGCTAAAACAGACTTAGTGGGCAGGAGTGCCACAATCAGGCTTCCCGCCACAGGTGAGGAGGGCCCTTGCCCGGTTATAGAAGAGAATATTTGGCTTTTTATTCCCTGGGGGCTGGCCCGCTCCTAGTGCATGAAAATGGGTTCCCGTTAGCCAGACATCAATGTGCTTACGTCATGCACCAGTTATTACGGCCTGCGGCTTGCTTACCGCTGAACACTCCTCATTCCTTACGATTAGGTGCTGCTGCAAAGGCTGCACACTGGGGGCCTGTCAGTAGACAGGATTGTGAATACGGGTCATTGGAAGTCTGACGCTGACAAGGGTTATATCAGGAAGTGTCACAATGATGTCTGTGCTGATGCTTGTCTGTTATTTCCTTTTCCTCCCCCCTTCTTCTTTTTTTTCCCCCCTCCTCTCTTTTCTTTTTTCATAGGAGCAGCTGTGCACATTTGGGCCACAGCATTGTACACTAGGCTGGCAAGCATGTTGACAAGTTTGGACTGGGGCGCCATTTCAGTCTTCCTGCCCATGTGAACATATCCTGGATCTCCAGATGGGGAATACTTTGGGAGGAGATCCTTCCTTTGGTGCGGTCGAGTGTGACCTGTGCAGGTCCTCCCGCAGTGCTGGTGGTACAGCTGGGCGAGAATGTTTGCTGTCTTCCTCCAGCATAAGTTTGCATTCCTGCATGCAAGAGGGCTTGGATTGAGTTGGTGGCAGCTCTCCCTGGACTCAAAATAATTTAAGGCATTGGTTCAAGGTGGTATGGAGGGGGGGTTGGAGCACCTGTCCCCTCCAATGCGCAAAGATGTTCCATTAAGGGAATTCAAGGATTCACCATGCTTTTGTCGACCCCTTTCGAGGGGTAGGGCCATGCCAGAGTCCTTGGGAGCATTTGGGGTGAGCTTGAGTCTGATCCTGGTTCATTGCTCCCCCATGCTATTTACTGGAACTGACGATATGGTGGGGCCCAGTCGTCAGTGCTGCCCTGCTGAGGTCAGGTGCAGCTAGTCTGGAACCAATGCCTAGACAAACTACCACCGAGCAGGCCAGGAATCATGTTAATAAGGCGGTGGATAATAGAATAAAATAAATAAAGTAAATAAAATAACAAATAAAATAAAATAGGTCCTTGCTTTAGGTGGTTCTGTAATATTGCACCCTGCTAATTTTCTTCAAGGCTGTTGCCCTCTTTAGGGCAGATGGGGTGCATCTTTCCCCTATGGGGAGCGACACCTGGCGGGATGTGATTGTTTTGGGATTCATTCCTCCCCCACAATGTTTGCTGGTACTGACGATATGGTGGGGCCCAGTCGTCAGTGCTGCCCTGCTGAGGTCAGGTGCAGCTAGTCTGGAACCTATGCCTAGACAAACTACCACCGAGAAGGCCGGAAAGCGTGTTAATAAGGCAGTGGAAATAAAATGCAGGTCGTTGGAAATCGAATGCATTCAAAGGTTATGTTCGTTAACATTATTGGTGTCTTACAAATTTTGCTTGTTTTATCTTAGGTTTAGCAGCTGTCCGCATCTGGATGGTGGGGGACAGCATCATCCACTGGGCTGGTGTAGCAGCACGACAGTCACAGTCGGAAAAGGGTCCAGGTCTTGGCCTTCCTCCACATATTCAGTTGTCTTGGCTGTCCAGACGGGGAATGCGCTGGCCGGAGCTCCTGCCTCGGATCCGGAGGCAGTTGCTAAGGGAAGGACCCCCATCGGCCATTGTGGTGCAGCTGGGTGAGAACGACCTGGTTTCTACGGACTGTTTTTCCCTGCGTGCTGCAATTTTGTCGGACTTGGAGGCGCTGCGGGCAATGGTGCCAACAGCGAAAATATTTTGGTCAAGGCTGCTACAAAGGCGTGCTTGGAGGGGCAGTCGTTGCCCAGCCGCCACTGAGAGAGCCAGAAAACGCATCAACTCCGCAATGTCAAAAAAAAGATCTTGGAGCTGGGCGGAGATGTGATTTTTCATCCTGAGATTTCCTCTCAGAGGCCATCATTCTTTCGAGATGATGGCGTGCACCTTTCTGCTTCGGGTAATGAGGCTTGGTTAGGTGCAGTGGTGGCCAAGCTGAGGTCTTGGCTGGGGCTGTGAGTGGTTTGGCGGTGAGCTGTGGGCTCCATGGCGGTTAGGCATTGGTTAAATTGGTGCTTGGAGGGGTAAGGTGCCTATCCCTCCAAATGATGCGAATGGGAATTCCGTTAAAGGAATCCAGGGGCTTGCCATCCTTTCGTCCTTGTCCGTGGAGCCGGACTTGGGCCGGGCAAGACCCCACCGGAACATGAGGGTGAGAGGTGTTGGACTGCATTTACCCAGCCTCATTTCTCCCCAATACTTGTTTCCCACGCTGGCTTCCGGTGGTGTCTGGAAGTGCCAGCACTGTCCTTGGGGGGGCAAGGACAGATAGTCATAACCAATGCCTAAGCAACCACTCACATTTTCTGTATTTAAATAAAGTTGTGGCCAAAATTATGCCAAAAACCTTAAACAAAAATTAACGTGTGCTGTGTGAATTTTTTTGGGGGTGGCACTGCGGAACTCAACACGCAAAGCGTGTTCTCACTAGCAGAGAGCACGTGTTGCGGTTGGGGAGCAGGCCACCATCATGACTAGGCAAATTTGGGAACCCAAGATGAAAAAGGGTTAATTGGGTCGCTGGGGAATTTTGGGTGTTGCAAAATTGGAGGAGGGGTTTAGAGTCTATAAATTGAGGAGCTAGACTAGGGGACTTCCTCTTGGCCGTTTTGCATCGGATCACCCGCCCCCCCTCCCTTTTATAGGATGGTTCTTGGGTTCATTTGACCTTGCTATGCCTGTCATGGGGTCGTTCGCCTTTGAGCGGGGGCCTGGTAGGAATTTTGCCATTTGGCTGATTGGCTCTTGCCACTTGGTTTTTGCCTACTGCGTAGCAAATCGTCACAACTTGTAAGGTTGGCGGTTAGGCATTGGTTAAATTGGTGCTTGGAGGGGTAAGGTGCCTATCCCTCCAAATGATGCGAATGGGAATTCCGTTAAAGGAATCCAGGGGCTTGCCATCCTTTCGTCCTTGTCCGTGGAGCCGGACTTGGGCCGGGCAAGACCCCACCGGAACATGAGGGTGAGAGGTGTTGGACTGCATTTACCCAGCCTCATTTCTCCCCAATACTTGTTTCCCACGCTGGCTTCCGGTGGTGTCTGGAAGTGCCAGCACTGTCCTTGGGGGGGCAAGGACAGATAGTCATAACCAATGCCTAAGCAACCACTCACATTTTCTGTATTTAAATAAAGTTGTGGCCAAAATTATGCCAAAAACCTTAAACAAAAATTAACGTGTGCTGTGTGAATTTTTTGGGGGGTGGCACTGCGGAACTCAACACGCAAGCACAGGATAGAGTCCTGGGAGAAAAGTATGTTTCGTTTTCAGCCAGAGGCCTTAAAGCGCTGTTGCCTGGTTTATAATTTTGAAAACAACCCCTGTATTGCTCCTTAAATATTACAAATGTATCGCATTTTTTTCCTATGCTACAGTAATAAAAATCATATTTAAATAAGTGTGGGGAAAGCCAAGCTAAAAGTCAGTCTACGGTTCATCCATATTAGCACCCAGAAGCTAGCTCAACTAAGGCATTTGTAGTGCAAAAACGTACTTTTTCTCAGTCATTGGTGCTCAGTCTCACAGGACCAGCACTTCCATGAGACAGTGAGGCGGGGGGGGGGGGGTGCTCCACAGACATACCACCACCAGAGAAGCAAGGATTAGTGGCCGTATTCCTGTGAGATTTCCCAAGAACCCCACAAAATCTTGTGAGAGCACCTTGCTTACCTGGGTCTTGTGAGGGTCATACGAGAGTTCTGGAAGATTCCATGCGCTCTTGCAGAACTCTTGCATGCTCTCACAGGGCTCTTGTGAGATCTCACCAGAACCTGGAAGCCACAGCTGCACGATCCTGGTGAGTGAGGCTTTGGCGGGGGTGACAGGGGGGGGCACATGCCAGAACCCCGGCCCAGTATACCTGAAGGAGCATCTCCACCCCCATCGTTCTGCCCGGACGCTGAGGTCCAGCGCCGAGGGCCTTTTGGCTGTTCCCTCACTGCGAGAAGCAAAGCTACAGGGAACCAGGCAGAGGGCCTTCTCGGTGGTGGCACCCACCCTGTGGAACTCCCTCCCATCAGATGTCAAAGACATAAACAACTACCTGACATTTAGAAGACATCTTAAGGCAGCCCTGTTCAGGGAAGTTTTTAATGTGTGACATTTTGATGTATTTTTAATCTTTGTTGGAAGCTGCCCAGAGTGGGCGGGGTACAAATAATAAATTATTCTTATTCTTATTCTTATTTCACTTCAGCTGCAGGAGCAGGAGGATTCTCAACGGATTGCTTTCAGTATTGATGGATTCTACATCCTTCTGTCCACAAAGGGTGGGTGTGGTTGCCTGTTAGCCATTTGTTGAAAGGTGGGCATACTTGTAGAGATTCTTCTTAGGGACAGCTTAGAAATTTGATCTTTGTTAATATTGATATGAACAAAATAATTGCAACTTCATTATCCACCCACTTCCACATGTCCTGAATGTTCCAATGCAGTTACAAGTTGTGATGTATCCTATCCAGTGCCGAATTTACGTATAAGCTAAACAAGCTCTAGCTCAGGGCCCCACTCTCTTGGGGGCTTCCAAAAAATTTAAAGGAAAAAAAGAACTGGATGTAAATTTCCAAAATATAAGTTAAAACACAAATAAAATAAAACCTACATACAGCAACAGTGTTTTGTGTTGTATAGGCTCCTGTGATGTAAGTCATGGGCCCCACCTGCTAGTCTGCTCCCTAAAATATCACTGGTTTGCTCCTTTCTATATATAGGGTGCCTACATTCTGTATGTGCAAATGGCTTTAGATACCTATTAGGTCCATAAATGACCATATAGCATATGTTCAACAGCGATAATTTGTTGTTGACAAAGGACGGCTGGACATATAAAGGGCCCAGTGGCGTAGCGTGGGTTGTCACCACCCGGGGCAAGGCAAGTAATTTGCGCCCCCTAACCCTAACCCCCAGATGTTGTGCCCGGTGCGGCCGGCTCCCCCTGCACCCCCCACGCTACGCCGCTGCCCATTCCGCCAGTGGTGTGGCGTGGGTTGTCAGCACCCGGGGCAAGTAATTTGCGCCCCCTAACCCGTGGATTTGCACCCCCTAACCCTAGCCCCCAGATGTTGCGCCCGGTGCGGCAGGCCCCCCCTGCACCGCCCACACTACGCCACTGAAAGGGCCCCAATACCTTCAGTAGCTGAGGGCCTCATCAAACCTGACTCTGACCCTGATACTATCCCAAGGGCTCAGGGAAGACTTTAGCATAGCTATAAAGCACAATTGATTAAAAGTTTATTGAATTAAGACCTGATTTTCCCATGATGATTTAGCACTGCTGGTGCAGGCCCTTATTGTACGCTGCTTGCAAGTGCGTTTTAGAAAAAGTCTCACAAGATCTTTGCAGGCAGGAAGTATTTATCAGCATAATGCAAAGATAAGCTCTCATACAATGGCAGAATCATGGCAAAGCCCCCAGTCAATAATGTATTAGGATCAATAATTACAATACATTAACTAAAATAACTACAGTAATTCTATTCTGAAGCCCCTTTCCCCCATTTTCCTGGCTAGCTGTCCTTCTTTGTTTGAGAGAAACAATGAGACAAAGGAGTATTCACCTCTTATCTCCTAACTTGAACTTACACAGGATGCGAAATTTGCACTAAATGCAAAAGGGTTTGGTGTTTACTTAGGCTTTACGCATACAATATTTTATTCTAGAATCGATGGAGAAGGAGTATTTGGTTCCCCGCCCCATATAGTTCATCCACAATCTAGGTTTGCTGCATATTTTTTGTAGTAGTAATAAAATAATAATAATAATAATAATAATAATAATAATAATAATAATAATAATAATAATAATAATAATTTATTTATTTATACCCCGCCCATCTGGCTGGGTTTCCCCAGCCGCTCTGGGCAGCTTCCAACAAAAGATTAAAAATACATTAAAACACCAGTCATTAAAAACTTCCCTAAACAGGGCTGCCTTCAGCATATGTCCTTGAAAAGTACTTCTTTAGGAACTGGTTTCAATCTACATTTTATTGTAGACCAAGTCTACATTACACCGCAGTGTGACTATTTGAAAACAGATGAAAACTGATGTAGGTGATCCCAAAAATGGGCAAGTATATCCACACCTGACCAACAGCATTGTGGTTGGGCATATACAATGGTACCTCGGTTTACGAACTTAATCCGTTCTGGAAGTCCGTTCTTAAACCAAAACCATTCTTCAACCAAGGCGCGCTTTCCCTAATAAGGCCTCCCGCTGCTGGTGCCCTTCCACCGTTCAGCTTCCGTTCATAGACAGAGGTAAAGTTTGCAAACGGAACACTACTTCCGGATTTGCGGAGTTCGTAAACCAAATAGTTCATTAACAGGACAGTTTGTAAACTGAGATACCACAGTATCGCAATCACCACCGCCTTTTTCATTCACCTGGAGCATGTGCAGAAAGGAAAGGGCAAGGCAGTCTGAAGTGGAATAGTTCAGAATCCTATTTTCTTTGTCGATCCCTCTGTAGATCCCTCCACATGCATTTCAATCTCTTCTGCCCACTGGTACAATTTATTCTGGCAGTAAGCAGAGTGACCAGAGTTGTTAGGAGATCCCTATTTGCTAAATGGAGCTACAGTTCTCTGAGTGGTTAAACAGTCAAGTTCCTCTTCCAATGGAACTCTGAGAGGGATAGGGGTCTCCAAACATCTCTCAGCACCCTTAAGGAGAACCCAGGATTCTTTGGGGGAAGCCATGACTGATAACGTGATATGGTACTGCTTTAAATTTGGGTGCAGGTGTGGTCTTAGATCATTTGCAGAAAAGTGTTTTGTTTTGGTTTTTTGGACACAGCAGCGCTCTAAAACCTGATGTCACCAACTTGGAGCCTGAAGTGGTACAGACCGCTTCATCTCCATTACAATGTGTTTAGACAATGTGTTTAGACTAAGTGAGAATCAGGGCCGTCTTTGCTCAGGGGTGCAAAGGGTGCAGGGCACCCGGGCGCTGAATTCGGGGGGGGGGGGGGCGCCAGGCTGAAGCCGCCTAAGCTCTTAACTATCTACCTGTTATGTAATAATAAATAATTTTGATCAAGCTAGAAAAACAAAATACAGTGGTACCTCGGGTTAAGTACTTAATTCGTTCTGGAGGTCCGTACTTAACCTGAAACTGTTCTTAACCTGAAGCACCACTTTAGCTAATGGGGCCTCCTGCTGCCGCCGCGCCGCCGGAGCACGATTTCTGTTCTCATCCTGAAGCAAAGTTCTTAACCTGAAGCACTATTTCTGGGTTAGCGGAGTCTGTAACCTGAAGCGTATGTAACCCGAGGTACCACTGTACATATATACCTAGGTATTACCGAAATGTATACCTATGTTTCACTAAATGACTTTCGACTTTGTGCACTCAATTACCAAAGATGCGCCACGCCAGCGGCAGCGCTTGTCATTCACAATGGCGCCGTGCACTCGAAATTAACTCTTACATCAAAATATTACGTTATGTATTGTATTGAGCTGCTATGAGGCAGTGGGGTCAGTGGCACCTTTGACACGACTGATGTTTCTCCTATGCAGGTGCCTAAACAATACTTATAGGTTTAAGTGTGGTGGTGTTGTATTCTTAAGTATAAGTGTATTGTAAATAAATGAGCAAATAAAAGAGTTTGTTTCTTTTTCCTCCCTTCTTTCGTAAACAAGAGATAAGGCGTAAACGAGGTGTCTGACATAAGCGTAATAAAAGTTAATTTGGGTGCTAAACTAAATTTGGAGGCGCTGGGTGGATCTTTGCACCCCGGCGGCACATATGCTACAGAGAATCATCTTACAAGATGCACCATTACTTTCAAATACCCGCCTGCTCATTCCAAAAGCAGTTTCAGCCACCCAACCTCTACATAATTGGCATTCCCACACGTTGACTGTTTTTAAGTAATCATGAATGCAGCTCCAGGATCGCAAGATCTGAAGAAGCGTTTATGATCTATGACATTGCCAGGCACAAACAAGATGCTTTGAACAGACAAGTGTTATTTATTATGTCTGTACAGCTAAAGTAATCGGGGGCCCGGTAAATGTGGGAGGTGCCACTCAGAACAAGAGCAGTGTTCTCTGCAAATCTCTAAATGTTTATTTTTTTAAAGGCCTTGGTTGCATCAATTGCAAAAGGTGTGCCCAGGCAACAAAGGTGGGGGGGGGAGGGAAAGGTAACAATGCTTCTTTAGCTTTTCCAGGCTTCCCTTTTAATAACTGAGATTCTTCAGAGACAGTCTGTCCAAATGGCATCTGCAAGTACCTGCTTTCATTCCCCCCTCCTGCCACAGTCCCCCCGATCTGGCGCCAGGATATCACAGCTGTCAAGAAATCTAGTTTAGTATAGTAATAGGCTAAACCCCCCCTCAATAACCCACCTATTCACTGTTCCTTGTCCTTATCTTGTTTTTTCTTATTTTTGATCTGAGCAGACATTACTGGACATATGTGTCATTTTTTTATTATTATCACCTTGCTTACAGTCACCTTGAAAATGCAAGGTGTTCCTTAAGCATGTACTTCCTCTTCTCTTTCTCTCTCTCGGTCGATGCAAGAGAGGGGCTCCCCACCCTCGCCACAACAGTAGAGCCAAGACAAAGGAGCTTCTTTTGTAAAAAAAAGAAAAGAAAAGTATGTGAAGAATTTGGAAAGTTTGCTTTTGCTCCTTGAGCTACAAATGCTTTCTGTACAAGAAAATTAGGCTGAGTGCATGCACACAAGCTCACATGAAATGTGAAAGGTGAGAACACCAGTGTTGTTCATTTTGGGGTGGGGTCTATAAATTCATTTCAGCAGAGCTGTTAACTTACTGCCTTGGCTAGGATAAAACACCGCCTTCTTGCTGCCTACACCACTTCTCTAAATCTTACATTTTTGCCATTAGGCAGGCTCAGTGGCGTAGCGTGGGGGGTGCAGGGGGGGCTGGCCACACCGGGCGCAACATCTGGGGGTTAGGGTTAGGGGGCGCAAATCCACGGGTTAGGGGGCACAAATCCACGGGTTAGGGGGCGCAAATTACTTGCCTTGCCCCGGGTGCTGACAACCCACGCTACGCCACTGGGCAGGCTTGCAAGGCTCTTCCACTGAGCTGCTGAAGCCCATTGTCACTTGTCTGGGGAGATCTCCATCTCTTGCTGAACCTGCTTCCTGCTACATGACCTTGCAGCCTGCTTATGTCCAAATCCTTCCAAGTTTTCACCCAAAACCTAAGCCCCAAGTGTATTTCTGGATGCAGAGCATTGGGATTTAATGTTGGCAGGCCCGAGCCTCCTACAGCGTCATCAGCTTTCCCTTTAGCATGGCTCTGATACGGACTTCTGCACTCTTATTGTGGCACATTATGCAAAACAAACATCATAGCTGGCCTGGATGAGATTCTGCCAACGCTCTGACACCAGCAGCAATCGGAGTCAGAAAGGTGGTCACACGGGGCTGCAGAAAGGCACAACCTGAAAGACTCTTGCCTAGGTAAGAACAGAAGAACACATCTGACTGATGTCAAAGGCCAATTTAGTCTGACATTTTCTTTCTCACCCAGTGTCCAAGCCTATAGGCATCTCCCACTGCTGTTTGCCAGCAACTGATTTTGCTGCCTCTGAAGCTGTACTGGCCACAGGTAGTTTGATCCTCCGTAAGTTTGTCTAATCCCCCTTTAAAGTTTACTTTTATTGTATTGGATCGTACTTGTTGTTTTACTGGAGCATTTACACCTGAAAACTAAGGGGAGCTTACAGCATATACAATCTAATCTGATGGCCATCGTCATAAACTTGCGGCAGAAACCTTTGCCATTACACTGTGGGAAAGTTTCTATGCCTTTAGTGGGTTATGGGGTGGGGCTTAGCCAAATTGGGTCCTCCCTTAAAGAGGTCACGTATTGCGGTGAGACCTGGAAACCGACACCCTGTGTTGTGGGTGGGTATGACTGGACAGCCACAACACCCAATTGGTAGGTCCCTCGAAGCTGGGTGCAATCTGGCCAATGGGACACAGTCCAAATGGTTCAAGGGACCTATTTATGCCCATGCCCATGACCCAGAGCTTCCTCTTTCGTCGCGTTCATCAGAACACCCACCCACCTCTCCCTACTTTTAGGGCTTTGCGCTTGACCTTGCTGTGCCGTCGTATGTCGTCTGTCGTTGGGACAGGGGCACGGCAGGAATTTTCCCCACTTGGCTGATTGGCTGTTGCCATTTGGGTTTCGCCTGCCGTGTAGCAAATTGTCACAACTTGTAAGGTTGTGGATAGGCTCTGGTAATAGGGATGGGAGAATTAAAGGAATCCAGGGACTCGATGGTTTGGTCAACTCCCGAGAGGGGGTTGTGCCCGTGCCTGAGTCCAGGGGGCATTTGGGTGGCAGAGATAGCCTGTTCCCGGCTTTCCGCTTATCCAGGTGTTCACCCTTGGCTGACCTATGCTGGTGCCCTGGGTCAGCGCTACCTGCTATGGTGCAGGGAGCTAGTCAAACCAGAGCCTATGCAACCAGTCACTTTCTGTAATCAACAAAGTTGTGGCCTAAATTCTGCCAAAAACCAAACCTAAATTTTAGTCAAGTGTGAATTTATTTAAGGGGGAGGTTTCTGGGTCTGAACACGCGAAATCTAAGTAACCTCTATAACAGAGTCATTCTGTTTAAAACGGGGGGGGGGGAGAGAGAGAGAGATTTACATTTGCAGATTAGAAACTTCAAAAGAAATGTAAAAGAAGAACAACTTGCTCAAAGAGTACAGAATATTTTTTCTCTCTGTGTGTGTAAGCAGTTGCATGCTGCCTTTAAGGCTCAGGTGTACTGTGACATTTTGGGAATTGGGAGTTAAAAATTTGTCAAGGAACAGCCTGCACAGAGACAACTCCCAGGCTGATGCTGGCAAACATCGCAGAAAAGCTTTCTTTTCTCCCCGAGGCAGGAAGACACACCCTAACTTCCTGCCAGAGTCACTTCCTGAGCTTTCAGGTCCATCCCCTATGAACGAGCCACACCTTTGGGGAGCTGTCTGTTTTCGTGCCAGGACATATCAGTCAGCCAACATTATTAACTGTGTCAGTGCCTTTTAATTCAGAGTTGTCCCCCTCCCCCACCTCAAACATATAGACTCTTTTTCCTTTTCAAAGCCTTGACATTTCTGGAAGAAAAAATTTTTCCAGAAAGGAATATTTCTTAAACCAGTCTACTACTTGATTTAAAGCGTAAAAGAAAATCATTGAAATGCGCCCCACAAAACACTGCACTAGATCTTTTAATTTAATTTCAAAGGAAGAGTAGAGGGTGCACTATATCTGCTAAGGGAATGTAAGATGAAGTGTGTGTTTGTGTTGTTGTTGTTGCTGTTGTTGTGGTGTGTATTTATGCACACCACCCCAATCTCTGAGGATTGCAGGATTCCAGGGATTTCAGACTCTTACCCAGGGTTCAGTTTCCTCAGAATGAAGGACAGCAGCGTCTTAAGGATATATGGTTTATTTACACATATATACAACCTGCACCCATGAGGGAGGGGCTTATAGCATTAACACCCCAATAAACTCTTGCTTCTCTCATAGCCACACCCCTGGCTCCCAGCAGAGATCAGGCATGGCTCTGTCACTCAGCTGCCCAGCCTGCTTCTAGCTCCTACACACAACTTTGTCTTTTGTCTTTCCAACAAACAGTAAATTGAGAGAGGGGGACCCGTCCATTTGCCCTCTCGCGCAGAGACACTTCCTTTGTTACCTTAAAAAACCCATACTTAGGCCGTTACCAAGAAACATGCCTGGCTATTCCAGCATTTGAATCCTTTTTGGATTCATGAATTAGAAGGATTCTTACCCCCTTAACTGTTTTTTTTAATTTTTTAATTTATATATAATTTATTTGTTTTAATTTTTATATTGGTAGGTATACATCCAACCCCAGAACCTTACTTTGTTTATGATGGCGATGGTGCTACTGCTACTAATAAAATATGGTTTCACAATGGAGCCAAATATCCGAAGACACTGTACAACACAATGCAAATCTCTCATGAACAACTTATCTCTCCTGAGCCAACAGTCCCCTCCAGGGCTGCCAAGTTGAATAAAATATTGGGGGGACCCAGGCTCCTATGGACACCCCCCTGCTCTCACTACTTTGCCTCTTTCTCTCTATAACTAATCCAGAATGCGGTAGCTAGACTGGTGACTGGGAGCAGCTGCTGAGACCACATAACACCGGTCTTGAAAGACCTACATTGGCTCCCAGTACATTTCTGAGTACAATTCAAAGTGTTGGTTCTGACCTTTAAAGCCCTAAACGGCCTCGGCCCAGTATACCTGAATAAGCGTCTCCACCCCCACCCCCATCGTTCTGCCTGGACACTTCGAGGGCCTTCTGGAGTTCCTTCACTGCAAGAAGAGAAGTTACAGGGAACCAGGCAGAGGGCCTTCTTGGTAGTGGCACCCACCCTGTGGAACTCCCTCCCACCAGATGTCAAAGAGAAAAACAACTACCAGACTTTTGAGAACATCTGAAGGCAGCTCTGTTTAGGGAAGCTTTTAATGTTTGATGAATTACTGTATTTTAATATTTTGTTGGAAGCTGCAGAGAGTGGCTGGGGAAACCCAGCCAGATGGGCGGGGTATAAATAATAAATTATTATTATTATTAAACCTCAGATCATCTTCTTCTTCTTCTTTGGCGATCACTCATAGCCGAGTAAGATTGTCTTCCATGAACACTGTTTTAACAGTGGGCCCATAAGTGACTGTGGAGGCCAGTTCTGGATCCACACCTCCTTCCACAGTGGGGACATAGGTTTCTGGGATGGTGTTCATCACAGCGTGGATTTGCCAAGCGTGCCTTCCTCTTAGCACGTTTCTCCCTTTCATCCTCAGTTCAAGTGTCTTCAAAGCCCATGACACCTTTGGTCAAAGCTGTTCTCCAATTGGAGCACCCGCAGGCCAGTGTTTCCTAGTTGTCAGTGTTTATACTACTTTTTTTAAAGATTTGCCTTGAGAGAGTCTTTAAACCGCTTTTGTTGACCACCAGAATTACACTTTCCATTTTAAAGTTCGGAATAGGGTAGTTGCTTTGGAAGATGATAATCAGGCATCCGCACAACATGACCTGTCCAACAAAGTTGATGTTGAAGAATCATTTCTTTGACACTGTTGAAGAATCATTTCTTTGCTTCTTCCAGTACATTGGTATTAGTTCACCTGTCTTCCCAAGTGATGTGTAAAATTTTTGGGAGACACCATGGATGGAATCATTCGAGGAGTTGGAGACTGCATTTATGAGTGGTCCATGTTTCACAAGCACACAGTAAAGTTGATAGTAGCTCCTATGGTCCCCTCCCTTCTCTCACCACTTTCCCTCATTTTCTTCATCCTCACATACCATTCATCTCATTCTGGAGCTCCCACATCTGTAGCCTATAAATGTGTTCTGCACACATGAAATGGCTTTCCTTGTGGAGTTCTAATATGGTGTTCCTGCCTCCTGGTTTCCATATCAGTGCCCAAAGAAAAGTGCTGTGGCCATTCTGGAGCTATCCAGAGCTAAACCCGGAAGGATTTGAGATTGTGGTCACATTTGCACAATACACTTAAAGTGCTATGCCACCACAAACAGCCATGGTTTCCCCCAAAGAATTATGGGAACTGTAGTTTGTTAAGGGTACTGAAAATCATTAGGAGACCCCTATTCCCCTGCCAGAACTATGATTTGCGGAGTTCCCTGCAGAGAGGGATTGGTTGTTAAACCACACTGTGAATTGTGAGGGGAATAGGGGTCTCCTAACAACTCCCACCACCCTTAACAAAATACAATGCCTTGGGGGGAGGCGTGCCTGTTTAAAGTGGTATCATAGTGCTTTAAATGGGTGGTGTGAATGTGGCCTATGACATATGAGCAATGCTAGTAAAGAATTAGCACAGTTCTGAATGGAAAACGTTTGCCATTCAGCTATCACTAACAGGCTCTGCCGTGCTCTCGGGACATTCTTTCCCATCAGCGAGCACCTTTGAGCTTGACTGAAGGAAGGCTCAATTCCTTCCTTGTGCTCTTCAAAATTACAAAAATGTTCCCCAGAGGGCATCTGAGATCATCGCGCTCCGGTTAATGAAAATCAAGCACATCAAGTTTCCGCCGAACAATTTGGGAGAGAGCTCATAGAAAAAGCAGGAACCTGTCTATTACAGCAGCTTTTGTGTTGGGGTTTTGCAACGGTGGACTTGCGAGAAAGCAGCTTCCTTGCTGGCAGCAGATTGATGGAAATAAGGAAATACAATGACATTGCTCTCAACTCATGGCACGTACCTGGGCGTAGGACATATTTCATACTGTGGGGCTTACTTATGAGTAAACATGTGTAGGATTGCACTGTTAGAACGCAAAGGCTCCGTTTGCACTAAACATTTAAATCCGCATCATACTGCTTTAAACTGTAATGGCTTTCCCCAAAGGAGCCTGGGAGCTGTAGTTTGTGAAGGTGTTGAGAATTGTTAGGAAACTCCTATTCCACTGCCAGAGCTACGGTTCCCAGAGTTTCCTGTGAAGAGGGGTCGATTGCTAAAGCAATCTGGGAACTGTAGTTCTGCAAGGGGAACAGGAGTGTTCTAGCAAGTCACAGCACCCTTAATGAACTACAGTTCCCAAAATTCTTCAGAGGAAGCTGTTGTATCACAGTGCATTAACTATATGGAGTGAAGCAGCCTTAGGAGTCCTTTAGCCTGACATTCAGCAGTCCTTTTCTGAATGAACATTGTCACAAATGAGAAACTTGGTGAGAAATACTAAAACTGCAAATCTGCAGAGCACTGGCTCACTCACTCACTCCAGAAAAGCTGGAGAGAAACCCATATTTTGGAAATCAACTTAAAACACACACAACCTTCTTAATTGCTTGCATTCTGCTTAAATCTTCACTTTCCTGTGACTCACTTAACCATGTGCACAGAATAAAGACAGTCGCCTCTAAAAGCTAGCGCTAATGTTTGTTAATCTTGTAAGGCCCTCATATTAAAGGTATGTAAAACTGGGTTGACCTGTGATGAAAAGCAAGCTGTAAGTATGCCAAATATTGTTAGACCACTTTATCTGCAGGTTTGTATAGGGAAGGGGAAAAAACCACAAGTCTCCTTATGGCTAGGGGAAGCAGGTTTGTTTTTTTAAAAGATGATTAATTGTTTGAGCTTCATTGAACAGTTTCAGAATACATTCCTTTTTTTAAAAAAAAGATGAGCATCTGCACATCAATGATTACAAGAAGGGGGAAAGAAGTCTAAACGTGTGCAGCATTCCTGCATGTAATCGTAAAGCCACACTGAACATTATCAATTTTCTGGATTAACTACTATGCTAAAACTGCTATAGAAGAAGGAAGGAAGGCCTGGTCCAAGCAGGTGCCTTTGCTGCAGGGTAATTTTGAACAAAGTTTGTACTGAACTGGGACGCGGGTGGCACTGTGGGTTAAACCACAAAGCCTAGGACTTGCCGATCAGAAGGTTGGCAGTTCGAATCCCCGCGACGGGGTGAGCTCCCGTTGCTCGGTCCCTGCTCCTGCCAACCTAGCAGTTCGAAAGCATGTCAAAGTGCAAGTAGATAAATAGGTACCACTCTGGTGGGAAGGTAAACGGCATTTCCGTGCGCTGCTGTGGTTCGCCAGAAGCGGCTTAGTCCTGCTGGCCACATGACCCGGAAGCTGTACGCTGGCTCCCTCGGCCAATAAAGCGAGATGAGCGCCGCAACCCCAGAGTCATTCACAACTGGACCTAATGGTCAAGGGTCTCTTTACCTTTACCTTTGTACTGAACTGCAGCTCACTCAGTGGTAGAACACATCCTTTGAGAGCTGTAGTCTAGCTATACCTGGAAGGCAACGGCTTCTCCAATCCTTCACTACAGCCAACTGCTTCAAAGCTGCACTATTCTGCTAGCAATTCTTGACTTTCACCTATGTCCTGTGGTGCCAACCTTGTCACGGTCCAGTTCACGGGCAATCGAAGTCCTGGCTGGGGACGTGGGGACCGGGGGCAAGATGGCAGGGTGGGGGCAGGAACGGTGGTCCAGAAGCCAGGAGTCAGGAAACCAAGAGTCCGAGGGTCAGGAAGCCAAGAGTCCGAGGATCAAGAAGCAAGGAGTCACGAAGTCAAGGGTCCGAGGATCAAGAAGCAAGGAGTCACAAAGTCAAGGGTCCGAGGATCAAGAAGCAAGGAGTCACGAAGTCAAGGGCCCAAGGATCAAGAAGCAAGGAGTCACAAAGTCAAGGGTCCGAGGATCAAGAAGCAAGGAGTCACAAAGTCAAGGGTCCATGGATCAAGAAGCAAGGAGTCACGAAGTCAGGGGTTCGGGGGTCAGGAAGCAAGGAGTCAAGAAGTCAGGGGTCTGAGGATCAAGAAGCAAAGAGTTACAAAGTCAAGGGTCCGAGGGTCAGGAAGCAAGGAGTCACGAAGTCAGGGGTTCAGGGGTCAGGAAGCAAGGAGTCAAGAAGTCAGGGGTCCGAGGATCAAGAAGCAAAGAGTTACAAAGTCAAGGGTCCGAGGGTCAGGAAGCAAGGAGTCAAGGGGCCAAACATAGCAAAGCAGGGAGCGTGTTGCTGTGGCAAAGAGCCAAAGGGAAAATGCTGACCTTATATCCCTTCCCAGCTCTTGCCACCAATCGGCCTCACCTGTGCAGCTGCACCTTGCCTCTTCAGAACAAACTTAGGAAGGCCCCAGTCCTGCAAAGTCCTACTGGTCACAAAATCCAGCTTTTACCCAACACCTAAAGGTGCAAGAGGCCTGTCCTGTCCTGTCCTGTATGTCGCTGCCCTAAGCAAGGGAAGGAAAAGACGGGAGACTATTCCTTATGTCTGGAATTTCCCAGACATAGCCAGGAATCGACTGTAGGAAACAGTGTCCGGGCAGCAATCGCTGAAATGTCCGGGGAAATCCAGATGTATGGCGAGCCAAAAACTTCAATATTTTTTGAGATTTTGCACGCACACACACACACACGCACACACACACGCTCATCAACTTTGGGCAAAACTAAAAAAAAAGTTCAACAACTCCCCCGCACCAGCTCAAATTTTCTGTCCGAATTTTCACTTTTTGGAAGACAGCATTCAAGCCTAGGATCCATGCCACTGCAGATAAACCCCAACAACTTCGGAAATGTCTGCTTTATTCACAGCAGTACTGGTGGGCACCCTGTTATGGGTCTGTTAACATTTTAGCATGTTGACATTTACTTGCATAAGGCATTTACATCCATAAACATCGAGTCCAAGGCAGTTTATGCACCCCAACTCTAATGAGCAACATTGCATTGCGTATTTAGCATTTCCCAGTTTTCCCTGTGACTTAGGTTCTTAATTTCCAGATGACAAAATGCAACAGACAGATTCGGTTAGCCCGCATTTGGTATTGTGCTGCAAACTGGAGCATGAATGTCAGCCCAAACCTGTTCTTTTTGTAAGCAATCTATTGGGTAAACTTGCCAAAATGAAATTGCATCCTCTTTGGAGTCTGTTAGCTATCTTAAAATGCCTGAGTGCCCTCTACTGGATATTAGCATCCACTCACCCTAACAATATTGTTTACTTC
The DNA here is from genome assembly GCF_964188305.1 of Podarcis bocagei. NCBI lineage: Eukaryota > Metazoa > Chordata > Lepidosauria > Squamata > Lacertidae > Podarcis > Podarcis bocagei. Next base: position 16,476,300 of record NC_138143.1, read on the forward strand.
AAGGAATCTGCAAAGGAACCCAAATATCAAACACTACTAGGTCACAGCTCTGCTTTACTTAAAGGTTTAATATTAGATTTAAATATTATAATGGACAATGGATGTAGTTAAACGCAGACACACACTAGCGCCCCAGTCTTAACAGATGTGAGAAGGTGAAAGCAAGCATCTATGCAGGATTTCAACTTTTATTTTTAAAACTTTGATGACTACAGTCATTTTTAAATAACAGCTAATGAGTGAAAAAAGCATGGCAACCATTTTATGTTGACTTGGAAATAATGGCCTTGATTTCTTCATCACAGTTAACTCCGTGTTGTGTTCTGGCCGCTAATTAAAGAGCTTTCTGTGCCTTCACCAATTTCATGTAAGATTGTTATATATTATGATCATCATCACTATCTCAATATCTATGACATCTTCACTATCTTGTACTCAATATCTATGACATCTTGTCATTAATACCAATCCAATTTATAAATTGGGATCAGCACTGACCAAACAACACATGCTAATTTCCCACAAGAGGTAGCAGCCATTGCTCTCACACTGATCCTACTTTTACTCCCAAGTGGGGGCATCATAAATAAATAAAACACCTGCCAGTCTGCTGGACTTTCTTGGCCTTGTTCCCATCCTTTTCTGCGGCACAATGCACTATTCCCTTATGTTTCAAGGATATACACAATATTTGCCACAAGCTACAATTAAAGAAAGACTTGCTTTTTGTCCCCAAATATCGCAACCGGGCCATGAACATAAATATTCAGATAAGACCCCGAACAACTCCTTACCTTGCCATCCTGGAAAGAAGGCCTTCTCTTCTCTGTAGTGTGGCTCAGTGGGCTTCAGAGCTTGGGAGAAAGGCTGGCTGGCTTCTTGCTGCTAACCTCAGGTGGTGCCTATCTCTTTGCAAATTATCATTTATTCAGATTGGATGCAGCTGCCTCCCCCAAGACTGCCTTCTCCATTCAATATACCCACTGCAGGGCAAAATTAAAATCTTGCCTGCAGCACAGAAGGGCAGGCTGCTGCATATAGCCCTTCAGGTTTTTTAAAGAGATAGGTGTGTTCAGATTGACAGCTATCAACACCACCTGAAGCCTGTTTTCAGATTGATAAGCTGTCAAGCTCACCTGGACAACACACACCGTTCAACTGTCATCAACCCACTATGACTGAAGATTAAAGCTATAAATATATACAGAACCATGAACTACTTTGTTTTTTTGGAAGGTGAATCCTTCAGAGGCTTTGCTTGTATAAATGGATTTTGTGTGCCTCTGTGTTCAGAGCATTGTTATTTATTTCTGTGCAGAAATCTTGTGGGGGGGATGAAAATTCAGTGTTAAAGTTTACTTGGCTTTACTGCACTCAATAGCTCCAGAGAAATATATATATATATATATATATATATATATATATATATATATATATATATATATATGAAATGAATCTTCCCTGTTTATTGCATATCAACTATTCTTTATACCTGAAAGAAACCCCTTTGTGAAAGAAGATAACTAATAAATGTCCTTGCCATAGAAAAATATTCAGTCCTCTCTGTATGCGTGCCCAGATCCTGTGTTAATTCAATATGTTACTACAAGGCTTCAACACACAAAACAGCCCCAAAATATATCTTACCCCTAAGACCCACAAAACACAGCAAGACTTGTTGTTGTTTAGTTGTTTAGTCGTGTTCGACTCTTCGTGACCCCATGGACCAGAGCACGCCAGGCACTCCTGTCTTGCACTGCCTCCCACAGTTTGGTCAAACTCATGCTGGTAGCTTTGAGAACACTGTCCAACCATCTCGTCCTCTGTCATCCCCTTCTCCTTGTGCCCTCCATCTTTCCCAACATCTGGGTCTTTTCCAATGAGTCTTCGCTTCTCATGAGTTGGCCAAAGTATTGGAGCCTCAGCTTTACGATCTGTCCTTCCAGTGAGCACTCAGGGCTGATTTCCTTAAGAATGGATAGATTTGATCTTCTTGCAGTCCATGGGACTCTCAAGAGTCTCCTCCAGCACCATAATTCAAAAGCATCAATTCTTCGGCGATCACCCTTCTTTATGGTCCAGCTCTCACTTCCATGCATCACTACTGGGAAATCAAAATCAAAGTTGTATAGGAGTGCTTTAAATGACATGGATGGGGCAGGTGGGGTTTTTTTTAGGCAAGCTTCCTCCAAAATTTTAAATCTACACTCTGAACACAGTTTTGCTTGGCGCAGATTCCTGGGACACTCAAAAAAGCCTGCAAATGGGTTTGATCAGGAAGCTATACAATCTCATAAATTATTTCTGTGTATGGTTTTTGGAGTGGGAATAAAAGTGTTTCACCGCTAGAGGGCAACCTATTTTCCTCCATAAAATAGGATTTCCCTGAGTCATTGGAATGTAGGCTCTGGATGAATTTAAATCCATTTCCAGGTAAGGATGTGCACATGTGCAACCTCATCTGCAATCATTAGATGCACTTGGAAACGTTAAGGAACACTGCCAGAATTTATTTATTTTTAATGGCCTAAGAGTACAGTGAGCACAGCCCTGTCCCTGCCACAGAATGACTACCACCTTTGTTTCTTAGACGTGCTTTTATGCAGCGGACAGAAATTCAAGATGCAAATGCTCTCACTGTCTCCATGCAGGGGAATGAATCCTTTCTTGGGTTTTACCCCTGTCATCATAGAGCAGTTAGAGAAACAAAGCCCTTTGGGCAGAAATGCTAATACAGAATAATATCTCACAGGCTTCCTGCACAGATACATCCCCATTAACAAGTGCCCTGGTTTTCTTTAATGGGGATGTTGCTGGACTCCAACTACAGCTGATCTTAAAAGGCAGTGTGCTTTAACCACTGCAAAATCAGAGAAAGAAAGAAAGAAAGAAAGAAAGAAAGAAAGAAAGAAAGAAAGAAAATCCACTATCCAGATGTGTATTCTGGTTTTTTAAAAAACAAAAATGCTGGTTTTGTTTGCAAATTATTGATAATTACTTTATACACACCGCTCAGAGCTTTTTATATATTCTTCTAAAAAGATAAATTTTGCAACTTTTCTTCATGCTACTATTTCCACAGCTGCTGCTAACAGATGCAAAGCTGACTTATTAGATCAAACATTCAAAAAACATTTGCTTCACTGTCATGAGTGAATAAAAGTTGAATCCTTGATTCACCATCCACATAAAGATGATGATGATGATGATTAAAGATTGTTTTGATTAAGAATGGAAAGAAGGGGAATTGTGGTGGTGACGGGTTGGGTTTAATTAAAGAGGAGCATTTATGCTCACGCATTAGCTCCATTCACATGTAGCGCTCAGGATGCTTTCAGACACGGGGTTTATTGTATTAGTTTTCCTGGTTATAACGCTAGCGTTTGGTGGCCTCATTCCTCATCCTCCTTTCACATTGCATTAGCTGCTGTGTAATGGCGCTGTGGCTTTTTGACAGATATGCTATATTTCAACCACACTGGTAGCTTTGATGTGACACTACAGTGGTAAAGGGATGTGGGTAGCGCTGTGGTGTAAACCACTGAAGCTCTTGGCCTTGCTGGTCAAAAGGTCAGCGGTTCGAATCTCCATGATGGAGTGAGCTCCCGTTGCTTTGTCCCAGCTCCTGCCAACCTAACAGTTCGAAACAACACTGGCACAAGTAGATAAACAGGTACCACTCCCGCGGGAAGGTAAACAATGTTTCTGGTTTCCGTCACGGTGTCCCGTTGTGCCAGAAGCGGTTTAGTCCTGCTGGCCACATGACCTGGAAAGCTGTCTGTGGACAAACGCCAGCTCCCTCAGCCTGAAAGCGAGATGAGCGCCTCCCCCCATAGTTGCCTTTGACTGGACTTAACAGTCCAGGGGTCCTTTACCTTTTTTTTTTTTTTACTACAGTGGACATATTTGGATGTGGTGTCATGCTTCTGTTCCCCGATAGTTCTCTCATGAAAATTGCACGAAAGAACTGTATGCCCACACCGTCACATGGTTGTGTGAACCAGACGACTGCATGTGAGTCCTTTGCTAAAACTGCAAAGAACTTTGAAGAAAATTCAGCAAAAAATTCTCACTGGCTGCATCTAGGCTGTTCCATGACGTATGTAACTCCATCCCTTACTGGTTGCTAAAGATCTTTTTTATTCTGCAAGACTTTCATTATATGCAGCAGGTAATGTTCTTATGCGTGTATTTTATTGCTGATCCTGCCTCATGAGTTCATTGCTTGGTATTTACTGCTTTTATGCCATTATAGTTTTCAAACGATAGCTGCCCCAGGCAGCTCCTTTGCACCAAAAGAGTGAAATGGAAATGTTTTAATGAATAAATAAGTAAGTTTCTGGTGTGCATGCACCAGAAAGACAGAATAGAAAGCTCTTCATATGCATAAATAAAATAAAATAAAATCATAAAATAAAAGCATCATCTTGTAACTGATCCTTCAGCTCCCACTGACTTTTTGGACTTGTGGCCAGAATGAAATTTTAGTTCTTGAAGCCTCAGGTTATAAGCATCCTTTTTTCCCCTCCAAAAGCCTCTCCCTTATTTTAATTTCCTCAATGGAACGAACATGCTTCCCACAGCAACACAAAACCCAGGAAGCTAAAAAATGAAACTGGGCAAACCATAATTTCTTAAGCGCATGGCAGAGCCAAAGGAAACCCAGGCAGCAAACCAACAAGCCACCTAAATGCTGCTTTATTATTAACGCGTGGAGGTTTTGAGACATTTCTGCAAATGCCAGACAATAACACTGAAATAATCTCCCGGACTTTCCCTTGCATAGGCACATGCGCTGCCAGACTCCTGTCAGTCAGACTCTGGACCGGAGCGCAGCTGGCTTGCCCACCTCTGCAAACAAGGAACAGCTGGGTGTGCAAAGAAAGGATCTTACAAGCCACAGCCATTCACGAACTCGATAGGCAGGAGGATAAGTCCCTTGTAGTTTGCATCGGACAGCTAGCTTGCCATGCTGTTTGCCATAGGCAGTGATCATCCAGCTCTGGGCTGTTCACCCTGGCACATTTTGCAAGGAGACACTGGGGACTGAACCTGGGGCATGCAAGGAAGATTATCTGTCACTGAGTTCCTGCCTTCCCCAAATCCTACGATCCATTCATTGCCACCGTAACAAAGCTGCAGAGGTTCTGTTATTTAAAGGTGCTGGTTTTAACCTTTAAAGCCCTATACGGCCTAGGACCCTCGTACCTACGGGACCACCTCTCCTGGTATGTCCCACAGAGGAACTTACGGTCTTCAAACAAAAACATCCTGAAGGTCCCATGCCACAGAGAGGTCAGGCTGGCCTCAACTAGAGCCAGGGCTTTTTCGGCTGTGGCTCCAATCTGGTGGAGTGCTCTGTCACAAGAGACTAGGGCCCTGCGGGACTTGACATCTTTCCGCAGGGCCTGCAAGACAGAGCTGTTCCAACGGGCCTTTGGTCAGGGCACAGCCTGACTCCCTCCTTAGGCAATCTTCACAGAACTTTAGCCTAATGGTTGCCATCATTTTGAGTTGAATTAATTTTATAATGAAATGATTTTAGAATGTTGTACTATTTTATTGTTGTTAGTCGCCCTGAGCCCGGCTTCGGCTGGGGAGGGCGGGATATAAATAAAATGTATTATTATTATTATTATTATTATTATTATTATTATTATTATTAAGACAAGCTACTGCAGGGGCTGCCTCCTTTGGTTTTTCTTCCTAAACATCTCTTGCAACTTCCAAATGGATAACATGGGACTGGTCCACCCATGAGGCAAAGTGAGAGGACCGCCTCAGGTGGTAGCATCTGTGGGATGTGAAACACAAGAGCAGTCAAGTACAACATTCCTAGAGTGAACATGCTTACACATAGGGAGGAATGTTTGTCCAGCCAGCAGGTAAACTTCCTGTTTCCTTCTGGGCTGGGACAGACTTCCTCTGCATGTGACTAGAGGTGGGCATGGCCTCACCTGTGCAGGTAATGACAAAAGCACAGGGCAGGGCAGCCATCTCTCTCTCTCTCTCTGACTACTTTCGTCGAAGAAGAAACATCTGCTCAGCCAAAGATGCTCTCTTGGCTTCCAGACAAGAGAGGACAAAGGGACTGTCTCTTTATGAGATAGTTTCCAAGTGTATGTTACTTTTCTAAGATAAGTCTGCCTTCTGGCAGACTGTGAACAGAATGTGAGTGAGTAAACTCTTTTTATACTTTTATAGAAGACTGTGCCATGTCTTATCTTTTCTGAGGGAATAAGGGGGAAATACCAGAACAGTTGTTATAGAGGCTTTAGCGAGCCTGAGCAAAAGCATCTGCTGTGAGTTTAAAAAGGGGAATGTTACTTTGCTAAATTATGAACTTGTTTACCCAAGTTGGAAAGGCTGTAATCAAACAATATATCCTCTCCTGCATCCCTGACCATTCCCACAGCATCTACCGAAGCAGCATAGCCAGCCTCCGAGGAATGCGTCGCCCAGTGCTGCTGCCGCAGTGGCAATGACAGCTGTGCCACACTCTTCAGAGGCTGGATCTGCTTCCTTCTTCACAGCCCATGCCACAATGCTGCCTCGATAGCAGCCTCTTTGTGAATAGGAGTCATTGTGGGTCTCCTCCCCCCCCCCTGTTCCCAGTGGAGACCTTTATCCCCGCCCCCTTGTTGTTGATGTAGATCTTCACACATTCCTTTTCCCCTGGCAGGAGGCGGCCGCCATTTTGTGTCAAAATGTATTGAGCTGGCCCTGGAATACTATACTGGGCGGAGGCAAAGGATGAGCTTCTTTCCGACGCAGAAGTGACTCGCCTGGAGTTGGAAGAAATAGTCAATATTCACTTCGGCATTCATTCCTTCTCGGTAACTCCCTCTACAGGTTACCAGAGTGGTATATAAACAATAATAATAATAATAATAATAATAATAATAATAATAATAATAATAATAATAATAATAATAATTTATTATTTATACCCCGCCCATCTGGTTGGGTTTCCCCAGCCACTCAGGGCGGCTTCCAACAGAACACTAAAATACAATAACCTATTAAACATTAAAAGCTTCCCTAAACAGGGCTGCCTTCAGATGTCTTCTAAAAGTCTGGTAGTTGTTTTTCTCTTTGACATCTGGTGAGAGGGCGTTCCACAGGGTGGGCGCCACTACCGAGAAGGCCCTCTGCCTGGTTCCCTGTAGCTTTGCTTCTCGCAGCAAGGGAACCACCAGAAGGAACTACAGAAACCTATGGCCCTAGCCAGTCTGTCTGAATATTTAATATAAGTATTGAGTTTATGGAGAAATTCCCTCCTTGCAGGCGAAGTGGGAAAGGAATAATCATACCAAAAAAAAACCTCCCCCCCATCAGATTTGCATCAAAAATTATGCAATGTAAAATTATCAAGGCAATCGTGATTTGCACCAATTCAAAGTGTATTTAGTTGGACCTTTTTGTCAATGATGCCACAGAGAACCCAGACGTGACATACCTCTTGAAATACTGCCTGCCGCCGTCAGAGGAGACCAGGTGTGGTGGAGTCAAAAGGAAAACAAAGTCAGTGCTCCATCCTGTGGACTGCCGGAGAAAAGGTAATACAGCTACAAGCAGCTATTCCTCCCCCTTTAAAAATGTAAGATTGTTAAAGTGTTTTGTTTTATCCCAATATAAATTACGCAGAGAACTTTTAAAAATAAGAAATGCAACAAAACACACTTGGAAGGCTCTGCATTAATCAGCAGGCCACATCAGGCTTATGAGGATTTTAAGGGTCACATATTAACAAATATAATAATAATAATAATAATAATAATAATAATAATAATAATAATAATATTTATACCCTGCCCATCTGGCTGGGTTTCCCCAGCCACTCTGGGCGGCTTCCAGCAAAATATCAAAATACAATAATTCATCAAATATTAAAAGTTTCCCTAAACAGGGCTGCCTTCAGATGTCTTCTAAAAGTCTGATAGTCGTTTATTTCCTTGCCATCTGATGGGAGGGCGTTCCACAGGGCAGGCACCACCACTGAGAAGGCCCCCTGCCTGATTGCCTGTAACTTCGCTTCTCGCAGTGAGGGAACCTGTATGAAGCTTTCTTCAATTGTATCAAACCATTCATTATGGTTCCCAGGATTGTCTGCAGCTGACAGCCATTCGCTCAGATCTTTTCCCAGTCCAACTACCTGATATCCTTTTCAGTACCTTATTCGCATGAAGTGTGTGCTCTACCAAGGCGCTACACAAACCCTTTTCTAAACACTTTCATAGCTTGCTCCAAGATTCTCCATACAGAATGCAAAGTCAGCTCCAAATAGCATCACTTAGATTACCAAGTCACTTTGGGCAGATGTACCCCTTGGTTAGAAAACAGCATTACATTGTTTGCAATCTGTTTCCAGTCGACATTTCAGTATTAGGATTCCCCACCCCCAACCTGTTTATCTTGATTGAAAACATTCATAAATCAAACTACTTCTGACTGGTATAGCAGCTAAGCAAGAGTTTTGCATTTTAAAAATGTTCTGGAAGGCTGCACAAAAACTTAGAGGAGTCGAAAATGATTGAAGGCAGCAGAACCTGTCGATGACAGCACAACATCGCCTCCCTTCAGAAAGGATAATATATGGCTTGCTTAGCTAACAGTGCTGTAGTCCCACAGGCTCAGCGGCTTCAAAGTGCCTGGGATTTGATACTTGCTAGCCAACCTAATTTGTTAGAAGCCACCCAGAGGGGTTTGGGTAACCCAGTCAGATGGGAGGCATATAAATAATTATTAAATAATTATTATAACTTAAAACTGGGGCACATTTGTGTGTGTGTGTGTGTGTGTGTGTGTGTGTGTGTGTGTGCACGCCTGGAACTCAGTTCAATTGTGAAATTTCATGTAAACATTTCTGTCTTGTTTTAATCATCATTATGTGGAATGTATTCAAAGCACACAAACTAATGAACTAATTGCAAAGGAAGTAATTGCAAGATACTTCCTTGGTCATCCCTGCAATCACAGGAGTATATGCAGCCTCGTTTTGAGCACACAATTAGTGCCCTTCACACACTTACACAATGGCATGAGAGCCATTTCTCCATGCTTCCACTTCACATCACTACAGTATATATGTGAAAAGTACATCACATCTCTTTCCCACATGAACATTGCCCTAATGAGACAGATTTTAATGATGAGGTGCGAGAGACGCATACAACCGGCCCAATAGTTCGCAAACTGGAGCAGTCACTTCCAGGTTTGCAGCGGTTCAGGAGCCAAAATGTTTGAGAACTAAGCTGTTCAAAAACTAAGGTACGACTGTGTGTGTGTGTGTGTGTGCGCGCGCGCGCGCCCTAAGCATTTCTGTTAGGGATTATAGGGGTAGAAATCCCTTCCTCTAAAATGTCAAAGTTTTTTATGTATGTAACAGCAGCAGCTAGGATTCTATATGCACAGAAACAGAAGGAAGAAGAAGCTCCAGTCAAAGAAGAATGGATAAGTAAGATAATGGAATCTGCAGAACTGGGAAAATGAAGAGAATCTAATGATGAATGTTTTATGAAAGAAAGGATGCCCTTTTCAGACTATTTAAAGAAATATCGTAGTATGATGAACTTGAAAGCAGGATTTGAGCTATGAGCAACAGAAGTAATTAGACTATACTACAGTGGTACCTCGAGTTACAAACGCCTCAGGTTACATACACTTCAGGTTACAAACACTTCAGGTTACAAACGCTTCAGGTTACAAATGTTTCAGGTTACAAACTCTGCTAACCTGGAAGAGTTACCAGTACCTCAAGTTGAGAACTTTGCCCCAAGATAAGAACCGAAATTGTGTGCTGGTGGCGCAGCAGCAGCAAGAGGCCCCATTAGCGAAAGCACACCTCTAGTTAAGAATAGTTTCAGGTTAAGAACGGACCTCCGGAACGAATTAAGTTCATAACTAGAGGTACCACCGTATTATGGTTATGATTTGAGAGATAGAAGATAGTTAGCATCAGAAGGGGAGAAACAACAACTCCATGGAAAAAAGGGAAGGCGACAAAAATAAGAGAAAAGATGAAATTGTGTTTTGACGGTATATGCTAAAAATATTGAAACGTAATAAAACAGAATTGGATGAAGCTGCTGATATTGACTTGTGAAGACTTAACAGCTTGGGACTGAGCTCCTTTACGTCCCATAGCATCTTGATGCCTGCATCTTGGGTTAGCCAAAGACCTTTTCCTCTGTTACTTCCTTGTCAAAGGTGAAGCAGGCAACAATCAGAGACAGGGCTTTTTGGTGGTGGCACCCCATTTATAAAAGCCCTTCCTAGGGAGCCTCAAATGACCAGCACTTGTTTTGTTTTGGTTTTTTTCAGGCACCAGGCAAAACCATTTTGTGTTATCCCATGTTAGGCATTTGCCAATGGTTCTGTTTTATGTAGCGGTTGTTTTATTCTGTGTTCGTATCGCCGTGGCATTTTTAACGACGAAAACTACATCAGAGCCAGTTTTGGCAAAAGGTGGCGCATAAGTATTTCGAAAAAACAAATAAAATAATGATTCTGGGAGGGTAAGGAAACTGGGGTGGGTGGGTTGTTAGTTGTTGCTGTAGCTAGACAAGTCGGAAACAGGTGTTGATCTCATGCAAATCCCCCAGATTTTTACTAGAGTTCTCCCAAGCCCCCTCTACAAGCCCCCCTGCCCTGACCTACAGAATGCGATTGTGCTGGCACAACAAGAGAAACAGCAAATCAATGATATGTGGGGGAAAGCACACACACTCATTCACTAGTCAATCCGCATTTTTATTTGAAATAACAATGCTCTCCATGGTATAAGTTTATACATTAAAAGCAGGAGGATTGCCGTCATTTCACACGGTCCAATACTGAAGCGGCACGTCCAAAGCAGTGCAGGAGGAAGAGTCTGTACATATAGAAATATATATGTACGTAGATAGATAAATAGAACTCTGGGCAACTCAAATTAAAACAAACTCTTACAGCAGTTACCAAAAATAGGAACAGTGAATCAGCTAGAGACATCACTATGCACACACAAAATGTAGGACACGGAACGGTGTGTGTGTGTATATATATATATATATATATATATATATATATATATATATATATATATAACTCTGGAGAGGAAAAATCAACTTGAATGTTTTTGCATATATAGCCACATGTCGCTTTAATTGCTCAGCACAAAGATTCTTCTGTTTTGTTTGTTTTTTAGTCCTCATTGAGGGCAGAATATACACAAATGATGTTCGAAGAACACAAGGTAGATGAAAATAAAAATTACATAACGTGAGTTGCTTTTCATTATTATTTTTCAGTGAAGATGTAGAATAATATTGGGGTTGTTGTTTTTTGTGCCTAGACTTTACACAAAGTGAAAACAGTTGTGTTTGTTTGTTTCTTTAGGTTTTTCTTCTAGCATCATCTATTTGCTGCTGGCATTAGGTTGCTGTTGTTGCTGTTGTTGTTGTTGTTGTTGTTGTTGTTGTTATGTCCAACATTTCTGAGGAAAGCCACATTGGCTTGTGGCGCTTTACTTTCCTGGCCTGGCCTTTGGATGGTTTCAAAAGGTAACCTGGATACTGCACAGGCCTCTATTTAACTATTGCGTATATAAAAGCTGGTTCTACGCCAACAGCGGGTATAGAATAGTGGCGATTCATCTGTGGAGAAACTGAAATATACGCTATGCTGTTTCTCCAAGGACGGGACTCTGTCTTTCCCCTCCCCCTTTATTTTTTCCTTTTTAAGAGAAGAACGACATGGGAAGCTGGTTAGCGATATTAGGCCCGCATAAACCGCAACATTTGGGAAGGGAAAGATGGAACAATCAGGGGCGCTACCCAGCTCCCCGCTTTCGATGGGAGAACTAAAATGGCAGTAGACTGGTGAAAGGCTTTTCTTCCCAGATAACTCAACTGCATCCCCCATTCCCAACACTATGACTGACTCAAATCGCCTACCGCCACTTTCTCCCCCCATCATTCTGCAGACATTGCTCTGTGGCAACCGTGCGTGTGTGAACGTGAAAATCCCACGTGCCTGGGCACACAGCCTGGAGACGATAACACGCATCACCACGATGTAGCATGACAACACGAAAACCAAGGATTGTCTGTGGGGGCCCAATGACTGGTTTTTTGTTTTTGTTTTAAGAAAAAAACACCACCGCAGCTTGTATTTGTGATGTGGAGTAAGCAGCCATATTATGTATTCATTGCTTTGTTTTTTAAAAGCAGTGGTGTCGACACATGACCTGTTTTATTTATTTCTCGAGGGAGGGGGGGAGATTAAGACATGGTGATTCAGCCCTCCTAATGAGGCAAAGCAACGAGAATATCCACGTAATTAATAGGGAAAAAGCCCGACTGGCCATGAAGCATCCCTTCATACCAGTTTTCGTCAATCTGGTTAGTGAGGGTAATGATATCACCCTCTTTAAAACCCAGCTCCCCTTCGTTTTCAGGATCGAAGTCATACAGAGCTCGACAGCACGGCTGGTCCATGGGAACATCTGCAGAGGAAGCGGAGGGAAGAGAGGGGAACAGAAAAAAAGGCGCTTAGAGACAGAGAAATAAATCAATACTGGCAGAAGTCAGGGGTAGGCAACGTGCTGCCCTCCAGCCCTCATCAGCCCCAGCCAGCATGGCAAGGGATGGTGGGCACTGTAGGCAGTGACAACTGGGGGGAACCAGGTACCCTACACATGGCAAAAATAAATAAATCTGGTCCAGCATAAAAAAAATGATGGACTAGATGGGCCCTTGGACTGGCTGAGGAGAGTAGTCATACTAGCTGATAAATGTCTGGTTATAGCACAGGTTTGGGACATGGGAGGACATATCCCCCTCCATATCCCTGTGCTGCCATCCCAATTTGGCTGCTATTTACACATGCACACACAATTTGCACAACTTTTTTTTTATTCTCGAGTGTGGACCTTGTGCAACTTTCGACTCCCTAGGCTGAACGCAGCCCAGGAATGATGCTCAGAAGCCCACGGAGGGTTCAACAAACCTCAGTAAAAGGACAGCCGTCCACAATGCCATCGGAGACTTCTGCTCACCTTCAAAACCTTCATTGACAGAACACATGGCCAAGGACATCGTAGCTGCTGGCAACACGCTTGACTCCCCTACATTCAGTGGGGTGGACACATGTAGTTTTTCTAAGCATGACCAGGAAACCTGAGAGCCCAGGGTTCCCAGTGTGTGGAAGCATTTGTGCCAGGAGTAAGGTAAAGGTAAAGGGACCCCTGACCATTAGTTCCAGTCGTGGCCAACTCTGGGGTTGCGGCACTCATCTTGCTTTATTGGCCAAGGGAGCCGGTGTACAGCTTCTGGATCGTGTGGCCAGCATGACTAAGCCGCTTCTGGCAAACCAGAGTAGCGCACGGAAACACCGTTTACCTTCCCGCCAGAGCGGTAGCTATTTATCTACTTGCACTTTGACATGCTTTCAAAGTGCTAGGTTGACAGGAGCTGGGATAGAGCAACGGGATCTCACCCCGTCACAGGGATTCGAACCGCTGACCTTCTGATCGGCAAGCCCTAGGCTCTGTGGTTTAGACCACAGCGCCACCCACGTCCCTTGTGCCAGGAGTAGCTAACTTTATTTGGTGGCCCTCTGAGGGTCCCATACCAGAAATGGGTGTAGACAAAATCAAGTGGGGCAACCCACACAGAGATCCACACCTCACAGGAAGCATGCACAAATGCACCCCAACACTGTGCCAACTGAGTTTTTAATTTTTGCTTCATAGGAACACTTGATTTTTAAAAATTATTTATTTAAAAGGAGCATGGTGGGCATCTTGAGGGAAACTGGCCTGTGGTCTAGATCATGTCCTCAGACCAAGAATTGCATACTTCAGCCTAGACATATTCAATGGTTTGCACCCAGTAGCAGGACCACATTTTATACTGAATGAGCTGGGGTGGAGTCAGGAGGTCTTTGGTCAACACAGATTATGAAGGTAAGCATGGGCCCCTCTTTGGGGAGCCGCCACCATTTTCTGCCTTTGCTGCCAGTTGGGTTGGTAAATCTACCAATGGCATTGGATCAGCAACACATGGAGGAATGCTTTAGGAATTGCAACCTCACAACCTGTCAGCGCCTAAATGATATTGAGCATCAGAATAACTTGGCCACAATAAGGAAATTTTGCCCATGGTATAACTATTTCCCACCTTCCCATCTCGACTCTCTGGCACTCTAAACAATCTAAATAACCTAGCAATTCTAAAATATAGACGTGCCTTTACTCTCGCAAGATTGAATGTATTGACCTTGGCTGTATTTGAGGGATGATTCCAACAGATTCCACATGAAAAACGCTTACGTCCCTGTGGAGATGGCAGCACTGAATCGGTGGTGCATGCCCTTCTGGCTTGCACCCTTTATAAAGACTTGAGGAATGAGATTATCACCCCTCTTTTATTGTCCATTCCGGGTCGCCCAGCCACTGCCCCAGTGTCCTTTCTCTTGGCAGATCAAGATGAGCAGGTGACAGCAAAGGCTGCAAGGTTTTCAGCTGGGACAATTAGAATAAGATCCACTATTTGACTATTGATTAAAAACCCTAATATGTATTTTATAAAATTGACTTTTTTAATTCTTTGTATATCGTATTGTTGTTTTATTGCTATGGCCGATGGCTGGCGCAAATAAATATTCATTCATTCATTCATTCGTACTGTGAGAATAAAAGGAGATAATGTCATGTGCGCCAGCTTTGACTTTTTGGAGGAACAGTAGGAAAAATATAAATGTATGACAGATCAACCAATGAATTACGCTGACAGATGCCCCTGCTTTTCAATGCTCCTTGTCTCATATCCAAGGGCGAAAGTCTGTGCATTTCTTCCATGGTGAATTATGTTAGGTGTGCCCACATCTGATACTGCCCATGCATCTTTCTACAGAATTCATCCTTTGGGCATTCCTAGCCAGAAACTGAAAATGCTATTGCAGGAGTCGCTCATGCCAGCGTTTGTCCTTGTTTAGTATAATTTTCGGAGCAACCCCCAGAGAGACTTTACTATCATATGTTCCCCACCCCTCCTTTCCACCTTCTCTTACTTGAGGGCTTGGGAGTGGTGGCATTAGAGAGCCCTCCGTTGTGCTGATTGTTTTCAGAGAAGTCCAAACTCATGCGGGGCTTTGGCTGATACTCTCTTCTGGGCTGAACTGAGGCATCTTTTATCCTGCCAGAAGATAAGCAAATCCGGAGCAAGCAATTCATCAGCAAATCGTAAGCACCAAGACTAATGAAAGACAAAAAGTTTCCCTTGCATTCTGAATAAACTAGAGAATCTTAGATATTTTGTTTTGTTTTGTTTTGTTTTGGTATATTTATAACCAGGGCTTTTTTCAGCCGGAGCTCACCAGAGCTCAGCTCTGGCACCTCTCAGGTGAGCACCATTGCCATTCTAAAAGAACAAGAGAGAAGTTCATGATGAGCTCTGGTATCTCTTTTTCTAGAAAAATAGCACTGATTATAACCCTTCATCATAGTAGATCCTTTTGTACTTTTTCCTGGAAGGTCTGATTGCAAAAGACCTCAGGAAAGCTGTGTTTCTGCAAAGCTGTCATGTTCTGCGGTTTGAGGTCACATTTGCAGTGGAACTGAAGCTATGCAGATTCCCCGGCTCACTGAATATATTGAACTCTCCGTTGATAGAATGCAACAGACTGGACTTGTCCAAGGTGCTTAAAGTCAACAGTAGAAAGACTATATATAGTTGAGTAAAAGTGTATTAGGTAGCTCCAAAATCTTCCTGTCAACAACTTACAGAATTTAAAACAAGCAAAGAAGCCAGCTCCAAGCTTTGCAACACCTGAAATCGGTACGCATGACTTCAGAATGAAAAAAGGGAACTAACCCCACCACCAGTCTTTAGAAGTAACATTTCAATCCATCTGTATCTGTTCTTTTACTGGCATGGGAGCAACTGTGTGAATACTAGTAAGGCTAGGGATGGGGGTGGTGGTAGAGACCTCATCACAATGAGGATGTTTTTGATTGAGTGCCTGCTGCAAAATATAACATGCTCCACCCCTAAGTTACACTTACGCATCTTACTTCCTGGTGGCTGCAACCAATGGGATTTAAGTTATGTGTTAAAAGACTGAACAGATCAACAATACAATTTCAAGCCTGTTTTTTCTGGTTCAGCACTGCTGACATGTTTGCACAGACAATATACACAAATTGAAACATATATTAAGCCTCAGATCCCCACCCCCTTTTTTTAAGAACATCAGAAATATTTAGCTACCTCTCTTCCAACTTGGAACTAACTTGCTGGAGGATCTGTGTGGCTTGCCTGTGGTACTCCAGTTGGGCTTGTACAAGGGCAGATAGCTGGCTCACTTGCTCGATCTGAAAAAGGGAGATATTGAAAACGTGTGTTGATTATTGTCGTGCGGCTTATTCAAAGAGCTTTCGTAAAGGCACTAACACTCCAACATGCAAGAAACAGTGAATAAAGTATTATCTGTATTGGACTGGAGAGCCAAAGTGAACATAAATGTATGTAGACTTGTGTTAGGAGCTCACTTCAGCAGGAAATGGGCAGAACCATTGGTATACCAGTGGCAGACTGGTCAATCAGTATTGGGCATTTTCTGAGAAAGAATCATTCAATTCCAGCTGGGTTCTGGAATGAGGGCTAGATAGACGTTGGCCCGGGGCAGAAATGTGCTTCTTATGTTAAGAGTCCATACACAGACTAGCTTGCACACAAATAAAACATTATTATTGTGCATGCTTGCTCTGTTGATTTAAGAAATACGATGATGCATATTCATGGAAGAGAGTCTAGGAAACATGAACACAAAACTCAGTTCTTTTATTTTGTTTTTCTACTTGTTTAAAAAGTCGTTAAACTGCCAACAAACATGTCAATACTACAACACATTCCAAGGAGATAAGAGATTTGCTCACATCCATTTCTAGCAGATTAAACATGCTCAACTCAGCAACTTCCTTTGACTCATCAAACTTCTCCAGAGCCGCACGGAGTTCTTCATCTGGGATTTTGCCTTGCCTTTTCTTCTTGTAATCGAAATCCAGGCGTCTGCCCTCCAATTTTTTAAGGTGATGCTGAAGAGGGGGAAAGGGTGGAGAGAGATTCTGCAAGTCCTCGCCTCTGCCTTACAAACACAGTGGACTAAATAAAGACTATACATTCAAACTTATATGGAATGAGTTGACTAAGTACCCACAGATTCTGCTGTAGAATCAAGACCGTATGCTACTTGTATTGCAGATAAAGGGCAGAAGTCATAGTTGGTAGCTGTTTAGATGTGAAACTAGCCTATCAGAGTGAGTGAAGGCTGAAATACACAGAATAGGAGAACCACACAGTCATATTTTTAATATAACATTATTTGCCTAAATATGCAACTTTAAAAAAAAAAAACAAGCAATTTTAGCTTGCAACCTAATTTTTGTCTCACTGTATGAAATACCGGTATACTCAGAGAAAGCCCATCAGTTCTTCCAGTTTATTCCAGAGTAGTCAGATAAAAACAGTCAGGGTGTAGCCTGGCTTGTAGTCCCTCCCAGACCCAGGCTATATATCCTGTAACCTAGATCACACCTGATAGGTTAGTTCAAACTTCCCTTCTGGAGCCGGATTGGATGGCTCCACTGCCAATCAGATGCTGCCCTCTAGAATCCTCCCTGCCTATTATTCTAGAATCCCAACTCCAGACATAACACTGTAGTGGATAGGAAAGCTTCACAGTGAATTCAAGACCAGCTGTGCATCTTAATTACATCCTTATTTATTCAAGGACCACACACTGCTTCCTTGAATTTTGACAACTACCAACTACATCAGAAACTATGTTTATCACAAGAATGTGGCCTTTCCAGGCTCTAGAGATCATCAGGAAAAGTGGTACTCCGAGATCACTCTAGTTTTATTTTGTTGATTGTACAGCATTTCAGTGGCTACCCTCCTATCACAATTAAAACAATAAGTAGGTGTTTATACTGACAGGAAATTCCATCAAATTTGCAGTCCTTGAAGAAAGCAGTACTGCACAAGACTTCACTGCAGAGGGAGCTGAGAGTGCATCCAATGTAGCACAAAGTTAAAGTTGATTAGTGATGTTCTTGTTGCGCTGGCGAAACATTGTTGGACAAGGGAAAACATAAGTACTTTACCAGGCATTGCTGTGAAACAAATTGCACAATAAACATTGGCTGTTGCACAACAAACTTCCACTAGCGCAACTGCTGCATTGAATTTCTTTGCTGCGCAACCTTTAAACCCTGCCATCTGCTAGCAAAAATGGTGGATATGGGCCACAATTATGGAGGCAATCCTGCCAAGCTACTTCACTGCCCAGTTCTAGGGAGCTTATTAGCCTTTTAAAAAAATAAAAATTGGCAGAAAGTTAAGAGATGGTAACATGACTGGCATCTTCTGCTGCTGTTGCTTTCCTATTGCTCTTTGGGTTTATTTGTTTTTAATCTGTGGATGGTTGTGGGTTTTTTGGCGTTTTTTTTTTGAAAGCTGTGATATAAACAACCTTTCATTTGCCTAAGGTGTACTTACAGCCCACTAAATTAAAGGACAGTTTAGGCAAAGGGACCCCTGACCGCTAGGTCCAGTCGCGGACGACTCTGGGGTTGCGGCACTCATCTCGCTTTATTGGCCGAGGGAGCTGCCGTACAGCTTCCGGGTCATGTGGCCAGCATGACTAAGCCGCTTCTGGTGAACCAGAGCAGCACAAGGAAACACCATTTACCTTTCCGCCAGAGTGGTACCTATTTATCTACTTGCACTTTGATGTGCTTTCGAACTGCTAGGTTGGCAGGAGCAGGGACAGAGCAATGGGAGCTCACCCTGTCGCGGGGATTCGAACCACCGACCTTCTGATCGACAAGTCCTAGGCTCTGTGGTTTAACCCACAGTGCCACCCGCATCCCAAAGGACAGTTTAGGAATATTTTAAATTAAAATTAATAATTTTACAAATAAAACATTTTTTCAAGTGCTCTTCAGTCATTAGAGCTGGAGCTCTGAGTGAGCTTGCAGATGCCTGTATCCAAACACCAGTGTCTGAACAGAACTACAATTCTCAGGCTGCTGGGGAAGATGCTATCGTGTAGATGAGGACCGCAACACTGGCCACCAGGGAATGTTCTCTTAGTTTTGACTTTGGAGTAGGAACTTGCCACTGGGAGTGATTTCTATTCTTGGAATCCTTGCTTCCACTTTTAAGTACATTCTCCCTGTGTTGCACTGCATAAAGGGTTGGATCCAGTGCTATGCACTTACCTGGGGGTCATCCCGTTGAAGATTCACTTCTGAATAAACATACATAGGATTGCAGAGTTAAAATTAGCTGAGCAATGTTATATATTGGTATGACCACCATTTAACTACTCCTTCTTCTAAGATAGAGATAGGTGATGATAGATAGATTATAGATATTATTATTATTATTATTATTATTATTATTATTATTATTACCCCGCCCTCCCCAGCCAAGGCCGGGCTCAGGGCGGCTAACAAGCAATATAAAAACAAGCTGAATGAATACAACTTAAAAACAAGATTAAAATACAACATTAAAATATAGAAACATTAAAATATTAAAATGCAGCCTCATCACAGGAGGAGAAAGAAAAAAGAAAGAGGGTGAGGGAATCAAATTGGCTCCAAGCCAAAGGCCAGGCAGAACAACTCTGTCTTACAGGCCCTGCGGAAAGAAATCAGATCCTGCAGTGCCCTGGTCTCAGGAGACAGAGCGTTCCACCAGGCCGGAGCCAGTGTTGAAAAAGCCCTGACTCTGGTTGAGGCTAATCTAACTTCCTTAGGGCCCGGGACCACTAGGGTGTTGCTATTTATGGACCTTGAGGCTCTCTGTGGGGCATACTGGGAGAGGCGGTCCCGTAGGTACGAGGGTCCTAGGCCATAGATGATAGATGATAGATGATACATGATAGATAGATAGATAGATACATAGGATAGATAGATAGAAAATATTGTGCGTGTGTGTGTACGTGCACACACACACAATTAAATTACAGATATGGAGCAGGGCAGAGGTAAGGTGAATACAGTGCAAGCATACCAACAGATCCAATCAGGTCTCCCGCCAGTGCATGTGCACCGCACTGACCTCACCCCTTGGTTTCTCTATCCTGGTATCCTGTATTATGTGGAATAGAAAGGAGGAGCTACAGAGCAATGGTTCTGCTGTGTATCTTGCAACGGCCAGTTAATTTCTCAGCAAATTACCTGTATTTCTCTCAGATCTTTGTCATGAAGGTTTTGAAGGGGATCAATAAAATTCTGTTTCACATCAATGTCCAAAGAATCTTTCACCTCAGAAAGTTCCCTCATTGCTTCCCCAACGTCACCGAGAGCTGGGCCTGAAGAAATGGAAGAAGAGTCTACTTAATCTTGATGAAGAAATAAAGACTGTGCTTCCACATCAGCATAGAGCAGGGCAAGTATTGAGAAGTTCATTACAGAAATAAAATTCTAAGCACGGTTCCTAAGCGCAGTAATTTCTCAGGAATCAAAAACACAGGTGAAAACCAGCATTAATCATACACAAATAGACCCACTGAAACCGCTGGATTTAATCCACTGATTTCAATCATTCTAATGTACAACTAATGTTGAATATCACTAAAGGCATTCTAGGCAACAGAACTTCTGTTGCAACTAGATCATGCAACTCCCTCCCAGATGACCTTTGGTTGTCTGCTATTTTGGCCTCATTCAGACCCAGCCTGGGGAATACCAGCCATTAATTTGTTTATTTGTAAAAACCAATAGTTTTCCACACTTCTAGTGTGGAAATCAGGCTCTAGTGCAGCTGAGAAGATTAGAAACAAAAGCTTATAAGCATGGCAGGATGTGAAAAAGCCTATCTATCTATCTATCTATCTATCTATCTATCATCTATCTATCTATCTATCTATCTATCTATCTATCTATCATCTATCAATCTATCTATCATCTATCTATCTCTAGCAAGCTAGCTATTATCTATCTGTCTCTCTGTCTATCTATCTACATCTATCTATCTATGCTTAGGTGAGTAGACAATGCTCATAGGATCAGGGCATCCCTTTTCAGTAGACATCTCATGAAAGCAAGATAGTAGATTAAAAAGTAGATATTAAAAGCACTTGTGCCTATAAGCCGTAGTTCAGACTGAAGGTTATCTGTGCATGCTAGAGAAAATTACATGAGCCCAAGGGTTGCTACTATGCCCAGCAGTGTATATTCTGTATAATTAGGCTTTGTGTGAAACAGCCCCAAATGTTTAACTGTCAGAAAATAAGCGGTATTGACGTCCAGGAGGAATATCCGCTTTGTCCTGGATCTTAGGCAAGTCAATTGAAAATGGCATGTTTTGGCTCAACAACTTTAGGCTTTTCTTTTAAAAAGCTCAAAAACATTTGGGGTGTCCTGGTTTTTACTTTTTGAAATATGGCAACCCTACATATGGTGTGTTGTTGAATTTTTGTACTGGGAGCTTGCGTCTGATACAAACTATTCTCCAAAGGTCCAGTTATGAACATTTAATTCATAAAAGAACAATTTGGCAAAACAGATGCAGAGATTCAAAGCAAATTGTGGCTGCAGCTCCACATTTTGCATGAGGGTTCTCTGCATGTGCTTAGTCCTGGCCCTCCCACATGGGAAAAATCTGCCCGAATAAATGTGTGGTATGTTGTGGTTTTAAATCTTGTTGTGAGCCACTTTGTGGGGAACTTCTCTCAAAAATCAGGACATAAATTTGTTTAAATAAATAAAATATGGCATAATCAGGTTTTGCCATTTTTGTGCCACCTCTGGAGGCCTAACCCCGAGAAGGTCTAGCCAGAGGTATCTTACAGTGCGGATTTGAAAAATCGCATTACCAAAGTTGCATTCGTCTCCAAGTTCTTTTCCAAACTTCAGCATTGCATCTGCTAACAGGGCCTCCGCCTGTTGGTAACCTGGTCCTTTCTCCTGGCCTCTGATTTTGGACATAGTGTTGAGCATGTTGAGTCTAGCTCTGGAAGCTGCAAGCAAGCAAACCAGCTAATTAGCCCAAGAGAAGGTGACAACACAGGACCAAAGACAGAATAATAATTTTAAAAAGAGTTTTCCCGGTGAGTTCTTCAGCCATTGTGAAACTCCATTTACTCCAAGATTTGCCATTGAAAAGGCATGCATAGTGTGGGATGTAATCCACTGGGAGCAGTCAAACACAACATTCCTTGTTTTCCTAGAGTTGGACATGCAAGGGGATGTTTGGTTCAGCCAGTCAAAACTTCCTGTTTCCTCATGGGCTGGAACATTCTTCCTTTTGCATGTGACTAGAGGTGGGTGTGACCTTACCTGCCCAGGTAACAAAAGGACAAGGCATGCTGCCACACTCTCTTTTTCACTTCCTTCTTCATCGGACCAGCTTCTTAGCTGGAAATGCTCTGCTAGCTTCTCAGCTAGCAGAAAGCACTGGGATTATTCCCCCACTATGGGGTAGGTCCACATATACATATTTATAACTAAGTCGGCCTTTAGGGATCCAACTGTGATGTGAGTAAACTTCTTTTATTGACTTTGAGTAAGATTGTTGTGTCTTTATTCTTTTAAGAGGGATAAAAGGGAACTTACCAGGAACATACAATTCAATACTGAGAGAGGCCTACACAAGCCTGCAACAATATATCTTCTCCTGCCTCCCAGAACATTCCCACACATAGCAGCCAATCAAAGCCCCATTAAGTAAATTTCCTCATCTTTCGGGTGAGGTAGCTAGCAATGGCTACTAACCACAATGGTTATGTTCTTTCTCCGCTGTTAGAGGCAGCATACCTCTGAAGAGCAGTTGCTGGGAACTCCAATGTAGTAATAATGGAGATGACAGGAGGTAAGATGCAGGTTAGCTGTGCAGAAGCACGCTGGCAAGCATGCTCCAAGCAAGCTGCTGGCTAGCTCTGCCGAGGCTCCTTTTATTAGCAGAAGTCAACCGCTCGAAACAGTAGTGAAACCATCCTGAACTTAACGTATTTCCATCTAAGGACATTTCCAGTATTAGTAAATACACGTGTCAGCAGGTGTTTCCCTCAGATGTTCCCCCCGATACGTCTGTGTCCCCGGTCATGCTCCAGCCAAGCGATATGTCTAACAAACAAATTGTGAGAGGACAAAAGGGCAGGGAAAACCCGTTTTCTAGCTGTGATGGGATGATTAGCTGCTTGTGCGTAAAATCGTGGTCCCTCAGAGTTTGTGCAACTCCACAAACCTCTGTGTGTGACAGAGCTCCTCAAACATGTCTGCCCTAGTCACTTGTAGATTCCGACAGTGGTTGTCTGCGGAAGCGTTTCCAGCATAGAAGCTCCTTAACGGAAACGCGTCTTCTGGACTCACGACGTGGCAGCTTCCGGCGAAGCATGGGTCTCCCTATGGGAGCTTCTGACACCTCCCCGCTGTTCTCGCTGGACGTGTCCCTGATCCCTCCCTCTTCCCTGCTAGTTCCTGCTTTAGCTGCTGCGTCTCTCTCCGCATTCATGAGACCTTCCTCCAGAGACCCCTCTCTCCCCCTGCTGGTCCCTGCTTTCGCTGCTGACTCCCTCCCAGCCTCTGTGAGCCCTTCCACCTCCCGTTCCTCCGATGGCAGTTCCCTGACACTAGTCAAGAAGGCAAAAGGTCAGGGAAATCAGGCACAGCACTCCTTGACATACTGTTGCATGTCTGGTGCGAGGTTTGTCTTTACAAAGCGGAGCGTTACCTCCAACTCCAAATGGGTAGAGTTGCTCTTGAACGCAGTTCCAGCTTGTATGCTTCCCATAGGGATCTGGCTGGCTACTTTGAGAGCAGAATGTTGAATTTGATGGGCCACTGGCTGACCCAGCATGGCTTTTCTTGAGTTCTTATGTGGTGGGAAAGTGTGGGTGCAGCACAGGCAGACTGGGTTGGCTGGTGCACCCACAAAGGCTCATCCTCGCTGCCACCCCACCCTACTGGCATACCCTTGTCCAGGTAAACAGGAGTGATGCCAGTGTCAGGAGGGCAGTTTGCTCTACCGCAGGTGTTGCTACTGGAAAAAAGGAGAGCAAGAAGAAATATGTTGGCCATCTTCAAATATCTCAAGATTTATCCCATGGAAGATGGAGCAAGATTGTTTTATCCTGCTCTGGAGGGTAGGACCTGAACCAATTGACTTCAAGTTACAAGAAAGTAAGAGCTGTTTGACAATGGAACAATCTTCTTCAGAAGGTGGCGAACTCTCCTTCCTGGGAGGTTTTTAAGGAGAGGTTGGATGGTCATCTGTCATGGATGCTTCAGTGGAGATTCCTGCATTGCAGGGGGTTGGACTAGATGACCCTTGGATCCCTTCCAACTCTACAATTCTATTATTCTTCTTTTTTAAATTTTCTATTAAAGATTTTCCTCGTACCTACAGGACCGCCTCTCCTGGTATGTCCCATGGAGAACCGTACAGTCTTCAAACAACATCCTGAAGGTCCTGGGCCACAAGGAGGTTAGGCTGGCCTCAACCAGAGCCAGGGCTTTTTCGGCTGTGGCCCTGATCTGGTGGAACGCTCTGCCACAAGAGACTAGGGCCCTGCAGGACTTGACATCTTTCCGCAGGGCCTGCAAGACAGAGCTGTTCCACCAGGCCTTTGGCCAAGGCACAGTCTGACCCCCTCCTTCAGTAATCCTCATAGAACTCTAGCCCAATGGTTGCCATTAATTTGACTCTGAATTGATTTTAGAATTGAATTGATTTTAGATTGTATTTCAATTAATTGACTGTGATTTTAAGTAAACTGTGTTACATTTACTGTTGTTAGCCACTCTGAGCCCGGCTTCAGCTGGGGAGGGCGGGATATAAAGAAATTTATTATTATTATTATTATTATTATTATTATTATTATTATTATTATTATTTACAAAAGCACATGCATTTAGGGTTGGTAAGAAGAGAGGAGGGGGCAGAAGAGAGAGGGGTGGTGGGGCGGTGAAGCTTATGTTCTTTTACTTAGTGCATGTGTGCGGTTTTTGTGCCAGCGTCACTTGGGTAGGTTCATCATCATCATCATCATTTTTTATTTGTATGCCACCTTTCCACAGTTAAAACAATGCTCAAGGCGGCTTACAATATGAAGAAGAAGAAGAAGAGTTTGGATTTGATATCCCGCCTTTCACTCCCCTTCAGGAGTCTCAAAGCGGCTAACATTCTCCTTTCCCTTCCTCCCCCACAACTCTGTGAGGTGAGTGGGGCTGAGAGACTTCAGAGAAGTGTGACTAGACCAAAGTCACCCAGCAGCTGCATGTGGAGGAGCGGAGACGCGAACCCGGTTTCCCAGATTACGTGACTACCGCTCTTAACCACTACACCACACTGGCTCTCGATCATGAAAAGATTTACATGATCACAAACATAGCAAAGCAGTCATAAAAAAAAAAATACGTTAAGAACTACACAACCAAACTGAACAACTTCCACACAAAAATAAAGATACAAAAAATTAATATCAGTACAATGGTACCTCAGGTTAAGAACTTAATTCATTCTGGAGGTCCGTTCTTAACCTGAAACTGTTCTTAACCTGAGGTACCACTTTAGCTTATGGGGCCTCCCGCTGCCGCTGCGCGATTTCTGTTCTCATCCTGAAGCAAAGTTCTTAACCCAAGGTACTATTTCTGGGTTAGCCAAGTCTGTAACCTGAAGCATCTGTAACCTGAAGAGTCTGTAACCCAAGGTACCACTGTAATATCAGTTAATCTCAACAGCAAAAACTGATATCACAGAAAGGTTCTCTTTCTATGATTCTTCTGCCTACATTGGTGCCTTGGGCAGAAGGGAAGAGAGACAGAACTGTTTGCTTCCTTCTTTCCTCTAAAGCTCTGTATCAAGTGAGCAGACTGCCTGCTTTCCCACCCCCAATGCCTGGCACTACAACTATCAGCACACTGGACAGCAGACAGTCATAATAAGCTGAACCCACTCACTCTTTCTACATGGTTCCAAGGAAGCTGTAGCTCAAGAGACTTTCTGAGTGCACAAAAGATCCTCATAGCACATCAGTAATGAGAGGAGCATGGATATGTGTTTCCCCGCCTTAAAATATATGCCAGCTGCAACCGGGAAAGATATGAAGCCACACTCACATGGACTGTAAAGGGACCTGGAGTAATTTATGCATGCACACAACTCCTCCGTTGTGGATGCATGACGCATACATTTTGTAGCTGGGTATCTGTCTCAGAGTACAAAACCTATCCTAGGAAGCAAACCTTATTATCTTGGTGACTCATCTATGAAAATGTGTTTTGGCTGTGGTGCCTCTGCAGCACAAATTGCTCACTAACACATAATGTATATATCGCAACCAAACCCACGAGATGGCAGGGGAAATCATCAGAATTCTGTTGCTCAAAGTGGGAAACAGAACACTATAATGATACCGGTGGAGTGCAGGATGGCAAGTAATGGTTTGCGCCATTGCACTCTGTTTGTTCCGCTGCAAATCCTTTCCGGGCTCACTAAATCTTTTCCAGTCCTCTTGAAACCTTGAACCCCGCGGGGAACAACGAAACAGTCAAACTGTTGCACAACCCCCTTGCAGTCTTCAGATGAAGGCTGGATTGGAAATGGTGTCTATTTTCATAAAGAAGTTTGTCCCAAACCAGACATTGCCCCTCCCCAGTGCCCCTGCCTCTTTCCGCAGGTGCTTAATCTGACTGGAACTCTGCACCATGAGAGATCCAGAATACACGAAGTTCCTATATGCATACACTGTATGTGCCCAGGATCCCCTTTTCAGACACCCCACTGTCTGAAACTCAATGCATGTTGGTAACAACTGAAAAGAACCAACATCACTTGCATAGCCAAGAAATATTTCAAAGTTTGATTTCCATCCATTCCATTTTTACCAAACGCTCTGATATGGAACCAGATGTCAACACCTTGCAAATAAGCAATCTTTTAATTCAATACACATCAGAGTTCTGGGTCAATACCAGGATGTGAGGAGACTATGCTGCTTAAGATTTTCAACCTGCGGTTTGCCCTTTGAATCTAAAGTGTTTTCAACAGGACGTCAGAGCTTCTTGCCTCATTTAGCAGCTGGCACAATTCAAGAGCACTGACTGGAACAGAAGTGGGTGTATTCAGTAGCCTAGGGACACGATGCAGTTAGGCTTCACCTGTAACCACAGCTATTACGCACAGAATGACTCTGCAGACTATAACTAGTGAGACCATACTTTCCCAGGGTTCTTCCACCATGAAGGACAAAAACCATTACCTATTTCTGAGAAGTATTTCCCATCTTCTAAATGCATGTGTACGAACACAGCGTACAATCCACAAACACACCAAGAAACCAGACTCAGCATTGTCTCCCTACCACATCTGCACATAGTGATAAACATGCAGTGAGAGATACAGGCAGACCAACAGCACACACAAGACCCCAGATTCCATCCCTGACATTTTATCCATGGCTACTA
This sequence comes from Podarcis bocagei, assembly GCF_964188305.1. Taxonomy (NCBI): domain Eukaryota; kingdom Metazoa; phylum Chordata; class Lepidosauria; order Squamata; family Lacertidae; genus Podarcis; species Podarcis bocagei. Next base: position 16,503,766 of record NC_138143.1, read on the forward strand.
GTCACAGTGGCTCTACCGATGCTGTCAGAGGCATTATAGCTCCAAATGCCCATTTTCTGGGAATCGCAGGTGGGCAGAGTGCTGTTGAGCTCATGACCAGCTTGCAGGCATTTCGTCTGCCATTGTGGGAACAGGAGGATGGACTAGACTGGCATGATGAGAAGGTGGACAGGCATTGACAGTCAGAGTAATATTAATAATAAATAATACATTTTTATTTATACCCCGCCCTTTCCAGTTCAGAAAAATGGGCTCAGGGTGGCTAACAACAAATTTAAAACACTTACCGTATTTTTCGCTCTATAAGACGCACTTTTCCCCTCTTGCTCTTCTGGCTTCAGGGATAGCCACGCAAAGCCTCTTGAGCACAGCAGGAGTGCTCCTCCCTCTTCGCTCAAGAGGCTTTGCGTTGCTTCCTTGTTTCTTGTTTTTCTCCTCTAAAAACTATGTGCGTCTTATGGTCGGGTGCGTCTTATAGAGCGAAAAATACACTGATTGATAAAACAAAAAACAGCTTAGAATACAGTATAAAACGTGAATAATAAATTCAGAATTCAAAAATCAATTTAGGAGAAAAACCATCCAATAAACATTAGATGATCACCAGGGCTAGCGGGATAAATTAGTCCTATTTGGGCCAGCGAGGAGACCAGGGGAGAATTAGCTGTGGGATCCCAGAGCGGGTAATCTTCATAAAAAGGGGAAGGGGAGGGAAGGAAGGGGAATAAAAGATCAGGCTAAGTTCAAATTGAAAGCCAGGCAGAATAGCTCTGTCTTACAGGCCCTGCAGAAGGAAGTTCAATCCTGCAGGGCCCTGGTCTCATGGGACAGAGCATTCCACCAGGCTGGAGCCATCACTGAGAAGGCCCTGGCCCTGGTGGAGTAGGCAATGGCTTGGTTCCTAACATCCACTCTCCTTATGGAACAGAATTTTGCTGAAATGGCAGGGCTCTACCGCCTCCTCTGTAGCCCTCAAAATCCATTCCCAAGTCTTGGGGAACAGGAAGGCATTGGGCACAAGGCACTTAAGGAGGAAGAGAGAACTGACAAATACCAGGCTCCTCTTGTCCTAGCTGAAGCACCTTCCACTCATACAAGAGCACCTTAAGAACTAAGGCAAAGGGGGTTCAGGATGACAGTGTCGGGTGTCTTTTCTTTTCACTGTACAAAGGAGCCCTGAATGTTGAGATTCTGGTCAACGTGTGGAAGTGAGACTATGCTGAAAAGGGGAAAGCAGAACAGCCTTCTGTGTAGATTAGGATGTTCCTTGCGCTGATGTACATTCAAGAAGTATGGCAACAAAGGCTAGTGAATTCCTCACCTTAGATTCAGTGTCCATGCATCAGTAATGACAAAGCTCTTAAAACCATCTATATACGTCATACTTTGCACAGAGAATATCTCCCCTACACATCATTTCCTACTCTGCTGTTGTTTTTTGATAAAAGCCCATCTGAAGCAGCACTGGAAAAAAGTGAGTGAGCTTTTAATCAACATGCACTCTGATTCCCAAAGAAGGACAATTACCTGGGTTAGGTTGAAGGTATTCTGTTGTCCTGGCCATTATTTCCATCACAGCCCTGCTGGTGACATCCACTTTCTGCAATTAGAAGAAGAAGATATAAAAGGGAGAGAGGAAACACCCAATGAGGATGGATAATCCAATACTTTTTGTTTTCTGTACTTATTTTTCCATCATTCTTCATTATATGTGGTAGATGACACAAATGTGCTAGTTGTGTCAATAGCAACTACACATTAACAGACCCAACACACTGCTGTTCTCCCCTAACATGTTACTGGGTATGTGGCAAAATCCTATGCCTGCCATGATAGAAAATCTATAATGCTGCAGACTCTGCCTCATGCAACAACCTCCTTAATGAGCCAGGACAGGGACAGAAACCTTCAAGAGCCTATAGCAACCACTGGTTCCAACAGCCACTACAGACACCTGGCACAGGTGAGCCCGCTTCTAGATTTCACCTGCCCCCAGTTTCTGGGAGGGCGAGAGCTGCTACTCACTCATCCTCTGGCAGTACCTTGCTTTTTCTTGCAGAGAAGATCAAGGAAGTCACTCCCTGACTGTTTTCCTTCCTTGTTCTCTCTTTTGTTGACATCTCCTGCCTGCAGTTGGGAAGGAGAAGAGTAGGGAAAAGCAACCAATGTCAGATAGAACAAGAAAGGAAAACTGGGGAGCAATTGTCTACTTCCATCCTTAAAAATAAAAGCAAGGCACCTATTAGTTGGTCAGTAAGCAGCTGAAGCCCTTTACTCACCAAGACCACAAGGGGGATCTCCGACTTTGAGTGTCAGGCATCAAAGATGTCAAGACAGAGAGTCATCTACAGGCTCTGGGAGGCTTCTAGGTATGTCATGCCTCATTGAGAGGTGAACATATGACTCAAGCCTTCCTTTCAGAGAAGCTAAGGCTCAATAAGCTATTACCAGTCTTCTGGGCTCTAGATATTCTCAATATTCTACTCTGGATATTTTACAGTGTGTCTCCTAAAATGGAACCATTATGGTAAACAATGCTGTAGCTGGGAAACTGAGTCACATTTTGAAGAAGGGGGAGAGTTCTGGAGATTATTCAGCCCCATTCACTGGTATTAAAACACTTGATAAGGTTCAGTGTGAATACATTGAAGACATGTGGCACCTTGAGGTGAAGGCCAAAATGGCATCCCTTCCCCATTCCACAAATGGAAGCTCATCAGACATGCAATGGAATCTTAATTGGAAGCACGAGCAATGAGACAGTGCCTCCACTGCACCCAATAGTAGGAGGCTGGCTTAGAGGCTGCAGAGCAGGCCGCGTGGAACACACAAAGATCTGTCTTTCAGCACCTCTGCCTAACTATTGCATGAGGTGGCCACATCACTCTGCAGAACGGTAGGACCGGCCGTGCTCCCAAACCCAGCAGAACACGGCCAACTTTCAATAGCTTATACAGAAACCTGAAAATAGTCCTCTTGCACTTGCTCAGCTACCATCCTTGACCAAATATCTACCCCATTCTTTTCACGTACATCTGCATTGTTATGTACACAACAGATACCTGCTTATATTGTTAATCTCCTTTCCATGCCCTCATTTCATTTGTTCACCCACCTGCTTTGTTGTTTATACGACAGTAAGCGCTTGAGGGCCGGGGAATAATTAAAGTTTATTATGTGTCATTACAATGCTTAGCACAGTGAAGTACTGGCCTAATTGAGGTCTCAGAGCAACATAAAATCAAAAGGCTGGAATAATAAAGGCAGTGAAGGAAGCCTAGGAAGTAGCAGATCTAATAAGACCAGGTCTGAAATGCAGATTCTTGAATGCAGTGGCCTTTCCATTGATTTATTGCAATTATATCCTATCCTTCCTCCGCACAGCTCAGAGCGGTCTGCATGTGGTTCTGTGTCACCCATTTTATCCTTACAACAATTTGGCGAGGTGGGTTAGGCTGAGAGACAATAACTGATCCCTGGTTCATGGCTGAGTGGAGAATTGAATAAAGGTCTTCACAGTCTCATACTCTTAACCACATTGGCTCTACAAAGAATGAATGGGAGCAAGGAGGAAATTTTTGGCTTGCTGCATATTCTTGGCCACTTACCTGTTTCAATCAGGACAAGAACTGCGCTTAATTTAAGAAGTTCAACATTTTCAACATTACTATGAAGCTTCCCAATGGGGCCTTTCCTCCCGATTCAAGGAGCAATTTCCAACAGGAGCACAGCAGGGGTGGAAAGGATTAAACTCCTCTTCCCTGCCTGCTGAAATTCTGTCAATTATCAGTCATTTGTCCCTCCCCACCTGAAGCTGCTATTTGCATTCTGAAAATGTGGGCCTGGAGTAACCATTGCATTTAGGGTTTCCAGAGCCTCCTCTGTTCTCCTCTATCATACGTGCAAATCTGTTATGTAAAGGTAAAGGGACCCCTGACCATAGGTCCAGTCGTGGCCGACTCTGGGGTTGCGGCGCTCATCTCACTTTATTGGCCGAGGGAGCTGGCGTACAGCTTCCGGGTCATGTGGCCAGCATGACTAAGCTGCTTCTGGAGAAACCGGAGCAGCGCATGGAAATGCTTCCATCGCTCCACCTACCTTTCCCAGTCAACCCGGTAAAGTTAAAGGGACCCCTGACCATTAGGTCCAGTTGCAGATGACTCGGATTGCAGTGCTCATCTCGCTTTACTGGCCAAAGGAGCCGGCGTACAGCTTCCGGGTCATGTGGCCAGCATGACTAAGCCACTTCTGGCAAACCAGAGCAGCGCACGGAAAAGCCGTTTACCTTCCTGCTAGAGTGGTACCTATTTATCTACTTGCACTTTGATGTGCTTTCAAACTGCTAGATTGGCAGGAGCAGGGACCGAGCAATGGGAGCTCACCCCGTGGTGGGGATTCGAACTGCCGACCTTCTGATCAGCAAGCCCTAGGCTCTGTGGTTTAACCCACAGTGCCACCCGCATCCCTAATCTGTTATGTAATTTTAAGGAAATAGGTATATATATATATTTAACAAACTATTGAATATTTTCATTCTTTTTTTAAGTGGGACCTAGATGGGGAGATCCAGTATCACACCAAGGGACATGAAATTATCCCTCTTCCACCCCTCTCCCCGGAATATTTTCCTTGCCTTCTGTTCCAGAATTTCTTCACTGCTACTGTGATGCCACCCTCCCACAATGCTTTGAATGATTGGATGGGGCTAATGACAGGCCCTGGAAGCAGGTCTCCAAAATCACCACTGCAAGACACAGGCAAAACCTGCCTCCTAGTGATCATGAACGAGCAACCCTTTTATTAGGAACAGTTGGTGTCATTCTGCTAGAATATTGGGACAACCCACTGGTACAGCCCGAGTGCACCTGGCCTGCTTGTTCCTTTGCAGGAGGAAGCATTTATAGATGTCTCACTGCCTTTGCCACTTCCTCCTCCCTTCCATGTTTCTGGCACAGGTGTTCATCAGAGCAAACACAGACCTAGTAATCTTCCTTCACTGCAGTGAACACTCAACAGCCCACCAATCATTAAAACGGCATGAAGATGTCCAAAGAAAATACAGCAAGCATATGCAAGGATCTAGCTTTCGTCTGGCTGCCCATCTTCCGCTTTTAGGTTATCATTCAATTCTCTGCCTTTATCCATTTTCCCTAATGAGTCATGGGCTTAAAGCACAAAGCGAAAGTAGATCAACACAAATTTCATTGGAAGGCAAAATAAAGTGGACGTTGTTGAAGCTGCTGAAAATTGGGCTCCAATCCAAACGTTGCCTGTTCACATCAAAAGTAGCATCCAGCCCTTTCAACAGGGCTCAGATCAGCATCATGTTGTGGATGGGAATGTGTGCCAAGAGGCACATTTATATTGGCAACTGCAATGGGTATGAAAGAAAGACCAGAGGCCATGCGAAATATTCAATCTCTCCTGCCAGATTGGGGCACTGGAGCTTTCTTTCTTAATCCTTTTATTCACCTGTGATATGGCGGCATATGACAAGATAAAAGTAATACTATCTTCCAAATTCAGCGGTAAGAAGACACTGGGTGTCATTTGAATACCTGACACAGTGTGCCAATTGTTTTATCATAACTAGGTCCAACATTTGATTAAAGCCATCAACGTCAATTAGTAGTAGGGGTTTAAAACCTCTATATATGTCCCATTCATTTCAATGGGACTTAGGAAGGTACGAGATTGCCGCCTGAATTACTAGCAATGCAGTCCTATGCATGCCTGTTCCGAGGTTAAGTCCTTTTGAATTCAGTGGGGTTAAGTCCCAGCTTAAGTAGGTCTTGGTTTTCCTCCTTGCAATGGATGAAATCCATACTCTGCAATGCAGCTCACTGGACTAAGCACAGTCTCTCAGTCTGACCTCTCTCACGGGTTTGTTGTGAGGAGGTGGGGAAAACATGGGGGGGGTGTATAAATGTTAATAACAAAAAAAAAATATGAAGTCAACTATCATTCTGAAGTCAACTATCATTGGTTTCCAGTATGTTTCCAAGCACAATTCAAAGTGTTGGTGTTGACCTTTAAAGCCCTATATGGCCACAGCCCAGTAGACCTGAAGGAGCGTCTCCACCCCCATCGTTCTGCCCGGACACTGAGGTCCAGTGCCAAGGGCCTTCTGGCAGTTCCCTCACTGCAAGAAGCAAAGCTACAGGGAACCAGGCAGAGGGCCTTCTCGGTAGTGGCGCCCGCCCTGTGGAATGCCCTCCCACCAGATGTCAAAGAGATAAACAACTACCTGACATTTAGAAGACATCTGAAGGCAGCCCTGTTCTGGGTAGTTTTTAATGTGTGACATTTTAATGTATTTTTAATCTTTGTTGGAAGCTGCCCAGAGTGGCTGGGGAAACCCAGCCAGATGGGCAGGGTACAAATATATTATTATTATTATTATTATTATTATTATTAAGCAGAGTTGGTTTCCAGATGGAGCACGCACAAATCACAACAAGCACCATCTTAAAAGAGACACCCTCCCCCGCTAAAATGGTGCCTGTCATTTGTGGCTTTGTAAAAGCTTGTTCTTAAAAAAACTTTCCCAAAAATGAAATTTGCCCCTTGAAATCTGCTGCCTGTGCAATCAATTAATCAGAGGCACATTTTAAAAATAACATTCAAAAGGTTTTTAATCAATTGTTCCAAATGATTAATCAACTATACATTTTGGCCCTAATTGCAACGGTGCTTTAATAATTTTTTTTCAAGTAAAACATGTCAGTGTCTGTGCATATGGTTTGGGCTACTTTAGATCTACAACCACAGGCCTGTTGATAAAGAGAGCTTCCTAAACATCATTTCAAACAGATATGAACCGGGATAAGCTTTGAATTGCAGCATTGCCATGCAAGCTTACTCTTCTGGTTCTTGTGTCAAGAGAATTCTTTGGATTCCTTTTATGGTGAAGCATAAACCAGATTTCCTTTCCTCTGTCCAAATGATTTTAATTTCTCCTTGCACATGCTCAAGTTCACACAATGTGTGTACAGGTTTGCAATGGCAGTTTGTCCTACTTGATGACTGCATTACTCCTTACTTGTAAAGAGAGCATCAAAACCACATGGTCTTGGTGGGCTGCTACCAAACACTCGTCTTGTAAGCAGTAGCCAGTCTAGCAGCATTTTTTGTTTTGTGTTAAGTAAGAACACTTGCCAGAAAAAGATGTCATGGGAAATCTCCAAATGTGTAAACGCTGCCCAGCCATACATGAAGAACCCTACATTAATTGAATTAGGATCCGCCCACCCGTTATTTTTATTTCTTGGTTGAAAATAGAGGCACATTTTTAAAATAACATTCAAAAGGTTTTTAATCAATTGTTCCAAATGATTAATCAACTATACATTTTGACCCTAATTGCAACAGTGTTTTAATATCAGGCATTGCTGAAATAATATGAAATATGTAATAGCAGTCTTTCAGACTTACCCTTTCCATTTCCTTGAAATCCTCATCTAGCTTGGTTCCTTCTGCTCCACCAACCTTCTCACTCACTTTCTGCAGACAAAGAAAAGCAAAACAAGATAAATCCAGGTGGAACTGGTAAGCCAGAAGGAGCTCTGATATGAGACTTTAATTCCCAGCGTAGAATGCCTTTCCTTGAAGGAAGCAAGGATGGAGTGATTTTTAAAATTATTATTAATTCCATTTATATGCCACCATTTATCAAAAGCTCCCAGGGTGGTGTACAACTTTAAAAACACATTACAGAACATGACAGAAACATAATAAAAAGCATACTGACAGCACAGCCTAATAATAAAGTAATTATTATAACAGCAGTCCTCTCCCCCACACTTTCACAGGCCGTAGGTTATTTAATAGCCATAGGCCTGGGTAAAGAGGAATGTTTTTGCCTGGCACCTAAAGACATGTAATGATGGGGCCAGGCGAGCCTCTCTGGGGTGAGCATTCCACAATTGGAGAGCCACCATAGAAAAGGCCCCGTTCTCTTGTTGCCACCCTCCAAACCTCTCTAGGAGGGAGGGACATAGAGAAGTGCTTCAGGTGACAAGTCAGTTCAGGTCCAGGTCAGTTCATATGAGGAGAGGCAATCCTTAAGGTATTGAGGTCCTGAGCCATGTAAGGCTTTATAAGTCCACACCAGCACTTTAAATTGCACCTGGAAACTAAGCCAGTACAGTTGTGCCAGGACTGGTGACGGTGATTGTTCTTAAGCATCATGATTTTGTTTGCAAGCCAGAAATACACTTTTGTCACCATCAGGCTTAATAATCAACAGAATCAGGATATCTTCCTGTAAAGGATTTATGCAAGGCAAGGAAAAAAGCACAAGACCATAGCTTTAGAGGTTTCAAAAGGCATTGTATGCATGAAATCCACACTCACAATGGATTTCAAGGAAGACTTCCAAAGCGGGCGATAGTGTATACTGGGCTTCTTTAGACAATCTAATTATATCACTTGATGACATGGAGCTGGACCAGAACAGCTCTAAAAGCAGAGCATCAAGGTGATCTGAATCTGACCATTTTAGCTGAAGAAGTTGATGCTGAATTTTTCCCAAAAACAACAACCCCCACACACCTTAAAATGGTAAAATGCTGAGTAATGATGGTCTAACTTAAGAGTTTACGGACGTTTAGCAGATATCTAAGTCCCTCATCTTTCACTTCTGCTTAATTCTATCCTGGATGGAAGTGTTATTCCTGCTTCTTGGAAGCAATCCAGACACGTTGTTGCGCCCAAACCAGATAAGGACCCTCAATCAATGAACTTGTGCAGCCTGTTTATGTTGATAAATCATGATGTATAGAACTTTTTTGGCAGCAACGTTAAGTGAGAAAACCATTTTCTTGATAATGATGACTAACAAGATTTAATCAGTTCATTCTGAAATGCGTAAATAATGGTCTTTATGCCCATCCAGCAATTCAGTCAGGAATGTGGCCTATCATGGTGCCCCCAAACTAAATCCTAAATGCTTCTAATCCAATTAGACATCTTCAAGCTTTTGGGCTCCATGATCACTGCAGGTGGTGACAGCAGTCACGAAATTAAAAGACGACTGCTCCGTGGGAGAAAGGCAATGGCAAACCTAGACAGCATCTTAAAAAGCAGAGACATCACCTTGCCAACAAAGGTCCGTATAGTTAAAGCCATGGTTTTCCCAGTAGTGATGTGTGGAAGTGAGAGCTGGACCATAAAGAAGACTGATCGCTGAAGAATTGATGCTTTTGAATTATGGTGCTGGAGGAGACTCTTGAGAGTCCCATGGACTGCAAGAAGATTAAACCTATCCATTCTTAAGGAAATCAGTCCTGAGTGCTCACTGGAAGGACAGATCGTGAAGCTGAGGCTCCAATACTTTGGCTACCTCATGAGAAGAGAAGACTCCCTGGAAAAGACCCTGATGTTGGGAAAGATGGAGGGCACAAGAAGAAGGGGACGACAGAGGACAAGATGGTTGGACAGTGTTCTCAAAGCTACCAGCATGAGTTTGACCAAACTGTGGGAGGCAGTGGAAGACAGGAGTGCCTGGCGTGCTCTGGTGCATGGGGTCACGAAGAGTCGGACACGAGTAAACGACTAAACAACAACAACAAAGCTTTTGAACAGTTTGAATGGAACTTCCTTCTAAGATTACTTTGGAGACAGTTTTTTTTTTAGCAGTTATTGCCCAGCTATATTCACCTCAAGTCTGCCTGCACAGGAGAATAAATCAAGGGTGTTCACTATCAGCTCTTCTTTCCAGAATAGTTATAGAAACATTTGCAGAATCAGGACGTACTAATCTGAAAGTGAGACATGTTACAGTCAATGGTAAATCTTGTTGGAGTTGGTCTGCTGCTTCCTTCAGTAATTTGAGAGATGCCCTGCCAGAAACATACTGAATTGGCTAGTGGCTTAGAGATTTATTTGCCAAGTCAGAAACATTTTGCCTAAGCATCTCTCTTAAAACACAGAGAGAGCAACAGGAATGATCAAACCTTAAATTGCAGCTAAAAATGTTTAGAACTGATTATTATGATTTGAAACAATTTAAGAGGCAAAACTTTGACCCCCCCCCAATAAAACAGGATATTCAAAATTGGAGACTCTTAAAACTTTTCTTGGTTAAGAAAGATTGCAGTGCTTAAAATGATGGCTATTCCCATGTTTTCTTTCCTGTTTCAAGTGCTACCGATTTAGTTTGCAGAATGCTTTGCACATGGAAACCGAAAGTCAAGATTAAGAGCAGGATTTAGCATCATTATAATGCATCTCAGTCGAAACAACTATTTGCAATAGCTAGAAATGAAAAATTAATCCTGTGGGTGTCGATTCCAGATTCCAGCTACTTTCCCATGTAATCTATTCTTTTTGTCAATGAAATGGATTATATTTAACAATATACATAACCCCTTCCCCTGATGTCTATTATTATTATTATTATCATCACCATCACTACTACTACTCAGCCTTGTTCCCTGACATGGACTCAGTGCAGGTTACAGATAAAATAATAACAGCTAAAAATGTAGAAAAAATGCAATGATTTTAAAAAATGATTCTAATAAATCTCTGCCTCCTCCTCCTCATCCCCCCCCCTCAAATAATTATAATAAAAACCAGCATGGCATCAGCCCTTTCACTGAAAGCAGCCAGTTCTCCAAAGTCTGTTGGAATAAGAAGGTCTTCACCTGCCAGTGGAAGGACAGCAAGGAGGGAGCCAGTCTGGCTTCTCCAGGGAGAGAGTTCCAAAGTCTGGGAGCAGCTACCAAGAAGGTCCTGTCCTGCATCCCTACCAAGCGTATCTGTGAAGGTGGCAGGGTAAGAGAAGTGCCTCCCACAAAGATCTCAGAACCTGGGCAGGTTCATAAGGTCTTTCAGATAGCTTGGACCTAAACCTATAAAGGGCTTTATAAGTCATAACCAGCGCTTTGAATTGTGCCTGGAAACAGGCCTGAATGGAGATGGAGAGATCTCTGTTGTAGAAACGTCTGATTTTTGCACAGTTCGCGTAAACCCTACTGTATAAAGCAGCGGCGTAGCGTGAGTTGTCAGCACCCAGGGCAACGCAAGTAATTTGCGCCCCCTAACCCGGGGCAAGGCAAGTAATTTGCGCCCCCCAACCCCTAACCTGCGAGTTGCCGCTGGCGCTGCCGCGCAAACAACGCTGCTTGCCCGGAGGAGGATGGAGGCAGAAGCAGCCGCCGCCTGTGGCTGGGCCGAGGGGATGGCGGCGGCGGCAGGGTGCAGAGGCTGCCCGTGCCCGGCCAGGCGTCGGTGGCGGCGTCGGCGCTGCTGCAGCGGCTGCTCCTCCTGCGAGCAGTGAGCGGAGCGCAGCCACAGCGACGGCGGGAGGCGCGCGCACTAGGGCGCAAGGCTGGCGGTGGCGGCGGGGAGCCCGGCGGAGGAAGGAACTTGTCCCTTCCCTCTGGACTCGCACCCCCCCAGATGTTGCGCCCGGTGCGGTCGGCACCCCTGGCACCCCCCACGCTACGCCACTGGTATAAAGGTAAGAGCTCCTCTATTGTTCCACCCACCTTTGTGGTCTTTCTGACCACAAAAGGTTTTCCCATCCCTGTACCAACCCATATCCATATCCATACACACCTGTCCATTCAGCATCATGTTTTTTCTCACTCTTGCAAATAGAAATACATACAGACAGAACAGTGTTAATCCTCTATGCTAATGGGTGACATTTGCCACGCAATTACCTAGAAGGAATACAAATAATTTCTTATTGCTTGGGCTTTATCTCTCATATTGAAATTGAAAAGCTAAATGAGACTACCACCAGGTGACAAAAGCTCTGCTTGAAATCGGAGTGTGAGAAATTAAGACGCCGTGAGAATGGGTTATTACAGTCAGGGTTGGCTGGCTGGTGCTTGATGTTAAGCATAATAGTTGCATAAATATATGGCTTTATTAAGTGCCAATCCACATCTTCGCTTTTCTTTGCGACTGTGGCAAGGCCTGTTGCAAAGAAGAAGGTGCTTTCAATTCCTTCAGCCCTGAAGAGCTGTCTTGCTAAGGGTGAGCAATATGTGGCAGATGGAAAGAATTCTGCAGTTCTAGATACCAGCACCAGTTTCCCTGGGATGAATTTAAGGCTGTTTGGATCTGGAGTGCCCCATGTCTGAATAAACATAAACTTCACGAAATAAAAAAATTCCTTCCAGTAGCACCTTAAAGACCAACTAAGTTAGTTCTTGGTATGAGCTTTCGTGTGCATGCACACTTCTTCAGATACACTGAAACAGAAGTTGCCAGATCCTTCTACATAGTGAGAAGGTGGGGAGGGGTATTACTCAGAAGGGTGGTGGGAATGGGAGATTGGCAGATAGCTGAGATGAGCCTGTTGACGACTCTTAACGACTGTAATAGGTCTTACAGGAAAAGGCAAGGGGTGAGAAGGTGAGAAATGGCTTAGTCATGTATAATGAGATAAGAATCCAATGTCTTTGTTCAGACCAGGTCTCTCCATGGTTTTAAGTTTGGTAATGAGTTGCAATTCAGCAGCTTCTCTTTCGAGTCTATTTCTGAAATTCCTTTGTAGTAAAACAGAAATAAAATAAATAAATAAATAAAAAAATAAATAAGAAAATAAGAAAATTGTCCAGTAACACCTTAGAGACCAACTAAGTTTGTTCTGAGCATAAGCTTTTGTGTGCATGCACACCTCTTCAGATACACTGAAACAGAAGTCACCAGACCATTATATATAGTGGGAGGGTGGGGTGGGGTTTTTCTCAGGAGGGTAGTTGGAGATGGGTAATTGACTCAATGGGTATGGTAAACCTGTTGACGACTGTTAACGACTGCAATTAGTCCTACAGGAAAAACAGTCGCCAACAGGTTTACCGTACCCATTGAGTCAATCACCCATCTCCTACAGTGGTACCTCGGGTTACAGACACTTCAGGTTACAGACTCCGCTAACCCAGAAATAATACCTCAGGTTAAGAACTTTGCTTCAGGATGAGAACAGAAATCGTGCTCCAGTGACACAGTGGCAGTGGGAGGCCCCATTAGCTAAAGTGGTACCTCAGATTAAGAACAGTTTCAGGTTAAGAATGGACCTCCAAAACAAATTAAGTTCTTAACCCGAGATACCACTGTACTACCCTCCTGAGAAAAACCCCACCCCACCCTCCCACTATATATAATGGTCTGGTGACTTCTGTTTCAGTGTATCTGAAGAGGTGTGCATGCACACAAAAGCTTATGCCCAGAGCAAACTTAGTTGGTCTCTAAGGTGCTACTGAACAATTTTTTTATTTATTTTGACTGTGTCAGACCAACGCGGCTACCTACCTGAATCTATAAACCTCGCGGTCATCTGTAGTACTGCAGGAGGAAGAAAGGGCAGCTTCTTGTGGGCAGAACAGTGTAGAGGTTGTCTACCTAGCATCTTTGCATCCCAAGTGGCAGAAAAATAGCTGCCCAGCCCCACTGCAGGCCACCCCCAGCTGACCAGCATCTTGTTCCTTCTCTTTCCCATGCTAACCAAGAACAAACCAGGCAAGAATTGTAATGGTTGGCAATCTACTGAAGGGAGAATCAGAGGGCAGGGAGAGAGAAGAGTCCTGCAGTATCGTACAGGAGAATAACCTGAAAACTAAATGTTCTTTATTAAACTTGGAGCACAGCCAGAGTAACCAACGCTTGATCACATCAACCCTGAAGCAACATCCTTGACAACTTCAGTGGTTTATCATTTATTTACTTATTTTAAAACACAGTGTTGGTCTAAGTACCTCGGCAACTAAAGAGGAGACCGATGAAGGGAATGGCATTGCAAGGACTTTTAACACATGAAGGTGACCGTAACTAATCTATCGCTACTCCTATGACAAAAGAGGGGATCAAATATAACATGGCTTCAGTATCATCCTCTCACCCTAGTTAGAGTACCTGTCCCCAAAGAGCAGTTTAAGTGAACATTTTCATGCTTCTTCTTTTAATAATTCCAGGATAGTGCGTAATTGCAAGTTGCTTTTTAAAAATAAATACAGAAATCTGCCTTGTGTTTTGTAAAGATCTTAACTGCACATATTCTCTTTTGAATAATTCAGGGTTCTCACATTTATTTGCTGCCTTCTTTTTTGAAGCCATTTCAAATGCTGTTGTTTTTTTAAGTTGTCATTCTAGAATTTTTTGCCTGTGCACCTTGAAAATGTAATTTTTAAATAATATTTATTAAATTTTCTCTTTTTTTAAGCACAATCAAAATGAAATTTTATCATCACATACATTTTTGTTCAATCAGAGCATCGACTCTCCCCCCTCCCATTCCCCGGCTTCCATAAATACTAACATTCATATTAGCATTTCTCTATTACCTTATTTGGCTTCTTTCTATGCTTATAAATCAACTCAAATATTTGTAAAGAGGTATCTAATCATAACATTACAAAATATTTTAAATCAATCCTGCAAACGTTTTCAAATGTTTACAATGTTCCTTCATATATTGTAAGAATTTACTCCAGTCCTTTTCAAACAGTTCATCACACTGCTTTTGGATTTTCCCTGTCAGCTTTGCCAATTCTGCATATTCAATCATATTGGTCTGCCATTCTTCCAACGTTGGAAGTTCCTGCTGCTGCCATTTCTGGGCTAAAAGTGTCCTCGCCGCAGTGGTAGCATACATAAATATATTTAAGTCCTTTTGGGGAATTTCATCTCCTATTATACCCGATAGAAAAGCCTCTGGTTGTTTTTTTTAACTAAAAGTGTTTTTAAATACCTTTTTCAATTCATTATATATCATATCCCAGTAGACTTTGATCTTAGTACAAGTCCACCACATGTGATAGAAATTCCCTTCCTTTTCCTTACATTTCCAGCAAACCTTATCTTGGGTCCTATACATTTTAGCAAGTTTGGTCGGTGTCAAATACCACCTATAGATCATCTTCATTAAATTTTCCTTAAGTGCCATACATGCAGTAAAATTAATAGTTTTTGTACATAATCTTTCCCACACTTCTAATTGAATACTAGCATAGAATCATAGAATCATAGAATCATAGAGTTGGAAGAGACCACAAGGGCCATCGAGTCCAACCCCCTGCCAAGCAGGAAACACCATCAGAGCACTCCTGACATATGGTTGTCAAGCCTCTGCTTAAAGACCTCCAAAGTAGGAGACTCCACCACACTCCTTGGCAGCAAATTCCACTGTCGAACAGCTCTTACTGTCAGGAAGTTCTTCCTAATGTTTAGGTGGAATCTTCTTTCTTGTAGTTTGGATCCATTGCTCCGTGTCCGCTTCTCTGGAGCAGCAGAAAACAACCTTTCTCCCTCCTCTATGTGACATCCTTTTATATATTTGAACATGGCTATCATATCACCCCTTAACCTCCTCTTCTCCAGGCTAAACATGCCCAGCTCCCTTAGCCGTTCCTCATAAGGCATCGTTTCCAGGCCTTTGACCATTTTGGTTGCCCTCCTCTGGACATGCTCCAGTTTGTCAGTGTCCTTCTTGAACTGTGGTGCCCAGAACTGGACAAAGTACTCCAGGTGAGGTCTGACCAGAGCAGAATACAGTGGCACTATTACTTCTCTTGATCTAGATGCTATACTCCTATTGATGCAGCCCAGAATTGCATTGGCTTTTTTAGCTGCCGCGTCACACTGTTGGCTCATGTCAAGTTTGTGGTCAACCAAGACTCCTAGATCCTTTTCACATGTACTGCTCTCAAGCCAGGTGTCACCCATCTTGTATTTGTGCCTCTCATTTTTTTTGCCCAAGTGCAATACTTTACATTTCTCCCTGTTAAAATTCATCTTGTTTGTTTTTGCCCAGTTCTCTAATCTGTCAAGGTCGTTTTGAAGTATGATCCTGTCCTCTGGGGTGTTAGCCACCCCTCTCAGTTTGGTGTCATCTGCAAATTTGATCAGGATGCCCTTGACCAAAATCTTTAGCCCATTTAATCATAAACGTCTTAACTTCTTCATTTTTAGTATGCCATTCTAGTTTGTACATTTTAGTGCAGCAATAATATCTGCATACACCATGCAGGTACACCCGCAAAAAGAAAAACCAAAACAAGAAAGAAAACCAGGATGGACTATTGCTCCCAGTTACTGCAAGTGTCATGACATTTCCAAGACTGCTATAAAGTACAGTCATACCTCTTGTTACATTTGGTTCAGGTTACGTCTTTTCAGGTTGCGTCCTGTGGCGACCCGGAAGTACTGGAAAGGGTTACTTCTGGGTTTCACAGCTCGCGCATGCGCAGATGCTCAAAATGACGCCACGCGCATGCACAGAAGCAGCGAATTGTGACCCACACACACGCAGACACGCAAATGTAGGTTGCGTTCTGCTCATGTTGCGAACAGGGCTCTGGAATGGAACCCGTTTGCAACCAGAGGTACCACTGTAACGTAGGAAACAGGCCCCCACACAATAAGTCTTACTTGAGTACCCCACCACCACCAGTAACTAAAGAAATGGAAAACTTCTTATCTGCTCTAGATCTGGAGGAGCTTGTGATTTTCCTCCACCACAGCCAGCACAGATCCACACCAAACATGTAAAGCAGATCCAACGCACATTTAAAAGACATCAGTTTCCCCAAAGAATCGTGGGAACTGTAGTTTTACTCTCACGGAACTACCCTCACAGAGCTGCTCTGGAGGGCAGGATTCAGACCAATGGCTTGAAGTTACAAGAAAAGAGATTCCGACTAAACTTCACTTCAGGAAGAACTTTCTGACAGTAAGAGACAGTGGAACGGTCTCCCTTGGGAAGTTGTGGACTCTTCCTTCCTTGGCCATCTGCCAGGGATACTTTTGTTGAGATTCCTGCATTGCCAGGATTCGACTAGGTGACCCTCAAGGTCCCTTCTAACTCTACAGTTCTGTGATTCTATCATTATCAGCATTTTTGACAAACTACAGCTCCCAGGATTCTGAGGAAGTCATGTTTTAAACTGTGCCTTAGATGTGCTTCAAAGATGTGGTATAGATCTGCCCATACCCTCACACATTAAGTTTCTCTGGTTCAGGACCCCCTGAAGTTAACGCTGGCCCCAAGGAATTCGAGGTTTGTCTCAATGGACACCCAGCAATAAAGAACATCCATTGTTTAACTTGTGAAGGTTTCCACTTTTAAACCACGTAGAGGGCAAGTCTGATAAAGCAGCACGTAGGAAGGGAACTTTTGGTCTTTGAGATGTTGCCAAATTACAACTCTAACCATCACTGGCCACTGGTCATGCTTCTGGGCTGATGTAATTCAGCAACATCAGGAAGACCCAAGGTACCTAACTGTGTCCCCAACTCCATACTTCTGTTAGAAGCTGGTAAATGCCCAATTTCAACTAAAGCATGGTGGGCTGCCCTAAAACATTGGCTCAGGATTTCAGTATTTGATCTAGGGAAGGGTTTGTACCAACACCTGACCAATGAGGAGTTTGTCAGCAAATGGCAGAAAACCATGGCTAGAAAAGCCACCTCTGTTGGTCTGTCATCCCCCCCCCCCAACTTTATTACCTGGGTTATGAAGGCGCCTTAAAGACATTAAAGCAAAGATTATGGGATAATACACACAGTGACTTGCGATCTCGATCACACGCAGTCTGTAGTCCGCTTGCAGTAGGAGTACAATATGGGTATGTCTTTAAGTTAGCATCTTACATTAAAAACCTGATAGTACCAAATTATCGAAGGTTATTCACCAAAGCCAGACTACACGTCTTTCCTTCTGCAGTGTTGGATGGCAGGTTGAGAGGAGTTCCCTACCAGGACAGACTTTGCTCGTGTGCTCAAGACATCAATTCTATAAAACATATTTTGCTGCACTGTGCGAAATATGAGCAAGCCAGGGCTGAACTGATATTACCCTTGCTAGTACCTTTCCCGGGGAAATCAGAGGCTCACTATGTCAGGTTCCTATTGGAAGACCGAACAAACGCTAGAACATTAGCAGTGGCAAAGTTTTTATCAGTGGTTGCAAGAACCAATGATCCCTATCTTTAAGTCTGAACAAAATGCTTGTTTAACCTGGAGGCAGGCTGTCTGAATTGTGCATTGCTTTGTAACGATTTGTTGGGTCTCTGGACCGTAATAAAGATAGATAGATGATAGATAGATAGATAGATAGATAGATAGATAGATAGATGATAGATAGATAGATAGATAGATAGATAGATAGATAGATGATAGATAGATAGATAGATGATAGATAGATAGATAGATAGATAGATAGATAGATAGATAGATAGATGATAGATAGATAGATAGATAGATAGATAGATAGATAGATAGATAGATCTGGAAGACCCAAGTTCCCCTTGTTTCTAATTAGCATTTGATTTCAGTTTATCTGGTGGCGATTTCTTTTAAAAAAAACCAAAACTTTTAACATAAGATTCCTTCTAGCCTTGCTCAGCAGTTTAAGGCTGCACGATCTAGTACATTCCTGTGACTCAGGCAGCACGAAACAAGAGCAAAGGATTTGAGCCATAGCCGGTACCTAGTTTGGCAGCAACGGCCCTGCTGCGTATTCTTCCAGCCCATCGCTGCAGAGCCTCTGCTGCAGTGCTATTGCATTCCACCTAAAAGCTACACATCCACCGGGGACCAAAAGGCAACGTCTGCGTGGGAGGACAGAAAGAGCAGCGGCGTGAAAGTCCCTCACGATACAGCAGATCTGCCTTGCACAAGGTCAGCAACGCCGCAGGACAAATGATGTCAGCCGGGGACACACGGCACATCCTAAAAGTAAATCAATGTTGCTAATTTCAGGGGGAAGAGATTTGCATAGCGTAGCATAATGCCAAGTCAGCAACAGTTCAAGTGATAACGCAGAAAGGGAACATTCGGGATAACAAGGCTGCTTCGTTTTCATTATGGAAGTATTTGTTTTATGCGGACCTTAGGAGCAGCTTTTGTTTTTGTGCGCCCCCCCCCCCCCCGCTGCCAAATTTCTGCTCAGAAAGCCGGCTTTAGCTTCCTGATCATCCGGCTGACAAGTTATCACTTGCTCTCACCAGCTGGTAGCAGATATCCTGATAGCTGAACTTAACCAGAACGCACCATTCCACGCATGCAAGCACACTCTCTCTGGGCATGAACTGCTGTGGAGGCTGGTCAAGTCATCTTAGGTGGTAAAGCTAACAGAGAATTATGAGCAGTTTCTCAGCCTGTGTCTCCACCTATATTTCAGGGCTACAAGGCTTGGTGAGATCATTCTGAGCATGCAGAACTTTCTTGTTGCTGCTGTTGCAATTTAGGTAGGTGAAGGTTTCTACATACAGTGGTACCTCAGGTTACAGACGCTTCAGGTTACAGACGCTTCAGGTTTCAGATTCCACTAACCCAGAAATAGTACCTTGGATTAAGAACTTTGCTTCAGGATGAGAACAGAAATTGCGCAGCGGCGGCACAGCGGCAGTGGGAGGCCCCATTAGCTAAAGTTGTGCTTCAGATTAAGAACAGTTTCAGGTTAAGAACGGACCTCCGGAACAAATTAAGTTCTTAACCAAAGGTTCCATTGTACAGGCTTCCAGGGGAAGGAGGAAGAGCAGACACAGTCACTTCTGAAGTTTCAAATGTTGCCACGCTCTCTGCTTTGATGTGACACTGATGTCTACAAAAATGCACATTCAGTGGTACCTCGGGTTAAGTACTTAATTCGTACCGGAGGTCCATACTTAACCTGAAACCGTTTTTAACCTGAAGCACCACTTTAGCTAACGGGGCCTCCTGCTGCCACCGTGCCGCCGGAGCCCGATTTCTGTTCTTATCCTGAAGCAAAGTTCTTAACCTGAAGCACTATTTCTGGCTTAGTGGAGTGTGTAACCTGAAGCGTATGTAACCTGAAGCGTATGTAACCCGAGGTACCACTGTATTTAGTCAAGCAATCACAGTAATACATGTGTGGCTTCAATGTAACACCTTTGAGGAAAGGCAGTTGTCTTTTTATGAATAACTGAGATCTACCACCTGCATTTAGGCTCTCACCTAGGTTGCATATACATCATGAATTTAAGCATCATTATCCCCCCCCGCCCCGAATCTTGGGAATGGTAGTTTGTTAAGGGTGCTAGAAATTGTAGTTCTGTGATGAGCTGGATTCCTGGCAAGGAGGAAAATGCTTTAAATGCATGGAGTGTACACAGTCTTACTATTTAAAAAGGAAGCTGTGTTTTATTTTGAAACAGGCACGTAAAATTAGGTTGTGCATTATCTCCAAGCATCTTCAGGGAGAGAGCATGTCTAGGAAATACAATAGATTAAATGCTCAAGGGCAGAACTGAACAGGAGAGCACTTGAAGCCATTGCAGATTGCATAAGGTGTTCAAGAATAGCCTGTTTGTTTGTTTGTTTGTTTGTTTGTTTGTTTGTTTGTTTGTTTGTTTTAGTTAGTAGTTGCAGTCAACTACTCTATCCTGGTAGGTAGTTGGAGAATCCTTTAGCATTTACCTTAATATAGAGATACTCATTTTTTTCATTCCTAGTATATTTAAAGCTACTGCAAAAGCCCAGTCCTAGGATCCTAGCCTTCACATCTTTAAGGTAAATGACAGATTTTATTCCAGTCTTAAAGTCCATTGTCAGATCCTAGGTAGCTGCAGAATCAACACACATGGACCATTTATAAGCAGCAAATACGCAGGATACCCTCCCCACCGCCCCCAATACTGTGATGTGCCTTTGTTGTATTGCTGGAGAAATCGCTATCATGAACTTCTCACTAATATGAATAATTTCAGCACAGTACAGTAGTCTAAACAAAGTTTGGTTTGTCTCTATCAAAGGCAGCCGAGAAGATTCAAAGTTACAACAGTTAACGCAAGGAGACAGGCAGATGGAATAAATACATTTTTATTCATTTATCTTGCCGTTTAATGCTATTTATTTGCACACACAAAAACCCAATCAATCAACAAACCACGGGAAGCCAATAAACACCTTCCTTCAAATATCCCTAAGCTATCAGAATTATGCCGAGCACACACAGCATTCCAGCTTCGCCTTGAATCATGAGTCATTCCATCTCCACGTGCATAATGTTGGGTGGTTTTATTTTTTGTTTTCGTAATGTGACATCTCAGCCTATCCAGAAGGATTGCTGACAAACCAGTACACTACTCATCGTGAGTAGAAAAGATGCATCGTGCTCTGGCCAAAATTTATTTGCTAGCGAAATGCCTATCATTATGACAGGCAGGTCATGTTCACTGATTTCAATGGGTCTACTCTAAATAAAACCTAGCTGAATACCATATATAATCATCGGGGGGGGGGGACAACCCCAATATATAGGCACAATGTAGGAGAAAGTTTGTGCAAATTAACATCATATTCTCTAAGTGATATTATCACTGTGATTTTGGTTTATCCCATTTTCTTGATGAATGTTGCTATGTTCTTAACCAGATATTAACGATGTTCTGAGCAGCCAATTTCACAAGTATTTCCTGTTCCAAAGTCACTGATTAGACCTGATTAGAGAAGCCCAAACTAGGGAAGCTCATGCTATTAGCTCCTGAAATTGGTCTGGGAATATTTTAGAGCCTTTCTTCAAATATTTAAAATTGTAAACCACCCTGGATACCTTGGGAGGAAGGTAATATATAGATGTAATATATAAAGACATAAAAATGGAGCTTGTCATCCTATGGCCCTCCTATAATTCCCATCAGTCTCAGCCAACATGGCCAATGGTCAGGAATGATGGAAGTTATAGTTCAGCCCCATGTGGAGTTCCACAGCTTGGCTACAACTGGGTTAAAAACCAATAAGCCGCAACTGAAAGAGATCCCACATGAATTTCTTGAGTCACAATCTGTGTTCTCTTTATCTGCAATTCTCAGCTTCAGTTCTGAAATTTCATGTTTATCTGACATAGACGGGAACTAAATACTGTTTGCTAATATCAACAAATCAGCATCTTTATTTTATTCCTATTATAAAGGAATAAAACTCTACTGAGCCGAGGAGTTAGATAACTCTTTGCAGAATTGCTTCTGTGATTGAGAATTTTTTTCATGACCACATTTGGGAGATCCTTTAAATTGCAAGATAGATTAAAACTAGTTTGCATCCCACAGTTCATTTAATTTTCTTCTAATACTAACTCTGTGTGATGCTTCTTTCCTAATAAGCCACAGCTCTACAAATTAAAGGTTTCATTTTTCTTGAGCAAGCTAGCTGTCTCAATGGCATCGTGCTTAATTCAGTACCCTTGACTAGCAAAGCTATATCTACAGCTGGAACATTACAGCTGGGAAAACAGTATGTCTTGTGCTATGTTTGATCTGTGACCATTATTCATTTGGTTGATGCTTCCAAGGCAAATTAATTTGGTAAACGATGCCAACGATGGTATATATTGTGTTTGGAGTAGCCATGCACAGTTGTGATTCCATTTCAGATAAAATATGCAATGTAGTGTGAAACACAACACAAGATGTATTAACCCAAAGTTCAGAATTGTGTGCCCAATGTCTCCTTTCACACTGACTCTGCATTGTGAAAGCTGACCTATAGATACCCTTGTTTACATTTTGAGATGGATTGCCAGATGTCATGGGCTGGATGGATTCAGAGGAATGGTGGCAGGGACCAGCTGGGGAACCACCAAAGGAGGAGGCTCAGAGCCCGGGGATTGGTGGTAGGACAACAATAAGAGGCAGAAGACCAGGAAAGAAGTAACAGGGCTTAGTGAGCTGGGAGAGTCTGCGGCAGAGTCCAGAATCAGAGGCAGAAGCTGAAGCAGGGGAGGAAGGCCAAGAGACAGAGTTAAGTCAGGCTGGTAACGAGGCACGGGTATCTCTCTCCCTCCTGCTATGACTAGCTCCCCTCTCCCCTGGTCTCCCAGAACCAGAAGAGGCGTGAAAAGGGAGGAGGAGATGTTGGTTTCACACAGGCGTAGTCTCTGATTGCTTGGGGAAAACTCTGGAGAGGAGGAATCCTTTTGCCCAATGTGGGGCTTGAACCAACAGCCCTGAGATTAAGACTCTTATGTTCTTACCAACATTGAAATGGTTTGTTTTGCATTTAGATCTGTGCCTTTAACTATGCAAGTAAATGGAGAACTCCTCTTGCTCCCAAGCGGAAACTTACCCCAACAACAACCCTTGGGGCAGCAGGGCTCTTGCTGGGGTTTGTTTATAACACGTCCCTCATCCCAGTCTTTCCTGTTTTCCCACCACCAGAAATGTGGGCCTAATTTTATGAAACTCCCTTGGAGGTGAGGTCAGACAAGCCCTCTCCCCATTGAACTTCCATTGCCTACTGAATCCTTAAAAAAAAAAAATCTAGCAGGAATTTTAACTGGATTCTAATTTTATAATTTTACCTGACTTTTATTTTAATTGAAGTTATATTTTTTTCTACACTGCTAAGAGATCAACATAATTAAGCAGTACAGTCGTACCTTGGATTCTGAATGCCCTGGAACTCGGACGTTTTGCTCCCGAACGCCACAAATCCAGGAGTGAGTGTTCTGGTTTGCAAACGTTCTTTTGGAACCCGAACGTCTGACGGGGCTTCCGCAGCTTCTGATAGGCTGCAGGAGCTTCCTGCAGCTGATCAGAAGTCGCGATTTGGTTTTTGAACATTTTGGAAGTCAAACGGACTTCCGGAATGGATTCCGTTCAACTTCCAAAGTATGACTGTATATAAAATGTCTAAATGAAAAAAATGAAAAAATGAAAAAAGAGTGTATCCCACCTTACCAACAAATACTATTAGTTGGCATATGTGCTTCTCCCTTTCCTCCATATTTTATCCAGAGAGATGTTACAGTGACAGTAAGTGATGCAGCTGAAGCTTCTGCCAACAGTTCAATATCCTCGGCTAGGATCAGACATATCACAAGCACTCTTATATTCTTGCTTCTGATCTGGATTTTTGGTCCCCCAAATAACAGGGAGTAAAGGTCACTGCTACTCACAGAACTCTGGCGCTCTTTGCAGAGATGGCTGGAGGCTGCTGATGTACTGTGACTCACAGAATCTCCAGCATTGTTACTGATCACTGCCAGGCATTTGTAGTCTGCAGTGCTATCATCTAAACAGAAGCGAGCGAACAACAAGCTTGCTGTTATAGAAGCGGGGAGAGGTCATATACAGAAGACTTTTTGGGGAGATTCGTGTCCCACCTTTCCTTCAAGGAGCTCAAGGCGGCACACACAGATCTCTTCTCCCTATTTAATCCTTACAACAGCTCTCTGAGGTAGATTAAGCTGAGGGAGCACAAGAAAAGCAAGGTCACCCAGTGGGTCTCCAAGTCTAGGCCTACACCACATTGGTTCTCGTAACATAACTTTAGAAAAGCAATGACAAGCCTAAAACAGCATCTTAAAAGCAGAGACATTACCTTGCCGACAAAGGTCCGTATAGTTAAAGCTATGGTTTTCCCAGTAGTGATGTATGGAAGTGAGAGTTGGACCATAAAGAAGACTGATCACCGAAGAACTGATGCTTTTGAATTATGGTGCTGGAGGAGACTCTTGAGAGTCCCATGGACTGCAAGAAGATCAAACCTATCCATTCTGAGGGAAATCAGCCCTGAGTGCTCACTGGAAGGACAGATCCTAAAGCTGAGGCTCCAAGACTTTGGCCACCTCATGAGAAGAGAAGACTCCCTGGAAAAGACCCTGATGTTGGGAAAGATGGAGGGCACAAGGAGAAGGGGACAACAGAGGATGAGATGGCTGGACAGTGTTCTCAAAGCTACCAACACGAGTTTGACCAAACTGTGGGAGGCAGTGGAAGACAGGAGTGCCTGGTGTGCTCTGGTCCATGGGGTCACGAAGAGTCGGAGGCGACTAAACGACTAAACAATCATGTCTATACCTGTCCATCAGATCCTCATTCCTTTGCCACAGGAAGCTTAGCATTTGAACCAGACTTCAAGATCAGTTCCACCGAAAAATGGTGCCACCCAAACCTGTAACACTTAGGACAAAATTGTCCCATTAGTGCAGTCTTCCACCTGTACAATGGGGCTTCCACTTCTTCTCATGACTCTCCCCAAGCAAATCTTTTCTGTCCAAAGCATATTTGGGGAGAAGAAGTCCTATTGTGCAGAAGGAAATCCTTGAACTAACGGGATGACGTTGGGCTCCTCCATACCTCCCTATACCCCACTGGTTTCCCCCGGGGAAATTCACCATATACTGCTGAATAGGACCAAATGGCAATGGGGTTTTCCATGAACTATTTGTTCCGATTCAGAAGTAAAGAGCTTATATTTCAGGGGAAAGTTACAGAGCAAACATACAACTGCTCAGACCTCTTCCTAGAAAGCATGAAACTGGTGGAGAATGGCTCAGAGCCATGCTTTCTAGGCATGGGAGAAGCGGAAGCCTGGCTGAGCCCTTGGGGGGGGGGTTGTGTGTTTTTTAACATATTTTTTTATTAAGGATTTCTTGGTTTACAAAAGTACAGTATGTGCAATGTCTCTATTTTCAAGTTGCGTTTTCTACAGATCAGTTTCATTTTCTGTGAGACATTAGTGTTACATTAGGAATAAAAGGGGAAAGAGGTGGAGGGGGCCATGGTGAGTGGGGTTGGGGTTGGGTGGCAATCCTTCTATTCTTCTTATTGTATGTGTGGGGTTTTGTGTCAGCATTTCTTGTGTGGGTTCTCTTTACTATTGTATTCCTTGTATTCCTTTGGTGGTGAGTGGGTTGGCCAAGGGTGTGGTTGGTTGGTTGGGATTGGCTGTGGTGAACTTTGTTTTCATGTGTAAGTGGGGTGGGTGGGTTTTTTTGAGTCAGGTTAGCCAGATTGATTTGATTGCTGTTGGCGGGTTCTTGTCGTTGTCGGCCGAGCCCTTTGTTGAAGCAGAAGTGTGGCTGAGCCCTTAGAAACAACCTGTCACACGGTTATGACAGATTTCATGGTGGGCCCCGTACACGGCACTGCTCATCTGCCTGCGGCTGTGGCACATTCCAGATGTTCAGCCTCAACTACAGAATTAGTTCATTTGCAAATAATGCAGCTTCTGCATAGAACAGTAATAATAATAACTCTGTTCCCATATAGTAAGGGAAATGTGTCTCTATGCATAAAGAAGGGAATGACATATGCATTCACACTACCTCCCAAATGGTCTCTACATTTGTTAAACAGTGTGTGCATGGCAGTGCTATTACATATAGGGACAGGGGTGGCGCTGCGGTCTAAACCACTGAACCTCTTGGGCTTGCCGATCGGAAAGGTCGGCAGTTTGAATCCCCATTGCTGAGTGAGCTCCCATTGCTCTGTCCCAGCTACTGCCAACCTAGCAAGCAGTTTGAAAGCACGTCAGTTCAAGTAGATAAATAGGTACCACTGGGGCAGGAAGGTAAACAGCATTTCCGTGTGCTCTGGTTTCTGTCACGGTGTCCCGTTGCGCCACAAGCGGTTTAGTCATGCTGGCCACATGACCCAGAAAACTGCCTGTGGACCAACACCGGCTCCCTCAGCCTGAAAGTGAGATGAGCGCCACAACCCCATAGTCGCCTTTGACTGGACTTAACCGTCCAGGGGTCCTTTACCTTTTTACCTTTTACCTGCTATTACATATGCACAGTCAGAAGATTGAGGGTGGGGGAATCCATCCCAACAGCATGTGCAAAGCCTATGTGTCCACAAATTACATGCAGAACAGATGTGTGTGGTTAATCAGACATAGCAGTTTTGTACCATATCCCCTGCCCTACTCCCTCCAGTCCTTCAGATGTTTTCTTTTCTATGGCAACCATGCCACTAGCAGAACTCCCTGGGCACAGAACCACATAGACATTTGCATAATGTCATGTGGTTTGCAATTATGTTCACCTTAAAGACCATTTCTTCCCTTGATGGCTTCAAATTATGTATGAATCCACCCTTACAGCTTCTACTAGCTCTCTGTGAAGGCAGAGCTATTTGCTAACTTCAGGCTCATTAATCTGACTCCCTGCATTAAGCCAATTCTAAACTGGAATTTCGCTGAGAAGTAGCTCCTAAAATTAGCCCAGATTAAATATGCAAAGAACAGAAGCTATTAAGGAAGTATGACATCATACCAAAGCTCTGCTAGGCATCACCATAAAAAAAGAAGAGAGCCAATTGGAAATGTGGGAAGGAGGGGCTAGTTTTGAATAAAAGAAGCCTGCTGGATTCAGGGCAGAATTGAGAGGCTAGTGGCACTCCTCCCATCAGGAATCCAATGGATCTTTCTGTGTGGTCAGCCTCAAGTGGTTTGCATGGCCATCTGCTGCAGCTTTTAAATCACTTGTTTAAATGACAATCAAAACAAATGTCTTGCTACATTTAAATGACAAATTATGAGATTTGCTTCTAATTTAAACCAGACTTACTACACTGAACATGGCTGGGCTTGCTTCAGAGCAAACATGGAAAGAATTGTACTGTCAGGGACATTGTGGGCCATTATCTCACTTAGCTAGGAGGACTACAGCATTATTCTTGTGACAATATGTAGATGTCTGCATACCTGGGACTAGATACAGTAGCAAGACCAACCCACCAGAGACCAGTGATAACCGTGGGTACTTTTTCTGCATGTTTCCCCAGTTTGCTCGCTCTTCCCATACACATTCACTATTTTTTATTTAATACACATAAGAAGTTAGGCCTTACGTACATATACAGAAGATCACTTCCTCCTATGTTTCTTTTGTGATTTTTAAAAACTAATACCTTTACTCCTTTTCATGCTCGGCCCTGCATATCACCTAGCTAACAACATGCAAGCAGTCTGTGTTACCCAGCTCAAGAGTAGCACATGGGGTGGCTGTCCACATTTGCCAGAGTGAGATCAGCTTACCATGTTAATGCCATCTAGCTGGAGTGTGTTACAATTAACCACATAACTATGCTTTGCATTTAAACCATTGCATAGCATTTCTTCAAAAAACAAACAAGCACATAAACACAATGCTTGCTTAAGGTCCATGAATAACCATAGTTTAGAGGTCCCGGGCCCTAAGGAAGTCAGACTATCTCCACCAGGGCCAGGGCCTTCTCAGTGATGGCTGATGGCTCCAACCTGGTGGAATGCTCTGTCCCATGAGACTAGGGCCCTTCAGGATTTAACCGCCTTCCGTCAGGCCTGTAAGACAGAGCTATTCCGCCTGGCCTTTAATTTGAATTCAGCCTGATCTCCCTTCTCTTGATTTCCCTTCCCTTCAGCCTGATTTCCCGTCTCTTCCCTCCCCCTCCCCTTTATGAAGATCACCCGCTCTGAGACCCCACAGCTAATTCTCCCCTGGCCTCCTCGCTGGCCCAAGTATCACCAATTCAGCCAGCTAGCCCTGGGGATTATCTAATGCTTATTTCGCCTAAACTGATTTTTGAATTGTGTTGTTATTCATGTTTTTATACTGTTTTTTATGCTGCTTTTACAATTAAGTGTTTAAATTTGTTGTTAGCCGTCCTGAGCCCGGTTTCTGAACTGGGAAGGGTGGGGTATAAATAAAAATTTATTATTATTTATTATTGTTTTGGTTAATTGTCTCCAATTCTGTGACTTGCATTCTGGAAAGCGTGTTATTCTGGAAAGCTTGCAAACTCAAGGAGTTAGATTTCACTCTAAGGGTCAATGTTGCCATCTCCGCGGGTCGGGAGAGCCCTCGCAAGTGCCAACAACATGCTGGTGCCATTTCCTTAAAATGACTTACATGTGAGGCAACTTCAACCTGCACACAACTGGAGAGCTCAGAGTCTTTTCAGTTTGGTGTCCAATTAAAGCCAAATGCAGCAGAGACATCTCTGAGCTCCTTTGGACTTGAAATTCTCAAAACACGCCACATTGTCATTTATTTAAGAATGCTGTCAGAGCATTAGGTAAGTTCTACTGCACTGAGCCTCAGTGGAGATGAAGCTGTAACTATTTCAAGGTGCAGGAAGAAGCAGTGGTTGAAATCACTTCACAGCAAAATCCAGGATTAGTTGGGTTGTGTGGTGTTTTTTTCTAAGGATAAGCAAAATGGCAAAGTAATCCCAATCTTCTCAGTTCAAACATAGGGGGGGGGGGGAGAGGAAGGCAAGGAAGAAGAGCAGTCATGTCCAGGCAATTTTAGTGCTAATTTTAAATGCCGCTTTCCAGAAGTAAAGAGACGTACACAAACACACAAAGAACTGTTAGTGTGATAAGGGAATCAGTTATCAGCTGTTGGGAGAAGCCTGCCCCATAGCAGCTGTAGCCAACCTGCCTGATGTTTTGGACTACAATTCCCATCAGCCACAAGCAAGATGGCAAATAGCCAGGAATGATGGGAGTTGTAGTCCGAATCACGGGAGGGCACCAGGTTGAGGAAGGCTGCCCTAGAGTGCATTACCTGGCCACTGCCAAACTAGAGCTTTTCTGGATATGTCAATGTTCTCCTCCCCCAGAGCTTTTTAGCTCCTATCTCTTCTCATTCCCCACCTGCTTTCCACCCACCCATCCTTATTATTTTTGCAACATAATATTTAATTAGGGCATAAAAACACTAAAAATGGCAGCAAACAACACTTTTGGTCTGGACAGAAAAGTGTCCTGGGCCAAAGTCTGCATTTCTTAACAGAGATTTTCTGTCAAGCACTCTCAAAGGTTTAAAAAAATAAAAAAATAGACTGTAGGTAATTCAGGATCCAGAGTGATGTGAGTTCTGCTTGTGCTTGTTCTGGATTAATCCTTCCAAATACAGGCTTACTGCTTGATATGAATGTAATCGCAAAACATGTCAGGGAGAATGAAATTGTAGTAATTCTATGCCTCTTTCCGCAAGGCACAATATATTTTATTTTGATAAACAGATGTCCCAAGCTAGCAAATAAGCTCTCGTGGCAAACTGCCTCTCCTGAAACATGTGCTGGTTACTTTTTACGGTTATGAGATCTCCAGAGAGACCACAAAGCCACCAGCCTCTGTTAAGCAAACTCCTCTGGCAGAAACTAAGTGCTGGATGGCTAATAATAATAATAATAATAATAATAATAATTTATTATTTATACCCCGCCCATCTGGCTGGGCCTCCCCAGCCACTCTGGGCGGCTTCCATAAAAACCCAAAATACAATAAAATATCACATGTTAAAAACTTCCCTGAACAGGGCTGCCTTAAGATGTCTCCTGAATGTCAGGTAGTTGTTTATCGCTTTTACATCTGCTGGAAGGGCGTTCCACAGGGCGGGCGCCACTACCTGTTTTTCTTCTTGTTCTTTCACCACTGAGAGCTAAGAATTGAAAAGTGGTGAACTTTTAATAACCTCCAGCCCAATTATGTCCCAATGCACATACAATGATTAAAGAAAGGTGATACATACCTTTTTTGTGTGTGTGTCTAATTCTAAGGGCTCTGATCTGAGAGAATAATCCCCAGTTCTGTGGTTATAGCTATTCTGGGCTGACCATGAGTGTTCTTGAACCAAATGAAAAGACTTAATTAACCTACAGACAATTTTTGCGCACCCATGGTTTTCCTCCCCACAGTGTGACTAACACAAAAGTTCCATATTGTAACACTCGGCAGGAACTCACGACTGGCTGTCACTGCCTGTTGATTGCCTCTGCACACTGTGCGAAAGGGCCTGGTGCAATTATTAAGTTGAACTTCTTAAAGTGGGGAAGGAATAGAGAATTGAGTCTTTTGCACCTGTACAATCCTGCAACTCAGGTTAGATCAGGCAGGTGTTGAAGTGCAGAACTCTGTTTGAATGTGGCTGCTATGACATTTTCAGTGCCATGATTATACGACCTTTCACTGCTGAATAGGAACTAAAGGAAAATCCAGCCAGGGTGGAAAATGCAGGAGACATGGACTACAGATATATTGATTCCTTGATTTATAAATGTGTTGTTTGGTAGTGCTCATGGCCATTAATTAATCCTTAAATGTGATTTCAGTTATTCTAGGTTGACTCCACACAAACACATTTTTAGGTTGTCTTTAACTGTTCTCACGGGGGCAACAGTCAATGCTTCACTGACCAAGGAATATTTACTTAATGGGGGAAAATATTGAATTGTATTGACATTTTAATATTGCTCCCTAAAAGTGGGACAACAATGGCAGTAAAGAGGTTAAAGACAGGAGAAAGCGTTATAATGTGGAAGGGTAGGAGCAAGGATTCATGAATATTTCCGAAGAAGAATAGCAACTTTTGCAGCAAAGTTTTGGCCCTCACAAAAATTCAGCATGGTACTAGCATGTGCTGCTAGTAATGGTGTGAATAATTGTTTGCCTTATTAATCATTATACACCGGCGTGTTTAGTAAATTGGGGCCCAACGGAATGGTGTCTGCGAAAAATTGCCTGTATAAATACACAGAAGATATTTGTGCAAACATCCATCCCATAATACCTTGCCCATCATCAGGATTTGCTCCCAGTCCTCCTCATTCAAATAAGCCTACCAGTCAAGAAGATGGAAATTGTTTACAAGCCTGATAATGCAATGCAAATGACTTGACAGATTTACTCACAATGTGTTCTAATAGGCTTGGCCATGATCTCTCTCCCAGTGAGCCAGGCATAATTCTTGCAGTCACAAAGCATCAGATGTCAGCCTGGCTTCTTCAAATGGTTCCACCAGGTGCTTGAAACTGTATCTAATCAACCTAAAACCATAGATCATAGAACTGGAAGGGAACCAAACTCCAACCTCCTGAAATGCAGGAACCCTGCCCTTCGCCACCCCTGCATGGCCTTAGACCACCAACCTTCTGGTTAGCAGCCAGACGCACTGACCCACTGAACCAGTAGGACACCATCAAAATGCAGGCAATCTATTTTGGTGTTAGAGTACTTTAAAAGAAAGCCATGCTATACATCTGCACCAAGCATAGCATCCCTTATGGAACAGCACACTCTTTGGCAATTCAGAGGGTGTTATCCAGTGATACCCACAGGGACACGGGTGGCTCTGTGGTCTAAACCAACTTGGGCATGCCATTAAGAAGTTCAAATCCCTGCGACGGGGTGAGCTCCCGTTGCTTTGGCCCAGCTCCTGCCAACCTAGCACTTCGAAAGCACGCAATTGCAAGTAGATAAATAGGGACCACTGCGGCGGGAAGGTAAACTGTGTTTCTGTCGACATGCAGAGGGGCCGGGAGGCCAGCTGGCAAGCCCAGCTCAGACGTCTCCTTCTATCGGCCCGTGCTCCGACGTAAATCAGCGACCCAAACTTCAAAAGCCAGGGCATGCAATTAGCAGAGTGTGGTTCACACACAGACGTAGGCGTGAGGCATAAGTCATGCTACAGCTACAGATTTATTAAACATAAATCAGAACAAAGAAACATGTCATCACTCTCTCATGTCATCTCAGAGAGAAATGCAAAAGCTGTACACAAACAGAAGCTCCCAGCGTACTGTGCTGGAATGTAAACAGACACGTGACATGCAACAATTCCACACATCTGTTCCTTAAGGTGGAAAGGAATTCTCAACAGTTTCTGTACACTCCGGCTTCCATCACAGTGTCCTGCTGCACCAAAAGCGGTTTAGTCTTGCTGGTCACGTGACCCAGAAAGCTGTCTGTGGACAAACGCTACCCCCCTCGGCCTGAAAGCAAGATGAGCGCTGCACCCCCATAGTCGCCTTTGACTGAACTTAACCATCCAGGGTACCTTTGCCTTTACCTTTTCCCCCCCACAGGATTGTGTGACCCATTTCTGCTTGCAAAGCTGAACTTCTCCTTCCTTTCATTCCCTCTTCATACCCCCAAAATGTGCTCCAGACAAGATTTTGGAGGCATACAGGGAGCAGCAGAGGAGGAGGAGGAATGGAAGGGATAGTCTGTTCATCCAACCCTGGGCATCACCCAGAGTTGAGGAAAACCTTAGGGAGTGTGTGGAAGGAGAGCGTTACATTGTGCAAGCAAACATCCTGGCATTGATGGGCCAATTGCCTTAGCACTACATTGTATTCCACCCAGTGGCTTGACATTTTACTAAATCAAAAATATTCAGAATCAGGCAATAGCCACACAATATTTATGAGGGAAAGAATTACTGTCAGAGGATTTCTTTGAAAGGAGGTTGTCAGCAACATACAATGAGTGTAATCTGCCACATGATATTCCTGTGCACACCTAAAAAAATGCAAAATGTGAATGTGTCCAAGGCGCAAAATCGTTTTCACATTGCCTGTCATCCAATCTTGAAATATCTGCCTGGAAATTTCTGTTTTACGTACTAAGAATGCAAACACTTTATTTTAAAAAAACCAACACGAGTGCATATTTCAATTGTTAAAAACTGGGGGGAACAAAACCCCTGAGCGCAGTTTGGCTTTGTAAATCTTGATATGTGGAAAAGAGCATCTGACATTATGCCACAGCTAGCTTCCTCAGTTTAAAAAGGGAGGAGAGAGAGAGGAGAGAGGAAGAATCAAGCAAAACAGCAGTTGGTATTCACTGTCACAACCAGGAAAGTCAAGGTTGCCTAGCAACAAAACAGAAGAAAAGTGAGGTGTGAGCAGTCTAAAAATTAAACTGAGGAAACTCTTCCTGGAAGTCCAGTTACTATTCAGTTTTGTCCAGTGTTGGTTAGAGCTAGAAAATAAGGTGGCATATACACAGCCATTAAGAGCCAGGAGCTGGGAGACGCGGGTTCAGATCCCCACTGGACCCTGGTCAAAGTTCACAGAGTGACCTTGAACCAGTCTCTGCATCTTGGGGTTGCAGTGGGGACTAAGTGAGGCGAGTCAAGTATACCACCTTGAACTCATGGGAGGAAGATAGTGGTATATAAATGCAACAATGAATGAATGAATAAAACTTGGTGAACCAGCATTACCAGTTCTGGGCACCACAATTCAAGAAGGACACTGACAAACTGGGATGTGTCCAGGGGAGGGCAACCAAAATGGTCAAAGGCCTGGAAATGATGCCTTATGAGGAACGGCTAAGGGAGATGGGCATGTTTAGCCTGGAGAAGAGGAGGTTAAGGGGTGATATGATAGCCATGTTCAAATATATAAAAGGATGTCACATAGAGGAGGGAGAAAGGTTGTTTTCTGCTGCTCCAGAGAAGCGGACACGGAGCAATGGATCCAAACTACAAGAAAGAAGATTCCACCTAAACATTAGGAAGAACTTCCTGACAGTAAGAGCTGTTCGACAGTGGAATTTGCTGCCAAGGAGTGTGGTGGAGTCTCCTACTTTGGAGGTCTTTAAGCAGAGGCTTGACAACCATATGTCAGGAGTGCTCTGACGGTGTTTCCTGCTTGGCAGGGGGTTGGACTCGATGGCCCTTGTGGTCTCTTCCAACTCTATGATTCTATGATTATACTTCCCAGTGAATCAGAGGGTGCTCACAAGTTGGGCTGGGCTGAAATTCCCGACAGAACGTTGGGGGCACATTGTGTAGGGGTTGGGAGCAGATCAGAAGGAAAAGGAAACCACAGTCCTTGGAGGACTGGTGAAATCTTTCAACCTTTCAACGTCCATGATGGGGGGGGGGGGATAAATGAGACAGGACTTAAGTTTTTAATAGTCTGCCATGTTTGTGGGGCAGCCAGATTTCCCCTACAACCATTTATTTATATTAGATTTCTGAACCTCCCTTTACCAGAAAGTCCCAGTGTGAGTTGCAACAACAGAACACACATTCTCAAACTGATGAAATAGTGACAACTATAAAACAAGTGTAAAAACTATTTTTTTAAAAAAAAGTTCCATATAGAAAACAATTCCATATATAAAAACAATATAAGCATTTTAAAAGAATTCCACCTATAAAACAGTTAAATATAGTAGTAGTGGTAGTAGCAGTAGTAGAAATAGAATAGAAGATATATTATTAAATATTATAATAAATATATGATACTATTAAATATAATAATAAATATAGTTCAATACAGATGCAGACTTGGATACGATGCCCATGGAAGTATGCTAATCAAGCCAGCATAATAAATGACCTGAAAAGTTTTTTAAGCCTTATAGCCAGTTAAACACTTAAAGCACACACAGGAAGAAATTTCCAAACTGCTGCCAGAAAGGCTCTCTTGTGCCTGCTAACCAGCACTCAGAACTCTAAATAAACTGACTGACAGTATATTTGGAAAAAAATAAATCTCTTTCGCTCTTATCTTTCACATGCCATACAAATTGTGCACAATTTCTGAAGCCCTGCTTACAAGCAAAACTGCATGCTGTGAAAGGATCTGTCACCTGCAGAAGCATGATAGATTTTTCAGAAGAAGACAAACCATCTCTAAAAGCCTACACTTTCAGCCTCGTTCTCCCCCGCCCCCCGCACAAACACTGTATTTTTACATGTTGAGGATATGTAGGCTAATTTGCTTTCCATGCTTGCCTTTGAGAGAGTCTGGAGATGTGAGGAATTGCTTATTCACCAAGCAAAGATGGTCCAATTAGGAGGACAGTGTTGCAAAGAGCAAGATGCCCGGGTCTGGGTCCTAGAGTCTCGGCTGTCTTACATTATGTGGGCATGTGGCCTCTAGGCCTTTATCAAACTGGGGTTTGGAGCTACGGCTGCTGTTTTGCCATAACAACTGCTGTGCCGCCCACACAGATCCTGCTAGCCTCCCTGGAGCAGCAGCAATAAATATGGAGATTCGTTATGCAAGGCATCTTCTGCTATTGCCACCACAGCACTGTATTGTTTTATTACTGCTTGTATATGCCATCTTTTCTCCAAGAAGCTCAAGGAGTCATACTGGGTTCTCCTTTCTGCATAATATCTTTACAACAACCTGTGAGGGAAGCTGGCCTGAGAAGAGGTCCAAGGGCACCCAGTGAGTTTCATGGCTAAGTGAGGATTTCAGTCCTGGTCTCCCAGCTTCTAGTCCAACATGGTGACCACGAGATCACAAGGGATCTCTCACCAACCCTGCAAGCAAGTTTTTTTTAATGTTTTGGGGTTGTTGTTTTTAGCAGGAAGCAGGAGATCCAGAGTCCAATGTCCTTGGGTGTTTGTGTCTGAACTGTTCCTAATGAGGGAATACACCAAAATAAAAATCGCCATTTGGCTTACAGATATTCATGCTACAAAGATGGAAGCTCAGAGTGACATCCTTTAGAGCAAGGGCAGTCAACATGGTGTCCCAGACCCTCCAAGTGTCCTTATTTTGCAGGGACAGTCCTGGATTTACAGAAGCCGTCCCGGTTTCTGATTTGATCCCAGAATGCCCCATTTTTCCTTAGGATGTCCCTATTTTCATTAATAATATTTTGTTTATATTCCGCCCTCCCCAGCCAAAGCTGGGCTCAGAGTGACTAACAACAGTAAAAATAGCACAGTTTACATAAAATCACAGCCAATTAATTGAAATACATTCTAAAATCAGTTCAGAATCAAATTAATGGCAACCATTGGGCTAGAGTTCTATGAGGATTACAGAAGGAGAGGGGAGGTCAGACTGTGCCTTGGCCAAAGGCCTGGTGGAACAGCTCTGTCTTGCAGGCCCTGCGGAAAGATCCCACAGGGCCCTAGTCTCTTGTGACAGAGTGTTCCACCAGATCGGATCCATGGCCGAAAAAGCCCTGGCTCTGATTGAGGCCAGCCTAACTTCCCTGTGGCCCAGGATCTCCAAGATGTTTTTATTTGAAGACTGTAAGGTCCTCCATGGGACATACCAGGAGAGGCGGTCCCATAGGTACGAGCATCCTAGGCCATATAAGGCTTTAAAGGTTAGAGAAACGTTGGAGGGTATGCAATGTTATTGGTACGTTGTAAGCCACAGAGAGGATAACACTGTTTTAGATGATGGCCAATGCAATTATTAAATGAAATTAAAATACAAAAGTTCTCCATACCTCGTCCCCACATAGGCCCTGGCTTGAGCAGGTGCTAAACATAGCAAGACTGACTTTGTGTGCAGTGGAGGCAGCAACAGGCATCAATTCTGTAATCAATGCAGAAGAGTTTTTCCCAGCAAGATGCTGCTCGGTTTTGTTGGACTCAAACTCCCATCAGCCCCAGCCAGCTTGGCCAGAGGTCAAGGATGGCGAGAGCTGTGGTCCAAGACATTTGGAGGACATTATGTTGCGGAAGGCTGCTATGCAATGAGTGGCGGGCGTGCATGAGGTAAGAAGGAATAACTTTCACATGCCTTCCAGAACAGTAAGTCTACTGTACTGATCTGTTGCACCAAAACATCTGGAGCATTCTAGGCTGGGGATGTAGAGACTGGAAAGCTGCTACCTCAGAGAGCTGTATAGTCAGCATCTGCACATATCACTTGTCTTGAAAGATCTACATTGGCTCCCAGTGCATTTCTGGGCACAATTCAAAGTGTTGGGGCTGACCTTTAAAGCCCCAAACGGCCTCAGTCCAGTAGACCTGAAGGAGCGTCTCCACCCCCATCGTTCCTCCTGGACATTGAGGTCTGGCTCCAAGGGCCTTCTGGCGGTTCCCTTGCTGCGAGAAGCCAAGTTACAGGGAATCAGGCAGAGGGCCTCCTCAGTAATGGCACCAGCCCTGTGGAACGCCCTCCCAGCAGATGTCAAAGAAAAAAACAACTACCAGACTTTCAGAAGACATCTGAAGGCAGCCCTGTTTAGGGAAGCTTTTAATGTTTGACGTATTACAGTATTTTAATATTTTGTTGGAAGCCGCCCAGAGTGGCTGGAGAAACCCAGCCAGATGGGCGGGGTATAAATAATAAATTATTATTATTATTGTTGTTGTTGTTGTTGTTGTTGTACAGCAAACCCTGCCCCTTAACTTCCATGCAATGCAGAAACCATCCAGTTGTTGCAGAAATGGAGTTCGCTTCACTTCTGCCACCTAAAAACAGAGCCTTCTACCCTGCTCTGTACAGACAACAGATCTTACCCTACATTTTCCATAGAATTGTAGAATTGGAAGGGACACCTAGTCCAATGCTCTGCAACACACACAAATTGCCATATGTATGCAGTAGCAGCCATACTTTGGACATAATCTTTTTAAGGTTTGCCAGAAAGCCTGCCGGGCACCAGCCAGTGGCGTAGTGTGGGTTGTCAGCACCCGGGGCAAGGCAAGTAATTTGCGCCCCCTAACAGGTGGATTTGCGCCCCCTAACCCCCAGATGTTGCGCCCGGTGTGGCCGGCCCCCCCTGCACCCCCCACGCTACACCACTGGCACCAGCCTAAGAATTTGGGTACAGGACCCAACAGGATATAACTCTTGTTTCCCTATGTAATGCATCCTGTGCCTTATATATCCTACCATCTCCCTGATAGCCCCAATCATTAATTGTCTCATTAATTGCATCTTTAAACCACTTTACTCCAATTCATTCCAGAGTAATCCCATAAGTGTAGTGTGTAACTTGGTTCAGTTCAGTAGAAGACACCAAAGGGCTTTAATGTTTGTTTTTTACTAGAGCTGCAAAATTTAGTCAATTAAAATTAATTTAAAACCTTTTGATCAATTAAAAAAATATTGCCTCTGTTTTAAAATACAAATCCTTGCTAGTAGCATCTTAGAAGAAGCTTCTGTCTTTGGTCTCATTGACACACAAGAGGCTCGTCACATGGATCATCTATTAAAACAAATAAACTATTTTATTTGCATATATTTAACGAATGTGCATCTTTAATTGGAGAACAAATCAAATTGCAGTTAGCCACCAAGCTCATATAGTAAAAACCCGTTGCATTAAATTCATGAACAGAGATATCTCTTCCCCTCTCCTCACCTCTTTTCTGGTTGTGGTAGGAGTGTTAATATGCAGTTTTATTTGCTTGGCAGATACAACCTTCTGTTGTATAACAACATGCTGGATTTGTTGTAAATGTTAACTGTGATGCAGGTCAAGCTCCCTTTTTCATTTTGATTGTCAGTTCTATGTGGTAGCATTCATCTGTAAGATTTCATTTCATGGAAGTTAGTTCTCTGCCTACAAATCTACTTCTAGGCCTGTTATGTGTGACTGTGATCGTTTTGATCTCGGCTGACCTTTGAACTCAACCTGAATAGGTCATGTATTTATTTATTTTAACAGTCCTACTTCATTCTTACAAAGGGCACACACAACAGCTAAAATGTGGCTCTGTCAGTCACTCCCCTCTCTAGGCAGTTTACAAGGCCAATCGAGCCTGTTCAGCTTTTGAATCAAAACCAATTCCTATATATTGACACCATTTGCAGGACAAAACGGCTGTCAGCATCATACAATCCCTAAACAAGCAATAACTAAGCCCCAAAGGAAGGAGGCTTAACTTAAGCACATTGTGACCATAATACATAAAACACAGCTGTCATGCTGTGTTTAGCATGGGAATTTCACGATAAGCAGAACTGGTTTTAGCCCATTTCTTTGTACCTGCAGGAATGGGAATTTAATGAATGAGGATGCTGATTTGGGACTACCAGACTGTCTGAACCAGCAATAATACCATGGGAACCAGCAATGATACCGTGGGTGGGTCCCCAGATCCTGTCCCCACTGATGCTTCAGCTTTGTCAATCATGGTTCAACTTTGTTACTCCCCCTTCCTCAACGGTCTCTTCCAACTCCACAATTCTGTGATGGGTGTCCCACTCTGATAGCTAGCTACAGGGCAGTTATCATGCG
The DNA here is from genome assembly GCF_964188305.1 of Podarcis bocagei. Taxonomy (NCBI): domain Eukaryota; kingdom Metazoa; phylum Chordata; class Lepidosauria; order Squamata; family Lacertidae; genus Podarcis; species Podarcis bocagei. The sequence continues at coordinate 16,543,201 of NC_138143.1, forward strand.
GGGTCTGCGACACCAGAGCAGAAGTACAGGTTGCTGTTGTTTACTCGTTTACTCATGTCCGACTTTTCGTGACTCCATGGACCACAGCATGCCAGGCACTCCTGTCTTCCACTGCCTCCTGCAGTTTGGTCAAACTCATGCTGGTAGCTTCAAGAACACTGTCCAACCATCTTGTCCTCTGTTGTCCCCTTCTCCTTGTGCCCTCAATCCTTCCCAACATCAGGGTCTTTTCCAGGGAGTCTTCTCTTCTCATGAGGTGGCCAAAGTACTGGAGCCACAGCTTCAGGATCTGTCCTTCCAGTGAGCACTCAGGGCTGATTTCCTTCAGAATGGATAGGTTTGATCTTCTTGCAGACTCAAGAGTCTCCTCCAGCACCATAATTCAAAAGCATCAATTCTTCGGCAATCAGCCTTCTTTATGGTCGAGGTCTCACTTCCATACATCACTACTGGGAAAACCATGGCTTTAACTATACGGACCTTTGTCGGCAAGGTGATGTCTCTGCTTTTTAAGATGCTGTCTAGGTTTGTCATTGCTTTTCTCCCAAGAAGCAAGCATCTTTTAATTTCATGCACCATCTGTAGTGATCATGGAGCCCAAGAAAGTAATATCTCTCACTGCCTCAATTTCTTCCCCTTCTATTTTCCAGAAGTACAGGTACTATCTGTTAAATAAACTTCAGGTTTTCTGGGAAGCTACGAGTAAAGACAAAGTCAACACTACGATATGGCAGCAGTAATAACATTGGTCTCTATTCATGGATTACTTGTTCAAGCAATACCAGGATTCCATACATAGGAACACACAGGGGGAGATACATTGTTCGACCTGCACATATTCCCCTCTTACTGTTCTTTTTTTCCTGTGATTCACATCATCCTTTAGCATTTCCACAGCGCTCAAAACAGAGGCATTTAATAAACATGTTTTGGTACACTGCACCTTCCTTTATATTTAACACATTTTTCATTATGCCAACAATTAATTTGACTTTCTGCAAAGCTTCAGTGGGAATTCAATTATAGAGCATTAGAAAATTATAAAGCATAAAAGCACCCCTGTGTAATTAACTACCTTGGGGTGGGGAGACATATATTTGGACAAAAAGTATAGTGGCTATTGGAAATCAGATAGCTGAACATAGGATAAGTCAAGCTTTTCTTTCTTTGTTTTGGAAAAAAAAATATGCAAGCCACAAAATAGAGCTATGATTCTGTAAAAGTTACTTGGTAGGAGCAAATGCAAAAATGTGTTCGAATTTGTATAGATGTTGTTGATTGGATTTCCTTGTTTAAAATTAATGTTTTATTGCCGCAGTATTTCTGTCACAAGTGAATTGCCGGCAAACGTTAAAACAGGCGAGGGCCCCTGAACAGCCTCGGCCCAGTATTCCTGAAGGATCGTCTCCACCCCCATTGTTCTACCCGGACACTGAGGTCCTCCTCTGAGGGCCTTCTGGCGGTTCCCTCATTGCGAGAAGTGAGGTTACAGGGAACCAGACAGAGGGCCTTCTCAGTAGTGGCGCCCACCCTGTGGAATGCCCTCCCACCAGATGTCAAGGAAATAAACACCTATACTATTTTTAAAAGACATCTGAAGGCAGCCCCATTTAGGGAGGCTTTTAATATTTAATGCTGTATTGTTTTTAACACTCAATTGGGAGCCGCCAAGAGTGGCTGGGGGAAATTCAGCCAGATGGGCAGGGTATAATTAATAAATTATTATTATTATTATTATTATTATTATTATTATTATTATTATTATTATTGCAGTCCCCACACACAATCAAGATAGCATCACCCCCACCGGAATAGCATGTGGGAAACTCAACAGGGAGCAAAGCACAACCAGAGCTTGTACTTTCTATTGGCACCGGTATTGCAAAGCAGTCCAGATTTACAGGGTGCCAAAATGAGTGTAAATGGGATAATGATGCACAATGCAAGAAGCATTGTGCAAATTCTAGTTTAAGCACAGAAACCACTGGCTAAGAGGAACACCTCTCCCTTGCCGCATAGCCTGCAGGTTGGGCAGCAACTGTGGGAGAAGGAAGGAGGTGGCACTTTCTGGTGCTTCATTTCTGGGCTCAGGGCCAGGCTGGCTTGAGGCTCTCATGACTGCAAGTGTAGCTTAGTAGGCATTGTAAGATTTCAAGCAAGAAATCAGCCTCTATAAGGGTTGACTTGGGGTCGGGGTAGCACTGTGGTCTAAACCACAGATCAGAAGGTCGGCGGTTCGAATCCCTCCGACGGGGTGAGCTCCCGTTGCTCGGTCCCAGCTCCTGCCCACCTAGCAGTTCGAAAGCACGTCAAAGTGCAAGTAGATAAATAGGTACCGCTCCAGCGGGAAGGTAAACGGCGTTTCCGTGCGCTGCTCTGGTTCTCCAGAAGCGGCTTAGTCATGCTGGCCACATGACCCGGAAGCTGTACGCCGGCTCCCTCGGCCAGTAAAGCGAGATGAGCGCCGCAACCCCGGAGTCGGTCACGACTGGATCTAATGGTCAGCGAACCAGAGCAGTGCACGGAAACGCCGTTTACCTTCCCGCCGGAGCGGTACCTATTTATCTACTTGCACTTTGACGTGCTTTCGAACTGCTAGGTTTGCAGGAGCAGGGACCGAGCAACGGGAGCTCACCCCGTAACGGGGATTCGAACCACCGACCTTCTGATCAGCAAGTCCTAGGCTCTGTGGTTTAACCCACAGCGCCACTTGCATCCCTTCAAACAACAGGGTATAAATAATAAAATTATTATCTGTCTTGAAATTGGAGAGGGGGCTTTGTGGCTATTGAGCCAGGCTGGTTTTTCTGTGCAATTCTACTTTGGGGTATTGAACTTCTGTACATGCACACCCTCCGTTCTTTTTCTCTGTGTTAATTATATTTAGTAAAGCTCTTGCCTACTTTTACACCTAACAGCCAAAAGTGAGACTCATCCAGAGCCATCAGCAAACTTGGCCAAAAGGCTGGGACTGCTGAAAGTTGGAGGCCAACAGCTGTAGCGATCCCCCATTTCCATTTCATATACCAGGCTGATGCCTCTGAGAAAGGACTAAGCCTTTAAATATTGAAGGAACATCATTTCCCCCTCCCAATAGGACACATTAGCAGAAAATAATAAAAATAAAAGAGCTTCATTTGCAGAAGAATAGCAGGCTCTGATCTCCCAAGCGAATGTTGGACGCTGTCCATTGGCAGCTGGTGCTGATCTAATCAAGCACCATAGCAGCAGCGTATAGTTCTCTTCATGACTAACTATTCTACCCATGCTACATTCCAAAACAAACATTGCTATCACTGCTGTGCAACCGGCTGGAAAAGAGGAAAATGACCATGCAACTCTTTCTGAATTCACGTAGCTCACTAATGAACAGGTAGTTGTTATGGAACATCTCACTGGACACCATTTGAGAAGTGGAGACCAACACTAGCTAAACATAAATTACACTAGAACACATTTCTTGCTCATTAATTTTTTTAGCTGCTCCTCATACTGTCAATGGTGGTTTGACATTCTGCACAGGCTTTACCAAGCAATTCCACTTGTGACCCCTGATCCCTTGACATCCAAACACTTCTATTAAACTAATTATCAGCTGGGATCTTAAAGGTAACAAGTGAGTGAATCACCAAAGCTTCAGGGATTATTATTTTTACTAGTGGAAAATGCTAATAAGAGCTGAGTCCTACTTGATGTAACAAAGGCTGGCAGCAGAATGATTCCTTCTAAATAATTTGTGGCTCAGAGAGTAGCAGCAACGGCACAGAATAAAGTTTGGGTATCTTGAGCGGCAATGAGAATAGCACAGCTCCTGAAATGCTCCTTATACGGATGACAGTCAAATGGCGAGAGCTTAATGAAACTGTTCTATAGAGGAGACAGGAGCAAGCCATCATTTCTTGGAACTGTTTGCAACTGTTTGAAAGCTCAGCTTCGAAAAACTCTGGCAAACTACTCTAAACTCAGAAGCTCTCAGGAACATATAATGGGAACATGGACCACTGCCATTATGGTTCATTATGGAATAATGGACGGCACTGCAATGCAAACACATTCTAGTAGGTCTTCCAGGAGGTTCAAGATTCTTAGTTCCATAGCAAGTGCTCTCTAATGCCAAACTCCAGCTGTAAGAACTTCTAAAATTCTTCTTCATAAAATGCAATACTGCATTGACTTGCACCAAGGCCGGACCCAAAAACCTACCATTTGTTGAATCCCAAAATACCGCAATGTGATAAATTATATCTGAGCATGCACAAGAATTAAGAAGTGGAAGTTAGATGGTGCTCTTTCAGGGGTGTCATAACCCCTGGAGATCCCAGATCCCCTTCTCCATCTCCATGTGCAACCCACTCCTTCATAACACTTACTTTGTGGAGCAGCAGGTACCTTTCTGAAGAGGATTCCTCCAGAGGGGACATAGCAGTTGCAATATCTTCAGATGTGCCAAAAACAGTGTAGTTTTGGAAAATGTCTGGTGTGAAATTGTAATTGTAATGGGATTCAATGGCACCCAAACATACATGCTCCTCAATCTTTGGAACTTTTGTGCCAAATTTTGTGCCAGTATCTTAAGAGATGTCTGAATTCAAAGAGAACAGGTGAATGGCCAAACAACTTTCCAAAATATAGAACAGTTTGCATTCTTGTGGGAGGTTTAATAATTTAGCAATATATCTCTTATAGAAAAGGGATGCATGAAATCCTGAAACAATAAATATATAGGGCCAAACATGATATAACATTAAAATGCTTCTCTGCATTTAACATGCATCTTTGCTTTTAAACAGAGAGGGGCAGAGAGAAAACATGCCACTGCAGAAGGCCTGGAGGGGAAGTTCAACCATTTCCTCTTCTGCAGTGGTCCTGAGGAAAATCTCCTGCACACATGATGGGCTCCTTCTGTTCTGCAGGTGGATCAGTCATAGACCTCTCAGGTTCTGTATACATAACATGGCCTCCTAAGGTGGTTTCAGAGACTGTTACCGGTAATTTGGTGTGATGTAAGTCAGCAATTTCACCTTGGGGTTATTCACATAGGCAAACAGTCCTATTCTCACTTCAACTGGAGGAAATGTCCATACAACAAATGATCAAAGGATCTGTGGCATGTTAAGAGGTTGGCTTCAATCATATCCAAGTACTTCTATACTTGGGAAGTTGCTTTGTAGTCTCTCCTGTTGTCCTTTTACTGCATCTGCATCAATTCCTTCAAGTCTGTATCAGTGGCCTTTGCTTGATTAAAAATACACTCACCCTTTCGAGTCTATTGCAGTTGACATTACAACTGATAAACTCAGCTGAAGGCTGAAGAGGATATAGGTCTAGAATGCTGTCCTTTGAAGCAGAGTGTGATTCTGATCTTGGTTACATGACGAATAAATGAGATGGTGATGATGATGAGCTAGCCCTTTTAAGAGCTATGCGTGCTTTGTATACAGCACAACAAATCTAACCATCTGTGTCTCAGTTGAATTAAATAAGCATAAAGTGTGCTTTGCACACTTCTCTGGCAGTATCTTCTGTATCCAGTTAATCTTTTGCACTACTGGAGAGTTAATTCCACTGTAACTCACAGGACCAGAAAGGAAAGCATGAACTTTCAGTCATCTGCGCCCATAGTTAAGTGCAATTTTGTAAACAATTCTATACGATTCTCATTGGTAGCCTTTTTATATGTAGAGATTGCGGATCAAAAGGGAGGTTTACAGTCCTGAACCAGAAAGTATATAGAACAAGTGAGATAAAAGATTAAAATGCTCCTTCCCTTTTGACATGCAGGTTTTAAACAATGCAAATAGCATCTGGTAAGGGTGGGAATTGATGGTTATGATGCGGTGAGTGAGTTACTTTAACCATAACACGGATCCTGAGGAAAACCCTTCCTCTAAAGTTGCTATTTGCAATAAGGGGAAATCCCCCATTGCACCCAGTAGGGAATTCGTTTCATTGCCAAAAGCAGCTTCAGAGAATATGCAAACCCAATTTCCATCTCATGCCATGGGGCAGCTTAACCTCATCTACTTGAGTCTGGGAGCCTGAAATAAAGAAGCCTTGGAGAGGTGGGCAGGCCCACAAATTATGCTGCAAAATATACAGCTGGAATTTACTCCATAAATTATCAGCGAGTGAGAGAAAAAGCAAAACTTGCATTGTTCCACAAGTCAAACACATTACCTAAAACATCACCTGTTTCAAAAGCGAATGGTCAAACATTAAGATGGAGAAATTGAAACCACAGCGTTCTGGCTCCTCTCCTTCCTCATTTTAAAGGTTTGTCTTTTGCTATTAAGCTTTCTTCATAAATCATATGAATGTGGACAAAATCGTATTGAATGTGTGCATGCAGTATACATTTTCCAAGTTTAATATATCTGACAATATGGCAACGTAAATGCAGCATTTCAATGAATGACAATAGCTTTCTAATCATTTCATGCTACTAAGATTAAGCACAGGAAGAGATGGCTGCAAGCGTTTAAGAGGCAGCCACGGACTTAAATGGATGCGATTGAGGTTGAGGAGCTTGAAAACTCTGACCTGTTTCTGACCTTTAGATCTTTACGCTGAGCTACCAGTTCACTATGTATCAGAGGTCATAATACTGCATTTAGGAACAGACAACGCACGCAGTTGGAAGCCAGCTTGTGCAAACAGAAACAAAATAAACCATATGTATTTTCAGGAAAATACATTTCGCTTGCAAGCTTCCTAGCGGTGGAAATTGTTTTAAAAGGGAAACAGAATCTGACTGACTCTTTCAAGTTTCTACCAAGACTCCTCTTCCCTCACTGAGAAAAGAACTGCACGTTTGAACATTCCATTTCTGAAAAATGTTTTGCAAAATCTACATGGAAAGAAAATTAGCATCATGAGCAACATGTGAACCCACTAAATTGCTTCCTGGTTATCATGTACTGTTACATATTGTCTGCTTTTATTTTTGACATTGGAGCATTTACTGCTTAGGGGCTACCTTCAGTTAAGAAAAGCAAGTTGTAAATATATATATATTTAAAAAATGAAATTAAAATTGACCCTTAAATCCCTAGGGTTTACCTACATGTATATTTTAAGAGCTCTTAATCTATCTCCTGCCTGGATAATCATGTCAGGTCACCGGAGTCGGGAACTAGGAGATGGGAAATGCCAGCAGTCAAGAACATGGAGCCAGAACCACAGAGTACAGCAGAGCAAGCCAGAAATCAGGACAGAATGCAGGAATGCGTCAAGAGTTCAGAAATTCCTTCTCAGGTGGATCAAATACTGAACTCTGGGGGCTCAGCTACATTAGTTTTTTTTAAACAAAAACAAAAACACAATTTAAATTGTGCCATAAGGTGCCATAGGAAGGCACTGGACATAGTAAAAGATCCATTGCATCCTGGTCACTGTCTCTTCGAGCTCTTGCCGTCGGGACAGAGATACAGGACAATGAAGACAAGAACGAGTTGTCTTAAGAACAGCTTCTTCTCCAGAGCGATCTCGGCCCTGAATGGGAAGCCCGGACTTTTAAAGTCATCTAATCTCCCTTGCTGTATTATACTGTATTGTTTAATTAGTGTTTTTATGGAGCAGTCAAGTAATTTCGTTCTCCCCGAAGGGGGCAATGACAATAAAGATATTATTATTATTATTATTATTATTATTATTATTATTATTAAATGTGTTATAAAACTGTGACACCAGATGGCACTGTGGAGTTTCGTCTTTGGGCAACATGATTTCCCATGATGAGGTTTACAACGTCTTTTCCTGAAAGGGTTTTTTGATGCATCTAGATCCAGCCGCAGTGCACCATGTAAGTGCAGGGCTTGACGGATAGACTGTTTTTAGACTTGGATTTTATAAATATTAAGCAAAAGGTACACAGACTGACTCTTATGGCCAACTTTTATAGAATGTGTGCATCACGTGAAGTCCTTATGCAACTGAAATTAACTAAAATAACGGCAACTAATTAGCCGCAGAGCTGCTAGAATGCTTTCCAAATTGAGTGAGAACAGTCTGTCATATTTCATTGATTTTGTGACCCATTTTCCTGGGTTTCTCATAGATCACATACACAGTGACACTGTTTTATTTATACCCTCTGGAAGGTTGGTGTATCTTAATTATTTATAGAAGGGCAAACCGAGCGAGCAGCTCATGCGTTCTCTTCAAGCCTTTTCCTCTTCCCCAGCAACCCGACTCAAGACAGACAATATCTTCTTACACAGCAATGCCTTATTTTTCTTCCTAGACAGCTTTATAAACAAGACGAGTCAGCCCACGATTTACCTCAAACAGCTTTCCTGCTGGCATTTTGAAATCATCGTGATTATGACTTTTAAAAAGAGCCAGGTGGTTCTATTTCCTCCCAATCCCACAGCATCTTCCTGGCGTGTCCCCAGAAAAGTGTGCCAGGTAGCGCCATTTCCATGGGTGTGTTCTAGGAAATATAGCATAGCTGAGGCCAGCAAGGGCACAAAATGGGAGCGAATCCCCTCACCCACCTCTTACAATCAGCAAAGCTAAGACAGCTGCAAACGGCCAAGAAAGATGGGGTTAAAATTTCCACCCAGATCCTCCTGACAGCCCTATAAATCTGGGGAAAGCCAGAGAGTCAGAAAGAACAGGCAGTCTTTTGGGGCTGATGTGATGCTGCTGCTACAGGTGAATGGAAGATATACAAAGAGACCCTGGAGAGTGCAAGGACCGAGGAGGAGGAGAATGTTGACAGAATAGGTCTGATACTGTGCCGTATGCAAGACTTCTCCTCCTCACAGAGGGGAGGTGTTGTGAGTGGGAACCAGTCCCACGTCAGCAGGGAGGCATAGTCGGCCCCCTGCATCACTGTCCTGGCTGCTGCACCCCGCCCATCAGGCCAGCCAATAGTAGGGCTGGTCTGTGGGCAGGGTTGAGCTGCATTCAAGCGGACGCCACAGCCTCGTGTCTTCACTCTGCTGCCCAGTACCTTCAGATCACCTGCCCGCCCTCCCCTAGGTCATAATTCTTGCCTTTTGACCTTGCTATGTGTCAGGGAACTGACATCGGAGGGAGAGGCGAAGGGGAGGCTCCCAGATGATGCTGGCGAAGGACCCAGCAGCAGGGGGAGAAACAGCTCAGTAGAGGGGGAAGCCAATCAGCGCAACACCAGGAATAAAGGGGGGCAGACGGGGGAATTGGAGAGAGGGCTCCAGGACTCTTCACTGGACATCAGTGAGGAGAGCCCAGGTCCTCCGCTACCCACGCCTTCCCTGCGCAGAAGACTCCCGCGCAGTGAGAGGAGGAGGAGACTGGGTGTCAAACAACTTTTATGCTGGAAGAGGTTCAAGAAACGCCCACTGACGGATTCTGCCAGTGACTGAGGCAGCCACGATGAGAAGGGGCTGCGCAGTCAGAAAGGTTTAACAAGGCAAATTAACTGAGAAAGGCACCAGTTTACGCACGAGTAACTCATACCTATTACACTATGGAACAGGGTTGGTTGCCCTGGTTGATCAGGGGGCCTGGTAGGAATTTTTATCCATTTGGCAAATTGGCACAAGCCTCTTGGTTTTTCGCCTACCTCGTAACAAATCGTCACAACTTTTCAGGTATTGGTGGTTAGGCATTGGAATATCTGTCGTGTGTTGGAGGGCAGGTGGTGGCCATCACCTACTCCTCCCCTTGTTGGGTATTCCATTAAAGGAATCTGGAGGTCGTGGATCCTGTCCGATGCCCTGATGGCGGCTAGAGCCCCAGTGACATCAGGGGAAGCTTCCAGTTGTATTTGTATCAACAAGCTCCTCCCACTGGGTGTTAACCTTCAAATGACTCCCCGCTGCACAGGGTGGGGTCATATGTTGATTGTTGATCCAATGCATAAGCCAATACCTCTCACATGCTGTAATCAATAAAGTTGTGGCCTTATTTAGCCCATTAACCTAAAATACATGTGTCTTGTGTCTTATTTATCCTAAGCAGGTGGAGGGTCCTTGACTCACAACTGCCTTGCTGAAACTTCTGGTTTCCAAACCTTAAGACAATGTAGTGTATCACTGTGCATCAGCATGTATACACACAAGAAAGAAGAAAACGGTCCCTTGGTTCCTCAGTAGAATCTAGATCTGCAAAACAGGGACAGATAAGCTCTCGCTGTAATCTGTTCTGCAGGTTTAAGGGCTATTGGAGAAGAAAGGAAGAGTGATGTGGAACTTCCAAGTTTACGCTCCCTGTGTAGCTTTGACCACTCTGTATTTGAGCATGCATAGCTCTATGAGCAGCAACAAATGGCCACGGCTGCGGAATTGGCGTAGGCATAATGTTGGTAGCATCTTGGGACTCTACACAGGTGCACAAGTTGTGCGCAGCTGATGCACATGCATCACACACCTCCCAGATGTAGAGAGGCTCCTGAATCCATCTGCTGTCACTCCCTTCTCTCCATCGCATCTGACTCTCTGCTATTCCTTCATCTCAAGCAGCACATGCAAGTTCACAAAAGCGGCATTTTTCATCTGCAGCTCAAATACTGTCCCAGGCGGCTTATTCATGCAACTGGACCAGAATAGCAAACTTTAGGCCCAGGATAGGCAAAGAGAAAATTATAAACCTATCACCTTTGAACATTCAGGCATGTGGAAGTCTCATGTAATACCAGGAGAAGGTGAACCTGCGTAACTTATTCCTAATATGGATCATGCACATGCTCCCAATTTCTAATGTACGTGTAGGGAATACTATTAGCTCGTTTTTCTTCAAACTTTTTCTTAGTCAGATAGTCTTACTAGAATGTTTCAGATTCTCTAAATTCATACAAGTGAGCTGTTCATGGTCGTTCCTACTGCCATTACTTTAGAATGGCATAGAAACAGAATGGGATAAAGAAACAATAGACGGCCTTCATTTTGGAAAATAAATTCTGCTTTCAGCCAACCAGGATAGAAAGCTGACTTATACCATGGCCCCATTTAAAAGAAAAACAACACTTATCCATTGGGTATAGAAACATAGAAGCAATCCTGTGCTGTATACATGGTTTTGCAATGCTGATGCAGAATAGAATTTATTTTTGAAGAAGAAGAAGAAAAAAGCCAGGCATTTTACTGATAATACCTCAGAAAGAACAAGGCATCAATGTTTCAATGCCATTTATCTCAGTTGTCAAGCAAGGAGAGGTTAGAGATTGCACACAAGCTGTTTTTTTAATGTTCAGATTAACACTGCCTTGGGATAATCTGAACAAAGGGTTTCACAGTGAGTTTGCAGCAAGATGGTAACTGGCACCACTAAAACAAAAGAAGTTGTCTTTAAAAACCTCACTTTTTAGCCGAGAACCCTCTCTCACTGCCAGCGAGCTTTGTATGTGTCAGAAAACAAACTTGAGATCTTCCCACCCACAGGATCTCAATTGTGCCAGGATTCAGCTTCCAATTCTTGCCTCCCTTTCAGCCCACCACTTCATCCAGGCACTGGGCTCAGAACCGGCACGTACCTCAATTGGCACAGAGAGATGTCGTCAGCATACTGATGACGCCTTGCTCCAAATCCCCAACTGGCCCCAATGGCTTCAATGTAGCTGTTGAACAGCACTGGAACCTTCCTGAATCTCACAGTCAAAAAGCCATGGGGTTGACCAAGCATTGCCAAATGCTCTGGTTCCCTGAAGATAGGAGCAGAACCACAGCAACACAGGGCCTGCAACTCCCATGCCACTGACCCACTCCAGGAGAAAGCCATGATCAACGGTATCAAAACAGAATCAGCACACTCACTCTTTCCCTCTCCCAATAAAAGCTATACATCAGGACTAAAGCCAGTGTGGTGTAGTGGTTAAGAGTGGTAGTCACGTAATCTGGGAAACCAGATTCGTGTCTCCGCTCCTCCACATGCAGCTGCTGGGTGACCTTGGGCCAGTCACACTTCTCTGAAGTCTCTCAGCCCACTCACCTCACAGAGTGTTTGTTGTGGGGGAGGAAGGGAAAGGAGAATGTTAGCCGCTTTGAGACTCCTGAAGGGGAGTGAAAGGCGGGATATCAAATCCAAACTCTTCTTCTTCTTCTTCTTCTTCTTCTTCTTCTTCTTCTTCTTCTTCTTCTTCTTCTAAAGCTACCCAAGGCCTGAATTCTTACTGGAACTGGACTGAATAATATTTATTCCAAGGGGCGTGCATCAACATGACCCTCCCAACTTCCTACAGTGCCCATTATTCTTGGCTTTTGACCATTTGGGCTGGGCTGATGGGCACTGGAGTCCAACAACACCCATGGAACTGGCCATCTCTGCCCAAAGATAACGCAAAAGACTTACTCCATGTCTCATAGCAGTAACCACACAAGTTCTTTGATGGCATACTATTGCTATATGAAGACCTTCTGTCACCATCACCAGGCAACTGCACTGTTGAGCTGTTGAGTTTCAACCTCACAGCAAGTTTTGGTTCCTCCATCTATCTGTGCATTAGGTTTTATCGGTATTTTTAAAATAAATGTTTAATTGTGTTGTAAGTTGCCTTGAGCATTTTTAACAGAAATCCAGGGTTAATGTACTTTGAATATTACCTGCGCTTCCTAGAATTTTTATGGTGTGTTTATGAAAACCCTTGATTTCTAGGAAGTGCCCTTTTGAGAACTTCTATTCTTGGCTAGATACATTTATTGCAGTGTTGTCTTGTAACATTGTCTATAGGTATCAAGACTGAACATGTATGGGAAAATGAAGTAAGCTTCTATTTTAAATCACACAATACCATAATGCACGCACCTACGTGTCTATGGGCAAATTAAAGCACCGCACATCTTAAAAGTATGTGAGAATGCCGGCCCAGTTAAGTTCCTCCCATACAAGCACTTTATCAAAATAGAATATGGAACACAGACAAAGTGACAGACATTCGAAATTCTTCCATTGTTTGGAAACGGTTCTTTTTCTCCAGTTCTCTAACTCACATACCCACTGTTGCCGATTAAGTAGGAAATGAAGACTAGGAATCTGAGTGTACAGTACGTGCATTTGTAAAAGAAGAAGAAGTTCAAGAACAGCAATGAAGTTTATATGAGTATTTATATAACCATGTTGTTTGTATTAAGCAGAAGGGACTGGAGGAGGGGGAACTAGCAACTGTGCTAGATGAAAGTAAATAGACTACAACTGAGAAGGCCTTGGGTACAAAGCACGAAATCCTAGCCAAATCTTTGTAATTCCATATGGAATAGGCTCAATGCAGCCAAACTTTAGCATCTGAGTCATATACAAAATGAAATGCTTGGAACTTGTGTTTAACTACTCCACTGAAATCAGTGATGTGCTTAGCTTTGGTTGGGTCATTCCTGTGTTGCTAATGCATGGTTTCTGCAACAGCTAAAGAATTGGACTTCATGCAGGTCACAGCATGTATCAGGCATCATCTATGCAAGAAGGTGCATCCAATCTATTTTCCATGTCTGTGATATTTTGGAGAATCCCGTTATCTATCCTGTGTCTGCAGGGTTGCAGTACAGGAAAAGCAAAGTAAAATCCTTCATCACTGTTGCCTCTAATTTCATAACTGCTTTATTAATGAGCAAAGATTGCTGTGATGTGCCACATTCAATCTTATAGTTAACTGCAAAGATACACATCTTAAGGTTATCACATGTACTAATTTGATTATACTGTGGTTCCACCCCCTCATTCCAAGCTGGAGGGTTTTTCCTCCTATAATTTCTCTGCAAACAGCACAGATCTGGCCCAAAGGAGAAAGAGATGGAAGACAGTTCAAGAGCACAACTGCTCCTAGAAATGCAATTGCTGTCAGCAACTCAAACGCAGAGTCCTTGGGAGGGGAAAAAATCCATACAGCTGGCTTTTTGTCACCCAAGCAGCTAAAATAAACCATTGCTTAAACTGAACAGAAGCACACCTATGATAAATAAGTAATCAATAGTACTTGTTTTCTTCTACAGATTGCAATTCTGCATGCATGTCCTGCCCAGCAGTATGAAGTCACAATAAATCAAGCTATTGCACAGTGAATCATTAGGGCTACTCCTCCAATGAGTGAAAACTGAGTGCCTGAGGAATAGGTTCAGAGGACACACACCATCATCAGAGCCAAGCACACAGGGACATGGGTATCATTTTAGGTTTCAGGCAGCCTGGGGAAAGGAGGCAAGGCTCAAAGGCCCCCTGATGGAGACATTCAGAATTAGATTGTGAAACAGCAGTATTGTAAGAGTGTTTTGGTATTTCAGATGCCATAAAAATAGTAAGAGATTTACCTCTTTTATCTAGCACACAGGCATTTTTAAAGCATTTATAAATTGCCATTAAGTTTGTCATAGGAACATCCGATGTTGCCTTATACCACTGACCCATCTGGTTCACAATGGGCTACATCAAACTTTCTACCCTCAAGACCCTCTTGAGGGGGCTAAAAATCAACACATCCCACCAGCCATAACATACGAGAAGCAAAGCCAATCACAAAGTGGTGGTGGATGGGAGGAGCAATTAGGTATGGCTATCTAATTCCCTGTGGCAAGGAGTCCCATAGCTCAGCTTCAAGTACAGACATTGGTTCTGTCAGTATCGTGACTCATCCTCTCCATTTTAGGCAGAATTTTCTGATCCAGAGGCATTACGTGCAGAAACTTCTTTTATTTTCTATTTCCCGCTCTCCCACGTGCCTCTTCATGTATTTTTATTCAGTTTGTATCATTTCTTCTCTCCTTCCACTGACATTTAAATAGCACCATGAAGGACTAGCAGGTTGCTACCAACATATTGGTAGCACTGACAAAACCTTCATACAATGCATCAGATTCACAAGTTAGTTTCATCAACGCTGATAAATGAAGTCAGTGCCTTAAGATGGTCATTTGAAAATTCCTTCTCATATACTTTCATACTGAGCTATGTTACTGCTCGTTTGAGAAACACCAGTGTTTCCAGATGCAAGCACATGGCTGGTTGGTTTTGATAAAGATGCGCACATCACCACCACAATTTACCCTTTTGTTATGGCAAACACTGGCATCTCCTTTACTAGTCATAATATGTAGTCTTCCCCTTCATCTCCAGATTTAGTGTATTCATTCAGGCATCAGTCATAGAGCTTCAGTATGCTGATGACAACGTAATGTGTGAATTCTCAGAGGATGACCTCCAAACCACCCTAAATATATTCGCAGAAGCTTACGAACAGCTTGGCCTATTGCTCAACACCCAAAAAACCAAAGTGCTGCACCAACAAGTACAAAATAACCCCTCTGCAGTGCCACAAATCCAACTCAATGGTGTAACTTTGGAAAATGTCAATCACTTCTACCTGGGCAATTATCTTTCCACAAGGGCCGAAATCCAGCATCGCCTGAGCTCTGCGAGTATGGCTTTCTCCCGACTGAAGTTCAGAGTGTTTGAGGACCGGGACATTTGCAGGGAAACCAAAATGCTTGTTTACAAAGCTATTGTACTACCAACCTTACTATATGCTTGTGAAACATGGACCACTTATAAACGCCATCTCCAACTCCTTGAAAGATTCCACCAACAGTGTCTCCAGAAAATTTTACACATCACTTGGAAAGACAGGTGAACTAATACCAATGTACTGGAAGAAGCAAAGATCAGCAGTGTTGAAGCAATGATTCTTCAACATCAACTTCACTGGACTGATCATGCTGTGCGGATGCCTGATGATCGTCTTCCAAAGCAACTACTCTATTCTGAACTTAAAAATGGAAAGCATAATGCTGGTGGTCAGCAAAAGAGGTTTAAGGACTGCCTCAAGGCAAATCTTTAAAAATGTAGTATAAACACCAACAACTGGGAAACACTTGCCTGCGAGAGTTCCAATTGGAGAACAGCCTTTAACCAAAGGTGTCATGGACTTTGAAGACCCTCAGACTCAGGACAAAAGGGAGAAATGTGCTAAGAGGAAGGCACGCTTGGCAAACCCCCCAATGTGATCAACTCCCACCCAGAAACCAATGTTCCGACTGTGGAAGGACGTGTGGATCCAGAATTGGCCTCCTCAGTCACTTACGGACTGATGGCTAAAACCGTGTTTATGGAAAACAATCATACTCGGCTACAAGGGATCGCCAAAGAAGAAGATCCATTCAGGCATCATGAACTTTTGTATAAGGGCATTGCTGTATATCATCGAGTGGCCGTTGCCACAAGAAGGGAGGGTGGTCACAAACATTGGCAATAAGAAACATCCTAGGCAACTGCTTAACTCATTACAGCCAAGAAGTTCATTCACTCTGGGAAAGATATGGGCTCCTATTGCCATTTCCAAAATCCATTTTAAGATTGCAGTTCAAAAATGGAAAGCTGGAAGGAGCGACGGCAGAGAGCACTGTCCATGGTTCTGATCCACCCAGGCTGACTCTCTAGAGTCTACACTGTGCCCTACAGCATACATGCATCATCAACAACCACAAGTTCACTTCCAAAACTGGGCAGCACAGAGCAGCTGCCACTGGGGAGTGGCACACCGGGCAAAATATTCCTGCCGAAATGGTCATTGCCTGATTTTATTCGTTATTTATATAGCAACATCGATGTGCATAACACTTTAAACAGTACAAGAGAACCAACACTAAGAACCTTACAATTTGAAATTCAACATGCTCAGTTTGCACACACTTCTACAGACAGAATGACTCCCCCCAAAAAACCCCCAAACTTATAGAGAAATGGGATGCACACTCTGTATAATCCGATTAAGTAAGTCAACATTCAGCTAGCTTCACTCATAGAATCAGAGAAATGTAGAGTTGGAAAAGACCCTGAGGGTCTACTGCATGTGGGAGTTTCACTGGCCCCAAACCCCTTTCTATTGAACACAATTGTCCAAAATGAAGGGCGGGGGGACTACTAAGCATGCATTAGGTTAAGCATGCTTCAAGCTATGTGGATTTATTGAGTAACATAATTGCCTCCGTACCAGAATTTTATTTTTAGGGAGAAACTGAGACCACCAGCAAACAACACCTCTGCAAAAATAGCTGTTACTCTAGAGACTCTTTTCCTCCGACGTCTTACTGCTTGTTATAAGAGTCAACACTAAATTGGACATATGTAAAAACAATTCTTTTTTGTTTGTTTGTTTCAGTCTCTTGGCAACTGCAGCTGCTGCGGCTTCTGACATTATGAGCAGAGTTGTTTCCCAACATTTCAGAAATAATGCACTCTTCTGGGCTACGCTGTCAGCTTCATGGAGTTCAGTTAAACTGCAGTGGCTTGGAACGAGCTGGAACGCTAATTGTGCAGAGTCCCGTGGTTCTCTATAGAGTTCTGAAGTGCTGGGTCTCGAGAGCAGGAAATAGCAGTCATTATTTTGACACCATCTATCAGAATGTGAGCTGGTCTTTGCAAAACAGACCAGACGTTAGGGCTTCCGGCAAATTATCAAACAGAATTGCGTCTGCCTTGCAATCATGAGCTGAAAGCCCCTGAAGTGGAGGCATGCGGTTTTGGAAGAAATGAAGTTCTGAACCCGGCCCCATGCTATCAAGGAATAGAGGACATAGAATTTCAGAGAGAAAAGGTGTTGGATGCCTTTGATGTAAGCAGGTGAGGGCTTGTTGCATATCCACTTACAGAAAATATTGAAAAGCAATAGGAGGAAGGATAATGGTTTTTCCATTGCTGTGACTTGCTTTACCAAGAGAATTCGGTTGAGGATCATCTTTCTATTATGTCAGGTGCCCTTCACCAAAAGCCTTGTAGCTGAAACTGTCTGGTCATCTTTGATGCACCTTAACATACACCATGTAATGTACATGTGTGTGCGACCCAGTGGAACTCTGGGGTCAAAAGAGGTGCCAGGTATCTCTTGCCATGGGCCACTGGTACTTGGCTACAGCTTTCATCATATGCAATTCTATATCCAGACATTCAAAATTGAGCCAGAAAGCTCACTGGGCACCCTTGCGCCAGTCACAGTCTCTCAGCCTGACCACAGGGTTGTTGTAAGGACAAAATCAGGAAAAGGAGAACCACGTATACCCACTTGCATTCTTTGAAGGAAAGGTGGGCTATAAAAGTGCTCAATAAAATGAAAATAACATAGAATAGTTGTATTTCATCACTGTGTTTCAGTTTTATTTGTCTCAGGTGACAACAATTTTAAAATACATTTAGGACAGCTTTAAAACGCTGCCTCTCTACATTCTCCCCTTTGCTTCTCTGTGAAAGGTGTTCCACACATGAATGAGCACGTACTGATTTGTTAGGATTCGGTGCCTGGCAACTGAATGGCTAAACTATCCTCAATACGAAGGACTGTGTATAAGATGACAGTGGATCCTTAGGATTTGCTTTGTGAAAGCTCATTGTCATATGCAGGACATCCATGATCTTAGGAGATAATCAAGAAATGAGCACACATATTGAACAACCCCCAAGTATTTTTTTTGCCTAGGCAAGGGACAGGCAACATGGTACCCCCCAAAGGCTGCTGGACTCCAAATCCCATCAGGCCTAGCCAGCATGGCCTATGGTCACAGGGTGATGGGAAATACAATCTGAAAGAAGGCGCCAGGTTAGCCACCCCTGACCTAGCTTGTTGGGTGATCACCCTCTTAAGAAAAAGGTATCCCAGAGACCTTTACGGATCTAGTAAGGAATTCACGGGGCTAATCAGCCACATTTCCAACATACCCACCTACCAGGAATATTGATATGATAAGCACAGTAACACTACCCATACAAGTCTGAATGAGCCAAGAAAACACTATGGGTGAAGTTCAACATGACACTCTTCCAATCTTCCCATCTGTGCAAGCCTTTCAGATGGGGATCGTTAGGCAAATCCCGCCCTGTGTGTCTCAACTGATCTAAAATTCTATTATGTTGATCAAATACTAGCATCTTCAGTAATTCTTACTTTGAGAACATTGCAATAAAATCTCTTGGGGTCTGATGTTTATGGTGAGGGACCACTGCAGCCATGTTAGTCTGCTATTAAGAAAGCAAGTCAGTATCATGGCAAAATATACATTTTCAATTACCCGATCTTCTTTGTCAGAGAGTAATATATTCATCTTGCTGGCTGGAAGCACTTAATAAATAATCATATTCTGAGCTGTGGGAGCAGCCATTCTGCTGCTTGTTACACTACAGGCATGCAACAAAAGAGAAACAGAGAAGGCGAGAGGCCTGCCGGCCTGCAGGGAGGTCTTAATTGGATTCCGGGATTCAAAGCCTGCTTCCACCCACATGGGAGGAAAAGGAAAGTCGCCCTGAGTGGCAGAGGAAAGAGCAAACACACACAAACACACACAAACACACACACAAGCGTATCGTGGGGGACGGAAACCCTCAGAGCCGTAACATTTAGGCACCGAGTTAATTCAAGAGAAGCGCAAGCGTTGATAATTGACCACTGGTTGCAAGGAGGCATTATAATGCAAAACTCAAATAGGAGTAATTATGCATCTGCCAAGATGGAGAAGCAGCCGGAATTCCCATGCACAGCTCCCGCTTTGAAAGAAGCAGGCTGCTGAGACAGGCAGAAAGACCCTCTGGGCAACAAAGATTCCGCAAAGCAGCTATTTGGTTCCAAATGGCATGGAAACGAGACTTCATAACCAGCTTAACCTGCCTCCGATAGGGCTGTCATCATGCATCAAAGGTGCCTGCAAAGAATGGTACTGAGCCAGCCAAGGCCATATGCAGGCAGGCTGTTGGGGATGGGGGCAAAGAAGAGAAGGGACTTGGTATGTATGCATTATATCTGCTAGTACTTGTATTTCGTAACCATTACGCAGCCCGTGTTAAGGTACAGGGGAGACTGTTAGTTGCATGCTGTAAGCTACAAGGACCCATAAGATGGTAGGGGTCTCCTAGGCCAGATGGGAAGCCAGTGTGGTGTAGTGGTTAGAGCAAGCATAGGCAACCTCAGCCCTCCAGATGTTTTGGGACTACAACTCCCATGATCCCTAGCTAACAGTGGTCGGGGTGATGGGAATTGTAGTCCCTAAACATCTGCAGGGCAGAGGTTGCCTATGCCTGGGTTAGAGTGTCCAACCAGGACCTGGGAGACCAGGGTTCAAATCACTGGGTGACCTTGGGCCTGTCACTGTTTCTCAGCCACTATGAGTTCCTTAGAGGAGAAGGTAGAATAAAAATGCAATAAAATGAAGCAAATTAGATATCTAGACAGGAGTTGCCACCCATTTTTGCTTAATGTAAAGTTATTCTGACATTTCTGCTCATTCTAAGTCTTGGAGGAATTGAAGGAATATATATACATATGTATTGATTGCAGTGGACCTTTTCCATGTGGAAGGTCCCAATTTCTATTTCTGGATCTTGAGTGCACATCTGCCCATGTCTAGAGGCTTCAGCCATTCTGAATATTCAGCATTAGGGCTGGCCAATATATTGATATAGGGTCCAAAACTAGTTTGAAGTCCATATCATGATATCGGCTGCAAAATTTTTGAACTGGCAATATATCGCAAATCATGACATATGTGTATGTGTGCTGTGCAAAAATCACAGTGTGGGGAAAAACGTGAAGCCAGCCAACGCTTCTCTCAATTCCTGCAGCCCCTGGTAACTCTGTGGCTCAGCTCTCCCCTGTCTCCTGCAGGGAAAAGTGAATCACAAGAGAAGGTGCCCGCAAAAACCACAATACGGGGAAAACCGTCAAGCCAGCCAGTGCCTCTACACAGCTCCATCTTTATTTCAGACATCATGTTATATTGGGATGTTTAGGTGGTGATGTACTGCAATGTTGAAAACTAGATATTGCCTAGCCCTAATATACATACATGGGATGTGGGTGGCACTGTGGGTTAAACCACAGAGCCGAGGACTTGCCGATCAGAAGGTTGGCAGTTCGAATCCCCGCAACAGGGTGAGCTCCCGTTGCTCGGTCCCTGCTCCTGCCAACCTAGCAGTTCAGAAGCACGTCAAAGTGCAAGTAGATAAATAGGTACCACTCTGGCGGGAAGGTAAACAGTGTTTCCGTGCACTGCTCTGGTTCGCCAGAAGTGGCTTTGTCATGCTGGCCACACGGCCAATAAAGCGAGATGAGCGCTGCAACCCCAGAGTCGGCCACGACTGGACCTAATGGTCAGGGGTCCCTTTACCTTTAATATACATACACACACACACACACACACACACACAAAATGGGGGGGGAGTCATGCAATGATGGTCTATATGCATTATCTACTGTACAGTCAACATGGAAGTTGGGTGCCTCAAAGTTGCCCAGCTGGCACGATCAACCCACACATGTGTACACGTGGAATGTCAGCTCAGGCTAAAAAGTTTCATGGATAACCCAAAAGACAACTTCACACTCAGCAGTTATACACAGTGATGACAGAGGTGGATTTCTGCCAACAGCGCAATGAAGTAAGAGAGAACTGTCACTCATTTTCGCGGGCAGGTAAGAGGGGGTGTGGGAAGATGCAAATACAGGAGCTGAGATTGCAAATATCCCACTTCCAGGAAAATGCTTGTGTTGTTTGGGACACCTACAGATAAACTGATACAACACATGACAAAACAGATTACAGAGACTGTGATTAGCTTGTTAGGAAAATGCACCAGCTGTGGCTATGAGGCCCTTCAGGTGTGCATAAAAATGGAAATCTCCTTTGATATGTTACATAGAACAGAATGACACAATCTTTCTGTAATTTCCCCTTTTGAAGTTTTTGTTGGGGGGGGAGGGTAACAGTGGAACTTGGCTTAGCTGTCTGATTTGCTTAGATAGGTGTTGCAGCCAATGACTGAGTCCTGGGCAAAGGGCACAACTAAACAATCATTACAGGCTAAACAACGACACGGCCAGTTATTGTAGGAAATTCCCTACCAACTTATTGGCGTTACATCATTGTTCTGTTCAATTACTGTAAGCAGGAAGATTAACATTATTATATGTAAACAGCGAATGGATGAGAATCTATAGAAAGTACCTGTGTGAACCTAGCAATACCCAAAGGGTCACTGTGGAATGAAACAGGTAGTTACAGAATGTGTGTTGGCATCTGTCTGTCTCGAGAGACAACAGGAGAATACACCTTCGCGGGTTAAACCAAACCATTGGAGAATTACAGCACCTAGTCTGGCAGCAGAGACTGGTACGGGAGAGATATGTTTTATTGCAGGTGAAGCAGATGAAGGTGTCTGGTAATTATGTATGCCTTACTTACAGAATTCTGTCTCTCCCCTCTGCCCCAACTAGCCATTAAAAAAAACCTAAGGTCCTTTTTAAAATACTGAACACACAATCACTTTTAATTTTAAATTAACCATGTCTCTAAATCAGGTGTGGGAACCTTTGACCCTCCATGTATTGCTGAACTACAACTCTCATAATCATTGGCTATGCTTTCTGAGGCTAATGGGAGTTGTAGTTCAGCAACATTGGCTCTAGAGGAAGTCCAAACAAGAAGCAAAGTGACTCTCCTCTGAATATCAATTAATTATTTCTAATAAGAAGAATGCTTGACCAATAGAGCACTGAGGTGAGTGAGTGTCTGACATTTCTTTCTGCTGTGAGACCTCACAGAGCAACCCAGGATGACCTCATGAGATCTACCCGATAGGCAGAACAGTAGCCATTGCAAAACAGTTACTCATAACTGCACCCAGCTAAGAGCCCTGGCATCCCAGGATCAACGTTATCAAAAGCTACTGAGTGTTCCAAGAGAACTAAAAAGGCTTCACTTTCCTTTCCTACTTCTAGGCAAAAGTAATCAACCAGGACAACTAAGGCACTTGCAATCCCCAAACCAGATCAAATTTTAAATCAGAACGGATTGCAATCATCATCCAAGAAAATAACTAATCCACAGAAGGATCACTAACCAGCAAGTCACTGTATTAGTTAATTTTGGCACATCTAATGCACACAAGCCGAGGAGCAAGGGTCTTCCAATGTACAATAGTTCCCTAGAGGTCAGTCTTGTTTGTCACAGGACGCCAGGTGAGAAACCATTTCCAGGCCTGAAACTGCAATCCTATGCACACTTGCCTGAGAGTAAGCTCTAGTGAACACAGCAGAACGTGATTCTTAAATAAATAGGCATAGGGTTGCACTGTGAGCTACCTCATCATGAGCTTAATTCTTTATTGGCAGTGGAAGCTTTTAATTAGAACTTTCTTCTGGACTATAAACATAACTTCTCTTTTATTGTCTGTCAATTCAAAGCACACTACATTTGGATCTTAGCTTGTAAAAGGTTCCCCATAAATATTTACCTGGCACAGAGCAGGCAGCTGGCTTCACAATAGTTCCGTGCAAATCCAGCAGAGTAATTTGTTTCATTATATTGATTGCCAAGGTGAGTAAATTTTGTGAAGTGTGCAGAACAGAACCTTACGGTTTTTGAGTGGGAGGGCTATAGGCCCAAAATAGTTTCAGATTAGCAATTCAATTTGTCAGTTCCATTTGGTCATCATTAAACCTGAAGCAACTTAGTATACTGAATGAATTAATTAAAGTGAGAGAGAGGGAGAGGAAGAGGGAGAGAACACAATGAATGCTCTTTGTCAGGACATATTATGCTGTTGTAGAAAATTTGGGGTTGGCTTTTGCTGCCCAACTCCCCAAGGGACTCTGAGTCCCCTAAGTCCATGATCAGTCAGAGAAGAATGGATGGAACCAGTGGAAAGCAAGGCAGATCTTTATTTTTCTGTTGCAACAAAGTTCCCTTGCAAGGAAGTAAGAGACACCTCTTTTTGAGGGTTAGCATTTTGGCATGAAGATGAAGGACATCCCCTTTACAGTAAGAAATACATCACACATAAAGTGGGGTTACAGTGGCTCGGGCAGGTCAAGCGGTGACATTCCTGGGGATTAGTAAATTTTACATAGTTCCAGACACAGTTTACACAAAGCATCAGCATTGATGAAACAAAAAAGGTAAAAGTAAAGGATCCCTGGATGGTTAAGGTAAAGGTAAAGGGACTCCTGACCATTAGGTCCAGTCGTGACCGACTCTGGGGTTGCGGCGCTCATCTCGCTTTATTCGCTGAGGAAGCCAGCATACAGCTTCTGGGTCATGTGGCCAGCATGACTAAGCCGCTTCTGGCGAACCAGAGCTGCACGGAAACACCATTTACCTTCCCGCCAGAGCGGTACCTACCAGTATTTATCTACTTGCACTTTGATGTGCTTTCGGACTGCTAGGTTGGCAGAAGCAAGGACTGAGCAATGGGAGCTCATCCCGTTGGGGGGATTCGAACCGCCGACCTTCTGATCGGCAAGTCCTAGGCTCTGTGGTTTAACCCACAGCACTACCTGCATCCCTTCCCTGGATGGTTAAGTCCAGTCAAAGGCAACTATGAAGTTGTGGCACTCATCTCACTTTCAGGTTGAGAGAGCCAGCGTTCGTTGACAGACAGCTTTCTGGGTCATGTGGCCAGCAAGACTAAACCGCTTCTGGCACAACGGGACACTGTGACAGAAACCAGAGCGCACGGAAATGCCATTTACCTTCCCGCTGCTGTGTCCTGCTGGTACACATGACCAATAAGGTCCAAAAGCAAGAATTATACATTTATTCTATATTTGAGACCTTAGAATTTTTACAACACCCTTCAGACGGTCTCAGTTCCATTGGAATCACTTTGTCCTGGAATCGGGGCCAGATCGCAACCCAATAATACCTGCATGAAACATTAAAAGCACAACTGTAGATCGAAAGCATGGCAGAGCCATCGGCTTACGGAGATCATCATTCCTCACAACAATCATTTCTTGGCAGAATTAGACTGATCCTGTATTGTATAAATATAAGTTCGTAGGGAGGTAAAAATAAATTATATAAGAAATATGTAACTGTGCAGTATAAAGTAATGGATAGACAAAGTACAGTGAGATTAATTGGAAGTCAGTTTTAAATTTCTTCTCTTTAAGTTTTATAATTGTGTTCAGTATCAAGAGTATATATGATGATAATTATATTAATCTTCTTATATCTTATAGTGTGGTGGTTTGTTTGATTTTTCTGTTAGTTGTTCGTTTGATTGTATGTTTGTTTACTTGTATGTACATCTGTTTTCTCATAAATGTATTTATTTTAAATTAATAAAGATATATTTTTTAAAAAACAAAACAAAACAATCATTTATGAGGAAAAAATAATATGAGGCAATTAAAATAAAATTGGTAGTCTATCCCAGTCACTTCCCACCAGCTGTTACGCCCCACTGCTTTGCTGTGGCAAATAACAGCATGGAGTTTTAGGTCGGTGTGAATGCTGAGATGGCAGCCCTTTGATGTGAACCAATTATCCCCCCTCCCCATGGTAAATATTGCAGTCAATACAGCAGCTGCGGGGGACGAACAAACATGGAGCTTATATTGAAGCTGGTTAGCAGGGTCAGTTTGGTAACCAAGAACTATAAAAAATTAAGGTCAGCCATCAACACAAGCAATGTGCTCCTTACTGCACAGAACTCTGCAAGATCCTGCCATGCTTACATTTTCCATTCGCCTTGTACAACATAATGTGGTTCGTAACACCCTCAAACCCGTACAATTTCACAAAGTTGGCTAGGTTTCTGAAACGCTTGTCTTTCCAAAGATGGAAAGGGGAATTGGCTTCACAATCCGAGTTTAACTCTGGGACTGAACAAGCAGGAGAAAGGTTAAGTAACCACAGTACATGTGATAATAAATGATACACACACAGTAGGTTTCTCCAAGACAAAGGTGGAAGAGGATCATGCAAAAGCTGATGGACACTAGCATGGAAACGGTTCATCTGAGGAGGTTTGGGGCAGCCTTATAGATATTTTGAGCTACAACTCCCATCTGTCCCAAAAAGCACAAGCTGGTTGGGGCTGGGGGCTAAACTATCCAAAGAGTATTAGCTTGAAAAGGCTGGCTTAGACACAAAGCCTTCAGCAGGATCTTGGCAAATGCTACTCTCAGCCATGCTGCAAGGAGAGGTTGCTGCCAGAATCCCAGCACGTCCCAACTTCCATGTTAGGAGAAGCTAAGTAGGGGTTTCTTGAAAGAGTACACTATAAGGCCACACAGAAAGAGAGAAAGAGACAGAGGCAGACAAAGAGAGGTCTCTGGCCATTGGCTCCATACCAATTTTAGTGATGAGGCCAAGTTGGCTCCAGCTCACCCCATAAGGAAATCAGTTTCTCCAATGAGTTCTTGGTCAAAGCTCAGGTCTTCGGCACCAAGCCCCTGCCTCCCTGCTGAGTGGCTCACCAAAGCACATTTATAGCATTAGTCTGCTAGGCTTCTCGGTTGGTATAGGAAGAAATCACTGTGCAGAATTCCATCTACTTGCCTTGTCGGAAACACGTTAATTAGGTGAATTTTTATCCCCAGAGGAAATTACGCATCAGCTAATTTGGCTGGTGCTATATTCACTTCTGACATGGAGCCCAACCCTCCAGCTCCCATTAGGTGAGTGTCACCAGGTCCAGACTCCTTCTCCTCTAGCAAAGCTTTTGTAAGAAAGCCCCTCTTTGTGTGCTGGCTTTTAGATGTATGCCAGGGGAAACTAATTATCAATGCAATATTGAGACGTATTTCCCCCTAGGCTTAATGGCCTTTTTGTAACATTTTAAACGGATCAAAATACTAAATTTAACTCCCTTCTCTCCAGCCAAATAACTGTATTTCCACAATTACCTTCCCTGG
This sequence comes from Podarcis bocagei, assembly GCF_964188305.1. NCBI lineage: Eukaryota > Metazoa > Chordata > Lepidosauria > Squamata > Lacertidae > Podarcis > Podarcis bocagei. The sequence goes on from NC_138143.1 coordinate 16,569,788, forward strand.
CATCTCACTCCTATTTTGGTTCATGTAGCATTAAAGGAAACCAGCACAATTATCTTTCAGCAATTACTGCAAACAAATTCTTACTAGGGTTGCTTCAGTTTACAAATATGTGGTTACTGGCCACCAAAGTCTCCCATGAAGTGCACCAGCTGTAGTTTCTTCCTTTCTTAATTTTAATTAAACTTTTCCAAAGTTTCACAAATTAACTTCAAATCAAATTATTACATTAAACAATAAAATAATGCACCAGCTGAAGTCTACGAACCATCTTCAGAGGCAGCCCCGCATATAAAGCGTTGCAGTCATCTAACCTAGAGGTTATCAAAGCATAGATGAAAGACATAATCCCAGAGTGTTATTTCCTCCTGGGGTTCATGGGACTTGTAGCTTTCTGTGCCCTTCGGTTCAGTGCTTCCTGGGTCAGGAAGCATTGAAAACACAATGCAATCTAGTAAAAAATGATGTTCCAGCTTGAGTTGTGGGGAGATAACTCAGCAATACAGTGGTACCTCGGGTTACATACGCTTCAGGTTACATACGCTTCAGGTTACAGACTCCGCTAACCCAGAAATATTACCTCAGGTTAAGAACTTTGCTTCAGGATAAGAACAGAAATCATGCTCCAGCGGCACGGCAGCAGCGGGAGGCACCATTAGCTAAAGTGGTGCTTCAGGTTAAGAACAGTTTCAGGTTAAGAACGGACCTCTGGAACGAATTAAATACTTAACCCGAGATACCACTGTATTTGCTTCTGGAGAAACATGCCTAGAATTGCAGTGTTGAAGACTGTTGGTTGCTTTCTGCCCAAGAGAGTGACCCTAACCCTAGACAGAATGAGAGGGCTGCCTCAGACAGGCAACTGAAGGTGTCGTGAAAGGGCAGCAAATTAAATAGCTAACCAGCCATTTATTATTATTATTGTATTTTTACTGCTAGGAAGGAGGAAGGTGTGCTTGGTTTCCTGCCTTAAGTGCCAAAAAGTCCTTGACGGGACTGGGTAGGGCACCGTTTACTGCTCCGGCAATATCTTACTGCCGTAGCCCCATCCAGGTCCCTTCGTCAAGCAAGCAGGGGCTAGGAGCCTCTGAGAAACCCTTGCCTGAGAGCAGAATCCACATATGAAGTCAGACAGTCCAGAGGTTAGGGAATCCAGGTGATCACAGAGCCAAGGGTCCAGGTGGAGAGCAGGAAGCAGCAAGGTAGGGCCAGGAACTACAGGTGCTATTTCCAGCATCTAACTGCTGCTGAGAGCTCTGTTTAAGAAGACCAGAACCAGCTGGCTCTCATCAGTGCCTTCTCCTCTGTGGAGGCTGATCAACCGCAGGTGAAGTCACTCTGCCTTCTCCCCCCTTCAAGCTGCTGTTCAGCAGGCAAAGCTGACTCCTAGCCCATGGCATGGACTAGCCCAGTCAAAAGAACAGAAGACTCATCAGGCCAAATTTGTGTGCATTTGCCAATGCACCAACCCAACTTCCACCTCTCAAAGAGGCTGGAAGTTGGGTTGGTCAGAGGTGGGTGCTTGGGTTTTGCTTTTTTAGGGATCCCCAGAGACACAGCCGTGTCAGCTTGTTGCAACACAAACATAAACAAATATTGCGGCACCATAAAGACTAACCATTTTATTATGGAAGAAGCTTCTGTAGGCTACAGTCTACTCTAGATGCATCAAGTGACTGACACTCCATGAAAGCTGCTGACAAAGGTTCAGGTCTTTACCCTGCTGCAAGTGTCTTTGCCGTTTTTATTTTATAATGGACTCGCTGATCATTTGTGGAGGGCAAGAAGATATGTTGCAGCTGGTCAGCCTAGCTGAAGCTCTGAAAGTTCCTCCATCCTTCTCCAGGTGCAACTTATAAGCCAAACCAATTGCTTGAAAACACCTGGAACCAGGCATTTTGCAGGCTCACTTGGACATGCCATGTGTCCCATTACTTGCCCTACTTGTGATATACCATATAGTCTGGATTACATGATACAGTCTGCTAGGTTTAAAGGAGGATCAATCCTGTACAAGGGGTTGGACTTGGTCTATGGAGTGCCTTCTAGCCCCATGGATTTCTTTTCAGAACTGATCCACTTTCTCCAGCGATCACTATAGGAAGACAGAAGCCATTCCAAAGCAGCACTTACTTGGGCGCCTTTTAAAGCTCAAATGCCTATTTCTTCCCAACTGTAAACTTCCACACTTGCCAAATTGGTTTATGCCCGTTCAGTTTTACTCAGCAGGGATGCTATTAGCAGGGTTCCCAGTGGGGATATTTTAAGCCTCTCTACACAATTGCCCATGATTGACCTGAAGTAGTTTATGGCTTGCTTGCATTACTACGCAAAAAATAAATACAAAGAATAAATTGAAGTAGGTTCACAAAACTACGCAATTTGGCTTCAATAGATTCTTACGAATTCATGCCCACACACCCAGTAGCTAGACCGTGGAAGTTGTTTGCCCTCAAAGAGATAAAGAATACTCAACAGTTAAACGTCAATTAGTATTATTAATTGAATTTATTAGTTTTATGCAAAATGAAACTCAAAGCTACTTACAAAACCAAATGCATATATTAAAACCAGCATAAAACTAAAATGGAGTAAAACCTAAACATACATTCATATTTATAAAATGGCACATTCTCCCCTCTGAACGAAGCTACAGATAATTAAGGGCCAAAGGCCTGGTGCAAATGAAATGATTTTGCCTGGTACCTAAATATAAGTAGTGATGGTGCCAGGGTAGAAGATGATGATGGGGAAACCTGCCAAATAGAGCCTAACCTGATTATTATAGCATCTGGGAAGTGGGGCAGAGGAGTAGGTGCATTGGACCCTAACTTCTCCCATCCACAGTCAGAATGCTATCTACTTTTAGGAGACCCAACCCGTTTACTGTTGAAAGAGCCCTAGGAGTGATTTACGAAGGTTGGAAGAAAAACATTTCCTCCAGTCCTGATCGCACACACACAACTCTTTCCTCTAAGGCAAACGTGGGAAGTTTGTGGCCCTCCAAACATTGTTGAACTCCACCATCCCCAACCACTGACCATATTTGCAGTGATTAATGGAAGGTGGAGTTCAACATCTAGAGAGGTCCCCTATCCTTGTTTTAAGAAGAGGTCAGAGCATCCAACAGCTTAACAAATATTGGAATTCACAGCTAGCACAAAACCCATCTCCAGTTCTTCCCAGAATATTGTGTGTGTGTGTGAGAGAGAGAGAGAGAGAGAGAGAGAGAGACTGTCTCCAGACTGAGCTACACAGTTTTTGGGAACACTGAGTAGATTTCTGTTCATCTAGCTCTAAACCACAGAACTAGAGCTATAAGGCAATAGTGCTAGGCTGCTGGGATTTAGGGCTAGGGCCCTGAGTCACTAATCTACCCTATACTTAGAAGAATAGAGATGGAAGGACCCAGAATAACATCTACTCCAACTCCCTGCAATGCAGGAATATGCAGCTGCCCCATACAGGGATCAAACCTGCAACCTTGGCATTATTGGCACCACACTCTAACCAACTGAACTACAGTGGTACCTCAGGTCACATACGCTTCAGTTTACAGACTCCGCTAACCCAGAAATAGTGCTTCAGGTTAAGAACTTTGCTTCAGGATGAGAACAGAAATTGTGCTCTGGCGGCTAGGCGGCAGCAGGATGCCCCATTAGCTAAAGTGGTGCTTCAGGTTAGGAACAGTTTCAGGTTAAGAACAGACCTCCGGAACGAATTAAGTACTTAACCCGGGGTACCACTGTATCTTGTGCTAATGCTACTGGAGAGGGAAAGCGATTCCAATTATTTATCACCCTTCCCTGCGATTCCTCATTTGCCTCCCCTCCCAACTTCTTGTCTCGAACACTCCATTTTTGAATATACTATTTCAATCTTTAAATGTACACCTAAAAGTGCAATATGTGAGCAGCAACTTGCAGACGTCCACACAAGGCTAAACCAGGAACAGGTGCCATGTTGAAAAAGGACTCAAGAGGTTTAATAAAATAAAATAAAAATTCACATGGAATGCAAAAGAGTGCACAGCCTATTTTTACCGTGTGCAGTAGGAGGCTAAAAGGGATTTGCAGGTGTTAAGGTAATTGTAGGTATTATGCTAACTGGATGGCAGAATAGGTTAAAAAGGTGAGCAGAGGACAAGGAGGCACGAAATTCATTTCCTCAACTCCAGCCATACACAATTCATGGAGACCAAACTAATTTAAATGCAAATCTCTGAGAAAACTACAATTAATAACAGAAGTTTAATTCAGTTTTCAGCAGCGGTTTTTGAGATTTCTGCAGCACTGAGATTTACCTGCTTATTCAGTCTTCTTTAAAACAACAACACAATATTAAAAACTGAATTTTTAAAAGGAGTTATATCAAATGTGATTCGCCTTCAGAACTATATCTCACAGTTTATTGCTCAGAAATAGGCCTTAAAATTATGACACATGCAGTATTAATTTTTACCTACTTTATTTAACCGGCATTAAAGTTTCAGAAGTGTAACCCCATAAGAATATAGTAAGCGGGGTGGGTTGTTGAACCATTCACAGGATTTGTTGACACCTTTTACAATTGGAGTCAGAATGCTGAAAATATTGATCAAAACCAGCGTTTAAAATGCCATCCTCTGCCTGGCAAATCTATTTAATGATCAAGTTCAATGGGACTTACTCTGTTGTGCATATAGAACAACAGCCCTCATATCGTTGCGCCATCTTTCTAATATATCCCATTTTTAAAGCCTGCTTAGTTCAAGACTTTTGGCACTCCTGTTAATACTAACAAAATTCAAAATTCTTATTGCTGGTTATAGGATAATCGTCTCCAGATCACTTTACTCTAACCCTAAATGTTCCTGACTAGCAACAGAGTGCCAACATGTATATGCTACTGTCAGGGACTCAGGGACAGAGGCACAGGGGAGAGAGGAAATGGAGAGCGAAGGGGAAGAATCTGAGGGCAGCGTAGGGGAGTATAGCAGTGACCCGAGAGATTCCATCCTCCAGCGAATCGGAAGATTCCCAGAAGGAGGCGCCGATGGTCAGGGCGAGGGGGGTCCCAGAAACAAGGGGCCAGCGGGGACTCCCAAAGCAGCAGCTGGAAATCAGGACCAGCTTCACCACCAGAGCGTAGTGGGGGGGAAGAGTCCCATGCGTCAGGGCCAGCGTCTCCTCCAGCAGGGGGAGAAGATGAGTCAGGGCTGACCACGCCTCTATCGGAGAGTGGAGGAACGAGCAGTGTAACGGTCAGGAGGAAGGTTGCCGGCTGGGCGCGCGCGCCAAGTTCAAATGTACAGGCGCGCGGGACAGCGGAAAATCCGGATTGGGAACCGGGTCCCAAAGCCCGCCGGAAGCAGGGGGAAGACTCAGGGGACTCAGCGTCAGAAGAGTCTAGGAAGGGCGAGACCCCAGCTGACAGGCGGGGCCAGAGAAGGAAAGAGCAAAGAAAGAGGTGGAGCAAGGCTAGAGTCTTAAACTGGTGTCTGGGGGGAGGAGACTCAGACGGAGCTTCAGCGGTCTAGAGTTCAGACGTAGAGCTGCACGCCGCGGCTGTGAAAGTGAAAATGAACTTCAATAAAGACTTTTGTATATAACAACGGACTGGCGTTGGTCCTTTGGGACCTCGGGCAGCTCTGACAGCTACTCTCCCAAACAGATTCAACTGCATTCTCAATGCGACCGAAGACTGACAGAAAGGAACTAAAATCTTAAGGCGATGAAGGCAACATCTGAAGCCCACTGATCCCATAACATGGTGATAATTAGCCATGTCATGTTCATATCAATGCTACTCAGTCCAGTATATCTGAAGAAGTGTCTCCACCCCCATCATTCTGCTCAGACACTGAGGTCCAGTTCCAAGACCTTTATTATTTGGGGTTTATTTATAAGGCAAGCAACCTAGTTGCACAGGCTTCCTGACCCACAGTTTGGGAAATGCATCTCCACCCCCATCATTCAGCCCGGACACAGAGATCCAGCACCAAGGGCCTTCTGGCAGTTCCCTCCCTGTGAGAAGTGAGGTTACAGGGAACCACGCAGAGGGCCTTCTCAGTGGTGGCACCTGCCCTGTGGAACGCCCTCCCATCAGATGTCAAGGAAATAAACAACTATCTGGTTCTTAGAAGACATCTGAAGGCAACCCTACTTAGAGAAGTTTTTAATTACTGATGTTTTAATGTGTTCTTAATCTTAGAATGCTTGATCGTGTTTTTAATATTCTGTTGGAGGCCACCCAGAGTGGCTGGGGAAACCCAGACAAATGGGTGGGGTATAAATAATAATAATGATAATAATAATAATAATAATAATAATTTAGTATTTATACCCCGCCCATCTGGCTGGGCTTCCCCAGCCACTCTGGGCGGCTTCCAAAAAAAAAATTAAAATACTGTAATACATCAAACATCAAAAGCTTCCTTAAACAGGGCTGCCTTCAGATATCTTCTAAAAGTCTAGTAGTTGTTTGTTCTCTTTGACATCTGGTGGGAGGGCATTCCACAGGGAGGGCGCCACTACCGAGAAGGCCCTCTGCCTGGTTCCCTGTAACTTGGCTTCTCGTATTATTATTATTATTATTATTATTACTGAAGAACGGTTGCAACACAAGTGTTGCATCCCTCTAATGAAGTATTTGCATTGCTCACTTTGGCCATGAAAGAAATTTAAAGTAAATGATGACGGAAGAATCAGAATGAAGGCATGTGCCAGTAGAACTGCTCCATCGTGAATTCCTAATTCTGGAAGGTCTGCATTTCCTAGAGGATAAGACAATGTGCTAGAGCCGGTCCCGAAAGGTCTGATGCTGCACTGCATTCTGCAGAGGAGATTCACTAGGGTGATATTTTTAAACAGCTTGACGTTATCTTGAAGATACTTCATAGGCGGCATTATATAACACGTGGCCTTCAAAAAAGGAAGACAGAAGGTTTTCTGTGACCCGACAGATATTGGGGATTCGATTCCCCTCCCTGTCCCAGGTTTGCACCAACGTGAATTAACCCGAATCAGAATCTAATCCTTGGTTATAGAAATACAGCATGAGGCCATTAACCCATCAGACTTCACTCTCCAAATCAGTTACTCACATAAGCGCATTGCCACTGGTCACAACACAAGATTAAACTGAAAAAAACACTGCAGCCTGACAGACGGACACACTAGATTATATTTTTAAGGAACTTCCCCTCCGTGGTGGCAAGGCTCTTTACCACCAAACAGATTTAACCAACAAAATACCAAAACAAACCAGTTTGGCAATATCCAACTCGAGCGTCAAAATACCCCACACGAAAAACCCCCAAAATTCATTGGGATTTTAAAGACTAAAGTTTAATATAGATCGACTTCCATTCATGAAGTCGAAAACCCGATGGAAGGAAAGGATGGTTTTCCGTTGATGAGACGGGGAAAGGCGCGGAGGGAGGGGAGGGGACGCGCGCACGGTTAGGGACACCGTGTGATGGAGCAGCGGGGGGGGGGGGGAGAATCAAAGCTCAGTAACTACATCACTGCAAGGTCACTGGAGGAGGATTTTTACATAATCCGAGTCCCGGCCGGATAGTCCACTGGAAGGGTATGGAAATAGTACAACTGGCCAGCCCTCCTCCTCCGCCAACAGCCGCTTGCACGCTGCAAGCTCCGCCAGCCTCCCGCGCCCGGTGCCCCCTCCTTCCCCCCACCCCCAGCCACGTCCCAGAAAGGCTGCAGGAGCAGCAGCAGCAGCGCGGCGGATAAAAGCAGCCACAAATCCTCGCCGGGCTCTGCAGCGGCTGAGCTGCTCCAATGCGGGGGAAGCGCGGAGATGGAGGGCGGGAGGAGAGAGAAGCGCAAGATCCCGCGTCTGCGGCGAGCCAGTTGTGGGCGCCCAGCACGGAACGAGGCCGGGCAGAGAAATAAAGCGGGGGGGGGGAGAGAGAGAGAGAGAGAGAAAACCGGGTGTCTGATCCCCGTCTCCCTGGAAAGCACAATGCGGTACCCATCGCGCCCCCTGCATTGGCCAGACCTGGTCCGGCCAAGCGCCCCTCCGCCAGGACCCTTTCCAGCTTCTGCTGCAGTCACACAGAACAGGTGCGCTATTTAGTGCAAAAACACCACTTAATTGGGAAGACCTGGCAATGGCACAGGGCCAAGCAGGGAGCCTCGTCGATCTCGGATGTGTTCCCCCACCCCACCCTCTCCCCGCCTCGCTTTTTTTGCCCCGGGTTAAGCCTCCAGAGGGGCGCCAGAGAGGCTCCCAGCCCGGGTGTGTGCGCGCACGCAAATGCGCTTTGGGAAGGGTGCCAAACTGGGTCTTTGCCCTGGGTGAAATAAAGCCTAGTTTCGCCCTCTGCCCCCCACCCTCTCCGGCTGGCTTCCCAGCTGCCCCCGGTCCTCCCTTTTGCCCAGCGCCCCCTCCCCAACGCAGCGCCCCCTGGAGGCCTCCTCCGGCGCCTCGCTCCCTCCCGCGCGCGCCCAGAGGTTCCTAACTCGGAGGGTTAGACCCGCGCTTCCCGCCGCCCCCGCGCGCCTCCCTCCTTGCCCGGGGCTCCTCGGCCTCCTCCGCGCGCGCCCCCGGCCCCCTCACCTGGGTGGCTTTGTGAAACTGCTTCTTCAAACCGGCCACAGACATGGCTGCAGGAGACGCGCTTTCCGCGGGAGGATGCTGAGGACGAGCCGGAGGGGCTGCGGGACGCTTCCCGGGGGAGCTGGGCTTCGCTTCCTTCTCCCTCCCTGGCCGGCCGCGCTCGCTGCCTCTCTCGCCCCTCCTGCCCGAATGGGGGCTCGCGGGTGCCGGCGATGGTGCAGAAACAGCCTGACGTCAAATGGAGGCAAGCCGGCCTCTTAAAGGGAAAGCTCTGCGCTTCCCTCTCCGCCTTGCGCTCTCTCGAGAAAGGAGCGGCGCGCTCCGGTTCTCTCCAGCGTGTGGACGCTCCTGGCCTGCGCCCGCTTGCTCCGAATTAAGCGCCGGTCACCGGTGCCAGCGAGCCTCGTAGCCCCACGCTGTATACCATTTTGCCAGTGAAAATAGGGATGTCCAATTCCATAACAATAGCAACAACAAAACAACAACAATTTTATTATTTATACCCCACCCATCTAACTGGATCGGCCCAGCCACTCTTGCGGGTTCCAACATATACACAGACATAATAAAACATGTCAGCTTCTTCATGAATGGCTCCACATAATATGAGAGACCACCAGTCCTCCTCCTCCTTGCTTGTTGCATGTGTGACAGCATACCCCTCCAACATTTCTCCGATGAAAATAGGGATGTCCTATTCCATAATAAGGTTTTCCCAGTAGTGATGTATGGAAGTGAGAGCTGGACCATAAAGAAGGCTGATCGCCGAAGAATTGATGCTTTTGAATTATGGTGCTGGAGGAGACTCTTGAGAGTCCCATGGACTGCAAGAAGATCAAACCTCTCCATTCTGAAGGAAATCAGCCCTGAGTGCTCACTGGAAAGACAGATCCTGAAGCTGAGGCTCCAATACTTTGGCCACCTCATGAGAAGAGAAGACTCCCTGGAAAAGACCCTAATGTTGGGAAAGATGGAGGGCACAAGGAGAAGGGGACGACAGAGGACGAGATGGTTGGACAGTGTTCTCAAAGCTACCAGCATGAGTTTGACCAAACTGCGGGAGGCAGTGGAAGACAGGAGTGCCTGGCGTGCTCTGGTCCATGGGGTCACGGAGAGTCAGACATGACTAAACGACTAAACAACAACAATATTCCATAATAATACTAATGATAATAACAATAATTTTATTATTTATACCCTGCCCATCTGACTGTGTTGCCTCAGCCACTCTGGGCAGCTTCCAACATATATAACAACATAACAAACCCTTTAAAAACTTCCTTATACATTCCCTTCAGATGTCTTGACCTAAAGGTTGTATAGTTACTTATCTCCTTATCTCGGAGGTTAAATAACTGCATACCCTCCAACATTTCTCCAGTGAAAATTGGGACGTCCTAAGGAAGAGCAGGGCAATCTGAAATCAAATTAGAAACTGGGATGGCATCTGCAAACTGGGACTGTACCTGGAAAATAGGGATGTTTGGAGGGTCTGACCATGTGTGTTTTCGCTTGGATATACTGCATCCAACTTACCTGCTAACATTGAGGTGCATAAGACACAGGTTCACTTCAGCTCAGGAGAAACCCACCTGGGGATGCAATGACTGCAGATATTAATATTGTGCAGTTTGAAGTGACTGAAGCATAAGAACTGACTCCTTTTGGAAGAAATCATTGTCCAGGCCCATAAAAATATTATTCAAACTTTTACTGGCAGGATTCTTTACAAACAAAACATAAGCATCAAAAATACACCCAAAATATCCATATAATGTTGTGTGCTGTCCAGCACAGGTTCAGAATCTTAGAAATAAAAGATAACTCTCCCACATTCCAGCTTGCATAAGCCTACCCTACCTAAGGCTATGCAACTCTCTTTGGAGAGCCTTTATCACATCCTTTGTTGTATTAGCCACTACCCTTCCAAGATGGCGAATTTGCAACTCAGTACTTTTGTCAACAACCTCAGATATGCAGATGACACAACCTTGATGGCAGAAAGTGAGGAGGAATTAAAGAACCTTTTAGTGAGGGTGAAAGAGGAGAGCGCAAAATATGGTCTGAAGCTCAACATCAAAAAAACTAAGATCATGGCCACTGGTCCCATCACCTCCTGGCAAATAGAAGGGGAAGAAATGGAGGCAGTGAGAGATTTTACTTTCTTGGGCTCCATGATCACTGCAGATGGTGACAGCTGTCACGAAATTAAAAGACGCCTGCTTCTTGGGAGAAAGGCGATGACAATCCTAGACAGCATCTTAAAAAGCAGATACATCACCTTGCCGACAAAGGTTTTTATAGTTAAAGCTATGGTTTTCCCAGTAGTAATGTATGGAAGTGAGAGCTGGACCATAAAGAAGGCTGATCGCCGAAGAATTGATGCTTTTGAATTATGGTGCTGGAGGAGACTCTTGAGAGTCCCATGGACTGCAAGAAGATCAAACCTATCCATTCTTAAGGAAATCAGCCCTGAGTGCTCACTGGAAGGACAGATCCTGAAGCTGAGGCTCCAAGACTTTGGCCACCTCATGAGAAGAGAAGACTCCCTGGAAAAGACCCTGATGTTGGGAAAGATGGAGGGCACAAGAAGAAGGGGACGACAGAGGACGAGATGTTTGGACAGTGTTCTTGAAGCTACCAGCATGAGTTTGACCAAACTGCGGGAGGCAGTGGAAGACAGGAGTGCCTGGCGTGCTCTGTTCCATGGGGTCACAAAGAGTCAGACATGACTAAACGACTAAACAACAACAACCTTTGTCACCTGACCTAAAGTTACAACAGTTTAGAGTAACAGAATCAACGGGTAACCATTAACCCATTTAGGAGCTTAGAGCCCCTTAGAAAAACTACTATGGAAAAACCCCAATGTTACCAATACACATTTAACCATTTTCCATTTTAAACTTTCATTAATACACATACATCTTCCATTTCTGTGTCAATCAAATCAATTATACTCTGTGCTTCCCCCCCCCCCCAGTCAGAACTTGTTGGAACTCAGTTCCGACACCTCTTGGGTGGGCAGCATTGCCATTAAAAGAGAACAAGAACTTTACAAAAGTTAAGCACCTTTTATCTTATCCTTGGAATCAATTGTGAAATGACCGCAAACATAGAGAAGTCACGATCCTTTTCACATTTTGTATAATGCAAAATTTTACTATGAAGTAAGTCTTGCTGGGTTTTGTGGGTCTTAGGGGTAAGATATATTTTGGAGCTGTTGTGTGTGTTGAAGCCTTGTAGTAACATATTGAATTAACACAGCATCTGGGCACGCATACAGAGAGGACTGAATGTTTTTCTATGATGAGGACATTTATTAGTTATCTTCTTTCACAAAGGGGTTTCTTTCAGCTATAAAGAATAGTTGATATGCAACAAACAGGGAAGATTCATTTCAGAAATAAATATATATGGGTTTCTCTGGAGTTATTTTATTGAGTGCAGTAAAGTCACGTAAACTTTAACACTGAATTTTCATCCCCCCCACAAGATAATACTGCACAGAAATAAATAACAATGCTCTGAACACAGAGACACACAAAATCCATTTATACAAGCAAAGCCTCTGAAGGATTCACCTTCCAAAAAAACAAAGTAGTTCATGGTTCTGTATATATTTATAGCTTTAATCTTCAGTCATAGTGGGTTGCTGACAGTTGAACAGTCGAAATGGGCTCTCTTGTGGAGGCTAATAAAAAATATAATTCGAAATGATAGGAGTGTGCTCTTGTTTCAGCCGATATATGTCGAGCCACTTGCATCTGGTTTTGAGAGTAAACAGGAATCATCAATACTCCAGCAGCCTTGAAACAACACTTGCGCAAAGCTAGCAAATGACAGCAAAACCCGATAAATGTTTACTCATGAGTAACCCCCTCTGAGGTCAATCAGCTTTACTCCCAGACAGGGGTGCCAACTTGGAGACCCGACTGTGGATGCCCAGCATACCACTCCACAACATCATCGTAGCTGAGGTGTGAATTCTATGATTATGATGAACGCTGAACACAAATGTCTAATATTTTGTAGCTCACACAGAAAGAGTTGTCTCCAGCCATGAACGATGTGACCTTCAAGCCACGGCAAGTGAAGGTCCCATAGCCAACATGTGAAGTCATTGCTCACCCAATAAATTACTCCCATGACAGTGGAAATCATTGTGTGACCTGGATATAAGTTGAATGGTTACTCGCTTTGCTCAGTGCAATTTCTCTTGCGTTATCCTCCCATGTAACTGGCAGAGGACCGTTTTGTCTTCATTTGCATGTCTAGTAGCAACAGGTGCCAAGCCACTGGGATGAGCAGGTGTTAATGCTTTCAAGCCTTTGATTCCCAGGAGGCTGGGACACTGCAGAGGTAAGCAGAGTTTGTGCTTGACGAAATCTGTGCAATTCTTCCTTGGCTTTTCACACATTGTCCCTCCTCTCCAGTCTCGGAGCCTTCCAAGGCAGAGAAGGGCAACACAGCAGGGATGCATTTCTGACAGCCACCGTAGTTGCCTAAATCAGGGATAGGGTATCTCGCCCTGCTTTGCATCCTTCTTGAGTGTCTTTGCCTGGGCGCAAGGCATTTTGAACTCTGATAATGCCCTCTGCTGCCAACAAAGGTCTGTATAGTAAAAACTATGGTTTTCCCAGTAGTGATGTATGGAAGTGAGAGCTGGACCATAAAGAAGGCTGATCGCCGAAGAATTGATGCTTTTGAATTATGGTGCTGGAGGAGACTCTTGAGAGTCCCATGGACTGCAAGAAGATGAAACCTATCCATTCTTAAGGAAATCAGCCCTGAGTGCTCACTGGAAGGACAGATCGTAAAGCTGAGGATCCAATATTTTGGCCACCTTATGAGAAGAGAAGACTCCCTGGAAAAGTCCATGATGTTGGGAAAGATGGAGGGCACAAGGAGAAGGGGACGACAGAGGACGAGATGGTTGGACAGTGTTCTCAAAGCTACCAGCATGAGTTTAACCAAACTGCGGGAGGCAGTGGAAGACAGGAGTGCCTGGCGTGCTCTGGTCCATGGGGTCACGAAGAGTCGGACACAACTAAATGACTAAACAACAACAATGCCCTCTGCTTGCCTGCATGGAGGACAGAGAGGGATGTGTGTGGAAACACACATGGAGAGGTACTCTAAACTATGGAGAGGTACCCAAACATGGCCAAGGAGCACCGTCTTCCCCATAGCTCCAGGACATTCCCCACTCATTTCCTGCTTGCATTTTTTGTTCCTTATTTCCCACAGCTCCTGCACTGTCCCTTCCTTAAAGCATCCTCTATATAAACTCCTTGTCGTTTCCATGCTGCTTCATTACTCAGCCCCTGCTCTCGAGCGCTGCAGATGGCACCTCTGTTGCTAATTTCTAAAATGAGCAGCATCACGTACTTGTAAACTCTGAGCTCTATATTCTGATTTGATCAGGATGCCTTTGCAAAGCGACAGGTGGCTGTGGTTACCTGGTAGAAGAAGATTACCCCAATGCCCTGCTCTTTTTTATCAGCTTTTCCCCAGCTTAGCCTGAGATTTGCATACACAACATCCAGGAGAGTAAACTATATCCCCCATGATCGGAGGGAATGTACCTGTGAGGACCACATGCTGGGACACAGCAGGAGAAAGGCTTGGCTTTATGATGCCCTTCTTGCGTTCTTGCTAACGGATTGAGGTTGAATCCTGACAAGATAGAAGTACTGTTTTGGGAGGGAAGGTGTGGAGGACTCCCTGGTTCTCAATGGGGTAACTGTGCCCCTGAAGGACCAGATGCACAGCCTGGGATTCATTTTGGACTCACAGCTGTCCATGGAGGTGCAGGTTAATTCAGTATCCAGGGCGGCTGTCTACAAGCTCCACCTGGTACGCAGGATGAGACCGTAGCTGCCCATGGACTGTCTCGCCAGAGTGGTGCATGCTCTGGTTATCTCCGGCTTGGACTACTGCCATGCGCTCTACATGGGGCTACCTTTGAAGGTGACCCAGAAACTACAACTAATCCAGAATGCGGCAGCTAGACTGTTGACTGGGAGGGGCCGCCGAGACCACATAACACCAGTCCTGAAAGATGTACATTGGCTCCCAGTACATTTCCAAGCACAATTCAAAGTGTTGGTGCTGAGCTTTAAAGCCCTAAACGGCCTTGGCCCAGAAGAGCTGAAGGAGAGTCTCCACCCCCATTGTTCAGCCCGGACCCTGAGATCCAGCTCCAAGAGCCTTCTGGCAGTTCCCTCACTGCAAGAAGCCAAGTTACAGGGAACCAGGCAGAGGGCCTTCTCAGTAGTGGCACCAGCCCTGTGGAACGCCCTCCCATCAGATGTCAAAGAGAAAAATAACTACCAAACTTTTAGAACACATCTGAAGGCAGCCCTGTTTAGGGAAGTTTTTAATGTTTGGCAGACTATTGTATTTTAATATTTTGTTGGAAGCCACCCAGAGTGGCTGGGGAAACCCAGCCAGATGGGCATGGTATAAATAATAAATTATTATTATTATTATTATTATTATTATTATTATTATTGTTATTATTATACGAGAGGCTTGTGGCCTGCCACTGGGAACAGGACACTGAGGTAGTCTAAACTTGTACAGATCCAACATTGCCAGTTTTCAGTTCTAATAGTCTTAAAGTGGAGCCCTGCCAGATTCCCACTTATCTTTTGCTCTCCAGCCTCCAGCATATGGCACAGAGAATAACACGAGGAGAGCTCAGTCTTTGATGGGGTTGTGCCATAACCTGCCAACGAGCCACACTCAAATTGCAACTTTAGATTGCTGCAGACTCCTCTGCACAGTCCCTGGGAGCTGATACCTGTTGCTGGGATGTTTTTCTTCACCACCTGCTTTCTCTGAGAAGCATAAGCAAAAGGAACAAGAACAGTATTTCACAGGATGCTGCAGCAAATAATAAAAAGTGCTCCCTTAAAAAAGCGTTGTCAAAAGCTGTGGGTTGCTGAATATCAGTCCTGCTCAGATATATTTACAAAACCAAAAATAATCCATTATACATGAGAACAGAGTTCTAGCCTCCTAATCACTAGTCACTTGCAAATCCATTCCTTTCTAATTATTTTAAGCACACTCCGCATTCAATTTCCTCTCAAAGATTGATATATCTTATTATGAAACTAATTTGTTTCGTAATGATTTCAGGCTTCCAGATCTTTGCTTCTGCCTCTAGTCAATTCCGCACTCTGCATGCATGCTGTGCAGCTGCTCTCAGCACATTAATTGCATCCCTCCTTGCATGCGCGCACGCACAGCCATGCGCCTCCTCCTGCAGCTGCAGGAATTGCCCAATGTGGCATGACTGTATTTGCAGGGGGGAACAGCAATGCGCACTGGCATTGCTGGGGAGTTAGGAGCTGGCAAGAGGTGGAAATGTTGGAATGATCCGATCTCTGTGCATAGCTTTCAGTGTTCTGCCTGGAGAAAGTGCCAGAATTCTTCAAGAAGTAAGGCCAGCTATGCACATCTCCCCTCCTGTATGACTTAGACAACAAGGAGAGCATTAAACAGTCTGGACCTCTGAAGTTGTAAATGTGGGACAGCTGTGTAACTCGTCCACAGTGGGGCAGTAGCATGTCCTCTCTGTAAGAAACCATATTTGAAATCTAAAAATTATTGTTCAGGTTCAAATATTCCAATCTTAGGTAAAATGCTTGGAGCGTGTCACCCAACTCTGCATTTACTCTAATGAAGCTAATCATCTTGGATGCAGCTAATTTGGGACAGAAGCCTTCGTAAGCAGCTCGTACCAGGAGACAGATGGGGGGGGGAATGCGACTCTGAACCTCTCAGCATCTTTCAGTACCATCAACATAGGATGGATCTACACATGGGGATGGGGGGGTAAGCGCTATAAGTAAGTCAGAAATCAAATTGTTATAACAAAAGAAAAAAACACTACGTAAAAAATCGCATAGAATTTTTTTGCTCTCCGGTGCCATCTGGTGTTGCATGTTTATAATGCAATCAAAGTGTCATTTTTTTTTGAGTAATGTAGCTGAGTCCTATAGTTTCCTTCCGGGTCCTCTTTCAAGGGTGGGTTTAGGAAGAACCCTGCTGAGGTCCTTTGGGGTCGCTACGGATTCTAGAAGATGGGGATGAGAAACTAATGCACAGATTTCAGCTCCTGGGTGCAAGAGGTTGTATCTTCTCCCCAATGCTCTTTACCACCGATGAAACTGCTAGACGAAGTCCTACAGAGATTTGGGCTAAAGTGTTACCAGCGCGCTGTGCATAAATAGCTCTATTGCTCTTTAGTGATTCAGTTAAGAAAGATTTGGAGTCTGAACGAAATAGATATACGTGTCCCTTTTTCTAGCTCCCCATTTCACTTATGACCAAACGTGCTAAGGAAGCCTTGCTCTGCTTTCTTTTGACCTGAGCTTTCTGTGTTCAGCTTTCTTTTTTCATTTGATCTGCTGTTGCTTCAGCTTTTGAGATGATTGTTCTTGCTGCCTTATGCTGCTGCTATCTTAACTGTTTTTATTACTTGGAAATATAATTTTATTGTTAGAATGTTGTTTTTTTAAAAAAACAACAACAACAACCTTGGGCTGTAATCCATTCTGGGATATATATGATTCCTATGCTCCATAGGAACTATTCTATTCTATTCTATTCTATTCTATTCTATTCTATTCTATTCTATTCTATTCTATTCTATTCTATTCTATTCTATTCTATTCTATTCTAAATAGACAGTCTGGCCACTGGCCAATGGCTCAAGTGAAGCTCGATTTATTTGACAAGGCCTATTCAAAGATAACTGACTTCCAGAGTGTTTTCCCTCGTGGTTCTATGGGTTTATTTTTCGCCCTGAGGTTTATTGTATGAATGCAAGTGCAGAAGGTCTTTGGGGGGCTCATCTGGAGAGAGAAATCGCCTTTTATTCTCCTCGGCTCTGAAGCAGTAACTAATATACCTTCCGGCCTTTTCTGTTGTGAGGAGAAATGTCCAAGAAGCATGTTTGATTATTATTATTATTTTGCTTCGCCTGCGTCTCAGAATCCAGGGGGCATCATGCTGTTTCAAGGAGGGACCAGCATCTGATTATTATCCAGATACAGTAAGCAACATTGTTGGGGAAATTGACTTTTTGGATCCCGGCTGATTTAGCTGTTTGCTGTCTTATCTCACTAGGCTCACTAATGCAGTTTGAAATGTTCTGTCAGCCTTGGTTTAGCCACCGATATGAGGCAAGCGGACCATCTGCTCCTGCATTTTGATGGGATGCCAGATCACAGGCTGGCAAATTGTTCCTTAGGTGGAACGGACGGACCTCCTGCGAACTGCTTTCTCACCTAGCAACAGAGACCTGAGGCAGCCTGGCCACCAGGCCTCACGGATGTCAGCAAAGGCAGGTGAAGGTCAGATGACACACTGAAATGCCAGTGAAGGAAAAGAGATATAAAGGGGGGAAATTAAGTTTAGAACAGATAGGAGGATCATTTATTTACAAAGCTATTGTAATGAGGGGCTGGAGGCTTGCACACCCCTTTGCTATCCTATACAGTGGTACCTCAGGTTAAGTACTTAATTCGTTCCGGAGGTCCGTACTTAACCTGAAACTGTTCTTAACCTGAAGCACCACTTTATCTAATGGGGCCTCCTGCTGCCGCTGTGCCACCAGAGCACGATTTCTGTTCTTATCCTGAAGCAAAGTTCTTAACCTGAAGTACTATTTCTGGGTTAGCTGAGTCTGTAACCTGAAGCATATGTGACCTGAAGCGTATGTAACCCGAGGTACCACTGTATATAGGAGTGGTCTGGGAACAACTTAGAGCTCTAAGTGTTTCTGCAATCTCTTTTTATACCTAGTAGGTGGAACTATCTTTTCTTTTCTTTTCGGGTTCCTGCTGGACCCAAGTGATGGAGGAGGTATCACTACCTCCTGAGAGATTGCTGGCACTGGAGAAACACCCTGTCTGGGAAGGCAGAGCTAATCCAAGCATCCCATGACGCAAAGGTGGGCGATGTTACAGGCACCTTCAAGGACAGGTGAGACCAGAGAGCAGGTTAAGACACTCCATAGAAGCTGTCAGGAGGCAGAGGATTCAACCCCCACGGCAGGTTGCCAGGAACGGATAAGCTCTTACCAACTGCTTTTTATTCAATATTGTGCTGGTCCCAGGGGTAAGGTACCGTGAGTGTAGCAGAGTCCACACGAAGAGGAGCGAGGTCTGATGCAGAGAGCCGGGCGGGGAACAGGAACACTGGAACAGGAGGCTGAGCAGGTAACAGGAACACCGGATGGTCGGGAACAGGAGGCCGAGCAGGGAACAGGAGTACTGGATAGTCAGGAACAGGAAGCCGAGCAGGGAACAGGAGTACCGGATAGTCAGGAACAGGAGGCCGAGCAAGGATCAGGAACACAGGAAGGTCCGAAGCCAACAACGACGTTGCTCCCGCAACCTGGGGCCGGGATGACTGGGCTTTTATCCTCTTCTAAGGTCAGGGGCGGTCCCGACCCCCAGGAGCCCCGCCTACTCTGGCCTTAAGGCGAGCACTCCTCCTGGGGGCAACTAGTTCCCTTCGCCTCTCTGCCCTAAGCCTCTGCAGATCAGGAGAGGCCGAAGGGTTACTGGGCCCTGGAGGAGGCTCACCTGTGGCCACTGAGTCATCAGGCCCCTCTGGGGCCAGGAGGACTTCACCTGGGGCCAGCTCCTGCTGCACTGCCACAGGTGCAGGCTCTTCAGCCTCTAGGCCTTGCCCCAGTTCAGCCGGCCCTGGAGGCGGGGACTCCTGTGCAGGCTGGGATTCCTCTGTTTCATCCTCCGAATCGGAATCCCAGGCCATCACAAATATTCACAGAGAGAGGCTTGGAAATGCAGCCTCTTGGAATAATGGTGTTGCCCCGAGTGAGTCTTGACCCCCTTCCTCTCTCACTTGTCATCGCTATGGATGCTGAAAAGTGCCCTCTGTCTTTGAGTTCTTTGCTCTCCTACTTTCAAGGCTCGCCAAGTTATGGGAGGGGAGGTCTTGAATGCTTTCTAAAGACACTGTGTCCGTCAGCTGTCGGCCCCCTGGTGCTTCCTCTTCTTCCTCCTCCTCTCCCATTATTTTCCAGCTTTCTCTCTCATCTGCCTCTGAGCTGTGACCTCCCTCCCTTGTTGTAAATCTGAACTGTCTTCTTCTTCTCTGAAGAAGAAAGAAGAGAAGCAGTAACTAAAGAGAGTTAGCCAACATTACAAAAAACCTGGTCTAATTAATTTTGGCATTTGACGGGTGGCGCTGTGGTCTAAACCACTAAGCCTCTTGGGCTTGCTGATCAGAAGGTCTGTGGTTCGAATCCCTGCGACGGAGTGAGCTCCCATTGCTTGGTCCCTGCTTCTGCCAACCTAGCAGTTTGAAAGCACGTCAACGTGCAAGTAGATAAATAGGTACTGCTCCGGCGGGAGAGGCAGTCTCCAACATTCCTCCTTTGCCCAATCTCTTGCAGAAGACAACTGGTAGTGGCCGAGGTCCCTTCATCCCCCCCAATAAAATATTTGAGGGGGCTGCCCCCCAAAGTTGATGGGCAATGCCATTCAAATGGTGTGGGTGTGTGCCATGTCATGCCATCAGTTCTGTGGGGCAGAGTTTAACTGCTCCCGCCATATTTTATTCAAATTGGCACCCCTGCCCCCCTCCATCCCCACTAATAGGCTGCTCCAATCCCAGCAGAGGTCCCTGACTCCCCACATCCCACTGGAGCCCTCCCCCAGGTCCTCGGACAATGTGCTCTCTGCATCATCCTGACCCAGCCAGGCCATGACAGTGATTTGCAACTAACTTTAAAATCCATTCTATTCCTATCCTGTGCCCACAAACATCAAGGCAGCTCGGCTCGCTTCGCTGTAATTTTAAGGAAGAAAAGCTCCAAAAGTACAGTCGTCACTCTCTATAAGTGCTTGGATGGGACTGATAATTCCAAAATGAATGGAAAATTAATAAATTGTTAATACATCTCTTTGGGTTGAAGTGCCCACAAAGTGTCAGTGCTATTGCATGGCTTGCTGGTTGGTTTATTTGCTGTTAGGGAAGAGAGGAACTCGATTCCCTTATTCCTGCCTTTCCTCAAACACTCCAATCTACCTGCTTCATTTCTTGTACTTTAGCACCATCATGTGTTCAATTGGAAAATTTAACTTTTATCAGAAAAGATGGTGGTGACTCAGTAATTTCCAAATGATCGAGAAGATTGGTGTAACCATTCTTTCAAATGCTAAATAATGTTTGCTCCTGTAACTCACTGTTACAGGGTAAAATAAAAGTTATCTTGCCATCCTGTCCTTCAGTTTTGCAATTTGCAGGGCAGCTGACAGACCCCAAATTTCAAAACCCCAATCAGCATACTGGCCTAGTTTCCTTTGGGAGGAAGGGCAGGATATAGATTTATAATTATTATCATCACCATCATTATTTACAACCTTCAAACATTATTGAAAACTGTAGTGAAACCAAAAACAGAAAGAAGAGAAGCAGTAACTAAAGAGAGTTAGCCAACATTACAAAAAACTTGGTGTAATTAATTTTGGCATTTGGCGGGTGGCGCTGTGGTCTAAACCACTGAGCCTAGGACTTGCCGATCAGAAGGTCGGTGGTTCGAATCCCCACTCCTGCCAACCTAGCAGTTTAAAAGCATGTCAAAGTGCAAGTAGATAAACAGGTACCGCTCCGGCGGGAAGGTAAGCGGCGTTTCCGTGCGCTGCTCTGGTTCGCCAGAAGTGACTTAGTCATGCTGGCCACATGACCCGGAAGCTGTCTGCAGACAAACGCCAGCTCCCTCGACCAGTAAAGCGAGGTGAGTGCCACAACCTCAGAGTCGTTTGCGATTGGACCTAACGGTCGGGTCCCTTTACCTTTACTGATAATATATTGGTCAAGTGTTGGCAAATAATTACCAAGTTATCTCCTAGGAAAGGTATTTAGGCCAGGGGTGCCGAAACCTGGGGACCTGATGCTCCCTCAACTTCATATTTTATTGATGGTGGCCAAAAGAAATACAAAATTAACGTAATGCTAGGGTGGGCAGAGGAAATTTAAATTTTGGGTATGCAGCGACCACAAAATTTATCTTATATTCATAGAGGAGGGAGAAAGGTTGTTTTCTGCTGCTCCAGAGAAGCGGACACGGAGCAATGGATCCAAACTACAAGAAAGAAGATTCCACCTAAACATTAGGAAGAACTTCCTGACAGTAAGAGCTGTTCGACAGTGGAATTTGCTGCCAAGGAGTGTGGTGGAGTCTCCTTCTTTGGAGTTCTTTAAGCAGAGGCTTGACAACCATATGTCAGGAGTGCTCTGATGGTGTTTCCTGCTTGGCAGGGGGTTGGACTCGATGGCCCTTGTGGTCTCTTCCAACTCTATGATTCTATGATCTGTAGCATCTGTTAAATCTGAGGCTCTGCCTCTACCCTCCCAAATGGTTCATAATGGGGAATCTAGAAATGGCCCTAATCTTTCCCCCCACATAGATGGGTGGAACTTGCAGAGAAATGAGTCCTTCTAGAGCAGGCATAGGCAAACTCGGCCCTCCAGATGTTCTGGGACTACAACTCCCATCATCCCTGACCACTGGTCCTGTTAGCTAGGGATGGTGGGAGTTGTAGTCCAAAAACATCTGGAGGGCTGAGTTTGCCTATGCCTGCTCTAGAATAAAACAAGTTTTCCATATATCAGGCATATTCATCCAGGAGTTTTCATGCAGGAAATCTTTAAACTTTTTCCCCCTGCTAGAATTGGATGCAAATTGTAGGCATGGTCACCACTTCTGAAGCCTACGAAATTTCAGACAGAAAGTTGCCATGTTCCTTCAGTAATAGCAGGCTCTACCTGCCTCGTCTTACTGGATGGGAAGGAGAAGAGGTCTCTGTTACCTGTACTGCTTTATTTGAAGACAGAGGTTCAGCTGATGAAGCTTCATTCCCACTAGCAAGTCAAGCAGTGTGTGCAAAATCGCATCTTCTACACAACCAATAGAGTTCCATTAGAACTGTGGGTCAAAACATAAACATATGCAGAGTGAGATAATAGACATGTGATGGACTCATTTTCCCTGCCAACATAATACATTTTCAGTTAAAGTTTGCCATCTAGTGGGAATATTGAGGATGTGTTTGCATTTATCACTTTTTTTAAAAAAAATATCGTTGTAACAAATGGAATGCTCTGGCCGGGAGGGCAGGGTATAAAGTTTATTGTTGTTGTTGTTGTTATAATTGTTATTATTATTCTTATTAACCAATGAACGTGGATACAGTATCTGAAGTATGCATGCACACGAAAGCTCATACCAATAACAAACTTAGTTGGTCTCTAAGATGCTACTGGAAGGAATTTTTTAATTTTGTTTCGACTACGCAGACCAACACGGCTACCTACCTGTAACTAGACCTATGGAAGTCATTTCATATAGTCTCTGAATTTATTTGTTTCTTGTTTAGACTAGGTAATGAGGTTTTCATCTAGTCACACACACACAACCTGTTGATACCAAATGGTACTGAAAGTCAAAGATCGTCTCAAACAGTTTAAGATCCTTTTGAATGTACAGTCGTGCCTTGGTTCTCAAACGGAATCCGTTCCGGAAGTCCGTTCGACTTCCGAAAGCAGTCAAAAGCCAAGGCATGGCTTCTGATTGGCTGCAGGAGTTTCCTGCATGCAGTCAGAAGCAGTGTCGGATATTTGGCTTACAAAAAAACATTCACAAACTGAAACACTCACTTCCGGGTTTGCGGCGTTCGGGAGCCAAAATGTTCAAGTCACAAGGCATTTGAGAACCAACGTATGACTGTATACAGTTGTTGCTCTTACTCTAGTCCAGTGTTTCTCAAACTTGAGTCTCCAGCTGTTTTGGGACTACAATTCTTACCATTCCTGACCACTGGTCTTGCTAGCTAGGGATAATGGGAGCTGTAGTCCCGAAACAGCTGGAGACCCAAGTCTGGGCAACACAACACTAGTCAGATGATTTCTCGTGGGCCTGTAAGCATCTTCTCCTTCACTTGAATGGAGAAATCACTTTGCATGTGTAAAGGATGACAAGTGTACAGAGATGCGTGTACAACTTGGAACACACCATCTTTGGACTGGGCCAACTTGCGGCTCTTTCCCTGCTTTAAACAAGCTTAGTGCAACTGAAGGACATTGCCAATGCCATCTGATGCAAGCCCACTCAGAAGTCCCACTGTGTTCAATGAGTTACTCCCAGGTAATTTGGCAAAGGATTACAGCTTTAATCTTTCCACCTCTGTCCTTGATTTCTCCAGTTTATTTTTGCTATTAACACAAGTATGATCAGGTGTAAAGGGACCCCTGACCATTAGGTCTAGTCGTGACCAACTCTGGGGTTGCGGCACTCATCTTGCTTTATTGGCCGAGGAAGCCGGCGTACAGCTTCCGGGTCATGTGGCCAGCATAACTAAGCCGCTTCTGGCGAACCAGAGCAGCGCACGGAAACGCCGTTTACCTTCCCGCCAGAGTGGTACCTATTTATCTACTTGCATTTTGACGTGCTTTCGAACTGCTAGGTTGGCAGGAGCAGGGACCGAGCAATGGGAGCTCACCCCGTCACGGGGATTCGAACCGCCGACCTTCTGATCGGCAAGTCCTAGGCTCTGTGGTTTAACCCACAGCGCCACCCGCATCTCCGTGATCAGGTGTCTCACTCAGTGTTAGGATTCTTAAAACATGAACACTCTATTCAGGAGTTCAAAAGAACACCCAAGGATGCAGTACTGGCAGGTCAGAGGAACATGTGCCAGCCCTGCATTTATCCCTCTTGTGATTCCCTACCTCTACTGCTGACCTTTCTAGCTTCAGCATGTTCTGAAATGTAGAGTCCAAGAAAGTTCAGCTGAATGCACATAGAATCTTTCTGTAATTATGAAACCCAACTGAGCAGGGTTCTGGGTTGCAGGAAGGCTTTTGGCACACATTCAGATAAACTCACTTGGAATCTCCCATTGGACCTTCATACTGAAAGTGCAAAGGTCTCCGACTGTATATGGGACCCGTCTGGGCTTTTGAAGCTGAACACCTGAGGGTTGTGGGATATATCCAGCCTCATATAACCAACATGCTTAAATCTAATTAATGCATGAAGGGGTTAAAACCATAGAGTAAACTGCCCTGTTCGGCTTAGTTAGGTCACACACCCTTACCTTGGGAGGATGGTTGACCAAACTCTTTATTCTCTCTCTTTCCACTATGTGAAGGCTACCAGTAAGAAAGTCTACACCAAACTTAGACCACATGGGTTTAGCAAGCCATCTTTGTGTTTGCATACAAATTTAGAAACATTGGACCACTTTTTGAAACTAAGCTATATTGCCTGTCTTTTCTTGCTGCTGTATGGAAAAGCACATGAATTTAAGCATTGAAGAGTTTGTAAGTAAACTGTTATTAACTTACCAAACGTGCGGTCTTTTTCTATGCTAAGGAAGCTTTGGAAGTGACTTAGAATGGGATATTTAAAGGTCTAACAGCCTATATTTCCATGCATAACTTTGCTGCATGTTTTGTGACTTTAAATCTCTGCTGTGGCTTTCTCAACAAAGAGTACTTCCCCCAAACCTGGCTCTAGGCATCCAAGAAAGTATCCTTTTATTCTTTAACAAAATTACAAAAGCAACATGGGTGACCTAAGAGAAGCAATAACTTGTCGTGCTGGCAAACGTAGCTATAGAAAATAACTCTTTAAAAAAAAGTAAGGATTAGGTCTGAAAAGGTAAACTGGAAAGGTAAACAGCTATGTCATGGCAGATAACCTAGTTGTAAGGCATAAGTAGCTCCCTCAAAGTTAAGCAGGGAATGCCAGTCAATTCACTAAATGGAGACAGGATCACACTGAACAAATAAGTGATCAATATGGGCAGATTGCAGTCTAAACCGCTGCGTACTGTTCAAGCCAGAATTATTCACTGTTACTGGGCAATTCTTCATTTTGTACATATTGAGGAGGGGAAATATTGTAATTTTCCATTTATTTTTGCTTCCATTCCCCCTGCCTATTGCACGTTGGTTGGTTTTAAAAGAAAGAAAAAACATGATGTGTTTGCGTGATACAACCAAGCATTGCGGTGAGGGGGAGGACGACAACGACGACTCAGAAAACATTTTTTCCACATTAAAACTGTTTTACTGAAAAAGCTCACAGGAAGTACTAAAAGTCGTTTTGTGTAAAGTTTATTTAAGGCAGGTGGGAACTTTCCTTCCACTAGGTGGAGCATCAGGAGCACTTAATGGAAGAATAGATTCAGCCAGGAAGCCCCCATTGTCTATATAAAGTAAGAGGACATTTTCTTTGACTTATTCTCCAGTTTCCTTGGTCATGTTTGGGGAGGTGTACATAAAATGTGCATTTAAAACCCTGTACTATCCAATACCATTTAAAAATGTGCTGTATTTCTTGGGTTGTTTCCTTTTTTATTATGTTTTTTTTGTTTTGTTTTTATATTGTGATTTTATGTTGTAACTGCCCCGAGACCTGTGGGTATAGGGCGGTATGCAAAATATTGAAATAATGACACGCAAAAAAATTAAACCCTTAAGAATCTGCTAGGCTCTAGAAATATTATTTGGTCATTTAATTGTCACAAAGAAGCAGCTAGCAGCAACCTGATCCAGCTAGGCCATAAGCAGGTCAGAATACTTATCTTTAAATTCAGGAAGAACGACATATGCAACATATGCAAACAATGTTATTCATACATTTCCCCGTGCTGAAGAGCCCCGTTCAGAAGAAGGGGCTACAGTGGTTGTTGACTGCACCAATCACTTCTTCACAGTGCTATTTTGTATGTGTCTACTCAGAAGTAGACCTCATAAGAATTTAATCATCGCTTCCTGCTCCACACCTTCTTGGTAATCTCCTTAACAGCGGAAAATACATATGACTCTAAATGAGGTGTGAGGAACCTTTGGTCCTCCTGCTGTTGACTAACTGTAACTCCTATTTGCCTCGGTTCAGGGATGATGAAAATAATAATAATAATAATTTATTATTTGTACCCTGCCCATCTGGCTGGGTTTCCCCAGCCACTCTGGGCAGCTTCCAACAAAGATTAAAAATACATTAAAATGTCACACATTAAAAACTTCCCTAAACAGGGCTGCCTTCAGATGTCTTCTAAAAGTCATTTAGTTGTTTCTCTCCCTGACATCTGGCGGGAAGGCGTTCCACAGAGAGGGCACCACTACCGAGAAGGCCCTCTGCCTGGTTCCCTGTAGCTTTGTTTCTCACAGTAAGGGAACCGCCAGAAGGCCCCCGGCGCTGGACCTCAGTGTCCGGGCTGAACAATGGGGGTGGAGACTCTCCTTCAGGTATATTGGAAGATTGTGAAGCTCCTTGACATCTGGCAGGAGACGGGTGCCACCACCGAGAAGGCCCTCTGCCTGATTCCCTGTAGCTTTGCTTCTCACAGTGAGGGAACCGCCAGAAGGCCCTCGGCGCTGGACCTCACTGTCCAGGTAGAATGATGGAAGTGTAGTTCAGCAACAGCTGGGAGCCCAAAGGTTCCTCACACTTGATGTTTATAGTGGAAAACTTTTCTGTGAAGAATTCAAATGGTCTTGAACAAGAACAAAGGGACTTGGCTGTGTTTTTTAACAGGCAGTAGCTGTTACTCTCAAACATTTCAGCTTCTTCATTGATGGCTCCACGCAATATGAGAGACCTCCAGTCCTCCCCCTTCCTTGTTGCATGTGGGACAGCATACCCTCCAACATTTCTCCAATGAAAATAGGGACGTCCTATTCCATAATAATGATGATGATAATTTTATTGTTTATATCCTGCCCACCTGACCAGGTTGCCCCAGCTAATCTGGGTGGCTTCCAACGTCTATAAAAACATAATAAAACATGAAACTTTTTTTAAAAAAACTTCCCTATACAGGGCTGCCTTTAGATTTCTTCTAAAGGTTGCAGTTACTTATCTCCTTTGCTCGGGGTTTGCAAAACTCTATACCCTCCAACATTTCTCTGATGAAAATAGGGATGTCCTAAGGAAAAGCAGGACATTCTGGGATCAAATCAGAAACCTAGATGGCTTCTGTAAATCCAGGACCAGTACTGTTCCTGGAAAATAGAGCCACTTGTGAGGGTCTGTGACAGGACTCAGGGATGGGCAGAAGAAGTCTCCTTTATTGTGCTGAGATATCAACCAGGAAAAAGCTTCTACTTGCCCTAAAACTTGGCTTGACATGGGAGACCTTTCAATTCTTGATGAACTTGGAGGTAGAGATCTCTGTGCTGCTGGACGTCTTAACCAGGACAGGAGTCACTGCCAGAGGGTCAAGGGGCAGTTGCCTTCAAATGTACATTTGTGGAAGCTTGGTTGACTGATTGAACCAGAGGTGGCTGTTCTTACAATAAACACACTATTACAAGGAACAACAGTTCGTACGCAACTCGGTTTTCCTCAGAGTAGACTCAGCTGAAATGAATGGATCCAAGTTAGTCACATCCATTAATTTAAATGGGTCTACTCTGAGAATGACTAAAATTGGCTTCAATGCTTTCTTGTTAGAGCAATGGCTACTTGCCAATGAGTAATAAGGAATAACTGCTCCAAGAATTATTATTAATTTAAAAAAAGAAAACGACATTGATACTATTTACTACAAACTAAGCTTTATTACTCATCTCATTTTCAAAAGTCTCAGAATTAATAGCCAGATACAATTTAGCGCAACCTGACAATTTAGAAACATTCAGTGCTGCTAAATGAATTGGTGATGCAGGAACATAACATTCACAAAGGGTATTAATTTGTTTTGTTTATAAACAAATTAGATTGGTTTATAAATGGATTCTCATTACTTCTTCCTTTGGCTGGAACCTTTTTTTTTTCATTTCACTAAAATGAAATTTGCACAAAGCTAATGCAAAACATAAGACTCCAGAGAGAGAGAGAGAGAGAGAGAGAAAATATCTAAGGATACACACAGCACTTGGATAATTGGCATTATCAATAAGCCAGGATTTGTGTAAGAACAGTTTATACTGTATAGTATTAATTATGCCTCTTTAGTCCATACCCACTGACAAAACTAATTCATTAATCAGTAAAAGACTGAGGCTAAAGAAAGTTGTAGAATCTTCACTATTGGATTTTTAAGAGAAGTTCAGAAGCTGTCAGAGATGCTCTGGGCAAAGGATATTCTGTTTGAGGACAGGAAGTTAAAAGCTGGCAACCCTGCCTTGAAGTTGCATTTTCCTGTAAAAAATGAAACGAATGAACTGGTCGTGCTTAAATCCAACAAAGGTGGGGAATTTAAGCCAAGGATGGTAAACTTGCCCTCCTCCAAATTGTTGGATCCTCCCCCTTGAACATGCCAGCTGAGGCTGATAATTCAACAATATCTGAGGGGTCACAGATTCCTCATCCAGGGTTTCAGCTGTTCAGCCACTCCACCTGACAATTTCTTCAAGCTGTAAGCTCTGTTGCCGTGTGTAGTCAAAGGCATTTGCTCTAATTCTTGTGCTGCTACTGTAATTTAATGATCTTTCCTATGATCCCTGGGATTCCAATTCATTTTAAACTATTATTGGGCTAGGCGATATCTGGTTTTCAACATCGCGATATACTGATACATCACAATGTCTGAATAAGGATGGAGCTACGAATATTCGTGAGATATTGCCAGGTCAGTAATTATGAAAGTGGTATCACAATAAGGACTTCAAACCCATTTTGGACGATATATCAATATATCACCCAGTCCTAGTTTTCATGTATGTATTCAGGCATACTCTGATGCGACAGACCATAAAATAAGCTCCCAGGAGCCTTTTAGAGCAGGGTTTCCTAAACTGTGGTTTGTGGACCACTGGTTGTCTGTGAGCTTCATTCAGATGGCTTATGCTATGTTCATTAAATAGCTGAAAATCAAATAACGCCAAGTACAGTGCATTGCGTGGGATGCGTGTGGTGCTGTGGGTTAAACCACAGAGCCTAGGACTTGCCAATCAGAAGGTTGGCGGTTTGAATCCCCGCGACGGGCTGAGCTTCTGTTCCTCGGTCCCAGCTCCTGCCAACCTAGCAGTTCGAAAGCACGTCAAAGTGCAAGTAGATAAATAGGTACTATTCTGGTGGGAAGGTAAACGGCATTTCCATGCACTGCTCTGGTTCACCAGAAGGGGCTTAGTCAGCTGGCCACATGACCCAGAAGCTGTACCCTGGCTCCCTCAGCCAATAAAGCGAGATGAACGCCACAACCCCAGAGTCGGCCACGACTGGACCTAATGGTCAGGGGTCCCTTTACCTTTACAGTACATTGCAGTTTCTACAACTGGCAGAAAAACCGTTAAATGGCTCACCAAGACCCTTAGCAATTTTCAAGTAGTTCACGGGGTAAGAAAAAGTTGGGGTGGCACCATTTTAGAGTTTTAGATCTATGATTGTAATCCTTCTAACGACTGCTCTACATGTTCAGCGAAATTATGTGGCGTGCCCGTTTCAGACTGCTTACCAGCTCATGGAAAAGCCTAGGCCAATTATTTGTTTCCAGTGTACCAGCTGGAATCTATGTGCAGTATTCAGATATACAATTTCCCGCTTCAGCGTAACAAGATTTTACTGAACATGCAGCTCAGCTCTTAGACGCCTAACAGCAGATTTATAGTCCTCCTTTATTGGGGGGGGGGGGGTTACAGCTGTTCATCTTGCATCTCTCGATGGGTCTCCTTTTTTTCTCCATACTTTTTCAAAGTATGTCAGGAGGGAAGCAAACTATTTTGGCCCAGAATTTATAATAATCCAAAGACAATATTTTCCCGCACTTTGTGGAGGAGCCCAGAATCAATCCGAAAACAGGATCAATTGGGAAAAATTTATAAGCAATGAGGAGGAAGGGGAGGAAAGTAAATCAGAGGATTGGTCTGCATTCTAGGTGAGGCCATCATTCAGGTGCGGAAATAATGAGAGGCGATGCACAAAGTACCTGTAAAATGCAGCTTGCTCCAAAATTATTTCAGCCGCTCAACAAAAATATTGGAGACAATCGGAAACGTGAAAAGTGGTGGGTTGGGGTGAGGAAATGTTGATTTATTTATTTTTACAAGCAAGTGTAGATAGATATTTGTACTAGTTCTAGCTTTATGGGCAAGTTGTGATTGGGTGGGATCAGAGATTTTCCCAACATGCTATTCTTATACTCTTTTTACTGAATTAACTTAATTAAATAGCAGGTGTGATAACACGTTAAGCCGTCTGAAGGGTGTGCAGGTATTTCACATCAGTTCAGGCTTCGTGGCTTACAGGGTTAACTTCAGATAAGCTTAAGCACTCAAAGCATATGTCTGCTCCATTTTCTACGCCACAACAAATAAGATCCAAAAAAAATTATGTGGTGCTGAACAGCATTTACAAAATTCAGTCTCTCTTGAATCAGACAATAAAATTCATCTGTAGAAATAGCAATCGCGTATGCAGCTGTTTATAAGTGTTCTGATGTTGTTCTAATTAAATAATTGAATGGGTGGCCCCATCATTCCATGCCAAACTCCTGGAAGAAAATACCAAGTGTTAAACCTGGAACTTCTGTTGACCAACCAACCAATAAGGCACATCACCGTTTCATTTCCTTGAGCATATCTTCAAAGGCATTTTAAAAGAAAATACTTTATATGGAAGACTAGAACAAGTTGTCAAGCAGTCTTCAGAATCTTGTTCACACAGAAGCAATTTACCAGTAGCTGAATATTTTGTCTGTGCTCTAAGAATGTACCTTTGTTCTAAAGGGATCATCTTCTTTAGGAAATAATCAAACGGGTCTTTAAATATTATTGCAGTTGTGTGGGAGACGTTTTTTCTGGACCCAGCCACGGGTGTGCTATTGATGGCATGGGTCTCAAACATGGCATTTATTTCATGCCATGTGCTCTCCTGATTCCATGGGAAACAGCTCCCACATAACTAAGAGACCCTTTTAAGCACCTGTCCACAGTTGTAATCCCCTAAATCAGGGGTCGCCCATGTGGTGAGATGCCCCAACCAGAATGGCCAGTGGTCAGGGAGCTACAAGTTGTAGCTCAAACCATATGGAGGGTCCCACATTTGCTATCCCTGTCCTAAAGGTGTAGGGTCAATATGTGCTCACCTCTATTTTCAAGCATATTACTGATAGTTCTATTATTACAAAACGTTACTACAGCTATGTGTGTGAGAGAGACAAAGAGAAACATAATTTTACAGGGATTTCCTAGATAAAAAGTTCAACTCAAAATCATTTATTCAAACAAAATGTTTCTTAAATACAATTAAATACATTGCACACGTAATGCACTCTTTCACAGTAAAAAAGCAAAACGAACAAACAATAGGAAGCACATGTTTGCTGAATGCTCCCTAAAAATGCTTCATTAACCATGCCTTGTGTTCCTTTTGTTGTTGTTTCACATAAAAAGAGAATTTTGAAGCTGTTTATTAGGTTAGTCAGAATCAAGGGTTTTCAAAGGGCACTAACTTCAGTTTTAATGAATTATATTAAAATTTGTACTCCTGCTTTTCTGAATGTATGGCACAGTTGCCTAGGGGGTTTCCTGTGCACACACCATTCAAATGATCAGGAGCTGTGCAAGAAAAGAAGTTGCTCAAGTTCCTAATGGATTGTGCTTAGCAATGCCGGTTGTGTAATGCAGCCTCTACCATTTTTGGACTACAACTCGAGGCATGTTTGCTGGGAACTGCTCTTAAGACGACCTCTGCAACTGCATCTTGCTTTATCCAGACTTCCTACTGGCAAAATAAATTTAATTTTTGATTACTTGAAGGCAATCTCTCTGCAAAATGCTTACACTATTTCCATTGGACTTGGGAGCATAACCAGTGTCAAATGGCTCTGCAGCGAATGCTTAGAAATGTGTTTGTGTAGAAGGTGGCTAGCAAACAAGAAGGGAGATCTACAGCCAAATCTTACGTCTGTTTACTTAGAAGACTCATTGACAGCAAGGTTGCCAATGGCTGCTTCACACTTAATGAGAACAGGTACGTTTGCTATGTCTACATTGGTGGGTATCTTTCCTTTTCATATTTGCTGTACTTTTTGGTGTATGCAGCAAATGCACCTGCCGCGACAGATTGTGAACTGGTCGTTAGTATGAGCAAAAATCAGGAGTGGAGTCAAAGTGCAAAACCAAAAACAGGAGGGGGAAGAGTCCCCTTTCTCTCTTTCAAGATTCTGTTCAGCAACACCTAGGTCATTTGTTTCACAAGAGAACTGTATTCTTCCGCCAGTTTTTTCTGCTCATTTAGTTTTTCCAGCACTGCATCCATTAAATACGAAGCAAAAGGAAACTGAAAGAGAAGCAGAGTAAGAAAAATGATCAGCGAAGCCTATATTTTTCTTCAGCTAAAAAACATTTACTAAGTGTTCTGAAGCCATTAGATTTCACTTAGTTCTGACACTGGCACACTTGCCCACGTCCGTTCTCTCCTAAAACGGATCCTCCTGATTAGTGTGTGTAACTGTTCCTTATCATAAAAATGATAAAAGAGCAGAATAAAATGAAAAAAGATAAACGCCTTATTGAACAATTCATGGTTTACTGACCATGTTAATGATGTAATCTGCAATACCAGCAGCTCTGTCATTTATCTTCAATCAGCTGATCAATATGAGGTTACAGTCATCTCTGGGGCACTTATAAGTAGACGCAGCACTGCATGCTGACTGCTCTCAGGAGAGGGAGAGAGGGAGGTATCAATACAGCTCCTCGGGCTGGAGGCAAATGCTTTCAGAGGCATCCAGTGAAACTTTGGGGGCTAAATGCGGGGGGGGGGGGGGAATCCCTTCACAGATCAGGATTCTATTGGGAAACGTAAGCATAAAGGAAACTTTGGGGCTGGCACAGGACAAGCTTGCACTGACTTTATTTATACTTTACGGTCAAAGTTAGAAAAATGACATTATTCACAGGATGGCTGTAATTCTCAAGAAAGCCTTCGTCACATGGCAAGTCAGTAGTCTTTGTGTCCTTAGAGCAGTGGTGTCCAAACTTTTTTCAAAGAGGGCCAGATCTGATGAAGGGCCGTGAGGACCAAACCAAAGGGACAACCAAAGTTGTTAACCTTTTTTAGGATTGACGTTGTTGAGCTTTTTTTAGGATTTTACTCCAAAGAAGTTGTTGAGCTTTGTTTAAGGTTGAAGTTGTTGAGGTATTTTTAGGATTTTGCCTCAGGAGATAAACTGCCACAGGGGCCAGATTAAACAGACCGGCGGGCCGGATTAGGCCCCCCAAAAGGTCTTTGGACATGGCTGCCTTAGAGCAACAGTCCACAGCAGAAAGGAAATATTTTTCACCATGTCAATGGGTTGCTTGTGAGCATCTAAATCTACACCAATTCTGTGAGCTCACTATGATGTCGAGAAGGAAGAAAGTGATTTCCCCAGCAGGCCACGCAACAGGTGTGAAATCTTGTGCTAAGTCTGGAAAAAGCCTTTCAACAGCAGAAGGACTTCTGAGGATCCAACCTTTTCTGGCCCCAAAGGCTATGAACCTCAACAAAGTGGGCCAGGTTTCTGGTAAGAGCTAGAAACGGTAACTAGCAAATATGGCAAAAGGGAAACCAGGGGCTGGATTGAAAAACTCAAGCATGAGCCTAGGTCAAGGCAGATGCAGCATGTAATGACAGATGGACATATCAAGCATATTAAGTCATTCTGTTGAGAAGGTTGGGTTTGGTCGACAGATAACACTCAGCAGTTAGTACTGTTCAACGAACAGAAGCACTAGCAGAAGACTTCACTCAACACAGACTTAGCACAAGCAACTTCTTGAGATGTTTTGCAAGTCCTTGTGCAACACTTTGTACCAGAAAATATTTCACAATGCCTTGTGCTAACAGAAGCACTCTACTGAATTTCACTTCCTTTTCACAAAGGTTTTGTGCTAAGTCAGAGGAAGTCTTTTCAGTTGCAGATGAGGGCTTCTGCTTGCACCTGTGGAACCAACCCATGGTACCCGAAGATTGCTAACCTCAACAGAATAGGCTAGGGTTGGCAAAGGGGTTTGCTTAGAAATCCCTATAGATGCAGAGGTATTCCCACAATGGGGGGTTTAAGACCTTTCCTTCACTGCAGGCCACACATCCAAATGGAGCAATATCAGAAATAAAGATTTGCGAGTTTGTTTGTTTTTTTAAAGTTTTCTTCTCCAGTTAAGTATTCATAGATGAATTAAGAAGAAGAAAAAAGTTGTATGTGGGTACATAAGCAAATGACTAACTCAAACCATCACAGATGAGAAAAATAAATTAATACAGAGAAAAACACATCAACATGTGTGCAGTTTATATACTGGCGTTAAGGTTTCTTGTGCCACAAGAACACTGATCCAGTGGGAATCATGCACTGCAGTTCACATGTGACTTTGTAAATATCATTTTCCTACATTATGCTTTCCCCCTCTTCATGTAGTTATGTATAGGGTAACCGCCATCCTTTCCATTCTTCAAAGTTTCTCAGACCTGTCTGTCACCACCCAGACCACATTTGCTTTTGAGGCATCTTTATTTTTTCCTAATAACACTCCCCTTTAGATGAATGGATTACTTTACCACTGTCTTGGGCTCATATCATTCTATATTTTACCTGCTGTTCACTACATTCTAAGGCTCCTTTGTCACTGTAAAATGATTTTTAAGGAGGTGTTTCTATCTTAATCATTCAGTGCAATCAAGGATAAGAGAGCTTGAAATGTTGCAGATGTCTTGCACATTTATCAGCTTCTGGGAATGTGTCCATGTTCTTATCTGGCTCTCTTTATAGACATACATCCTGCACTGCATCTTTGCAGTCTTCATCTTCAGTGGAGGCCTGCCAGATTTTTATTAATGGGTTAGTAAATATACAGATTTCCTCTGTGTGTTCATAATTCCTGAACAAAAAAAGCTCACCCTGCAGAATCCTATCAATGGGCTCCAAATGTTTACTCTCTCTCATAGGAAGCTACATTATACTGAGACATACTACAGGCCCTTTTAGCTCAGTATCAGAGGAACCAGGTTGCCCCCAAGATTTTTTTGGGGGGGGTTCCAGTATGTGTGACATCACGTGTATGACCCGCATGCCCTTGGGAACGGCTCAGGAGGCTGGAGGAGCCAGCCAATGAACCTGCATTGCGCATATCACATCATAAACGCACAACATACACCTGGAGATTGTGAGGGCCTGGCCCCTTCAAACAAATATTGAGGGAGCCAAGGTGCCTTTGGCCCCCTAGAGTTGGCATGCCTGTTTCGTATGCATAGTGTAGGGGAAGCAGGCCATGAATAAAAGCCAGGCCATAACTTTATTGATTAGGGTCAAATATGTTTCGTGTAGGCATTGGGCATGTATCCAATGACCAACCAGCTCAGGTGCAAGCTGATTGGCAGCTGGGGTTGATGAATATTAGGGGCTTCTGGTGGAGCCCCAATCAGTCAGTGGCCTATTAGCCTCCAAGCATCACTCTACCTGCATATATGATTTTTTAATTGACAAGAGTTACAGTTTATCCTGCCTGCAAGCTTGCCATCTAAGATATGGGGCATGGAAGGCAAGAGCCACCAATTCAGGTTGCATAAATCAAAGAGATATTGCTCTTAAACAGCTGTTTGAATGGAAGGACCAGGCTGAATGTTGGTGGGCCCAGAGTTCATATATTTTATGACTTAGGCCTGGTCTCTACCTAGGGCATTTACAATGAAGGAATAAAAATGAAAATTCCTGTGGCAGGGAGTGACAAATTTGCTAAGATGCAGCCAATGTTCCTGCAGCCAATCGGAAGCCGTGGAAGCACTGTCCAACGTTTGGGTTCCAAAGAACGTTCGCAAACCAGAACACCCACTTCCGGGTTTGTGGCGTTCGGGAGCCAAAACATTTGACTCACAAGGCGTTCAGGATCCAAGGTACGACTATATATATTCACCCTCTCCACCTACCATAAGCAAACACACACTTCTTTGGTTGAGGGGACAGAATGTAAAGATTAGGCCTCCCACTCTGGTCCTTTGCTGCCCCCACTTTCCCTGCAGTTTGCCCACTTTAAGATGTTTGACAAGATTAATTTGATGCAGGACAGGTTGATTTAGAGTCCGCTAGCTTTGGCAAAGAATAGTTTTCAGAGTTTCCCATTTGAATTAAAATTTTAAGTCAGTACAGTGGTACCTCAGGTTAAAGACGCTTCAGGTTATAGACGCTTCTGGTTATAGACTCTGCTAACCCAGAAATAGTACCTCGGGTAAAGAACTTTGCTTCAGGGTGAGAACAAAAATCGTGCGGCGGCAGCGGGAGGCCCCATTAGCTAAAGTGGTACCTCAGGTTAAGAACAGTTTCAGGTTAAGAATGGACCTCCAGAACAAATTAAGTTCTTAACCTGAAAGGAAATATCCCTTTCCTATACAGTTGCATGGCCTGACAGGGTCCGTCAAGATGGTATGATTATCTCCACTGGGATACCTTGTGCCTCACACTGCAACCTGTTTATTCAGCTAATTTTGTGTGCTGCAACGTTCAGTTGCTTTTCATAAGCCACATCACTGCAGAGCTCATATTACCTTACTGAAAAGACAACCCTGAGCAACAGAAAACAGTTTTACCAAAGTTTGTGATCGCTATGAAGGGAACAGCGGTTGCGTTGTGTGCTGGGTGATGCAGATTCTTCACGAGCTGCCTATTGTATAGATTTCAGCTGCCTTTAATGTAAGGCTACTAGAAGCTCTGCTCTCTGAGGGTTTCAAGAGAGCAAGGCCTCGTGAGAGAGGAGGCAGACATCAGAGAAGTAACTCTGCTAGCAAATGTCTCCAGGGACAGGGAAGTCCCATGAAACAGCTCAAAGGGCAGCTACAACTAAGGTACAACTAGGGGGCAATTTTTAATTTAACTGGCCCCTCCCAATCTTTGATCTGTTTTGCTTAAATTAAGCATTGGTGGTAGTAAGAAAAATGGCAGGTTTGGTACATGATAAAAAGACTCATATGACCCATTTCCAATGGTCATAGATTACAGTAAGCAAAGAAAGAAAAACGGAAGATTCATATGAAGTGGTCCTTAAAGATCCAGCAATGTTTGGTGTCTGATAAGACACTGCACTGTGCTATGGATTTCCCATTTGTTATCCTTCTGCCTGCAAGGCAGGGGGGAACAGCGAACAGAAAGGAAAGAGTCACACAGGGAGTGCCGCCATGTTTGTGCTAAGCAACAGGGTGGCTATGGGTATTACTGATATGTATGTATGTATTTTCGTAAAATGTATATACCACTTGATTGTAGAAACACCCCCCCCCCCAAATTCTTGCCACAGATCTGCCCTGCATCACTTTGCCTCCACCCTGCCCCTGACTTGGCAGAAGCAAGGGTTGACATTTGGTCCTCTTAACACACACAAAGAGCCTCTTAATTAGAGTGACGGCATTTTAGGCAAAGCAAGAATATTGGTCAGCCCTTTAACAGGTGACCTTTAGCTTCTGCTGCAAGGTAAGTTCTGCAGCACTGAAGCAAGGGGAAAGGGCTTAAGCAGTGGACCATCTGTGATTTGGCTGCTGTGTCCTGGCTCCTGCATCTCAGCCAGGCATTATATTGCCAAACCCAAATATTTATTTACAAGTCAGCCTTGCAAATATCAATGGTTTAAATAGAAGCCGGGTTCTTTCATTAGGTTCTCATCCTCAGCACACAGTGCTATATTACACACACACACCCTGCCGCCCCCAAAGCGTCTCTTCGAGAACAAGTATTTAGAAACTCATATTTTCACTTTTTAAAGTACAGAAGTGAGACTATATAAAGGGTTACTTTGATTATGGATAGCTGGAGAAATGTACGTTGGACATTTAATATATGTAGGTATGCCACGTAATAGATCTCCTAACCAAGTCTTTCTCCATAAACTCTGTGTGCATCTGTGCCATGGGAGGTCATTGATTACTCTCCATTCCATGAGCTTTAAGAAAAGTTATGCATTGGAGGGACCCATTCATTTTTTCTTTCCTTCCCCAAGGCTTTCTGAACTACATGGATATGTGTTTCCATTCCAGCTTGAAATTATAAAAATGATGTAACTTTAAGAATTGGTTCGTTTGCTTTTTCCCCTCTTCCTATTTTCCTTTTGCGTCATATCCTTCAGTTCATAAGCCTTTTTGGCAGGCTTCTTTTGACTGTAGGTAAGCTGCTCTTGGAGACTTTTCAACAGAAGAGCAGGGCAGAAAGCCATTAAATCAGGAATGCAGAACTGTTGCTGAAGGCCAACTCCCATCAGCACCGGTGAGCCAGACCAATGGCAAGGATGATGAGGTTTGCAGTTCACCAACTTCAGGAGGACCAAAGGTATTATAAGTGATCCATAGATACTTTGGTGACGAAAGGCGCAGTCCTTACTGAAGGTCCAGTAGGAGGCTATAGGATTCTGCGGAAGCCCTGCTACACTGGTGGAAAGTAAGAAGCACCATTGCCGTGACACTCCAGATATGCCAGTGAAATGTGGAGCCAGCCAAGGGAATGGCAGTAGAATGGGGCTGAGGATGTTGCGATGTCATCCTGCATTCAGTGTGCATGGAGATAAGAGGCATGTGCGTGTCCCAATGCATGGATGGCATGCGCTGATGCAGACAGAGTCTTGATTGAAGGCTCATGGCAATGTATCCGGGGACGTTGTGGGTGCCTCTGTTGTGTTTATTCCACCATCATATGTTCTGGTTGCATTTCCTCGACCTCATACGAAGGTCCACGCTTCCTCTCCTCTCCTGGGCGAAACATGGTAGCCATTCCGCTAGCATATGTCGCCCCTGCACCCCCAATACGGGTAATGCGAGGATAGGATTGCTCCGTAGAAAGACTCTAATAGCCCATTAGGTGAAACAAGAGCTCGCTGGAAGCTTTCTCTCCACTCTGCCTGTAATCTCACTCATATGGGCCGGGGGGGGGGGGAGATCACTTTATGCAGATATATTTGTTCAGCAACTGCCCAGAGATATTATATTTGTTAATCAGCAACATTATTGATGATTTCCTTAGGCAGAAAAGATCCCGTCCCCTTTAGGCATCAGCAATACAGGAAACACAGGTGGAGATGCAACAACTACGAGGTGTGCCCCGGTTTACGACTCCTCTCTGGGGGAATCTTTAAATGACAATAAAGAACAACCAGTGCTCACCATGAAACTGCTCCCTCCCAAATTCTAATGTAGTACTAAAACGGTGCATGTCAGCAATAAAAATAAAACGTCTATGACATTTTAAATGTTATCATACTGTCACAGTGGAATAAAATTAGCTTGAAAAATGATCCAAAGGGATGTGATGCTGTTCATTTATGTATAACAGCAACAGCAGCAGTTTCCCTGTGTTCATAAAGGTTTCTCCATTAAATTTACCTCCAGTCAATAATTAGGAGTCCACAAATAAACCTAGGCAATTAAATCAATACTGTTGGGCAATTATGTTCTAGAGGCCAGGCTCAATGGCACAAGAAGACACTATATCAAACTTCGGTATTAAGTGATCTCATGTACTTTGCTGCAAGACATTCTGTGAGGGGGTGGGGAGGAAGTGGGGGGGGGGTGGCCCAGCAGATCACAAAACAGACGTAAACATCTTGGATGGGAAACGCAAATGACACAAGAGGGCTCTAACTTTTCCAAGCTTATTGGCCTCCACAGAACGGGCAGGAGTTTTCATGTCAGCCTGGCCTTGTCTGCAGGACGTGCTGTCCTTCGTGTTCCACAAAACTGGATGGGTGCCTGCGGTACTGGTTCGCTGAGAGAAGGGGTATTCAATATCTTCCATGTGCACCTGCAACATATGATACTACCCTCTCTTTCCCAGGTATATGCCAAAAAGGCAGCTATCTGGCTTAGGCTTGTGAAGTTTTGTTGTGATTGAGGGCTGCCTTCCATTTTCTTCCATTGTCAATGCTTCCACGTAGGACAACTGTGCTCATCACATGTCCACTGGCATGCTTAAGGAACAAACGTATGTTCGTTTTGGTATTTCTACACATGCTGGGAAGCCATGGCAGAATGATAGAACAAGGACTATTGTAAATCCACAGTCAACTTTTGGAGCCCGTAGCTGGAGTTGGAAGCCGCTTCCTTTCTTCAGCAACTGAGTTCCATGTGCTTCCCACTTGGTGGTGGTGAGAAATGAGCAGAAGTATGATCTGAATCATCTCCAAAGGCTGCAATTCTCAACACACTTACGTGGGAGTAAGCTCTGAACTCAATGGGGCTTGCTTCCAAAGAAATAGCATTGTGCTATAAATGACATGAAGTCCCACTGGATTCAGGAAAGATCCTGCCTTTCCAAAATATGTGGATTCCAGCCCGAAACCTAAAACTTTGCCTACCTAAGTTATGCACTAATGGCCAGGTGAGAAGTTCAAAAGGAGGATACAGAAAACTTTTTTTTGTATTTGATCTTTCTATCATATAGACTGGCAGAGGCATAGTTCTGGAGACCTTTTAACTATGGTTGTTTTTGAGACTACCACCTTCCCTCTTTTGTCTTCCCCAGATATTGTGTTACGTCAGCATTACTGTTAACTGGAGTCCCTGCTTAACTACAGGTTGAAGCCTATGATAGAAGCCTGCTTAGCATTGATAATGGCAAACATCAGTGACAGTAACACTTAGCCAGGGCTAAGGTGGTCAGAGGAAGGATGGCAGAATTTGTGCCACCAAGGAAGGGAGCAATGAGCAAAAGGGGAAGTATAGAGTGAGTTCTCAGTTGTGTCATCAGCTCCCAGTCTCTTAACCACAGTTAATGTATCACCAGAATTACATAGGCACCAACCCCATAAAACGGTTGCCTGATTCACACTTCCTATTGACTGGATATTTGCATTTCTGGGATTTTTGGGCAATGAAAGTATTGGCGCTCCTTTAACCTTTTGATAATATATTAAATACCTGCCAGTCAATAAATATCAGCCATCACTGTAACACTGGATTTTAAGTTTTGATCTCATTTAGGGTGAAAATGTGTGCTGCTTTTAACTGGGTGCACAGATTGAAAGCTATTTCCACAAATCTCCCCAACCGTTTTAAACACCCCCCTTTTCACTTTCTGAAGAGAAATTGCACGTGCATTTTACGACATTTGTGCAATAAATACTGCGGCGCATCTGTCATAAATAGACTCTTCTCTTTGTAGGACAGTTTCTCCCTGGATTAGGGAGACACATTAGCAGAACTGGGAGGATAAATATACTACACAGGAAAGAAGTTTCAAAACCCAGTTTATGTTGTCAGCCATCTTGAAACAAAAGCTGGCTATGACTAGAAAAGCAGGGCTCTCACCTGCCAATAAGCTGCCCTTGATCACTTACAAGAGGGGAGCATCCCAGCAGACTTGTGTGTGTATTAAAAAAAAAAAGACTTGAAAGAGAAGAAAAAGTATCACACAGGTCACAGCGGCAGTCTCAATGGACCCCTCAGGGATTTCAACTAGTCTCAGCCTTGTCATCCTCTATGCAGCCTTCCACTCTGCCCAGAAAATGTCGATAGGAAAATGTTTGAGGGGCCTCTGGTGGAAATTTTTTCATTCTTTCTGCATTGACAGGATGCCAAATCAATATTTACTTCCCACTAACAAGCTGCTTGAGGTCTCAGTAGAAAATATTGTAGAGAATGCGGGAAGACACGGTAATAAACAGCTGTCTGGCTGTGAGGAAAACATGAATTGACTGGAAACAGGTCCATAGTAAAAGGTCACAGAAACCCATGAACTCCTCAGGTGTCCATATCAACTACTAACTTTAAAGGCACATGATAAAAAAAAATCTCTTTTTCCTAAGACTTATGAGGGAACAGATCCTTTTCTCTCCACCATGGATATAGATAGACTCAATAATTTAATTAATACGTTTGCCGAGATGTAGGCTTGTCTCCCTAGATGTTCTATTTTCCATATGTATCATTAGCTCAAACAAATATGGTGTTAACCTTTCCTCCATCTCATGTGAAGTCTCAAAAGCTTAAGAGAAAAGGATGTTTAGGAAACACCCCAGAAAATTTTCAGTAGATTTTTTTTTCCCTGTAAAAAGATACTGAAATGCGCTTTAATTAAATCTGTACTTGAACCTCTCAGATTTAGGTGAACTCTGCCTAAGGTATTCAACTTCCCTTCTTTCCCCAAAACGTAAGCAGGAATGGTTCATTTGGGGCTGAGTTTAGCTAGGGTTGACATTTTCTTCCAGCCCCTCCGCCTGTCTTCCTTTGCCGTATTGAGAAAGAGGCTTCTCACCTTGCAGGTGCCACTAGGAGTGGGGAGCAAGGTGACATCACAGGAGGCCAGGTGAGATGTGCACTGATCACCACTTTTGGCTTGGCCAATGCAGCTTCCCATTGGAAAATAGGAAATCCAAATAGGGACCTCCACCTAGCATCATTGTTATCAATTATTTCTCTGTAGGAAGGGCTCCCGGTAGGCGAGTAAGAAGTAGAGCTTTTGGACCAGCCAGCCATTTCCTCGGAAAAGAAGGACTCTGTTTCTTACTCAGATAACGGGCTCCTCTCCCACCAGGAATTGGGAAATCACTCCAGATCTACCATGCAAATAGCCTTTGACGAATTTCTCCTTTTTCAATGGGAAGGATCCCCAAAATACAGGAAGGAGGTAAATGAGACTCTTTGGCCTTCTTCACACTGGAAACTGAACTCTCCCCATCTTAGCTGTCAAAGGTGGGTGATAACAAGAGTGTTCTCCCCCATAGCTGAGGAAGTCAGCAAGTGTAGCATATATTCTCTGGACAATATTGTGTAAAAACAGCATCTTTCCAGTAGATAAGCAACTGCATGCCATGAAATAAACAAATTATAGCCATGGTTATACTTGATGATATAGCAAAAACCAAGCACCTGTCCTTCAAGAAGCTTCTGTAAGTAGCCCATCCATTCTTTGTCGCTTTCATATTCCATTTTCATCTGTTGTGTTTCCTAAAAACACACACCAAAATAAATAAATATTGATGATGAAGAAGAAGAGTTTGGATTTGCTATCCCACTTTATCACTACCCTAAGGAGTACCCCTGCTTGGCAGGGGGTTGGACTCAATGGCCCTTGTGGTCTCTTCCAACTCTATGATTCTATGATTCTATGAAAGCGGCTAACATTCTCCTTTCCCTTCCTCCCCCACAACAAACACTCTGTGAGGTGAGTGGGGCTGAGAGACTTCAGAGAAGTGTGACTAGCCCAAGGTCACCCAGCAGCTGCATGTGGAGGAGCGGGGAAGTGAACCCGGTTCACCAGATTACGAGTCCACCACTCTTAACCACTACACCACACTGGTGCACAACAATTCCTCTATTACAGGGTGCAGAAGTTGGGGCCTGCCACCCCTTGTCAGCCAGATCACCCTGTCTACTAGCAGTGACATTTAAAGGGATATAAGAAGTAGAGAAAGAAGACTTTTCTGTCCCAGGCAATATCAAGCAGGGCTTCCTTCAATGCAGTCCCAACCCTCCGTGTTGTTAACTTGGATGTCAGGTCTGTGGCTTCTCAAGGCACAATTGGTGGACCTCCACAGCTGATGGGCAGTGGTTACAGAACTTCTGTCACAAAACATGTGGCTTTTGGAGCTTAGCATGGGGGATGCATTTGAGGGACAACTCCAAACTCCCCAAGGATCTGTGGAATAAGTTCTTTTAAACCTTAGCCATTTATTCATGAGCAGTTCAACCTTTCCAATAGATTTAGACTACATCCCTAAAATACTGAAGTACTGTTTCTGGGGGACATGGACAGGTAGTGTGGGGGGCTCCCTGGTCCTGAATGGGATGACTGTGCCCCTAAAGGATGGGGGGTCATTTTGGACTCACATCTGTCCAAGGAGGTAAAGATCAATTCTGTGTCTGGAGTGCCATACTTACTACTGGGGGAATAGTTTACTTGGAATTGGAGGGTATGAAATACGTTGCATTTAAATTGTCACTCATTTCTGAGGGTTGGCAGGCAAGAAAAAAACAGGGAAGGCCCAGAGCACAGTGATCAAGAAAACATGCAGAAGGGCCCAAATTGAGGCTACAATCCATTACTGGAAGTAAATTGGCTATCCCCTGCATGCAAAGACGGGTTT
Organism: Podarcis bocagei; assembly: GCF_964188305.1. Classification (NCBI taxonomy): domain Eukaryota; kingdom Metazoa; phylum Chordata; class Lepidosauria; order Squamata; family Lacertidae; genus Podarcis; species Podarcis bocagei. The sequence goes on from NC_138143.1 coordinate 16,614,389, forward strand.
GAGCAGATGAAAACAATCGTGGGTCCAATGATCAAGAAGGAAGCTTCCGCATGTGCTGTGGAGAGAAATGAGGGGCAGATGGGGCTTGTCAACCTGGAAAACTCTGGTCCTCAACCTCCGCTATGTTCATTCATGAGAAAGGCTTCCAGAAGAAATCCCAATGAAAAATCTGTACCCACTGCCTTGTAGGACATCTTAGGGAGAAGAAAAGGCTACAGAATAAACCATACAAACAAGCAATAACCCAATACATACATAGAATCATATAATCTTAGCTAAAGCATCCATGACACACACCCAGTCTAATCTTGTTATTGCATTGGTGGAACCTTACGGTGAAGGGTGGGTAAGAAATCAGAAGAAGAGGAGGAAGAGAACGAGGAGAATAAATTTATAGAGTCTAAGTGACACTGCTGCAGCCCACTGAGTTAAATGGAGCTATGCCAATACACACCAGCAAAAGAGGGGGCTTCCTTTTAGCAAAACCAGGTGTTATTGGTCGCTTACCTCATCATCCTCAACATCAAGTAAATTGTCTAAATCAGTCTTTGAAATATTAAGGATAGATGCTGCCACGTGCTGGGCTCGGTGAACAGATGCTTTGGAAACGCTGTTGCATTTTTTGTTTTCTTGCATTTTTTTACTACATCTGATTCGCGTTCTCATCTCTTTCACACTAGACTGCAACTCTGTGGCCAAACTCTAAGGAAAGTGAAATAAAGAAATAAATGATCAGTACATTTCCAGATCACCTTTCAACGCCTTTGGTCCTCATATTGGCACATCACAAATGCTTTAAGGCATGGCTGCAGTTGGGGTAGAAGTCATAATCAAAAGATAGTAGGCTGCACATGACTTTTTTGTCTCGCAGGGGATTGACCTGGCTTGCGTGACGGAGACCTGGGTACGGGAAGGCGAAGTAGTCTCCCTACATGAGATAACACCCCCAGGTTTCTCTGTCCTCCATCAATCGCGGACTGTAGGTCGGGGGGGAGGAGTAGCATTGTTATTCCGGGAGGATTGCTCTTTCAGAGCTCTGCCATCACCGGCGATCTCTGGCATTGAATGTGTTGGTCTCGTGTGGGGCACCAAGGAGAGCTTGGCTGTCTGGCTGGTGTACCGACCACCCAGCACATCTGCAGCCACCCTGTCAGATCTGCTGGAGGTGGTGGCGGGCTGGGCCTTGGAGTTCCCAAACCTACTGGTTTTGGGAGACTTCAACGTCCATGCCGATGCCGCTCCCTCCTCACAGGCTCTAGACCTAGTGACTTCCATGGCAACACTAGGGCTCTCCCAGTTTGTTTTGGGCCCCACTCATCAAGCAGGCCACACGTTGGATCTGATCTTTGGGGCTGGCATAGATGTGATCATGCTCCCTGCTGTGAAAGTGCCATGGTCTGATCACTACGCTTTAAAAGCCAAGATTGACTTCCCGCTCCTCCCCGGCTCGGGTGGCGAGCCTATTTGGGCTCGTCCGCGAAAACTGATGGATCCTGATAGATTCCGACAAGCCTTGCGGAACCCTGCTCCTCCTGGCGACTCATTAGATGACCTTGTTGAGGACTGGAATAACCGGCTCTTGGCAGCCATTGATGAGATCGCGCCTAAGCGCCCTCTGCGACCCCGTCGAAACCGGGCCCCTTGGTTTACTGAGGAGCTCCGGAAAATGAAGCAGGATCTCAGACGGCTAGAGCGAGTATGGCGACGGACTCGTGACGGAGCCTCAAGAACATCTTATAGGACGCTTATGAAAGCCTATGAGATGGCTATGAAAGCTGCTAAGAAATCTTACTTTGCAGCTTCCATTGCATCCGCTAGCTCTCGCCCGGCACAACTTTTTAGAATAATTAGGTCAATAACGTCCTTAGGAGGACAACCAAATTTAAGCACAAATTCGACCCACAGCTGTGAGGCATTCGCGAGCTTTTTTGCGGAGAAAGTCCTGTTGCTCCGCCGTGACCTCCCTGCCAATTTAGACACAGTGACTGAACTGGAGGCCCCTCGACTGACTTCAGGTCCAGTGTTGGACCATTTCGATCGGATACTCCCTACTGATGTGGATAGATTCCTCCAAGTTGGTAGGCCCACCACCTGCCTCCTTGATCCGTGCCCGTCTTGGCTGATTAGGGAGTGTCCAGATGTTGCGCGGACCCCCCTGGTTGAAATTATCAATTTGTCCCTTGACACGGGGACATTCCCAGGGGAACTGAAGGAAGCAGTGGTGCGTCCACTCTTAAAGAAAACTTCATTAGATCCCTTAGACCTATCCAATTACCGCCCAGTTTCAAATCTTCCATACCTGGGTAAGGTAATTGAGAGAGCGGTTGCTGAACAGCTTGGTAGGTTTCTGGAGGAAACATCGGCATTAGATCCATTTCAGTCCGGTTTCCGTCCTGGTTTTGGGACGGAGACGGCTCTGGTTGCCCTAACAGATGATATTCGTAGACAACTGGATCGAGGCGGGTCAGGACTGCTGATCCTTTTAGATTTGTCAGCAGCCTTTGACATGGTCGATCATGATCTTCTGGACCATCGCCTTGCAGACGTGGGGATACAGGGCATAGCCCGTAACTGGTTGTGCTCTTTTATCTCTGGTCGGGGACAGAGGGTGGCACTAGGGAGGGAAATGTCGTCACGCCACTCCTTGGTGTGTGGAGTGCCGCAGGGCGCAATTCTCTCCCCAATGCTTTTTAACATCTTTATGCGCCCTCTTGTCCAGATTATCCGGAGCTTTGGGCTGGGCTGTCATCAATATGCTGATGACACTCAGCTCTATCTACTGATGGATGGCCACACCAACTCGGCCCCTTACACACTGACCAGATGCTTGGAAGCTGTGGCTGGATGGTTTCGTGGGAGCCGATTGAAACTAAATCCTTCGAAGACAGAGGTCCTATGGCTAGGTCGGGATAGCATGGGGATGAGGGACCAACTCCCTTCTCTTGCGGGGGCCCAATTAGTGCCATTGCCTTCCGTTAAGAGTTTGGGTGTAATCCTTGACGCCTCCCTTTCCATGGAGGCGCAAGTCACAGCAACAGCCAAGGCGACATTTTTCCACCTTCGCCGCACCAAGCAGTTGGTCCCTTACCTTTCCCGCCCCGACCTGGCCACAGTGATCCATGCAACAGTCATCTCCAGGCTTGACTACTGTAACTCGCTCTACGCGGGGCTGCCCTTGAAGCTGTCCCAGAAACTCCAGCGGGTACAGAATGCTGCAGCGAGGCTCCTCACAGGGTCTCTGCCATGGGAGCATATTCATCCAGTGCTTTTCAAGCTGCACTGGCTCCCGGTGGAGTACAGGGTCAGATTTAAGGTGCTGCTTTTGACCTTTAAAGCCCTTCACGGCCTAGGACCCTCGTACCTACGGGACCGCCTCGCCTGGTATGCCCCACGGAGAGCCTCAAGGTCCATAAATAACAACACCCTAGTGGTCCCAGGCCCTAAGGAAGTTAGATTGGCTTCAACCAGAGCCAGGGCCTTTTCAGCACTGGCCCCAACTTGGTGGAACGCTCTGTCTCATGAGACCAGGGCCCTGCAGGATCTGATCTCTTTCCGCAGGGCCTGTAAGACAGAGTTGTTCCGCCTGGCCTTTGGATTGGAGCCAATTTGATTCCCTCCGCCCCCTTTTTCTTTTTTCTTTTCCTTCTCCTGCAATGAGGCTCCATTTTAATATTTTAATGTTCCATTATTTTAATGTTGTATTTTATTTTTGTTTTTAAGTTGTAATCACTCATCTTGTTTTTATTATTGCTTGTAAGCCGCTCTGAGCCCGGCCTTGGCTGGGGAGGGCGGGGTATAAATAAAAAATTATTATTATTATTATTATTATTATATAGGTGTGTAACTGCACAAACATACGTGTGTAATCAAGAAACACCCCATTTGTTGGGCATATGTATGTTAATAACATCCCTAGAATAGAACAGAGCAGAGTTCTGGATTGACTTTGGACAAAGTTTGATGTGTTGAACAAGACAGTTCTACAAATAAACCACCCTATTTATTGTTTTAAAAGAACCTCAACATGAGAAACCACATGAGGTAATTAAGTTAAAAATAACAAAAACCGCCCTACAGTCCCCAAAAGCTGCCACAGCTGTTATCCTCTTTTGAATTTGCCTTAATATTAGACCCGTGTTTTGCTCTAGATATTAAACTTTGGTTCCACAATGGGGTTAACGGTGCATACCTACTCATTCAATAGGATGAGTTCAATTGAGTTACTTAGGATTTACTCCCATTTAAATAGATTTGCAGCCTAAAACCTGCAATAGCACCTAAGAAAAGATAATGCATCATAAACATGCACATCAAATGCCAGATGTTGCCTCATTGGAGCAAGCTTCTATTAGTGATAAGATTCATACAGTTATTCATGAGTAAACAACAACAACAACAACAACATGGAATTTATTTTGAAATAAAGTTAAAAATTCAGGCAACAAAAAGGGAAGAACACATGTAACAATACAAGAAGATCACAGATCATAGTCCTTAGCCATCATTAAATTTTACCACTCCATAAAACCTAGTGTATCTTCACATGTTGAGAAAATGGCAATCAAGTTTGTTTGTTAAATGTCAAATTTAAGAAAGAATATGAAAAACAAAGCAAGATGAAAAAGGGACATGGAAGTCACAAACATATGGACAGCTTCAGACCAAAAAGTATATAGTACACTGGATACAGCCACATCATATGCCTCAACAAGCGCTTTTCAGCATTACATCTCCAGCATCTATCTGTATTAGACTGCCTTCTGGTACAGGCATTGCAGATTCCAGTATCTATTCTTTTCCATCTCCAATACCACCATTTCACAGGGAGTCCAGGGCTTCAGCAGCATGTCATCAAGGAAGTCCAGCAGAGCAATCAGGAGTCCACCGGATTTCATTAAGACTCCAGGGATGCAACCCCCTTGCCAGTGACATTCCAAATCCCACCAGGGAATGGTCCACCCTGACAATCCACTGACCAACAGACCAGTGACCAACAGATCCTTGGTTTGTAGCAAAGACCAGGTTGAGGTTGTGTCTCATCACATGAATTGGGTCCTTGATAAGCTGAGACAGGCCCACTACCAGAAACAAACTCTCAAAACCAGTCCAAAGTAGATTGGCTTCCTGATGAGAGTAATACAGTTATTTCATACCCTCCAACTTTTCTCTGATGAAAATAGGGACTTAGTCGTCGTCTTCTTCTTCTTCTTCTTCTTCTTCTTCTTCTTCTTCCTCCTCCTCCTCCTCCTCCTCCTCCCCACCAACCTGACTGGATTGCCCCAGCCACTCTGGATAGCTTCCAACATATATAAAAGCATAATAAAACATTAAGCATTAAAAAAAAACCTTCCCTATACAGGACTGCCTTCAGATGTCTTCTTAAGGCTGTATAGTTACCGGTACTTATCGCCTTGGCTCAGGGGCCGCATAACTCCATACCCTCCAACATTTCTCCGATGAAAATAGGGACGTCCTAAGGAAAAGTGGGACTTTCCGGGATCAAATCAGAAACCAGGGCGGCTTCCCTAAATCCAGGACTGTCCCTGGAAAATAAGGACACTATTTATTCTTCGTGTAGCACTGTCTGGGATAGAAAGGAGGCAAAGCTATGGTCCCGTTACAATTCACTACATACTACGGACCTTCTGGGCCCATCAACACTATCAAGGCCGCACTGCAAACTTCCAACCTCCAACACTGAAAGTAAGAAACTAGAGAGAGGATTTGCCTCCAGGGATAAAGAGATGCATAATGTTGCTTCTGTTGCTAGATCTATAGCACTGGAGGGCAATGCTGCAATCCAGCACATTGATTTCAATTGTTCTTAAGCACCTCTAACTGAATACTGGATTGCAGCCCAAATGGCTAATCAGCAGGCAGGACTTTAATAACTCGTACTCCACTGATGTTTTTGTTTTCCCCTGTGCTTGATTCTCATGGTAACTGTAAAACTATCCCTAGTGTTCCCCGACCATCAGTGCCACAAGGGAAGCATTGCAGTTTTGAATATGTTTTTAATTTTGGTAGCAAATAATTAAATGGCAAAGAGCTTGAAGTTTTTACAATGGAGGCGCACATATGTTTTAGAGGCTCATGATCTATTTTCCCACTAGAGTACTACAGAAGATAGAATTCCCCCTGTGAAAACTCACCAACCCAATCCTTCTTAAGTAGCTAATAAGTTCAATGCTGAGTATGTAAGGGAATGATCAAACAGTTTCACCAGCAGCACTAGCTCATACTGGTTTGATGGAAAAGAGAGAGAACTACATAAATAACGGCAAATTTCTGCGCAGCTTTAGAGATCACACCTGAAATATTCAGTCGGCCTTAAACAGCTGGCATTCAGACATGATCAAAACAAAAGTATTATCTGTCAGCTGAAAGCAATGGCTTGGCATTGGCAGCAAATGAGAGCCAAAGTCTGATTAAAGAACAAGTAAGTGGTTTATGAAAAAGATTTAAGCAGAAAGGTGGAAGAATATGGTAGAATAGAGAAAGGGGAGTCACCACACTCAATAATTTAGTGAACATCCAGCAGTTTCCCACTAATTCAATTGTAAACAGCTCCAAGAACATGGCTGATACGGAGGGGTATACACTTTCTTGAAATAAATAACTGTGCAAGATAGCAGACTATTTTTGCTATCTGTAATTTCTTTTTCAAATAAATGTGTCAATAAGCACAGGAACAGCTTGGTGGTCTTCTGTAGCACAACTCCAAGCGCAGGAGCCAACTGCAGGCGGCTGTGGGTGCTTGGGCACCCACAATAATCTAATTGTGAGGGTCAGGCACCCACAAAGTCAATGAGCAAAGCCAGCAGGTGGCAGTGGCACTGCCTCAGAGAGAGAAATTGTTCAGCTCTGCCCTCCACAGCCAACCGATGAGGCACCGTTTCTGGGTTAGGGGCTTGGACGCTGAGACAGTGTCTCTCTGCATCCGAGTGTGAGCCCCTCTCCACAGAAAAGGGTGCTTCGCTGGCTGTGAAGAGTAGGAGGAAGAGGAACGGCTGCCGCAATGTGGACATGCGACGTCACATCACACATTCGTGTTACGACAGCAGGCACCCACAATCCTGAGGGCGAGGTGGCTCCCCTGGTTCCAAGAGTAGCCATTGCTAAGGAAAACACAACCATCAACATTGCCAGTCAAGTGTTTGCATTGCTACACGTGACAGAAAAACAGGCTTATGAGGGGGACTACTTACAGAACCCACAGGATGGAGTACCACTGAAATGCACCATTTCATATTTCAGGGTACACAGAGGGATTTGGAATAAAGGGTGAAAGAGTAACCAAGTTCCAAATCTTTGTTCCTGCATGCATTCATGTTTAATGTGTCATAAAGGATGGTGTTTCATTACGTATTGCTCAGAGTAAACCCATTGGCATTAACTGATGCAAATTAGCCATGCTCATTAATTTCAGTGGGTCTGCTCTGAGTAACATTAAGGGGAATACCACTGAAAACATCTGTATTGCCACTCTGGCCATCAGCAGTTGTGTTCTCTACTGCCTTCAAGAGCCAAATGGAAGGTGCCCTTTGAGGCAAGTTTCCTAGGACTTTTTCAGACTGGTTCTTCTCTGCTGGATGGTCCAATTTCAACAGAGCACTAGTTGCAAAATAAAAATAAAAATAAATAATAGCAAGAGCTTTTGACATGCATACACTTAGCACCGTTTATAACAGTAATCACTTTATTTATGGATGCTGTGAGCCAGCCAGAAGTAAGATGATAATAATTGTTTGCGGTCTATAATAAGGGAGGGGGTGACACTCATTCTAAATGTCACTCTTGGGATAGAGGGAGAGAAGATGGGAACTCAGCCTGAAGCTGGAAAACTCAAGAGAACTACACTAATTGTTATTTCCTGCCACACGTAGTAGGTGGTCATTCTACAGACATTTTTAATTATTATTGAAAAGAACCAAACTGGACATTTGGGGGGGGGGGACCTCATAGGCACCCATCCCTTTGGCTTCATTTCCCAGTGGTTTCATAAAAGAGCAACAGAGAATCACTGGCTATACTGTTAGCCACTAAAATGAGTGACCATGCAGATTATCTTATTCTAAGATGTGACATGTAGAATATGAGTCGTACACAAAATTTGTAAGCTATACAAAGTTAGGATGGTGCTATTTGCTCACTGACCTTAGGATTGACCTTAGAAGTATGAAACAAACAAGGATTGATCAATGAAGTTCTCCACTTGGGTGCCAAATCAGAGTTTGGTGATTGGGAGCGTCCATTGGCTCATTACCTCCCATTTCCATGTCTTATGTTTTCGCCAGTCATAGCTTGCCATGACATCTACATTGGCAAAGTAGAATTAGCACAGTGTCTTCAAATAATGATTTTGAAACGAGTTTACAAACTTACAATTTGCCAGCTCAGATGTGGCAGCAAAATATGGGTAGCAAAAATCAGGAAGTGGAAGAGGAAACCCAAACACAAGGGAAAGAGGGAAAGAGTGTGAGCCCCAGGGAAGGACCCAGTTGCCAAACCACCATTGATTTGAACCGTGGAGTTTAGAACACAGACTAACGGGCTTTTTTGCTCAGTACATTTTCTTCCCTAATAATGTATGTGTACAGAAAAACTGAATGAATGCCTCCCTTGTACAAAGCATGGAACCACATATAAAATTGATTACAGTATTATGAAGCATGGTTACTGGTGTGCTGAGTAAAGCACTCTAATTTCAAGCCTTTGGTTTATTCAAAACATGTTCTTCAGGGAGGAGTTGTAAACGTATTTGAAACATATCTAAAGAGATTTCTCTAATTCTGAAAATCCATTTCTTATTTCCCTTTACTCATTTCACAATCTGAGATTTGGGTAATCTGAAATCAATAGTTACAAAAGACTACTCCTATGGTAATTTTCCTACTACGTCTTGAGAACAGCTTATTTCTTTGATATTTTTACAGTTTGTCAGCAGTTCACTATGGGCTGAAGAAGACAAAAGACAGCAGAAAACGGAAATCAGCAAACGGAAAGAGCAAGGCAGTGTTCTGATGAATTCATGGAAAACTAATGAAAAACTCTTCATTTATTCTAACATAGTCTCTTGTCTCTGAGACACTTATGGGTCTGGATGAAACATCTTTGATTTATTTTTTTGCTCATGCATGCATTGATAAATGAGAGGATATCATTTTGTGGATATAGGGACATGTTAAGGGTATAGCCTGCATATTTCAATTTCTATCCCCCCCCCCCAAAAAAAAAAACCTGTAATGAGGATCCCAAAGGGACACTAGGGCTTGAAATTGGAACGCAAACTGAGGCTGGGACCTTGGCCCAAGGCTGTGTACCCTCAGATCTCAGAGTTCTTCTTAAATCCAGAAGAGAAGGTTAGAGGAAAAGAACCCTCTGGTTAGCAGGAAATGTGGAGCCTTTGGTTTGGTCAGGCCTGGTGTAAGTACCAGGAACCTACAGTTATGCATTTCACTGGTAAACAAAGCAGTACCTCTCAAACTCTAGCATCTAACTCAAAACCTCTACATTTAGATTTTTGAGCATATTTCTACTGTAGACAGTATCCATGAAACTTTCCTTAAAGCATTTCAGCTCCCAGGAATTTTTAATGTCCTCAAAGACCTAGAAATAAAGGTCACACTTTTACTGACCTTATTTGATATTCTCTCAGAAAATACATTTTGAGCATTAGCTAAAGTCCACTAACATTTTTGTTCAGCTTTGTCAGTCTGAGCTTTGATCTACTGGCAAATAATAAATTAAGAACCACTAGTCTGGTTCAGTACTTGGAGAACAGCACTAAAACTGTTGATACCACAAGCAGTGGAGTATTTGTATAGCTAGTATACTATCCCCCGCCAGGTTACAGTTGAATGGCAAAGGTTTTGCGATCTTAGTAAGACATAAAATTAAAGACTCAACAAAAATATGTGAAAATAAATAAATGAATAAATATTTTTTTAAAAATTTATATCCCGCTCTCCCCGGCCAGGGCTGGGCTCAGGGCGGCTAACACCAAATCTAAATTACAATAAAACGTAATAGAAAAAAAGTTAATTAAAATACGGCTTAAAATGCAGCCTCATTTTAGTAGTAGCCCATAAATCAAGACCATAAAGGGAGGAAACATCAGATATTCACCCGAGCCAGATATCCATGCTGGTCCTACATGGGCCAGCAAAAAAGCCAAAGTAAAATTTATATGCCAAATCCCATATAAGGGGTCAGAGTGAGTCTAAGCCGAAGGCCAGGTACAACAGCTCTGTCTTGCAGGCCCTGCGGAAAGATATCAAATCCCGAAAGGCCCTGGTCTCTTGTGAAAGAGCGTTCCACCAAGTCGGGGCCAGTGTTGAAAAGGCCCTGGCCCTAGTTGAGACCAATCTAACCTCCTTGAGGCTTGGGACCTCCGAAGTGTTGTTATTTATGGACCTTAAGGTCCTCTGCGGGGGATACCAGGAGAGGCGGTCCCATAGGTCCCGCAGGTGTGTGGGTCCTAGGCCGCATAAGGCTTTAAAGGTCAAAACCAGCACCTTAAACCTGACCCTGTACTCCACCGGGAGCCAGTGCAGCTGGTAAAGCCTAATCCAGTTTTGCAAATGGTTCCGGGTGCTTTGAACTGAAGCATGCTTAAGCCTTACACTACTCAGTTCCAGAGCTTCAGCAGCATAATATTCAGAAACATGAAAATACTGTTTTTTAAAAAATGTCTTGGCCGTCTTCCTGAATAATAATAATATTCAGGGTGATTTACAATTTCAAAAAAACAGAAAGATTACCAAATCAGCAACAGAACATGCAAGAAGTTCAAGAATTAAAACTGTGGTTTCCCCCCTGATCTTCCAGGGTTCTTAACTGTGCAGGGAGCTCACCTGGGTAGAGCAGGCTGCAGAAGAGGGGCGTGTGTGTTGCAGGGACACCAATGGAAAAGTGTGGGAGGAGCCACAGTCCCCAATCTCCCCCTCACATGTTGGTAATCACAGGGTGGGGGGAAATTGAATGACTAGGACTAGAGATCTAATGCTTAATGCTGGTAGTTACCTATATCTTTCTGTCAGGATTAGCATGGGTATTCCCGAAAAACCAAGAAGTAAATAACTAGCGTCAAGATTTCACAAAATTCAGCTGGTATTGTCAGAATTCACCACATTTTGGACACACCCAGTAACATAAGATTGCTGAACTATACCACTGGGTAAAATAAGAAATCTTATCACAAAGCCCATGGATACTTTTTTAAAATGTTATATATGCTATCTGTAGTTCTGGAAATGTTGACCAAATTATGTTTTGTCGTCCCTGAGAGCCAGAAAAAGAAAAGATTCAACAATTAAAGGTAAGAAAATTTCAAAATCCTGAGTTTGGGCCAGTGCCTTGTGATGCCCCTCTCAAGACCACTTATGGGGATCCCCCTTTAGGTTATGGATCCAGTATCATACGTCCCCCTTGCCCAGTCATTTTCCTGACCTGTGGATGATCTGCATTCTCCTGACAGCCCCTTGACACATCATGTCTGATCATTGGACATTGGCTGGTGTTGAAGATTGATAATACCAAACGAGATGGACCAATGGCTTGACTCAATATTAGGAAGCTTTCTTCTTCTTAGCAAGAAAAAACTCTCATTTTTGTTATCAATATTTAGATATGGTGGTGATTTAGTAGACCTGAACTTCACAGTATAGCACAGTCTCTGTCTTCACAATCAGCAGAAAAAAGCATCTCCTTGAAGAGATTTCCCTATTTTCTTTTGCCAAAATAGAATTGGTTGCACGTACCATGCAGGTTCTATGTGCTTGCCCTCTTGAGAGGGCCAGTGTGGTGTAGTGGTTAAGAGCGGTGGACTCGTAATCTGGTAAACCGGGTTCGCGTCCCTGCTCCTCCACATGCAGCTGCTGGGTGACCTTGGGCTGGTCACACTTCTCTGAAGTCTTGTTGTGAGGGAGGGAGGGAAAGGAGAATGTTAGCCGCTTTGAGACTCCTTCGGGTAGTGATAAAGCGGGATATCAAATCCAAACTCTTCTTCTTCTCTTCTTCTTGCCAAAACAATCTTGAACATCTATCATATACTGTATGGAAATAACTATGTGATTGTACCCAAAAGGCATTTCAAGAGCAAGAACAAATAGTTTCCCTATGCCAGCTCTGGATCAGCACACTACGTTGCTATACTGCAGCAACTCTTTAAAACGAAATGTGCTTCTATATTAGTTATGTGAATCAGGTCTATAGACACTTGCCTTTTCAGAATTATATGAGCAGCTGCTGGAAAGATGCTGCCCACTGCCATATTCTAAATTTCAACATAGGCTGAAACATTTTCAAAGATTATAAATACAGTAGTATCCAGGCACAATTTTTATACTGTAATATGGAAACCCCCAAGGAAATGTGCTATCTGTGTCCAAATCATAAATGGAGCCTAATTTCCAGCACAGCAGAAGTTTTCAATTTTTCATCTGGAGCAATACAGAGTCTGTCCAGCATCTACATTATAGCTCCTGGTGTACTGTACGTATTTCTTGCCATATGCTAACGCGAAACAGCGAGAATTCAGATATTCACTTCATTCATTAAAATCCAGATAGCCTATTATTTTCCCCTTGCACTCTAATAGATATTCACTGTCACCATCCAGGCTTCTGATTCAATTTGCCTAAATCCCATCTGAAGAGTAATCCTGATGGAGAATTAATCTAATCACCAATTTCTTCTCAGAACCATCAACTGTGGCTGTTTCTTAATACAAGCATCGGCGCCTGACCTGCCACCAAACGGAAGCCTGGTGAATAGAAAATAGTCAGTGAATCATATACATCAAGATTTTCCAGAGGCGTCGTGAAAATGCTCCCATGAGCCACTTGTGGTAGTCTTCTAAAGAAGCCAGCTGTTGACCTTCACATGTTTGAACTATAGCACCAGGACAGCAGTATGGGGAAGGCTGTTCTAGCACATATGAAAGTGTTTAAATTAAAAACTACAGTGGTACTTCGGGTTAAGTACTTAATTCGTTCCGGAGGTCCATACTTAACTTGAAACTGTTCTTAACCTGAAGCACCACTTTAGCTAATGGGGCCTCCCGCTGCTGAGACACCACCGGAGCACAATTTCTGTTCTCATCCTGAAGCAAAGTTCTTAACCTGAAGCACTATTTCTGGGTTAGCGGAGTTTGTAACCTGAAGCGTATGTAACCCAAGGTACCACTGTATTCTGATTTATTTTGTTATCGCACATATTATGGATGTTCACAGACTGGCAAACTCACTGCCTGGTGACAATGGTGCAAATGCATCGTACTGGAATTTTTTCCTAATCTGAACTAAAATTCCAACTGTAAGATTGAGCTAAAATGGGCCAAAAAGTTCAGTCTTTGCTTTCAAGCTGCTCCAACATTAAGCTTGTTTCCTACGACCAAAAGCCTTATAAAAGGAATGGTGCTTCTAACCAAAATTGTATTATAACATCTTTCCAGACACAGAAGAGAAGCCAGGAAATCTTAGCTATCATCAGGCTACATCCTATTTAACCAGTATATTACTCACATAGTTCTAGGGCTCTGATCCTAAACATTTTTCCTGGAAATAGGTCCCACTGAACTCAGTGGAGTTTTCTCTGAGCAGACATATTTCAGATCACATGAATGTAGTCCCAGAGCAATAATTAAATCAAGATCTATAAAGTATGAAAAATTCAGCTTGTTGTTAATTAAATGGTCGAGTATTTGGGGCATTTCTGCAGTATCTGCTGATATCAAATACCAATACGAAGCCCTCCACTTGTAAAATGTTACAAAAGCTGCTTTATTTCCACCAATCATACAATATAAATATGTTACATTTAACTTCTACTATAAATACCAAAACTGATATGAACATGTAGATGAAAACATCCCACATCCTTAAAGGAGATATTTGATTGAAATTACTATCAAACAAGTTTTCATTTTTTTAAAGAAAGCCTTTCACACATTCCATATTCTCCAGTATTCCCCCCCAAGTTCAAAATCTCCCAAATGTATCTACTGGTGCAGACATAGCTGACAAGAATCCAAGTTTCCTGTAGATAAATATGATGGCTGAAAGTAACTCAAGGCTGAAGGCTTTGGGGGTTGACAGTACCGTGAACAAACGGATCAGATCACTCAAATGAAGAGAGAGAAAAGGTGAAAGCAGTATGGACAGCTGCTTGGCCAATAACCTGGGGACACATACTCTTATCTGTAGGATTGGGGTGACGGGCGGCTGAACTGAGCGCGTCGTAGCAGAGAAAAGGGCAGCAGTGTCTACAGTGAGCAAGATCTATAATGCAAAGTAAAGGCATAATGCAAATTACGATCAAACCGAGAAATGGTACCGTGTTTTGTACTGATGCAGCCCTTACAGTGCTGAAGGTCAAAAGCCAAGGTACGTTCGTATGTCTGGTGTACACTTCAAATGCAGAATGTGTGAAAAGGGTCTCTGTCATTCACTTGAAGATACAGCCGTCTCATAATAAGGGCCGATACAGGAGGGAGAGACATATCAAAGTGGAAAAGGGAAGAGCAGGGCGAGAATAGAAGAAAAATTGGCAGTTTCCTAGAGGGAGAGGGTAGAGATGGCACAGAGTATACTTCAAAGAAGGAGGTGGTGCCAGGGGGAGGGGCACAGGTACTGCCTCATTGTGCTAACTTAATTTCCCTATGTGTGGTTTTAGTGGGAAATGTTTAAGAAGTAGTTTTTATGTGTAGTATATAGTGCTACTGATACCCGAGGAAGAATCTCAGCTGTTATGTTTCGGTATTTTGTATTATCCATTTAAAATGGGTTTCAGAGGACTCTCCTTGCATAAATATTTAGCAACTAGGTGAATTCAAGTCAATAATGGCTGCTCTGCTCATCATCAATATCTGATTTCCAGACCACATCTTTGTTTTCTTGCAATTTATCTACCAGGCACAGTAGATTAACAGTTTTCAACAAAATTATTCTATCAAATGCATATTGACCGGGTTTTGTTTATTATGAGGTTTGTAACTGTGTGCGTTTTAAGATTGTCACAGCACAAATATGTAGAAAAAGGCAGTCCTCAGAAATGACAAAAATGTGTGAAGCTGCTGATTCCTTGCAATGGTTAACCATGTAATGGTGTAACCATATAACAGCATTTCAAGGGTATAATCTAAGGCGTTGGGAAGTCATTTGACATGTTGCCATTGTTAAGCAAATGGGAGCCAGAAATCCCAGATGATCAACCTCAAATCACCTGAAGATCTCCCAGTAGATCCCAATCGACCCTTTGCCTACCCCTGCTATATACTAATAGAAAACTCATTCTATGAGGGTGGATTTGTATGTAGGCAAAATGACACTACACAAATGGAATGCAGAAATAAAATTTTAAAAAATCTGTAGGAAGCGAGGGGAAACGAAAGGATGAAAAGGCACAAAAACAGCTTAGTTAGGATTCAGCAGGCTTGGTACGTATGGAATGCTGACTGGCTGTTAATTTTTTGTGCCAAGATTGAGAGAAAGATGCAAGCCTTGTTTGTAATAGAACAACCCTGGGAAAAGGGTTGTGCAAGGCTAGAACCTTGAACAAGAGCATCCTATGTTACAATAGGGTTCCATATTTCCATATTTCCCTCCGGATGCAAATTTCGCCATTTCAATTGGCATTTCAATATGGCATTTCAATATGGCAACCCTATGCTACAACATTCTCTATACTGCTAAAGTAACATGCAGCAGAGCTCAGTATCTGAATAGTGTAGAGAGGATCTGCACCAGTGCTGCACATGACTAGTTGCAGCTGGCACTGGCCTGGAAGATCACAGTATCATATGAGTTGGAAGGGACCACAGGGATCATCTAGTCCAAGCCCCTGTAATGCAGGAATCTTTCGCCCACAGCCCTGAGATTAAGAGTCTCATTATCTACCAACTGAGCTATCACTCAGGAGATATGCATACAATGTAGAAGAGCAACATGAAAAGCAATGAGTCTTGTGGCCCCTTAAAGATTAAACACCTGTATCATGGTGGCAAACTACAGGTGAAACCCAGTTCACCAGCTGCATGCATTGTTATACTAAGTTGGCAGGTATGTTTATTATGCATGAGTGTCGTGTTAAAAATGTAAACAGATAGTTCCGAGTGATATGAAATGCCCAAAAATACAGATTGTGAGAAGTATGCAAAACTAGAAAGCAGTGTTGAGGAGTAACAGATATTCTGGCACTGGTACATTCCTAAACACACATAGTGGATAATACAAAATACTACGGGGAAGATGCCATAGAGGCAAGATGCAGTATGGGAAAGGTGACCTGGGGATGCTGTTTGAAGCAGGCTCCCTAACCATTTTATTATGTAGAACAGGACCTTGGAGTTGATTTCTGTGTGTTCAGTTTGAAGGGATCAATATATTCATGTGGTGAGGTCCTTGACTTTCAAAATTAGTGTTTTCTCTGACATGGTAACTTTGGAGCAATGCTCCCCTGATCTTGTTTGGTCTACTTCTCACAAATTGTGCTCAGCTAGAAAAGTCCTGTTACTATAAGCTCATTCCGTTGCATTTTGTGCAGTCGCAGTCCAAAGCACAGCAAAATGTGCTTAAGTTCCGATGAAATCCATCAGTTCTAGGTGTGCTTAGCAGACAAGAACTGTGCCCTGACCATTTTAATACATGCAGCGACACATCTTTTGAGATAGTGTGCTTCCTCTTCTTCCTCTGAAAGCTACTCAGCTGTTTTTAGGTGCCGTGTGCTTGACTGTGTTTATTACTGACTATCCAAAGTAGTAATTAGCTTGTTAGGTTGTCAGCAAGCAAGTTAATTTCATTTAGTCTTTATTAATTTCACTCCTGCTGGCAATTTCTTTTTAGCTACCTTTGCTCTTGACAACTTGGCAGTGATCTTCTATTCAACAGAGGGAGGATACATAACTATGATATTTTGGAGATGGCATTTATTTGGAAAGGTCTATTAAATTAAATTTAAAATGTTGATAGAGAAAACAGGATGTTCTATTCCAGATTCATAACAGGTTAAGTCAAAGCAAAAGAAGCCCTATGACATTTATCTTACTTTACTGTGTCCCACTTTCATAGATACTGCTGTTGCTATTAGTTCTGCGTGGGGGGGGGGGGATAGACAGCATCTGCACATGTCTTTTTCTGCCCTGCACAGCTAACAACTGCTTTTTAGCAGGAGGCAATTTACCTTGGAGAAACTGCCTGGGAGAAAAGGATTAAACAACACCTTCCAAATCAAGCCCTCCCCTCAACCTTCATACACACCCCGCCCTTAATAGGGCTGCTAATTAGCAAAAAAAAAATTCAGTGGACATCCTGTTCACAGATCTCCTGTCTGGTTGTGCTGTCTGGACATCACTTTGTGCTCAGGAGAAATTGGACAGTCACTCATCAAAGGTTATGAAACAACAGCTTTGTCCATCTTTGTTCACAAGAGGAGGGGTGGTTTTTTAATATATACATATATAGGGAAGAGAAGTGGGATGGCAGTCTGGAAACCAATCTGAGGGAGGGTCCCAGGGGCTGGGGGGGGGCTTGTTCTGGATGCTGAGGATATGCTGAGCCAGAAGAAAACTTCGTCCTGGCAACAGTGGATGCCCCAAGTGCAGAGGCAGAGATGTCACCATTGGCCCGTCTCACCTTCTGCTAGAAGGACAATAGGAAAACCCTGAAGTCTGGAGTCCACAGGAATATTTGCATTAAATTAGTATGATGTAGGTCAGCCTTCCCCAACCCAGTGCCCTCCAGATGTTGGAATAGTACTTCTGCCATCCATAAGCACTGGAGGGCACATCTGGAGGGCACTAGGTTGGGGAAAGCTGACCTAAGGCATGTCACTAAACCAAAAGACAAATTTTTAAAATACCGAACCTTCACAAAGGTAACGAACTCTTCCACCTTGTCATTGGACATCATCAATTTTTTCTGCAGTACTTCGAGTGCCTGTTCACTTTGCTTTGCCAAGCCATGAAGTTGCTGGGAGGCAGTGGTTTCGAGTTCTGTCATGGCACATTCCGCCTCAGCCATTTTAGCTTCCAGATTGGCGAGTTTAAGCTCCTGAAATAAAGCCACATGAAAATGATACTGGTATACTTTTCACTCAAGAGCAAAATACCCTAAGGTGAGTCAATCAAGCCATGAGAGGGATTGCGAGTTTTGTGGATACATAGTGAGTCCACAAAGTCCATTGTGTCCCCTTTCTAGGAAGATTCACTGTAGGGACCACAACTTGGTTCCTTCACCCTTAGAGTGGGGATATTCTTAGTTCTTGTCTGATTTCATGAGGAGTTGGGATACTGCACAGTTAGAAGCTAGAGCAAGAACAAGAACATAAGTTAAAAACTGTATTCAGCTTCCTTTACCATGTTCATTGCTGTCTTCTTCCAGTGTCATATATCTATAAAGGAACCTTTGCTTGATTTGCTTTAGGTTACAACGATTTTGTACATTACTCTCTCCCAACGGAGCAACCTGCTACCCTCTCCCATGTCCCCACCATTCTTCCTCAGCTGTTTGGGGTCAAACAAACTCAGAGAAAGGATCTATGTATTGGTGTGTCGTACCTGGCTTAAACCTAAGTGCTGTTTCCTTTGGACTGTATCACACAGTTGTGGATTTTCTACCACCGAGTGCCTTGGGCTCAATGAAGCCATCGCTGTCCTAATATGGGCTCAGGGTACGTCCTGCCCATAATACAAATGTAGGGTTTTTGACCCAGTAGGAGGCAAGAGTAAGCTTTGAGTTCATACATGACCTTCATTCCATCTTTCTTTCCCTCTTTTCCTAGGTACCAACCCATAAGACAAGGTGAGGCAGCAAGATCCACAGAGGCAGCAGATATGGAATGCATTGCCCCCTGCTGCTGCTACCACTCCTTGGAGGCTGGGTCCGTGGACTTCTTAAGCCCCACCCAATGCCACCTCTGCAACGACCTTTTGCTCCTCCCATCCTTGCTCCCGATGTAGAATTTTATCCCCCCCCCCCCCGTTCCTGATATACATCTTCCCTTACCCATTCTCCCCTGGTGAGGGAGTGTCATTGTGCGGTTCACCACAGGTGCCAAAACGCCTTGGGCCAGCCCAACTAGGTAATAGGTAATAAGTAAGGTGGGACGCAGGTGGCGCTGTGGGTTAAACCGAACAGCCTAGGACTTGCCGATCAGAAGGTCGAGGTTCGAATCCCTGTGGCGGGGTGAGCTCCCATTGCTCTGTCCCTGCTCCTGCCAACCTAGCTGTTCAAAAGCACGTCAAAGTGCAAGTAGATAAATGGGTACCACTCCGGCGGGAAGGTAAACGGCGTTTCCGTGTGCTGCTCTGGTTCACCAGAAGCGGCTTAGTCATGCTGGCCACATGACCCGGAAGCTGTACGCCGGCTCCCTCGGCCAATAAAGCGAGATGAGCGCCGCAACCCCAGAGTCGGCCACGACTCAACCTAATGGTCAGGGGTCCCTTTACCTTTAAGGTGGGAACAGGAATAACACTTAAAACCTCTGTCTCTACCTAAGCTAAAAGAACAACATGAACAGAAAACCAATGGAGAGCCAAAGATATGCTTTCTACATAGAGCAGGGATGGGGAACCTATGGGCCTTCATATGTTGTTGGACAGCTGTAATTCCTGACGAGTCCACTTCTCCCCCAGCTTCCAAACATTGCATGTCGTTGGTGCTCTCCGGGGGGGGGGGAGGCATGGGGAACTTGGCACTGTGTGGTGCTGGGAAGCCCATCTGCCACTATTGTCATTGTGTTTGGGAGCCAGGAGAGCAGCAGTGCCTCCCACACCAGACCCTACAGGTTTCTCATCCCTGACCTAAGGATAATGATGGTGGGCACCACAGGAGCATGTTCACATATTCCCTGACTGCCCCAACCAGAAGTTTCAGTCCTTGCTTCTTGAATTGCGCAGAAAAAAGCAGCTCCGCTGAACCCATTTTAGGGTGCTACAAACAGGGGCATATTGAATTTCATTACCTAGGCTAATATCACAGAACATCATACTGTGATTCATTTAATTCATCTTCAAATAAGCATTTAGCCATTACATTCATATCTTGTAAAGGCTCCAAGTCCAAGAGAATAAAAACCACAGAGATACCGCGATGGGTAGAGCGAAAATGCAGAGTTGCTAACCTCACCACTCTTTTCCTTTTGGTAATAAACACTGTACATGAAAAGGTTAGGTAGAAATTAAATATTCTGTGTTTAATCCAAAACAATCTGTAACCATGTACCTTTTTGTCCAGCTCCTCCTTAGCTTTGCGATTCATCTGCTCATATTGTGCCTTTTCTTTTGTAGCTACATTAAGCCTTTGCTTTAGTGAATCAATCGATGTTTTTTTGTTTGAACAATCTTCCGTCAATGACTTTACCTGAAGTAACACCCAGAGAATAACTGTTATTAGGGGAAACATTTGCATCATTTCGAGGGGAAACCTAAAACCTTTTGCCAAAATAACAACTACGTTTAATTGTAAACATTTCTTTTGCCAGATTAGGTGAAAAGGCCGGCAGCTCTCTTTCAGCTGTTCCTGCAAGGACTGTATCCCATGGAAATCAATAGAACTTATTCACATAACTGGCTACAGAGCTCCAAGTTCGTAGTGATTACAAAATTCATAGCATTTAGCAAGTAGACAGATATAAGCATGCAGAAAGTATAGCTACATGGAGAATTAGTGCTTTCAGGTTTTGATGGAAACAAATATTAACCACACAACCCTTCTGTTAGTATCCAGCACCTATAGATTTTGTTTGGATCAGCCTTTCTCAAACAACTGTAAAGGAAATGTATTCAAGATCTATGCAATCTATGGTATGCAGATACTTTCTCTCCCCGAAATCAAAACATGCAAGATTTAATATCACAGCTCTTCAAAACATTGATTTTCTAAAACAGAAACAAAATCAAGGATTCATTTTGCACCTTCCTGGTGTGATTTCCTCTCAACCCCAACCCCCCTCTTTTTGGCTGATGATTTCTTAATGACATCTTATCTCTGACATGGAGGGCAAGAGAGTAGTTCTCTCTGGAACTGACAAGTGCTTAATGGCTGCCGGTGCAGGCTACTTTCAGAGCAACGCAGCCAGCGCCTGATTTTAAAGAGAATCAAAGTGGGGCTCGCCTCGAAAACTATTTCTGCTCTGAGGTTGTACAGTGTGAAGCCTCAGGGGTTCCTCCATGCGAGCCCTGTTTGCTGGGAATAAAAGGGTGCTGGGCAGATAGCGTAAGGAAGGCGCAATTTCACTTCTCGTCCCTTTAAGCATCTGCAAAATGCATTAAATATTTAGGGAGAAAACAACTTGCAGAATAGCATAAAATGGAATCATTAAATATATAACAGTGAAAGGGATAACATGTCACTGTTATTATAAAGCTAATTGAAATGTAATCTTTTCTTTCTGCTAGATGTTAGATAGAAAAAACACATATATTCCACATATCAGGTATCTGAGCTGCATTCTTTTGAAATTAACAAGCACAAGCAAAGCCAGATTCACTATATACCATATGTACACAGCAAACCTTTCATTCTCACATTAAATTATTTTACTGTTTAGATAGCACAAATGTGCTCTCTCTATGTATGAATGGAATTATCACGACTGCTGCAATTAATCAATGAAATCTGATAGCATTTCTAAGTGGATACAAATGCAACACTTTTTAAAAAACAAACAAACAAAACCCCACCAACGGTGTTAATATTTTGATTTTTGTATGTGATGCTCATTTTGGAGGAGGGGGATTAAACACACACAAAACATGACATACCTTTTCTTCAAGAGTTTGTAGTTTTTCATTAAAGCTTTTTTCTTTTTCCTGATTTGCTTTCATGCGCAGCTTCCAATCTTCTATTAAATTCCTTTTCATACTTAGGTCTCTCTCCATTCGAGAAATCCTTCAAATAAGGAGGAATGCAATATCCACAGAATTAGGAAACATTACTACTGTGTGCTTATTTTGAATAATTAAAATGTATGACTCTGATGAGTGCTAATCTTTGTACATTTTGCCAGTGCAAAGGAGTTGAAAATCATTCCATTTTTCTACACATATAAAGATACAACAGATAAATTGAAACTCTGTGGACTTCTGAATTGCAAGAACAACATTATTATGCCAGCAATGCAAATACACAGTACTTCCTACAGTTAATCATACTAAGGTGAGCATACAATTATGAGCAAAGGGAAAGCAGAATATTGCATTATTTTGGTGTAGGCTGACAAAGTGAAGAAGAGGAAGATTGTAATTTACTAAAGCATCAATTTAAAAGTGCAAATATGTGGACTGCCCAGCATGATTGTACACCTTTATTTAGGATGTAGAAAGCTTCATAACAATAAAAAGGAAGGAATTAAAATATGTCTGTGAGTAATATCTGTGGAAAATCAATACGCTGATTTCAAAGACAGCATTGCTTTCACACATAGCATCTCTGAAGGAAATGCAAACTTTTCCATAGCAAATCTGTGGCAAAGGAATTTTTAAAACTGCTGATTGGGTGATATGTGAGACAAACAGGATGCCTATTTCCTTATTACTTGAAACTGTTTTCTTATGGACACAATATTTTATCCAAATAAATCAAATCAGTATGTTGAATATACAGAATACATTGTTGTTGATATCATGTCACATAAAATCAGCAAGAAAACCATGGCATAATAAAAAAGGATAGAAGGAATTTACATTTGAATGGTCACCTAACAGTGTACTGGGAGCAATCGAGTAGATCACCTCCAGCAAAGCGCATTCAGTATTTACTATATAAAATAATGGTAGGGAACAGTCTTATCTAAAATCTAAAAAATGGAGGTGCTGGGTTCTTTAGCTGCATCTTAAGGCATTAATCAATGAAATATGCATTCCATGAATGTATTTTAAAGATACTCCCGTCTTAAAGGTGAAGGAACCACATCAATAAAATATTTTTTATTTCCAAGATCACACAGTAGTAGGCAGCAGGTTTACTCACTTGCAGGTGTTTCTGTGACTTTAATATCTGACTAGATAATCAATCTACAAATCTATAGTATGCTCTTCTGGAATAAACCAGCATAGTTAAAATACAGTGTTATGTATGCAAAATAAATGAGATGTGATTTTCAAAGTTAATGTTTTTCAGAGTTAAAACTGCAATCCTATAATAAACACTTACCTGGGAGTCAGCCCTACTGAATACAATGGGATGTATTTCTGAGTAAACAGGAATAGGGTTGCAGAGTTAACAAACATAAAAATGAATAAGCCTAACTGCCCTTTTGCACCTTTTACAGATGTAAAACTGGGGATTTAATCCTGTTTAAGCATCTAAACCTTGACTTGTCTTTAAGCCCTTAGGCATTTGTATTTGAAAGATTGCTTTTAGCTACGGTGAGGCAATCATTTAGATTTACATCAAGGGATAAGCAAGCCCGCTCTGCAATCTGAAATGTGACTGTTGATACTCTTTTTGCTATACAGAAATTATAGTCAGTTAACAACTCATCAGTTTTTGTCTTTTGCTTTTAAAGTCATCAGCATGGACTGCTGCAATAGTTTGAAATAGGCATCATAAAGAAAAAAAGAAACTGGATAGAAAATATCCCTTCCAGAAAAATGTCTCTACTTGATCCAAAATTATGTTAAGTAATTACATTTCTGCCACTGGGGGGAACCAGACACAATGGAGAAGCAAAGTGAACCTACTTTTCCTGTAGTTCCCGCATCTGTTCTTCTTTTCGCTGGACTTCATATTTCAAAGATTTAATGGTTGATGACTGTTTAGTGATTTCATTATTTGCATTCTAGATTGAATAAAATATTTATTAAAGCCTCAATAGCGTATATTTAGAATTATCGAAAATATAACTCATAATGATCTTGTTTCAAACAAAAAAAAAATTACTGTATAATAGTTTATAGTCTATTTTGATCACTATTAAACAATCATTAGTGTACATCACAGCACAAAAGAATATCTCTTACAGCTTTTGTGCTTAGAAATTCTGCCCTTTAGAAACACTTTGCTAATGTTTCACACTGCTGACTTTATAACCACTAAATGGTTATTTATCAGGGCCAGCCCAGAGGTAGATACATCCCGTCTTATTTGGCAGAAAAAATATTAAACTCTTACGATCGGCTTACAGAAATTTTCCATCAATTGTGTTTCCTCAAAGGATAGGCTTGGGAAACAAAAGGCATATGTCTGAGAGACCTGTGCTTCTTCTCGGTCTTTTGATCTCCAAGATTTGCATGAGAGCTATGAGAAACATTACGTAGGAGCAGGAGTTGACCATATAGATTTTTGGTCTGTTGTCCCATGTCCTCCTTAGGAGTAGTCACACAGGACACCAGCATCTGGTTCACTTCCTCTACTGTTACTATTTTCACCACCAACACATCAGAATTTTAGCAGCCTAAACAAGGATGTCCATAGACCTTGTCTTGTCTATGTATACTACTCGGAAGTAGACAGCACAACTCACTGTACAGAGATGATCATACGGCCTTAAATCAGTTATTTTAGGCAATTCTGGGGGGAAAGGGAATGTCGCAAAAAGAAACCTCTCAGCCGTTTGAAATAATCCTACCATATTTTCCAGAGTGATCAACAGCTAAAATTGGTGGCATGGAACTGCAACAATTAACTTTCATTTCAGAGTATTTCAGAGTAAACGGCATTCTCTTCTCCTCCACCTTTCGATGCAGAAGTGGGAGATGAATTCACCGTAGGTGTGCATTCCTATTTGCAAGTTCAGCCCTTGTTTTGGCCTGGGGAATTTACACATTAGGTGTAAAACTGTGAGCGAAGAGATGGGATAGGCAGTAAAGCCAAACTCTGCTGGAATGTCTCCTGCTCATTGCAGCCTTCTAACTCCCATTAACATTAATGGGAGCCTTGCACATAGTATTCTTCCCCTCAAGGGAAGTATAGACTCTGATGGGTAGAGTATGGGGTAAACTGCAGTTATATTGAGCAGCCTCTTCTGTACTGCTACACCCTTTTACTCACTGGCTTAAAAATAAAATGATAGTTGTTCCTCTAATTAAAATCCAATAATACTGGCAACCCACAGTGCCTTGAAATTCCAACATTTTCTCATGGCAGGGACTATAACGATCCTGTTTTAACATTCATATAATGAAATAAAAATTAAAAGCAGGTTTGCGAAGGATTCTAACGCAACTTGGTAAAGCATGCCAGGAAGTTGAACCTATAATTACTTATTTCTTTTTTTAAAAAAAATTAAGGCTGGCTCTGCATGTTCATAAACACAATCATATTGTAAGGGATGAAAAATAATGTCTAGTTTATACTCCTGAGCCACAAAAAGAATGCAAGTCATAATTCTTGCGTTACAGCGCACTTCAACAGGAGCTTTCTTTGGGTAAGGAAAAAGATTTTTCAGAACAGAGCTGCAGTCATTTATTACATTTACCAAAAAAAAAAAAAAAAAGGTGGGGGGGAGGGGGAAGTGAAATGTTTTCATGTGGTCAAAGCATGCCTAGGATTCCAGCAGTTCTGCATTGGGCATGTCACCCCAACCTGAAATATATGAAGTTTAACCTGAGAATAGTTAAAATGATAGATGGCAGCAGAATAATAACTGAAGTTCCTTAGGCCAACTTGTGCAGCATGACCTTCAGAGGCGTTTACATGTGCCAAGTGAAAGTGGACACTTGTGTGGAACGGGGGCCTCTGCAAAGAGCTACACAGCAGCGCTTGTGTCCAAGGGGGAAAGTCACCACTTCCTGTGGAAAACAACGCTGCAAAAAAGGGGAAAGGAAATGAAGCAAATCTCTTCCAGCCGTGATTGGGTAGGAGTGTTAAGATGCAGGAAGCCTGGTTCTCAAAAACCACTTATTGTGTGGTTAGACTTTGGAATTTGGAAAGGGGGGGGGGGAGAGATACACGAATAAGGTACAATCTCGGACTATTTATCCTAAACCTTGCAGGGAAAACTGAGACGCGTGCACAAATGATGATGGTTTTATAACAGGTTCCCAAGAAGTCAGATGCATCGTATAAGTTTATTGCGTTGCTAATAGCTTTCTTAAAATTCTCTTTGCTAAAGTTGTTGGGACAATGCAGGACACACTGAGGGGTGTATTAAGAAGCCACACGGTTAAAACTTTGATATGTGGGTAGCTGTAGCAAATCACCATGTTGTGTTTTTCCATACTGCAGCAAGCTTCCAGGTGTATCCCTTGTAACTGCTTGAAAAGCAAGGCAGTCTTATGAACAATAGGCTATACTATTGGTACAGTGTGGTACAGTGGTACAGTGTGGTACAGTGGTGCCTCGCAAGACGAAATTAATCCGTTCCGCGAGTCTCTTCGTCTAGCAGTTTTTTCGTCTTGCGAAGCAACCCTATTAGCGGCTTAGCGCTATTAGCGATTTAGCGGCTATAAAAGGCTTAGCGGCTATTAAAGGCTTAGCGGCTTAGCGGCTTAAAGGCTATTAGCGGCTTAGCGGCTTAGAAAAAGGGGGGGAAAGCGAAAAAAAATCGGAACACTCGCAAGACGTTTTCGTCTTGCAAAGCAAGCCCATAGGGAAAATCGTCTTGCGAAGCAGCTCAAAAACGGAAAACCCTTTCGTCTAGCGGGTTTTCCATCTTGCATTGCATTCCTCTTGTGGGGCACCACTGTATAAGGATCAGAGTGATAGACTAGGACTGGGGAAACTCCGGTTCAATTCCCAACTCAGCCATGAACCTTACTGGTTGATTTGGCATCAGTCAGCATCTCTCAAACCAGCCTACCTCCTAGGGTTGTGGTGAGGATTTTTATTTATTTATTTATTTTTTTGGAAGGGGAGACAAAATATATGCTGCCTTGAGTGAACTGAAGGAAAGGCAGGATATAAATGCAATAAATAATAAAACAATGTTGACCTTGGAAAAGCACTGGGATACTTGATTAGGGTTTTCATGAGTAAGTACTGAGAGACTAACGTAGGGTTCCACTAAAATCTGCTTAACTAAATCAGGAATTAGATTCAAGTAGGTAGCCGTGTTGGTCTGACGCAGTCAATATATATACAGTGGTACCTTGGGTTACATACGCTTCAAGTTACAGACTCTGCTAACCCAGAAATAGTGCTTCAGGTTATGAACTTTGCTTCAGGATGAGAACAGAAATCGTGCTCCAGCAGCGCAGCGGCAGCAGGAGGCCCCATTAGGTAAAGTGGTGCTTCAGGTTAAGAACAGTTTCAGGTTAAGAACGGACCTCCGGAACGAATTAAGTACTTAACCCGAGGTGTGTGTGTGTGTGTGTGTGTGTGTGTGTGTGTGTAGTCCAGTAGCATCTTAGAGACCAACTAAGTTTGTTCTTGGTATAAGCTTTCATATCTGAAGAAGTGTGCATGCACACGAACGCTTATACCAAGAACAAACTTGTTTTAATTTTTTATATAAATCAGGAATGCCATTGCACAGTGCTATGAAGGTTAATTTGGCTCCAATTAAATATTTCATTATCCGCCATCCATGAGATAGGAAAATAACATACAAAAATTCACTACTTTGAAATAGTCTGTCCACAAAGATGAAACCATGGGCTTTCCCTCCACCCTACCCCAGGGTTTTTCCTTTTACCAAGAGGAGTCGTCTTGCTCTATCTGAATCTGAATTTTAGTATGTTATTTTCTGAGACCTGTGCATAGTACGGAAGCACTTCTGTGGCCGTCTGGTGCTGGGCTCCTCACCCCTCTCCCTCCCTGCCTTTTGATCAGCACTGGGAAGACAAGAACTTTGTCCTGCCTGCCCTGCCAACGGCTACTGGGGATAGTCTAGGTCCTATTGGAATCCAGCTCACATGAGCCAGCAAGGACAACAGTCAGAGATTATCAGAGCTGCAGTGCAACAACAGTATGGGAGGGGCACCGTGTTGGTTACTCCTAGCCTATCCAATTCCAGCTATTCCACAATCTCATCTTGTAGCTGCTAATACAATGCCTATTCCATGTCGCTATCAATATTCAAATATCACAAAACCTTCAGCCTGCATGTACTCTTCCTTTCTGTTTCTCAAACAAGTGCACTCTATGTACTTTTTGATATTGCCAATGTTTCCATTAAGATTAACCTCCATACTGCAATTCTAACTCCCTCCAAGAAGTCAGGGATGCAAAATAATCATTGTGATAAATGTGATTGGTGGAGTCATGCTGGTTTTTTAAATGTTCACCAATACTGTTGAAAGTCGATAGCATTTTCCAATTAGGCTTGAGGCTTTCCCAGAAACATTAGAAAGACTTTCAGACAGGTGTTCCAGAAAGGAAGAAGTTTCTGGTAGTGAACAGCAACAGAGGGTTGAAGAGAATATGACTACAGGGACCTCTTTCTCCTAGATTATATTTTCATACTGTCGCAAAATGCAAGGAGGTCACTATCCTTTCAAACTGCCATAATAGTGATTTATATCCTTCATAGGACACACCCACCCAGTGAATATAGCAATTTTAAATCTCACTTCTTATACTGTAAGGACTGGAATCATATGATTTGTCTTAAACACAGCCTAACACTTTCAACAAGCCAGATTTAATTATAGTCCTGAATCTGATTTATTTTCTCTAATCTTTGAACAGATGAAGCGAGCCAGTTCAATTTCATCTGACTGAATGTTAAGTTATTCTTATTTAATTATGGTTGTGTAACCATCATTTAATAGCACATTTACCTAAGCCGCAAGATGCATTTTATTTTTGGTCTTTCAGCGCTTGATACTCTCTTTAGGACATAAAAGTGCAAATTTCATAATAATTTCATAACGTGGACTGTCACCTTCAGTTTACACTGCAGCTGCTTCATTTCCAAATCTACATTCTTTAATGGAGTTGCTGGTGTCATTCCAGTAGGGCCAGATGTCACAGGAGACAGACCCTCTCTCACTTTCATAGACTGGGTCAGGTGGTCCAACTTCCCTTGTAAATCTGATTTTTCTCGCTGCAACTCAGTCAGGTTGGATGTCAGTGTCTGTTTTCCAAAGAAAGTAATAATAGCGACAGTTGTGTTCAATATGCAATAGAGACCAACGTGCTATATAATTTTACAGTTTAGCATTACGAAACACAACATATGCACCATGCATTGTCCAAATTGCAAATGGGTTGGCTGATTTCACTGGTTGCAAAACAGACACAACCATATTAAAGAGGAAGAGAGAAAGGAGACAGACTGCCTTTAGTGAAATTTGCCCATCAAAGGGGAGAGGAAAATGATGCTTTAAAGAATAGTTAATACTGTTCCCCAGTGCCACTGATATTCCTTGTGATGTGTACGTGAAAACAGTGAAATATTCTCAGATTTCACTTTATGTAGGAAATGTGGATTGAATGTAATGGCCGCTGGAATAAGTTCACATGAATATTCTATTGACAAATGCTATGGAGCAGTGTGCTTTGACTTATTAGGTTTGTAGGACTTGTGGAGGTTAAAGCAAAATAGACCATATGCACTGCAGAACTTCTGTTTGGCTGGTCTTTATGTTGTTGCTTCTTCCGTTCCTCATGTACACACAAGAGCCAGGAAACCACAAATTCCATAACCTTGACCCTGGGGCTGATGTACTTAACTGGTAAAAGCCAAGCTGGAGCACGACAAGATAGCAGATGTTAGTTGTTTATTCCACTGGGTAGGTCTTACCACCCAACACTGCAGCCAAAATTCTTCTCATTTAGCAACATAAATGTTAAGTCCAATTAGCAGATGAGGCTTGTTAGGGATTTAGTTCATATGAATAGCAAGCAAATAAACTATTTCAGTCTTACTGAACTTGACTGACAACGGATCAGGAGCATTTATGCGATGTGAAATGGTGCTGCAGCGTGCGTCTTAAAATGGTAAAATGAAGTATTCAGTATTTACCTTAATTTTGCTATGCTGTGGAATATAGGAACATGTTTTATTCTGTAATAGCTGGAATAATCTTTTACCAGACTGTAGTCAGCAGAAAGCCACCAAGCTTTTAATGGCATAACAGCCGAAGGCTCCTTAAGAGCTCAACAATAGTACTATTTTAATATTCCAAAGATGCTTATAATATGGTAGTTTAACATAAGGAACAATTAGACAAAATGGTATTGCAATCTCTCAGAGGAGCAAAAAACTTCCCTTGTGAAGACTCCCAATTAGACACTGCAAAAGATGCTACCATTTAAAACAGCTAGCTGTAGCTACTTTATATTTTGTACTGAAATAAGGAGATAAGAAACAGATACACTATAATGTTAATCTGAAGGTAGAAGGCAGGAAATAGAAGAAAGGACTTAGGAGGCATTCACAAAAGCAAAGAATGTAGACAGGAAAAGGGAACATAAAAAAAAGAAGTGGAAGGAAATATTGGGGCGTTATTAAAACAGACAATGAGCTGCCCCAGAGAAAAATTGGGAGGCAGTGGGTTTGCCCAACATTTATTTTCTCCACAGGTCGGAGCGAAACAATACAAACTGAAAGCCTTTGCAGATGACCTAGTCTTGACAGTACAGGAGCCAGTATCTAGTACAAAAAGAGTTTTGGAACTTATTTTGGAGTTTGGTCGGGTGGCGGGATTTAAGTTAAACAAACAAAAAACCAAGGTTTTGGTCAAAAATCTGACACCTACAGAGATAGAGGAGTATCAGAAAGAGACAGAGCTAAGTGTGGTTAAAAAAGTGAAATACCTGGGGGTATACTTGTCCACCAAAAATTTAAACCTTTTTAAAGATAACTATGAAAAATGTTGGTTGGAAATTAAAAAAGACTTGGATATTTGGTCAAGATTGAAACTTACCTTGTCAGGCCGAATCGCAGCTATAAAGATGTGTGTTTTGCCTAAAATGCTATTTTTATTTCAGACCCTTCAGGTCGTGGACAGAATGGAATGTTTTGGAAAATGGCAGAAGGATATTTCTAAGTTTGTCTGGCAGGGCAAAAAGCCCCGAATAAAATTTAAAATACTAACCGACTCAAAAGAAAGAGGGGGGTTTGCCCTGCCGGACCTAAGGTTGTACTATGAAGCTGCAGCCTTCTGCTGGTTGAAGGATTGGTTCCTGTTGGAAAACACCGATGTCCTAGATCTGGAAGGGTTTGATAATGTGTATGGTTGGCATGCATACTTGTGGTATGACAAGGCGAAGGTTCATAAATTGTTTAAAAATCATATTGTCAGAAAATCAATTTTTGCCGTCTGGATGAAGTACAAGGATTTATTAGAAAGCAAGACCCCGAGGTGGCTATCACCTGTGGAAGCCAAGATTTCTAAAAAAAAGCCCAATATGGAGGCCTACTGGCCAAAGTATTGGGAACTGATTGAAAGAGTTGGAGATAACTGGAAGCTCCAAAGCCAGGACAAATTAAAAGGTAAGGTGCGAGATTGGCTACATTATGCTCAAATTCAAGAGGTATTTAAAATGGACAGAAAAGTGGGTTTCCAGTTGGATAAATCGAAACTGGAGACGGAGCTGCTAGAACCAAAGACTAAGGTACTTTCGAGGATGTATGACTTGCTGCTTAAATGGAACACACAGGATGAGACAGTTAAATCTGCTATGATAAAATGGGCACAGGATGTGGGACACAACATTATGTCTGAAGACTGGGAAAGGTTATGGAACACCGGTATGAAATTCACGGCATGTAGTGCCTTGAAAGAGAACATTATGAAAATGGTATACCGGTGGTACATGACTCCAGTCAAGTTGGCTAAAATATATCATCTTTCTGATAATAAGTGTTGGAAATGCAAGGAGGCAGAAGGGACATTCTTTCACCTCTGGTGGACCTGCCCGAAAGTAAAGGCCTTTTGGGAAATCATATATAATGAGCTGAAAAAGGTATTTAGATATACCTTCTCTAAGAAACCAGAGGCCTTTCTCTTGGGCATGGTGGACCGGAAGGTGCCAAAGAAGGACAGAACCTTGTTTATGTATGCAACCACAGCAGCAAGGATTCTCATCGCTAAGTTCTGGAAAACACCAGATTTACCCACACTGGAGGACTGGCAGACGCAGTTGATGGACTACATGGAGTTGGCAGAAATGACTGGCAGAATCCGAGATCTGAGCGAAGAAACTATGGAGGAGGACTGGAAAAAATTTAAGGACTATTTGCAAAAACATTATAAGTTGTTTGAATGTTAAGATAGCGCACGATTAAGAAATGTTATGTTTCCGCAATTTATTTCAAGAAATGATAAAGTAAGTATTGATAGAAAAAACGAGAAATATTTGAAACAAATTATTATGTTTATTAAGTATGTCAAAACTAAATTACAATTTTTTGAAATTGGTAACATAATACATTTAAAGGTATAATAAGATGGGAAACAAGATAACAAATTGCTGAACTGGCTAGAACAATGAATGCAATGCTGAGAGGATGCGAGGAGGTCCAAAAGTGAATTGCTGAAAGATGTTAAGGAAAGTTTCATAACATTTTTTCTTGTTTTTATTTTTCCTTATATATATATATAAAAAATGTTTCTTGTATGTTGCCATGTAAACAAATTTGTTAATCTATGAAAAGAAACGCAATAAAAAATCTTTATAAAAAAAAAAAAAACATTTATTTTCTCCACAAAGCCTTAAGACTCATGTATTAATTTCTTGCTCCTTTTCACTGATGTCTTCACTAAATTTGCCATGTCTCTCGCTTTAAAACATCAGGACACCTGATAATGTTCATATTTTATCATTTAAATCATTTGTGTGTGCGCATGTGTGTATATCTCCTGTTCTCTACTACTGAACCTGAAAGACTAGAAGAAGATGGGGAATCACGGGGCTCGTTTAAAATAGGGCAGTGCTTTCTTTTGAGCTGAATAATTTTACTGTGGGGTTGATGGAGATATGTGTACAATATATGATCAACATAATATGTCTGGTGTCAGACGTGTTGTGCCGGCTGGGGTACTTTGCTCACCTTCGGTCCCCACCCTCATTCAGCTCTCTCACCTGTGGCTCCTAGAAGCTGTCAGCATGTGACAGCAGCCACACACACCGGGAATGGCTTCAGCAGGCTGCCTAACCCAGGTGAAGGTAGCTGATGGGTCTCAAACCCTCAGTGAGTTAGGGACTTCCCCTGCATGCAAAGATAGGGTCCGGTTGATTGACCCATAGTGGGTCTAACAGCACATGCTGTAGAGGGAAGTGAGTAGCAGATGGCACTCATCAACAAGGAAAGGGAGCCCATCTAGGAGAAGGAAAACCCTGATCCTAAACCTCTCTGCCTTGTGGGATATCTTCAAAAGAAGAAAAGGCAAATGAGTAAACCCTACACAAATTTGGAGTGGAGTCACTAAGACTGTTGCATGACACTTTGTACGCCTCCTTCCAGCAACTCCTTCAGCCAAGCTGGTGCCAAACGTATTGTTCTGCTTTCCTTTGAACCACATCAGTGAGGCAGAGATGGGGGTCTTGTCATTGGGCAGCCTAGAATCTCCATACACAATGCCCTGGCTTGAGCCCTGGTGGGTCACTTCAGTGCTGCTAACACAGTA
This sequence comes from Podarcis bocagei, assembly GCF_964188305.1. NCBI lineage: Eukaryota > Metazoa > Chordata > Lepidosauria > Squamata > Lacertidae > Podarcis > Podarcis bocagei. The sequence goes on from NC_138143.1 coordinate 16,647,849, forward strand.
GTTTGACTTCACCCCCCGAGGCACACTCTCAAGACAGATGGATTCCAACAACAATTCACACTCTATTTTACTTTGTATGATCCTGTGTATATGATATACACCATGTTGGCTGGAGTCGATAGGAGCTGTAGTCTGGGGGCACCAGGTTGGAGAAGGGTAGCATACACATAATTATGTTGAAAGCAACGAAGACATTAACTATCAATTGTAAAAGAAACCAACTTTTCCCTAAAAGCTTTAAGCAAAAAACCCACAACTGTTTAATATGAGACTGAAAAACACTGAAACATAACCTATACTCTAGTCACCCCAAAAGCCTCTCCAAACGTCAAGACCCTAATTTACTTATTGACACAATCAGTGGCCCAGATCCATCAAAGTGAGTCTCAACAAGGCTTCTTCAACCTTGGGTCTAAACATGTGCTTGGACCAGAACCCCAGCTATCGCTAATAATTTTGGCTGGAGCTGATGGGAGGTCCACATGCTCCTCTGAGAACCACTGAATACATCTTATTAATTATGTCCTTGTACCAAGTTCCAAAGCTAGGGGAGCAAAGAGAAGTAGTGTCGTAGGCTGTTCTCCAGTATGAAAGTGCTCTTCCAGAGCATACAACCTACTTGTCTAAGCTAGCCTTCACAGCTCAAGAGTCAAGAAAGCTTGGGGAAACTTCATTGCATTTGAATATATTTTATTATGTTCTGATGGATGGTGTTTGCTTTTGTAATCTGCTCTGAGCCTTTGAGAAAGGATAGCTTGTAGATCTAGAATCACAGAGTTGAGGTGCCTTCTGTTCAGATCTGTCACTCTAGATCTAGTCTTCCCTATCTCAAGGGTTCTGGATAGGTAACAAAAGCACCTTCCAGAAGAATTGGAACTAAATATATAAATAGCTATCGATTTATAGTAAAAATGATCTTCATGTCTACCCTATTTATATAAACTTGTAATAGCATTAAAATAGACCTTTCATATAGTACATACCTTGGGAATACTCTTTTAGGTCATGTTATAATTTAGATTAGACAAAGAAAGGACTGGCACGTTAGTATTAAAAACATAGTAGGGGTGGTAGCTGAGGGCTTCTGCTTAATCAAGATAATCAAGATACACTTCTTTGCTGATCTGATGAACTCAGTAGATAATAGCAAAAGCCAGCAGATGTATGGATAAGCTGACTGAAGTTAGTGTAAACAGCATGTATTATTCCAAAAACTCTCTAGGTAACTGGCAGCAGGTTAGGATAGCAGCTGTAGACAAAAAACCATCCAAATTCTTTTCTGTAGATATACTTTTAATAGTGATCCTCAGAGGATTTTAATTACCTGTGTGTGTGTTTTATATTGTCCAGGAGCAACAGCAAAACCATAATTAAGGTACTAGAATTTAAATTGGAGACAGTGATATTATTAAGTAAAATGCCTTAAAAACTGACTCGATGCAGTAATGCTTTGTAAAAAGCTTCTGCATAACCGAGTATGTCTGTAGGGTTTTCTTGTAGATCAGCCTTTCCTCTAAGCTCTCAAATAAACTATTTTACCAAAGGCTTCACCCCGAGAAGGCAGGCTTTAGTTTTGAATCATATCTTTGTGTAGTAGATTACACTGCTGTTATATCATGTTCTAAGAAACGTTGGAGAAAAATAATTTAACCAAATGCCACATTCTGCGTCATGCACCCCTATTCTGACATCTTTATGAAAATAATTGTCTGAAATGGAAAATTGTAGGTTGTTTTTTTTTAAAGAACATAAGAAAAGCTCTGCTTGGATCAGCCAAAGCAAAGGCCTGTCTGGTCTTGCAGTCACAGTGGCCAGTCAGATACCCATGGAAAGCCCACAAGCAGAATCTGAGTTTGTGTCATGTGGTCCTGGTCCAACCATTTAGGCTCAGGACCACAATACCCCAAGGACCGCCTCTCTCCATATGAACCTACTCGGACCCCGAGATCCATCATTTGAGGCCCTTCTTCGTGTGCCACCTCCACGAGAGGCCCAGAAGGTCTGGCAACACAAGAACAGGCTTTTTCTGCAGTGGCTCCCCATTTATGGAATGCTCTCCCCAGGGAGGCTCGCCGGGTGCCTTCATTATACACCTTCAGGAACAAGGCAAAACGTTCCTCTTTAACCAGGCCTTTGGCTGGTTGACATCCAATCCCCTTTTAAAATGTGTTGTGGAGGGGGGATTATTGGGTTGTTGTTTTCGTTTTTATTATGTATTTTGCGTTTTTATACTGTGATTTTATGTTGTATACCATGTGTGGGAATAGGACAGTATACAAATAATAAACACAAAAATTTATGCTTTAGTCTCATTGAAACTAATGAAATAAACCACCCAAACCACATAAGCTATCCAGAGGGCACTATGCTGCCTACCCCTGCTCTAAGGTATGTTTGATCTTTACAATGATAATACATTTACCAACACACTAAAAGCAATGTATTACAGGGAGAGTTCGGGGAGGTCATTGCACCTAAGTTTTTATTTGATCAAAGCGCTCCATCTGTAGTTGTAGCCTCCAGCATTATGCGACTGAAAGCACAACGCTCCCCTTCAAAACATTTAGCTACCTTAGTGTATGTTATGAAATTCCCATCAACATCTGAGCATATTCCAATGCTGAGAGTGTAATTTCTCTGGTCATTCGATTTTCCTCCAGAGATTATCCTACTGACTCCTCCAGCATCACTTATACCCAGTCCTCTCTTTTTTTTATATAAAATTTTTATTGGGGTTTTCTCATTTTTTAAGACAAACACACAGAAACATAAACATCAACATTACACACAAATAACACATATAATTTCAAAATCTTATTTTCTTAACCACTTTCCCGGACTTCCCCCACCTCCCCTTCTTGCATCCCCATTCAAAATATAGCCCAGCAAGTTCTTTGTACCCAAATTAGTCCCTTATTAATATTTTACTTAAATCATCTTAATTAACCGTTTTCAAACTTCTATACCTCTTTTTAATACCCACATCACCCCTTTTTCTAAGATCGATCCACATTCCCTTTCACGAAATTCCCAATTATTAGAGTATTTACAAAAAATCTTAACAAATAAAAGCATATACTTGTAACCCTTTAGATTCTAAGGCTCTTCCCCCCCCTCCCCCGGTTTTGATCCCTAAAAAATTGTCCTTCTATCTAACAGTTCTCAGCCTGGATCTATCACATCCGAGGCCTTTAAATCTCTTTCAGTCCCTTTCAGCCGGTTTTGTTGATTGTCCTTTATGTTGAACATCCGATCTCGGAGCATCTTTGACCCAAAAGGGTCCAAATTTTTTCCAACCAGTCCTCCATGTTCAAAAGAAGAGTCCAGATCTTGCTTCTTATTCTTTCCAAGTCTAAATATCCCAAATGTCTCAAACGATCCAATTTTCACCTTAGCCAAATTTGTAATCCATAAGTCTTCCGGACTCCCCATGGGGGAAAATCCCCACTCTTCATTCTCATTTTCAAACCAAATTTTTGACATCCGAACTTTATCTTCCATAAATCCTGACCTTAGAGGCCTCTGGTTGTCCTTTTTCATTTGCATCATTTCTGCTCCTTCTTCACATTCCTCCAAAACAGCACATATATCTTGCTTCCCAGCTGTAGATTCTTCCTGAGTCAAGTCCACCACTTCAGCAGAGTTGTTTATTTTAAAATTCAAGATTGTCAGATTCGTAGCCATAACAAAACTCTGCTCTTGCAGCTTTCCCAGAAGTTCAAAGACCCTATCCAACTCTGCTTGTAATTTTCCATCTGCAGCCATTGTAATGTCCCAAATCCCCTCTAGAGGGATTTTGGTTACTAAGTGTTCTTTTTCCAACAATCCGGATATTTTGTTATTATTGCCACTCTAATTTTAAAAGCTTACAGTCCAATGTAACAAAAATAACCGACACAAATAACAAAAAACAGAATTTCTTGACTTTGACAGCTCAGTTGACAGCTGTCAAACTCTGTTAATATCTTCACAGGCTCCCTCGCGGGTCGCTCCCGGATCCGGGGGGGGGGGGGGGTTACACTTCAACTCTAAAGATCAGTTCAAATCCTCCAGCGATAAACTTACAAGACCAAATCGTGAAATTAAGAATTTTATCTCAAAAGGAGAAAGACAGTCTCTCGATCTTAGTTGTTTAATTCTTGCTTTAGATTGCCTGCAAGGGGGGGGGGAGGCGGACTTCCTTTTGACACCTCCCCCGTCGTACCGATTTCAATTAGAAAGAATTTTTAATTCCAAATTCCGTATTACTCACGGGTTGTTGCATTTTGAGTCCAAATGTTCAAGGAAAAAAGTCAGCGCTTTCCGGCTATGGCTCGCGGCTACACTCCACTGAAGTAGCGGTCTACTCACAGCACCGCGCCACTCTCCGTACCCTCTCCAAAGCCTTTAAAAAGGCTTCTTTGTGGGTCGGGGGGCGCAAATGGTGCCCACCGAGTCACCAGGTCCACAGGCATCCGCGCCTGTGGTTTCTGAGGGTCCCCGCGTCGTCGCCGCGGCAGGACCCGTCCTCAGTAGAGCCGATTCCCTCCGGAGCTCGGAGAGAATCCGCCATTGACCGATCGCGCTAACCCGGAAGTCTATACCCAGTCCTCTCTAGTTGACATCGCAGCTCGGATCATCTGTGCGAAGGGAATGCCAAAGAGGAACTGAGAGACTGAAAGTAGTTTTTATGGGGACAGGAAGGATGCAAGGCAGGCTGGAATGGCTAAGTGTTGCGGCAGTTATAAATTTATACAGAACTCTGCAAAATTATAGCACCAAATGGGACTAGGTAAGTATACCCATGGTCTTCTATTTCTTGCAGATTTGGAGCTTCATATAGGTAAAATATTTATGAAAAACATATGGGACATCAGGCCACTACTGCCTTCAGATAAGAGGCTATAATAATTTAATAACTTGGAATTCCAAGATACATATTATTTTTCATGCAAGCAAAGGAAAGAAAGGAAGTCTTTCTTCTACCACATAACTACATGGAGAAAAATGGAAATGAGAAATGGCCACCTTGTCAGATAAGACGGACAGAGCAGGGAGGGAAATAATATCCTTAGTTGCTCAGTTTCGTAAGAGCTGCCAAGATTACACATTTATAAACTATTTCCAGATAGTTACTGAAAGATAACAGTGTATTTCGCAAAATGTCAAGCAAATGAAGGTAATGCAGAGGACTTTTTAACGAGTACTTTAGCTAGTTGCTAGACTTCATCAGCCTTTAGAGACCATTAAGTACCCTTTGGTTAATTGGCCAGTGGTAGATTAATCTTTTATTCCAGCAGCACTGTTTTAACACCCCTTGCACTCTGTCAGAGTAGCAGCTGAATGACAAAATAATATTGTGCATTAATAATAAGCAGAAAAGTTAAATTAACATTTCATATTTCATATGCCATACCTGTATGTCAGCGAGAGAAAAACTTTATTTTCAAGTCCCTGACATTCAACTCTTTTTTTAAAGCAATCCAATGTTGACATCTCATTGAGTTGAATCTTCCTAATTACTGCTAATTGCCTATCAAGATTTTGCTCCCCTTGAAGTTCAGTTGTCTAGTATAAATGAACACTGCTCTGGCGCATGCTGCATAGACAGCCATGACACTTGAGGTGTGCAACATTATTATGAGGTCATACTAAATATGGTTTGCAATTAACAAAGCAGCTTTTAAAGATGCTTAAAGGTACCGAAAATGCCAATCTCTAATGAAGTGTTTAAACTACATCCCAACAGAGAAATAGAGGTATGTTCCTGTTGATAATACTGCTTTTTGCCTTAAAAAATAATAATAATTTGTAAGTATTTTTTCCTGCCAATGGGATTCACACTGTAGTTTCAGTTCAAAAGATCACACTAACACGTTTTAAGGAAGATTTTGCAAACTTTCACCTCACGTGCGGAAATTAAATGCTGAAACTTATGACAAATTCTGTTATTATTATGTTCTTATATATAATAAAAGTCTCAATTTGGCAACACATCAAGAAATGTGTTAAGCAGGCCACCAACTGAAGATGACCCATCTAAAGAAGTCATCCATTAAGAAAATAATCCTGAAATTATCTCTCAAAGCGTCTCCTCTCTCTCCCTGCTTTTCAAATAGGGCCAAATCAAGTTCTTGATTGTAGCTTCATACATTAGGGCACTGAAGGGAAGTTTAGGAATGGCAGAGCGAACTAATGTATGGCATTAATACCTTTATGTATGTTCCACGATTGTGCAAACTTGTAGTTTTAAAAATCAAAACACCGTGTGTACACTTCCTATGAACTGCTAGCTTCTGAGTGTTAGCAGAAAGGAACATCAATAAACTAACTAACAAACTAATTAATGTAATAAAACTAATTGTAAGTTGCTGATTACCAGAGATAAATATAAATTAAACCAGTATCCCACAGAGCTAGAATTCTTTCAGATGAATTGGGCCAATGAATTCATCATAGCTACTGTGAACTGTTTACTTGAATGCGGCACAAGGCTCTTCTGCTCCTTTTAAGAGGGCATTTCGGTAGTGGTGCCCACCCTGTGGAATGCCCTCCCATCAGATGTCAAGGAAATAAAACAACAATCTTTTAGAAGACATCTGAAGGCAGCCCTGTTTAGGGAAGTTTTTAATGTTTGATGTCTTATTGTGCTTTTAATTCTGTTGGGAGCTGCTCAGAGTAACTGGGTAAACCCAGCCAGATGGGCAGGGTATAAATAATAAATTTTATTATTATTATTATTATTATTATTATTATTATTATTATTATTATTATTATTTAGAATTTATATAAGCATATAAATCTGGCTATAGACATTATTGTATTTATCTATTGCATACATTTCCTGTAATCCAAGTACAGGCAACCCCCAAATTATGCAGGGGTTGCGTTCTGGGTGATCATGTGTGATCATGCCCACCTCATTATGCTCCCATTCTACCTTCTTCTAGGTCCAAAAGGACCTGCCCATTGGCAGTCACATGACAATTGGACACGCCTAAAATGGTCGCTGACTGTAGATGTATAATCACACATTTGGTTCTGGCTTATTGAGTGAACTTTTATAGTATCTTTTATACAAAACCAAATATGTACACTTATGTGAACACAGGCAAATGCGATACCTTTATGCTCACTGTCCCTTATAAGGTCAAAATCCTGTGGTAGGCACCAATGTGCCACTTAGGCAGGACACGAGAGGATATCTTTGGATGTTACATTACCGTTCAGTTGCCCTGCCGTTGCTGCTCACACCAAATATTGGAGGAAAGAAAACAACAGGTTCAGAATGGCAAAATTAGGTTAGCACATCTCAAAGTAGAGGCTGGCTTTACTACGTTATTATCCAGCATCTTGCCACATCTAAGTGCTGTAAATGAAGTACTTATATGAGAGCCAGTCAGGGAATTTCACAGCCCCTACAGCTCATTACAAATTTAACAGCAGCAATGCTCAGTATTGATGTTCCAGGTAACACACAAATATACTCATTGTGGAATGGGCGTTGGATGCTTCCATCTGTTTTCCACATAGCTAACAAAAATATGGAGAAACAGACATTAACATAATAGGAACATAATATTAAGGTTTTTTTAAAAAATTGCTTCTGATTATTTAAATTGAATGTAACCAAAGGATATAGTCTTCCAAATGACTTTTTACATGCACAAAAAAATAAGGGGATGCTGAAAATTCATTTGCAGCATTAAGTTCTCTTTTAGGAGTGGAAGCAGCATTTTCTCTAAACTCTTCTTGTGCAATGAGTACAATAGAAAAATATACAATATTCCCCGCCTTTTTTTTTTGCTTCTGTGCAGCTCAGGCATTTCACTGCCTTCTTCTTCAGCTGTAATAACGTTACACTGCATGGAATGTAGGAAGCTGTCTCCTATCAATGGCCCACGAAGCTCAGAATTATAGGTATTTACTTACTGGCATGAATCCTGTACCCTTTAGCCAAAAAGCCTCTCAAAGCAGCTTACAGAACAGTGGTCTCTCCTAAACTTACCTGGAAATGCTGGGAATTCAGCCCAAGATCTTTTGAAATGAAAAACGTTGTGTTCTAGGACTGAGCTATTGTTAATTTTCTCAATAATTTTTAACACAAGTAATCGTATACATACTACTGAGAAATCATGATAATAATAACACCTCTGGACAAAAGTAAGTGGCTATTAACTGCTGGAGAAAGTACAAAGCTCTATATATCTTTGACTTTCGTTCATACTAAAATGGTGAGAATAAAACAGGATACCAAGCCACATAAGATGTTCTGGATGACATTTTTGCTACCATTATCCTGAAATCTGTGACTGTTCATTAAAAATGCTTTGAGACCTTACTCCTGAGGTCCCCAATCCCATCAAACCTGTAAACGCAAGTGAAAATTAAAATGGACACAATCATTTTCTTGTTAATTCTGCATCTGTTGTTCTCACTTTTAAAGGACTCCTGTTTATCCAACAGCTTGAGGAAACCATTTAAATTTTTCACCCGTCTCCTGCAACGTGGAAAGGCCTGCGACAGTAAGCAGAATCTCACCAGGGCTAATAGGGAGGGAAGCCAGGCACACTTCCACTGGCAAATTATAGTTGCCAATCCTGGCCACAATATTGTTGTCAAACTCCACCTGTGCCTTCAGTTACCAGGCTTTTCAAGATTGCACTCTGGCTCAGTGCTGATGAGCCATTTGGCTCTGAGCTACAGAATTAACTCTCTGAGCAACTTAGCCTGCTCCCCGCTGAGTGCTTACATTGTCAATCTTTATCTCCTATCAAAGAGAGGGTCTGCCTAAATGGTTCTATGAACACTTCATGTGCTGAACTACATTCAGGCTGGGAGGGTGCTCTTTATGGACTTGGCAGGGGATTTGATGGTGGGAGGAAATCACTCGGCAATGGATAAAAATCACTGCATGCACCGAAGTGCTACGATACAGTTTAGAAAACATCCGTACAGGCCAAACTAATGGCGCTCGAGTAACGACCAAGAGTGAAGGCTGTGTGCAATGAAATCAAATCTTTCCCAAGCCATAAACTCACTAAGGGGGAAGGAAGAATACTCAGTGTCCAATATTCAATACAGTGGTACCTCGGGTTACATACGCTTCAGGTTACAGACTCCACTAACCCAGAAATAGTATCTCGGGTTAAGAACTTTGCTTCAGGATGAGAACAGAAATCATGCTTCAGCAGCGCGGCGGCAGCAGGAGGCCCCATAAGCTAAAGTGGTGCTTCAGGTTAAGAACAGTTTCAGGGTAAGAACGGACCTCCAGATCGAATTAAGTACTTAACCCGAGGTACCACTGTACACGGATAATAAGGCTGACCTACTGTACAGGGTTGTTGTAGTGATTAAGACGACAGAGGTAAAATGCTCCAAATTATTGAAAAGTGCTATAAAAGTTTTAATTAGAAATGATAGTAATCTTAAATGGAATTGTAATCAAACTAAAAAAATAAATGATTGTTTTCTGCCAATTTCCCACTGCTCAGGTTTTCGTTTATTAATATCAGTTGTGGCACATAGTCACATATTTGCAGCTTCAGTCATTTAAATATTATAGGTAAATTTGTTTGAAAAATTTGTCTATTTTGTATAAAAGCCAGAGCAAATGCTAGTTAGCAAAATCCACATTTGGATGGCATCTTCATTAGGCAACTAAAATGTTACAAAGTAGTGTGCCCACCTTGAAGCTTTCCTGAAGGCTTCATCAGGGTAGATTGGTTTTTCAATTTTAAATTTTTAAAAAAACAGGGGGAGGAGACAGCTTATGCTGAAGCATGTTTGAACCATGGCTTCCCTCAAATAATCTTGGGGACTGTAGTTTGTTTGGGGTGTTGGGAATTGTAGTTCTTTGAGGAGTAAACTATTGTTCCCAGGATTCTATGTGTGAAAGAGGAACCATGGGAGGAAGCAGGCAGTCCAATGAAGCTACTAGGTGCCATGCAGGTTCCAGGTTGCACACCTAGAAGTGATGGGAAGAAGCATACAATAGTTGATCACCTACATTTAATCTCTGGCTTTGTGTATACAAAGCTTTCTCCGTATTCCTGTTTATCACTTACCAAGGAACTATTGCTATTATTTATTAATTTATACACCAGTCATATGCTTATATAGCTTCTTAACAGTTTAAAACTATTCATAAAATCCAAATATAATTAAGCTACATAGAGCATCCCTGATATACAATGAATAAGCTAGTTAAGAAGAATGACAAAACACTTAAAAGCAGTTTAAGCAGTAAGATCAGAAGATCAAGCTCAGAGGAGTGCTTGCCTAAAGAAGTGTGTTTTCAGCAGCCGACAGAATGCCAATAATGATGGGCCTCTCATATTACAGCATGGAGGGCACTCCACAACACTGGCGCCACCGGTAAAAGAAGCCTACCACCATGTTACTGATGATGATCATCATCATCTGGCTATGGCAAATCTAACTGGGTACCATTTGCTGATCCCACTGCCCTTATCATGCAGTTGAGAGAAATATAGTTTTCTATCTGGTCCATTGATTTAGGGCTAGCTCGGTGGCTGATAGGCAGCCAGCGGTGATCCCTCAGCATGGCCAGGATATGTGCCCAATGATGAGCATCCCTCACCACAGTTCCTTAGGTATTATCTGGGTTTTATATTTTCAAAAACAGAGGACCAGCCATTGCATGCTTCTTCTTCCCAGCTAGATTTCTTTACTGCCTTCTGGTCTGATGAATATTTTTGGCAACCTCAAAAGCTAACGCCTATTAATAACAAAATAAAAATTCCTTCCAGTAGCACCTTAAAGACCAACTAAGTTAGTTCTTGGTATGAGCTTTCGTGTGCATGCACACTGCACACGAAAGCTCATACCAAGAACTAACTTAGTTGGTCTTTAAGGTGCTAGTGGAAGGAATTTTTTTATTTTGACTATGGCAGACCAACACGGCTACCTATCTGTGCCTATTAATAACATTTTGGTTGTCTCCATCAAGGTATTGCCCTAATGTGGAATTTTGAATTTTTATTCCAAGCCTTTGCTTATTATTAGTTAACAAAAACTTGTTTCACATTTGATTTGACAGTTTAGTTTCTTGGAAAAAAAATCTGTACATTCTAAAATAAATAATTCAGTTATTTTTGAAATGCATACCAAAACATTTTGAAAACATGTACAGTGCAGGAATTTTTTTTTGGATGGTATTACCATGAGATCAAAGCCATAGATTTTGTGACCACAGTGCATGCTGAGATTTTAATGAGACAGGCTCTCTCTTTTTCCCTCTCTCCCACACACCTGTAGGTGAACTGAGACTAGCAAGGGAATTCCTACAGGGAATATAAGCAGATTCTTTTATTCTGTGATGTATGAGAACTATCAATTTGCTACAAACAGAACAGAAATTATTGACTTGTGTTGTTCAGATCACATTTACTGACTTAAAATATTCTGATCCCAAGTGCATTTGAAAACAGAGTGGAAAAATAGTATGACTTTATTGGACAGGGTATTTCAAATGATAATCATACTTCTCTGAAACATAATATAAAAACCGCAGCCATTGGGTTAACAAATATCACTCGCCTGAGCTAGAATATAGGACATAGGGATAAGACAGTCACGTCCAATTCCACATAGATTCTCAGCTTGGATCCTGTTTTTTTGCCCAGTTTACCTTACGAACATGATCCAAGTGACATTTCACAAATTCCTGGATAAATGTTGCTACACTCTGCCAGCAGAGAGACAGGCTGTGTCATGTACAGATCAATAATAGCACCGTGTTTCATCAGCCTCAAAATCAAAAGTGCTTCATCTGGCAAAAGCCATAGCCCTTGAGAACCCAACATATATATACTAAATATCCTACTAGGATTGTCCGCTATGCAGGCTGCCAAGTCAAAGTAAAAACAATTCAGGGAGTAGACAATGAAAAATTATATAAATAGGACTTTTCAGTTGTTATCACCAGAGTTGTACAAAGGAAAATCACAAACTAGCTGCCGAAAAGAAAAGCTATTTTTCAGTTCTTAGCATAAATACTTTTGGAAAAATTAACTGCTAGCATGAGTGCTTTGTCCAGAAAATAAACTGTCCTGGTGAGTATGAAGGCCACAAACACTAAAACACATTCACTGGGCTATGGTAGTACATAGAAAAAATATTAGACCCCATATAGGAAAGTAAAAATAAAAAACACCTAGTGTAACATTTTATCGGAGTACAGTATTGAGGCATGGCTTAGCTTCTCAAGTTACAGAATCTTGAAAAGCCCAGTTAGCAAGTCCATCATCTGAGTTCTTGGAAAGCTTTCAATAAATACAACTGAGGAGACAACTAAAAATGGGGGCAAATAGCCATCTAGCTGCACTTGACGAAGGCAGGAGCAACTGAATCCTGGGAGCCCTACATCAATCTGTGGGAAGAGCCAACACCCAATCTGCTGGCCTTTAGTTGTAGGAATGAGGAAATTGCATGGGCTTCATTTTTGGTATAAAAAACAACAACAAGAAACAAAAAGAAGCAACAAAAATGCCTTACAATTTTGTTTCTACATGTTTCCATGCAAAATGAAGCTAACAGTCTTATTTGTGAAACAGAAACTGAGAACTAATTTCACAATTTTTTTGGTAGATGCGATTTTGAGCCAGCAGAAATGTATTCAGTACTCTGGCTACAATCCAGAATGACATACACACACACACTTGAAATATTTATTTCAGAAAATGTGCCTGAACCTATATCAAATGCAAATATATTGACACAAATTGTGCACAGAAAGCAGGGAATGGCCTCAAAGCATTCTGACCGCACTTCATTTTCAGAGAGCTACAGATTTTTTTTGATAGGTTGGAGATATTCTGAATTTCTTGGCAGTCACCAACACTGGCTATTGAATATAGTTGATACAGAAAGAACTTGAGTACTGAACCCTGCAAAGGAAAAGCCAACTTGTACCCACTTTGTGTCTCTTCTGTGAGTCTCACACACCAAGTAAAGGCACAAGCCCTCTTCACAACAGTGGAGAAAAGATCTTAGGAAATGTTTCCTACCCCAGTATGCAAATATAAAGGAATTTATAAGTTTTCTAGAATGTGCAAACAGTTTCCATCCAGGAGACATTTGCTTCTCATCTTAGATTGTTTTAGTTTAAGTTTAGATGAGTTAAATTGTATCTATACAGGACAACTGCTTTTGTATCTGGAATGCACACACACAAGTTGTATGTAACTACAGAAGCATTAAAAGCTTTTAAAAAGTGACTTTTGTACATGCTAAAGGTTTATCTAGGACATAGGCAATGTTGATGGTTTTAACTCCTGTTATCAGTGAGTAATTAGAATAATAAAAGATACAAATGACTGGTTCTAGAACACAATTTAGAAGTAGCACCCTCTAATCCTATGATTCAGGGATCCAGAAGGACTATTTCCTTTCTAGAAAACAAAGATGGGGAACACTGACTCTTCCAGACTTCCAGACACCATTTGCTTTTTCATTCTTTCATGTGAGAGAAATCATTATTACCGTAGTTTTCGCTCCATAACACGCGTTTTTTTCCTCCTAGAAAGTAAGGGGAAATGTCTGTGCGTGTTACGGAGCGAATGCTTCCCTCCTCCGTGGTTTCCAGAGGGAGAAGAGCCGCTGAATGGGGAGGAGAGAGGGACAGAGTGCCTGCTTCTTTAAAGGAGCAAAGCGGGAGGGGAGGGGAGCCGCTTACACGAGTGTAAGCGGCTCCTGTCCGGTTGGCTCCTTTAAAGCAAGCTGGCTCTCTGTATTCTCTCCTCCCGCTTTGCTGGAAATAGCAGGCAAGATTTTCAGTCTCCTCCCGCTTTGCTTTTCAGCTCGCTAAGGGTGGGGGGGGAGGGGGAGGAGGGAGAGAAGCAGAATCTGCTTGCTTTAAAGGAGCCTACCGAACAGGAGCCGCTTACACTCGTGTAAGCGGCTCCTGTCCGGTAGGCTCCTTTAAAGCAAGCAGGCTCTCTGTCCCTCCAGCAAAGTTTTTCAGCTCGCTAAGGGGGGGGGGAGGGAGAGAAGCAGGGCCTGCTCCATGCGTGCTCCTTGTCCCTTGAGTGCTTTTCCTTCCCTCCCCACTTAAAACGTGGTTACAAAGCACAGATCCACATGGATCCTCAGGATTTTTGCACTGGGTCACCCCAAATTCACCATCAGATCACATAGCATGTCCATGGCTACAGTTTGTACCAAAAAAAATCACGCACCCACTGTTACCTGGGGCTGCAGTGGTGCAAAAACATGGTTACAAACATGGATCCACATGGATCCTCAGGATTTTTGCATTGGGCTACCCCAAACTCACCGTCAGATCACATGTCTGTGGCCACAGCATGAACCACAAAAATCATACATCCACTGTTTCGTTTAGAATATTTTTTTTCTTGTTTTCCTCCTCTAAAAACTACATGCGTGTTATGGTCGGGTGCGTGTTATCGAGCGAAAAATACGGTAAATACAAAAATAAATAAAATACGATAAAAATAACTGGTGCTTGGGGGGACGCTTATAAATATTACCAGTTTTAGCAGGAACGCTTAAAGCGATTAAGAAATGGTACAACTATTAAGTTACATATTATCAGCATTATGAAGTATTATGTGACACCCAGAAATTGTATCTATTAAAGGAAGAGTTCTGTGTTATAAACCACTACCAAGAAAACAAAACAAAAACAAAATAAGGGATTTTTGTTGCACTGGAATGAATCACAACTGAAAACTTGTGATACAATTATAGCAAAATCACGCCATATGTACAAGAAAAAACTGATATACTATAGTTTGTATTAAGTTTGCAACTAAAAGGAGAGGGCCGTGTACAGTTTTAAACTCCTGATATTTAAATAAAAGAATATAAAGCACATACCTAACGGGCTCGTTGGAAATGGGACTTTCAAGTGCTGAACATCAACTGAATCGGGCCCCTTACTTTATGCCAAGGAAATCCACAGGGATGTGCCTTTGTTTTCTAGGAAGGCTATGCACCAGTATTTGAATACCAGCACTCCCTCTTTGAGGATAATTCACTTGCCTTGCCACATTATACCTTTTTAGCATCTAGCATCTATCAACATTCAGTTTGCATTACAATGAATATAAGCACTCAGACAGGTCTGATTCATGCCAAACAGCTGCTGTAATTTATGAATAAGCCGCATTTCCAACATGCAGCCTATGTAAGTTCATTAATAATGGAAGACTTTTTAAATAGCAATCCTGCTTTAGAGATCAGTAGAACATAAAAGGCATTTTGTTTGATCGCAGAAACACAAACCTACGGAAAGGAAAAATCTCCTACTGTATCGTGCCCTTGTACTTTAAGAAATATGTATGTCACAAAATGAAAAGAGTTACTAATTAGTATCATAACGCTGAAATGGAAACCCAAAAAAGGTCACCCAAACCCGATCACCATGGGACCACCCACCCACTAGCCAAAGAGCAATCCAATAATTATAATTTTATTATTTATACCCTGGCCATCTGACTGGCTCGCCCCAACCACTCTGGGCAGCTTCCAGCATATAAAAATAATAATAAAACATCGAACATTAACAACTTCCCTATAGAGGGCTGCCTTCTAGTGTGTTCTAAAGGTTGTATAGCTACTTATCTCCTTGATGTCTCATGGGAGGGCATTCCACATGGAGGGTGACACCAGGGAGAAGGCCCTCTGCCTGGTTCCCTGTATGGAAACCACCAGAAGGCCCTTGGAGCTGGACCTCAGTTTCTGGGCCAAATGACGGGGTGGAGACACTCCTTCAGGTATACAGGGCCGAGGCTCTTGAGGGCTTTAAAGGTCATCTGCAACACAATGCCACCCACATTAGCAGAGAGTGCTGAACACAAGAAAAGCGTTTGGGGCAAACAGCTTCAGATGGCTTCTACCAGACCTGTGCTCTTCCAGATATCGTTAGGCTCCAACTCCCATCAACCCCAGCCAGCATGTCCCAGTGTCTGGAATGATACAAGAATCCCTGCACGCCCATGGAAATCGGTCAGACCTTGATCAAAAAAATAATAATTCCACACTGTAGACAACTGTATGTGTAGAAATCAGCTTCAACATGTGCAGCCCCATAGCCTAAATCTGCATAGTTTCTGCCTGGATTCTGTTTTTCATTCACCCTGTGTGATAGATACTAGGGCAGCCTTTCTCAACCTGTGGGTCCCCAGATGTTGTTGAACTACAACTCCCATCACCCCTAGCTAGCAAGACAGAGCTCAGGGATGATGGGAGTTGTAGTCCAAAAACATCTGGTGACCCACAGGTTGAGAACCGCTGTAGGGTGTTATGGAATGACAGGAACTGGTATACATTATTATTGTTCTTATTTATTAAATTTGTATACTGCTCTATACCCACAGGTCTCAGGTCAGTTCTCAACATAAAAGTGCAATATAAAATACACATAATAAAAAAACAACCCAATAATCCCCCCATACACATTTTAAAAGGGCATTGTATGTCAATCAACCAAGACCTGGTTAAAGAGGAACATTTTTGCCTGGCAACTATAGGTGTATAATGAAGGCACCAGGCGAGTCTCACTGGGAAGAGCATTCCACAAATGGGGAGCCACTGCAGAAAAGGTCCGTTCTCTTGTTGCCATCCTCTGGACCTCTCATGGAGGCGGCACACGAAAAAAGGGCTTAGGGTCCAGCTAGGGGAGAGGCAGTGAATGAGATTGAGTTGTGAAACTGGGTTTTCTGTGAGATATAGCTGAGAGAGCAGAGAGAAAAGGAATGACTAGAATGGAATTGATGGCAGGGCTTTTGCTTTTGTGAATTCAATTTAAGTGTTTGACAGTGATACAAGTAACTCAGTCTCTTCGAAAGATGTACCAAGTTAAAGCAAAAGTTACCTCCCTTAAGCCAACAGAGCTCTGAAATGCTAAGGAGGTTTTCAGTGCAAAACACAGAAAGCACTGAACAACAAAGATTTTCTTTTACAAATTACTAGCATCACTGGAACTCCTTAAGAAACGCCTGCAGTCGTTTTTGAAATGCTACTGGAGGAATTCTTTAGGCTGAAACGCAGCAATCCCAAGCAGAGGCTTGAAGGAGAAACAACAGTTACACATCTGGAAGAGGAGCTGCTTCACAGCCTTTGTGTACTGCTGCCCAAAGGAGCTGCAAACAGTTGCCTGGCAGGTTGCAAGTCTGTTCCCTTTTTTAAAAGCCTGGCCTCTTCAGATGAGAAGGGTTTGCTCAGCTACTCAGTCCTTTTCAGATGTCAAAGGCAACCCATAAAACAATCCGATTACTCCTGTGGAGCCACTTCTGTAGCAGTATGGGAATGGGAGCAAAGGATTCTGGGTAGCTTTGTCGTGGGGGGGCTTTGTAATTGGGTCGCTACATTTAAAAGGCAATGATTACTGACTTAAATTACAGTATGGCAGTTTTGTATTGTATCTTGCATCCCTTGCACCTCTATGAGTTTTTGCTATGCTAATGTTATATCTTACCCATGTATAATTGTCATTACCCTAGTACGTACAGCAGAGGATGTCTTAATCTGAGAAGACATCTGGTGATGGAAATTCCAGCACTGCCATTAGACACAGGGGGTGTGAGGGGAAAAACAAGCTTTTAAAAAGAGTTTCCCTGAATTTTGCCAATAATTCTTCCATGACATTTTTCTAAGGAACTCCTGAAAGATCAGATCCCATCACTTCCACATTAAGTAACAACTCCAGCTGTGATTTCTACACACTGAGTGGAAAGCCTAACTACTTTACTCACAAACAGAAGGTCTTGTTTCAGTACTTATGATGAGTCTCGGAAACTGTACACTAAATCCCAAATGCGCAGTCACCCTGCGGTAATTTTGCTGGAAAATATGGGGGGCAAGGTTTTCATTGCAAAGATAACACAATATGGGCTCTGGAATTCTACAGATAATTCATGTAACTAAGAGAAAATATTAAAACAACATACATATTATGAGATAGTTACAAACATGCACTGTGTGTGAGAGAGGGGTGGAGGAGGGAGGGATAATGAATCTAGCCATCCAGGAAACAGACGCCAGCCAATCCTCGGGTTGCAGGAACTGTAAAATCAGTCTCGAAAATGAACATCTGGAACATTTACATCTTAAATCTAGAGCTGATCTTATACAACCAGAGTCCATGGGGATGATGATAAAGTATTGACTGAATGAACACCTATTTGTGTTGATTTACATACCTTTTTCTTCAATTTCATTCAGTCAAAAGGTTATCTTGTCTACGCATACTATGTTAACAAAAGCTGACGTACTGGACTGCGTTTGATCCAGGGTCATGAATTAGGTATACAAACAATGTTACATTAACAAGTTTTTATGATGTATAAGCAGGGGTGGGTTTTTCTGAGCTAAGAGCAACTTTCCCTACAGCTACTACTATCCACAATTTTAAACCCGTCCAGATCATTCCAGGGGCTTGTATTTTCACTTCCATCCTGTCCTGCTTTGCAGCCTATAGATGCCAAAAAACATCTACATCCATTAAAATATTATGTGGGTGGGCAGTAAGCATGACAGCATGTCATTAAAGGATAATAGCATAAGAAAATATCTGCTGTTGTCCACAAACTTTTATAATCAATAGATGCCAAAGATCATCTACATCTATTACAACATTTCCAGAGTGAATTGTAAGTGTAACATCACATCATAAAAAGCACATGTCAGTATCTCCTGCTGCCCACTAAGTTACTACATTACCACTTAGTGACCTAGTTCTCATATCAACACTAAGCCAAACCTTGGCTTGGCACCAATGAACACAATCTTGGAGAGGAGCTTGCAGCTTTCTTTGCTGATCCAAGCCAAGATTTGGCTTGGTGTATCACCGGAACCTAGACTCATGAGCTATAACTAAAGTTTGCCCATTGATTTACAGCTCGTGGATTGTTTGGGAAAGCTAACCAGCCAATTTCTTGATCATAGGCAGTACTAAAAATGTGTTTTTTCTATCACTTGGTCTTTTGAAACCCAAAGCTACCTCTAAAATGCATATGTTCCTGCAGTGACTACAGCGATGTTTTACCTCCTTAATTTTCACTGGAAGGTAGCCGAAACCTCTTCTTAAAGTGATTTCTCCTTTGGTAGCACTAATAGAGCACGTTAAGAATAACTGGGTGAAATCAGAAAATTAAAATTGGATGCTGAGATTTGGCACATAACTTGTATAGATAGATATTTTGCCCAACTTTCTGCAACAGTTTTATCTCTCTCTTTTTTGGCTTGGAGACAATTACTTTTTCTGTAACCTGCGTCTAGTGTGTTTGTTAGTAAAGGCAGCAAGGGAAAAATGTGTGTGACTATTTTTACATGTGGTCTAGTTTCCATATTTTCTCAAAAGTTACCTTTCAAAAACTCTGGTCACCTAGGGGAGGAGAAAGGATGAAGAAATCTGAAAACACATTTGCCAAAATCCAGTTCTACCTGTCCTCAGAAGCCCTAAGTAGGCAAGGAGAATTTCTAGGCTTTGATCACATGCCAGTCCAACACAGTCTTTTGCGGTTAGGTACATTATTTATGGCTTTCAATTAACTTACCATCAGAAGATTGCTCAGGAGGAATATGCCAATATGAGCACTACCTGTATTCCTTTACCACAAGACAAACAAGTGTCAGGTAGGTGTTCATATTTTTTGATGCTTGGCATGGATAGCTAAATGGAATCTCCATATTCAGAAGTATAATGTACCTTTGTGAATTTCACAATACCAGTGTCATGCACCCACAGGTATCTCTGAATTCAGATGGATAGGTAAACAGATGTATATGATTAATTTGGCCACCAAACTTTGGTTTTCTTGCATGTCGAGACTACAGTGCACCATTACCTGAATAGTTTGCTTGCTGGCCTGAAGTCTTTGTTCAACAAGATGCAGCTGGGATGTTAATTTTTTATTTGTTTCCCTGGACGTTTTGAGAGATGACATGGCTGTCTTTTTTGAATTCTGAAGAATGGCTAACTGCTGCTGTAAGGATGTAATCCGTCCCCTGAGTGAAATGGCACAGCCAGGTTTCTGACCCACGATACTTCTCTTCTCTCTGTTTACTAAACATTGGTCACAGAGATCAACAATTAATTTGATGGTTTCCATCGACCTTTGATGAAATGGCCATCCCCTCTTCACACTTTAATGCCTCACAACTAAACATTCTTTAGAATCAAGTCCTAATCAAGCCCCCTTTTCTAGTTCAGAGAATGCAGGATTTAGTATACAGTACTACTATGTGGGCATTAAACGCATGCTAGATGCTGTGCGCATGACTGATAAAAGACTATTGTAACGTATCAGAAGTGAAGAGGGTTTCTCTTCAAATTTCCCTCTTTGCAAATTTGAAAGCACATTGGTTATCATAGTAGAGACAACAGGTGGAGCAGGCCAGGTGTTATCGTTTGATTTTGGATCAGACTATGCTGAAGGAAATGCCCTCCGAGGTCCTAAACTTTGAGTCATTCTTCTTGACCTGCAAACGCAACTCCAGAGAGTACTGGCTGTGCGCCCCCACCTCAGAATACAAGGCAGCCATGAAGAATACTGCACACTCCCAGTTAAGAATTTGTCCAGAATTTGACCATCTCCAACACCTTTCTTACTTCAGCTGAATACCATACTTTTCCCAAATGCTTGGGATTAGGTCAGAAGCAAAACTGTACAAAATTCAGCACTAATGCAGTCATGAATATGCTCATCCAATTATCAGTGTGTTCTCAATTTGTTTTTATTTAGGGTGATTTACGCTTCTGGTAAATAAGTAAAGGGCAGCAGTTTGGTATTGCATGGACCACAGAAGGCGGTCTGTATTGTTCTGTTACTGCTCAAAATCCCGCTAATGTTCATGAACAGAAATAAGTTACCAACAGAAATTGGCCTCAGATACCCGGGACAGGAGAAAAATACATGCATATGTGATATTTAACTGGCTTTGATTACATTAAAAGTCACTCTACACAGATATTAGAGTGCAATGATAATAGGATGATAAATTTTACTTTTCACAAACAATGCAAGCGTTTTATAAGAATCTTACCTTTACTTGGGTTGAGAGCTGAATGCAAGATCTTCTTTCTGTGGAAAGGAACTACTTCTGTTTCTTTCTTTTGCTAGAGTCACCAGAAAGAAACATGTACTGAATAGTAGAGCATGTGGCTATACATGAGATAGTTGGGTATTTTAAAAAGCTACAAATCAGCAAAGAAGGACACCTTCACCCTGGTGTGGCTTCCCTTTATCACACATACAGCACAACTAAACAATTACCTATCCCCCACAACAGCATACAAATCAATATGGATAATCTGGCCCTAGCAAAAAAACAACAACAACCCATACCATCAAACCACACTGTAACAAACTGAATGCAACCAACCAAATTCTGGACTCTCTAATCTCTTGCAATGACTATCTATCTATATACATATGCACACAAATAACCTACCCTCGTGATGCTGACACGAAAACCCTGCACAAACACTATGCACTAGGACGAAAGATTATTATCCCCCTACCTCCCTCGCTCCTTCTCTCTCTCTCTCTCTCTCCCCTCTCTTTTCCCCCAACAGCACAATATGACAATAGTGTCTTATACCAAATGTAAACGAACTGTGAAATAGACTCTATGAAAGTGGAGGTGCTAGATGCACTTTTACTTGTTTATTTGTTTGTTTTGTAACACAAGGAAACATTTAATAAAAACTATTTCTGTTTAAAAAGCTACAGATTATCCTTCCCTTTGTGAATCAACAAGAGACTAATCAACAATGTACAAAGTGAAGCACTTCCTGTATTTACGGAACTCTGAATACAGTGGTGCCTCGCAAGACGAAATTAATCCGTTCCGCGAGTCTCTTCGTCTAGCGTTTTTTTCGTCTTGCGAAGCAACCCTATTAGCGGCTTAGCGGATTAGTGCTATTAGCAGTTTAGCGGCTATTAAAGACTTAGCGGATTAGCGGCTAAAAGGCTATTAGCGGCTTAGCGGCTTAGAAAAAGGGGGGGAAGCGGAAAAAAATCGGAACACTCGCAAGACGTTTTCGTCTTGCAAAGCAAGCCCATAGGGAAAATCGTCTTGCGAAGCAGCTCAAAAACGGAAAACCCTTTCGTCTAGCGGGTTTTCCGTCTTGCAAGGCATTCGTCTTGCGGGGCACCACTGTACATAAAGCTTGGGATTGTGCATGTGCTGCTTAGTAAGGTGAGAGCAGTAAGAATACGGGAGTGGTCAATCACACCCTGCATAACTGGAAGGCTGCTTTGTGGAGGAGAACAAACTTTGGGAATTCACCTGGGCAATCACTCAGACAGACCATCAAAATATACCTTAATGCAGATCAAGGGATCTTCCCAAACACACTTTATTATGCTAAGAAACATTGCGAGATACCAAACAAAAAGTTCTCTGTGGAACACATATCTGAAATGCCAATGCAAATCTCATTCAGCTCAATCATGGCTCCTACTAGAACAGCATTTAACAGCTGTATATCAGGGTTCATATAAACTAAGCTCTCTTTGGACAACAAATAACGGTGTGAAGGGTGCACTGCCTGATGAGCCAAGCAGGAACACCTGGTAGCTTACACAGATGCTAACAGGATTTGCAGTGACACTGTGAAAACAAAGAGATCCGTGCTGTGAGTGACTTTAAAGAAATAGTTGCCACACAGCACAGGTTTCATACAGGGCTACTATACTTGTGACTGATTGCAAGATCTGTTGCAGAGGTAAGTAAATGCCTAGGATGTGATTTTCAGCCGCTGCACCAGTGCAACGTCATACAACGCTAACAATATTTGATAACAGTGGCTGTTTAGCCAGCTTGTTCATGCCTTATCAGACTTGTGATGTTGCCACTTCCTCATAGTTTGATCCCCTGCCACTCTGTTAACATATCTTAAGAGGAACCACGATGTACAAGACAAATGCATTTGATCACCATTAAATATTTGTCACATACATTGAAGAGCAGCATGGTTAAATGTGCTCAAGTCCATTTTTACCTTTTTGTAGCATATTTTGCTTGGGCCTTCTAAATGCACACTGTTTGGAGGCATGCAATTATCTTCCACCTTATTTTGTTCCTGTTGGTCATTTTTGTCTGTCAGTGGAGAATGCTGTACTCTTTTTGCAGTTATTGTCCCCAGATTCTCGGAAACTGGTATTTCAGAGTCACTATGAAGACCAGATTTGGAAACATTAGAACATTGGGGTTTAATGATCTCCAATTATCCAATAAAGCAGAAAATAAAGCAACCACATAATGATCTAGAAAAAACAAACACACAAACTAAAGTGCTATTATTATTATTATTATTATTATTATTATTATTATTATTATTATTATTACCACGCACATCAGGCTGGGTTTCCCCAGCCACTCTGGGCAGCTTACAGCATATCTAAAAACATAGAACATCAAGCATTAAAAACCTCCTGATAAAGGGCTGCCTTCAGGTGTCCTCTAAAAGTTGTGTAATTCTTTATTTCCTTGACATATGAAGGGAGGGTTTCCCAAAGGGAGGGCACCACTACCGAGAAGGCCCTCTGCTTGCCTCCCTGTGACTTCACTTCTCACAGTGAGGGAACCAGCAGAAGACCCTCAGAGGACCTTAGTTCTCCAAACCTTCACCCCATATCCTGAAATTTAGAGAAATATGAAGTACTGACTATAAGAATGTAATTTCATCATCTTTATTTTGATCCCTTTTAAAATGTAATGGATGCTTCCTGCTTAAGGAAAGGGAATGGAGAAAGGAAACAGCAGCAAGAAATCCCAACAACTGCTCTGATTCCTTGCATTAGTTGCCCAGGACTCTGGGGGCCACTTATCACTTGACCATTGGATGTTGCAACCATATCTAAAGATCCAGAATAGAATAATTGTTCTGTGTTTCTTTAAGGAAATATGTGTATTGGGAAAATTCTGAGAAGCCATTAATTCTCTCCTCTAGACAGGGTTATGCATAGTTCAGACATTATATTTTCACTGGCACAGGCGTGACATTTCTGCATAGGCCACATGTGGCCTTGCTTGTCCCCAAATCTGTGGAAGAACTTTTCCCCAGAATTCAGAAAGAGCCTAATGGTAACCATATAAAGGGCATAGGAACATTGATAAATATGAAAAGCAACGATGCCCAGCTTACTTTGAGGTGACTTAAAGAATATGCCGACTGAAAGCCTTCAGTGATGGCAAGGGAGAACTTAATCTCAAACTTTTAAAACTGAATTAAGCTTCATCTGATTGCCTCTAAGGATACATGTGCCTAGTATGTTTCTTTTGTATCCTGAGAGCGCTGATTTCGCATATCTGAATAAAGCAGATTCAGATTGTTGGTGCTTTGGACTACAATACACATTATCCCTGACCACTCAGCATGCAGACTGAGGCTGACGGGAACTGTACTCCCAAACAACAAGATGAGACCAGGGTGGGGAAACTGGTATAAGACAACACGGATGACCTAACTCAATCAATGACAGCTTCCTAAACCCTTAACATTATATACACAAAGACACACACACACACATGATCAAATACTTGAGATAAAAAGAAACCTCCAAAAAACTACTTACTACCAAACAGTGTTGTGTTTCTGTGATATTGCCACCTTTAGTAGTAGAAGTTGAAAATGACCACTCCTCCTATCGTGGAAGGAATGTGAAAGCTACAAAATTTATATATTATCCAGATTTCAAATTAAAGTCAAGGTCTGATCGAAACCATGGATGAGGAACCTGTAGTCCTCCATATATTGCTGGACTCTAACTCCCATCATCCTTAAGGCACTGGTGGCTGGGGCTGATGGGAACTAGAGTCCAATAACTTCTGGCGGGCCGTGGGTTCCCCACCCACATCTAAACTCTTAAACATCTTATAAAGATAATGTGCAAATTGTTACAAAGGATCTTCAATTATTATTGGTTAAGACAAGCATCACATGACCTGGAAGATCCTTTGTTGTACCCATTTTTAAAACGGATGTTTCTTATTGCAGACTTATTCTGCACACATTTGGTTCATTTGATGAATACAAATAACTGTCCAAAACCAACTTTCCATAACTGCAGATTTACAAATGTACTATACAATTCAGGTTGAACATGAAAAGGGGTGTGATAAATTTATTTGATTTTACAACATTCATAAGATTAAAAAAACCCCACACAAACAAAACCCACACAAATGAACATGAGCTAACCCCTTTCGGGAATACTGGGAAATATTCAAGGCATTATTCTCATGTGCAAATGGCAAGTTCTGAAAGTTGGGTGATGCACATTATATGTATGAAATGAAATCAAGTGAGAAGTTGAGGAACTTTGCACCCATTGGCCTCTTACAACCTATGGAAACATCCTGAAGTGGCTTCATTTCAGGATCAGAAATAGCATTTGCTAAGGACTGTTTCTAAGCACCTATGCAGTTATACTTACCTTTACAAAACTGATTTTTCAACCATCATTCAATTAAAGTTAGTACAATGACTGCACATAAAACATACATGAAATAATTAGTGTGGATGATCCTTAATTTAAAGGACGTTAAACAGCTTGTAGACATCTGGTTGCAAGCTGAAATGGGTCATTCAAAATTTATCTAACTAAATTAAGGGGAGAAAATGTTTCTACTCCCGGGTCGGCATGTCACAAGATAACTAAACCGACTTCGCAAGGCTTGCCTGGGAATCCTTAGCTGTCAGTGGTGAATATGCAAAGGGCCAGCAAATTAAATCAACCTGCCAAACTGTCAATTTCAAGCCTCATGACTGCATGAAAATAGCATCACTGGAAGAAATCAAGCATCGCCTTCTTTTGGGTTTCCTGGCACCTACTCAAATACTCGTGCAGTTGTGGCTAATTTTGCATGCAAATTTCAGTCAATAAACTCAGAACAAGACCTCCCAAGATATTTCAAAGGCTCTGACAGTATTTTTTCTGAATACCAAATCGACAGTAGTTAAAATTCAATCTCTATTTGCTAGTACTTTACATATGCACAGTGTCCCCTCTACAGAGCGAAGTTAATGAGAGCCGTACCTGCTTTCACTCACATCCTCCCAGCCGTCCTTATTGAAGTTCTCAAATACACCGCTCATAACCTTGATGGACTGATTGAGAAGAGACTGGTGATATCCCACTAAGCCTTTCTTCTTCCCTGTTTTCAACTTAACTTTGGCACTTCTACTCTTACACAGACATTGCCTGCAGGATGCCTCCGCATTGGCCATAGAAGGCACTGTCCTTGCTCTGTCCAGCGAACTCTGCAATTGCCTCACTTGACTCAGTAGATCCTTGTTTTCATCTCTCAGCGAGTTTGCTTCTGCCAATTGCCTCTTCAGAGAGGCAACCTCTCTCTCTAGCCCATCTATCAGTAGCAGCAGGTCTGCTTTGTCCTGCTGGACTTCTTTGATATGTTTCAGTAGCATCTCCAGCTCCTTCTCCCTGGCCTCTGCTTCTTCCTTCTGCTGTTTGAGCAATGCTTTCAGATCACTGTTACCTTTCGTTAACTCTTTGTTGATTTCCTTCAATCTCCTTGATTCTCTCTCGAAACTCTTTAGCCTCCTTTCCAGTTCCAAAACCTGAATACAACAGCAAAAAACCCCCATATTTCAAATTTAACCTTTCAGACAGCAGTCAGTCTAGCAATTATGTCTTAATGTCCTATATACTCTCTATGAAAACAAAATTGCATCCAATGCAAGGGCAAAAGCTATTTAAAGTACCTAATCGAAAAATAATTCCAAGGTAGTGCAGATGAATGCATTTGAACTGCAATAATACATCTGTTAAACAAAGGGCAGATGGTAAAAGGAAGTTAACATTCCCAACAAAGTGACACAGAAGTCTAAATATAGTCAGAGACTTTCAGCACAATCTTATACACGTCTGCTCAGATGGAAGTCCCATTGAGTTCAGTGGGGCATACTCCCAGGTAAGTGGGAAAGGAATTGCAGTCAGGGGTGCCAACTTGAATAAAATATGGGAGGGGCAGGTAAGCCCATCCCGCATAATCACAAGATGCGGCATGCACACACCATTTGAATGGCAACGTCCATCAGCTTTGGGAGTGTGCCCTCAAATATTTTATTGGGGAGGCTGAAGAGACCTCGGCCCTTAGAAGCAATATATTGCCTGGACACTGTAATGGATTGCATATGGACTAACAGTAGACAGGAACGTGAGATGGATTTTCTGGGCCACCCCCTTGATTAAGGAACTCCCTCCCTAGGGAGATTAGATTAACCCTTTCATTGCTCAGCTTCTGGCTGACAGTAAATACATTTTTCTTCTGGTTTTTTACAATAGCCTCTTTAGTCTTGTTGAGGTGTAATTGCTCAACATTCAATTTTTGTTTTCTTAGTTATATTTCTTCTTTTTAAAATTGCTTTCACGTCTGCTTTATACACAACCTTGAGAGCAGTGTGTCCAAAAGCTATCCCAGATATCAGACATTATTAAACTTTAAAATAAATTCTGCACATTAAATTCAGACTGAGCTACACTGTCTCAAGAAATAATATTTATAATTTCAGTTATTTTGATGCTTATAAACTTAATAGCTTCATTCAGATCTTTATCTGAATGTTCTTCAGCCAACCGTGGTCCCTGGGGTTGAATGTGACCAACTTTTAAAGGCTGGGTGCGGACTGGAGTCAAGCCTGCACCACTACGGTCCTCTCCCAAGCCCTGCCCACCCAGTGAGCCCAGATTGGCTGGAATTCAAATCTTGGGGTGGTGGGAAAGCCCACCAATCCAAATGGCCAGCCAGAGGATTTCCCCAAATGCTGGGTGCCTAGCGAAGTATTGCTCCCCAGAGGACGGAGCCTGCCGCGATGGGATGGCAACAGCTGCCCACCCCAAGCCATTATTCACATCAGTAGTGTGGTGACCCTGCGCTCTCCACCTCTGCCCTTCTGACAATGACAGTGGTTACTGCCCATCACTTATCAGGAACCGTAATGGCACAGGGAAGAGTGGAAGAACATTCAGTGAAATGCAATTTCAGGTCCCCCCCTCCATACCTTTTGAACATGGGGAGGTCTGGAGTAAAGATGAGTGAGGCTGGGGGAAATCCCCAGTCACAACTGTAATGAAAATGATACTTTTGCATCGTCATAGCAGACCAATACAGGGCAACCTTGGCGTATTAAATCCTTCATTATTATTTTTCAGAAATACAGAGAAGACAAAATGGTTAGTGATTCTGCCAGGATATTGCTTGAATGAATAAACCTCACCATCAAATTTGTCATTTTGGTGCACGAGCCAAGTGAATACTGTTATCGTCAGAGCATTTAAACTTGCATAGGTGGTGTGTATTGATACAATTCTGGTTTCAATTAAAATCAAGTTTGGAGTGGAACTCAGGGATGTTGCTCTGACCAATTGTCAGTGCTTTTGAGGCTAAAAGAAGTGGCACTCTGCCTAAGTCCAGTTGGAGTACTGTCATTTATTACTGAAAATAGTTGGATGATGTTCCAGAAGGAATTGCTACAGCTCTCAGCTCTAGTTACTCCCCACCATAAGCCAGCTACAATTGCAGCAAATAGCAATGAAACACCACCCTGTATATCTGGGTAGTACATACACTATGGAGTTAGTGCCAGAGCTGAAGCCTGTCTGATAATAATTTACGTCAAATTAGCCTCCATCATAAAGCCCTCCTATGTAAGATGCTTGCTGCCTTTTAGTTTTGTAAAACAGATTCTTCTTTATTTGGTGCAGGACTAGATCATTTACAATAGTTGAAAGGAAACAATGAATGTCTTCAAGGTTTATACCCTAAGGTCTCATGATAACACCTTTAATCCACAGAGATGGAATTTAGAGTGTACCTGGCAAACAAAATTACTCTGAAACACAGGTGATTGGTGTGACATCCTCTACTGTATCGCTCAAATTATTTCAATTACTCACTCTACCTTAAGATAAATGAATGTGAGCATTTCCTGTTCTGTGTTATTATTTTAACATGATGTTTGTCATTCAGTAATAACGAGATGACAGCCTTCATTACCTGACCATATGGCAAGTGTTAGAAGTATATGCAATCACATCATCTGCTGTAAATTACTGTACTTCCTACAAGCTAATTCACAAATATAAGATAAATGGACATAGCTATCCTGATATTAAGTCACAAGGTCTCGCCTATTCAGTTCAAGCATACTGTTAAAACTTCAGTTTAAGCAGCTCAAGAAATGGGGATGGAAAAGCAGAAAGACACTTTTAAATATATTTTTGGAGCAAACATATGGTAAAGCACAGCCTCCTAAGTGAGCAGCTGTTAACAAAATGAACTACTTAATATCAGTTCTAGAGATGAGGAGGCTCAGGAAGAAACAGCAACATTTCACCCCCTTTATCCCAGGCCTTCCCATTTCTTGCACCTCATCCAAATAGTTTGTTCCTCAAGGGCTGCCAACATGGTTTTCTGGGGCCAGTACATTGTATTTTCTGGGGCCAGTACATTGTGGCTGGGGAAACCCAGCCAGATGGGCGGGGTATAAATAATAAATTATTATTATTATTATAGTATATGAATTAGGCCCTCCACCCACTTGCAAAAAGGGGGGGTGGGTAAGTTTGCATAAAATTTGCATATGATTTGTGTCATATGCAACTTTTGTGCACGTGTGGATGGGGGGAACGGCCCCCAAATGGGTCACAAACAACTAATAAGACAGAATGTTGTTGGGTCAAGCTGCTCCCATAATTCTACTGCCCTACTAGCAAAGGCTTGACCTGCTTAATTTCCGCCTGCCATGCATCTGTTAAAGGCATAAGAGTGCAGTTCTCCCCCAAGAATTCAGTTTCATGAGCTGAAAATTGGTTACGTCACTGTACATCTTTCATCAGTTAATTTAGGCTGGAAATATTTACTTCAATATAAGACAATATATACAATATAATATATATGGTATTTCAGATGAGGGACGCGGATGGCGCTGTGGGTTAAACCACAGAGCCTAGGACTTGCCGATCAGAAGGTCGGCAGTTCGAATCCCCGTGACGGGGTGACCACCCGTTGCTCGGTCCCTGCTCCTGCCAACCTACCAGTTTGAAAGCACATCAAAGTGCAAGTAGATAAATAGGTACCGCTCTGGCGGGAAGGTAAACAGCGTTTCCGTGTGCTGCTCTGGTTCTCCAGAAGCGGCTTAGTCATGCTGGCCACATGACCCGGAAGCTGTACACCGGCTCCCTCGGCCAATAAAGCGAGATGAGCGCCGCAACCCCAGAGTCGGTCACGACTGGACCTAATGGTCAGGGGTCTCTTTACCTTTACCTATGGTACAGTGGTACCCAGCAAGACGAATGCCTCGCAAGACGGAAAACCCGCAAGACGAAAGGGTTTTCTGTTTTGGAGGCGCTTTGCAAGACGAATTTCCCTATGGGCTTGCATCGCAAGACGAAAGCCCATAGGGAAATGCTGGCGGTCGGGAGCAAAGACTTTCGCCCACAGCCGGCCTTCAGAAGAGGACCTCTTCTGATGGCCGGCGGAGGGCAAAAGTCTTTGCTCCCCCCCCCGCCTGCCTTCCCCCCGCCTGCCCCGGGCGATCTTAAAATGCTGGCGGGCGGGAGCGAAGCGTTCGCTGCCGACCCCCAGCATTTTAAAATCTCCCCCTGTCCCGGGGAGATTTTAAAATGCTGGGGGTCGGGAGCGTTCGCTGCCGACCCCCAGCATTTTTAATCTCCCCGTGTCCCGGGGAGATTTTAAAATGCTGGGGGTGGGGAGCGAAGCGTTCGCTGCCGACCCCCAGCATTTTAAAATCTCCCCCTGTCCCGGTGAGATTTTAAAATGCTGGGGGTCGGGAGCGAAGCGTTCGCTGCCGACCCCCAGCATTTTAAAATCTCCCCGTGTCCCGTAGCTGGGGGTCCCGTAGCGCTGCTGCGAAGCCGGGCGGGGGGGGGGGCGGGAACACCTGCCCCAGCCACCCCGCTTCGGAACGCTGCTCCGAAGCGGGGTGGGGGGGGGGCGGGAACACCTGCCCCAGCCGCCGGGCTTCGTAGCGCTGCTGCGAAGCCGGGCGGGGGGGGGAACACCTGCCCCAGCCGCCGGGCTTCGTAGCGCTGCTGCGAAGCCGGGCGGGGGGGGGACACCTGCCCCAGCCGCCGGGCTTCGTAGCGCTGCTGCGAAGCCGGGCGGGGGGGCGGGAACACCTTCTGAAGGCGGGCGGGGGGCGAAAGTCTTTGTCCCCCCTGCCTGCCTTCCCAGGGGCCTTTAAATCGCCCCGGACAGTGGAGAAGTCCTCCGCTGTCCCGGGGCGATTTTAAAATGCCGCCCGCCAGCATTTTAAGATCGCCCGGACAGCGGAGAAGTCCTCCGCTGTCCCAGGGTTTTTTAAAATGCTGGGGGTGGGAAGAAAAGCCCTTGTCCCCCCCCCAGCCTTCAGAAGAGGTCGGGGGACAGACTGTCCCCGGACCTGGTCTGAAGGCGGTTTCCCTAGGAACGCATTAATTGATTTTCAATGCATTCCTATGGGAAACCGTGCATCGCAAGACGAAAAAACCGCAAGACGAAGAGACTTGCGGAACGAATTAATGTCGTCTTGCGAGGCACCACTGTATTTCAGATTGCTGGGGCAGGTATCTAAAAAGGATTAAGATCTGCAGCAACCAAGGTACAGATAAATTCCAGATTAAACTGTTAAATAGCAAGCACTATATTCTAAGAGCGATTGTGGTCATTTCTTCATGTTTCATAAGAAATACACTAATGTTATCATCACAGATCAAACAGCCTTTAATTGTTGGCTTTGGTTTTTAGCAAAAAGTTTTGAGCCTCTGACATAATTATGTTGATTCGAAAGTTTAGACGAGCAGCAACAACCGACACCCAACAACTCCCCTCTTTCCTCCCCTCACGCTGTGGGCGGTAAACCAAGTAATATACACCACACTGCTATGTTGATGCTACAATCCTCTTGTGCAGTCAGAGAATAACTTTGGAAAAATTTAGTTTCAGTTCAGTGGTGGTTGTGTTCAACCCAGGGATTGTGTTTTACACTAACCATCACCAGTTTCAAAATATATCAACTTCGGCCATGGGTTACAAAGCTGGCTTGTTTAAACTACAAAGTTAATGTAAAACATGACCCCTAGTTTGGTCAGAATTAAAAGGCATATTTAAGGGAAACAAAATCACTGTCCTAGCTGTGCAAAAGCAGGGGAGAGTGTGTGAGCTTGAGGATGACTGCAGTGTGTGCACAGCACTAAACCATGGTTTACTGCAGCATCCAAACTGGGCCAATGAGAAGCCTATATACAGGGGGGCACACTGGGCTCTTGGAAGCCTTTGATGATTTCATTCATTTATTTTTTACATGTTTCCTTCACACAATATACCAATGTGCCTCTGCCCCCATACATGATTTTTGAATCAGCAAGCCAGTGGCATCATCTTAGAGGTACCACATATAGGCATAAAACCAATTACATCGGGGGTTTTTTTAAAAAAAAATAATAGCACTATTTTGCACTGTGAACTTACACACTTATGCATACACAACCGAGTCTTGAAATTGTCCTTTCTGCAAGTATAAAAAGCCATTGCGGTGTAGTATTTAC
Organism: Podarcis bocagei; assembly: GCF_964188305.1. Classification (NCBI taxonomy): domain Eukaryota; kingdom Metazoa; phylum Chordata; class Lepidosauria; order Squamata; family Lacertidae; genus Podarcis; species Podarcis bocagei. The sequence goes on from NC_138143.1 coordinate 16,680,395, forward strand.
GTGTTGTACTATACAAAAGCAAACTGCGGCACACAAAATGTTTACTAAAGCTTCCTAAAACAAAGAAATGCTTCCATTTACATCTAGATCTTCCCTGTCTCTTTAAATACATTTTAAAAATTTTCGTTCCCTCTACAAGAGACACATATATATTTTCCACAAGCATTGATTTCTGACACAATTTTGGCAGTTAGGGTTATTTTGAATTATGGGTGGTAATTAAAAAAAAGAACACATGGCTTACATTCATCAGTTCTGTCTTTTAACTTATGATCCCTTACACTGAAATTGAGATTTAACTTGCTGGACTCAATATCTTACAGATTAGGGTACCTTCAGTAATGTCTGTGCTGGTATTTCTTTCACATTCTTCTTTGGAGTACTGTTCTTGACCCCATCCTCTTCACCAAGTCTAAAGAGCAGCTCTGGAAGAGGAAATAAATAATATATTTTGACACCTAATATCCTAGTAAAACAATACCAAGGCATTTTAAGGAAACGGGTTCATTGGCTTCCCAATTATGAATAATGTGGTCTATTTTCTTGTCAAGCCATTTGGTCAGCCTCAAAAGAGTGACCTTTTTTAAAGTCTTATGCTGTATAATTATTAATCCTTGTAGCATCACCATGTTTTTCCCCCCAGTACAAGCTTTTCAAAGGTACAATAGATGTGCAGGTTAAAGATGCTGTACTTTTATTCCCATCTTCATTCTTTTATAGACTATTCCCTCTGTGCCATAAAAGGCAAATTCACAAGTCTTTTTATCTACACAGTCACTAGCAGTTTTGTTCTCTGGGTCTTATCCCCTGCCAGGAGGATCAGAGTGATTGGCGAACAAAGCAAACAGAAACAGAATTAGGGTGGACGGAACTTTAAACTCCCTTTCTTGTAAGGTGAAAGATCAAGTACTTTACAGGATAAGTCACACATGCCATTCCACTGAAATGCTGGAGATTCATAGCAATTAGAAACTCCAGCAACCAACTGGTGACCCATCATTCTATTCACCACTCTGAAGATCATCCACACGCTTGATGGTATCCCCCGATTGTACCTCCTCCTCGCTCTAGCCCCAAAGTTGAAAACGCAAAACCTATTACATACTAACCATTGTTTATAAAAGTAAAAACATGCGTTTCAAATAGGCAATCTGGAACCCGCCTTGAAAACACGCCCTGCTGCTCCATCTGATAAGCCAATTCTGCGGCCCAGTTCCAACCATTTCCATCACATCATTCCAATGCCTTTTCTGCGGTTTGTGCTGGATATATTCATGACCACATGGGCAGAAACTCACACACACAACTAGCCAGTGTGGTGTAGTGGTTAAGAACAGTGGACTCGTAATCTGGGGAACCGGGTTCGCTTCCCCGCTCCTCCACATGCAGCTGCTGGGTGACCTTGGGCCAGTCACACTTCTCTGAAGTCTCTCAGCCCAACTCACCTCACAGAGTGTTTGTTATGGGGGAGGAAGGAAAAGGAGATTGTGAGCCGCTTTGAGACTCCTTCAGGTAGTGATAAAGCGGGATATCAAATCCAAACTCTTCTTCTTAGCTTGCCCAAAGGACCAAATCATAGAATTGCAGAGTTGGAAGAGACCCCCCAGAATCATCTAGTCCAACCCCCTGCAATGCAGGAATCTCAGCTAAAGCATCCATGACAGATGGCCACCCAACCTCTGTTTATAAACCTCCAAGGAAGTAGAGTGCACCACCTCCCGTGGGAGACTTTTCCACTGTCAAATGGCTTTTACTGTCAAAAAATTTTCCCTGATGTTTCGTCGGAATCTCCTTTCTTGCAACTTGAAGCGATTGGTTCGAGTCCTACCCTCCAGAGCAGGAGAAAACAAGCTTGCTCCTTCTTCCATGTGACAGCCCTTGAGGTATTTCAAGATGGCTACTTAATGAATGCAACATGAAATCATGGTTTGCATGTCTGAATGGTTCACTCCAGCCAGTCCTCTCCCAAAATATGCAGTGCTGCACCCCTTCCAATTGTCCATTCCCATATTTAAATTAAATTCATCAAGTGCCCATTAGCCAAGGGCTCAGAAAGTATGTTTGTGTGCATATACCAAGCCACAGCTGTGCTTTTAACTGTGAACTGAGCTTTTAAAAAAATGTTATATAAAGGAAATGGATTGCAGGAAAACTGCTCAAATGTTGCAAAAATATTTTTAGGGTAAACAAGATGTGCCTCCTCAGAGAATAATATCCACTATACCGGCTAAAGGTTTGCTTTAGAACCGTCATTCAAAAGTAAAGCAGACATGGCAGGTCACTTAAGAACTTTCAATTCACAAACAAAGGAGGAGCAGAAGAAAAGCCTGCTACTCTCTGTAGGTTAGCAATCCTCTTGGCATAAACAGTGACTAACAAGTTTGTTAGAGAGAATTAGATCTTTCTTTTGTCTTTGGAACATGTCATGGCCAATTAAAACTTCTGTATTCACAAAATAAATGGAGCACCAGTCTAAAGATAATAGAAGCTGAAAAAAGTAAAATTGTGCAGCTGGGGAATATGTACCTTTACCTTGATATTAATCTATCAGCTCCCATGTTAGTTCCAAGGCTAGTCCCTCAGCACAGTGGTACTGCATACATTTGCTACTTCCTTTAAGTAACATGCAATGGTAACACATAGAGGCTTTTCATCTTTTTCTAAATATTCACTCATTTGAATGTCAATTGTAGCTTTTACATCAACATTTACTTTTGAGGGAGTTTTTTGTTTTGTTTCTAATAATAAACTGATCAAAGCACTCAGCGTTAAACCTTATAACATGATTAGATATATGAATTACAACTACTGAATATAAGATTTACACACACTGAAAACAAAGGTGATTTAAATATCTTTTTTTTTCCCCGGTGATCCAGAATTTAGGAAAGCCACAATGCAACAAATAAAAGAGAGAGAGAGAGAGAGAGAGAGAGAGAGAGAGAGAGAGAGGAGTTACAAAGGTTCATTGCTACCAAGCAAAGTATGCAGAATTCACTCTAGATTCAGGTGTCGATGGTGAGGTTAACTGACACAACAATGACTAAATGTCCAGATTACAGTTAAAATTAAGCCAGAGCTGGCAGTGTATCTCCAGTCCCTCAGAGGACTGCTGCAGTCCCTCCAAGTGCCCCGGTTTTCCAGGAACAGCGGATATAAGCCGCACCTGTAAATAAGCCGCACCTTTAAAAATCAATAGGAAAAAGGAAAAATAGATATTCCCCTACCAATCTGAACTGCTTCCGGGGGGGGGGGCACTTTGCTGACAGCCTTCCCCCCTTCCCCCTTCTTTCCAGCACCGCTTGGGAGTGGTGGGTGGGCTGTGCGCCGTTGCCCTGTGCTCCCGGCGGGGCTCCCCACGCCCCGCATAGGGAAGTTTGTTAATGTTTAATGATGTTTTTATATATGTTGGAAGCAACCCAGAGTATAGAGAGTAATATTGTTGTTGTTGAATAGGACAACCCTATTTTCATTGGAGTAATGTTGGAGGATATGGTGCTCCCATTCCATGCCCCAGCCAGTCTGGAAATGGAACCTCAGAATACTATGAATAATAATAACAATAATTTTATTATTTGTACCCCGCCCACCAGATTGGCTTGCCCCAGCCACTATGGGTTTGGAGTGTTCAAAGTTTTGGGCTGCACACATCCACGGGGATGTTGCTTCCCCCCACCAAGGGATTCTGCTTCTGCACTCTAAGCTAGAGGGTCAAAATGTGCCAACGTAGAAAAAGAAGAAAGATAATGGCAAGTATTTATGGGAGGCAACTGACTCCTTTGATGGCTTTAAAAGAGGACTAGACAAATTCAAGGCTGTCAATGACTACCAGCTACAATGGCTATGTTCTACCTCCACTGCCAGAGGAATAATGATGATGATGATGATGATGATGATGATGATGATGATGATAATGATGATGATAAATGTATTTTTTATACCCCGCCCATCTGGCTGGGTTTCCCCAGCCACTCTGGGTGGCTTCCAACAAAATATTAAAATACAGTAACACATCAAACATTAAAAGCTTCCCTAAACAGGGCTGCCTTCAGATATCTTCTAAAAGTCTGGTAGTTGTTGCTCTCTTTAACATCTGTTGGGAGGGCGTTCCACAGGGCGGGCGCCACTACCGAGAAGGCTCTCTGCCTGGTTCCCTGCAACTTGGCTTCTCACAGTGAGGGAACCTCCAAAAGGCCCTTGGTGCTGGACCTCAGTGTCCGGGCTGAACAATGGGGGTGGAGACGCTCCTTCAGATATACTGGACTGAGGCTGTTTAGGGCTTTAAAGGTCAGCATCAACACTTTGAATTGTGCTCGGACACGTACTGGGAGCCAATGTAGGTCTTTCAAGATGGGTGTTATCATGGGAAAAGCAGGAGGCAAGAGTGCTGTCGCACACATGTCCTGCTTGCAGGCTGCCCACAGATACCCCAGTCAACCAGTATGAGACCAGGATGCTGGACTAGATGGGCGACTGGCCTGATTCAGCAGACTCTTTTCTCGTTCTTATGGTTGGAAATCAAATCCCCTTAACAGCTATGCAAACAGTGCTTTTAGATCCCAGATGCCAGCCTTAAAAAAAAAACAAAAAGCACTGAAATGCATGATTATGGTAATCACAATAATTTGAAGTTAAATTCAATTGCTGCAATAGGGCACACATTAGAGCCAATGCCTCTATGACTTAATTATGGTAGAGTGCCATTTTAGGAGAACTGTGACTCATTTCTTACTTATTGAAGAGCTTCACAACAAAGAAAGCACTTGAAGCAATGTATATCTGAAGTGACTGACATAACTGACACAGACAAGTTGCTAGATGCAAGAGGGACAACTGCCATAGATATGGTTTGATAGGCCATTTCTTATATCCATGTATGTGATCCTCATGATTAAAAAGGAAGAAGCTGGAAAATTATTACAACAGCAAACCTCTGCGTAAGTAAGCTGAGCGAAATTTATTACATTTCTTCCAAAAAGCTCAGGGCAGCTGTTTAGCCTTGTGACCTCCCTGGCAATTCTGACATCATACCAAACTATAGTTATCACCAATTGTGGTTTTTGGATTCTGGTTTCGCCAGCCAGGGTTTTAAGAAGCTAAAGTATGTTTTCAAGTGATTTGTGAATTGACAAACCACAGTTTGCATTTGGCTGGCAAGCCAGCATCAGAGGCCATGATTTTAATAGTGTTTGAGAACACAGTTTGGTGTGATGTCTGAATTAACACATCATAATTATACAGCCATCGCTCTGTTTCCCTCTGCAACTGTACCATGGGGCCTAGAATGAACTTACGAAGCTGAGCGTTGCGAGGACAGAAAAGAAAAGCACAGAAACAGATCTAAAACTATGGTTTGGGTTATAACCTATAATTAGCACGACACATGGTTTATTTGACATTATGGCTGAAATAAGCCTACCTTCTCTTTCTTGTTGCAGGCATATATTCAGTTCTTGTATTGTAGCTTTATCCCTAGATGTATACACTCTCATCTGATCCAATTCTTCCTCTAAATTCAGTCTAGAAAAACACACACAAGAAGTGAGCGCACAGCAGAAAGAATGTGGGGTGAGTGAGTCAAGGAGACATACCCTACAAAAACGTGCTGAATAAAACATGTCACTTAAAATACTGAAAACTTTTATACTGAATTTCAGGAAACACATATCAGCACTAGTGTTACCTGTATTTATGTGAATCTAATGTACCATTGAATCAAATGCATACCTCAATTTTCAAATCTTTGAAATCAAAGAAGTATTTGCTGGCAAATGTAAATGTACCGTCAAATCTAATGTGCACCCTAATTTCCACGACATAATTTGGCCAAAAAAGGTGCACATTACATTTGAGTAAATATGGTAACTTTTAACACTAGTATGTTATGAGCAGTCCCGCTCCAGAACAGTACGATCAGCAAGAAAATCCTATTGTTCCATTTCTAGTCTCTTTAATTGAAAACATGTAGATACATCCACTCTCATGTTTAGTTACAATGCCAACTTTTGGGGAAATCAGCAATCAAACCACAACCACGTAAGAAGAGATTTGTAAAAGATCTGACTGAAAATAGAAAGCATTGTCGCAACGGTCTGTATTTGATTTGATTTTCTTGAAATGCAATATACTCTCTATTATGATGTTATGCTTTCAAGTTTGAGTATTTGCCCATTGACAGATTTCACAGCAAATGAAAAGATTAACAAGACAGTACTGGAATGACAGTGACTTGCTGGTACTCTCAAGCTCTGCCAGTTAACAGCACAGCCCTTATAAATGCAGATCTCTTTTTCTTTCCTGTGTGTGCTGGTTTCTGCTTCCATTATAAGTAATCAAGGTTTCAGCTAGAAATAGCTCCCTCCTACGATGAGTCAAAGTCCCATCAAGTCATCTGTCCAGCAGCAGATAGCTCAGCTGGTAGTAGAGCACGAGACTCTTAATCCCAGGGTTGTGGGTTCGAGCCTCATGTTGGGAAAAGATTCCTGCATTGCACAGGGTTGGATGATCTCTGTAGTCCCTTCCAACTCTACAGTTCTATGACTCTATATGAGAAGAACTGTGTGGCAGGAGCAGCCCTGTCCTCTCAGTCTAGAAACCTCTTCTTCCCGAGAAATAGAAGTGCATTACACTAAAACTACAGTGGTGCTTCGCAAGACGAAAAGAATCCGTTCTGTGATTCTCTTCGTCTAGCGGGTTTTTCATCTTGCGAAGCAAGCCCATTGACGGATTAGCGGATTAGCGCTATTAGCGCTATTAGCGCCTTATCGGATCAGCTGATAAGCAGCTTAGCGGCTTAGAAAAGGGGGGGGAGGGGAAAAAACCAGCAGGAACTCGCAAGACATTGTCGTCTTGCGAAGCAAGCCCATAGGAAATTCATTTTGCGAAGCACCTCCAAAATGGAAAACTCTTTCGTCTAGCGAGTTTTCCGTCTTGCGAGGCATTCGTCTTGCGGGGTACCACTGTATTTTAATTATATCCCTTGCATTTGAAGCATATTAGCAACCAGCATTTAGCTAAATTAAACCAGGATACAGAAAACTGGGGGGGCTCAAAACTTCAGCCTAAAAAAATTACAAATAAGTAGGAAACAGAATAATTGTCTTTATGAAGACATCATAATGATTACAGATTAACCAATTATCATGACCTTAGGCAACGTACCGGGATACATGCAATAACCAGAGGCATTTATGTAAAATCTTATACACAAAGCACCTGAAGCACATAAGCAATTCCAGGAGGATACATCAGAAAACTTTTTAGATCACTCCTCACAACTTCTCTATGATCCGTCCTTATGAAATAGATTTTATTTCATTTCATTTTACATTGTCTTGGATCAGGTGACAACTCTGAGGATCAATGTACACTATATTCTGTAAGCAGTGCTATTTCTCTAGAAAAAGAGGTGCCGGAGCTCACCATGAACATCTCTCTCATTCTCTTATAATGGCAATGGTGCCCACCTGAGAGGTGCCAGAACTGAGCTCCTGTAGGCTCCAGCTGAAAAAAAAGCCCTGTCTGTAAGATATTTTACTACACGTAATTGCTGACCCTTTAGATGAAGGAGAGTACATAAATTTTCAAATAATCTTTCAAACAAAATCATAGATATAATCATCAAAATCATACAGAGAGCTAGGATTGGCTGCACTTCTCATTTAAGAACACATTTAGTGGTAAATTAATTTCCCCCTGCATTTTGTGTGAAACAACCCTTCAGTGAGGAGGATTTGACTTCCACCAAAATAAAAATCTTCAGTCCTGCAAAACACGATAATTGAAGCTTTGCAGCCACCCATGTTTGCCTGAAAAACATTGTAAAAATCAGGATTCAAGATGACATTAACAGATTGGAAAAAGGGCTAAATCTAAGAAAATGAATCTCTATAGGGACAAATGTGCGGTTCTGCACTTAAGCAGGAAAATCAGCTGCACAAATAAAAGATGGAGGACACCTGGGCTGCCAGTAGTACAAATGATAAGGGATTTTAGTAGACTACAAGTTTACATGAGTCAAGAGTGTGATACAGCAGCAAAAAAAGCTAATCCTATTCTAGGCTGCATCAACATAAGTATAGTGTTTCGATCAAGGGAAGTAATAGTACTGCTCTGTTCTGCCTCGGTCAGACCATATCTGGAATAATGTGTCCAATTCTGCAGACCGCAATTTAAGAAGGTCATTGGCAAGCTGAAAATGTGTGCAAAGGAGGGTGACCAAGATGATCAAGGGTCTGGAAACCAAGCCTTATGAGGTACAATTGAGAGAATTGAGTATTTTTAGCCTGGTAAAGTGAAGACTGAGAGGAGATATGATTTTGTTTAGTCTTTTAGTCGTGTCTGACTCTTCGTGACCCCATGGACCAGAGCACGCCAGGCACTCCTGTCTTCCGCTGCCTTCCACAGCTTGGTCGCTTTGAGAACACTATCCAGCCATCTCGTCCTCTGTCATCCCCTTTTCCTTGTGCCCCCAATCTTTCCCAACATCAGGGTCTTTTCCAGGGAGTCTTCTCTTCTCATGAGGTGGCCAAAGTTTTAGAGCCTCAGCTTCAGGATCTGTCCTTCTAGTGAGCAATCAGGGCTGATTTCCTTAAGAATGGATAGGTTTGATCTTCTTGTAGTCCATGGGACTCTCAAGAGTCTCCTCCAGCACCAGAATTCAAAAGCATCAAGGCTATCCCATGAAGGATGGAGCAAGCTTGTTTTCTCCTGCTCCAGAGGCTAGGACCCAAACTAATGGATTCAAGTTACAAGAAAGGAGATTTTGACTAAATACCAGGAAGAACTTTGTGACAGCAAGAGCTGTTTGACAGTGGAACAGATTCCCATGAGAGGTGGTGGACTCTCCTTCCTTGGAGGTTTTTAAGCAAAGATCTGGTGATCTGTCATGGGTGCTTTAGCTGAGATTTAGCTGCATTGCAAAGTATTGAACTAGATGACTCTTGGGGTCCCTTACAACGCTACAATTCTATGAGTCCTTGATTTTCATTAAAAATCTTAATGGATTTTCAAATATATAGTTATGTAATGTTTGGTAGAAGAATAGTCCAAAGGGGTGTGCTGTAATTAAAATGGCATTCCATGCATATTTGTCCAGCTTGCCAGAATATGGAAAACAGCTGCAGTGTAGAAAAGTGACACCCCAAGTCAGAATTGCAAAAAGGGAACATGGATCAATCTACTTTTCCTATTGTATGATATCCTTCTGATACATATGTAGATAATTCCACTATTAAGAAGTTAGTTCCCCAAAAGTATAGGTATACACTTCTGCTTCTGAATGTCACTGATCTTTTACTATTTATTTAAAGTATTTATGAATCACCCGTATTCATAGATTTCTAAGCGATTTAAATAAAATATAAAATAACTCGCATCATAAAATAAAACAGCAGAATATTAAAAGTGACTGGATAAAATTAACATTCTGGAAAGGCTGGCTGAAATATAAAAATGCTTTCGCAGCACGTCGAAATCCATACAGTGCTGGCGTCTGCCTCATCTCCACTGGGAGAGTGTTCCATAATGCAGGGGCTACTGCGCTCAATGCTCTCTTCTGAGCAAGCTTAGAGAAATTTGATTTCTGGGGGCATTAGGCACCTGAAGAAGCTGGGCCTCTGATTATCTCAGGGATCTATGTGACCTACAGGGGGTGAGGTGCTCATTAATATACCACTGCACCAAGTTGTTCAGGGCTTTGTTCACTGGTACTAGCTTGAGGTGTGAGGAGGGTGAGGAGACGCCTCGTGGGCCATGGGTTGCAATGGGCTTGCTTGCAGGTAAGAGTGCGGAGCAGATGGGGCGGGGACTTAATTTGCCTTCCAAATCAGAAGTGGAATGCTGGGCAGCTGCTTCTGCAGAGAGAGCATCAGTGCAGCTCATGAGCAAATACCCAGCGTGACCGGTGGTTATTTTGTCATTTTGCTTGTTTTATATTATAAATTGTTTTATATTAGGGACGTGGGTGGAGCTGTGGGTTAAACCACAGAGCCTAGGACTTGCCGATTAGAAGGTCGGCGGTTCGAATCCCCGCGACGGGGTGACCACCCGTTGCTCGGTCCCTGCTCCTGCCAACCTAGCAGTTCAAAAGCACATCAAAGTGCAAGTAGATAAATAGGTACCACTCCGGCGGGAAGGTAAACAGCATTTCCGTGTGCTGCTCTGGTTCGCCAGAAGCGGCTTAGCCATGCTGGCCACATGAGCCGGAAGCTGTACGCCAGCTCCCTCGGCCAAAAAAGCGAGATGAGCGCCGCAACCCTAGAGTCGGCCACGACTGGACCTAATGGTCAGGGGTCCCTTTACCTTTTACCTTGTTTTATATTGTTTTGATTGACTGTATTTATTGCACTCTTATTGTATATCCTGGTCCGAGAGGATACAGGCAGGCAATGCAGATCCTGCAGCAAGCTGTCGAAAACCTGCACCTGTCTGCAACTGAGCCGCAACATTCTGTATCAGCTGGAGCTTCCAGGGAAGAGCAAAGGTAGCCCCACATAAAACAGACTGCAGTAATCAAGTTTGGAGACTACCCATAATCACCTGCTGCAGAATCTTGTACAGTTAGACTTTGTTTGAGGGGAGGGGCTTGGTAGCCATATTTGCTTCCCATGTACAAATGATGTTGATAACTCTTATCCTTTATCCTGTAAACTGCTACCTGTTCTTTCAACGCTTCTCAAACACGGGATAAAAGCATGATAAAATATTTAATAAAAACTGCATTTAAAAAGGTGAATGTGACTACTGTTAATCCTAGGCGGAATTTATGCCACTGCTGGTCTACTCATACAAAGCTGAAGGTTCCTGTTCAATGCTTCTAACTGGCCCTGTTCCTCCTCCCTTTCGACATAAGTCCTTTGTATAACATAGCCACCATAGCACAGCCAATAACAATTGGTTCACTAGGAACTCATTAACTAGGGCTGGCTTTCAACGTCGTGATAGATACCAGCTAAACATCACGATATACCGATATATCATATTGTCTGAAATAAGGATAGAGCTTGGTAGAGGCATTGATTGGCTTCACGCTTTTTCCCACTTGGTGATTTTTGCATCACACACGCACACACCATGATTCGTGATATATTGCCAGGTCAAAATTATGAAACTGATATCATGATATAACTTCTAACTGGTTTTGGAGGATATAGTGATAGATTGCCCAGCCCTATCAATAATCTGTTTGTGCTACCTGACAGTAACTGAAAAAACATGAAAGGCTGATGGGCAGCTTTTATTTATTTATTTTTCAGGTAGCATGAGGGGCTGGAAGTACTGAGGAGCATGGCCAATAGCTGCCTCTTCACAAATAAATAGCATGATTCCTGTTGGTACGTGACTTGCTGTGGCGCAACATAATTTCTTTATGCCCCTTGACGGAAAAGCAAAGACCCCACAACACATTACTTTAAATACTATGGTGTCAGCCTAGTGGCTCATAGGATTACCACTTAGTTGCATAAACCAGAACAATCGTCATACTAAAGTGCTTTTCATCATGACCCAATGAACCAAAAATATTCTTTCACTTGCTGTGAGGAATGCTGTTATGTGAATATAGGAGGGTTACTAGGGAAATAAAGCTGTTTTTTGTTATTAAGAAAAAGGAAACCTAACACCAATTTTTCCTCAACGAATCCCTGTAAAACTGCTGAAAAACCTGCCCTTTAATTCTGCTGTCAATACAGATGTCATAAATTAAGGCTGAAGAAAACAACATGGCTCAATGTTCTCTTATTCTACTTCGCCAATATCCCCACCCTGCCAGTCTTTAAAGTTGTAAGATCTGAAATAAGCTTGAACCAGATCTGACTTCTTAAGCAGTCAAATACTAGTATGACTAAAGTTTTCCCTTTGCTCCTCCAATGTTAAGATTCAGGTACATCTGCTTGCAATAAGGGCAAGAGATGCTCTTTCAAAAGGTCTGTATATTTGTGTGTCAACTGACAGCTTTGGGAGGCGAGAGCAAATCTTGGAGCAGGTGTTTGATCTAGCCTGTGTGAGAAAGCAAAAAACCATTACATACATTGGGGGATAAGGCTGCCAAAAGAGTGTAAAGCAAAAAAAGAGAGAGAAGTACAAGCATTACTTACATTTTAGTCATGTTCGTGCTACAGAAAATGATTTATTGAATTCCTTGGCCAATTTAGACTATCTGAAAGTGATTGCAGTTTGATAACTATCAGCTAGCCAAGGACAGCTGTTCAACATTTTCTGGGTCTTCCAACCAGGGTTAGGTGAACAGCCACTGCAAGCACATCAAGTTTCAGGTGGTTGAAATGCCCAAATAAGGTATATCATAGAAACAAATGGTGCCTGGGTGTGCATCTGTTTGAATTCTTAATGTCTTTCCTGGATATATTTTTTCCCAATTAATGACCGAGAAACATTTGCATGTTCACAGTCGTGAACTGGGTCAGTTCGCGGTTCGCAGCAGCAGTAAACTATGGTTGGGCATTACATGAGCAAACCCTGAGCTTGTGCACTCCTCCTTCCAGCCCCACCACACTCTGTGTTCCGATTCCTTTAAGGATTTCTTGAGTGTCAGCAGGAAGTGAAACATTGAAGAGTGAGAGTGAATTGGCACGCCTGAGCCTATTATAACTGATTAGTATCACAGGGAGGGAATAGCCGGCTGGCACCCTAAATAAGAGCACTTCTGCTAGTGGTTGAGATCCAAAGCAACATTTTGTTGCAAGTCCCATTTGTTTCAAATGTACAGTGAAACCTTGGTTCCCGAACGGCTTAGTTGCCGAACAAATCGGCTCCCACAATGCTGCAAACCCGGAAGTAAGCGTTCCAGTTTCCGAACATTTTTCAGAAGCCGAACATACAAGGCGGCTTCCGCTTGAGTGCAGGAAGCTCCTGCAGCCAATCGGAAGCCGCGCCTTGGTTTTCGAACGGTTTCAGGAGTCCAATGGACTCTCGAAATGGATTAAGTTCGAGAACCAAGGTACCACTGCAAAGTATGATTTGTCCAAAACTGGCAACAAAATGTGGCTTGGGAAGATGACAGCAAAGAAAGCAATCCTGCCATCCCAACTGCCCACCTGTTGCATCACCAGAGCAATGTTGGAGGGGACCATGCTACTCAAGCAACTCCCATGTTGCAAAGGTAGCTTCTGAATGAAGCCTGGGCTCAGTCCTAACAAAAACAAAAGGGAAGAAGGGAGTTTGCATTTTATCGCTGCCTTCTCTCTGTCATAAAACACAACCTTGACTCCCTTTGAGTGAGTTAGTCAGTGATAAATCATATTAATAAGTTCTCCCAACCACAAATTGTATGCGAGGAGTATTACATTCCTCCTCATTATTTCAATTTGAGAAAGGAGGTTATTGGGCAGCATGTAGGTATTAATCCACTTAAGGACCTGCATAGAGGGAAAGTGACTGAAGCTCAGAACGCCTTAATTTTTAATAACAGTCAGCATTATTAAAAATAATTTAATGTAACAGGCCTATCTCTATTAACCTCTGTGAAACACCTTATTTAGATAATCATTGCCTCATTTGTACATAAACTTTTTCATAGGAGACACATCCCTTCCAGGCCCTTGAGAACCTTTGGCAAATCTAAAAGCACAATAAAATTACAAAATCAATCAGAGCAGCAGCGGTTCTCCTTCTCTGGCTCCCAAACATCTCTCATATTGATCACCAGCCAGAAGATCCAATAAAATAGCCGCTCCCTTTCCACATCACATTCCCCCCCCCAAATAAAAATTCCAGTCTCATCTGTAGCAGCCTTTCTTCAAAACGCTGCTTAACTAAATGGGCTTCTATAAATGCCTGGAAGGTAAGAGGAGGAGGAGGAGGGAAGGCCACAACAAGCTAACAGAGAAAGGATGTTGACAGAATTCTAATTACGGAAACAAGGCATTGATATGGCCACTTAATGTTAAATTCTTGTGCTATTTCCCTGGTATGTGCTCTTGGAAGAATAGCTGCAAGAAAAATGACCCAATTAGAGACAAGAGACCAAGAGTTAGTTCACCCGGGCCTTTTCTCATTCCGATGAAAAGTCCCAACTCATCCTTCCTCACACTCAAATGTGCAGAGTGTTGGTGTGTGTTTTATTCTGTTTTTAGTTTATCGCTGCTGTTGATTTTTTGATATGTTTTAGGCAGCTGTTCGTTTCATTTTTTCTGTGAAGCACTTTTCAATTGTTGGGGGGCTTTTTTACAACCAAGCAGTGTATAAATTTTATGACATAAATATATAATAAATAAAGGTAGTGTATAAATTGTGGCACAGGGACCTAGCCCCTGACAGTTTCTGTGCCCACGGCAGCCTTTTTCCCTATCTGCCCCAGACCCCAGGCCTAACTGTTTTTTTAAAAATAGGATGTCGAGAGATTTTAGCAACACAATCCTACATCTAGTCCAAAGTAACTCCCACCGATGTACATCACAATGCTAAACATGTCTATTCAAAGTAAGCCATATTGAACTCAATAGGGTTTACTCCAAGGTAAATAGGATTGAGATTGCAGCCTTACTTCCAGAAAAGTAAGTACAGGAACAGGATACTGGAAGAAACCAGATTCAGAGCAGGCTATGTATCAGACAAATAAATTGCCCTGTTGAGTAGCTCTGGGGTCCTTTATAGGAAGGTGACGGGTATAAATCTAATAAATAAATAAAAATTATAAATAAAACACACCATCAACACTTTTAAGGGCATCATAAACTATAAATTCTGCTGCAGCTGTGTTCATGTTAGATGTGTACAACAGAGGGGGCAGGCACACCTGCTGCTGCTGAAAGCCATAAAATCACTCAGGTCGCATGCTGCAAACATAGACACACCATCAACCAATGCACAGTGTCTGAGCTGGGCAGCAATGAGACAGAGGCAGAAAATGCAGCTCTAGTCATTCATAACATTTGTGCATTGGCCAAAAAGATCATTTGCCAATCACAGCTTTGACTTTATTCGCCGGCTATAAACCTGTAGTCTGCCGATACATTTTTTTAAAAAAAGATAATTAAAATTACTTGCTTTTAACACTTCTTGTTGATAATTTTAATGTTTCTTATAAAAAAAATCAAGTAGTACATAAATGTTGTTAAATAATAGTAATAATAATGCCTCATTGTGGCATATGATGTGAGAATGTCCAGTGATATATTCATTTTGGTCTGAAGTTGTTGTCCATATTAATGTTGTCCTGGTGAAATCTTTTATCTTTCATGTACTTTTAAACTACATTATTCCAGTATGGGGATTAATGGAAGGACAACAAAAGGGTATTTCATGAACCCTTTTATAGTTGCTAAAAGAGTTATACGTTGTGCATGGAAGGGTAAATACCCGCCATGCAAGGGTCTGAGGACCTCACCGCCTTTGCCACATTTGAACACATTTCTTATAAATGTCAGTTTCATGTGGATACCTATCTGGACATTTATTTGACACATATCAATTTATATGTTTAAATTAAGATGGCTGTATCAATACTTATTGTATTTTTTAATGTGAGCTAATGGGTTTCCCCACATTGCCTACCTCTTTCTCTGTTCTTTTTGCTTGCTTTGCTAAATTTGTTAATAAAGGAGGGGTGGTGACTACAGATGCCGATGACAGTGGTGCAACTGGTCTGAAGACGGTGTACACTGTACAGTTCATTTAAAATTGTTGTAGTCATGAGGTTTCATACAAAATTCTCGAGAAGAACATCTAAAATATAGTTCATAGAATAGATGTGCTTTTTAAAAAAAAATGGCTGTAAAGATATTCAGCATAAAATGTACTTTAGTTCACCTGCACTTATGTCTCAAATTAGGGAAGAAAAGACGTGGGTTTGGATGCCAAGGAAGGTACAATCAATTAGCCCAATAAGAGCATCAAGTTCCATGTAGAAGCATAATCCCAAAGAAGTGTGGAAGCAGTCATAAGTGTGGGATCAGCAAATTTAGGGCTTTTCTTCCATGAGTGATCACGGACAAAGCTTTTGATGCAGATTACATTAATAAACTACCATCCCTTCTACCTGGGAATAAAAGGAGATGAAATACTTTACCCATGATCGTGTGTGCATGGCTACACTGCCAATGTAACCGAAATCCTAGCAGCTATTGACAATTCTTCTTCCTCTTCTTCTTCTTCTTCTTCTTCTTCTTCTTCTTCTTCTTCTTCCTTTTCTTCTTCTTCCTTTTCTTCTTCTATTGCAGCTCACAGTTCTATTTCAGAAGAGCTAGTGCCTACACTAACTGACGTAGTGTTTTTAAAAATATGTATCTGTGGCATAAGTGTCAGCAACTGAAGGAAACATCTTTGCCACCATCTTTGCATCTACAAAATAGCATCCAGTAGATTTTCTCTGGAGGCAAAAGGTGGAATTGGATTCTTTATATCCAGAGCCACGGGAAGATCCTTGTCTCTTGAGATGAGGTTGATGTTTATTGTACCCCTGTGCTGATGGATCTGTTTCAACTGCTACGCCATCTAAAGCAGAGAGTGCACTCTGTGCTATACATTTCACCTACAACAAACCTTAGTTTGAAGTAATCAAAGAAAGGCTGCTACAATAATTGCTGTTGCTAAAATGGAGAAAGGAATAAATACAACAATTTCATCCTTTTACCCCCAGTAGAATAAATGTTTCAGAGGCACACAGTGGAACTCCTGACCACTTCCCCATTAGAATGCCTTTTTAAAAATCATGTCCTGTCCTCCTGCACATGATCATCATATTTATATCCCACTGCTAAACTTTTGCTCCCAGAACAGCTCACAACAGTATGAAACAAATAATCAGGTCCGTGCATCTGAACAGGTCATCAGCCAAACACTACCAATAAGATGAAAGAAGGAGAGCTCCTTTCATCAGCTCAGTGCCTCCTAAACTGTTTCCATTCTACTTGGTCATTTTAAGAGCTACTATTTAACTTTACGAACTGGTGCCTTAGTGTGCTTTTTTGCTCTTTCCTCCTTGTCGTGACTGTGTGTGCCTGTATATGTGTGTGATGCCTTTTAGAATGTAAGCATGCAGGCAGAGACTGTCTTGTTTTAATTGCTTGTGTGTAAGCCCCCTTGGGAGGTGATTTAGCTGAAGACTGGGGTACAAATGCTCTATCTTAATTAATTACTATTTTGCCATGTGTTGTGTTAAAGGTCTGCTGAGTGTGTCCTGCAGAGTAGTTTCTTTCCCTGGGATGTGAATCATCACAGGATGCATGCGATAGGGGGCTTTATCGCAAACAGCGTACCTGATCAATTCTTTACATTCCATACAAGAACTAACAAGACAAGCTATATAAAATCTGTGGGGGGAAGGGAGCCTTTAAGGAACATTAGTTGACCACTTAGTCATAGAGCACTTAGATAACCATGCCTGGTACTGAGACATCTTGGACACAGTGCTACAATTAAAGAATTGGGCATCTGTACTAACTGCAAATGTAGACCAGTAAGCGGCTCATTTTAGAGCAAAGGGGAAAACATTTGCCTGTCACCGCTCAATATCTTTATTTTAGAAAATGATCTTTATTGTGTTCTTCCCCCCCCCCCTTCAGCTGACTCTCTAGCAGAGATAGGCAACTTTTTAAATACAAACTATCAGCAGATACCATTGACTAAAAACATCACTGATGTAATATGTGCATCAGAGAAGACCAGTACAGTCTTACATCTTACCCAATTTTTCTGCTGGTGATACTGATGTTCTAAGAACATGGCTTTATCACTTGAAGCCTTCACAGGAAACATAAGAAAAAGACCAGTAGGACCAGTCAATTTATGATCTTCCTTGTCACTGAACAGCATTTGCTACAAATCAGAGGTAGATTCGATGATTGGAGATAAAGCATTTGAAAAATGAGTAGCCCCTTTTTTGCAAATCTATCACAGCACAGTTCATAATCAGAACTTTGTATAAGTCTTTTAAGCCTTATTTATTTCTTCCAGTATTCTATCCTTAACAAACCCCAGTCCATTTAATATTGCTTTTTCCTTGAAGACCAAGGTTACAAGGAAGCTCAAATGTGGATTGAACTGGAACAGGTTTTTACAACACTACACTATGTTAATTGGCCTCCCAAAACAGAGTCATCAATTTTTTTTGTATTATTTTTTTTGCTGCAAATGCCACTGTTGATAATGCAATTAGCACCATCTGTACTTTTTTGCATTTTATTTCACTTTGTTTCTTTTGTGATCTCAGTGTTTATGTTTCTCCTTCTCCCAACCATGCAAACCTCATAAAACAGGATAACACTTCCTGAATCTGATGAAATCGACTGACGTCAGTGAAAGCTTATGCCATAATAAATGTGTTCAACTTTAAGGGAGGGGAGGAGAGGATGGGGAAGTTTGGTTCACTCATGGAAGTTGTTCGGAGCAGACAATTGTTTGATTGTTAGATACAAACCCCTGTTATATTTGCTGCAACCAACTAACATGACTATCTTTCTGGAAAAAGCACTACCCAAGTTTTTTCCCATAGCGTTTTCCTAAGATGTCAGAATAATGCTGAAATGCAACTGGCCAGTGTAGGGTCTAGTGCTTGGAACAATGGAGTAGAATCAGAATTCTAAAACATTGCAAGACACAGTAAAAAAGATGTAAAGAAGATCTCCAGCTTTCAGAAATTCTATGGTAGAATCCCATATGCTACTATCTTTATGTGATGATACAAAAACCTATGATGCCAGTAAATGTGTCAGAAAATCATTATCCAAGCGATCATAGTGTCATATATATATATTAACACATAGCTTGCACTATGGATACAGCAGTATTTTTGTAGTTCCAACAGTGAAGTTTTAAAGGTAGGTCCTTCAGCATTTTACTGCCAAGATAATATTCTAGATGTTCTATCAATGCAGGCACACTTCTGACAAATTTGCTGAAGTCTCAAAAGAACAAGGGGGGAAACGTTCAGAGTTTTAAGCACACTCAATGCTAAACAACAAAATCAACTTGACAAAAGACATTTTAAAACATAATTAAAAGAATAATTATGCAATCCCTAGCAACTCCCTTTTTTCTACTATGAAAGGGAAATGCTCTTACTTTACCAGGGTGAGTGTAATAGTCTATGAATTATAAGATCAAAGAGGCAAACTGTATGTTTTCTAAAGTAAGAATTCCTTCTCCAAGTTTTACACTTACCACAGCTAAAAGAGCTGTGTGAAGGGATCAGTACTAAACCCAAAGGACAGGCTGTGCATGGCAAGAAAGAGAGCAACTCCCTCATGCCTTTCGCAGGTCACTACGAAGGACCATGTTAGCAGATCCACTCCAGACCCTTAACAGGCAGCTCTGCTGCTACCAGTAATTAGCTTGGACAGCTCTGGCTCCAAGAGTAGCAGCAAGGCTACACCATAATGAGCTCAGCTGGGATTAGCAGGACAGGGCAGGGAACCAAGAGAGCTGAGGCATTCTGCATTGCGTATGTATCAAGGAGATCAAACAAGGATGGCTGGCTAGGTTATCCCCTCACCACCTCATTCCAAAAATGAAGCACGGCAGTGTGTAAAATACAGGCTAATGAAGAGCGACACCTCCAACAGATGAGAGCCACATTAATTAACACAATCCCTAGATCATGTAATACAGTTTCTGTTAGTGCTAGCAAACTTGTTGTCACTGATTTAAAAGGAGGGGTGGGAGGAGGGTGGTGCTTTCCTCTCTGTTTCTAGGAGAGGAAGATGATTTAATTTTGGTATTTGAAAGGAATTCCTTCGTGTAGCCTTCAATGAGAAGAAGATTTAGCAAACTAGCAGCACGTTTCTCAATGTATATGTATTTTAAAAGAAAGAAACTCACTTTTCAATCAATAGCTTTTTGTGTTCCTTTTTGAAATACGCCAGCTCGTTCCACACAGCATCAGAATCTTCTTGACACAGCTGCCGGGGATGAGAACGCTCTGTTCCATTTTTACCGCTTCCAGGCCTGTATTTAAACAAACAATGACAACAACAAAATCTATAAAATAAACGGTTTTAAATGTCCGTGAAAAGTGTAATGTCCCAACACTTGACATGTAATGACATTACTGAAACATAGCCCCTAAATTTTCACGTCAGGAAACTGAAATTCCCGTTAACTAATTTCAGAAGGATAAACTGCTGATGTGGCACTAGAGTTCAGAAATGGTGTGTGTCAAACTGCAACGTTCGCCTTCGTTTGCACAGTCAGCAGGGAGAAAGTGAAAGGTAGAGATGTCAGACACGGTCTCAGAGAAAGGTGAGGAGCCACCAATTCTCCCAGCACCCAGTGTCAACTGATCCTTAAGTAGCACAAACACTCGAACTGAAGGAAGGAGCTATCAACACACAAAGACAAGAAGGAGGAAGCTCCTCTTCATGATCTTGGCAGTTCCTTTTCAGACAATCAGAACTTCACAAACCATGGTGTTTTCATACACAGCCCTCATATGGAGACGCTGGTTCCCGCAAATGGTGCTTCGACATTAGTGGTGCCAGTTACAAGCCCACTGTCAGGCCTCTGTACTCCCAAAACCACCATAGCGATGCAGTCTACAACTTCCTGCACAAAGATCCATGACATCACAGGCATACATGACACCTCTTTTCTTAACTCATTGTGCTCCACAATCCAACTGGCTTATAGTCAAAGCACAGAATTCTGGTAAACTGAGATCAGGGCTCTGCTTAGCCAAAGAGACACACTGGGTGGCCTTGGATACGTCCACGCCTTTCAGACAAACCTACCCCTGCCCCGGGGTTGTTACTAACATAAAATTATGTAAATCCACATAGTGCCAGTTTTCTGTTTGGAGAGAGTAAATCAATTGCATTTGAACAGAATGTTGCTGTTGTACAAGACACTACAACTAAGCTCGGGATTCTACTGTCTGTTTTCGGAAGGAATTTGGAGATGTGATTCATAAGCATGCCACAACACAAACATTACATGAAAGGCTTTGTGGCAAGAACTGACATATGACATTGTCCACTTTCCTCCCAAGAGAATGCTGCTTATGACCTTACTACATGTTCAATTTACGTTCCCATTCTGCTGTGTTTGGGGAGGTTTGAGCATGATCCCACACAGTGTGGACAGAAAAAGACAAATAATCAACAGACAAGAGGAGAAAACCCCTCTAATTTATGCCTTGCATAAACAACCTGGTTGACTATGGTGAGTCATAAGTGCAAAACCAAATTGAAATAACAAAGTGGTATGGGAAACATTTGATAGGCAGTAGAGTGCAAAAACTGTAACAGAAGAAAGGACATAAATAGAGGTCATATTAACAGTGATAGGAAGAGAACCAAGCAATTGAATCAAATTATAAAGCAATTGAATCAAATTATAAGCCAATACAAATGTTTTTGCACATGTTCCTGAAAAAAAATTATATGTCATCTATACTATTAGTATATTTATACATTAATATTTGAATTTTGAATACCATCTGTTAAGGTATTATTGATTTATTATTAGTTTTATGAGATTATTATTCCTATTATTATACCTATTTCTAACCATTAGAAACTGTAAATTAAAATCATTTCATTTTTAGAAAAATAAAAAGCCTTCTAACAATAATAAATTTATAGAACAAATGTTCTCCATTAAAATTATATATAAACAATGCATAGGTTTTAAAAGTGCATGCAATGCCCTATATTTTCATTTACACCAGAAGGAAAGTTTACTGTGTGCGATAATGCCAAGCAGAATGAGTTCTAGGGTAGTACAATGCTTTACACACATGCTGCCTTTTGATGTCCCTGTAAAAGCCACATGGCGAATTCAAGGAACATGAGATTCCTTTGTTCCAGCAACTCTGATTGGATTTCTTGTGTCTCGGGTAAGGTATGGATGTGACGGTTTGTAATCTTCCCTTTTGCATCTGGTTTGACAAAGTCCTGGTCTAATTATGTCTTAGAATCACTTCTCTCAAAGTGACCTTGCAAGTCAACAAAACATCTTTTATATTTTAAATCGAAATATTCAGCTTGATCCAATGTTCTGTGGGTGCTCTGCTGAATAGAAGGAGCTCCTCGCAAGAATTTCCCATTCAAAACAATACTGAGCTTCAGGTACATAAAGTGGATGGGATGCCCTAAACACTGACATGAGTGTGGAAAGTGCCTCACACCTCCACTGAACAAAAGCCAGTGTGTATGGAACGATTCTTGGAATCCTTTGGATTCACCTTCTGTGCAACCAGAGCCATTCCTGATTACTAATTTACTTCAGAATAATTGCGTACAGTCACCATTCCGGAGGAAAGTGTGTTGGTTGCAATGGCCTCACATATTCAAATAGCAGCATTTTGTTTATCAGAAAATGTTATTTCTAGCAGTCAATACTACTTTGTGGAATGTGTTTGTGCATCTGCTTTGGACACCTAAAGGATTGTGATAAATGACACAGCTATTTCCCTTGCCAGAAGCTTATATTTGATTTTGATATTTTTTTTTTAAGACTGGAAAACCCTCTTTATAAGCTATGCCTCCCCTTATACATGAGGAATCAAGAAACGCTTTAAATATTCAAGAAATGCAACCACTTAAAAGTCTCTCCTCCTCTCTCCACAATAATGAGGAGACCTGTGGCTCGGTGGCATGGCACATGCTTAGCATTCAAAGGGTTCCAGGTTCAGTCCAGATCTCTGGACGTGTCTGGGAAGGATCTATCTGAAATGGGGAAGTCAGAGCTGTCCGTTGAAGCCAGCACTGAGCTACAAGGGCCAATGGTTGGCTTTGGCATACGACCACTTCCTATGTCCCTATACCGTGTTATTTCAAAAACAATTTCTTTTCACAGTTTAGCCATCCAGTAATGTACTGCTCAGAGCATATGCCTCCCACTTTAAGATAATATAATTGCTATTCCCTACAGCATGTGGGAAACCAGGCATGATAATAATATGTATTATTAGTATTATTTATTTAATTTGTATACCACCCTATACCTGCAGATCCAAGGGTATCCTGATATTGGATCAGGGCTAGCATAACTGTGGTCCTAAAATAAATATTTGAGGGGTTTTTTAATTGTCCAGAAAGTTCCTTGCTCAGTGATACTACAAACCCTGTGCACAGATGACAAGTTTATAACATTAAATTTATTCATTATCCCAGTGGAAGAGGCATATTCAACCAACATATCAAAACTCCTCCTATTGAAGACTGGGGCTTTTCCAGGGAGAGGAACATCCATGCTAATTTGCTGTGTTCATTGAACACCATCCCTATGTGGTTGTGATTCTGGGCTAAATAGCTCAACAAAAACTGCTTTTATTTAATTTGGTAAGTGAACTCAAGTGTCTCAGAGTGCTCCACATCTTAAAACAGAAAATAAAAGGTCGTTGTGTGTGGTTTTTTGTACCAGTTCAACATACCTGGAGCCCCCATGGAGGCTCCCATTTGGTTAGGGCAGAGGGAGGGAAATAATGGAAGAAGAAAAGGTGGTCATTTCATTTCTTTTAATAAACCCAGGCACACAACAGCTATCTACAGGGAATAGAAAAACCAGCAAAGGCCCCTGAAGAAATCAATACATGGCCTTGATTCAGAGTTATTCCTAAAAACCCATTCAAAGAAGTAGCAGAATCTCAATTAGCTTTACTGTTATTTTCACTACCATTGCTTAATCCAGGTTTATGAATTGATCACTTTCTTCCCTATAACTTATAAGTATAAATAATTAATTAGCAACACATTCTGGTGTTGAATTAACAATGCAATCTGTGCTAATTAATTGTGGAGCTCCCAAGAGACCCCCCCCCTCTACTGACCATAACACTCAAGAGGGTCTGTAAGGAAGGAGGCTGACTTTCAGATATTTGGGGCCCAAGTCATTTATGGCAAATATCTAGTAACTTGAGCACCTTGAACTGGGCCCAGAAACGAATTGGCAATCAGTGCTGCTGTTTTAAAATGGGGGTTACTCAAATTAGAGATGGAACCCCAACCAGTTATCTGGCTGCTTTGTTTTGGAACTGTTGTCCTCAATGGTAGCCCTATGTTCAGCATGCTGCAATAATCTAATCTGGAAGTTATCAGAGCATGGAGAACATTGGCTATGTAATATCTGTCCAAAGGGGCCATAGCTGGAAATAGGCAATCCTGGTCACCAAGCTATGGACCTGCTTAAGTTGCCCTTAATTTAAAATCTAAGCTGTTCTTGCCCATTGCTCATAGAAGTTATATCATGTGACCTAACAGTAAAAGTGGAGTATAACTGCATATATTAATAAATGTTTCAGGTGTTTGTAATGATTATTGCATGCTATGCAGAATAATTTGGAGTGTACAATGAAATCTACATGTAAACAAACAATTAAAACAATGGGTGATATTCAACTAACTGTTACTCAGACAGACCCACTGAAATGACTGGACCTAGCTTAGTCATGTTCATTCTTTTCAATGGATCTACACCGAGTAAAGTTGGTTGAATAGCCCCCACTGTAAAGTCATTAATTAAGAAGGATTTTAGAAGAGGTGAAACAAACCATTTGACAACTTAGAGAAAGTAGTCATACTGTGTTAAGTTCATTGCAGCAAAAACAAAGGGGTGGTTTGGCATTACTCATCTGAGCCTTTGCTCATGCCCTCTCCCCAAGCATATGCACAGCCCTCTTCCTCCTTTCTTCACGGATAGAGGAAAAAAGCTATATATAAACAATGGAACTAAATGCCCACAAAACACAGGTACAAGGAAAGGACAGTGACCAGTCACAACAGAAGTAATTGGTGGCTCTGTTCATTTGTGAAACTTATAATGGGATCTAAACTTAAATGGCATTCCAGTTTATGCCACTTGTTTATACAGTAACATTTACTCATATGAGCCTGTGCAATAAAGACCAACAGTATCAGGAAATTATCTTTTCCCTGCTTTAATCTACTTCTTTTCTAGAACACCTAAGCAGCAAAAGTTACACTCAGATTTAATACATATAATGGTTTTTAATGAGCTGTGTAACTTACTTGCTATAGCTTTCCTCCCATTGTTTTAATTGCTTTTTTACTGCTCTGTAGTTGGTCTGTAACATCTGCAGCCTCTTTTTGCGCTTTTCATGGGTTTGCCTCAGCTCATCGTTTTCTTGGATCTGCATAATACCAAGGTGACGTGATAAGATACAACTGAGTAAAATGCAGGCGCTTAAAATGGCAGTCTGCTACAGCTAAGTTTTTTGTTATTATTTACGATCAACTGACAACACAATGTTCATACACAGTGATAGAAACACCCATGGCATTTAGAGTTGGAGAAAGGTTGAGAAATGGGCAACCAAACGATCAAAGGGATGGAGCGACTCCCCTACAAAGAAAGGTTGCAATGTCTGGGACTTTCAGTTTAGAGAAAAGGCGAGTAAGAGGTGAGATGACAGAAGTTTATACAATTATAAACTTGGCATGACATGGAGAAAACGGATAAAGTCCCCCCCCCTCAAAATACCAGAACTCATGGACATCCAGTGAAGCTGGACGTTGGAAGATTTAGAACACATAAAAGAAAGTACTTATTTACCCAGTGCATAGTTTTGTTTGTATTGTTTTTGAAAACAATAATTGGGAATACAGATTCTTAGAAATGGATTTATTTCACAAACGTTCTTACGAATATTCAAAATAGTTGTGACCAAACACAATAGTTTAATTACTACAGAAACTGGTTGACAAGAAGCAACACATTACCACCTCACTGTATCCTCGAAGCGGATAAAGAGATAAAGAGCTTTCATGGGACATCAGAAAAACTCAAGTTGTCCTATGCAGAGTACAGTATTCCTTGGACTAACAAGTCATGTTCTTTCCTATTAGTAACACAGCCAATACAGATCAACTGTGCGTTGCAAAAAAAGAATTGATTCTTAGCACTTGACTCCATGGCTTTTTGTCTATGAGAGTAGCCGAAACCTAAAGCTGTGCTGATACCCAGTGCATAGTTTAGCTATGGAACCCCCACAGGAAGTAATGATGGCCACCAACTTGGATGGCTTTAAAAGATTAGACAAATGTATGGAGGGAGAGGTCTATCAAAGACTACTAGCCTCAGTGACTAGGCTGTCCTCCACAGTTGGAGGCAGCAAAGCTTCTGAATACCAGTTGCTAGGAACCAAAAGCCTGCTTGATGGTCTCCCACAAGCATCTGGTTGGCCACTGTGAGAAGAGGATGCTGGAATAGATGGACCACTGGCCTGATCCAGGAGGCTCTTCTTATGGCCATTTCAGACATGGGGATATAACTCTCTAGGGTGGACAGGTAGATTTGCAGGGATCCAGCCCCACAATCCTTAATTCAAATTCTATTTAAGTACCTGCTTGAAGATTTTATTTCAATTTTTTTGTTGCACAGGACTGACTGTGAAAATGGTAAAACTTTAAGCCCACGGAAAACACATCTTATTTATTTCAATTTCCATATGCATTGCTATGTATGCTGGGTTTTATAAAATGACATTGTGATTTTTGTTTGCCTCTGTCTATGCCAACTGAAAGCTAATTCTAATAATAATAATAATAATAATAATAATAATTTTCACCTTTAGCTGCAGTGTCTTTTCTAAGTTTTCAATCTTTCTTTCAGCTATTTTAAGCCTTCTTAATTCTTCCGACTCTTTCAAAAAGCTCTTTGGGGACAGAGACCTTGAACGTTTCACAGGTGGTTCCTCGAGAATAAAACAAGGACATGGTTGAACTGGTTGGAACACTGGATTATGAAAGACATGCAAAATTAAAGAACAAGTAATTTTGAATACTAATAATGAATTATAAAGAAAAAAAATCCTGCATGGAATACCAGAGAAATAACAAGCAGAATTACCACAGCGCTACCACTAAAGGTTTCTCTGTGACTCGTTAATGAGAATATTCATTTACATTTACATTGTTTCTTTCAGAATAATGATGTCCCATTAGGGAAGACTAAAGGGTTATAGACTCAGAAATGCAAGAAACCTCATTACAAAGGAGGGGATAGAGGCTGATCTAATTGCTCTATAAGGGTCCAAGGTTACACTTGATAGGACAACCAGAAACAAGAGGGAAACGATTTTTTTCCCCTTTGAAATAGTTTAACACACTGTGAAGTTGAAGGAACAATATGCTTGAGGAATATAAATACAACAGACAGTAGATCTTATACCATAATGACCATATGGTCATTAACTATAATATGCCTAACTAGAGACAAGAGTGTGTATTTATATTATGTGCAGCTTTCTACGGCAATCTGGAGAAAGGATGTGTGAAAATAGCACTTAAACTGGGCAACCTTCTTGCTTGCACCATGTCATATGCCTTTATGTAAAAGGCATGAAAGATTCAGATCAACTTCACTGAATTCCTAGATAATTTTGCTTAAAAGGCTGGGCAGTATCTTAATACCATTATGGTGCACTTAATAGTTTAGCAGCCTAAGATATATAATGCTCCTTTAGCTTCTCCAATTCTTTTATTTTGTAAAACAAGGAGCAATTGCAGTGCCTTCAAAATTCATCAGTTTTTTTATGACACGAAAGAAAAGAAATAGGGTTCTGCTGTTCTTTGTTTTTGCACAAAACAGATAAGGATTCGGACTGTAGTGGAACACCTCTTTGAAAAACATATTTAAATATATGCTTCCCATCAACTATAAGGATAATCTGAGGAAGGAGGAGGTATGCTACTTGGCTGCATAATCCTGTTTCCTGCTGGGAACAGGATCGTGCAGCCAATGCAGACTTAAACTCTGTTTTCTCACCCATCAACTGACATTCCCTTGACATCAGCTGAAGAGCAGATGGACATGGTTTGGGGGAAATGGCCTCATGGGCCAAACTGGAATCCCTGATCGCCAGGATTTGTGCAATTGCAGCCTTATTATTTTTTTGAGCCACTGTGAAGGCAAGTGGCTTGTGGACATGAGTACTGCCTGGCCACAACCCTAGAATTGTCTCCAACACTCCAGGGGTGCTTGCATGAGAACTGTTGAGTGTGAACTGGCCCACAAACAATAAAAGTTATATTGATTTCTCTATCTGTCTGTACTGAAGGCTTAGGATGGCAGAGGCACTTCTCTTGCTGTCCCTAACCTGATCTTCTATGACCACTGTTCACGTTTTCTCAGCATCCCTGGTCCCTCTGAAGGGGGCACTCATGACACCTGGTGAACAGGGCTGAACTTTAATGCCTACTCTCCATCTTCCACACATTTACATCTTCCTTGCCACTTCCAGGAACATAATTGCAGTCTAAGGTTGATGCCCTCTTGCCAAGTGCTCAAGGCGGATGTTGCAGAACTGTACCACCAACTCACTACCCTTTCTCTGACTCCAGTGAGTCAATCCACATTTCAGTAGGAATTACGTAGAATTGTACTTAAGGTAACAGATGACATCAGGTTGACTATTCTGGCAGAGTATGTTTCTTGCTGCTAATGCATTGCTACGCTATATAAATCTTTAAGAACACTTTTATGCTTGTAGCATTGTAAAGACTATTATAATAAGATCCGTAAAGTGCCATGTACATTGATGGTGCCGAACAGAATATAAAACACATTTTGCTGTAGATCATCTGTAAGTAAAGATGAACTGGTTGCACAGGCCAAAGAGCACAGGAATGGAGAGAATTCTGAAGAACATTTATGAAGTCTTCAATAGAATAGAAAGGTTGACGCAACAAAATGAGTCGATGTTGGTGCAAGCCCCGATGAGGTGCAAATGTTCCATGCTAGAGGCTTTCCTGGAGCAGGTCAGAAGTGGGAAAAAGGTTGCTAATAGAACTACTGTATAGTTTATAAGGGTCGCTAGAGTGGCATAACTAAGTAGATTCTGTTATACCACAGCTAGTGGGCCACTTCAAACATTACTACAGTGTGGGACAAAGAATGGCCCCCAAATTTGTTGCCCCATTTGCGGATTTTTTCAGGCAGCAGCAATGACAGAGGTCCTCTTGTCAGGTGCCTCTTGTGGCAGATGCTATCTCCAGCGGCAACACCAAAAAAAGATTTCCAGGGGGTGGGGGTGGACACAGAAAAGGCAATGTATATTTCTGAGTGAGGAAGTTGTGTTTCACATGTTAAGATCTCTGAACCAAAAGTATCAGTATATGTTAATGGCAGGAGTCTAGTAATAGGAGGTGGCAAGTGGGGGGGCTCCTTCTTTGGGGGGCACTTGCCTCCTGCCCCCTCCCTTGGTGCTACCTATTTCCTACCCAGAATGCCTCAGATACAGTGTTGTCCCTGAGCATCCTAAGCGGAAATGGCAGCTTCCCCCAGATCCTGGGCATTCTGGGAGGATAGGGCAGTCACTGTAAAAAAAACGTGAGTCTTAGTGCAGGGGAACATTTTCCTCCAAAATTGTTTCAGAATTAATCTGTGTCCACAACATTTGTGGGAGGGGGTGAAAAGAGGACATCCATTGCAGCTGTATGTTCTACCTTTAAAGATAAAAAATACCGTCAAAATGGTGCCTGATTCACTTCGCTCAGTTTTTAAACTGAACCTCCTTCTACAGTATTTCAGACATAGAACCATCTTAATTATGTCTAATGGCTCCAAATTAGAAAAATTTAGGATAGTAGAAGGCACCACTTCTTTCACAGGGGTCAGAATGATGAAGGAGTCCCTGTTTGACCACATATTTTATCTTTACAAATTTCCTAGCTTTAAAATACCACAGGGTGTTGTTGTATTGGCCATCAACTTCTATGGCATTAATAGGGGAGTAAAAAAATTCATGGTGGGTAAGGCTATCAGTAATTAGTAGTCATGATGGCTGTATGCTATGTCCAGTGTCACCAGCACCACAGAAGGGCTTTTGAGCTTGTATCCTGCTTGTGGTCTTCCCATAGGCATGTGGTTGGTTACTCTGGAAAACATGATGCTCGACAAGATAGGCCTGATCTAATCTACCAGAGCTCTTCTTGCAAGCTTCCAGGTATAATTCAAGATAGTTGTTCTGTTCTGACCCTGTATCCGAAAAATATCTTCCTTCCCCATGATTGTGATTAATATGCCTACACAAAACTACTTTATTAACAATACTATCCATGCAAGAAGTCTGAAGACTAGTGTTCTGTGGAGCTGCTTCACAATTAAGAATAATCAGAACCAATGAAAGGACATATTTTGGCGGGTATCTGGAAATTAGTGTTATACAGGTATAGGTGGGATTATTTTCATGTAATATGTTTTGTTTTTTGTTTTTAAATGACATGATGCAACAAGCCCTGAACATCTAAGAGCAGAGAGAAATAAAAATTCTAATAGGTAAAATACATGGAAAATAACTGAGTTCAGATTCAATAATTAATTCTAAAGATAAAACAACACCAGTTGTACAGAACTCCTAACTCAGCATTTATATTAATTGCAAACTTTTAAATCTCAAACTCAATTTTTTAAGTTCATCTGTTTGAAAAGAATGGGCATCCTCACAAACAGTATCAAGTAATAAATATTCATCTTAAGAATCCTACAAAGAATTGAACCTTTAAATAATTTCATTAAATTAACAATCCTTTATTCAGTGTTTAATAAGGTAAAACTTCCTACTCCCAACAGTTATTTTAACAAGTCTTTGGCAGATAATAAAAACACTCTTCGATCAAGCTTCCAGAATTATAAGTAGCATCGACAGTTATTAAAACTGGTATTATCCGAGTCCCAGAGCAAAATGTCAAGCTTTGCCAACCTCATTTTGACACAAATACACAAGGCAATAAAGCTTTCCTACCTTGTATTTCTTCCCAGCCTTAACACTGATGCAATCCAAGAAATCTCTGCTGCAAAGGCTATGATCTGCTAGTGTATGATTTGCTCTTTTCAATTTTTCTTTCAAAAGCTTTATTTCAGATTTTTGTGATAGTATGAGATATTCTAGCTCATTTAAAGAATACTGCTGGAATTCCTAGAAAACAGAAGGGCAAGTACTTTGGAATACTTGGGGATAAAAACAAAATATGAATACTGCTGCCAACATACTATGCTTCACATATTAAATCAAAAAGTTGCACACCAAAAGACCACCTTTTATAGCCGGGGCTGGGGTGGAATAAAAGAAAATATTCAAGTGCAATTGGACATAGGGCTAAGTTCACCAAAACATTTTTTTTGGGATTGTACCTGTTATGATATGAACTGTGCTCATAATGATTTGGATGTTTCCCACAGGCATTTATTTAATTCAATGCCATTGCCCTCCTCATCCCAAGGGAACAGGACTGATAACAATATGCTAATTATAAAACACTGAATATTTTTTTTTAATCCCACCTTGATCTATACTAACACTTTCACCTATCCTTATCTTTGGCATCAAAAGTCAGTAAAAGAAACACTTTACTGCTTCTGGAAGGCACTTAATCACGAGGAAGTGTCCAAGGAAAAGGAGATCCAAAGTTACAGTGCAACTACTGGGAATACATCTCTTAGTGTCCTTTCTGTCCTGGCTTAATACATAGAAGACACAGTTGATAGAAGCTCTTAAAGGCTTCAAAAGAACATGGGGTGAAGACGACTTCCTATTTTGGGCCCATGCCATTGAGGCCTCTGTAGGTCATTGCCAAGGGACGCGGGTGGTGCTGTGGGTTAAACCACAGAGCCTAGGACTTGCCGATCAGAAGGTCAGCGGTTTGAATCCCCGCAGCAGGGTGAGCTCCCGTTGCTAGCTCCCTGCTCCTGCCAACCTAGCAGTTCGAAAGCACGTCAAAGTGGAAGTAGATAAATTGGTACCGCTCCGGCGGGAAGGTAAACGGCATTTCCGTGCGCCGCTCTGGTTCGCCAGAAGTGGCTTAGTCATGCTGTACGCCGGCTCCCTCGGCCAATAAAGCGAGATGAGCGCCACAACCCCAGAGTCAGTCACGACTGGACCTAATGGTCAGGGGTCCCTTTACCTTTACCTAGGTCATTGCCAACATTTTTTATTGAAAAGCAAAAAGGCATTAGAACACTGGTGTAATGCACTCATAATGCACCCCTCACCATGGCCCAAAAGATGGGCATAGCAGTTTTTATCAGCTGAATTTTCAAACCATCATCGAAACACAGGAATCTGTGTTGTTTTGATGTATAAACTTGTAGATATACCATGGGAGCCTTGGGATTGTTTGCCATGAAATGTGTAGCGCAATTCTAAGATGTTTGCTAGCAAAAGTTCTAAACCTTCTCCATGTAGCCCATTATGACAATTCCAACTCTAGAGAATACAATCGGTTACAACGTGACAAAAAGTGAAACACAAAACTGCACATCTTCCCAAACCAGAAGGTGACAATAGTGGAGGCCTCAGCAAATGGCTTTGATTTTCAAACCCTTAGCAACTATCAAGCGACTCAAACTCCCCAGCCCACCTCAAGGGTTGGAAGTGAGTCTTGGGCTTGCAGAAGTAACCTCCAACTCCCTCACCAGGCAAATTAAAAAAATGGCTGCACAAAGAGACTGTACTCTCAATATGGATTTGTGCAGCACCAAGAGAGAAGCAGCAGCATCTGAGAGTGTGGTGCTGATAAAGCCAAGGTTGGAGGTTCAATCCCTGTATAGCACAGCTGCATATTCCTGCATTGCAGGGGGTCTAGATGATCCCCAGGGTCCCTTCCAACTCTACAGCTCTCTGATTCCATGAATGGAGCCCCTGTCTGACTACCATGTATTGACAATGGGTGAATAAATTGTTCCTACTAGTTGGAAGCTTGGCAATGCATTTACTTCCACTGTAGCGTATGAAAAATCATTATGCGAGCCTCAATTTAGTTCTGCTTAACTTGGGGTTGTTTTTCTAAACTCATTCTTTGTCATGGGTTCCTCTGACCTGGTTCACTTTTATCTGCTCTCTATCTGTGGCAGATTTTAATCTGGATATTATTGGCTTCATCCATAAACCATTTTTGTGCGAACAGAATTGTGCTGCGGCACACAGGTATGGACTATACAAATGTCAACTGTTTCCATGTACTGCAGAATTTGCCCTTCAACTTTTTCTTTATTAGCATGCTATGTCCAAACAACTTGGTTAGCAGCTAGTGGATGAGACATTGCAAGGTTTAAAGTTTATGTAACTCAGGTTTGGATTATGTGCTCAAATTCCTAGGCAGCAAAAGTGGATATTTATTTATTTAGAACTTCCTTGTAAATCAACAAATGCTACCACTATGCTAATATATAAAAGAAAAAATGAAGTTACTAGCCTGCAAAAGAAATTACTACCCTGTTTGGCTGGCCCAAGACATTTTGGCACTCGAGTTGAAACAAAAAATGGGTTCATTCACCTGCAATGAACTCCATGCACCTGACTATACCGAATTACTATACTGTATCTACCAGGCAAGTTGTGAAACACAATACAAGTTTGTGTTAAAATCCTCCATCTAATTTGTACTTGCATGTGCAGTTTTTTCCAGTATGTGGTTCGTGGAGGTGCAGCAGGTAACAGGCTCCTCTCCCTCAGCCACCATCTTGCTAATTCCCTCCTTCCTCTGAAGTTCCTGTGTGGCTCTAGCATGTTGAGAGCCCTGCCTCAGTGTTATCCCTTCACTGGATCAAAAGTAATCTGTAGATAGTAGTCTTTCCATCCATGGAAGGCAATCTGGATCCACACCAATGTGTAGCCAACAGGAATACACATTCATATGTCAAAAGTGTGTGTTTTATTTTCTCACAGTGCAATAATGCCAACTTGTCCTAATAGCTCAAAGTAGAATACTAAATAAAAAATAATAATTCCCAAAATAGGACAATTCTCCTACTTGCTCATTTTATAACATGAAAATCTGCCTCAAAAAGAAAGCCCATATGATCACACTACATTTTAAAAGACTATATGGACTAATGTGGGTGATTTGCCAGAATTGGTTGAATATACTCTTGACTTTCAAAGTTGGCACCTGCCTGGCATGGGTAAGATGCATACTTTCACTAATCCATAAGGACTCTTAATTGGATCTATGAATCTGAGTGCATGAAGGAAAGCAGGGGCATGTGAACCAATGGTAGGTTGTATGTGAATCAACCTAATAAGGAAATGACATTAACAAGAAATATGCATATAGTTATGTGTGCAGCTCACATGGCAAGTTTACATTGAACATATAGAGAAGATGCACTGTATCTAACTGTGCTAAGATAAAAGGAAACATCTCACTAATTGTTTTTTTTAGTTAACACTGCAGTAACTTAGTTTTTATACAAGTGCAGCTAGCGAGTTCGAAGGAAAATCAATTTTTATAAACATCGTAACAATATTTACTACACTATATAGTGAGGAATAGCATCAAAATTTGTAATTACTAGGCATAGCATACAAGCTGTTCAAAATATAAGGCCCAGCTATAATGTAAGTTGAGTACCATTCTGCCCTCCTCCCCAAAAAATTCTTCTCCATCTCAGAATGATAAATCAGATTTGGTGATTAGGTGATCTGAAAAGCTGGAATATGTAGAAATTATTTACTCTTAACTTCTTTTGAGTCTTGCAAGCCCTTAATGTGGTTATTAGGAGGGGAGAGAATCTGTCAATTTTGTTTTCTCTTGGTTTGTCATTTTCCAGTCTTAAGTTCAGGTCTCCACATGCAATTTTTTGGAACACATACGCACATCCTCATCAGGATTTGAATGTGATATTCTGCTAATACAAACCTGTGTGTATCATTTTGCCCAATATACACATTTTTGCAGAGCAATTTCCCCAAATATTTTATGCATACATTACCCCAGTATATGCATTTCTGTACACATTATTACTAGGTTAGATAACTGCGTTGCGAAATTCTGGGGGAAATGCAAATGTCAAAGGATGGCTAGCTTCAGTCTACTTGTTGTTCCAGAAGGTACAACTAGGTATGTTCACCTTTAAATGAACACTGAATTTAGGGGAGGCTAAATTTTCAAGGTGCACTCCACCATGGTTGGTACTGTGGAGTGAAAACAAGGCAACAAGGATGGGGATCACACTACAATTCCTAGAAGGCAATACAGAATTTTCAGAGAAATGGGGCACTCATCAGGGAAGCCACAGCAACACAACTTTATAGACCATGAGAACATTCCATAACATAACAGGACTGGGCCTTATTGAGCCTAAAGACATCAGGATGTGATGAGCTTAGCCAATTTTCATCTACATATTGGAATCCTCCATGTCCACGATGAAGAATGCCCAATGCAGACAGAAAGCAGGGGCAGAGGACGACTCACAGAGCTCTGACTTCATAATGAATTCTGTATGATTGTTGCATATGGCCATACTCCAGAGTCCACATGCCAGACAGTTCAGCAATACTTGGACACCTTTCTCCTGTTGTAGCTTAAAGCCCCATGTTAATGTGTGGGGTGCCATCTGGACTTTTGTCTGTGACTATCATTCTAAGTCCTTTCCAATGCCTCACTGAAATCAAAACTGCAGCATTAATTTCACGCTAAACTGTTCTACGTATTGCTGACCATATTATCAGTGCTAGAGAAGACTTTCAAACAATTTTGTTGAATGCAGTCAGTACTTTACAGAGACTCCAATTAAACACCTTTCCACACCATTTTAAGTATATTTTGCACGCTCTTTCTGCATTCAGCACACTGACACCTAGATTGTGTTTTCTAATCCAATGTAGTAACGCTTGTGTATAGAGCATCTTGCCTCATATGCAGAGTCGGACCTGATGACCTTAAGGTTTCCTCTGGGGTTACAAGCATGCAATTGTGTGATACGGTTGTATATTAGCTTGGGAAGGCAGAGTTAGTTTGATTAGGAAGGAAAATGTGTTGTTTGGCTCTTCCGTCTTACTGTTGCTAACAAACACAGCCTTATAAGCCAGCTACACCAAAGTTTGCACAACGGTTACACTTCTGTCACCAGTAGAAATCAAATCGTGCACAATAACGGAGTAAACCAGGAGCGACGCTTGTTATATATTATCATCTCTATACATTAGAATCTCAATCATACTCAAACAAATTCACCAAAGTGTGGTTTTCAATCTGCTAACTATGCATTCCATAATAGCCTGTAATTATTAAAAACTGACAAGAAAGCTACGCCACCTGTGTTTATGTGAAGCCAGGTAATGAAAAAAACAACAACGCTGTCATCACCTCTCAATTCCTGATTGCATTATCAAAACTGTAGCTGAGTTTGGCATCTGGGTGTGACCTTGTTAACTGCTAGGGTAATTAAATTTATTCTATTGGGAAAAGGGATGATAAATTATTAGCAAGAAGATTTTGTTCACATTTTATTAAATTGGCCTGTCAAAGGGTCGGCCAAATTATCAAGGGCCTCATTTATTGGAGGCCAGCCATATTGCCACATCTGTTACAATTATTTATAATTTCAGCAGTTGAAAACCAACTGAGTTAGGCATCCGCCATGTAAAGTAATTTACAAATTATCTGATGAGGGTTTTAGCTTCTCCCTCATTTCTAGCCAGCAGAAAGCCGCACTGTAATTACAGAACACGATTAGGTTCTTTGGGGAACTTATCTTGCACTCATAGCCATAGTAAGATGCCGCAAGAACATATGGAGGAGCTTGTGCTGCTACTCCCTGAAGCTCGTGACCCGCCTGCCGCTGAGCCCTCGAGTTGAATTTGAATGAGAGTGCCATGGCTAATGTTCTACACATGCACCATTTATGCCACAAAACAAATCGGATCACTGTTAATTATGAAGCAGCTATAATCAGGTCTTCACATCTGTGTAATGTGAAGCGCAGTAGGCTCTATTCCAATAATGTATGACTACCTTTGGGTCGCAAATTGTGAGCCATATTGCCTCAGTAGTAGTTACTGAATTCAAAGCAACTCCTTTGATAAAAGCCCATCACAGGGATATTTTTATCCAGATTTGTTTTTTAACACAAGCTTCTCTTTATCAGCTATTGACCAGAACAGTTAAAGCATATGGCAAAAGTTCATTAATGAACGGGAGCACACAGCACTCTAATTTAATGAAACCACTTGAGCCATAAAATCAGATCTACTTAATTCTCTCTTCCTTTTTAGTTCCTCTTCTGCATCTAGCCTAAACCCTGAACTCTTAGCACAATATCATGAGCAACCCGAATGGGGGGAAAAGTGAATATATTTATAAAAGCTGATTTGTAAAAGGCTCCATGACTTCAACAAAGCAACACTGACAAAAAAATAAGATGTTTAAAAAGTTCTTTTTCCACAACATTATTTTTAATATAGAGCAACATAAATTATTAGGGCACACATCATTTGTATTTTAAAGAGTATTCTCTAGCAGCTGCTTTCTAACAACAAAAATGCTCTTTATTCCGTGAAAAATCTTTCTGTGAAAAGCAGCTAAACAAGCTGCACCCAGATGGCAAACCAGCTACAGTTTAATTAATCCACTAAAAGCCATTCAGTTTTCAGTAAGGGTAATGTAATTTTGAATAATTGTAGGGGAAAAAATTACTAAAACGTTCTTAAGTTTTATTATAGCGGCATGAACACTGCCACTATAGAGTAGTTAAAGTTGAGTTGCTGTTTCCATAATAAAGCCCTGCACTTTCCCATTCTTACTGCTTGCCTTTGCTTTGAGTGGGAAATGGATATTCGCTTTGCTGGCTTATTAAGCATATAAACATTTAAGCTTCACCAACAAGTCCTGAAGACAGAAACTTCGGATACAGCACTTCGCTACTGGCTTGAAACTTCTTATTGGATAACAGAATTCAGTCAAAAGGGCAGGGGTGGGGCTTGCATGCTAAACCGCTCCTAGAGATGGTAAAACCCAACACTTGCAACCTTTTCAAACTATGTTTCCTATCGTGCACCTTTCTACATACAATAATGTTGCTGATACACTGCTCCCAGCAGCCCTGTTACCATTAACAAAAAATGGTTACTGCACAGAGACCCTCCACATTTGTTTGAACATGGGATGTTCCTCACCTTGCAATAGAGAACTGTCTATGCATTCCACCTATGCAAACATACCACGTTGCAGGGTTGGGAAGCTACTAAATTCAAATAAAACGGTTCTAAACATCACATGGCTGAAACCGTAAATAAGAGGCAAAGGTCAGAAATGCTTAATATCAGCCTTGTATTCAGCACATTTAGCTGAATACTCTCTGCAAATATTTTGCTAGCAATGTGGACGAAATTACTGAAATGAAAGTTAGAAATGATAACTCTTTCACACACACACACACACACACACACACACACGGGTTACTATAGGGGTGCTTATGCAGAAAATAAAATGTGTATGGATTACTCAAGAACATTATCCTAAGTACTATTATTTGAATCAGCAGAAGGATTATCATTTGCATTTCTCAAAGGAAATAAATACATGAATAATACTCATTCCATGTGTTCACAAACCAGAGTAAATTTCAATATTTAGGTTTTTTCCAAAGGGTTGAAATAGGAAGGACGGGGGGCAAGAATCATAGTTGATTAATCTTGTGGGTTTAAAACAATTGATTAAAAGAGGCACACAATTTTACCTGAAGAACTGACCACTTTGAAGAAGGGAAAGGTATTTTTTGTTTTTTTACATTGAATTCCCCCCCCCAAAAAAAATGCCGGAATATGCCCATAGATCCAGAATTTCAAGATTATTTCAGGAGAAACAGCAAGTTTGTTTGCATTTTGTGGCCAGCGCTGCTAAGCATGGGTCAACTCAAGCGGGGGGTGGGGGGTGGCAGGAAACTGGACCAGGGAGAGGATGGTGCAAGTCAGGAATGGAAACCCTGGACCACCACCACCCAATGCTGTTAAGACGGCAACTTCCATCATCACTGACCATGCTGACTGTAGCTGGTGGGAGTTGGAAGCCAGAAGCACTTAGAAAGCTACAGGTATGTTATCCCTGGTGGAGAACAATATTAAGCCTGGAAAACTGCTGTTTGTCTTCACAGCATAATGCTGGTCATGCCTAGTTCTGCTCCATCACAGAGCACCAGCAGGTGGAATGTCCTGTCTTAGAAAAGGCATTCCCTTCTGTATGAGAAAATAAGTGAAATGCCTCTCCAACAACAGTGTCCATTCTTCTTGATTTTCATTCAAATTTTTAAAAAGCCTGCTACCCAATTAATTGGAAGCACATTTGAACGGATTGAAGAGTGCATAATCAACCAGTTGGTGGTATTAATTGACCAAACGTTACACCCGCAGGATTTAAAAAGTTGGTCTTCCATTGGAATGTGAAACTCTCTGGCCTATATGAACTATGTATGAACTATGCAGCTGTGCAACCTTGGTAATGGATTGGATGAGAGCCAACAAACTGAAGCTCAATCCGGATAAAACCGAGGCAGTTAGTGGGTGGTTCTCCATAGGGGAGGTTGCCTGCTCTTGATGGGGTTACACTTCCTCTGAAGGAGTGGGTACATAACTTGGGGGTACCCCTGGATCCTTTGCTGTCCCTTGAGACTCAGCTGGTGGCCCAGCTATTCCCCATTCTGGACAGGGATAGCCTAACTTCTGTCACCTATGCTCTGGTAACCTCTAGGTTAAATTACTGCAACATGTTATATGTTGAGCTGCCTCCGAAGGCAGTTCAGAAACTTCAGCTGGTGCAGGATTTGACGGCCAGGTTATTCACTGGGGCAAGATCGTTAGAGTATATTACAGTGGTACCTCAGGTTACATACGCTTCAGGTTACACACTCTGCTAACCTAGAAATAGTGCTTCAGGTTAAGAACTTTGCTTCAGGGTGAGAACAAAAATCGGGCTCCGGCGGCGTGGCAGCAGCAGGAGGCCCCCATTAGCTAAAGTGGTGCTTCAGGTTAAGAACAGTTTCAGGTTAAGAACGGACCTCCGGAACGAATTAAGTACTTAACCCGAGGTACCACTGTACACTGATCCTGGCCCAACTGCACTTGCTACCAATTAATTTCCAGTCCCAATTCAAAGTGCTGGTTTTGACCCATGAAGCCTTAAATGTCTCAGAACTACAATACCTCAAGGACCGCCTTTCCCCATATGAAGTGACTCAGACCCTGCAATCATCACCTGAGGTCCTTCTTTGTGTGCCCCCTCCATGAGAGGTCCAGAGGGTGGCAACGTGAGAACAGGCCTCTTTTGTGGTGGCTCCCTGTTGTGGAATGCTCTCTCCAGGGAGGCTCACCTGGCACCTTCCTTACATAACTTTAGGTGCCAAGCAAAAACATTTCTCTATAACCAGGTATTGGGCTGATCAAACATTTTATGGCCTTTTAAATGTGTTTGTGGGAGGGAGGTTATTGGTTTGTTTTTGTTTCATTTTTGTGTTCTCATTTTTTGTGTGAACAACAACAATGCAAGTGCTGCAGAAAAACTTAACTTAGTTGATGCTTGATTGTTTTATGGGTGCATGGTGTTATATCTACCAGGTTGTTCACTTGGACAGTGGGAAAATTAAAAATACTATTTGCCAACAATTTTTCTCTCACCTCTTTTCTCTGTTTTGAAGGACTTTCAGGTTTTGAAAACAGAGAGCTGAGAGCCTGTTGAAGTTGTTCTTCCAGCTGACTGATATGTCGTTCTTTTTCAAGTAGTTGGTTCTGGAGAGAAGCTTGACTTTGCCGGAGCTCCAACTCACTTGCTTTGAGTTTCTCAAAACATACGGTCAATTCATTGTAAAGCTATGTTAAGATTTAAGAAATTTAAGAAAAATTTAAGATTTAAGAAAAAGTGTCATTATGAACAAGAGCATATGTTCATAAAAATGCAACTACTAGAGTGTGAAATCTAGCAACAAAATTCAGAGAACCAGTATAATTAAAACCATTTTCAACCATTGTAAATGCTGATTCCACTCTGCCAGATTTCGTTTGAGACAGAGTTCCAATGCCTTTCATCAACACATAGAAAGAAAATGCTTGACAATGGAACTGCAGTGTACTGCCTATAGTGTACTTACCTATATTTTACACTAAGTAAATCTACAGAAGCTATTCTGCATAAAACTATCTTAGATGTAACAATATTATCCCATAAATCTAAATTCTACACTACTAAATGAAGGCTATAGGCCAAACCAAACATGACAGAAGCAACCATTTCTATCACATTGACATATAAATTGGGTGGGTCTAGTTTTTATAACGAAAGGTGACAGCATGTGAAAGGACCTGAATCCACCTGAACTTAATCTTGCCGTGCTCTGGCACACTCCCAGTATCAGAACTGCCCTGGGAGAAAAGAGCCGGAGATTCCTAGAATGCAGGGACGGAAGAGAGAGGGAAAGGGACAGAAAAGAAACTTGCCTCTGCAAATATCTCCTACAGAAATTAGACCACATCTACTTTATTCATGAATGGAACAGACACAGCAACAAGACAAATGCAACAAACATTTTTTGCCTGCCAGGGCTATTTTGGTCCTAAGAACATGAACTCAGCTTTAGCTTGATGGTTACAGTTTCACATGTCACGGGTTATAGAAAATGGATTGGTAGGGTTTGTGCATACAAATGATTTTTTCTAGTTTCTATTTAATATTTGGCAAAAATAAATAAATACAGTTCTCTGTTAATTGAAGCTACTGTATAACAAAATACCATTTCCAAGTTCTTTCCTGCACCACAGTAGCTTACTGTTATTTACATAGCAGCTAAGATGATCAGGTTTCTCTAAGCCATCTAACTTGTCTGGATAAAAATATTAAAGAGAACAAAACAAAACAAAACCTGCAGCCACCCAGCAATGCAAATGTCTACATTTGCAAAAGGCCCAACAAGTTTTCATCCTCCAAATGGCTGAAACCAGATAACAGACTTTATATTCCCCTAACAAATCAAAAGTGCAGTATTCCAAGACAACTGTCTCCCTTGCATTAGTGTGCTGGCTGGAAGAACTAGATAAGGACTTGTCAGCCACTCTATAGGCAAATTCACAGAGGAAAAGTCTTCTACATTTCCAAATGGCATTGAGCCTATCAGCATGTACGTCCTATGATATATCGTCCCTTATAGCAAGATCAATGACCTCTGTTAGTGGTCAGATAGCCCATATGCCCAGAACCTCAGGTCATGTGACTCACTGGCATATCATTTAGGAAATAATGGAATTTGCACAGACAGACCAAGTTTATTAGGTCACACTTGATCCCATGGCTTAAAAGCTACTGCAAGCTGCCGCCTTGAACAAAAGAAGATAGGGCATAAATTGAAATAAATAAAGCTGCTCTGACAAACTTGCTGCACAATTCTGCATATATGCCTACTCGGATGTAAATCCCAATGAGCTCAATAGCACATACCGTAATCCCTGTTGTGTGTGTATGGGATTGCAGCTTCAGGAGTGAAGGCAAATGTTTGGTAATCTCATGTGATATACACAGACACAGAAAGCTGCCGAATACCATGTCTAATGATTGATCCATCTTCCTTTGTATCGTCTACCCTAAACTGGCGGCAGGTCCCCAGGGTTCAGATGGGAGGCATTCCCAGCCTGACCTAGAGACACCAAGGGTGAAGCCCTTCCCTGCTTCTGAACAATACAGTAGTAGGCTGTAATCAGGCTGTGAATAAGCAACTGAACGTTTGAACATTCCCATATGCCCAACATAAAAAAAATCCTGAATGAACAAACACATATGAACAAACCTTACATGTCAAAAAGAGTTACCCGAACCTTTTATATGATGTGTTAGTATCTATATATCCAGGATTTGTTTTTTGTGTTTTTAAATATAGGAAATATTCAGTCTAAAGGTTTTTATGCGTTCAGAAATTTTTGGTAATCTTGAATTCTTGAAATGCATGACATAAATGCATAGTATGATTATTAATTCTCCACCTATATTTTAAATTTGGACAGTCTTGCACCAGATTAATCACATGAGCCCATTCAAGCTTGTATCATGCTCTTAAATATAACATCTTGAGAGGCTTATAAATACATATCCAGACATAACTACAATGGAAAACATCTCCAAACTCTCAGGCGTTTTTGTAGAACATAGTCTAACCAATGATCCCAAGTTAGAAAAACTGGATGTAGGCATTCAGTTCCACACTAATA
Organism: Podarcis bocagei; assembly: GCF_964188305.1. Classification (NCBI taxonomy): domain Eukaryota; kingdom Metazoa; phylum Chordata; class Lepidosauria; order Squamata; family Lacertidae; genus Podarcis; species Podarcis bocagei. The sequence continues at coordinate 16,723,272 of NC_138143.1, forward strand.
TCAAGATGGGCTACACAACACTACTTCCCCTCAGTCCAAATATTTTAGGTTAGTGGGTTTATGGAAACTCATTGACATCTATTTTATACTGTATTTATAGCTCTTCTTCTCAAGAAAAGGAATTATTTTCTAAAAATGTATACCAACTATTTCACTGGTCCCAGACATACCAAGTGCTCCAGTAGCATGCTGGTTTTAATGAGACTCAATAGATTTATCCTCACCTAAGACTCAAGGTGGTGAGTCTTAAATCAATACTAAGGATAATAAGACAACAAGAGTTTCTCGGTCTCCAGACTACCTTATCAGCACACTCTGAAATTTACAGTTTAAAAGTTTTGTTTCAAAATGCAGCACTTCCCTTCAGCGAGGTCTTGGCTGCCTAGCTATTTATTAATTGGTCTGATTGAAAATCTCATAAAGGAAAGCTTTCTCAATGGTCCAAAAGTAACACTGTTTGCTCCCAAACAGGAAACTAAGTTTAAATCCTAGACCACATCTGTGTTTCCTCTATCTACAGAAATTGGGACCAGCAACACGGATAAACAAAGTGTCTTCGATGTACTCAATCAAGTGTTGTTTTTCAAAGCTTGCTCAAATGAGCTTGATAAACCCGAAATGAACTTGACCAGCTCTCCAAATATAAATCCATGGTCACATCATTAGCTTGAAAGGACATCACACTTGTTTGTCCGAAGCCTAGAGAAAGAGGGAGAACAAAAACAGGCTTGACTTTCCAAGTGGATCAAGAGAACAGATTTTATAAGGATAGAAACAGATAATTAAACAATCGGTCTGTAAGCACTTAGAAGAGGATGCTGTGATAACTAAGAGCCTGCAAGAGTTTCTCAAAAACAGGTCATGTCAGGCAAATCTTGTTTTTTTGATAGAGTTACCAGCTTGGCTGACAGGGGAATGCAGTGGTTGTAACGTATCTTGATTTCAGTAAGGCTTTCAACAAAGTCCCTCATGACAGTCTTGCAGAGATGGTGGTAAAATATGGGCTAGACGATATTACTATTAGTGGATTTGTAGCTGTTGACTGACCAAACCCAAAGAGTGCTCACCAACGGTTCCTCGTCATCCAGGAAAAAAGTAAGAAGTACCACAGGGTTCTGGCCTTGGCCCAGTGTTCTTCAACATCTTTATAAATTACTTGGATGAAGGAATAGAGCAGATGCTAGTCATTATTATTATTTTTACACTAAACTGGGAGGGATAGGTAATACCACAGAAGATACAATCAGGATTGGAGAACTGGGCCAAAACTAACAAAATGAATTTCAATATGGACAACTGTAAATGCAGACAGTTAGGCAGGAATAATCAGTTCCACAAATATAGGCTGGAGGACACCTGGATTGGAGGCAGGACATGTGAAAAGGATCTAGGGGTCTTAGTAGACCACAATATGAACAGTGTTGATGCACCAGAAAAGAAAATAAAAAAAGCTAATGCAATTCTAAGCTGCATCAACAGAAGTACAGCATCCAGATCAAAAGAAATAATAATACCATTGGGGAGGCATGATTATAACCTTGCATATGAAGACTGATTTTGACAGGTATTTTACTTTTCAGGCTGCTGACATATTTAGGTTTTTGTAAACCTTCATTGGCTTCTAACCTGCTGTCTCTGTTCCTAATTTTAATTTTAATCAGTTTTACACTGTTTCTTGTATGTGATGAAGTGCCACATAGTCTTCATTCTGCAGGAAACTGAACCTTTTAGTGTGGTAGCACCCAATCCTTGGAACTTCCTTCCCATTAATATTAACCATGTGCCTTCACAATCTTGTTTTCAGTGCCTACAAAAACCTCCCCCCCCACACACACAGCAAGCCCACCCAAACATGTAATTTTGGTGTGCAATTTTAAACACATTGTATAACTGCTATAAAGTATAACTGCTTTGAAAATTCTAGGGTTTTTTTAATGTAAGTTGTTCTACATGTTCGTTTTATTTGTTTTGTTAATGAATATTTTAGATTGTCTTTTATAAATCTCTGTTCTATGTTGATCAGACCACAACTAGAATACTGTGTCCAATTCTGGGCACCACAATTTAAGAAGGATGTTGACAAGCTGGAATGTGTGAGGAGGACAACCAAGATGATGAAGGGTCTGGAAACAAAGCCTTAGGAGGAGCGTTTGAAGGAGCTGGGTATGTTTAGCCTGGAAAAGAGGAGACTGAGAGGAGATATGAAAGCCATCTTCAAATATTTCAAGGGCTGTCACATGGAAGAAGGAGCAAGCTTGTTTTCTCCTCCTCTAGAGTGGTGGACTCAAACCAATGGCTTCAAGTTACAAGAAAGGATATTCCAACTAAATATTTGGGGAAAACTTTCTGAGAGTAAGAGCTGTACAGCAGTGGAACAGACCTCATGAGAGGTTGTGGACTCTTCTCCCTTGGAAGTTTTTGATCAGAGGTTGGATGGCCATCTGTCATGGATGCTTTAGCTGAGATTCCTGGATTGTAGGAGGTTGGACTAGATGACTCTTGGGTCCCTCCCAACTCTATGATTCTATAGTGTAAGTGGTATATACATTTTGTTAATTAAAATAAACAGATAAAAAAGGAAAAAGAAACACAGCAAACTGGTGCGCACTGATTGTGCTATATTTCCCCCGTCTGGAAACAGGAGTGTCGAATTATATGTCCTCCCTTCCTCAGATGCAAAGAGAAATATGTCAATAACAGTGTGTTAGTGATGAGGACAGGGACACAGATGGCGCTGTAGGTTAAACCACAGAACCTAGGACTTGCCGATCAGAAGGTCGGCGGTTCGAATCCCTGCAATGGTGTGAGCTCTCGTTGCTCGGTCCGTGCTCATGCCAACCTAGCAGTTCGAAAGCACATCAAAGTGCAAGTAGATAAATAGGTACCGCTCCGGCGGGAAGGTAAACGGCGTTTCCGTGCACTGCTCTGGTTTGTCAGAAGTGGCTTAGTCATGCTGGCCACATGACCCAGAAGCTGTACGCCGGCTCCCTCGGCCAATAAAGCGAGATGAGCGCCGAAACCCCAGAGTCGGTCACAACTGGACCTAATGGTTAGGGGTCCCTTTACTTTATCTTAGTGATGAGGCCAAGGGCAGTGATGGAACAAGCTATTTGCCACTGACCTTCAATGACTACTCACACAAGTCCAACCACATATTGCACTTATAGTGAAGGTGACACTTTTGCAAAGCTTTGCCCTTGTAAAGAAGGAAAAGCACTTTCGGAGCGCCTACATACTTTTTGATATGATATTGTTTCAGCTGTGTGAGCATCTTCCTGAGTTCTCAGTACTTTTTGCGTATCCATATTGAGAGCCTGAAGCTGCTGGATCAGCTCTGCCTGCTGTGCTGCATGTTCAGTGTTTTGTTTGTAGAGATTCTGCAGCTCCTGCAACTCCTTCCTGTGCAAAGCAAGCAAGAAACAAGAAACTTGAGCAAAAGTAATATTGCAATCATCTCAATTAAACACTTATGTTAGCTGTTTTTATGTGAAAATCTTCCACTCTCATCTATCGTTTCAGATTCATTGAGTGATAAGAAAGAGTGATAAACTAAAAAGAAAAGCAATATAAACTGTAATGTCAGTTTTCATTTTAATTCATTTCAGCAATATGAATGGTAAAATAAATGGACTTCAACAAGTTCTCACAGAAAAACTTGCAGTTCTCCTTTCATTATTCAATATACTTTTTAAAGCAAAAACATAAGAAGGGATACATGCAAGTGACTTTCACTGTTTTTATTCATACCTTTTTTGATTCCTGATAAAATATGCTTGCAGTAAAAATGTCCTACTAAGGAGTTTATGTAACAGAACACATAACAGAACACATGTAACAGAACACATGTAACAGAACTAGTCCAAAGAGGTGTTGTGAAACTTCTTGTGATGTTTAAGGAATTGGAAAGACCCACCTTATATCAGGCCAAAGACAGGGGGTAGAATTCAACGTAGTGCTAAGCAGACCACTCTGCCAGTGCAAACATTTCTACTTGTCTGAAATCAATAAACATGACTATGCTAGACTGAATAATATTAACAGGTCTATTCTGTGTAAAACTTTGTTGAATACCACTCAAAGAAGGCTTAGCTTTTGAATTTCTGATTTTCCATTCTACTATATAGCAAAAATGTTTAGCGATTCAGAATTTCCTATGAGAGCAGATATGTGATCATTAAAAGCACAGCTAAAAACAGTGGTTCCGTTTGATTTATATATTTTGATCTTGCTTTTTATTTTCAGTATTCTTTGTATCTATTTAGGATCTTAAGATTTTAAAAATTTAAAATCTTAGCTTCTCTTTATTACAGAGGAACAACATTTTGTGTAGATTTACCGTATGAATCAGGTACTTAATGCCATTAAAATGGCATGCTGTTTACAGAAACAAACAGACAGAAACATTGTTATGTGTCCATTTAAACCCAAAGGAGGAAAGAAATTCAGATGACAGGGACATGAATTATGTAACAGAACAAACAGAAGACTCAAGAGAATTAATATGCTAACAGATAGTTGACAAAATAATGCCTTTTACTACTGGAAGAATGGAAACATATGCTAGATGCTCAGTAGCATAAAGGCAGGCAGTGGAAATTATGACTCCCTACTAGTGAAACTGTTAAAACCTGTGCAGCAATGTTATGCACTAGCTACAGTTTCTAGACTGCCTTCAAGGGTAACCCATATGGAGTGCATTACAGTAATCCAAATGGGAGATCTTGGAGCAAGCAAAATTGCCACCAGGGAATCTCAATCCAGGAATGACCACAGCTGCTAAACAAACCTGGGTCTCTAGTGAAGTTATTGGGTTTAGGAGCATTCTTGAACTACACACTTGCTCCTTTACAACTCCCTCCAGAAAAGCCCAAACATCCAATTCTCAGACATGAGAACTGCCCACCAACAGTGCCGCCATTTTGTCAAGATGCGGTTTCAGTTTTTTGGCCCTCTTCCAGCTCGCCAATGCCTTCCAGTACCGGGTTTGGATGATATGTAGATGCATAATGCAGATAACGTTAGCTATCAGTGTATTGGTGGTGCAGACTCTCAGTCTCCCTGGCAACCTCACCCAGCTCTATATCTAGATGTTACATGGTACTGGGGACAAGGAGGAAACCTGTGGGACCCCACAGCGTAACTGCCACGAGGGCCAAGCAGAAGTAATCCAATGCTATTCTCTGGAAGTGGCCCTGGAAGCAGCAGCAAAAACACCTTAACCTTGTGACCCCAACCATTGGATGGGGGGGGGAGGTGGGGTGATTATATCAAAAGCCACAAGGCCAACATACTTGAACTCCCCCATCTCTCACAAAGCAGGTGATCAACCAGATTAACCAAAGCTGTCTTGGTACAAAAACCAAAGCCAGGCGAAAATGGGTGAAGATAACCTGTTTCTTCGTCCAAGTACATCTGAAGCTGCACAACCACAAGCCTCTTGAGTACCTTGCAAAAGTAGGACTGCATTACCAGGAAATACAAGAGAAACTGCCTGTGACAATTCTATATTGACTATTTGGGATGGCTCTTTTCACCCTTGCTGTGGAACAGCTTTCCCAGGGAGGCTAACTTCAGGATATCATTTCAGGAACAGGGAAAGGTCTTTTTTATTTTCCAATGCCTTTTAATTGACTGCTAGTTTTTTAGGCAATTTATCTTTACAACACATTTTTAATCTGTTCAATTTTACTGGACGAATTTTTAATTAAACTTTATTGTAGGCTGTCTTGTAAACCTACAAATAGGAAGGTCTATAAATACCAGAAAAGAGCACTTTGTGCTATGAAAACTTATGCCACAATTAGCCTGTTAATATAGTATTTAAAGTGCCACAATAGTCTTTCTTTTAAATAACTAATTCTTCAAACTTGTATTTAAACTTTGGGGTGTTTCAAACTCAGCAGGGAAGTTCCATGGTGCTAGCGGATGTGAAAGCAACACAGCAAAAATCTGCCTATGTGCAGTCCGCTCTAGATTATATTCATAGCCCAACTTGCACGGTGAAACTATCTTGTGCACAAACTGGATGTGTTATGCCAGTTATAACTTCCCCAACAGTAAGGGGTCGCTTGCTTGAAACACCAATTACAAGTATATCATGTGCTGAGATTCCTGGCACTGGTATAATGTGGTCTGCCCTGCACTTCCGAATGTTTCCATTCTGCATTGCTTATGATCTCCTTGGGGGTCCCCTAAAGAAATGCAGGTAATAGAATGGAGGCTAGATTAACGTTAGCTATTGATTTAAGGATGATGAAACCCACTGGACTCTATGCTGATCTCAAGTTTTCAATATCCCCTCTCCTAATTTAACTTTGTGGAGTTGCTTCAAGGATCTCCCTGTTTAAAAATGATTATTATCATTTCTCACAAAAAAAACCCCATGTATTATAATTTGCTCTTTCTGAAGCAAGTATCTGCTCTCAGGTGCTACAACAATGCACTTTAATTAAATTAACAGTTCCCTGATGCAGATACCAATGTCAGTAAAATCTGATACCTAAAATGGAATTATTGCCCTTTCTCCCCACTTCTGAAATTTGCCATGGAGGGCACCAGACTGGTGGACGAAGTGAGGATTTTCTATGGGTGTGTGTGTGTGTGTGTGTGTGTGTGTATGAAAGAGCTTTAGGTCAGGCAGCTGCTCTGTTCATTCCCACAGCTGCTGAAGTCAAAGCCTTCTCCTGCCGAGCGAACTTTCATAGAAAGCACAGTCATTACATTGTAAGAAGAGATAGAGCAGCCAAGCAGCGGGGATGCTGCAGTTGATCACAGGATACTTTTCAAAACCTAGCAGTTTTAATGGAGCCTCGCGAAGACTATAAAAGGAAGAGACCTCAAAGCTCACAATTCCAAGCATTTATCTGCAAATTTCAAGGTTAATGCCCTACAAGTAAATGTCTAAACAACAAAGCAGAACAAAGGACCTGAGCATAAGCGACAGGGTTGCTAGTAAGTGGTTCGCTGCTTCAGCTGTAATTCTGCTGGGTGCACAGCTCAACTTTGCAGGTTTCTGAACATGCATGGACTGAATAAAGTAGTAATTTTGCCAAAATAATACAAACAAGAAAGGGATACATTTACATTTATGCCAGTTCCTATCATGCAAATACAGAGACTAGGGGAGGTAATTAAAAGCAATGACGTCATTCTTCCCCTATTAGTTTTCTGGCCAAGTAATAAAGGTAGGCATTGCCATTTTGTGATGTAGCCAACGCAACACAATTTTAGCAGAGGAAGCTTCCCGCAACATAGTGGAATAATACCAAAGATCACTGAACACAGATTAATGCCTTAAGCTTTAGTCATCAAGTGGTGTGCACAGTCTAATCCATGTGGGTGACTGAAAATGGGGTTTCAAGTGGTTTTGAGAACCCTGGTTAATTGAGCCATGGTTAACTTAGCCGTACGCTGGGGCAGTGCTAATGCCAGCACTTGAAATGGGGCGTTAATTTGAGGTAGAGGAAGGAGCATCCATTCCTGAAGCTGATTTCAGAATCTGCACATTGTGAGCTGTAGGGAGCCAATAATAGGTATGCACCACAGACAATGAAAAGATACAGCAAGAAATAAAAAGAATTTTAAGTTGGACAATTGGAGAAGCAATGGGGGAGGGTTCAGAAAGAACTTCACCACATCCTTCGCAGCTTCTTTGCAATGCAAGTATGTCAGAGTTTCACTTGGGCTCCCATTCCAAGCACCCAGTTCAAAGGAACATTGGTTTTCACACCTGAACTGAATATTAAGTCCTGTGAATCTTAGTGGTTTCAAACTTCAAGTGCAACTTTCCAAAGTTTAATATAAGCAGCTGCCACCAATCCGGATGCTAGATGTGGCAATTATGAACATACCTCATGCCCATGGTATCTGTCATCCTCAGAATAACCCTTGCTGATATTTTGTAGATTTGTCTTACTGGTATACTAACAACAAGTATTGTAGATCTTTCACGGTCATAGTTGTATGTTTATTTATAGGTACAGAATAAGAGCCTTACAGGGTTATAAGCAATGAATATCATGCTAATTTCTTCAACACTACTATCAGGAGATTTCTTGCCCCTTCCTACTTGCATAGTGAATTGCATTATCTTTTTCTTGGCTTTGTGCACTGTAAAGACGGACAATTCTGTCACCACCACACAAGTTCCTTGAAGGCTACTTATTGCCATGGACATCGTATAGAAGAATTACTGCCTAGAATATAAAGTGCAAATGTTCCAGAGGGGCAGCTGTGTTAACAGTGCAAACCTTTGCATGTTTTGCTTCTGAGTCTCACGATGTCCCCAATGGGTAAACATTCCAATGCCGGCCTGAGGACAGGACTGTTACTGCAGAAACAAGGAGGAGGTTTGTGACACATTAAACGAATACCTATCGTGGCACAATCTTCCATGGACAAGAGCCCACTTCATCACTGCATGCATGTAAAATTGTTCTGAAAGAGCTGCACTGGCTGTCAGATACTGAGCAAAGTTTGAGGTTTAAGTACAGGCTTATAAAGCCTTAAATAACCAGGTGATTTGAGCGAATTTCATTCTCCCACAATGACCAATCTGATTGCTGTGAACTGTGGAAGCATCCCTCTAAACCAGACCACAGCCTTCAGATGTCTACCTCACAGGGGTGCAGGATTTCACCATGTGGCACCTCCCTTACAAGTTGATCTCCCTCTGAAGCAGGCCACTGATTATTGGGTTTTTATTCAGGTAGGTAGCCATGTTGGTCTGACGCAGTCGAAATACCGTATTTTTTGCACCATAACACTCACTTTTTTCCTCCTAGAAAGTAAGGGGAAATGTCTGTGCGTGTTATGGAGGGAATGCCTACGGGTGGCGGGGGGGGGGGATCTGCTGCAGTCCTGAGCAGAGGATCCATGGTTCCCCTTCCTTCCCTCCTCCGTGGCTCGCTTTGAAACAGCAAAGCGGGAGAAGAGCCGCTGAGTGGAGAGGAGAGAGGGACAGAGACCCTGCTTGCTTTAAAGGAGCAAAGCGGGAGAGGAGAGGAGCCGCTAACACGAGTGTAAGCGGCTCCTGTCCGGTTGGTTCCTTTAAAGCAAGCAGGCTGTCTGTTCCTCTCTCCTCCCCACTCAGCTCGCTACATAGCAGCAAAGTTTTTCAGCTCGCTAAGCTGGGGAGGAGCGGGGAGGAGGGAGAAAAGCAGAGCCTGCTTGCTTTAAAGGAGCAAAGTGGGAGAGGAGAGGAGCCTTCTCCCCTTATACCCCTCTTCTTCATTATTAGCAGCATCCTTCTCCACCCACCCCACGCGTGTTCCTTCTCCCCTTAAACCCCTCTTCTGCATTATTAGCAGCATCCTTCTCCACCCACCCCACGCATGTTCCTTCTCCCCTTAAACCCCTCTTCTGCATTATTAGCAGCATCCTTCTCCACATACCCCACGCGTGCTCCTTGTCCCTTGAGTGCTTTTCCTTCCCTCCCCACTTAAAACGTGGTTACAAAGCACAGATCCACATGGATCCTCAGGATTTTTGCACTGGGTCACCCCAAATTCACCATCAGATCACATAGCATGTCCATGGCTACATCTTGCACCAAAAAAAATCACACACCCACTGTTGCCTGGGGCCGCAGTGGTGCAAAAACGTGGTTACAAAGCATGGATCCACATGGATCCTCAGGATTTTTGCATTGGGCTACTCCAAACTCACTGTCAGATCACATGTCTGTGGCCACAGCATGAACCACAAAACTCATACATCCACTGTTTCGTTTAGAATAATTTTTTTCTTGTTTTCCTCCTCTAAAAACTACGTGCGTGTTATGGTCGGGTGCGTGTTATAGAGCGAAAATACGTATATAAAAAAATTGTCCAGTAGCACCTTAGAGACCAACTAAGTTTGTTCTGGGTATAAGCTTTTGTGTGCATGCACACTTCTTCAGACACACTGGTTTTTTTATTGTTATTGTTAAATGTCCTATAAACTGCTTTTGTATTTATTTGAAATGAAAGGTAGTATGCAAATAATAGAAATCTATCTTCTGTGTGCATGCGCATATATGTTTAAATTCATGCACATAGAGAAAAGTTACAGAAAATAAAATTGCAAAACAAGGGTGGCCAACCTGTGACTCTCAAGGTATTGTTTAACTACAACTTCTATCAGTACCAGCTACCATAGCCAGTGTGCAGAGATGATGAGAGTTGTAGCAACTTGTAGTAAAGAGTGGAAGCAAACGGAAGAGGCATCATGGCATTTCTATGGAAAGCTAAATGTATGCTAGATAAGCACAGTGGCCATTCAGAACATCAGTATTTGGAGATGATATAAGCTCTTTCCAGGCATTATGCCTGAACAGATAATGCCAACTTGAGCAGGGAGCAGCAGCAATATGTGTCGTACCAGCACTACCCAAAAGGTTCCTGCATTGGTGGGATAGCTTCAAGGGGTTCTGAAGTGTTTCCAGGAAAGATGTCTTAGGTTTAGTCCCCTGCTGTGAGGTAGAAAGGAGTGTGGCTCAAGAACAAACTAATTTGCCTAGCCACTGACTGCCAGCTCACATCCAAAATATGGCCACTGTCTGCACAATCTATGCACACTTAATACGGGACATCATCTGCAGCAACACTGTGATTGGTGATTGCGAGACAGTTCCTAGGGGTTCTGAGTGGCTGTCATCATTAATACGTTCCCTCATTTTTCTACTGCTGTTAATTGTGCTTGGACATTTCTTTGGGGACAGCATAAGATTCCAATTATTTACACTGATCTAAGCTCCCGCATAGCAACAGTCGTATTAGCCGAAACGTAAGTTTGCCCTGCTTGTGCTTCTTGGTTCAGACTTGCCTTACGTGTCAGTCATATTTCATACATGCAGTATTAATCCTCATGATCCAACTTAATATGTGAAACGCTCAGATAAAGCTAAAATCACAACATTTTAAACCTTTAGCAGCAGACTCCTGCTGACCTGTCAGACTTAACTCTAATTAAAAAGTGAAAGTTAGGCTTCAAACTTTTGTCAGTTTCGGGCATTTAGCCTCTCAAATTAATTGCTTATGTTACTAATCATATTGATGTTTTGTGACTTGCAGCAGAGACTGAGAACTCTTTGACCCAAAGCTAATTAGAGATGTGCAATTTTTAAATAATGTCCATAACAGAAGTCAAAAGGCATTGAGATAGTCTGCGTAAACAGTAGACATTCTAAACTTTTTTCATAATGCGCAAAACATACTACAAAAAGCAAACCATTTGATGTTGCCCCATATTCGTTATCATGGGAATGCTCACAAGCCCTTTATAAAAACACTGCACACATACCTAGTTCTGGCCACATCCAAGTCTTTTTGTGTTAGTTCAGTCTGCTTAACACCCAGCTGAGATGCCAGATCATTGCATTTGCTGTGTAAGGTTTCCATTTGCCCACTTGCCTCTGTTAAATCAGCTTCCAAATTCTGGAAAACATATATTATGCTATAGACAAAATTAAACAAGAAATGAAAGGATGCACATCATTATAACAGGATCAAAAATAGTATCGATTTTTGCGCCTTTTTAAGAAAACAACACCCTGCTCTTCTGTATTTAGAAAACTCCAAGCTGCGTAAAAGAATTTTTTTAAAAAAATGTAATTCAAATTACTAAAATCAGCCATAACCAACAGCAGGATAAAACAATTCAACATCAATAGGGAGGTGGAACTTCAACTCACACTAAAAGCTTAGCAAACTAAAATGGTATTTGCAGCTAGATTAAATAATGGTGTGGGCAGTAAAACAACCTTCATCACATCATGGAAGCTTGGCTCTTTGAATTAAGTTCTGTCTACCAAGAAAACTCTGCGACTCCAATTAATTCATAGATAATTAGTTACCGGCTCAAACTAAGAATGGCAAACTCATGGCTCAAAAGTTTCATGTGGGTGCCAAAAAAGAGCTGCTGTAGATGGTGGCTTTTTGTTGTAAATGAAATTAAAACATAGCCTTTTTGCTGCAGAGCCAAAACTGCTTAATACAGGTCTGCTATTCACGATGCAATGATAGCATCCACTTCAAAAAATTAAAAGTAACATCATCACACACAAATTCAGAGCATAACATCAGCTCATAGAATCACAGAAGTGGAAGGGACCACAAGGGTCATCTAGTTCAATCCCCTGCAATGCAGGAATATTTTGCCTGACGTGGAACTCAAATCCATGACCCAACTCTACCAACTGAGCTATTCATTTTCAATGTGATACCTGACCCTGTAGACACGTGTGTTTTTACAGAAGTCACTTCCAAAGCTAGAAGGTTAAAACCACAATGTTCCTTCCATGAGGAGAAGGACTCTCTCTGTTTGGGGGAAGGTTGCAGAGGGAAGGTGGAATCAGCAAAAATCACTTCCTCCCTTGCTTCCTCTAATAGGAACATCCCATGAGCAAAGTTCATGGGAACTCTGCATCCAACCTGTAGGAAGAAGCAGTAGTAGACAGATGTGGCACAAAGATTTTTGTTGTGGATTTGACTACTGATGAAAAATTAGCATTGGAAATACAGTATCTGGCACTTTTTAAAAATGGGGAAACAGGGGAGCCTTAAGTAGTACCAGGATTGTGAGGAACAATATCAAATTAAATTAGTTCAACAAGAATGGTGCCTCTGGACACCACTGAGACCTGTCACTAGACAAATTTTGGAAAACCTTTTTTTTTTTTAACAAGGTACAAGCTATCCATGAGAAAACTTAGAAGTGGAGCAATAAACTCTCTCCACCACCACCCATAATCAGATCACATAAATAAGATCAGTATGGATGCACCCAGAGTAGACTGTATTTAATGAATAAGTGCTAAATGAAATCATCACACATTATTTCTCAATGGTTTCTGAAATGTTATTGGCCTTGTTAAGTTTGCTGGACATCACATAAGAACAAGTCACTGTTGTGAACTGGTATAAAGTCTTCTGGTTTGGGCTTCTTATCTTGACTCACAATAAGGAATTATGTCTTGCTTGGTTCAGGTGGGACTTATGGAAAGCTGAGGTGCATCAGGCATAAGGATGCACAGACTCATGGGTTCTTGATGCTCTAGATGCTGACAGTGTCAACTGGCCAGAGGTTCTACCAAGTGCCCCTAGGAAAAAAGAAAAAATCCCTTTTTCCTCCCTGATTCCACCATATTTCTTACTGTTCCCCGACCACCATCATACACACACCTTGCCATGAGGCTATAGAGTTTTCATATTTCTAGTAACTGCACTAGTTAAAAGGTACGGGCATTAGATTTGGGTTCTCCACAGTTTAGAGAACAGCTGGCTACAGGAAACACTAAAGCATGGAGTCTGTTGCTAATTTCTAGTGGTCATGACTCTTACCTATTCCAGGGCCACAGAACAGTAGAGAGATTTTCTCATCGTTTATTATGAAAAAGGTTACAGTAGTGTGAGAATGCGATCAATGTGAATTGATTGCCTCCTTGGAGCTTGCTTTAATGAGCCGGTCATGTATACACAGATAAATGTATACATCTTCTTTTACAAATGAGCAGGCAATGGGGTCAGGCATTTTGTGAAAACCTCTAATATCGTAAATAGTTCAAATTGCAGAATTCCATTCTGGGAAATAGTCTGCTAAAGTAAAATAAGCTTTCTGATTTAGATCTCTAGGTTGTCAAGCATATTAACAAGGGGAAAACATCAGCAGAGCTGATAAAACTTCAGATGTCCCAAAAACACAAAATAAGGAATGTGACTGGTGAGGAACTCTGAAACAATCCATCCAACATAGCATTCAAAGCATGCTAATGTAGAAGTTCCTTCAAATTACACTGTTTCTTCCTGGAATTGTTTTCCCATATAAAGGAACAGGTTTCCAAATGACTGTCATGTACACATAAGAGCAGAGACTGTGCACAAGGAGGAAAGCTGACGAGAGATCTAGAAACTAAGTACTGAGAATCAAGGGTTGTGTACGTTCAGTCTGGAGAAAGAGACAATTAAGAGGAGACAGGATAGCCATCTTCAAATATCTGAAGGGCTGTTATATGGATGATGCAGCAAATGTGTTTTCTATTGCTCCAGAGCCTGCTGGGTCTCTCTTCTCCACCTGTTTGGGGAAGCTGGGGAAGCTTCTGGAGGCCCATAAGAATTTCCATCTTGGAGTTCAGTTCTTTAATCTGTTGCTCTAAGGGAGTCATTTGGTTCTTTCAGGTTTTGCATAGTCCATGAGAGAGCCTTGTATGGCTTCTTTCAGTTTCAATTCAAGCTCCTCCAGGTTATGTTTTGGTACTGTTGCGTATTCACTATCTGGAGAACTTGTCTCTTTGGTTTCTGTCTTTCCCTAAATCGATTCCATTTTGGTCTTCTTGTTGACCTTGGACTAGATCTTGTGTGGTGTTGATCTGCGGCTGGGTGGTTTGGTAGGTTTCTTTGTGATTGTTAAGAGGTCATTCAGACTGTGTTGCTTGATGGCTTTCTAACCCTAACCCTAGGTTAGGGAGAGCCAGTGTAGTGTAGTGGTTAAGAGTGGTAGACTCATAATCTGGTGAACCAGGTTCGTGTCTCCACTCCTCCACATGCAGCTGCTGGGTGACCTTGGGCTGGTCACACTTCTCTGAAGTCTCTCAGCCCCACTCACCTCACAGTGTTTGTTGTGGGGAAGGTAGGGAAAGGAAAATGTTAGCCGCTTTGAGACTCCTTCAGGTAGTGATAAAGCGGGATATCAAATCCAAACTCCTCCTCTTCTTCTAAGAGCTCCAGGGATCAAGCGGCCATTATTCTTGAAGTCAGGCCAGCGCTCGCTTGTGTCTTTCCGTTGGTAAGCTGGGTAACTGGGTGGTCTGAGTTCCCCACGGAAATCTGTGTCAGAGTGTTCTATAGGTCACGGTTCTGGGGTCAGCTTGAGCAGCAGCCATCACCACTCTCTCCTTCTCCTTTCATAAAATACTTTACTGATAATACTGAAGAATGGCAACTACCAAAATCACAGATTAGACTTTGGAAAATTTAACTAGATTAATCTGTTCTGGAGGAGGGAAGGGGGCAAGTTGGGATTTTGTTTTTGTATCCTTTTCTCTCTCTTTTTGTAATTGTTCTATACTGGAAATCAATAAAACTATGTATTTAAAAGACGAGGCCGGCAGAGGGGAAGCTGGTGGGAGCGACAGGAGCAGCAACAGCAACATTTCAAGGCATTTGTGGTATTGGTTTTAGGACGAAAGGGAAGCTGAAGTTATCAAAGAGACAAAGTAGGGGATGCACAGAACGGATTGAGTTGAAAGAGGGGAAAACAGACAGAAAAGATGAAGTGAAGAAAGCCAAGGAAGAGACAAGACATGAGAAATGGTGATAGAAAGAAAAAGATTTAGGAGGCAAAAGAGCATAAGAGCAGGAAGAAATGAGGAGGGAGCAAAACAAGGGAACTAGTTTGAAGAGGCAGAGAGAGTGCAAAAGGTGGGACTTTGGGAGAAGCAAGGTGAGTGAGAAGGAGATTAGAAGAAGCAATTGAGGGGTTCAGGAGACAGCTAGGGAGTAATTAGGGAAATGTGAGGAATAGTACGAGGTGAAACCTAGGTCACTGACACTCACCCATCGACACAGCCACACTCCTCATGCAATAGTCATTTTTTCTCCACAAAGAGCCTTGGGAAATGCAGTTCTGAGATTGGGACTAGGAATCTATTAAAGAATTATCCGCAGCAGCACCAAACTACAATTCCCAGGATTCTAGGGGGCAAGCCTCATAAAATGCACTGACACACATCTGAAATATAGATTATGTCCAGAGAAATAGCAAGATTCACTCAACAACTGCACCATGCCTTAGCAACAAATCTCTATGAGAAAAATACAAGGGTTTAAAGTGCCTAATTTATAAAGCATTCACAGCTTATCTATCTGTGGATGTCTCATTTGTGCAAAAGCAACAAATATGCTATAGCTATGTAAGTGGCATTTAGTCTTAATAATTTCGATCTCACAGAAGTCTAGATACATCACACAACATATTGCTATAGATATGCATAAACAGACGCTGAAATCTGTATATGTGAGACATCCTAACAAAATGGAAGAGTCAGCATATTTATCATAATCACTCCAAAGAGTTGTCTGTTTGTTTTGAAAGCAAGATGATACAATATAAAAACTCAACATGCATGGAGCTCTCTAAAGAATGATAGAAATGTATTGCAAAGTTTAAGAACAATTAATTACAACATGCTGTAATTCATGACATTAACATTAGAGAAATGAAATGACCACTGCAAACCTTTGCACACTTACCTGGAAGTAAGGCCCCTTGATTGCAGTGGGTCATACTTCCAAGTAAACCTGTTCTGGCTGGTGACTGCTGGGAACAGAATGACCCACCTTTGGGTCAGATAATTTTTATGCACAGGACTGGGCTGCCAATCTCACCAAAGGGAGAAATCTTGGATAGGATAATTTCTATTTATTTTATTTTTAAAAAAACCTACATGTTTATATTTGAATGAAATATCTTTTATTATTTAATGATTACATTTTAGGGTGGCTATTTGAAGTCAGCTTCCTGCTTTGCAACATCAATTTTTAAAAAGCTTTGGGTCTTAAGTGAAGGAATGTAAATGAATGTCATTCCCCATTGGTACTTATGAATATATAACTTGTTATTTAAAGAAAATAACATGTAGCATAAAGCCTGTGAGAAGCTGGTGCCGAAATCACATCCAGGAGTCTCTTCCTCCTCATACCTTTATTTTTGCTTCGATGCCAGATTTTTCTATTCTCCATTGTGCCTCCCGCTTCCTCAGTTTCTCCAGGTCATTTAGCAGGTCAGCATAGCGTGTACTTAATCCCTCATTTTCCTCCTCCAGGTTTTTTATAACCAGTCTGCTTTGCTCTTCCTTTCTCAGTGCACACTCCTTAGTGTCCTGTACAACAGTACCACAAGGGCCGATAAACAAAAACAAAACCAAGGAAAAAGGGAAAGGAAAGGGGGAGAGAGAAAAGTGAGAACTAATCAGCAAATATAAACTGTGCAGTTTTACCCTCGCAGCAGCTTCTTCTATATTTGATGGCCAAGGTCACCTGTGTACTTTTATTGGCCTCTTTCATGCAGGTGGAAGGGTCATATTTTTTAGCTGGATGACAGCTTTGATGAGTACACATTTGCAAAGAGCCCATTAATTGATCAAGCTGCCTTTGATGCTGTCCCCAGCTATTTTTGAGACCCACACAGACATATCCTCCCAGACCTCGGCTTTATCAATTAATAATGCCAGTCCCATCAGAATCTAATTACACGAAGCCACATCTTCACACTCCTACTTTCTTTGCTCCATTTCCATCATTAACTATTTATTCAAAAGTTACAAAGCGTGGATTCTTCACTTTAAAGCATCTTTCTCCGAGTTTTGCGCGTGAGAGAAGACTGGAAGGTACAGCCTAAGGCCTAAGGCTATATTTCCTCTGAGCTTGTCACTTTCCATGCCACAAAGACAGATGCAGCTCAAAGAGCTACTTCAAAGCTGTGGCCATCTTAGTACTATGTACGAGTCAATATACCTTAAGTTCCTGGATTTTATCTTTACATTTCTGTTGGAAGATGCAGAGCTCTGTCTTCAAGACTGCGTTTTCCTCATCCACAGCAAGCTTTCTCTGTACCAGGTTGTTTATCTCCTCTTGTTGCCCACATGTTCTCTAAGAAAGATTGTTTAATAATAATGATGATAATGTGAAAATCAACACATTTCAAAATTTCATTTTCCAGGCAGCAAAACATTTGCAATTTTATCTAATCTGCCTGTACCTGCAGCACAGTTTTGTGACAAACACAAACATTTTATCATTAACCAAACCAATTATTATATTACTATTTGGCATATCAAAAAGAGAGGGATTTGAAACTATTGCCTGGATGTAAGGATCCATCACATCATAAAGCTCTATATAAGCAGGCTGACTGAGCTCCTCAGCCTAGTTCTGTTCTGGCATCTGAATAAAGAAGACCTGTTTAAAGAATCGCTATGTCGTCTGACATGTTCGCCCACAACTTAACAAAAACAATGTTGGAGCATGAAGCACCTCAGAGAGGTGGTCATTGCAAAGGTGTGGAATGCCCTGCCACCTACCCCTGCACCACAGCAGGTCTTAAAGCACAGGTAAAGGGACCCCTGACCATTAGGTCCAGTCACGGATGACTCTGGGGTTGCGGTGCTCAACTCACTTTATTGGCTGAAGGAGCAGGCGTACAGTTTCCAGGTCATGTGGCCAGCATGACTAAGCCGCTTCTGGCGAACCAGAGCAGCACACGGAAACGCCGTTTACCTTCCCGCCGGAGCGGTACCTATGTATCTAGCACAGGTAGGCTAGTATATTCTACATCTTTGGGACACATTACTTCAGACTTCCAACGTCACTGTGAGCACTTTTAGTGTGGATCTCTGTAAAAATCGGGGTTCCAAAACACGAAGGAAGCCTCCACAGATGAACACGGAATTTGCCCTAAGCATAGCTTGCTTAGTCAGTAGAGCACAACACTCTTAATCTCAGCGTTGTGGGTTTGAGCTCACATTGGGCAAAATATTCCTGCAATGCAGGGATTTGAGCTAAATGGTCCTCAGTTCCTTCCAACTCTACAATTCTATGATTCTGTGATCTATGATTACTACACTGCATGTCACACGCTACCTCCCTTTTTCCTTTATCCTATATTACCCCCTTCCAAGCTTTTGTTCTCTCCACATCCTTTTTGTACCCCCTTTTTCTTCTTCTAATCTATTCCTCTCCCTGCACCCCATTTCTATCCCCCCATCCCTATTCCATCTCACTAAGTTTAGGGAAAACAGCACACAAAATTTCTCCTTTCCAAGCAATGCACACCAGACACAGGTGAGCCATGCAACATTGTTAGCTGGCAGCAATAAGATGAAAATAAATGGCACTAATTCCACCATATACTTCTAAATCCAGCGAGATTAAAAGCTCTACAGATACTGTCGTACCTTGGAAGTAAAACGGAATCCATTCCAGAAGTCCGTTCAACTTCCAAAACGTTTGAAAACCAATTGGCGTCTTCTGATTGGTGTCAGGAAGCTCCTGCAGCCAATCAGAAGCCACAGAAAAATAACATTTGCAAACCTGAACAATCAAAATGTCTGAGTTCCAGGGCGTTCGGGATCCAAGGTACGACTGTATAGTGAAGCAAGTAGGATTAGATAGATGGTCCTACACAGACATGAAAAAGCAATGAAAACAACAGGCATTCCAACTCCCCCCAGAAAACTGCAACAGATGGGAAAAGGTCACAATTTGCCCCCATGGGCCTTTATCCTGTGGAGGCTTGGACTAGACTCTAAAGAAGAAATCATGATGAATAGCTATGAGCGAAATACCCTTTTCAGCAGAGGCACGGTCAGATTGGGAGGGGCAGACAAGGTTCCCCACTCCAATTCTGGCTATTCAGCACTTTGGCTGATGATTGTACAGGCCTCTTTTAAGCCTTCCAAAAATCATGTTACATTTCTTACAATTGCTCAAGAGTTGCATGACACTTTGCAACTGTCTCTTTTTATCATGATGAAATATTCCCATTTTGCCAGTAACGTTTTATTGAGGTTCCATCTTTCAAAAAATATTAATATTACAGTAATTTCTTCTACAATATGATTTTAATTTAATCAAGGTATAGAAAATTGAATTAATAAATAGGCTAGGTAAAAGTTAAGAATGAAATGTATTAAAGTTAATTAATGCTCGAAGCTAGAGTTATGTTTCTTTCAATTGGACCTATTAAAGGGGGCTTTAATATAGATTTGCACAGCAAGCCAAAGATTTTCAAGTGGAGATAATGAGGCAGCTAGTACTGTTTTAACCCCTCTGGAGTATAATTGGTTGATAAGGTTTTGAAAGATTACAAGGTCTAGGACAAAAAGATTAGCTTTAGTCTCTTCAGATCAAAACTGAAAGCTAATTAAATAACAGTGCTATAAAAAAAGAAGGTAAAGGTTTACCGTACTTTTATTCATCCTTAATTTTCATCTCCCGAGAAAAAACAAATGAGCATATTTTCTTTACATTTTATTTTGAGACTACTGTGTGGACTACACAGGAGGAACAAGATTTACATTGTCACCTGAGATAGTATTAAAGCCACCAACAGACATGGACAAACCTAAAATGTGGACATGATAATTTCTGTGTCACCAGGAATTCTTTGTATCACAAAGGCACTGTGTAGTCATTTTGACTTTTTTATATTGGATCAGATTGCTACTATTCATGTTTGGTGCTTTATTATGTTTTTATACATGTTGGAAGCTGCCCTGAATTGTTGTTGTTGCTTTGGGTACAAACATTGCTGCCATTTATATGTTCCATGGTTCGCTTATTGCATTTATTGATGGAGACACACAGCTTAGCAATGGTTAGGGTCTTTTGCATAGATTAAAAATGTGCAGTTTGAACTAATCCTAAAAGGGAAAACCTTTGAAGAGGTCAGAGTCAAAGGTATGGGTTGGGCTTTATTTAGTGTTGTGTATGGGAACAGAGTGTGGGACTCAACAAAGACAGATCCAAATTCAAACCTTTAGGCAGTCCCAAAGCTCAATGGGTGGCCTTTAGCCCATTTTACAGGTCTTCATGGGTATAAAATAGGATAAAAACAGCTAACAATAACAATGCAATGGCTACAATCTGCACATATATATGTAGTATTTTCTGCTAGAGGAAACCCTATGCCTCTCCAGAGAAACACAATTTGATGCATGCCAACATAATTTCTTTCCAAACGCCAACTTTGATTCCAACACACACACATCACTGATTTCCAGATGATTCCAGTGTAAGCAGTGTGGATTAGCACCAGTTTCAAGTATGTGATTACCTGTATTAAACTAATTAACATTAGCAAGCCCTGAAACCAATTCGCAGAACTTAACGCCATACCACATATTACATTCCCTCCATTGGTTTTCTGATCTGTGTGCCTGCAATGATGACACATAGTCTTCGCAACTGTGCAAACGCTAAAGCTCATGATTTTGCAAGCACAGAGATTGAACTACAGGTCTTTTTTTAAAAAACACACACCCACAAAATTAGTATTTCAAGATCTAAATATGTGTTCATTTTAAAGTTAAAAAATAAATAAAAGATGTTTCCATTTATTTATTTTGAGATTTATAACCTACTCTATCCCAAGGGCTCAGGGCAGTTTTCTGTTGAAAAATGAGAAACTGATTTTAATGATTTTGCTAACCCACATGTCAAGACGACCAAATGGCAGTTCACAAATAACAAATGCTAATTAGCTACCCAAAAGATGTAACAGAATATTCATCATGAACTGTGGGTCAGCATACATATACAATGTAGTATTCCTAATGCTACTAGATATAACCCAATCTTCTGTACTACACCTTCGGAACAAATCTTTCCTCACCAATTGCTACAATTATAACCAATAGTTAGATGAAATTAATTTGAAAAATATTAAAACTACCAGAAATGCAGAAACTACCAGAACTAATGAAAGCCAGTTCCTACAAAGCTGCAGTTAGCATTCCAGTTCCCTACACCAGGTGACTATCATCTCAAGGAAGAACATCAGCTCAGGGGAATTAGTAAGTGAGTGCACATCCAGAGCTAATATGAAGCATGTAAAAGAGAAGAAGATCCAAACTGATAACATCCTCTCTTGTTTAACCTAACAATTCCTAATAAGCACCCAGTTATTATAATAATTGTTGTTTCAGCTAATGGACATGAATCCAGGAGCAGCTGACACAGTACCCTCCATATATTGTTAAATTACAACTCTTATTGTTGTCTAAGCTGGCTAGAGCTGATGAAAGCTGGGGTCCGACAACATCTGCAGAACACAACACTGGTGATCTCTGCACTACTTGCTACCAACATCATGGGTGTCTTGTTTCTCCACAAACTAACTGCTGTTCTCTCTGTCATTAGAGAGACAACGATAGTTCAGGATGTTAAGGCACAAGGTGTCACTATCTATAGTGGCTGCAGGTTGTCTCCAGGTACAACCACAGTTTTCCACCAGCAACCTATACAATTGCACCCAACTGTAGCAGCAATAGTTCTGAATCAGGGAGACCCAGACTGAGACCCCTGCTTAGCTACAAAGCTCACTAGGTGACCATGAGCCAGACACTCACCCCCTCTTTTTTCTCTTAGCCTTATCTACCTGAGAAATAATCTCAGGATAAAAACCAGGATAGTCATGCATGCTACTGAGCATCCTGGAAAAGAGGTGAAATGAAAATAAAAAAAGAAGACAAAGTGTCTTACTGGATTTTGGTAAACCAGTGCCTCAAAGTGGGTAGGCCTAGGCTGTGTATATGGATGAGAATTAGTCAAGTGTATCTCAAACAGCCAATTGTACAGGATGCACATGAGGCAAAAGTGGCATTGCCCCATGTGGTTGACAAACAACTAGCTGCACAGCTGATTAATGTAAACCTGCATTAATTGAAGAGGTCACTTGAAAGACATGATGTGGGAAAATATCCTTAGTATTTGATGGTTTCATAAACATGGTATAAGTAGAGAATAAAGACAAAAAAATCAAGATAAGCAACTCTTTTAATGGTTTTTGAGTAGATCTTCTGCTGCATCCAAGTGGCCAAGCTCAGCACTGACAGGTTTTCTGAAAGCTGAATGCTTGTAACAGAGAAAAATGTACTTACTCAAAGACGTATATTAGTTTTTATGTGTCCACCGCTTCTTTCACTACTGTGACCTGACAATTAGTATGTTTGTGTTTAAGGCTTATTAAGGAATTGCCTAAGGAGGAATCTAAACCTGCAATTCTATACCCACTTTCTCAGAAGTAAATCCCATTGAACAGATTTACTTCTGTATAAACATGCTCAAATCACTATTATCTGAAACAAATACAAATAATAAATGAAAATATTGCTCCAAAACAACTGCTACCAATTAGAACTCTCCACCCACCCCAACAACCCATCCCCTCCAACCACATGCACCCCTCGTTCCAATGGCGATACACAAAAAATAAGCACACAAACAAAAATAAGAATCCACCTCCCACACACACAACCCTAATACCCCAACAAACCAATAAACTTTACACCCAACACAAGCACCATAAAGGTACTTGACACAGTCTCACTGACCCACCCCTATCACAAGCAAAAGGGGGGAATGGCCTGTTCTCAGACAAGGCCATCCATGCCAGCTGAGACACAGGACCAACCGGCTGGGAGCCAAATGGTCCAAGCTAACAAACAACTATATAACAAACAAACTAACACCTTATAACTACATATAGGCTACTTTCTATAACCTGCCCCCCAATCTTCAGCCCACCCCTAACTCTTAACCCCCTCTTCCCCCACCCACCACACTATATGCCAGCACAACACACTAGGTTTGATAAACAATATAAGGTGAGAAACACAGGACAACCCAGACGGGTTGGCAGGGAATCATCCTATAAAATAGACATGCAAAATGTCTAGCTTAAAAGCAATTACATTAAATGTGAGGAGATTGGGAAATCCTGCCAAAAGAAAATGCATCACCTCATACGTGAACACCATGAAACTACACATTGCCTACCTGCAGGTGGTACTTAACACCACAGAAACTGGCGCTGATATGCCCAGGAACCTCACCAAGATGTTAGAGAGGCTGTACCTCCACAGGCACATACCTCCACATGTGGTAGGAATGCCCTATAATCCAACCCTTCTGGACAGCAGTCCTACAAAAGATATGCAAAATAACTAAACAGGTACAGTGGTACCTCATGTTAAGTACTTAATTCGTTCCGGAGGTCCGTACTTAACCTGAAGCACCATTTTAGCTAATGAGGCCTCCTGTTGCCGCTACGCTGCTGGAGCACGATTTCTGTTCTCATCCTGAAGCAAAGTTCTTAACCTGAAGCACTATTTCTGGGTTAGTGGAGTCTGTAACCTGAAGCGTATGTAACCTGAAGCGTATGTAACCTGAGGTACCACTGTATTAGAACTCACCCCAGAACTGGCCCTACTGAACATCTTCCATGATCATAATGATCACTCACATTATACAGAGCTTATAACCCACCTACTCTCAGCAGCCAGAAGCCTCTTAGCCAGACACTGGAGAGACCTGTCAGGCATAAACATGGACCAAGGTATCAAACTGTATGGGAAATGGCCTAACTAGAAAAGCTAATCAATAAACTGAAACTGACACGGGGACAAATACAAGAGGACACCTTCACCCAAGTATGGCACCCCATTATCACATACACAGCCCAACAAGACAACAACAGGAATCCACCAACAGCATACGAATCAATCTGGCTTACCTGACCCAACAAGCCCTCCCCCCCTCACAAATGCAAACAAACCCCACTGCAGATGTAGTGGTTGGGAGTTACTCGTGCGTAATCCTGCCCCGTTTGAGCATTGGATTGCCTGGTTAAACCCTCCGGACTGCACAGCCCATCTCAGCATGGCTGCCCTTAGTCACTCGTAGAATCTGTCTGTGGGCGTTTCTTGAAGCGCTGCCAACATAAGAGCTGTTTGACGCCCAATCGTCTCCGCCTCTCACTGCGCGGGAGTCTCCTGCGCAGGGTGGGCGTGGGCAGCGGGGTGCTTGGACTCTCCTCACTAACTTCCAATGAAGAGTCCTGGAGCCCCTGCACCTCCCTGTCCCGTTGCTCTCCTGGATCCCTGGTGTTACACTCATTCTCTTCCCCTTCTTCCCAGCTGAGTCTCCCCCTAGCGCTGGGACCTTCTCCTGCAGAATCAGAGACCCTCTCCTTCTCCCGTGCCTCTGATGTCAGTTCCCTGACAGCAGACAACCACAGACATCCAACCACACCCTGCCCCCCAATACCTCTCACTACCAAGGAAATGTAATAAACAGATAGAAAGAGAACCTACCCAGCTGACGCTGACACAAAACCCCACATGTACACTATACAAAATAATATAAGCCTCACCACCCCACTCCACCTCTCCCCCCTCTTCTTCCCCAACCTTATACTGTACTCAACACTAATGTCTCACAACAAACGTAACTGATTTGTAAGAAAGACTATACAACCTGAAAAAAGAGACAAGGTATGTACCTTTGCAAACCAAGAAAATCTTTAATAAAAATATATTTTTAAAAACAATGACAGCTAGTTTTACAGGAGCTGTGCCTTGAAGAATTAGAGTGAAATGCTCTCGCCAACTTCATCAACTGCTACACTTTGTTCATCTCTAGGTTGAAAAGTGGGAATGAAAAGTTGGAAACTGGAAACAATATAGAAATACAGTAGGGTTCAGGGAGCTGGATAAGCTCCAGGGTCCTCTAGTAGCTCTTTACACTTTAGGAAACAGAACTCGAACAATAGGGATTAAACCAAATTAGAAGAAGCAACATTATTCTCACCTGTTAGTTTAAATATAACACTAACCTGTTCCAATGTCTGTATTTTGTCGTCTTTAACTTGCAAAATTTCTAAAACCTTCCTGTCCTTGAGTTCAGCTTTCTGCTTTTCTCTAGAAACAGCAAAAATATATTGACACTTATTAGTCATAATTTGCTGCTAATCATTTGAATTTTTCATGTCCTGATAATGAATGTCATTTTAAAGCATGGGAAATTAAATTATCTGAGGCTGACAGCCCTTGCAGTATTAATCATGGAACATATGGCAAGTGACAGCAAATTTTATCTGCAAACAACTAAGACAACTTTATTCTAAATGAAGCAGCATTTATGATACCAAGACTAGATATGCTTACTTTGAAAAAAAGATATATGGAGTATCTTGCAAATGAAGCCTTTTTTATGAGCACTCCCCCGCTTCCTCATTATTGATATCAAATAAAATCTGGGTTTCATTTTAGGGATATAAAAAGAGCAACAAATTGAGGACCATCGCCATTTCCCCACTGGTAAATGCAAAAGTTCTATTGTGCTAAAACCGTCAACAATTGGTAAATTCAGGGCTGAGATGTTTCATTCCCTAATGATTTATTCTCCTCAGTCAAGTTCCAAATTGGCAACCATCCCAACCTGTGTATCATAACTTCAACTAGGATGATAATATGGGAACAGAAAGAGAAAACAAATGGTGCCAGCTTCTCAGCTGCATTCATCAGGTTTGCTGGTTTACTCTTCATTTAGTTACTGCAACCTGTTTATACAGTTCTTAAACAAATCCTGCAATCAATTGTGCCTCAGGAGTTTTGATTTAGTTGTGGGTAATGTTTGGAGGAAATGTAAAAATTTCCAAATGAAAACTGGCCAGCTGGACAAAGAGCATCTCCACCTTCACAGTTGTCATTTCTCACCTCGCAGTTGCGAAGCAACAGTTTTAGAGACCCAGTCAGTTCACTGATAGAATCAGAAAGCTGCAGAGTTGGAAGGGACCCAAAGGGACATCTAGCCCAGCCCCCTGGGGATGCAAGAACGGTCATCTTCTGGCTGAGGGGGAAATGTGCAAACAAGGATGGGTTTTTTAGTCTGAGAAGCCATTCTAGTGTTTCAAGCTGAAGAAAGTGGTCATTGCTGTTCTAAAACACTGAGTTTACTCAACACATACATACTCAATATACAATACAGAAAGACTAAAACCACACACATTTGCCTTTTATTCAGTAGATTTGGACCAGAGAGCTTTAGCAACCACATCTTTTATTCCAATAAAGATGGATATATCATCCAGACTGGATTATTGTAACTCGCTCTACGTGGGGCTGCCCTTGAGACTGACCCAGAAACTCCAACGGGTGCAGAATGCCGCGGCGAGACTCCTTATGGGGTCTTCGCTGCGAGAGCACATTCATCCGGTATTATACCAGCTGCACTGGCTCCCGGTGGAGTACAGGATCAGGTTTAAGGTGCTGGTTTTAACCTTTAAAGCCCTATACGGCCTAGGACCCTCGTACCTACGGGACCGCCTCTCCTGGTATGCCCCACAGAGAAACCTACGGTCTGCAAATAATAACATCCTCAAGGTCCCAGGCCTCAGAGAGGTTAGGCTGGCCTCAACTAGAGCCAGGGCCTTCTCAGCTGCGGCTCCAAACTGGTGGAATGCTCTGTCACAAGAGACTAGGGCCCTGCGGGACCTGACATCTTTCCGCAGGGCCTGCAAGACAGAGTTGTTCCGCCAGGCTTTTGGTCAGGGCGCAGCCTGACTCCCTCCTCTGGCAACCTGCACAGAATTCTGCTTAATTGGTTGCCATCAATTTGTTTTAATTAATTTTATAATGAAATATTTTTAGATTGTGTCATTATTTGACTGATTATTTGATTGTTGTTAGCCGCCCTGAGCCCGGCTTCGGCTGGGGAGGGCGGGATATAAATAAAATTTATTATTATTATTATTATTATTATTATTATTATTATTATTATTATTATTATCCTACACCTTTTCTTGGCTTGGTGATGTCATTGCTTTCCAAAGTATATAGCAATAGGATAAAATATTATTATTTATAAAGCACCTACAATAAGTGGAAAGAGGGCATGGAAAGAATAAGATAATTAACTGCATTAATTAAAAATGAATGCACTGGTATACCTAGTGAATCCTGACTTAGCAACTTTTGCCATTATGAAGGGTAACTGACAACGGTGTGTTGAAAAATGAAAGGTGATCAAAGGAGCGCCAAAAACTCCATCAACAGTTGGAATCTGTAAGCAGACAAAAAGTAGTAAATGTGGGTACAGAATCTGTCCCTCACACAAAAGGGAAACCAGAAGGAAAAAAAATTGAAAAGATGCACAAAGTGGCCAACCCTTGAAGAGGCACAGAAAAAGCATCCACATCTGGAGTGTATGTTGGTTCTTCATACAAGGGCTTTATACAAGTCTGTTCCAAGCCCAACCTCTAGGGAACGATGCTGTTAAGTCCTCCTAAGCTTCACATACTTCAATGAGAAAGTTCTTTTTGTTTCTTCTTTTTAAACAAGGGGTGTATAAATTTTAAGAAATAAATAATAAATAAGGGTATACTTATTATTTCTTTTGAAAGAGCATGCTATGACTAGACTAATCATTTGGGGAAATAGTGTTACATAGGAGCCATAATAAATGTGATGGTCACCGGATGAATGCCTCATTGGCTTAAATTAATAATAATCCTAGAATTGTAATTTACTGCTGCAAAGTCTCTGCCATCCTATTCCTTCTAACTCCAATTTCTGGCCTATTTTGTCTCTTGCACACATGATCTCTCTCGCTTTCATAGCAAGCAGGAGGGTGCTGTAAACCTGGAGGGCAGCAGAGAAGCCCCCTATAAGCAGCTGAGGTCTGTTGTACAAGTGGAACACCACAATTAGATATCACTCCCAGTGTGTAACAGGGGCACAAATGACAATTCCAAGAATGTATCTACATTCCATTAAATAAAAGGGAGAAAATTAACACCTTCTTTGGGGGGGGGGGGTGGAGAGTTCCTTCGATAAGCAGCCTTTAGTAGAGTGGTGGTTGCAGTACAAACTAAGTCAGAAATGTGCAATCATTGTATATACTGTGTAAATGCTCCAATTTCTGCATACAGCGGGTGCGAGTAGATGCTGCAGCATAAATTAAAAACCTGGTATAGAATTTTATCACCAGCTCCTCCTGGTGGTATAGGATAACTTCCAATACTCATTACAGGGAAGGTCCCAGAAGAGGCGCTAAGTAATATTGCTGTATGCTTCAAGCTACTAGCATATCATTGAACCCACTGCTACATTTTAAGTATGATAAACGGGAGGAAAGGGTGGAAGCAGAGGAAAGGCTTGCTTATAAAGGTAAATGGCACAGTCGGAAAAAAATATGGTTGATTCAATTAATATACACTCTACATGCCTACAATACATTAAAAAGTGTTCGCCCAAATAAGAAAAAAACATAATTCAGGCACTGTCAAAGAGTTGATGATGATCAATGACCGAGACAAACTCCAGTTTAGCTAATTAGAACCACTGATGAGCAATAATGATGTGAGCTAAGAATATTTGCAGACTTCTTTAGGATGAAAAATGGAGTGAAGAGAGGCTGTCAATTTGTACAAGTTTTAAGCTCCAATCACTTTTCCCACGAGTACCGCCTATTTTAAATGTTTAACAGAGCTGTATTTAACCACATGGATTTTTCACAGTCAGTTTTCACCAGCCACCGAAAGCCAAAAAATCTGAGAAATTATACTAAACCATTAACTAACAATTTTCTATTGCATATGGCCCACGCTATATATTATACAACATGACAGGACCATATTTTCTGGGATTTGGCCCATTTTTAATGAGTTGTCAAAAATGAAATATTAGATACGACGAGGAAGCATTTAACTACGAATGAGGTGTGAAAATAGAACCTGCAGCTTCTAAAAAACCGCAAATATTTTCAAAGGTGCCCTGCTGAAGTTTATAAAATATTATCTTTTCTATAATAAATATGCAAAGCAGTGGTGTTGAAGAGAAATTATGGGCAGGAGGACAAATAGAGATCTGTGGTGGAAATCAATTAAACTTGTTCATAACATAAAGTGAAACACAGAGAAGTCAAAAGCTATGCTATTTCATATTACTGTAGCAAAAGTGTAAGTGATAAAAGACAGTGGCTACAACCCAACGAGGCGCCAACAAGTGTAGAAGGATTTGTTTGTAATTTCTCTCCAGAAGCCCCCTCTGAACTGAAAAGCTGCATTTTAAAATGCCAACACAATGTTTGGGTTTGTCAAAGGAGGATGCTGTAGAAAGGAGTCTGAAGGCATAGGAGACAATTTGGCTTAGGCAAAGTGAGTGTGGTCTTGAGCAATGCCTAGATGGGTGATGGACTGGGCCCTATGTGAGCCACTCTAGGAATACAGGAAACAACCTTACGCCAAACAAGGCTTTACCTTTTGCATAGATCACAGTTTATTTAGTTGCTCGTTGCTTTTCTCACATGTACAAACAACCCCACTTTGGCAACCTCAACTGCTTTGGACTGTTCATGGCACTTCCCATTCATTTCATTGAGTCTACTCAAAACCCTGTGTTACTAGGAAACCTTCCTATTAAGATGAATGGAGGTTGTGCAGGTGAGACTTGTGAGACCATTTAAGGATACTAGAGCTCACATATACACATATGTGTTGCTTTGACTATCCTTCTCCCACCACCGTCCACAAACAGACACAAGAAACACAAGAAACTTCCCCAGTATTTCAAAAGCAGTTTACTCCATGGCAGAATCTTGCTGATGGTGCCTCCTGGTGCAGTTTACCTTGCAGAAGTGACAATATATTTCATTCTCTCCCACGGGAAATGAAGGCTGGGAGGGTCAACATTTCTCTGAACATAGGGCTTTGGAAGAAAGCCTTCAGCACTTCCTGAACAGGAAGGGTGGGGGAGACAGTGAAACTGGTTGTGTTCTCTCCATCCATAATCCCACCCCACTTCAGTGACTCTGCCAGCATGGTGGGGCTTTTGTGGCATCAGCGCCTCAGCCAGGAGGTCTCAAGTATAGGGCTGCATCCAAACCTCAATACACGTTAAGATGTGTGAAAAATGGAAAACGTGAGACTGCCAAACCAAATTTTACATGCAGTTTTTGTTCTATTTAACAACCTAGAAAGCCTAATTTGCAAAGTATTAAAATATCTGAGTCTTCATATCAATTATTTTTATAATGAAAACATTTAAAGAACATATGATCAATATAAATTACATTTTTCTAACACTGCTTAATTTAAAATTAAGTAACTGCTTAACTGATTATGTCTTTGCTCTGTGCATTATTTCACTACATATTGCTTTGTCTACTAGAGAAGCTTGATTCAAGGAAACAAATTGTCTTGTACTTGTAAACTGAATGACTAAAATCAATCATGATTTTTATAGCTATGAACACAGATGACTCTTTATGCATTCCTGTACATTGTGGAGGTTATGGCTTAAAGTACTAAGCTGAACACTTTAAGTATCATATTTCTTTCTTAATTTTGAAAGCATCTTATCATATAAAATGCACAAGTTTCTTACAGTGCTCAAAATATCAGCACTTCAGAACAGACTGGTCTAACATCTGCACATCACCAGGGTTTCCCCCAAGGATTTTTAAATGATGCCTGCCTGTGCTGAATAAAGTGCTAACTTGCACCTTGCATTTCAAACTGTGTCCTGAGCAGCCATCCAGTTGGTACAACACCAGCTGAATTCCCATAGGCCACTGTTCACTCAGGCTTGACTGCAATTATCATGTCAATATTTTGTGCTCCGATATGCAGATATGCACACATGCAAGCTGCGTAATACCTTCTTCTCCATGGAATGTTGACTTATGTTCAATGTTCTGAGAATTTTTAATGAAACAGGGTATTAAACTTTCATCAGTTGTGGACAATCACAATTATTTGACCTTAGAGGCAAAGGTTATACACCTCGACACCCCACTATTCTTTTCTGCGTGCCAGTCAGTGATGCCGTGATCTGGCTAAAAACAAAATCCTTGTTTTAAAACCTTTGCTGCTATATGTTCACTTAAGAAAATATTAATCAGCTTACATTAAAGGTTTTAGAGTGAGAAAGACCAGGCATTTACATTTTGTTTTACTCCAATCCACATCTATAGCATAATCTTATAGTTTAAATGAGTGCCCATATGCTAAGCGGTCTATGACGGTACTCTGTATGCCTTGATTAACTGAGGAAGGAAGCTGATAAATGACAAAGTTGCATTGATTGAATTACTCTGTCTATTGGCAGTATAATCAATGAGCATTGCTAAATGATTTAATGCAAGCAAGTTCATTTGATATTGCCACCAGAAGATCAGATATAAATCACTTGATGTTTAAATCCTGCCATGGTGTTATATTTCCCCTCTAAATAGAACACTGAGAAGGCTGTATAGACAATGTAACACACAGCCTCAACTCAACGGGGAAAAAACATTATGGTTTATTCCACCTTCACCAGTCAGAGCCCAACTGTTGTAGTCCATGCTGGACATAATCCACAATCCCTAGAGGAAGCTGACACTTGAAACCAACATAAATGCCCTGCTCATGAATTTAAACATGTAGTTACAAGATTGGCATTATTCCGTAACAGACTGGAAACCCAACAGACCAAGTAGTTTTAAAACAGATTCCGGTTGCTTAGATCTTTACCCATATGTAAGTGAAGGAACAAAAATTTATTTTGTAACTTATAACTGAAACAGAGTAAAGCTTCACACATTTCTTTAATAAACGGAAGCACATTAGATGCACAGGGCAATCTCTGCAAGCTGTCTGGATAAAGGAACTTTTTAAAAAGCAGGGTGGGGGGAACCAAGATATGAATAGCAGGATGTCACTGCACAACTTTAAGAATATTTGCTCTAGTATTTGGCTTAAAAATATGTAGTTAAATTCATTAAATTATTGCTCTGCCCTCAGAGTTTTTTAGTTTTAGGTTTTTTTAGAGGGGAGTTGGCCTTACATGGCAAAATCTCCATTCTGATCCAGAATAAAGAAATTTGTTACTTGGGAATATTCTGATTTAAGGCATTTGCTCATCCAAGTGACTGAAACACAGAATGAACCATGTGTAAGCCAGAGGAAGACATGTCTCATCCAGCTGTTATGAAACAGCAGAAGTTGATTATTAGGTCCTTTTTCGTATACGGCATTAAAATGGCCACTCCCAACAGGAGCAATGTCATTTTATAGAAGGTTTGGAAACTTATTGGACATCATTGACCTTTGTCACTGTGGTAACTTATGTGCATGAGTTTGCAGGATAATTCTCTGGCCTTGTCTTCAAAGTAATTTTTTTCTTCTTCAATTCATTTCTATACCGCTTTCTATTTTTTTAAAAGAAAATCTCCAGGTGGTCTACAACCGACATTAAAACATCAAATAAAACAATCCAGGGGGAAAAACCACACACAAAAGAAATACAATACAAAGTATACATTCAAAGCAATATAATTAACAGGAAACAAAAATATTATCTTAAAAAGTCAGGGTTGTTTGTTTTTACAAACATCAGGAAGAATTTTCTGATGGCAAGAGTTGTTCAACAGGGGAACAGACTCCCTTGGAAGGTGGTCGCCTCTGCTTCCTTGGAGGTTCTAAAGCAGAGGTTAGATTGCCATCCATCACAGCTGCTTTAGTTGAGATTCCTGCTTTGTAGAGGGTTAGACTAGATGGCCCTCAGGCTCCCTTACAATTCTACGAAGATTCTATGAAAAGGAAGCAGAACCCCCACCCCAAGTCCTAGTAGGACCAGGGTCTGCTAGCAAAAACTATATATGTGGGTCATGCTTTCCATCTGCTTCTGATTGGAGATTTGTCACACAAGTCAAAAACCATTGCTTATAGGCACCTGGCATATCATCCGGACACAGAAATCACCTAACCACACAGCCTCCATCTTCCCAGGATTCATACGCATTCAGACCAGCACTGCATTTGGAACTTAGTCCAGAGCTTCCACAGTGTCTTCTGATTCACATGTTACAAAGAAGTAGAGTTGCAGGTCACCAGTGTAACCATGGCTGTGCGCTCCAAAATGTCTAGTGACAGCTCCCCAGTGTCTCCATGTAGCTGTTAAATAGCATTGGAGTGAAGCCCTACAGAACCCCATAGCACAGTTGCCATGGGTCAACAAGCACTCCTTCCCCCAATCCTATTCTCTAGACTCAACTGTGCAAGTAGGAATGGGATGACTGTATTACAGTGTCTCTACGCACCATCCTACACAGCCAATCCAGAAGCTGCTGAGAGACCGGATAACAGTAACAGGGTTGCATTCCGATTGCCTTTCTCCCAATGCAGCTCATTCATCCAGGCAATGGAACCTCGTTTACTCCCCAAACCAGGCCTAAACCCAGACTGAAATGAATCTAGATAATCAGGGTCATACAGGAACACTTGCAGTCACTCTCATAGCTGTCAACTTGCAGATTTGAAAATAAGGGACCAGCAGCCTCGAAAATAAGGGATCAGCAGCCAAAATAAGAGATTTTGCTATTGTAAAGAGTTACATACATTGGTAGGATTGACAGATGCTGTCAATCCGGCATGAGGGAGTTGCAGTGCCGCAGCAGCCGCTGAAGTGCCGCAGCGGCCGCTGAAGCGCCGCCCTTCTGCGTCCCTCCCCATCCCCTCCTCTTCCTCCTCCCTCAGGCCGCCTCCTCAGCTGCCACCACCGCTGCTGCCTCCGGGCTTGTGGACAGCGTGGGCGAGAGTCTCTCTCCCTCCCCCCTCTCTCAGGCGGATGGAACTCCTCTCGCCAGGACGACGGCGCCAGCGCACGCTCTCTCTCGCAGTCGAGGACCCAGAGCCACTGCTTCCCTCCTTAGCCGGGCGAGCATGAAACCCGGGAAATTTAAGGGACATCATCAATAAGGGACAGCAGTGGGACACGGCGCTGGGATAAGGGAGTTTCCCGCCAAATAAGGGACGGTTGACAGCTATGCGCTCTGCCACCACCTTTTGTACCATGCTCTTGTGCAGGCATAGGCAAACTCCGGCCCTCCAGATGTTTGGGACTACAACTCCCATCATCTCCGACCACTGGCCCTGTTAGCTAGGGATGGTGGGGATTGTAGTCCCAAACATCTGGAGGGCCAGAGTTTGCCTATGCCTGCTCTTGTGCTTTCACACTGGCATCTGGGTAGGCACTGAGAAAAGGATGCTGGACAAGATGGACCACTGCCCTGATCCAGCAGGCTCTTCTTCTGTTCTTACAACCATTGGGTCCAGGTGGGTCACACCACCACCTCTATAAGGGCCGCTGGCACCTCCCCATCACACAACGGCATGTTCATAACACCCTGGGCACCCTGCTCCAGCTAGCTTTAACCAGCCCAGGAAGGGCGGGTACCAGGGGAACATATGGTCATATGGATTGCTTCAATTATCCTGTCCACTTTCTCACATATTAAAATATGCTGGGTTTGTGGGAAAACATTGATAAAAGGTATTCAAAATAGCTTAAAAGTTAATTTCAAAACTCCGTACAGTTGGCTTGCTCCTTCTAGAAACATTTACAGAGCAACAGAAGCATTTCCAGGTATTTACCTGATAAACACAGGTATTCAAAATTACTGATTAAGTGTTTATTTGTGCTTAATTTTATCAAAAAAAAGTTTCAAAAGGCATATGAACTAGAAATAGCATACCTTTTTTTTTTTACATAATTCAGAGATCAATAGTATTTAAAGTAGTTGGAAAGTACACTAACATGGATATACTTTTACAATGGCTTATTTGAAAATACCTGGAGGCTTTAACATATCCCAAAGGCTTTTCTCATTTGCACAGTAAAGATATTTTTTGTTTGTACCTGAATATTAAAACAGAGAATGTTGTTACAGTCACCAGATAAGAACTGCAACGAATGCTGAAAAGTGAAATCTATTTTGTGTATCTCAGGAATCAACGCTACAGACAATGAGGTTCCAGTTTCATTTTGAAATTTTTAGGGCAGTTCAATCCCTATTTGGGAACATGAAAGAATTCTGAAAAGGAAAAAGTTACTTTCTTCAGTTGCAAAATATTTCCACATCAAGCCAGTACAAAGGTATAATTCCCCAAAAGATTTTTCAACTGCACAGCTTAATTATCATAGTCTCATAAAAATGGATATTTAAAAGTGTTGCAAATAAAAGTCTACTGAAATATTAATTGGTTAAATAAAAACAATTAGACTAAATAAATAATGCCTAAAAAAGACAGGCCTTTTTTTGGTGGTGACCCTCTCAGGCATGGAAACATTAATATAGGGCCAAAAAAAATCCTAATCATTAGGAACAAAATTGAAAACAAAAGTGACAAGGCTCATGATTGTTAGAGGGAGGTAAACCAGTATGCTGGTTCAGACAATGTGCAAACCAAACTGTGGTTCAGCTCAGTGGAGTGCAGCAGAAGAGAGACCAGGGATGAGCAAAGCAG
Source organism: Podarcis bocagei (assembly GCF_964188305.1). Classification (NCBI taxonomy): domain Eukaryota; kingdom Metazoa; phylum Chordata; class Lepidosauria; order Squamata; family Lacertidae; genus Podarcis; species Podarcis bocagei. The sequence goes on from NC_138143.1 coordinate 16,759,095, forward strand.
CCATAACCTCTACTCTCAGAGCCCATACATTTGAATTAAGCTATGGTCTGGTTTAGCATGATGTGTGAAGCAGGCCAATGACTGGCCCAAATTCACCCCATAAAATTCACAGTTCAGTGGGATTTTTATCTCAGATTTGCCTAGTCCTAGTCGCACACTTTAACAACTATACCTTATTGCTTCTCATATTATTTCTTCACTCAGGAAAAAAATGACTATATGGTTTCAACAATTAAGGTCCATATATTTAACAAGCAAGTTAGAGGTTTTTTTATTTATTTATTTTTAAATCACTATTCCAGCATCTCAGAAAGTGGCATTCTTAAATCATTTTAATGATGGTGGTGGTATTTATTTATATCCTGCCTTGTTCCCTGATGGGAATCAAGGCAGCTTACACATAAAAATAAGATCCACTAAAAACAAGGGGGGGAAATCATTAAAAAACGATTATTAACAGAATCAAATATCTCTCTCTCTATATATCTATATATATATAATTACTAAAACCATACTAGATGACACTTGGGATTCATTCCAACTCTACAGTTCTATGGTTCTATAATAACAATAATATTGTTTTAAAACCAACTTTTCTCACTTATAATTTTTTTATAACAAAATATCAAAAGATGAATGCTATGGATACAACATTTATCTGATTGATAGGCTAGTATAAATCAGGTCAAAACTTTCTGATCAACTGAAAAATTAATCAGGCAGATAGATAGATAGATAGATAGATAGATAGATAGATAGATGATAGATAGATAGATGATAGATAGATGATAGATAGATGATAGATAGATAAATAGATGATAGATACACACACACACACACAATGCAAATGGCAAGTGTCATCAAAAAGTATTCACCCTTCGCTTACACAATAGGAGTGCTTCTTCTAAGATGAGATAGTAGAATGATGCCTGCTGTGAGAGATACATGCATCATCTTAATTTCACCCCACAACTGATTTCTGTCTTTAGACCTATTGTTGATCATATGCAAATTCAATTTAATTCATCAATCAACTAATGCTCATGCAATTAATGGACCAAGATTCCTTTAACCAAATGGCAGCCCTAAATATAACTAGGCCTGTCACCTTCAATAAGTCAGCACTGATCTCCTGAATACATGGAGAACGGAGTTATTCAACTGTATTGTAGGACATCATTTCTGCCCTCTCTGTATGGCCAGCTACCTAGGGCAAACCCTTGTGATCTTAAACAGATTCCTCATATCTGAGAAAGGAATGATATGTTCAGGCCTGAATATGCAATATCTAAAATAAAGGGCAGCCAGACACAGCATCCCTGCATGCATGAGCCCAGACCTTCCTGTGTTGAACATGAAAAGTCTGAAGCAGGCTTTTACTCACATTCATTTAAATGGGACTATAACTCTCCATCCAGTGGGAGACTCTGCTTTATCAATGTCTCAAACTGTGCAGAGTTTTACCAGTATTCAAGCAAATCTAGGCAAAATCTCCTTTCCTGCTCTACATGGGAAGGTCAATGTTAATGTGAATGAGGATGAATGAACACGGGGATGTTGTGGCTGGGGCTTGCATGTGCACCCTGTTCTCACTTTTAAGCACTGCATGTTCAGGCGAACACTTGAACATGACTATAATTAAAAAAGAAAACAACACAAAGAGAAAAATTGCCCATACTCACCTTTCGACAACCATACTAACTGCTTGTGTCAGATCTGGGTTTGCGACCTGAAGACGCTTCCATAAAGACCACACAAATTCTTTATCAGCCTAATAATACAAACAGAAAATGAAAGCATGAAACATGTTGACACTACATTATAAGCCGTACAAAATCTCTACTACACACAGGTCCCACTTACTAAACACAATGTGTTCCTGGAAATAATTCATTGTGTGAGCATTCACATATCAAGTCCATGGTTTCCATTGATTCCTATGGGACCATTTCTAATCAAGGGTTTGTCCGATCTCCCCCTGCCCCACTCCAGTTTCTTCATCCCCATCATTTCAGTTCCCTACATCATTTGCTGAACTCATCCCACTTCTTTTAACCAGTCTATCTCCTAAGAGTCTTTTTTATTTTTTAAAAAGAGGCATTTAAAGGACTTACAAGGTAGCCAGATGTAGAAAAGCTACACCTGCTGAAATTCCCTCTTAAATACAAAGGCTAAAGGTCTGTCTGCTTTTGTGGTCGGCCACCATACTCTGCCTGCCCAGCATTTCAGCTTACTTCATCCTCAACAATAAATATCATTTCTTAGAATCACAGACATCCTAAGGATTCTAAGTTCTAATGGCTGGGAACTCAGGAAGGCAAGCAACAGGGCACATCAAGCCAGTGTGCTATAGTGGTTAAGAGCAGTGGACTTGTAATCTGGTGAACCGGGTTTGCTTCCCCACTCCTCCACATGCAGCTGCTGGGTGACCTTGGGCTAGTCACACTTCTCTGTAGTATCTCAGCCTCACTCACCTCACAGAGTGCTTGTTGTGAGGGAGGAAGGGAAGGATATCATTAGCCGCTTTGAGATTCTTTAGGGTAGTGATAAAGCGGGATATCAAATCCAAACTCTTCTTCCTCTTCTTTATATGTATAGAGGGCACGAAAAATTTGAATATCTGAACTTCGTTCCAACTGAAAATACCCAAAACGTTTGCTATTAAATATTCTTAATATTATAAGAAGCATTTGGCCTAATAGAAGTAGCAATACTAGCTTGCAATTGTTCAGAATAAAACATCGTAAAGGCTTTTCATAAAATTCCTTGCACAATTAGCCATCTTGGTAAGATGGCTCTCTAAACGGTTTTGAGAGCCAACTAATTTTTTTCTGAAGCAAGACAAAACCTCCCGTCTGAAATTGGCACAGCAGCCCAGCTCTACAGCTGTCAATGCCTGGGATATATCAATCTTCAATGTACCCAAGGACTGTTCTGTCTACTCTGCGTATGTTAACGGCACAGAGAGGTCAGCTGAGGTGTACCTTGAGCAGCTGAGAACTTATCTGTGCAGGACAGAACACAGATGTCATTCGGAAGTTCCCTCAAATTTCCTCATTAAAAATAAAATTACCCACACTACCACTGTGTGTCAGAAAGAGAAGCTGCTCACTTTGGGAATGTGTGTGCAGGCTGAAAAGAGAGATGTATAAAACATAAATATTTAGAGTGCTTTGGGAACTATATTGAAAGTGAGATGCTCTTCCCAGTGCAGCAAAGCATCTGCAATGATTGCAGGTCAGGCCTCGCACTGGAAAAGTGACAGTTATGAAAGAGAGAGACAATGGGATTGTGCTTCAGTCAAGAGTGAAAATAATTATACCTCATCATCGTCATGTTAGCAGACATATGGAAATGCAGAACAACCCAGCCTCTGATCCCTGCTACTATTGAATACGGTCGTGTCATAATAGGAACAGAGCAGATCCCTACATGCAATATTCAGACATATACCTTCCCTCCCGCCCCACAAAAAGCCCATATGCTATGAAAAGGTAAAAACATCAACATTTATTTAAGACTTCAGTTTAGTACTGTAGGACTATTCAGCCCTCAGCATTTGAGCCCTGGCCTTGAAAACATTTCAGGAGATGCTCACCCTAGACACACATTTTCCACACTTCAGATAGTCGACATAAATTCTTCTCGTAAATTAAAACTGGAACACTGTACTCTTTCAGTTGAAAAGATTTTGAGTGTCAGCACCGGAATGACTCGCCTTCAGAGAACTACACACATGCATGCAACACAAACATGTTTCTGTGGTGGTCCCTATTCTGAGTGGGCCTCTCGCAAGAACAGTTAATTCTACTGTGGCCAATCACACCAAAGGAGGACGTGAGAAAAGGCCTGCTATAAGGCCAAAGGCCCCTCTAGTCCAACATCCTGTCTTGCAGTGGTCAACCTGATGCCCAGAGACCGTGCAAGCAGCACCTAAGTGCAGCAGCTCTCTCCCTACTTCTGCTGCCCAGCCTCTGGCAGTGGAGGCAGAACACAGGCACCATGGCTAGCAACCTCATTGTCAGGGAACTGCCATCGGAAGGAAGGGAGGTGGAAGGGCTCACACAGGTTGGGAGAGACTCAGCAGCTGAAGAGGGAACCAGCAGGGGGAGAGGAGGTGATCCGAGGGAAAGTGAGCAGGAGGGATGGCTCAGAGACACTTCCAGCGAGGGCAGTGGGGAGGTTTCAGGACCTCCTGTAGGGACACCCACTCCTCGCCGGAAACTGTCACACAGAGAGTCCAGAAGACGTGTTTCCGTTAAGGAGCTTTTATGTTGGAAGAGATTCCGAAAGCAACCACTGTCGGAATCTGCCAGCGACTGACGGAGCCATGCTTAAGGGGCTCCGTTACAGACAGAGGTTTGCGGACTTGACCAAACTCTGAGGGACTTGGATTTTACGCACAAGCAGCTCATCATCCCATCACACTCATCCTCCATGAATGTGCCTAATCTTCTTTTAAAGCCACCCAAGTCAGTGGCCATCACTGCTGTTTTTTAAAAAAATAATATAAAAATTTATTGATATAAACACATACAAAATACTGTAAAAGTAATAAGTGTAACCAAAATAAATACATGCAGATAGAAAAAATAAAATGAGGTGGAACAGGGGGTTTAGTGGGCTGCTCAACTGAGTTAACATAGGGGAAAAGGCTTATACCGTGTTGGGGGGGAAATATCTGCTTTTAATGAACCGTTATGGACTCTCCGTTTGTGTGTCAAATATTCCGGCAGTGCAATGTCCCATACTTGTGCTAGCCACTTCTCTTGGGAAGGAGTTGGACTTCCAATGGGAGGTCACCAACAATCTGGCTGAAGCAAGAAGCATAAATACAAGAGGTTTGTGCTACTTCTCACAGGAGCAAATTCCCTAGTTTAGCTATGAACTGTGTGAAGAAGTACTTTCTTTTGCCTGTCCCAAATCTTCCAACATTTAGCTTCATTGGGTGGTACCAAGTACCATTGTTATGAATCAGGAAGAAAAACTTCAGGTGTTTTTTCCCTCTCTCAGGAAACTGAGATGTGGCAAAATTAGCCACTGGCTGTAAGGAGGGGGGGCAGAACAGAGATGGGAAATCTTGGGTCTGCCGGCAAATGCAGCCCTCAAGCCCTCTCTCTCCAGCTCTTGGGATTCTCCCCAGCCCGTGGCTCAATTGACAAACCATGAGCCTTCTCCACAGGCTACAAATCACAACATCCCCCTCCTTGAATCCTTCTACCTGGCTGGAATGTGTCCCTGTATTATGAAGCTCTCTGGTAAAGAAGGCAAAACTTGCTGTTTTCCTTTTACATCCATAATTCAATGGTGATCAAATATTCAATCTCTGGAAAGCCCCTGCTTCCGTTCAGTACAGTGCAATTGTTCTTGGTTTTTGTTACTTTGAATTTCCTGGCATGTTCTGTATTTTGTACATTTGTACATCAAATGTTCTCTATTTTTATGTTTTGAATGTCTGCTGTAAGCCGCTTTGGGCACAGCTCATTGTAGAAAAGTGGTGTATAAGTGAAACAGACTGATCCATCCTCACTGTATACATTGCAGGAGCCTTTGGCTATAAGCAATAAACTTGACTGGCTGACTGACTGACTGACCCATCCATCTTGCCTATCTGAATGAAGAAATGGAAACGTGTGAGAAAATCTATTAGTTTCACCTGGAATGTAGCCTACAGTACAAAGAGTCACATCAACTGATCTGTTCACTTTTGCCTCTTGCCCCACCAACCCTTCGAAGGTTCCCCAGGAGGGAATGCAGGTTCTCACCTTGATGAAGTTGGCTGCTATTTATTCACTTACTTCCAGCAGCACAAAAATCCCTCGGCCTGGCACAAAGTTTTGGAGCTACTGATCTAGACCAACTGAAAAGCACACAGAGTCATGGCTATGGTGAATAACATTCTAAAATTAAATGCAGCTCAGAATAATGGAAATTGATAGAATAGTGTGCTATTCTAGAATAGTGTGCTATTCTATCAATTTCCATTATTCCTGAACACACATACACACACTACTACTATTTTCCTACAAGAAAAATGTGAACTGTTCTGATACCCTCTCATCAATCCGGTTTCCTGGTGTGCTAATTGAGCCAGAAGCAGAATACTGATACCTCTATTCACATAGAGACACTTCAGAAGCAGAAAGTATTATTTACATTAATATCATGCCCACACTTATTCTACTGAGGATGCCAAAGGTCTCAGGAGGCAACCCTTACACACAAACACTCAGCCACGAGCTCCCTCCAGGCCCCTTGTTTTCCTAAAGTCAAAGCATCCAGCTCCCTTCATTTTTCTTTAATTTGCAGCTGCTAAGCACGAAACCTAAGCACCAAAGCCTCCCAGGAGCAGCATGGAGACCTTCAACAAGAGCAGTCTCTTTCAGGGGCATGCAGGCAACACTCTATCCCAGAGCCAGCGTTAGTCCCAGGCACATAGCCCAAGACATACCCAAATAAACTAAAATTCCTGACCAAGTTACAGTCAATGATATTCCAAGATACGCAGGAGTGAAATCCAACTGGTGTCCTCAGGCTCACAGAAGTTATTTTCATCCAGCAAGTTATTCATTGGTTTATTCCATTTCTGTCCTAGCCTTCCTCTAGGGCAGCTCTGCTAACACTTCCTGGTGTCAGGTGTGCGTGCAGGAGCCAGGCCCTGTGACCGGTAGGGCTTCGCAGGATTGGGGCCTTCCTAAGTTTGTTCTGAAGAGGCAAGTCGCGGCCGCACAGGTGAGGCCAGTTGGTAACTCACTGCACCTGGTGGCAAGAGCTGGGAAGGGATATAAGGTCAGCATTTCCCTTCAGCAATTTTGCCACAGCAACACGTTCCCTGCCTTCTTGCGCCTTGATACTCGGACCCCTGCCTTCATGACTCCTTGCTCCTCAGACCCCTGCCTTCGTGACTCCTTGCTTCTTGACCCTTGGCTTCGTGGCTCTCAGCTCTCTGACCCTCGGACCCTTGGCTTCCCAACTCCAGGCTTCTGGACTCCCGTTCCTCCTCCCACCTCACCATTTTGCCCCCGTTCCTGACATCACCAGCCGGGACCTCAATCGCCCATGAACTGGACCGTGACACCTGGAACCCCCTGAAGGTTGACTGACACGCCAGCATAGGGTGGAAGGCAGTGGTGGGGCTGCAAGGGGAAGGGCAGAAAATGCCTCCCTTCCTCTTCTGTTAGTGGAGGTGTCTGCTGTATCCAAATCCTTCCATGAGCTTAAGGATACCAGCTGGAATCCACCCAAGGTTTGTGAGCCATGCCCAGAACTCCATAAAAACATAACGGCTGGGTCAGACCAAATGCCTGTCTAGTCTAGTACTCACAGTGGCCACCCAGATGCCACATGTGGGGCATGAGTGCAATAGCACTCTCCCCGCGTTTGAAATTCAGCAGCCGCCAGGCATATTTTGCACCTGGATATCGGCCAATTGCAACCAAGATGCCCGGGTGCCGGGATGGGACCTGACATTTCCACCATTTGGTGGAAATGTTAGAAACTGGGATAGAAAAGCTAGGCGACAAATGGCTTTTGGGACCTGGGTTGTGGGCGCCAAAACAGACTGTCTAGTCACCATTTGGGGGGGGCGCGGTTTGCAACACTTTTTATTTTTTATTTCGATTAGCATGAATTAATAGACAGTTCACCTAAATGACACATTGTTGATATCACATTTTAACAGAAATTGTTAATAAATGTTTAATTTTGTTTTTGCAATAAAAATATTGGTACCATACTTCAGTTTTCAAAACACTTTTTGTTGTTAAACTCTTAAACATATTGTCTGTCCTTAACATATACTTTGAGGCTTCAAAGCACATACATTTCAGGAATACCCGAGTGTCTGCCAGGCGCAGAAAATGGCACCCACTTTTTAACGTGCACACAAATGGAGGATCTTTAGGTGCAAAATGTGCCTGGCACCCTGCTAAGTTCGAACCCTGTCTGGAGGTGCATGCCTGGAGATCATTAGATCTTGACTGTTTTCACACACGAGAGCAGCACATCCTGTAGAATTCTATCCATTATATTTTATCTGCACAATCAGAACGAATTTGCAAGCCATCTGACCCAAACTGGCAACTAGGCATTCCATTTTTGCAACTGCAACCCTGGTTTAAGGAACCATTTGGCACCTATCTTGTATATCTGAGTTTCTAACATTGCACTCTCCTGGAAATCCAGCCACGACTTTAAGATTCACTGCAAACAGGCAGGGAATTCTTGGCTGCACAGAACAAATCTCCAGGGGAAGATGGAAAACTTGCAAAGTCCTGGTATCCAGGCTGGCCAACTGAATCAGGCTGTATTTTGTTGCCCTTTTTCCTGACCTGATCCCAGAAAAAAGTGAGGACCAGGCTAAGGGACCATCTCAGTGTAACTTATCTTATTGATTTATTTTAACAATTGATAACCCACCTTTTCTTTTTTTTAAAAAAATAGTCCAAGACAGCTCATCTAAAGCAATATTTTAAAAATAATATTATTACAGCCAGTTCATATTGCTGCAAATCTCTTAGATCCAAGATTCAAACGTAGCATGTTAATTAAGACAGCACTACTACTATGCTTGACTGGATTACTAAACAAACAGAGCTCTTAGGACTTGATCTTTAAAAAGGACTTTCAAATGCTGCAGAATAAAGAACACTTTCAAGTATTTACTTCAGCAGAGCTAGCCAGGAATTTGGCAAACACATTGCCCCTGCAACATAGCTGCAAGGTTTGCTCAACACAGCTTGATTCCTCTTGCTTCTCACTTGCCTCACTGAGTGAAAGAAACTGATGAACATTTAAAAAAATACACCAACAATTGAAACAAGCCACCTGTGAAAGAGCTGAGAAGCACATTTCAGTTCATGTAAATCTTCCATTCTAAAGTCTATGAAGCTTCAAGTAAATGCTCAGGGCCACAAGCAAGTACATCTTTCAGACTGGTTCTTGTTAGAAAAATAGATGAGTGAGGGAGTGGAAGATATGTTCAACAAGGCTTGGGATAAAATAAAAAATTCCTTCCAGTAGCACCTTGGTCTTTAAGGTGCTACTGGAAGGAATTTTTTATTTTGACTATGGCAGACCAACACGGCTACCTATCTGTAACTGGAACCATGGAAGGCTTGGGATAGTTTGTGGAGAATAAGGCTATCCATAGCTACTGACCATGATGCCTATACTTCTGAATACCAGTGGTTGGAAATCAAGCAAGGGGAGTATGCTGTTGAGCTCAGGCCCTGCTTACAGACCTCCTGTGGGCACCTTGTTGAACACCATGAGAACCTGCTGCTGGACTGGGGAGGCCACAGGCTATTCTTATACAGCCACCCTCCCACTGATGCACGTTCTACTCACTTGTGACCGTGTATATGCACGGCATCAGGAAATACTTCAAACCTGGAAATGGTGAGAGAGCTGGAGAGTCCTCATAGCTCATGAGAAGACCCTCCCTGGAGCCCAAAGAGGACGCTGGTGAGGGCGGATGAAGCCCCAAGGAGACCAGAGGCACAGGGGGGCTTGTTTACGCTGCTCAGCCTCCCTGCCTAACAGATGATGTGCAGGGTAGTGCAGCAGCAGCAGCAGCAACCGCTTTCCCACGCATCTTCCACCCTCCTGCCGGCCCCAGAGCTCCAATTCTAGTTGCACATATTTTTGGATACAGTATTTTTGATATGGATTGAAGAAAGCGTGACAGAGAGAGCATTTAAAACATGTTTAGAGGGTGCTGCCAACTTTACGCAATTTCACTTATGTGCGCGGGGGCCCGGAACTTAACCCCTGTGTAAGTGGGAAGTGGCCTGTGTTTTGATTTGGTCTGGACAAAACATTAAGCCATAGTTTGTAGTTTATCTGCACAAGGCTCACATTCATCCACTTCCCCTTCTCCTCTCCTCCTCTGGCACAGCAGCAAGGACACCAGAACATAAGCAGTGCCCTGCTGGATCAGGCCATAGGCCCATTTAATCCAGCAAGCATCCTATTCTCAAAAGTGGCCAAAAAGAAGCTTGTGGGATGCTTTTAATTCTGTTGTGAATTAACAGTGGATTATTGTCATGTCTGGATCAAAACTATGCTAAGTCTCTACTATAGCTTAGAGAAATATGTTACACCATGGTTTGAGGTTGTCTCCCCCCCCCCCAAAAAAAAAAAATCATAGCTAAAATTAACCAAAGTTGCCCTAGTGCTTCCACACACTGGCAGGGCCTGCCCATATCTTGGATCTTGGGTCTGCAAGCTATCAGCTGGGCTGACCCAGATTAGGGCACTTACTGGGATATGTTTTGGGGTTGTCATTTTGTTTCTATTTTCTTGAGAGTTCACTTTAGCCATTAAGATAGGCTATAAGTTTTTGAATAAAGATGTGGATTGTACCCTCAATGAGTTACTGTTTCAGAGAACTCAGCATGAACAAATGAAACCTAGTGAAAAAATACCGGTACATAGAATACCAAAATTACATACATCCCTATGGGTTAACACAGCTATCCTCTAGGTGAGCAAAACTTGAGAAATCAGGATTTCTGCATTTGATCATTGGTTCAGGGAATGGAGTGAATTCTAACGGTCAGAACATCCATTGGACTGATGGGAATCTTTTATTGTTCCTTGCTTCCTAATGATGCTCAGCATTTGCATAGTGTTCATCTGTCTGTAAATTTCAAAGCGGTTTTCAATGTAGAATTTCTGTGAAATCCCAGGATACAGATAGCCTAGCCAAACAGATATACTTGGCACATTCTTTTGAGAGTTGATGTGGCTAAATAGAGAAAATTTAACTGTTAAGCACTCTGTAGCTCATTGCAGTGTTGGAACATCATTTATCAGACAACAAACTCAAGAGGAAGAAAATCTGCATTAGCATCTATAGAGAGCCACAGCTTTGGTGATAAGCCACTGATAGAACCACTGATAAGCCTCATAGATCTCAATCCACCATAGCTGCAAAACCTAGGGTCAAAGACAATGATCACTTTAGGAACTATGTGAAACAATCCCTTGGGCTACAAGCATAACATACTTAGATTGTGCAAAATAATGGATGATACTCAATTGCACAACGAACTTCTGCTCAAGCAAACAGGGCTTCCTTTTCCTTTTTCCTTCTTGTAGCACCCAAATTCTGCTCTAGAGCATTGGGGTATTTTCTGGATGGGGGAGAAAGCATCAATAGGAAGAGAGGGAGGGGAATGCCCATCGCTCATAGTTATCTTATAACAATAGAATTAGAAACTCAGAAAATAAGCTTCTATTGGTTTAACACTTCACGGATTTTTTTCAAGAATAAAATTGGGGACCAGGTGTCACACTGTGTATGCCAACTTGTGCTCCTTGGAGGAAAGGTGAAATTTAAAGACAAAACTCATTCCATCAATATGAGAAAACCAGGTCAATAATTTGGGACTGACCCTTTCCTCACAAGTGTTGGAGAAAGCCACTTCTGTCCCACACCCTTCCGAGCATATAATTCCTTGAGTGGGCTTGGAAGTGACAAATGACAATATTCCACAGGTCTTGTGGCCCTAACCAAATGAAAACTATTCAAAACCAATAATCGTGTTGTATATATCTGTATTTTGGGAGAAGAGGAATGAAGAAAAATATTGCAGGTGCTTTGCCACCGTTTGGCAGGTGACAATGGTGTACAGATAGAATAAACTACTTCAAATTTCAACTAGCTTTTCATAAAAATGTTAAAGAATTATGAGCACTGAAGAGTTTATGATCTCACTGCTGAGGTGGTCCTTGTTGACATCAATTTTGTATCAAAGTTTCCATATTTTTAAAGCTTGCATTTGCAAACATGTAGCATCAAAGACAAATAACACTCCCAGTGGGTTCAGGCTTGATGTTCAGCGGTTTCAGAAAGAGAACATGCATGTTTCAGGGGATAGCTGAATATTCATCATTGTACAGAGCCTGAACACCAGGGTCAATTTGTTTGTATTTAATCCATAATGCACTTTTTTTGAAGGCTACTGGTAATGTACGAGTAACTAGCCCAAAGGTTCCCACTTTTCAAAAAGCCAAGCCATGGACCTCTTACTTTTGAAAATGTTGATATTTCTATGGTAGTTTTTGTTATGTAAATGGTGTCACCATATCCTCCAACGTGTCCCAAGGCAAAAGAGGGCCACGCATTTTCAGAGCCATGCACCTATGCAAGTCACATGACACCCACAAGAGCACAGCGCCAGTGCTAGGTTGGCCTAATAAAAGTATGCCCCTACAGTGGTACTTTGGTTTAAGAACAGCTTAGTTTATGAACAACTTGGATTAAGAACGCTGCAAACCCGGAAGTAGGTGTTTTGGTTTGAGAACTCTGCCTTGGAAGCGGAACATGTTCTGTTGAGTGTATTCCATTTGTAAATCAAGCCCCCCTGCAATGGGAAAGCACTCCTTGGTTTAAGAATGCTTTGGTTTAAGAACGGACTTCCAGAATGGATTAAGTTCATAAACCAAGGTACCACTTTATAGGGTTGCAGCCTTAAGATACATGACACATATTTTAAAAATAAATAATAAATACTTGAGTAGATCAGAAGCATGTAAACCCTGAACATCTGAAGACTGTTGGATCTGTCTAGCCAAATATTGTCTATTCTGACAGGCAGCTGTGTATCTTCCCTATAGGAACAGGACTTGCTTCTTGATATCCTTTAACTGGAGATGATGGGCATGAAGGTAGGAACTTCTGCATCCAAAGCATATGTTCTGTCACTGAGCTGTGGTTGCTTTCCAGTATACCAGATACAAGAAGACAAAGGTACAATAGCAGGATGTAGGGAAACAGGGAAATTATAGAAAGGTAAATCAGATGTTTGCACATAGTCACTTATCTAGCTGCCTGTGAAGAATAAGTATATCCTTCAAACAACCATGCAGAAGCTTTTCTAAACCAGAATCGTGGCAAATAGCATGCCAAAAATTACTAATGAAAGCTTTTTGAAGGAGGCAGCATTGTATCTCTTGTGGTCTTATCTGCAAGTCAGAGCTCAACGGATTATTTTCATCAGTCCTTACTGAAGATGCTGGAAGAGATTCCTACTTTTGAACAACCACTCCAATGAACTGTGTCAATTGGAGGTGACAAAGGAAGCTGGTTTAGAACTAAATGGCAAGTTAAAAATAAGTCACCAGGGCTGGATGGCATTCACCCAAGAGTTCCTAAAGAGCTCATATGTGAAACTGCTGATCTTTTAACAAAAATATGCAACTTATCACTAAAATAAATCTTCTTAGAAAAGGACTGGAAGGTAGCCAATGCAGCATCAATTTTTTAAAAAGGATCCAGGGGGGATCCACATAATTACAGACCAGTCAGCCTAACATCTGTCCCAGATAAATTCGTAGAAAACAGGGGGTCCCCTAAGGATCTGTATTGGGACTGGTGCTATTTAACTTATTCATAAATGATCTGGAGTCAAGGGAGAACAGTAAAGTAGCCAGGTTTGCCGATGACACCAATTATTCAGGGTAGTACAGATACTGGAAAGTTTGAAAAAGGATTTCTCCAAACTGCTGGATTGGCCAACAAAATGGCAAATAAGACTGAAAAACAGTAAGTGCAAAAAGCGACGCACATAAATTCTGATGGCTGCGCATACCCAGAAAGTAGGTCTTTAAGGGCATAGCAGAAAGCTCACTGAAAGGGGCAAGTAAAGAAAGTACTAGGAATTATTAGGATATGGGTTGAAAATAAAGCAAGAATCACAATGCTGTCAGAGAATTGGAAAATATACCCCCCAAAAAAGACTTAGATGAAGGAGCCCCCAGTGGCACAATGGGTCAGTGTGTCTGGCTGTTAACCAGAAGGTTGGTGGTTTGAGCCCAACCAGGGACAGCTGTGGGCAGGGCCTTGGGGTCCTTCCAACTCGACAATTCTATGAGGCCAGCTGAGGGGAGCGGCATAAATGCCACTGTGCTGTGAGAGAGGATGTGCCACTAATGGACTTCTACAGGTCATAGGGAAGGACAAGGCAAGGCATCCTAAGATTCAGAGGATCCAAAGACCCAACATTATCCTGACACATCCACAGATCAGGCCGGGAGCTGACATAGTTAATTTTCCTCGTACTGGTGGCAATTGGGAGAAAGGAGGAGAAACAGAGAGGGGAGTAACTGGGCAGCAGATTCAGGGAACACAAACACAAAAGAAGACTACATGCAATGCATAAATAATGTAAGGAATTTAATGACACACAATGAAGCAATAGCCACAAGATTGGTTTTTTTAATTCACAGGTGCATCAATGGCTATTAGTCATGATAGCTTAAAACAGAAGCTGCATGTTCAGAGAAAGGTGACCTCTGCCTATGAAATAAAATAGGGGATGATCATCATCAAACACTGCATTTGAGATTCTTAGATGCATCTAGCTGCCCTTTGAGAATATGTTTCACCAGCTAGGATTTCTACTTCATCCAGCAAAGGAGTTATTACTGACTTGCAGTACCAGGCTGTCATAGGCAGCAATGTCACACATAATATCAGAAGGCATTTTACATACACCGCTAAAATAAAATGTGGAATTTAAACAACCAAACAGAGAGCTTGCAATATGAAAGTGGTATCACATATTCATATCAGGGAGCTAACATTAGGCTGAGTGAGATGGCAGGTGCAGGGAGCAGTGGTGAAAAGGTGGAGGAGCAAGTCACATGTGCCACCTGGTCTGCCATGCGCCCCCTAAGCTAACCTGTCGTCCCATCATCAATACTTACTACAGTGGTACCTCAGGATGTGAACGGGGATCCGTTCCGGAGCCCCGTTCGCATCCTGAAAAGAACGTAAGACGTGATTGCACGTCTGTGCATGCGCAGGTCGCGTTTCGCTGCTTCCGCGCATGTGCGTGACGTCATTTTGACCATCTGCAAATGCACAAGCGGCTAAACCCGGAAGTAACGCACTCCGTTACTTCCGGGTCGCTGCAGAGCGCAACCCAAAAATACTTATCCTGAAGCGTATTTATCCCGAGGTATGACTGTAATGAGGTTCCATACCTGTGATACGTGCATTTAATAATATTTAACTTTTTCAAGTTGTTCTAGCAGCATTCACATGTAACATTCACCAAGTGGTGGAATATCTGTGTATACAACAGTGGTGGTGTACAAATCAGTCAGAAGACACTTGCACACAAGCGCAAGTGTAGAACACAGCACCTGTGTTCAGAGTAATGTGTGAACAAGCTTTTTGTAATGTTTGTATGCAGGGGAGTCAACAAGACTGCATGGGAATTTGCCTCGGTATTGGATTTTCTCAAGCAGTGGAACCAAATCTGCAGACCAAAACGTACTTATGGCAGGCTTCTCAGTTTCCATATGAAAAATCGTAAGGCCCTTACGAAGAAAGAAGCCATCACAATAACTACTTCTTGTTTCCCTTCCTTATAGTGTGTAGCTTAGCTTACTTGCCTGAGTCATCAGGGACTATAGTGGTACCTCCGGTTATGAACTTAATTTGCTCCGGAGGTTCATTCTTAACCCGAAACCGTTCTTAACCTGAGTTGCACTTTCACTAATGGGGCCTCCCACTGCCGCCGCACGACTCCCGCTCGCATCCCGGGGCAAAGTTCACTACCAGGAGCATCTACTTCCAGGTTAGTGGAGCTCGTTACCCGAAGCATTCGTAAGGAGGACAGTATGTAACCCGAGGTTCCACTGTATTTGCTCTGCATTCACTTTTTTGTGTCTCCTGGCACAACTGATCCCTCTTCAGCGTGTGGCTCCTACGGCATGCCTGATGGGGCATGCCCAGGGTTCGAGCCCCACAAGGAGTGAAAGATTCCTGCAAAGATAACCCCTGGGGGTCCCTCCCCACTCTACAATTCTAGGACTTGTAAATTCTAGGACCAGGCAGAGGGCCTTCTCAGTAGTGGCACCCTCCCACCAGATGTCAAGGAAATAAGCAACTATCTGACTTATAGAAGACATCTGAAAACAGCCCTGTTTAGGGAAGTTTATAATGTTTGATGTTTTATTCTGTTTAATATTCTGTTGGGAGCCACCCAGAGTGGTTGGGGAAACCCAGACAGATTGACGGGGTATAAATAATAAATTGTTATTATTATTGTTGTTATTATTATTATATAAACTCCAGTCTGGAACGAACAAATTCAAAGGTTGAACAGCCATCGGTCAGGGATGCTTTAGCTGAGATTCCTGCCTGGTATGGGGGGGGGGCGGTTGGACTAGATGACCTCCGGGTAGACTTCCCCACTCTACAATTCTAGGACTCATAAATTCTATGACCAGGCAGAGGGCCTTCTCGGTAGTGGTGCCTGCCCTGTTGAACGCCCTCCCATCTGATGTCAAGCAAAGAAACAACTATCTGACTTTTAGAAGACACCTGAAGGCAGCCCTGTATTGGGAAGTTTTTTAATATGTGATGTTTTATTGTGCTTTTAATTCTGCTGGGAGCCGCCCAGAGTGGCTGGGGAAACCCAGACAGATGGGCGGAGTATAAATAATAAATTGTTGTTATTATTATTGTTTTTGTTGTTATCATATATACTCCAGTCTGGAATGAACAAATTCAAAGTTTGGATGTCAGTCTGTCAGGGATGCTTTAGCTGAGATTCTTGCCTAGCACGGAGGGTGGAGTTTGGACTGGATGACCCCTGGGGGCCCCTCCCCACTTCAGAACGCCATGATTCCGTGACTCTCCTTCCTTGGAGATTTTAAGCGGGGGTTGGATGTCCTTCTGTCAGGGATGCTTTAGCTGAGACTCCTGCCTGGTCGGGGGGCTGGGTTGGACTGGATGACCTCTGGGGGACCCCTCCCCACAAAGCTGCGATATTTCCCCCTGCTGCCTGCCTGCCGAGTGGATGATGGGTCTAGGAGTGAGGGAGGCCCTGCGCCCCTTCCTCCTCCTCCTCCTCCGCCCCGGTACCCACCTGGCACTGGCTCAGTTCCTCCGTCAGGCCCCGCACTTCTTCCTCCAGGGCCAAGACCCGCGATGCCGCTGACGCGGCGGGAGCCGGACTCTTCCTCCCGCCTTTGGAAGAAGAAGCCATGTTGAGGAGAAAACCCTTCCTGGGGGGGGGGGGGAGCGGCAGTTGTGGGGGGGGGGAGGCTGCAAAGATGAACTTTCGCCTCGCGCGCCACTGAAAATCGAAAGCGCGCCTGCGAACCAATGAGACGAAGGGCTCCACCGAAGCCCCGCCTCCTCGTCGCCGTCCCGCCTCCCTCTCGCGTCCTTCTTCTGCCCGCTTTTGCTTGCTTTCGAAATGTGTTTCTCCAGAGCGGGAGGGCGGGCGGGCGGGCGGCGATAGGAACCAGAGGAAAAAGCACGCCGCGTCCCGCATCGCCTGTTTAACGGCTGCTGAGCGGGGATTGGGGGGAGCGGAAGGGGGAAGTGCTTTCTCTCTTTTTAAATGTCCCTGCGTCGCTACAGCGCATGCGCAAGTTTTCGCGCGTCAGACTCCCGCTCTTTTTCCTGTGCGTCTCCTCAGTCTGTGCTTTCGCAGCTTCTGTTGCCTCTGAAGAGACGCTTGTGACAGAATATTTTTTTGGGTGTTTTGTTTGGAAATAAGCCCAATTTACACTGAGAGGGATTTGTGGGAAAAGTCATTATATTCTATTAAATTTCAAAAACGTTCGCATATACACTCCAAAATGTAATAAATTTCCCTTTGGTTCTTTTTCGACTTCCCCTCTCGTGTTGTTTTTAACTTCCTCCCCCTTGAACAATTCCTTACCTCAGAGCTTTCCAAACAGTGTTACTAGGTGTGTCCCCACACATTTCGCTATTACAATTTATGTCTATGTCCGTATCTCTTATAAGGAGTTAGTTTATAACCTCCAGTTGGCTTGTAAAACCTAAATTCCTGCGTCGCAAAATAGTGCGTGTCTAACAAGTCAGTCAAAAACGTGAAAAGTTTGGAAAACCGCCTTACCTGCTGGATAAAGTATATCTTTTAGACTTTTTTCCAATAAAAAGAGAGCCTGATTTCCAGTGTCATAAAGGGGTGAACTTTTGCTTAGAAACACTGAAAGGGGGGCTAATTCTCAGCTGTGAACAAAGGTCACCCCGAAATGAAAAGTCACCCTACTGTATATGTAACATTACTACTCAAGTATTTTCACTTGAAGGCCCCACTGGAGGGGTCCAAGGCAGAGAGGCTGCTCCACAATGGATGGAGGAGAAGGTAGTGCCGACCTAAGCGAAGGCAGGAAGAATGGGAGAACGTTCAGAAATCCGAAGACCCTGAAGACTATGAAAGGCTCCAGGAGCGGAAGGACAAGAAGCAGCAGGAGTTTGAGGAGCAGTTCAAGTTCAAAAACATGGTCAGAGGCCTAGACGATGAGGAGACCAAGTTTCTCGATGAGGTTTCTCGGCAGGAGGCGTTAATAGAGAAGCAGTGGCAAGAAGAGGATCTCAAGGAGCTGAATGAGTACTGTACTGTTATGTACTGAAGTTCTCACCCTGGGCCAGCAGGAGGATACTGTAGATAGTTTTCATTCAGGTCCGCATATGCAAATAAGGGATTGAAAGTGACGTTCAGTGATTGGATAGTTACAGAAAGTGGTTACTGTTGCGTTCTAGTGGAGCTCTATATAAGCAGGCTGGCTGAACCCTTCAGCCCAGTTCTGTTCTGGCCTGTGAATAGACAAGAGCTGTTTAAAGAATCGCTGTGTCGTCTGATATGTTCACCCATAACTTAACAAGTATAGAAGCACTTTGTCAAAGGTGGGGGTCAGTGCTGACCTGAAGGAGGAGGCAGACAAGGAACTGCCAGTGAAATCAGCAGAAAACAAGAGCAAGTTCTCACAGGCAAAGCTGTTGGCTGGAGCTGTGAAACTTTGGAGTTCAGAAGGTGCCAACAGTGTGAAAAGACTGAAACTTGATCCAGATCCTGACTATAACAAGACTCCAGAAAAGCCTCCCTGTGTTTCTCTGAGCAGTGGCTCCATGAGCGGCTCTGCCCTCCACTGGCTGCCAGCTGCATTGGGATCCTGCCAGGCCTCGGGGCCTACTCTGGGAGCAGCAACTCTGGGTCCAGCTCGGACAGCGAAGGGACCAGCAACTCCACCGGGAAGATCGTCTCCTCCATGTTTCAGGGAAGCAACTTCTTTGATGCTCTGTTGTTGGAGTCTCCCCAGCCCCTTAGAAGCATGGGTAGGGATGCTCATCATTTCTCTGTTTCCATCCCAAACATCCCCTAGACTCGCAATTTCTGTTCTCCTGTCTCTTTTATTTTCCAGAGAATACCAAAATAATGTAATGAATCAGTCTTTGTGCGTGTCTCTCTTCATATCCCCTGTCCTTTTCTCCGCTCTAAGACTTGCATTCAGTTTAGGAGGGAGTACAGATTGGGGGCATAGCTGTCAACTTCCAGATTTGAAAATAAGGGATCAGCAGCCTCACCTGTCCTGGGGACAGTCTACAGGATAGCTAACAATCCGGGATAGCAGCGGGAAGCAGCAGGAAATGGCACTGGAATAGGGGAATTTCCCGCAAAAAAAGTGGAGGTTGACAGCTATGATTGGGGAGACATACATCTTCAATATCCATAAAATCTAGAAAAGCATCCATTGTACCAACAGCAACAAAAGACTTGAGGCTTCTGAGGTTTACAGATGAGGACAGGAAAGTCCTTGTATTTTTAAAAAGATTCCATGAATGAAAAGATTGTTTGCTGGGGGTGTTCCGAGTTGGTTTTACAAAGAAGCATTTTTAGGGTGTAGCTGTCTAGCAGGTGCTGACATATGGATTGGATCTCTCTCTCTCTCTCTCTCTTTAGTTTTTAAGTATTGGTTTTGTTGTGGGGAGAGTGCAAAATCGAGCAGATGGTAATGTGGATTGTCACGACACTGTAACGATGTTTTAGTGTTGCATCTGATTAAAGAACTCCTAAAAAAGTATTTTCACTTTTAAAAACTTTAGGGAACTGTTCAGAACTTTTACAGCTACCTGGAAGTTCCTAAAATATTTGAGGAATTTAATATTTGATGAATTATTGCATTTTAATATTTTGCTGGAAGAAGTGTGGTCGGGGAAACCCAGCCGGATGGCTGGGAGTATAAATAATATGTTGTTGTTGCTGCTGTTGCTGTTGTTGTTATACTATTTAGAATGTTTTAGAAAAATCCAAACATTGGTATTGAGAAAGAGCGTGCCATCCAAGTGATTGGATTTAATGACGCTCACCTCAGAAACGAAGACAAACGGCAACCTTGATTTATCCTCAGCGACAACAAGCGGTGTACAGCGTACGAAACATTGTACAAGTATTAGAAAATTTGCAAGCTCTATATTACATAATACATTATACAGTTTCATATACTGTACAAAAAAATTGATTTATTGATTTTGGGGTGACCCCCCCCCGAAAGATTTGGAAGACGAAGAGGAGGAGGAAGAAGAAGAAGAAGACTATTTATACCTCACCCATCTGACTGTGTTATCCCAGCCACTCTGGGTGGTTTCCAACATATATAAAAAACACAAGAAAACATTAAACAAACTTTCTTATACAGGTCTGCCTTCAAGATGTCTTCATTTTGAACTCCAAGGCCAAACTTGCAGGTTGTTCCTTTTATCTCTTGACTCCCTACTTTAGCATTCCTATCTACTATAATGAGAAGAACCTCCTTCTTTGGTGTCATTTCTATTTTTATTTTTTAAAAATGATATTTATTAGAAGTTTACAAATTACAAAAAAAGAAGAAAGGAAAACAACAAAGAAATTACAATACATTAAAGAAAAAGCATAGAAAACAATACAGCAATACAACATAAAAACACACAATAACATTAAAACACACATCCAATGTTCCATATCTTTATCTTTCTTTTACTTGTTTCATCGACCTCCTCACATCTCCCTTCTCTGTGTTCCCAATTCAAAATCTTATTCAGCAATACTTCACCTTCTCTCAAAACTTATTTTAAATTATACGTTTCAGCTATTATGTCTCCAATTTTTCCCTTTATTATCAAATATTTAAGCTTGATATAATATTATTCAAATTTCACCTTTGTTCTTATAAACCAATTATTTTCACAGTCCTTTCAGCTATGTCACTAATGCCATATTATCTTTATATCCTGCATCATTCTAACATTCATACAATTTACAATATTTTTGCAAATAGTCCTTAAATTTCTTCCAGTCCTCTTCCACTATCTCTTCTCCCAGGTCTCGGATTCTGCTAGTCATTTCTGCCAATTCCATGTAGTCTATCAGTTGCATCTGCCATTCTTCCAGGGTGGGCAAATCTTGTGTCTTCCAATATTTTGCGATGAGTATCCTTGCTGCTGTTACTGCGTACATAAAAAAAGTTCTGTCCTTCTTTAACACCATTTGGCCAACAATGCCCAAAAGAAAGGCCTCTGGTTTCTTAGGAAAGGTATATTTAAATACCTTTTTGAGTTCATTATAGATCATTTCCCAGAAAGCCTTAATCCTTGGGCATGTCCACCAAAGGTGAAAGAATGTTCCCTCAGTTTCTTTACACTTCCAACACTTATTGTCAGGCAAATGGTATATTTTTGCAAGCTTGACTGGGGTCATGTACCACCTGTATATCATTTTCATAATATTTTCTTTCAGGGCATTACATGCCGTAAATTTCACACCGGTGGTCCATAACCGTTCCCAGTCAGCAAACATGATGTTGTAGCCAATGTCTTGCGCCCATTTTATCATAGCTGATTTAACCGTTTCATCCTGAGTATTCCATTCTAACAGCAAGTTATACATTCTTGCTTTGGTGTCATTTCTAGAAGGTGTTATAAGTCTTCATAGAATTGGTCAATTTCAGTTTCTTCAGCACCAGTCGTTGGTGCATATACTTGGATTACTGTGATGCCTTGGATTCGTATCGAGATCATTCTATCATTTTTGAGATTGCATCCCAGTACAGCTTTCACCACTCTTTTGTTGACTATGAGGGCCACTCCATTTCTTTAATGGGATTCTTGCCCACCGTAGTAGATATGATAGTCGTCCGAACTGAATTTGCCCATTCCCGTCCATTTTAGTTCACTGATGCCCAGGGTGTCAATATTTATTCTTGCCATTTCATTTTTGACCACATCCCACATCCCACATTCTGGTTCTTACATTCCAGATTCCTATGCAATACTTTCCTTTACAGCATCGGGCTTTCCTTTCGCTTCCAGGCATATCTGCAACTGAGCGACCTTTCAGCTTTGGCTCAGCTGCTTCATCAGCTCTGAATCTACTTGTACTTATCCTCCGCTCTTCCTCAGTAGCATGTTGGACGCCTTCCGACTTGAGGAGCTCATATTCCAGCGTCATAACTTTTATATGCCTGTTGTCTTTGTCCATGGAGTTTTCTTGGCAGGGATACTAGAGTGGCTTGCCGGTTCCTGCTCCAGGTGGATCACGTTTGGTCAAAACTCTCCACTATGACCTGTCCATCTTGGATGGCCCTGCACAGCATAGCTCATAGCTTGTCTGAGTTATTCAAGCCCCTTCACCACAGCAAGGCAGTGATCCATGAAGGGGACATAACTCCATACCTTCCAGCATTTATCCAATGAAATTAGGGACAAACTATTGCATAATACTAATGGTGGTGATGATGATTTTATTCTTTATACTCCTTTTAAAGCCATCCAAGTTGGTGGCCATCATTTGCACTTCCCAAAGCAGCATTTGCTCTTAGCGTTCAAAATGAAGTAGGAACTAGTAAAGATGCAAGATCCATTTTCTGAATAAGAAGGGTAATGCTTTGTCAACCTGATAGGTACAAATTGGAATTAAGTGTGTGTGCCGGCAGCATGCCCTGCTTAATTCCGTGAGGCTTTTGAGTAGGGTTGCATGGCACTCACAGGATTTTGCCTTGTAATCTTAATGCTTCCAAAAAAACTGAGCTAGGTAATAAATATATACCATTGCAACAGATAGATGATGACCTGCCAGGGAACGAGTTTTCGAAGGTCATGCCTCCAGTTCATGGTTACACAGAAATTTTGCAGATTTCGTGCATCAGCATTCTGTCTACTAGACAACATTTGTGTGAAGTTAGCTCAATATCTACCTTACAGTTACTTCGAAATGCGTTCATAAGGGACATAAAGGTGTATGGGAACAACATTTTATGACAAAGAAGAGCTGTTTCGGTAGTTCTGAAAAAGAGAAGGTTTAGAGCAGAGGTGGACTTTAAACCATTTGTGGTCTGAGGTCCATAACTGGACCTCCACTCCATGTTTTATAGGCCACCCACTCAGCTGTGATATAAAAGAGAAAGTGCTCTTGGGTTCAGGAGAAAGCAACCAGATTCCAGACACACACCCTCCGCTACTGCTGTTGTGATTTTTATGGACCTTCATGAAATTTAATTGCATGCCCTTGGCGTATGCCAGAATTCAGAAAATGAAGTTAAATTTAGACAAGACTACTATTATGCTTGATAATAGGAGGCTGTTTTCATAATGGCTGCAACCTGAAATACATTTTAGTAAAGCTGCACAGGCAAGGCATAAGGATGTTTCAAGTTACAGCCTCCAACCTTGGCAAGGCTTCACAATCTTTAAACTAGTCTGCAAGGCTCGTTCCAACATTCAGCTCTGAAGGGAATGCAAGTCTCTGTAGCCTTCAATGATTATTGTCCTACATTCCAGACATAAGAGCAGGAAGAAATGGTTACAAATGAAAGTGTCGTGGAATGGTCAATAAACCGCACAAGGCGGCTGGGCTGGAAGGAAAGAGGAAGATAAGTTGTTATTAGTCACTTCTAGATCAAAGTCTGGTGGTACCTCCCCATCCTACATACTTGTCATTAATACAAAGCCTGGAGGGAGTCCATCAGCTGGAGGTAATTAAATGGAGGAAACAAATATCACAACTGGACTGTCCTAGCAAAAGTATTTGTGTTTAAATGATCCAAAGGAGACAGTAGGACAGAGTTTGGGAAGTGCTGTTTATTTGCATTTTAAACACAGTCAAGCTTAAAAAGAGGGTGAGGTTTGACCCTGCACAGGATGTGTAGGCTGTCACAAAAAAATAAAAATGAGAATGTTACCTGCTAGGGAAAGGATTGGTCGGGAAGTGGAACAAATTAGATTACTGTTCTCTGAGGAGTCAAAAGTACATGGCCACCCAAAAGAACAATGCTGTTCTTAACCTAAGGCGTGTACTTGGAAGGGACAGCAAAGTCCACGGCCACCCAGGCTTGATGCATTGTGCAGAGGACACCCCTAAGATCTGCCCTGCCCTTAGGGATGCCAGCTGAGAATGCACACCCACACATCACACCCTCACTATCCCCTTCTCGGGGGACTAACAGAATTCAGAACACACAATCCATAGAGATCCACAGCCCCCCACATGGTTGCACGCACACAAAAGTAGTGTGTTCCTAACGTATGAACATTAGGACGGTAGCCAAGTTCTACACACTTGAGAGCTGCTGTGTACAAACTGACCTTCTCAATCACAGTCAGATTCTTTAATAAATTTGGTGCCACATCTGTACACATGCTTGGGGCCAAAGCAGATGTGATGTAGGACATCCATGATCACCCACTTTTTTTTGCTTTCATTAATTAGCACATCCCCACAACCGCTTTGAATAATGGGGAAATTGCCGCGATGGGTACAGTGTCTTAATCTGAATTCTTTTCCCAAACAAATCATCCCACATCCCACAAAAACTGCTGTTGGCTATGGGAAATCCTGATCAGGGTCAGCTGCATCACATTTGGTTTTGTCCTGGATATATTTGCATAACATACAAATATATGCAGTTGCACATTGTGTACATAATCAAAGATTAAGACGTAACTGATCGGAATACCCCTATTTCTTACAACTGAACTGGAAAAGATCTGCAAGTCTCATTTCACACGTTATAAGAGAAGTGCTTATACCACATCTAAAGCATTGGCTACTCTGTCCTTCATATAAAATAGTTTATCACAGTTTATCCAGCTCAGATTTATGGATTATGGGGAGGTGACCCTGTAGATCTTTTTCTCTACATTGTATATCAAGTTATTTATTTAAATACAATCTTAATTAAAATTATGTTTTACAGGTAGCAGGGGTTGTGCCCCCAAAGATCTTTGCCAAGCTGATTTGGAATTGGTTTATCTATATGTTTTTTTTAAGTGCTGCTTCCACAAATTTAAATCCTTCCAGTATATTTAACGTGACCCCTTTTAATTAAATCTGACCAGTTTAAAGCTGCTTTAGATGAGCCAGCAAAATGCTATTTTTGTTTTGCTGGCATTGTTCTACTAGTAGCTCTGAGTTACAGGGAAGCTACTTTATATTGCTGTTTCTCAGCTGCTAACACAGTTCCCCAAAGCAGTGCTTGCTATAAATTCCACACCTCTGGGGAATATACAAGAGAGATACTGTACATTGCATTCCAGGGTGGTACTGCACAGTCAGCCCAACCTGAACTCTCTGTGCAGCCCGAACTCCATCATCACAGTGGGACTTACATGACTCAGTCCAGCGAGGTAGGGCTAGTTTTTATTGGCAGCAGCGTAAAGCAGAAATGTTCCAACTTTCCTGTCCTACTGTGCCTGAGCTCAGATAGAGTTAACAAAGTGCGAGCCGTATAACTGTTGATTCAAGTGTTTAAGCCACACTGGACTGCTTCTAAAATACAGTGTGTGTAATATATGAACTTATTGGGGTGTTAACACTTCAAAAAGAATACTTAAACTCCAATCACAGAGGAACACGTGCAAAGAAATTCACACACAGGGCTTCCATAGACAGCAATGAAATACACTCACAACAGAGTAGGATACACAATGGGGCTGGGGGCAGGGTAGGGGATATTTGCCTTAATCCTAAAAACATGGGCTTCAGTCCAGATCTCTGCAGGTGCTTCACTGCACTTACAAAGCTCCCATATTATTATGTCAAGGATACTACAGTCTCAGGCTGCAACAGATAAGCCATTTATTTCACAGTCATACTATTAATATCAGTTCAACCACAGATGGATCTCTGCTGGTAGAGATACTGTTAAAATGTCAAACATAGGGTAGTAGCGGGATGGATCCAGGGATGCCTTTCTGCCAAGAGCAGGATCTTTGCATTCCCAGATGGGAATCCAATCCACCAAAGGAAATAAAGGAAACAATTTTCACAAATTTCCCCCTGCAGGTCCCTGTATCACCTCCCACACTGTTCTGGGGGGTCTCCAGCTTTTCAGGGGCCTGCCAGGGGAAACAGGAGCCTGGGAAAATGACCTCCCGCAATTCTGCCTGCAAATGCGTTTCATGAGCAGAATTCCATACCCTCCAACATGAAAATAGGGGCGTCCTAAGGAAAAGCGAAAGGGACGCGGGTGGTGCTGTGGGTTAAATCACAGAGCCTAAGACTTGCCGATCAGAAGGTCGGCGGTTCGAATCCCTGTGACGGGGTGAGCTCCCATTGCTCGGTCCCTGCTCCTGCCAACCTAGCAGTTCAAAAGCACGTCAAAGTGCAAGTAGATAAATAGGTACCGCTCCGGCGGGAAGGTAAACGGCGTTTCCGTGCGCTGCTCTGGTTCACCAGAAGCGGCTTAGTCATGCTGGCCACATGACTCGGAAGCTGTACGCCAGCTCCCTCGGCCAGTAAAACGAGATGAGTGCCGCAACCCCAGAGTTGGCCACGACTGGACCTAATGGTCAGGGGTGCCTTTACCTTTTTAAGGAAAAGCGAGACATTTCAAGATTAAACTCAGAAATCAGGATGCCGTCTGTAAATCTGGGACTGTCCCTGGAAAACAGGGACACTTGGAGGGTCTGGACTTTAGTCACTTTGGAAGGGGGATCAGGGATGTCATCTCCCCCCTTTGACCTTCCTGGAGCAGAGAGCCTATGCAGGGCTGGGAGTGGGGGACTTTGATCAGCTGAACAGAAGACAGCAGCAACTGAGCAGGGGGGGGTGCAGCCTTCTCATCTTGAACCAGGTGCTGCTCTCTCAGGTGGGAGCAGACAAGCAACCCTGACAGAGCATCTACTTGCAATCTTGATATCCCCACAAGCTTGGTGGGAAAAGGGGAACATCTTTGGCACTTCGCTTCATTTCTGAACTACATGCCCTGCTCCTGAACTCCTGAATCATGACTCCTGAGCACTGTGTCTGCTGCAGGGCCTACACTGTTACTTGGCTGAATAAAGATCTCTTTCTTGCTTACAAGTAAGAGCTTCTGTCTGCGTGTTTTGGATGGGAGCCAGTCCAGCAGGGACGTCAGAGAGCAGGGCTAGCTCAGGGGTGGGATGTTAAGAGCAGGGCCAGGAACGCAGTCCCACTCCTGCTTCACTTGACAGTTTTTGTGTGTGCAAAACATAAATGGGGTTTCTCCACCTCTCTGCTTAATAATAGATATGAAGAAGGTTTGCATCTCAGGCTATGGAGAATACAGCCATTCTAATCACACACTGATTCTGGGAGGCTGACTAGGGGCAACCCTTAGTTATAGCTATTAGCATTTTTGTTGAAACATCTGCCTCTCTAGCAATGTGCTTGTTCTCCTTTTCCAGAATAGCAAGGAACGTAAGTTGAGGATGAAAAGTCTAATGCTAAGAGACAGCAAGAGAGAAACCCCAACAGTAATGGGAGGATGTTTTGCCAAGGCTAGAGAAGTAATTCCCTCATAATTCACTGCAAGAACACTGCTAATGTGTCATGATTCATTAAATAATTCAAGTTCCTTTGGCCCCATAGCCTCAATGGAGGTTACCCTCTCTGAGCAGAGGGAAGGTCAAAACAGTAAACTGGGGACGGGAAGTTCAGACACATCCCTGCATTGAGTGTGATGGGGTCATTCTGTGCTCTGGATGAAGAGATGCAGCAGAAATGCCAGTTCATGGAGGAGGCTGCCTGTTGAAGCTCTGAATGCTGCTATGTGCTTGCCTTCTTCCAGTCAAGAAGCATGCCCACAGACCCTCCAAGTGTTCCTCCTTTCCAGGGACAGTCCTGGATTTACAGACGCCATCCTGGTTTCTGATTTGATCCTCAAATCTCCCGCTTTCCCTTAGCCTTATGAGGAACGGTTGAAGGAGCTGGGTATGTTTAGCCTGGAAAAGAGGAGACTGAGAGGAGTTATATGAGAGCCATCTTCAAACACCTCAAGGGCTGTCACATGGAAGAGGGAGCAAGCTTCTTTTCTCCTCCTCTGGAGGGTAGGACTCAAACCAATGGCTTCAAGTTACAAGAAAGGATATTCCAACTGAATATTTGGAAAAAACTTTCTGAGAGTAAGAGCTGTACAGCAGTGGAACAGACTCCCTCAGGAGGTTTTTAAGGAGAGGTTGGAAGGCCATCTGTCATGAATGCTCTAGCTGAGGTTCCTGCATCGCAGAGGGTTGGACTAAATGAACCTTGAGGTCCCTTGCAACTCTAATTCTATGTCTTTTTTGGCATCATGCAAATATATTTTCTACTCACCCAGGCATTTTAAAGTATTGCTTGACCTGCTTGCAGTTCTATTGCTTGATGATGTTCTTACTGCTCTACTGGTTTTAACTAATTTTGAAGTGTTGGGTTGTGTGTGTGTGTGTGTGTGTTTATTGGTTTATATTTCTGTATACCACCTGAGATTTAATGAGATATAGGAGGCTGGGGAGTAGTCATTTTTGGGCAGGGGACCAGGTCTTGTTAAATATGGACCAGTTTGCACATTCAGCAGAATAAAGTGGTTTTTAAAAATTCCCAGTTCAGGATGCAGGTGGGTGGTTGCCAGGTTAAATGCTCTCCTACTTGCCCCTGCAAAAAATAAATAAAAATAAAAAGTCCCTGAATATTAGCCCATCAAGGAGAACACCAAATTGAGCCCTATGCAGTGCTGTTTTAATAACCTGCCAGTTTTAAGAACCTGTTTACTATTTTGCTATCCAACAGCACAACCTTGTACTGTATATGACTACTCAGAAGAAAGTCCCATTTATTCCAATGAGGCTTACTCCCAAGTTAGTATGTATGGGATAGCAACCCAAATGGCTAGAGCTCTGGGTGGAATCCTTCAACAGTGTTAACAAAACTTAGAATGAAAAATGGACCCTCAGTTTTACATCAAGCAATATCTTACTGCATGGCAAAACTTGTTTTCTCCGTGGCCGAGTGTCAAAATAGTGGATAATTCACAATTAGGCGTGCTATTTATAATTAATGTGCCACCTTAACCTTCAGCAGGGTGTCACTGACAGCTTACCTGCTCTCACTAGAATTTAGCGCTGCAATTAGATGTTCTCTTGCTGTTATTATTGCATTAGTATACATTTATTTTTTAGTGTAGCTAAACCAGGGGTAGAGAGCCTGAAGTCCTCCAGACATTGCTGTGGT
Organism: Podarcis bocagei; assembly: GCF_964188305.1. Classification (NCBI taxonomy): domain Eukaryota; kingdom Metazoa; phylum Chordata; class Lepidosauria; order Squamata; family Lacertidae; genus Podarcis; species Podarcis bocagei. Next base: position 16,788,353 of record NC_138143.1, read on the forward strand.
CTCACCATCCCGATCCATGGGCCATGCTAGCTGGGACTGATGGGAATTGGAGTTCACAACATGGGGAGGGCACTGGTCCCCCACCCCTGAACTAAACGCTGAGAAATGGAAGGATAGATTTATGAGCTATTTTAAGCACACTTACACAGAAACCAGTTTCATGAAGCCCTTTAGATTTTCGCTTGACTAAGGGTGCGTAGAATTATAGCCATAGAGAAGTACTTCCAGGGCTTTTTCCAGAAGAAGACAATACAAAAATAATGATAGCATTTAATGCATTTTTTTAAAAAATAAAGAGTATCCTAGAGAGAATAGCAATAACATACAAACATTTCTCTGATGAAAATAGGGATGACCTATTTCATAATATTAATAATAATATTTTATTTATACCCTGCCCATCTGTCTGGGTTGCCCCAGCCACTCTGGGCATTTTCTAACATACATAAAAACATCATTAAACATTTTTTTAAAAAACTTCCCTATATAGGGCTGGCTTCAGATGTCTTCTAAAGGTTGTATAGTTACTTATCTCCTTGGCTTGGGGGTTGCATAACTCCATACCCTCCAATATTACTCTGGTGAAAATTGAGATGTCTTAAGGAAAAGCAGGACATTCTGCAATCAAATCAGAAACCAGGACAGCTTCTGTAAATCTGGGACTGTCCCTAGAAAATAGGGACACCTAGAGAGTCTGTAAAAAGAAAAATCTCAGATTAAATATATAAAGTGGGCAGATCCCACTGTCAAGCAAATAACATTCCTAGAAAAACTCTATAATATATTCTTCCCCCTTCTAAGAAGGAACTCTAGTAAATGTTAAATCTATATTTAAACATATGGAGAGATGGTAAACTGTCAGAACAGAGGAAATTCAAGTGTAGTCTTGGAAATGTTACTTGAAGAGCGATATAATTCATGCCATTATATCTGTTGCGCACAATTTGTATGAGTTAAGGATAGACTGTCAACATAAACCTTAAAGAGATTGGCCTGTGTTGCTTTAATTCAAGGCTCTTCACATTATTTAAACATAGCTCTTGCACTTAATATTCACATGACAGAATACATAACATTTGGATGAGAAAGAGTGCAAATTCATTCTGTTAGTTAGTCAAACTTTAAGATACACAAGTACCATTGTTTTATTTTGTAGTGGGTTGGGAGTGCATTCTACAAATCTGGAGTGATTTTAATAGCATGGCGAGGTTCATAATTCTGCAGCTGTTTAGTCCAAATTCTCCTTTGTGAGACTGCAAACCTATGCATGCTTTTTTGAAAGTAAGCCCAACAAGACTCACTCAGCTTATTTCCAAGGAAATGCAGAGGATCAGACCACATGGCTCTCATCTTCACTTTAAACCAGACTGCAAAGCACACAATCATAACCATACACACAGCTCAATTCATGATTTTTGGATCGGTGCTCAAATCATAGGGGGGCAGTTGGGGGCCCATTGATTCCTTCCAGTTTTAGCCAAATCATCTCCACAACCACCACCACCATCACAAAGGAGCTTTCTTTTTTAAAAAATAAAATATTGTTATTAGGTTTTTTTGTGTTACAAAGCAAACAGATTGTCACGGTCTGGTTCACGGGTGATCAAAGTCCCGGCTGGGGATGTCGGGACCAGGGGCAAGATGGTGGGGTGGGAGCAGGAATGGGAGTCCAGAAGCCAGGAGTCAGGAAGCCAAGAGTCAGGGGTCCGAGGATCAAGTAGCAAGGAGTCATGAAGTCAGGGGTCTGAGGGTCAGGAAGCAAGGAGTCACGAAGTCAGGGGTCCGAGGGTCAGGAAGCAAGGAGTCACGAAGTCAGGGGTCCGAGGTCAGGAAGCAAGGAGTCACGAAGTCAGGGGTCCGAGGTCAGGAAGCAAGGAGTCCAAGGCAGGGAACGTGCTGCTGTGGTGAAAAGCCGAAGGGAAATGCTGACCTTATATCCCTTCCCGGCTCTTGCCACCAGGTGCAGTGAGTTACCAACTGGCCTCACCTGTGCGGCCGCGACTTGCCTCTTCAGAACAAACTTAGGAAGGCCCCAGTCCTGCGAAGCCCTACCGGTCACAGGGCCTGGCTCCTGCACGCACACTTGACACAGATAAACGGTGCATCTATTTTCTCCACTTTCAATTCATATTCGTTTTCACAGTTTGTTTACGTTTGGTGAGAGACATTTTTGTCATCGACATCCTGCAGTTAGGGGAGGGGGGACAGAGACGAGGATATTGTTCTTTCATTCTACAGTATTGCCTATTCTTAGTGTAGGTTGGGGTGTTGTGTCAGCATCACATAGGTAAGTCCTTTGTTTGTGTATTTATTTATTTTTATTGACATTGCGAGAGGTATGGGGTTCCCAAGCTTGGTTGGTTGTGTTTAGTTGACTGCGGTGTGGCTCATTTGTGTGGCGGAAGCATGCTAGGTTGTTGGGTAAGGTTAGCCATATTGATTTGTATGCTGTTGGGGGGGGGATAGGTCATTGTCCTGTTGTGCTGCGCATTTAATAAAGGGGCCCCACACTCAGGTGAAGTCATCCTCCATAGCGTGTCCCTCTGCTAGTCTGAGTTTGTTGGTTAACTTTTCTAGTTGGTTAACTTTTCGTTTTGGTACCAGTGGTCTATGTTCACCCTGATAGGTCCTTCCAGTGTCTAGTTATGATATTTCTAGCTGCTGAAAATAAGTGACATGAGTTCCTTGTAGTATGCATGTGTATCGTTGTCCTGGGAGATATTTAATAGGGTGAGTTCTGGAGTTGCTTCTATTACCTGTTTTGTTATTTCGGAAATTTAAAGGAGCATTTGAAAACTATAGCTAAGGGAGCTACGTAGCACATAAAGGAAAGAGGTTGTGCCCTCTCTGCTTCCCCCAATAATTTGAGCTCTATTTTTTATTGCAAAGAAATGAGAAAATGTGTTAATTACTAATACCGAAGTGTATCGCTTAGTAGAAGATATCCTCATGCCTTCATGGATTCCCTCCGATAACCTACACAATACCACATATATTATAATCAGTGCTGTTTTTCTAGAAAAAGAGGTGCCAGAACTCACCATGAATGCTTCCCTTTTCTCTTATAATGGCAATGGCGCCCACCTGAGAGGTGCTGGAGCTGAGCTCTGGCTGAAAAAAAACAACCCCTGCTTTTACCTATTCTTAGTTTGTAATGTACCAGGGTTACATTCCTACGCTGAAACAGATGCCAGGGTTAAACTCTGGCAGAAATTAAGCTTTGATTGATACCCATAAGATGGTATTTCTGCTCTATTTATGCTACAGCTGTAAAATGATGCTGTAACAAGCATGCCTTCCTTCCACTTCTCCATGGAATGCCTTTGTTTGGATAGCCAAAGGAGCAAAGGAAATGGAAGTTACAAAATGCACCCACATGTATAGCTTTTGCAAGGAGCATATTTATTTTGTGTATTCTATTACTAGTGTTGGATTTTAAATATATTCCCAGAAAAGAATATGCCTGAAAATTTTCAGCTACCAGCAGTGAAGGCAAAAATGCTGTTTTCTGTTATTCTGTAGGACACCTTGATACGTCTACCTGAGCATAATACTAGTGAATGCAAATATATTGGTGGGTTATTTGTGATTTTGTATCATTTAGTATCCAATGTTCCTTGAGACCAGAGCTGACCATTAAGTTCTGAGCTGCAGCAAGCCTTTGTTTTTCCTAGAAATGGAGTGTATGTGTTGGATAAGTTTGAAAAGTTGCAAACATCTGCAACTCCCCGCAAAACAGATGGAAATTATCAAAGGCAGCACTTTGGAAAGCCAAGCTGCTCATCGGAAAAGGACCTCCAAGGTCTTCTAGTCTGACCTCCTGCCATTGCAGGAAATCTTTTGGTATGGCATCCCTAAGAGGTGGTCATTCAACCTCTAATGAAGGAGAGTCCACCACCTTCTGAGGCCATCTGTCCCGGTGTCAAAGAGTTCATATTTGTTGGTGTTTGGTAAATATATCAAAGCATACCCCTCCCAACATCCTGCTGATCAAAATTGGCCACCTGGCTCACGCCAGAACGCCAGACAAAAAAATGAGCATCTTTTGGTCATGCGCTCTGTAACGAGTCGGGACCTTCCGGGATCCAACCAGAAGCTGGGGTGGCTTCTGTAATCCCAGGGTGTCCTGTTTAAAATTGGACGGTTGAGGGGTATGCCACAGCAGTGCACAGAAAGAAATAGTCTGGCAATACTCTTGGTTGAAGTGATAAAGAAAACAGGAAGTTTATCACTGATGGCAAACAAAGCCATGTGGCCAAGATGGAGTCAATAACACCTGCACATGCTAACTAATACTGATACCGTACTTGAACTAATTTGGGGAAGGGAAGGGAAGGAAGTAAAGCCTGAGAGGAAGTGATCTACTTTCTCAACAGGTAGTTACTAAACAAGAAGGAATCAATGGGGGAAGAAATGGTTACTTTTCTGTCTATCGTCCCCACTGGTTCAGGTAACTTACTGCAAGCCTTGTTGCTTTATTCCACAACGACAGAGGTACCTTGGTTTACGAACTTAATCCCTTCCAGAAGTCATTTCTTCAAACAAAGCGTTCTTTAACCAAGGCGTGCTTTCCCATAGCAGCGGGGGACTCAGCTTACAAATGGAACACACTTGACAGAAAGCAGAACATGTTCTGCTTCCAAGGCAAAGTTCACAAACCAAAACACCTACTTCCGGGTTTGCAGTGTTCTTAATCCAAGTTGTTGATAAACTAAGCTGTTCTGAAACCAAGGTACCACTGTATATTGGCAGGAAGTTCTTCCTGAGGTTTAGTCTCAATCCTTTTTCTTTTAACCTTTTGTTTTGCATTCTGCCCTGGACGTGCCTGACCAGGAGAGACCCAGATTTCACAGGGTGCAAATGGAATTGTGGTCCCTGGGTTTATAAAGGTTTTAGGACAGAGAACTTTCCTATCTACTCCTTATGATGCTTTCTTGCTTTCCTTCTAGTGCACACCCAAGCATCCGTGTTTATTTTGAATTGTAGTTTTAAAATGTTTCAGCAGAACATTCCCCAAAATAATTAGCAAGTCAGCCAAAAACCATGCAGACGCCTTGTGACTACAGAGCAGATCCTCTCCAGATGGAAAACATCAGACATTTCACACCTGATATGTAGTGATTTTGGCACAGGCTCAAGATAATGTGCTTTTTAGTAAACTAATTGCTATGTTAACAAGCAGTGGGGGAGGGAGGAGAGCTCCATTTTACCAGATGAAGGGCCACTTTCTGGCACTACAAAGCACTGTCTATACAAAATGGTCAAATATACATCATGTAGTACTGGTATTTTGTAAGATTAAACTAGACACAGTAGCTCTTTCTCTTGCCTCTATGCACTGAGCAAGGAGGTAAAAATTGTATGGATCAGTGCTTTTGCTCTGGGGGTACTCAAGGGCAGCTTTGACCCTCAAACATTAAAATTGTGGCACTTTTTGTAACAACTTCATGGTGAGTACAGGCACCTTTTTCTATTAAACCCCCCCCCCTCGTATGGACAATGGAATATGGCAGCTTTTACCAGCCTGGGGCAATAGGAACTGGAGTCCAAAATCAAGTTGACAAAAGCTGGAAGAAGAGAGTGTGTGTCCATGCATTCATGCACAACTTGCCAAAAGAACACAGCACCTCTGCAAACAGGTCCCTATTCATATCTTAATAAAGTTCCTTTTTCTCCTTAGAGAAGGATGGGTAAACTGTGACACCCCCGGACCAGGGCTTTTTTAAACTGGAGCTCACCAGAGTTCGGCTCTAGCACCTCTCAGGTCAATGCCATTGCCATTCTAAAAGAACAAGAGAGAAGTTAATGGTGAGCTCTTACCCCCCCCCCTAAATATAGCACTGTCCCCAACGTTGTGGTTAGCTTGTGGCTCTCCAGACTACAACTCCCATCATCCCTGATTAACGGCCCTGCTGGCTGGGGTTGATGGCTGGGGTGCAGCAACAACCAAGCAGCTATAATTTCCCTCCTTGGTGGGTTGGTTTGACTTTTGCTCTGAAGTCCTTCATGTAGGAAGTAATAGCCTACTTTAAAAATTCCACGTCTGGAACACCTACCGTGGCACAACAAAGAAACTGTAGGATCTCAACTTCTTTAACTATGAAAAAACTGTTCCAAATATTGCTATGCCTACAGAGCTCCCGAAGACCGTGCATTTCTCTGACCATAACATCTGCAGCAAGAATGCGGATTGTGTACAACCAAGTGAAAGTGCCATTTGCAAAGCAGGTTGCATAACTACTGTGGAGAATGCAGGATTAAACGCTTTCCCTTTCCCAATGGGTAAACAGCCACACCCTGGAGTGGCATGCTGGGACACAGAGTCTAATCACATGCCCCAGCTGCAGTTCCAAACTCTGTGCCAGAAGCTGATGGAAAAAGCCCTCCACAACAGCAGGAAGCTCTGGCCTGGCTAGATGATTTCTCATTTCATGTTATCCCATAAAATCAGTCAGATGTTATTCCGACATTCAGTCTGTTCATGCAAGTGCTATCTTCTACAGGAGACATATCTACTAGGTGGAGTTATCACACCTCTGCTTTTTTTTGCTGGTCGACAAATTAAACTGGCCATATGAATCACCCACCAGGCTGTAGGAAGAAATGTGGTTGTGAATCAGTCTGTACAGGGCTGTAGCCTAAAGTTAACAGTCACTGCAGCACACCGTTGAGCTCAATGGGAGTTACTTCCAGGTTATTGCACATATAGGATAGCAACCTTAAGTGTGGTGCAGGGACTAGAATAACTCGGATGTGATAATCAGAGCTTCAAACCCCCAGCCATCTAAGAAGCTCTAATAGGTTGCTCAGGGCAAATTGCCAGAGTCAGTCTCAGATCAAATGGTGTCTTTGGAGTCCTCTGTTCATTTCTTCAACATTTGATTACCATTTTGGTTTGCATTTCTAGCCTGCCTTACAACTTTGCTGTTTAATTCACATGCATGATTTATCTCTGTCATGTAAGACAACACATTTGCATACCCTCCAACATTTCTCCGATTAAAATTATGGACGCCCCATTCCATAATGATAATTTTAACTGTTTATACCCCACACATCTTACTGGGTTGTCTCAACTAGTCTGGGTAGCTTCCAACATATATAGAAACATAATAAAACATTAAACTAGGCTTCCTCAACCTCGGCCCTCCAGATGTTTTGAGACAACAATTCCCATCATCCCTGACCACTGGTCCTGCTAGCTAGGGATCATGGGAGTTGTAGGCCAAAAACAACTGGAGGGCCGAGGTTGAGGAAACCTGCATTAATTTAAAATTTTTTTAAAAAAACTTCCCTATACAGAATTGCCTTCAGACGGCTCGGGGGTCAGATATGGAGTTACCCTCCAACATTTCTCCAATGAAAATAGGGACATCCTAAGGGAAAGTGGGATATTCTGGGATCAAATCAGAAACCGGGATGGCTTCTCTAAACCAGGAACGTCCCTGGAAAATAGTGAGACTTGGAGGGTCTGCATTTGCAGATTACACTAAGATTCATACTATTGTTGCATACCACCCCAATCTCTGAGTGATGCAAGATTCCAGGGGATTACCCAGGGTTCATGTTTCCTTTTGGAAATGAGGCATACTGTAGCAGAGTGTAGTGTCTTTACACATATATACAACCTGAGCCTATGATGGCGGGCCTCACAGCATCAACACTCCAAAAGGGTCTTGTTTCTCACACAGCCTTGAATTCAAACAGATATCAAACATTACTCTCACACATTGCTCTGACACTTCTGCTTGCAGTGTTTGCAAACTCACAACTCTAAAACTCAGGCTTCGTGAGGAGCCCAAAACCAGCTTTCCTTTGTTCTCTTATTGAGCCACCATCCAGGTGATTACCTCATCACTTGCTGGATCCAGGAATTAGAAGGGCACTCACAAACTAATAACACTATACACTATTAAATGTTTATACTTTTTGTTTCAGCCACCAAGTGGATAATTGCATTGTTAGCCTATGACAGATATTTCCCCTCTACCCCAAAGCACAGCACCCCTTGAGCCCAGTGCCCTATGCCTGCTCCTTTATCCAGCGGGTAAGTTTGCTGTCTACCACACATGGTCATTGTGAGCTCATAGAAATGAAGTTATGAACTCAGGGTACAAATGTAACCAATAAGGAGAGAGACATTTCCAAAAAGAATTCTAAAGAGCTTTCCAAATCTTCTCAACACACCCTGAACAATATTAATATAATTATGCTGCAAGTGAAGATCATAGTCCAACTGTTTTAATATGTAATAAAATGCCTAAGGAAGGCTCATATCTTTGGAGCAATTTACAATTTTTCAACCAAGGAGAAAAATTAGCAGAAGTCATGACTTCTTAAATTTAAATATCACTTACTCTTCCTTTGCTATACTAAACTGGAATAGAGAGAGAGAGATGGAATACCCTCTATCCTGATCTAAATATTTCAAATCTTGATAGAAATGATAAGAGAAAATGGGCAGAACTTCATGAAACCTGCTTTTCATTCAACATTTCTTGGAGAAGCATGATAACAATAGAGAACAGATTGTTGTATTCCTTGGGGTTGCTATCATACGAGCTAGCAAAATTTTTGCCACAGCTATACCAAGGACCCAGAGAACCAAGATTTTGACTGTGAATCTCATCAACTTTGTAAATCTCATCAAGAATACTTGTCTACGTTCAGATCCTGACATAGAATAAGCTGAAAGTCATGCAAATCCATCTCTTGGGACCTGATCTCACACAAGGAGAAAGATCCATAAAGAGCTATTTTATTTACTAACATTCTAATCCTAAAGAATAGAATTAAATCCCCTGGATTCCAGTGGGGCCTCCTTCCATATAACGCCCAGATTCCCAGCAGCTCTGATCGTGCACATGAAATCCTGCACATGGTACAGCTTCTCGTTCTTTTCCGCAAAGGAAATGCCCAGAGTGTGCACTGGGGAGGGGGAGCCTGTTAATTTACACAACACTTCCCTTTCACAGAGGTAAATGTGAAGTTATACACATATTTCTTCTATTTGTTTAAATAATAGACTCGTAGACTGCTCTTCACCATTTGTTACAAAATAAGCACGGTGCACATAGTTTATATAATGACTTTCTCCGACACTCTCACATTCCGGGAAGCAGAAATGAAAACACTGAAGCATGCCTGGAAGAAAGAGAAACTGCAGCACTGCAAGGTCTTGTTTATCAAAGCTAATCCCCTACATTTGGTTGGAAATGAAATGAAATTCTATACCAATATCCTTCCTGTAATCACTTTGCAAATCACTTCCAGTGGTGGGCATTATGACCCTGTAGGACAATGGTATTTACTTCTAGACTGCGCACTCCAAGGAAGCTCTACAGAGACTTATCAGCCATTTTGCCCAAGCCTACATGGAGTTGGGCCTCCCCACCAGCCTGATGAAGACCAAAATCCTGGGCCAGAACATCACCAGCACTTCACACACCAGCACTGGTGACCCCACAGGTGCGGTGGTAGATGATTTGTCTGTCTGGGTTCCACCATCACCAGCAACCTTTCCATCGACACTGAGCTGGACAAGTGTATTGGCAAGGCAGCTGCTATAGCAAAGGCTTGCATCGCCAAAAAGGGATGGGAGAATGTGATGCTACCATCCAATACCAAGATGAAGGTCTACCAGGCTTGTGTGTTGAGCAGGCTGCTTTATGGATGTGCGTCACAGGCAACTTACACCCTCCAGGAGCAACGCCTCAATGCCGTCCATATGCACTGCGTCAGGAAGAATTTGGGCATCACATGGCAGGACACAGTCTCAAACGAAGATATGCTCTCCCAAGCCTACATCCCCAGCATGTTTGCACTCCTGTCTCAGCGACATCTGCACTGGCTTGGTCATGTTCACAGAATGGAAGATGGCAGAAACCCCAAGGACGTGCTCTATGGGGAACTGACTTCAGGCACTAGGCCTGTCGGCAGACCAACTCTGCATTACAAATAAGTCTGCAAATGTGACGTGAAGGCTGGCAACCATGTGGGAATCCCTCGCAGACGACCGCAGTGTCTGGAGAGAGACAGTCAGGTTGTGTATCCACAGCAGTGACCAGAGGAGGAATGACCACTGGGAGGAGCGCAGAGAGAAGAAACATCAGTAGCAGGGCCAGATTTAGGTTTGATGAGGCCCTCAGCTACTGAAGATAATGGGGCCCTTTAGATGTCCAGCTGTCCTTTGTCAACAACAAATTGTCGCTGTTTTTTGTGTTGAATATATGCTATATGGGAATTTATGGACCTAATAGATATCTAAAGCCATTTGCACATAACAAAACATGTATTTTATCAAAGTAACATGGGCCCATCACTTACATCATAGGAGCCTACACAACACAAAACACTGTTGCTGTATGTAGGTTTTATTTTATTTGTTTTTTATTTTATATTTTGGAAATGTACATCCAGGTTTTTTCCCCTTTAAGTTTTTTGGGGGGTCCCCAAGAGAGTGGGGCCCTAAGCTACAGCTTGTTTAGCTTATACGTAAATCCAGCACTGATCAGTAGCAGCAAAACTGGATGCCTTCATCTGCCCCTGCTGCAACAAAACATATCTCTCCTGTATCGGTCTCTACAGTCACAGCAGGCGCTGTAACTCTCCAATGGTTTGGCAGCACACTCTGCCAAACAACCAATATGAGATCAGGCAGCAAGACTTATTTAACTTTACTCCAATTCATATGAGTGAAAAGGGCTGGATCCAGATTTAGTTATGCTTAGAGAAAACCCTTTGGCTTGGATCCGATTCCTAACTTGGCCTTTGTGAACAGAAGCTTATTCTGTGACACAGAGGGAACTTGGATGCTGCAGAGACAGGATGGCATTTCTAGCTGATTTCTTGTCCTGCCCCCACCTACCTGGAGGGCAAGGGGAGACTGGAGATAAAGCACCTCATCCCACTGGCAAGAGTGTCCTCTTAGTGGAACTCTGCCTACAGGATGCTGTCACCAGCTAAACCACTGGCTTGTATCCAGTGTAGCACTAAGTAACTCATTCCATCAGCTCAAGGACACAAACTTCTGCAACGGAACTTTCCACCTCCTCTCCCCAACCCCACATGCCCCCTAAATCTGCTCTATGGGTTTGCCCAAACTTCTGGAACAGATTTGATACACAGCAGAAGGAGAGTGGGGGGTTTCATTGCACAAGCCTAAACCCTTGCAACTAACAGAAGGAGTGCATTGAATTCCACCCTTCGTTCGGATCTAAGACATTGGAATCAATGGGAATTGAGTTATGATTGGCTTAAGCCCCATTGATTTCAATGAGACTGCACCATGCATGACTAAGTCCTGTTCCAACCCATGCAAAATTATATTTAGTTTTCATTCATGTGAAATTTTAAAGATGCAGCATTCATCCACCCTAGAGAAGATGGACAGCTAGAAGGCGAACAACTTGCCTAAAAGGAAGCTCCATTGAGATCAATTAGACTCAATGAGTTCCATGCAAACAAGTTTCCTTGTTGGAGCCAGAGTGAGAACCGGCTTTTATCCCCACTCAGCCACCATGAATGCTCAGTAACTTTTGGTGAACCACTATCTCTCAGGTTAACCTGTCCCCCAGGTGTGGTTGTGAAAGGGGGGAAAGGAGATCAGTTCATGCTTGCCACCCTGAGCTCTTTGGAAGAATGGTGAGATACAAATCAATCAGTATTGGAGCATTAGTTACTCAAACGTTGTTTTTTAATTGGTTGCGCATTTTGCTGCAAAGCTGAAAGTATCAACCAACCGGTATGAGTAGCTATGCACCGAACATGTGCGGTTTAAATTAGTACCAACTCTTTATGAGAGAGTTACACTCTTAATAGCATTCTTGTGAAAATGGTTCATTTCCATGTTGGGCTGGCGTTTGAGTTGTTTTATTAACTGAGAGAAATTGTTGTTTTCTTTCAATATGAAACAAGGCACCACTGTCAAAATCGCCTTATGTTTCTTGGAAGTGTCCTGTGGAATTTTTAAAAAACCCATATTGTCTGATTTGGTATGTTCCCGGACTTGCCATCTCTTTCTTCTCCAGTGACATTGCTCCCACAGGGCTGGAAGTTGGGAGTTAGTCACCACTTTCCAAAGCTATTCCGTTTTGAAGAACCAAAGCACATTTATTTATATAGCAGAAACCCAGCCAAAACAAAGCAAGAGTGCACACTCCCAGACCAATCGTCAAAAAAAAAAAAAAAAAAAAGGTGGGGTGGTGGGAGTTGAACAATAACAGTTCATTGACAGGCCACACACAGAGTACAACACTGTTTTTCTCATCTAAAAGGTTTGTGTGCTGGAATAAAGACTAAGAGAAAGAGAGTGTTTGTTTTCCATGTGATCAGGATGCCTCCAAAGCTTACTTGACAATTACTCCAATTATCACCTGCAACCGTTGGATGATGTTTCTGCTGTTTTAGTTCAAAGATGGCTTCTTCACATTAGCCCTGGAGTCCACCCATAATAATAAATAATAAATTTTTATTTATACCCCGCCCTTCCCGGTTCAGAAAACCGGGCTCAGGGTGGCTAACAAGAAATTTAAAACACTTAATTGATGCAACAAAAAACAGCTTAAAATACAGTATAAAACGTGAATAACAATAAATTCAGAATTCAAAAATCAGTTTAGGGGGGAAATCCATCCAATAAACATTAGATGATCACCAGGGCTAGCTGGCTAAATTAGTTGTATTTGGGCCAGCGAGGAGACCAGGGGAGAATTAGCTGTGGGATCCCAGAGTGGGGAATCTTCATAAGTTCAGTGGATGAATAATATGTCAAATTTATTTATTGCACTGATATTTTTCCTGTTTCTGTCCAGCAGCAGAACAGGCCACCTTGTGGAGGGGGCCTTCATTCCCTGCAGCCCCTCCTTCCCCGTCCCCCACATGCTCTTGTCTAGAAGATTGGAGAACCCTCCAAAGAAGACTGGGAAGGCAAGGAGAGGAGAGGAGAGGAAGGAGTTAAGTTGTGCAAATGGAAGCCTTCTTGCATGACATTGGGTGTCACCCCCATTGCTCCCCACATGCACAATTTAACCCTCCCGATAATCCCTCACTGTGGAATAGGTTGAGACAAAGGACTCAGCTATACAGCTGCAAATACAATGTTTTAAGGGTGTTTTAAGTGCATTATACAAAAGTGACACAAGATGGCGAGCTTAATGGAAAATTTAATATATATATTACAACATTTTTTAAAGCATCTTCAAAGCGTTTTTTATATATATAGTGACTGGCCCAAAATCAACTAGTGAACTTCATGGCTGAGGAGGTCCTTTCTTGAACAAATTCATTGCTGGAATGTACAAAAATATCCAGGGCACCTTTGTTTCAGCAATATTGCAGAAATATCCTGAAATATCCCCGAGGCAGCCAGACCCCACCTGCCATATGGACAGGTTGTTGTTGTGTGACGTCAAGTACAGTGGTACCTCTGGTTATGAACTTAATTCGTTCTGGAGGTCTGTTCTTAACCTGAAACCGTTCTTAACCCGAGGTACTACTTCTGGGTTAGCGGAGTCTGTAACCCGAGGTGTTTGTAACCCAAGGTACCACTGTACAGCTGTGGTTTAGCATCAAAGGATGGAAGCAGAGAAAGAGAACTGCTTGCATGTATCCAATGACCATACAAAGGACTTGTGTCTACTCCTGAGAGTCCTGGCCCTCTAGCTTTGTGTTCTTAATCTTTGAGTGCCCAAATGTTGTTGCACTAGAACTGCCATCATGGCCAGCCAGCTTAACTAGTGGTCAGGGGGTGATGGGGTAGTCCTGCAACATATGGGGATGCAGGGTTGAGGAACGCTGCGCTAGATAAAAATATTTTTTTAGTGACATCCTACGCATTCAACAAGAGCTGACTGGAATGGTTTGTAGTCGTCTGTCATAGTTGCACAACCAAATCAAGCTGACTGCAACTTCCCAGTAATTACTTCTCTACCCAGGCAGTTCATGAGTGGTCGCACTGCCTCTTCAAGCACCAAGTGTCATTTCAAAAAGGGCACCGTATTCATTCCACACAGGCAGCTTTCCTGTATGAGGTTTCCATTCAAAGTGCTCTTTAGCTTGTCATCCCTATCAAGCCAAAGCTATGTGTGATGGCGCATGTTGGTGCCACACGTCAGGTTTTTTGACATGTGGATTTATATGTACATATGCTATTTGTGCAAATCAAAAGCTCCATCAGATAGAAAATGAAGGAGGGAGAGTTGGGGAAAAGGGGAGAAGAGGGCATTCTGATGACAGCAAGAACTTACTTGGGCTCTGAGTAGAAAGTGTTTCGCTGCCCGTGCAAGGTAATAGGAAACTGGACGTAAAGGATTTAAACTGGTCAATGTTACATTCCATTCTGCATTTCGTATACATAAATAAATATTGAATACCACTTGAAGGTTTGTATAGTCGACACTGATCCATATACTGATCCGCGAGAATGTCCCAAACTCCTGTTTAAATCAGAGAACCTGTGGCCCTCCAGATGCTGTGACTACAACTAATCCAGAATGCAGCAGCTAGACTGGTGACTGGGAATGGCCACTGGGACCATATAACAGTGGTCCTGAAAGACCTACATTGACTCCCAGTACGTTTCTGAGCGCAATTGGTGCTGACCTTTAAAGCCCTAAATGGCTTCGGCCCAGTTTACCTGAAGGAGAGTCTCCACCCCCTTTGTTTACTCTGGGCACTGAGGTCCAGCTCCGAGGACCTTCTGGTGGTTCCCTCACTGCAAGAAATGAGGTTACAGGGAACCAGGCAGAGGGCCTTCTCAGTGATGGCGCCCTCCATGTGGAATGCCCTCCCATCAGATGTCAAGGAGATAAGTAAGTAGGCAACCTGTTATGTACTGAGTTGAATAGGATCCAAAATGCAGCAGTCTGATGGGTCCTAGAACAATAGGATTCAGAATGCAGCAGTCTGATTGGTCTTAGAACAATGCAACAGTATGATTGGTCTGCAGGAGCCACCCAATCCAGCTCCAGATGGAAGTTAATCCACAACCTGATTGGCCTACAGGAGAATTCTGGAATTAGCCAATCATGTGCAGCCCATTGTGTAAATAATGTATATAAAGCAGATACTTTGGGGAAACATTCATTCCTCCTCACCACTATGAGCTGAACAAAGAGCATGAAATCCACTCTTGACTCTGAGTATATTTCACAACCTTTAGAAGACACCTGAAGGCAGCCCTCTTTAGAGAAGTTTTTAACGTTTGTTGTTTTATTATATTTCTGTATATGCTAGAAGTTGCCCAGAGTGGCTTGGGCAACCTGGGCAGATGGGCGGGGTACAAATTTGTTCTTGTTCTTGTTGTTCTTGTTCTTCTTGTTGTATTGCAGGCTCCCAACTCTTATCAGATCCAGCCAGTTTGGCCAATGACAGGGATGTTAGGAGGCTACAGATTCCCCAACTCCGGTTGGGGAAATAAATTCCATGGAGCTCGTTGGGGATGGCTTCCATGCAAATGTGCAAAGCACTGCACCCTTCATTAGCCAAGGAAAGAGTTTCATCCTGGGGGAAGCTGCATAGGGTGTCAGAGGCAGTTTAGTGCTGTGCAACCAGTCCCCCCCCACTGGGCTCCGAGCAGAGAGGAAAGCCCAGAAAGCACTTGCTCAGCTACAGGAAAGAGGTGTGAGCTGCTCTGCAGGGTCCTAGCATCCTCCCAAAAGTTTAGTTAGCACTTGGTCAGCTTTTGAGGAGGAGGTAGAAGGGCTCTAGGGCCCTGCCAGAGCCCTTGCACATCTGCCCCAAAGCCTGCCAGGGCACGGGGACTGGGTGCAGGACAATTTTTGTCCTAGCTCAGGGTGCCATAGTACCAAAATCTGCCCCTGGGGGTGTGATGCAACTGGCTCAGACCTATCTCGAGGTCCTATCAACATGAAGTGGAAAAGGCTTTATGTGCACTGCATCTTTCAGTGGAAGGAAGCAAAGGTAATGAGCTTAATTAGGACTTGGAAAGAAAAGAAACCCTACCAAGAGTGCCTCTTCTCTAATCTAATTCTGGGTCCTAATCAGTTAGTCCTTTGTTTTATGAAAGCAGGTCCCTTTGTCCACAGCTATGTTGCGGGTTAGAATACTGCATGGAACCAGGAGGGGTCACTGTGAGATGAACCCCCCCCCCTTTGCACTGAAAGGCCATGGTCAGGCAGGGAGGCAAGGCCAGACCTCAACCCCATAGATGACCACTGCCCTCCCTGTGTTAGCAGCTGTTGCCTTTAATGAATGCCTCCTGCTTAAGACAGCTGTGCATTCCTAGACTCTGTTTCTCTGATTGCCTGCAGAAACTCAGTAATGATTGTTAGTGGAGGTTCCTCTAATGAGAGAGTGTTAATAATGTAACATTAGATCACTTAAATGAGTGTGTTGATTTTCTTCCAGTGCTGGGCAACATGGTGTCTCATGGAGCCTCCTGCTGAGGAGTGGACTTGAGCCATTTGATTATTTCATGAAACTTCTGTGCCGACCCTCCTACCTCCCCGTTGCTCTGCTGGTTTGAAGGAGCAGATAAATAACTGGCACAGCCCTCCCTGCTGGGGGGGGGAATGGACAGTGGAGAGGGAATAACTGCCAAACTGGGCCTCAGCAGAGCGATAAAACTGCCACCACCTTTGGTAAAACAAGGGGGTCCTGGAAGAGATAATTAAAAGTCTGAAGAGGGAACTGTCGCTGCTGATGAGGAGGAAGAAAAAGTAGGAGCACCATGGGACGAAGATCAAATAAAAGAAAACAATATTTTACTCTAATCCATTAAAATCAACAATTAAAAACCAATACATTCCTCCCTGCAGAGAAATGACTCAGGCACGGTTTACTTATGCATGCAATACACGGTGTGCTTATGAAGCACCTTTCCAATGGGACTGCCAAGGTATTTCACAAATACTAATGGCACTGCTCAATCAGCCCATTTGAAGGCTAAGGGAGAGGCAGGCACCTTACAAAGCAAATGCATTATGTGTGATCCTTGCTTTTAGGAAGGTACAAAGGTGAGAGACCGCTGGCCCATCTAGCTCAGCATGGTCTGTTGTTGTTGTTTAGTTGTTTAGTCGTGTGGACTCTTCGTGACCCCATGGACCAGAGCATGCCAGGCACTTCTGTCTTCCACTGCCTCCCGCAGTTTGGTCAAACTCATGCTGGTAGCTTCGAGAACACTATCCAACCATCTTGTCCTCTGTCGTCCCCTTCTCCTTGTGCCCTCCATCTTTCCCAACATCAGGGTCTTTTCCAGGGAGTCTTCTCTTCTCATGAGGTGGCCAAAGTATTGGAGCCTGAGCTTCACGATCTGTCCTTCCAGTGAGCGCTCAGGGCTGATTTCCCTAAGAATGGAGAGGTTTGATCTTCTTGCAGTCCATGGGACTCTCAAGAGTCTCTTCCAGCACCATAATTCAAAAGCATCAATTCTTCGACAATCAGCCTTCTTTATGGTCCAGCTTTCACTTCCATACTTCACTACTGGGAAAACCATAGCTTTAACTATACGGACCTTTGTTGGCAAGGTGATGTCTCTACTTTTTAAGATGCTGTCTAGGTTTGTCATTGCTATTCTCAGCATGGTCTACCTCCTACCTACACTGACTGGCAGCTGCTCCAGGGCTTATGGCAGGGGTCCTTCCCAACCCTACATAGAAATGCTGAATCTAGGACACTTTGCGTGCAGGGCAATGTGGTCTGTCCCAGTGCTACAGCCTATATATATCAGTATCAATTTGCCCCTCATCTGAGCAACCAATACAAGCATGCCTAGGCACCAATGGACTTCAACAACCCAGTTAGGATGCAGATGTTGAGCCAATAAGAGAAAGTGATGGTTCTTTTATAATGGACACCTGAAATAAATTTGTTTCCATTGAGTGGACTTGGAAGCTGCTGGCATGCAAAGGAGCCTTTGATGAATGCCAAACTTCTCCCACAGAACCTGCATCTGCCCAATTGGGAATAAAATCCCATCCCTGGTGAGCTGCTGTTGTGTGCTTTATTCAAGTGGTAAGTCCTACCAAGTTGTTCCAAAGGAATGTGTTTATTAGGCTACAATTTGATAAACACTTCCGTACTTCCATGGGAACGAGTCAAGTTGAATTCAGTGAGATTTGCATCTAGTAAATATACAGAAGGTCCAGCTGCAGAAAAGTTTAACTGTGGCTGGATCCTGCCCACCCTATTGGTTTCAGCAGAAATTACTTTTATGGTGAGGTTTGCAAAGGTCAATGATGCCAGCTTTAAAAGCTTGAGGTCTGCACAGCTGGGAATTTTAAAAGGTGTCTTATTATTATCAAGCAAGGTGACAAATGGGCAGCTAAATAGGTGTCAATTTTTCATTTCCTAGCAATGCTAAACCTGCCATAGAGGCCCCAGGCAATCCATCCTTTTCCCTCTGTTAGTGGGAGGGAATTCCTAAACTGGAGGAGGGAGCATTCATGTTCAAGTTCAAAAGGGAACAAGTCCTTAACAAATTTATCCTAAAACCATAGCTAATAACCTGAGGCTGGTGTGGTGAACCTTTGGCCCTCCAAATGCTGAACTACAACTCCCATAATTCCTAGCCGTCGGCCATGTTTGCTGGGGCTGATGTGCATTGTAGATCTGCAACATCTGGAAGGTCAAAAGTTCTCCACACGAGCTAAAGAATCAACTTTATTTTTGGCCAAATCACTGACATTACTCTTGCATTATTTGGTTGTGATTGGGATATTTTCTATGACTTTGTGGACTTGGAAGCAGTACCCCAGCTTTCACATCTTTGAGACAATTTCTCATGTATTAAAAAGTATTTATTTGGTTCAGAATTTACTGAAAATTGAGCAGCAGTGCCAGGATCCTCTGGGACAGCAGGACATTTAGGTCTAAAGTGAATATTTTCCTTACTATTCAAATACAGATGAAGTATATGCAGGTTGGCATGGTAGCCTGTTTACATCTTCCCCGGACTAGACCTTTGTTTGCTGAATCTCAACCGGCATTAAAATTACTAGTCACACTCCCAGCTTACTTGAGAGACTCCACAACAACAGAGGATAAAAATTCAGCTCAGATAGCAAGTTCTTGCGGCTTGCACAGCAGTCCCACCCAATGATGACCAGTAATGACTGAGCTGTCGTACTAAATACAAAGACCTCAATGTGATTTGAATTAATTGATTTATTAGGAGGAAAATAGCCAGGTGGGCCAGACTAATTAAGAACCTTATTGCTAATTGACTGCACAGGGGATAAAAGTATGAGCAGTTTGGAAAGTTAACAGATAAGCAGCCTATGGTGCTTGCGCTAACTCATGTGGTGTCGGGCAAGATGTTATCCTGGCACATGGGGCCTGGGAAATGCATGTGCACTGCCTATTGTTGTAAGATGTTGGTGGTGACAGTGGGAGAGTTTGGATGGTCATAGCTTAGTAGGCTGAGATGCAAATGAGCCTCTTGCCCACATGTGTGACTCCTTTGTGTGAGCCACCAAATAAACCAGGAAATCTTCATTTAACTACCACTTGCCACTTCATCTGAACTGGTAAACTATGGTTAAGAGCTTCGTAACAAGTCTACATTTGAAGTTGGCTTAATACCCTGGCTTGTTCCGAAGCTCTTAACCATAGTTTCTTGTCTTGGGCAAAATGCAAAATGGTAGTCAACTGAAGATTTTCTGGTTTTCTTGCTCGAGTGAAGAGGCTGCATTCATATCTCAGTTTTATTAAGTTAAGGAAATAACCACCTGAATATGACTGGTCAATTTTATTGCTCCAGATAGTATAATTTGTGAGTTTGAACCGATCACGCCAAAGATTGGTTGAAGTCATGCCAAAGTCACATTTCAGTCTGCCACCTTGATTCAGAATGGTGCCTGGCATCCAAATGGCAATGAAGACACACACACACACCCCACCTCGGGAACTCATGTGCCAAGTTTGGGGGCAATATATTTAGTGGCAGTCAAACCTATGCCAAAAAAAATAGGTGAAGTCACACCAAAGTCATGCTTCAGTCCGCCATTTTGATTCGAACTGCTACCCAAACAGTGATGAAGTCCACTGCCACCCCAACCTTGGGAATGCTTGTGCCAAGTTTGGCAGCAATTTATTGAAAGGTGTCCTAATGTATAGAGAAACAAATAGACAGACAAACTGACTGACTGACAAACCACTTGCCCAAATATACTGTAGATGTGTTTGCCACCCTGGGCTCCTTTGGGAGTAAGAGTGAGATATAAATTACATACATACTATGAGTGTTCCAAAGGAAGAGCAGAATATAAGCTAAATATTTAAATAGCTGTCTTCTGACAACACAATCTTATGAGTGCTTTTTTCTAGGTGTGGGAAACCTTTGGCCCCTCAGATGTTATTGACCTACAACTCCCATAATCTCTGGTCAAAGGCCATGCATGCTGAGGCTAATGGGAATCATAGTTCAGCAAAATCTGGAAGGCCAAAGATTCCCCATCCCAGGCTTACTCAGAAGTAAGTTCCTAAATACTTATCCTACCAAAAAGAGAAAAAGAAAAGAAAGAGTAAGTTTTGGTGTTCGATAGAGCTTATTCCCAGGAAAGCATGTATAGCATCGCAGTTACCGGTACGTATATTCACCTGGTGCCTTTTTCGTTTTTAAAAATGCTGATCTGCCTTGATACCCATTTGATTATGAGGTGTAGGCCAAATATTATCTTACAAGGATAAAGAATTAAATGGGACAGATTCATTGTAAATCTTTCATTTTCAATAATAGGTTACATTTCATTAGAGAGTTCGCCATGTTTTTTTGAAGTGATCAAAGGTAAACTAAAAAGTTAATAGTGTTTGAATCAACTGAGAACCTTCTTTTGTCTCTCGGTGTTAAGATATTCCTGTGATTTATCTTTTATGATTAAAGGTGCTTTTAGATTGCTCTCTCAAGGAAGGCAAAAACAGCACCAACAAAGAGAGCCCAGCTACTGCATGCATATAGATTCCATTTATCAGTATAACATTCATTAGTATAAGTAGGGCTTATTCACCCCGACATCCCCCAACTAGGTATCAACTTCACCTGCTGCTAATGATAAAGGTCTTTTGCTATTTTGCATCAAGCTCCAATCCTGAATACACTTACTGGGGACTGAGACCTAGTTGAAGATGTTGGGACTTCTGAGAAAGCATGTGCAGGATTGTAGTGTCTGTCTCTACATCACAGAATAAAGTAAAATAAATTATATATATGTGTGTGTGTGTGTGTGTTATTGAAGATTTTCCTCATTTACAAAAGCACACACATTGTCTCTTTCTTCAGGTTGTGTTTTCTACAGATCAGTTACATTTGTTGTGAGACATTGGTGTTATAAAGGGTTGGAAAGAAAAGAGGTGGAGACAGGAGAGAGAGGGCTGGTGGGCTGGTGAAGCTTATGTTCTTTTTCTTAGTGCATGCATGTGGTTTTTGTGCCAGCGTTACTTGGGTAGCTTCTCTTTCTATTCACTTGTTATGTTTCCTCGGTGGTAAGAGAGGTTGGGGTAGCCTAGGGTGTGGTAGATTGTCTTTGGTTGGCTGTAGTGGGATTTGTTTGTGCATGGGGTGGGGGGAGTTGTTGGGTTAAGTTAGCCATACTGAATCATATGCTGTTGGTGGGTTTGTGTTGTTGTCTTGTTGGGCTGTGTATATGATAAAGGGGAGCCATACCAGAGTGAAGGCATCTTCTTCTATTTGCCCCCATGTCAGTTTCAGTCTTTTGGTTAGCTTTTCTACTAAGGCTCTTTCCCATACTTCTTGATACGAGTGTTCCAGGTTTATTCCTGACAGGTCTCTCCAGTGTCTGGCTATGATGTTTCTGGCTGCTGAGAGCAGGTGGGTTATGAGCTCTCGATAGTGTGAGTGGGCACTGTTATCTTGGAAGATGTTGAGAAGAAATTGGAAATTCAAAATGGCAACATATCAGGGAGACTTGTAAATCATCCAGAATATTATCTCTGATTGCGCAGTCTCCTAAGTGTCTGTTCGGGCCACGAGTAGAGCAATGGAGTTGCTGAGAATGCAATCATGTGCAGCTGACCGAATACAATGTCATGTGACTCACACAGACGATTGGCTGAGTAGCAATAATCCAAGGTGATGCAGTCATCTGATGTACAGAAGCACCATGTGGGGTAGTTTGGGACAGGGCTTGATAAAAGAGGAAAGAGTGTAAAAAAAAAAAAGTTTTATTGGGCCTGATAAAAATTTCGTATCTCAACTCTGGGTGATGCCAGCAAAGTGACTTGGAACGAAAAGTCTTAAACAGCGAAGCAGCTGAATTAAGCCATTCATGTCACCTGATCCCATTGGACTGTAGTTGCCATGTTGGTCATCAGGCAAGTGGTGCTAGCAGCCCTCTTTGCCTATCACCCAGCCTGCCTGCACCCCCGCCTGCCTGCCCTAGGGGGTCAGAGGTCACTCTCCCATTAGGTGCAGTGAGGCAGGTGGGGGGTAGAGAGGGCTGCAATTGCCAGGTGGCTTGATCTGTGTCCCCTAAGTCAGCCTGCTGCTCTCTGGTGCAGCAGCACAAACCTGTTGTCAGCATGAATGATTCATCTGCCAGTCCAGTTAGGATTCTGTCTGAAGCATGGAGGCAGCACCACCTTGTTCTTCTACTCAAGCAGGGTTGCCCCTGCTGATAAGTCCCCGTGTGGTCTGAAGTCCTTTGAGCCTTACAGTAAATGGCAAATTGCTGTTGTCACTTGCTTTGAATGTCTGCAAGCTGCTTCACACATATATACACTTCATTTGGCTCCCATCACTTTGATTACTCAGTGTGTGAACTAACGCCCTTTAAAACCAGCACACACATTATGGTATGAAACCCACTCGCCTTTTTGTGTGTGTGTGTGTTGTTCTCACATGCAGGGACACGGGTGGCGCTGTGGGTTAAACCACAGAGCCTAGGACTTGTTGATCAGAAGGTCTGCGGTTCGAATCCCCGTGATGGGGTGAGCTCCCTTTGCTTTGTCCCTGCTCCTGCCAACCTAGCAGTTCGAAAGCACGTCAAAGTGCAAGTAGATAAATGGGTACTGCTCCGGCGGGAAGGTAAACAGCGTTTCCGTGCGCTGCTCTGGTTCTCCAGAAGCGGCTTAGTCATGCTGGCTACATGACCCGGAAGCTGTACGCCGGCTCCCTCGGCCAATAAAGTGAGATGAGTGCCACAACCCCAGAGTCGCTCACGACTGGACCTAATGGTCAGGGGTCCCTTTATCTTTACCTCACATGCAAGCCACCACCTGATGCTGCAGCAAGTAGCATTCATGCATCAAGGAGGCTTGGAAAGTTTCAACGGTGCTGCAATGGCGTTAGCCTCTATCTATTAAGATGCCTCTGTGGCATCTCTAGGACTGCAATTCTCTTTCTGTTGATTGTTCAGCTGAATTATGTCTTTAAAAGAGATTGTTTCATACGCTAGAAATTTCAAAGGAAGTAAATCTAAAGCTGCCTCTTAAAGTGGGATGTGGATATATAAACAATATTCTGGTTTGTTTTACACCCTTAGGATATGTTGCTTAAAATTCAGCTCATCAGCCAGTGAACCACATTGCTAGAGCTTTGTTTTTACAAGCACACTCCCAAGATTTATACATGAATAAAGTCAAAATACAGGGTATCCAAAATAAACTAGCTAGATACGGAAAATAAGGATTGTATGTTAATTTGCTCGCAACTATTTCTTTCCTCCCTCTGCATAGAAAACTAATAGTTGAATAGTGGTCATCCCGGTTATCTCTACAGTACTTGCAAAGAGAATTTCATAGTAATTTCTTAACCTTTGTTGAATGTGAGTAAACTAAATCAAACACTTTGTCATGGACTTTCCTGTGATTCAGGAGTGTTGTGTTTAAAGTACTGATGTATTTTCTTGAGGGTGAGTATTAAGGATGGAAACCTAAGGGAGGTTGAGTTGTAAGCAAGCTCATTATGTTAGACCAGCTTTCTTTACCCTGGTAAAAGTATAAAAATATAAATAAATGCACTGTCTTTCTTTACTCTTTACATTGTTTGCGATAGTTACAGCAGTGAGGTGCTGCAACGGTAAATGTTGAAGGTCAAGAGCACATCATGACAGCCGCCACAGCCATGCCCCCAAAGAGAGTGCAAAAATGCAGAGTACTGTACAGATCTATCTGTGTGCATGTGAGCACACCCATAGCAACAGTATGCCACAAAATGCCCAATTTATTTGGATCAGCAAGACTGCAATTCAATGCATACTTACTTGGGAGCAAGCTATAATGAATTTGCTGGTGCTTGCTTCTGACTACATAGGTTCAACTTGTAATAACATTGACCTTTAATGACAGATCATCAGCCAGCTGAAATGCAACCTATAACTTTTAATCAGAAATACAAGAAATAATGCAGGGAATTGTTAACATTTCAACTGCCAGCATGAAATACGAACGCCATCAAAGAAGAGAAAGACGCGCACAGTCTCTGCTTAATCATTTCCCTCATTCTCTGACTTCTTCTGTGCTCGCCTTCCAGAACCAAACATGAAATCCTCATTGCTTCTTCATTCACTTTCTAGAGGGTCCATCCATTACTGTCATTGTGTCATCTGCTCCAGCAGATGACATAACCACTTCCTCACTTTAAAAGACAATTAAACGGCACTTCTCTGTGTGCTCCACCTGAGGGAGGTGTGGAGGGTGGCCGCACGAGAACAGGTCCTTTCAGGAGGTGACAACATGGCCTCTCCCCAATTGGTGGAAAGTTCTCCCTAGAAAAATGTGCCTGGTATCATCCTTGTCAGCCTTTATAGACACCAGGCTAAGACCTTTTACTTATTCCTTAAGGTAATTAAGTTGCCTCCTATGCTGGCGTTCCTCTCTTAGTGGGGTGGCTAGTACTAGTCATTAATATGTTGCTGTGTGAGCATTTTGGGTACTTTGTATTGTTCACTGCTTTAGATTTTTCTGGTTTTAAATTGCTTTCATTCTTCTTTATCTTGCCAGGACACTTTGAGACTTTTAGCTTTATATAAAGTGTCTGATATATGCAATAAAGTGTCATTGTCATCACCTATCAGCGTTGTTAAAAGTTGAGAACACCTGATGCTTGGTTAACGTGAGAGTGTGAAGTTTGGTCTATGACTCGGTAATCTTGCATTATGATTATGGGATTTGTTTTTCCAGCTGAATGGAATTGTGCTTTGGAGTTTTGGAAAACTTCAGCGTGTTGCTTTTAATACCAACTTTCTCAATGAGTGTTTCTGTCTCCTTCCTCTACCCAAATGTGACATGTTTCAGTGTTTGAGGGAAGGGAGGAGTAAAAGTCACGTATGAATCAGTTTCTAATAGGCTGAACAAAATCATGGTTGCTTTTTGGCAAAAAGATTTGCAGGCTGTGTGTGAGCATCACGCTATCTTTTAAAATATTAACAAGCTATAACCTATAATATGGAAAACCATAGTGATCACTTTTTTTGCCTTCAAAGAAGACTGTAAAAGGAACCGCTGGAAGAATGCAACTACCTTTCCAACTTCCTTACAAAAATGTGACTTGGCCCATATTTCAGCCATTCTTTTTACCCCCCCCCCATCCCAAAACCAAAAACATCCAAGCCTATCCTATATGATCAAATACAGAATTAAACAGGAAATACCAATATTGTTATGGGAGGCAATGAAGTCTAGATTGGTGTTTTTCCTACACCCAAAAAGCCACAGAACTGTAGCTGTTTAGTAGATGGCGTGCAATTCAAGGGAAGTTAGGCGTGCATGATTTGAGGAAAAGCTTGAGTAAAACACGTGCTTAAGTTCTATTCATTTAATGTGTGAACTGTTTTTGTACATTCGCCTCTTCATCTGGCTGCATTTTGCTTTTAAATAATTTTTTTTTTTTTTACATTGAAGAAGCATGGCATACAACTCAGTAGTTCACACGGTATCATTTTACTGTCCTGGTTTGGATTTATTTATTTATTTTAATGGATCAACATAGCTATCTGCTTAATTTTGTAATGATTTTAATGACATGTTCCTAACAGTATGTCGTTAGTTGGAAGCAGTGTGAACAAGGGCTAGTTAGTTTTTATTATACTACCATGTGCAACAAGTTGTTTCATGTGTATTGCATGTTAGTGACTTGGAAACTTTCCATCCCCCACATTTCACATACCTAGTGCGACATGATTTTTTGTTACAGTCGATCCTGTATCACTTGAATGTATAACAATTTCCATCCACGTGGCTGAGCTGCCTTCTATGTTGATGTAAGCTGCATAAAAGCATGTGAGAAAGCTTTAGCACATGGCTAGAAGCATTTTTAAGATGTCAAGCACGTTTCCGAGCACAATTCAGAGTGTTGGTACTGACCTTTAAAGCCCTAAACGGTCTCGGTCCAGTATACCTGAAGGAGCGTCCCCACCCCCATCGTCCAACCCGGACACTGAGGTCCTCCTTCGAGGGTCTTCTGGTGGCTCCCTCACTGCGAGGAGCAAAGTTACAGGGAACCAGGCAGAGGGCCTTCTGTGGAATGCCCTCCCATCAGATGTCAATGAAATAAACAACATCCGACTTTTAGAAGACATCTGAAGGCAGCCCTGTTTAGGGAAGTTTTTAATGTTTGAAGTTTTATTCTGTTTTAACCTTCTGTTGGAAAGCTGCCCAGAGTGGCTGGGGAAACCCAGCCAGATGGGTGGGGGTAAAAATAATAATTATTATTAAATAATAATAATATTATTAAATTATTAGTAGAGTAATAGAGTAGTGAAGGCAGCCATTTTTTTAAAAGCCAAGAATGATGCTACAGGCAAGGTAGCCAAGATGGTACCCTTCCACCAACTCCTGTCATTCTTGACAATTAGCAATGCCAGCCAGGGCACATAGGAGTTGGGTGCCATGTAGCCCTGTTCCTATTGAGCTGTTTGCAGTGGGTAGTCGATGGGTTGCAGTTGCTCATGACAGCTTCACTGCTCCTTGAAGTGGCAGCAAAGCATTTTTTTCTGACTGATTGCAAACATCTGCTGCCTCAAACCCCCAAATATATGTAGGAGCACCCCACCCCCAATATAATAAATTTATTCCCACCCCTGAAGACCACAAAATCTTTACACCAAATCCAAGGGTGGAAATGGGCCAAGCGCCCATGTAGTTTGATCACTGAAATGTTATTTCAGTTATGTTGGAAGTTGCTCATTGATAAGAGCCTCTATAAGACTAGGAAAATGTCTATACCTTGCTATATCACTTAAACTTTCAAGGCAGTAATGTGGGAAGTTGCTTTAGATCATGGTTTCCCAAATGTGCGTCTCCAGCTGTTTTCTTGGACTACAGTTCCCATCATCCTTTTTTTTTTTTAATAAATTTTTATTGGTTTTACAGCATTTTTTTAAAAAGAACAAACAAACACAAAACAAAACAAACATACAAAATGCTTTCAAAGATATTTTCATAAACCTCTTTTCTTAGACTTCCCCATACCCCCCCTCTCTGCATCCCAGTGTCCATATTTGAACTAGCAACTCCCAGTTGTTACTTTCTAATCTCTGTCATCTTAGTCCTCCTTTATTATCTAACCTTGTATCCCTGTACCCTGTTACTTCTAGCAACCACAACATTTTAACATTCGTTGAGTTTGTAGTAGTCCTTAAGATAGCTCTTAAATTTTTTCCATTCTTCTTCCACCATCTCTTTACGTTGGTCACGGATTCTGCCTGTCATCTCTGCCAGTGTCATATAGTCCATCACTTTCATCTGCCATTCTTCCAGAGTAGGTAAATCTTGTGTCTTCCAATACTTTGCGATGAGTATTCTTGCTGCTGTTGTGGCATACATAAAGAAATTTCTATCTTTCTTTGTCACCAATTGGCCGACAATGCCCAAGAGAAAGGCCTCTGGTTTTTTGGAAAATGTACATTTAAGTACCTTTTTCATTTCATTATAGATCATTTCCCAGAAGGCCTTTATCTTCGGGCATGTCCACCAAAGGTGGTAAAAAGTACCTTCAGTCTCTTTACATTTCCAACATTTATTATCGGGCAAATGATAGATTTTTGCCAGCTTGACTGGGGTCATGTACCACCTGTATACCATTTTCATAATGTTTTCCTTTAAGGCATTACATGCCGTAAATTTGATACCGGTGTTCCATAACCATTCCCAGTCATCTGACATAATGTTGTGTCCAACATCCTGCGCCCACTTAATCATAGCAGATTTAACTGTTTCATCCTGTGTGTTCCATTTCAACAGCAAGTTATACATTCTAGATAAATTCTTAGTATTGGGTTCTAGCAATTCGGTCTCTAGTTTTGATTTCTCCACTTGGAAACCGATTTTCCTATCCTGTTTAAAAATTTCCATTATTTGGTGTCAGGGAACTGCCATCAGAGCATCAGGTGGTGGAGGGACTCAGGCAGGATGAAAGAGACTCAACTGCTGAAGCAGGGACCAGCAGGGGGAGGAGTGGGTCTCTGAGGGAATGCGAGCAGGAGGGAGGGCTCAGGGAGGCTTCCAGCGAGAACAGTGGGGAGGTATCGGAGTCTCCCATAGGGAGACCCATACCTCGCAGGAAACTGTCACGCCGTGAGTCCAGGAGACGCGTTTCCGTTAAGGAACTTCTTTGTTGGAAACGCTTCCGCAGACAGCCACTGTCGGACTCTACTAGTGACTAGAGCAGACATGTCTGAGGAGCTCCGTCACACACGGAGGTTTGTGGGGGCGCACAAACTCTGAGGGAGCACGTTTTCACGCACAAGCAGCTAATCAAACCCTCACAGCAGTCCGACAGTCTTTGTACGCTGCCTGTGCAAGAGAAGGCATCATGAGCGAACCAACCGGAACCGGAGGAGCAGGGGCTGGAGCTGGTCCAAGCTTGGAAGATAGATACCGAGCGTTGGAGGTTCAACTGGCCCTGCAGACGGCGAGGCTGGAGGAGAGAAGGGCTCAGGATGCAGACAAGAAGGGGAGAGCCACTCAATTCCCCAGAAAGGTACCAGGATTGGTGCAGAAATTTGGGGGGGACCCCAAGGACTACCATGCTTTTAGGACAGAGATGCAATATGCCCTTAATGTGCAGTTCGATGAGTTCCCTGATGAGGAATCGCGAGTTGCTTTTGTAATTGGGCATCTTGAGAAAGGGGCTAGAGACTGGGTGCGACCCCTAATGGCAACGCACAATGACATACTAAAGGACACAATGAAGTTCTTTCGTGCAATGGATATCATGTTTTCCAGCGATATTGAGGAAGGGGTGGTGCGCAGACAGCTAATGGCTTGTAAGCAGGGGAGTCGATCTGTCCGTGAATATTGGACTGAGTTTACCATGCTGATTCACAGACTGAGTTGGGATTTATCGGCGGCACCCGTTCAAATGCTATTTGAAGAAGGTCTTTCTTCGGGGGTGAAAGACGAGCTGGCACGGAGCCCCAGGGCGGAGTCTATGGATCAGCTGACCAAATCTGCGCTGACCATAGGAGCGCGGCAGGAGGCAAGAGCCTTGGAGAGGCGGGAAGGGAGAGGGGAACGTTGGAAGGAGTTCCGCATTCCAGACATTCCTGAGCCAGCTTTCCCGCCGGCAGAGCCGATGGAAATCGGAACAGCGCGCGCGCGCGCATTTTCAAAAACCAGCGAGGGAGCTAAGAAGGAGGGAAAGGGCCCCCGGAAATGCTATCTCTGCCAACAGCCAGGCCACTTTGCCAGAGTCTGCCCCCAGAGGAAGGAATGGCAAGGGATGGTGGGAGCTGTTGAGGGGGGAGAAGAAGGGGGAGCGGAGCAGGTAAAAGCCAACGCCTGGTTGCCACAATTGGGGCACTGCAGCCAGGCCAAAGAGCAGTGAAAGTGCCCGTGCCAGAAGCTCCTCGACCTGCTCTAGTGATTGAAGTGTCGCTAGAGCTGCAGAATGGGCACCCCCTAAAAATAAAGGCGCTATTGGACTCAGGCAGCTCCTGCAATTTTATGAGCAAGGAGTTTGTTGCTGAACACCAGATACAGACCATCCCTTTAAGCAACCCCCTGCAGGTGACCACGATTGATGGCAGGGAGTTGTTGGGAGGAGGAGTCCGCTTGCAGACTGTCCCAATGATAATGAGGGTGGCAAGGCACACAGAACTGATAGCGTTTAATGTGGCCACCCTGGGAGGCGCTCCCATTATTTTGGGAATGAGCTGGCTAGCTCTACATGATCCGCTGGTTGGCTGGCATCAAAGAGTGGTGTCCTTTGGTTCAGCACATTGCCTAGAACACTGCAAAGGGGAGAAGGGTTCAGTAGGGGCCCAAGCCACCCTAGCAGGGACTGAAGTAATGGGGAAGGTGAAGGTACCACCACAGTATGCAGATCTCAGCGACGTGTTCAGCGAGAAGGAAGCTGACCAACTACCACCTCATAGACCCTTTGATTGTCAGATCAATTTACTCCCTGGAGCACAGCTTCCCGTGGGCAAGTTGTATGCCATGTCAGACAGGGAAATGCAGGAGTTGCGAGGGTTCATTGACAAGAACCTGAAGAGAGGCTTCATCAGAGAGTCCAAAGCAGCAGGGGGGAGCCCAGTGTTCTTTGTGGACAAAAAAAATGCGGACAAGCCGAGACTTGTATGTGATTTTAGGCGGCTGAATGCAGTGACTGAACCGGTGGCGTTCCCTATGCCCAGAATTGATGATATTTTGACCATGGTGAGGAAGGGAAAGATTTTCACAAAGCTGGATCTAAGGGGGGCGTACAACCTGATACGCATAAGGAAAGGGGATGAATGGAAAACCACCATGTTTACCCCTTTGGGGGCGTTTGAATACCTCGTTATGCCATTTGGATTACAAGCAGGCTCCGCGTGTTTTCAATCTTTTATGAACCACGTGCTGGGCCCTTTGCTCTACAAGAATTGCGTTGCCTTTCTAGATGATGTGTTGGTGTATTCTGAGAATGAGGAGCAACATGTGAGAGACGTCAGAGAAGTGTTGAGCAGACTGCAAGCCAACAGGCTGTGGGTCAAACTGGAGAAGTGTCGGTTCCATACCAAGGAGGTGGAATTCCTGGGGTACCGCCTGTCAGACAAGGGATTGGCCATGGATCCCGGCAAGGTACAGGCAGTGCTGGAATGGAAAACACCCAAAACCAAGAAGGATGTGCAGAGGTTCCTAGGGTTTGGAAACTTTTATCGTAAGTTCATCCGCAACTTCGCCCATCTGACGGCGCCCATCACTGACTGTCTCAGCAGTAAGAAGAAGTTTGTATGGACGGCGGAGGCGGGGCGAGCGTTTGAGGAACTGAAAAGGGCCTTCGCCTCTGAAGAACAACTTCTGCATGTGGATTTACGAAAGAAGCTAAGGGTTGAAACAGACGCATCTGACAGAGCCATAGGGGCGGTGCTTCTTCTGCAGCCGGGGAAGGAGGAGTCGGAGTGGCGTCCGTGTGCCTTCTTCTCGCGGAAGCTGAACAAATCCGAGAGGAACTACACGGTGTACGACCGAGAACTGCTTGCTATTCATGAGGCGTTCCGGAGATGGAGGCATCTGCTAGTTGGTGCACAACATAAAGTGCAAGTGTGCACGGACCATAAAAATCTAGAGTACTGGAGAACGGCGCGAGTGCTCAACCAAAGGCAGTTGAGATGGGCCCAAGAGTTCTCCAAATTTAACTTTGAGATTTGTTATGTGCCAGGCCCAGAGAATGTTAGGGCGGACGCTCTCTCACGCAAGCCTGAATATTTGGAGGGGGAGGGAGCACCCGAAGAAACCCATATCATTCCAGAGGACCGCTGGGTGTGTGGGGCGACTTTGGTGGGGCAAAGGGAATTGGTAGAGGGTACGGTGCAGGATGCATACGCCCAGGGGAAACTCAGGGATCTCAGAGGGGAG
The DNA here is from genome assembly GCF_964188305.1 of Podarcis bocagei. Classification (NCBI taxonomy): domain Eukaryota; kingdom Metazoa; phylum Chordata; class Lepidosauria; order Squamata; family Lacertidae; genus Podarcis; species Podarcis bocagei. Next base: position 16,820,111 of record NC_138143.1, read on the forward strand.
GAAGACAAACCCGGTGGTTTTGAGGAGAGAAATGGGGCATTGTATTATAAGGGAGCGTTATATATACCTGAAGGGGAATTGAGGGAGAAAGTACTCAAGCAGCTGCACGATAGCCCCACAGCAGGGCACTTTGGGCAACACAAAACCATGTGGCTGGTTACCAGGGAATTTTGGTGGCCCAAGGTCAGGGAAGATGTGCGGGAGTATGTGAGAGGGTGTGAACAATGCCAAAGAGCCAAGGGGGAGAGGCAGGCGCCGGCTGGTTTATTAGAACCACTGCCCACACCTGAGAGACCGTGGGAAGCAGTGGCAATAGATTTCATGACTGATCTGCCAAGGTCTAGAGGGAAAACAGCCATCATGGTTGTAGTAGACCTGTTAACTAAAATGGCCCACTTCATAGCCTGCTCACATGCGGTTACAGCAGAAGAAACCGCCAAATTGTTTGTAGAGAATGTGTTTAGGTTGCATGGCGCCCCCTTGAGGGTGGTTTCAGACCGAGGGAAACAATTTACTTCCAGGTTCTGGAGGAAGCTCATGAGCTTACTGCATGTAGAGGTTAATTTCTCGACGGCCCGTCATCCTGAAACCAACGGGCAGGCGGAAAGAGCAAATGGGGTTCTCCAACAATATTTGAGGTGTTATGTTAATGACAGAGAGAATGATTGGGTGGAGAAGCTGGCGTTGGCAGAATTTGCCTACAACAATGCAGAGAACGTGTCCACGGGGATGAGCCCCTTTTTGGCTAATCACGGGTGCCATCCCAGAGCCTTCCCAGGGGGGGAGGGGGAGAACTGGAGCGTTCCAGCTGCAGAACAGTTCGTGGAAGAAATGGAAGCGATCCATCGCCAGCTCCAACTCAACTTAAACAGGGCTAAGGAGGAATATAAGAGGCAAGCAGACAAAAACAGAAGGGAAGGTGAAAGCATCAGGGTGGGGGACCAGGTGTGGCTGTCAACCCAAGGGTTGCCATTCAAAGGAGGTTGTAAGAAATTAAGACCCAAAAGGCTGGGTCCGTTTGAAGTCATACAGCAGGTCAATCCAGTGGCTTTCAGGCTCCGGTTACCGAACCACATGAAGCTGCACCCAGTTTTTCACAGGTCGTTGCTGTCACCGTATAGAGGAGACAGTGAGGGGAGGGTCACTAGGGGACCAGCAATGGAGGAGAAGGAACACAGCTACCATGTAGCGGAGATCCTCGATTCCAGGTGGAAGGGAGATCAAGTAGAGTATTTGGTAATGTGGGAAGGGGAACCGGAGTCGGAAAACACCTGGGTTAGGGCAGAGGATGTCAATGACGAGGTTTTAATAGAGACTTTTCATCAGAGGTTCCCACGTAAACCTCAGCCTGTAGCGAGGTTCCGAAGGGAATACTTTGCCACCACCGACGAGGAAGAGGAGTTGGAGGGGTTCCCAGATTCTGAAGAGGAGGAGGATTCAGCTGGCCAGGACGACGATCGATGGAGAGAATTGTTCGAGACGTCAGAAGATGAGGAAGATTCGTTTCGGGGTTTTAGCCCTTCACCTCCCAGGGGGGAGGAATTGGGAGGGGGTGAGGGGGGCCCTGGAGGGGAGGTGGATGTCAGGGAACTGCCATCAGAGCATCAGGTGGTGGAGGGACTCAGGCAGGATGAAAGAGACTCAACTGCTGAAGCAGGGACCAGCAGGGGGAGGAGTGGGTCTCTGAGGGAATGCGAGCAGGAGGGAGGGCTCAGGGAGGCTTCCAGCGAGAACAGTGGGGAGGTATCGGAGTCTCCCATAGGGAGACCCATACCTCGCAGGAAACTGTCACGCCGTGAGTCCAGGAGACGCGTTTCCGTTAAGGAACTTCTTTGTTGGAAACGCTTCCGCAGACAGCCACTGTCGGACTCTACTAGTGACTAGAGCAGACATGTCTGAGGAGCTCCGTCACACACGGAGGTTTGTGGGGGCGCACAAACTCTGAGGGAGCACGTTTTCACGCACAAGCAGCTAATCAAACCCTCACATTTGGCGATATTGAAACCAATTTTCTACTTTGTGCTTCAATTTCTCCTGACTTTGTAGTTTAACCTTGTCTCCATCCTGTTCTAAAATTTCCCAATACTTCGGCCATCCAACCTCCATATTGAGTTTCTTCACTGCTTTAGCCTCCACTGGTGACACCCATCTAGGGGTTTTATTTTCCAATAAGTCTTTGTATCTTATCCAGACATTAAATAATGCTTTTCTAACAATGTGATTTTTAAAGGTACTGTTAACCTTGTCATACCAAAGATATGCATGCCAACCAAAAGCATTATTGAAGCCTTCCAGATCCAAGATGTCTGTATTCTCGAGGAGCATCCATTCTTTCAGCCAGCAAAACGCTGCTGCCTCATAGTACAATTTTAGGTCCGGCAGGGCGAAACCCCCTCTTTCTTTAGCGTCAGTCAGTATTTTGAATTTAATTCGGGGCTTTTTGCCCTGCCAGACAAATTTCGAAATGTCTTTGTGCCACCTCTTAAAACATTCCATCTTATCAAGAATCTGCAAGGTCTGAAACAAAAATAACATTCTAGGCAATACATTCATTTTAATTACTGCAATTCGACCTAACATTGACAGTTTCAGATTTGACCATATTTCTAGATCTTTTTTAATCTCTGACCAACATTTTTCATAATTGTCCTTATACAAATTAACATTCTTAGGTGTTAAATAAACCCCTAGGTATTTGACTTTCTTAACCACTGTCAAACCTGTTTCCTCCTGAAACTTCTCCTTTTCCATATCTGTTAGGTTTTTCCCTAAGACTTTAGTTTTTTGCTTATTCAACTTAAATCCAGCCACCTGGCCAAATTGTTGAATTATTTCTAAAACCCTTTTCGTACTAGTGTTTGGCTCTTGCAAAGTCAATACTAGGTCATCTGCATACGCTCTTAACTTGTAGTGTTTAGCTCCGACCTGCACACCTTTGACCTGCTGGTCATTTCTTATCATATTCAGCAACACCTCCAGAACCGAAATGAAAAGTAATGGGGAAATTGGGCACCCCTGCCGAGTTCCTTTTTCTATCTTAAGTTCCTCAGTCACAACATTATTTACAATCAGCTTAGCTTTTTGTTCGGAATATATTGCAGCCATACCATTCTCAAAACCCTGGCCTACCCCCATCCCATGAAGATTCTTCCTCATAAAACTCCAAGAGATATTATCAAAGGCTTTCTCCGCGTCCACAAAGATCAATACTGCTTTAGTGTTTATATTCACCTCCAGCTTTTCCAAAATGTCTATTACATTCCTTACATTGTCCGCTAGGTGTCTTTTAGGGAGAAAGCCTGCTTGGTCTTTATGAATCTTCTCCATCAAAACTCTTTTAAATCTTTTTGCCAAAATGTCTGCAAAAATTTTGTAATCCACATTAAGGAGTGATATCGGGCGGTAGTTCTTGAGTTGGGTCTTTTCAGTCTCTGACTTTGGTATGAGTGAGATATATGCCTCTTTCCACGATTCAGGTGCCCTTTTTCCTTCAAGGATCTCATTACAAACTTCTCTTAATGGTTGAATCAACCATTCCTTCAACGATTTGTAGTATCTAGAAGTCAGTCCATCTGGTCCCGGAGATTTGCCCAATTGCGTATTCTGAATGGCAGCCTCTACCTCTTGTTCTGAGATTCTCTGGTTCAAGTCCATCTTACTTTGCTGAGAGATATTTTGTAATCCATATCTTCCAAGGAATTTGTCTATATCTTCTTCATTTTGCGGGCCTTGGGTGTAAAGTTTTTTGAAGTAACTTAGAAAGCAATTTCTAATTTCATTAGGTTTAGATATACTCTTTCCATCAACCTCTAGGCTTGTAACTGTATTTAGTTTCTGCCTTTTCTTCAATTGCCATGCCAAAAGTTTACCGCATTTATTTGCTGATTCAAAAGTCTTTTGTTTCATTTGCTTTATCTTCCATTCAATCTCTTGGTTCATCAATTCCATATATTGAGTTTGATATAACTTAATCTCTCTTAAAATGTCCTGAGACTTTGGTTTTGTTCTTAATTTCCTCTCTCCTTCCTTTATCATTTCCAAGATCTTCTCTTTTTTCTCATTTTGTTTTTTCCTCTTTATTGAATTTTGTTGAATCAAAAATCCTCTCATAACAGCTTTACTTGCGTCCCAGATCACTCTTTTCTCCACATCAGTCCTCAAATTTATTTCAAAATAGTCTTTTAAGGTCTTTTGGGCCTTCGTGAGAATCTCCTTATCTCGAAAGAGGGTGTCATTCATTCTCCATCTAAATTGACCGGTTATTGTGAGTTTCATCTCCATCTTCACGGCGTTATGGTCGGAGCAAGTTTTTGGGCAGATTTCCACTTTCTTAATCTTTGGAGCCAATCCACTGGTAACCCAGATTTGGTCAATTCTGGTCCAGGTCATCATTGCTTGGGAGAAGAAGGTTCCCTCTCTCTCCAGAGGGTTCCTTGTTCTCCAAATGTCTATCAAGTCCATGTTTTCTGTCATTTCGAAAAAAGTCTTGGGGAGTCTCCCTTCTTTAGTGACTGTTAGTCTTTGTGCCTTGTCCATATTAGTGGAGACCACGCCATTCATGTCTCCCATGATTATCATATTATAATCCAGATAGTCCGTCAAAGTTTCATGAAGTCCCTTAAAGAAGTCAGATTTGCCTTCATTTGGTGCATAAATTCCAACAACTAAAAGTTTTTCTCCTTGTACTTGTATCTCCACAGCCAGATATCTCCCTTGTTCATCTTTAAATATCATTTTTGGAGCCCATTTCTCCTTCACATATATTACCACTCCCCTCTTCTTAACTTTGTCTGATGAGACAAATTCTTGTCCTAACCTTTTATTTGTAAGTAATCTCCTGTGGGCTCTAGTTATGTGAGTTTCTTGTAAACATATCAAATCCAATTGTTCTCTGTTCAAAATATGAAATACTTGTCTTCTCTTCAAAGGCCCATTCAGTCCATTACAATTCCAACTAAGGAATTGCAGAGCCATCTTGTTATTTTCTTAAGGCTCCTCCAACAGCTCCAAGTTGTTGCTCTTCTTCTGACGGTGGTGGTTTTTGTCCAAACGAGAGATTCAGGATATCCAGTGCTCTCCTCTGTTCTGCAAGTACGTCCACAGTCCCCTTCTGTAGGTCCTCCTGATATCTTGCCAGAAATTTGTCTTTATCTTGAATTGTCTTTATTTTCACTTTCTTTGCCTTGTAGTCGAATGACAGTCCTTGTGGGAATTCCCACCTGAAGCGGATCTGATTTTTCTTTAACAAAAGCACCAAATCCTTGTAGAAGTTTCTTAAGTCCAAGATATATTTTGGTATGTCTTTAAAGATCTGTACTGCTGAATTTCCAATTTGGAGGGCTTTTCCAAAGTGTAGTCCTAAAATTTTATCTCTTTCCTCCTTAGATCTGAGTGTGATCAAACAATCTCTTGGTGTCTTTCTATCTTGCTTTTTGCCGAGTCTAAAGGCAGTTGTGATTTTAAAATCGTCTTCCTCCAAGTCCCAGCAATCCGCAAACTCCCGTGTCAAATATTCCACAAGGTTGTCACTTTCATTCTCCGGAATCAGTCTTAATTTTAAGTTTCTCTCTTTCCTCTGTAACTCCCACAAGGCCAAGGTTGCATCATGCTCATAGACCTTCTTGGCAAGTGGCTCTAATTTCTCCTGCGTCTCTCCAGCTGTGGCTTTGGCCTCTTCGGCAATTTGACGCGTGGTGACATTTTCCTCGACCAATTTATTTATAGATTCTGTATTCTGGTTTAATCTTGTTGATATTTCTGTTAATTTTTGTGTGTTCTCTGAAGTCTGTTTTGTCAAAGACTCCAGAGTCTGGTTTATCTTAAGCAAAGCTTCTGTCACAGCTTCCATAGAAACGGCTGCTTCTTTGTCCTGTCCTGTTGTTCCAGCTAGTCCGGCTGTTACGCCTAAGATCGAACCTCTTCTCTTTGCTTGTTGCAGCTGCAGCTGTTGCTGTTGTTGTTGCTTGGTCTTGGCTCTTGTAGTTATCTCTTCTTGTGGCCCACTCATGTCAAGGTCAATTCCCACGGGATTTATTCTCCCTTGGAAAATTCCACTGTCTTAGGCCGTGCTGGACTTCACTTTATCCTCTAGAGGGAGCAAATCAAAATGGCCATAGAAGGAAATTTCAAAATACATGAACAAAGGAGACCATCCAAGATGTAGAAAGAAAGGAGATTAACCCAGTCAAAATCAATGTTACTAAAGTCTTATAGCTTCCAATTGCCACAGTTGCCCAGTATACTGTTTATACTGTTTCTTCTTAAAATGTACAAAAGTCAGGCACTGTGGAAACTTTGTATCAAGGTGTCACTTCACAGGGAAAAGTCAGCTCAATGTACTAAGAAGGCAGACCGTTTCAGACTTTCAAGTAGATGAGATAGCAGAGGTTTTTTCCTTCAAATAAGTCATGCAGTTAATGGTCAAATTCGCCTCCCCTCTGCCCTGCTTGCTAGAGGGGAGATCAAAGGTTTAAATGTCCGGTTTAGCTGATCAAAGGATGAATTTAAACGGATGCAGGTTTAGAGCTCCGTTGCTTTCACTTTCATGCGGTCGGGGGGAGGCAGACTTCCTTTGTTTAAATCTCCCCCGTTTTTAGCCCAATTTTTAAAATTAAGAAAAGTCCCAGTTATTTTTCAGTTCTTACTCACGGGGAATCAGTCCGAATTTCTTTTCAGGAAGGAATCGGCGCTCTCCGCTTATGGCGACGCGGCTTCACTTCGCAGGCTGGGTAGCGACTCTCAGCACCGCGCTCACTCCCGATGTCGATCCGTAGCCTTTAAAAAGGCTCTTTCACGGTACCGGGGGGCGCAAAGGTGCCCACCGAGTCTCCTTGTTCTCAGGCTTCAGCGCCTGGGATTTTAGGGGTCCCCCGCTTGCCGTAGCGGGTAAGACCCGAACTTGCGAAGCAGTCCTTCTCCGGAGCTCGGAGGTAGGACCGCCATTAAGCGCTGGCACCGACCGGAAGTCCCTCACAGTTCCCATCATCCTTGACCACTTGGTCCTGCTAGCTAGGGATGATGGGAACTGTAGTCCAAAAACAGCTGGCAACCCAAGTTTGGGGAAACTCTGCTTTAGATGGTGATAAATAGGGGAGTGATTGAGTTCAAATGAACCAGGGCAGGCATTTTCTTTTTAGTGGAGGTCCTCTGAAATAAGCTAGCGTGCTCCACCATGCTTGTGTGGTGTAGTGGTTAAGAGCGGTTGTCTCGTAATCTGGGGAACCGGGTTCGTGTCTCCGCTCCTCCACATGCAGCTGCTGGGTGACCTTGGGCCAGTCACACTTCTGTGAAGTCTCTCAGCCCCACTCACCTCACAGAGTGTTTGTTGTGGGGGAGGAAGGGAAAGGAGAATGTTAGCCGCTTTGAGACTCCTTAAAAGGGAGTGAAAGGCGGGATATCAAATCCAAACTCTTCTTCTTCTTCTTCTTGTAGCTTTGCTTTGCTTTGCTTGGCTATTTATTTATTACCAAGGGATGCAGGTGGCGCTGTGGTCTAAACCACTTAGCCTCTTGGGCTTGCTCATCAGAAGGTTGGCGGTACTAATCCCCATGATGGGGTGAGCTTCCATTGCTCTGCCCCAGCTCCTGCCTATCCAGCAGTTCAAAAGCATGCCAGTGCAAGTAGATAAATAGGTACCTCTGCAGCGGAAAGGTAAACGGGGTTTCCGTGCGCTCTGGTTTCCATCACGGTGTTCCATTGCGCCAAAAGCAGTTTAGTCCTGCTGGCCACACAACCCTGAAAGCTGTCTGTGGACGAATGCCGGCTTTCTCGGCCTGAAAGTGAGATGAGCGCCGCAACCTCATAGTCACCTTTGACTGGATTTAACCATCCAGGGGTCCTTTAGCTTTATTTATTTATTAACGCTCTGAGTTAATTGAAGAAGTTTGTTTCGATTTGGAGAACAAGCTGACAAGCTGCTTGGATACTGAAGGTTGGTAGCCCAACCCACATATCACTGAAGTCCATAGCAAAATACCCATTGAGTTTAATGGATTGCATGCAAGAGGCCAGATAAAGGGTTGGGAAAGTGGTGGCCTCCAGATATTGTTGGACACAAACTCTCACAGTCCCATGCAGCATGGCCAATAGTCATGGATGATGGGAATTATGGTCCAGGAATATCTTGAAGGCTACAAAGTGCCCTCCCAGGGTGAGATACATTGTTATAGGAGGTCTAGATTCTTCCAGTAAAGATGACTTACTTAAAAGCAACTACAGTATCTGCATCTGCACTATACTTTGATAGAGCGCCTGACATAATACTGCTTTTAATTCACCAGGCACTGTGGTGATTTATTGGTATGAAGATAAAAGTATTTATATTGGATGTGTCTGTTCTCAGCTTTCTCTCTCTTATCTTGAATAAAATCTAATTTTAACAACATTTCATAAATGGGCAAACACAGTGACTAATGCTTACCCACTCCTACAGCTCTTTAATTAGCTCTCGCATATACTTGTCTCAACAACTTATGTAGGTGGAAAATATAAGCAGTTCAATATAAATGTATTGTGTCTTGGTAGAGCACTGCATATACAATCTCCCATGCAGCAGAAGAAAAATGCTCATTTTGATGCATGCTGATTTATGATGCTATATATATATATATATATATATATATATCCACATAATGTATTTTAATGTACCCAACAGACACCATGAGCCGAAGTTTTTAGCTGCAGCAAGCTAGCGCCATGTGCTAACGGTCAAGAGTTAAAAATGCTCTCCACATACCTTCTAGTTCCTGTGAGTACACAATCGATGGTTAGCAACAGTATGCATTTCTGCATGAACAAATAACTATCTAAGGAGATGAGGTATGAGGCAAGATGCATTAGCAGAATGTATAATTTAAGTAAAATAAATGTGTCAGTGGGGCACAGATGCATACGTACGTTTCCTCCTAGCATCAATAATTATCTGGAGCTCCTTCCTTCCTCCGGTGTTGGAGTTGCGAAGCAACTGGAATAGAAATTCCATTTTTCCTGAACCCAGAAATCTAGTTAGAATGCTGAGAACCCAGGCTTTTGGGTGAGCTTTCACAGACAGGATCACGATCCCTATGAAAGTTAGGGACTTTAAGTCCCTTGGAAATGAATGGGCCTTCAAAGAGCTTGACCGGGTGCTGCCTTTTAGAGGAATTTCCAGGAATATTTAGAAACTGAATGGGAGCATGTAATCAACACCAAGTTCTTCAAAGAACAAAAAAAGGACAAATGGTTGCAAATTGTATGCAGGCTCTTGGTCGCCCTAGTTTTGAAGGCTATTATATTACATTTGGGAATAGTATATTACAGTGGTACCTCGGGTTAAGTACTTAATTCGTTCTGGAGGTCCGTTCTTAATCTGAAACTGTTCTTAACCTGAAGCACCACTTTAGCTAATGGGGTCTCCTGCTGCCGCCACACCGCCAGAGCACGATTTCTGTTCTCATCCTGAAGGAAAGTTCTCAACCTGAGGTACTATTTCTGGGTTAGTGGAGTCTTTAACCTGAAGCATATATAACCTGAAGCGTATGTAACCTGAGGTACCACTGTATCTCTGATATCTCAAGGGGGCATACAAGTTTCTCCTCTCCTCATTCTACCCTCACTAATAAACCTATGAGGTAGGTAACATTGAGAGATAAATCAACCCAAGGTTATGCAGAGAGCTCCATGGCCGAGCGGACATGGGAATTTGGTCCCCACAACCCATAGGAGCTGACTCCTAGGGGCTGAGTTGTCTTTGCCTCCCCCCCCCCCAATAAAATATTTGAGTGGGCCGGGCCTCTCCAAAGTTGATGGGCATTGCCATTCAAATGGTGTGTGCACACCCTGTCATGTGATCAATTATGCAGGGTGCCCCCCGCAATATTGTATTCAAGTTGGCACCCCTGCCGCAACCCTAATTTGTTACAATGCATCACACTGGTGCGTAGTTAAAGCTAATACTAGAAGGTGGACAATAATATGAATAAAAAAACATGCATGGAACTGAAATACTATTTTTATTTTGCAAGTCCACGTGAGCTAATTTAGAGGTCTACAGGAGCTTGATCCAGCAATAGGTTAGACTCTGACTGTTAAGCAAGCCGAAGAACAACCTGGGGAACCAATCAAATCTCCATTCAGCAACATGAAGCTTACAGGGTGACCAGTCCTTATCTGCCTAATCAACCTCACAGGGTTGTTTGTGAGAACAGAATGGGGGAAAGAGAGAAATCATGCGTGCTGTTTCGAGCTCCGTGGAGGAAAGGAGGGTTATAAATGTAGGTAAATAATGAAAATAAATAAAACCACACAGGACAGCGAAGCTACGTGTCAGGGAGAGACAGGAAGCAGCAGGAGCTGGCATCTGAATTCATAGAATCATAGAATTGTAGAGTTGCAAGGGACCCCAAGGGTTGTCCAGTTCAACCCCTTGCAATGCAGGAATCTCAGCTCAAGCATTCGTGACAGGTGGCCATCACTTGCAGTAGCATACAAGGGGTAGTGTCAAAGACAAACCTGTGACACAGAACTGGTTAGTTTCTTGAGAATGGCATAAAAATGGAATGTTAGTATCAACAAACAGCACGGGGGTTTCTGCCTTTTATGCATTTTTTTAAACCAAAATAAAACATATAAAATATATTTTAATGGGTGTTACAGCAGAATGTGCACATTTGCTGGACCGGGGAAACTCAGAATCTAGGAAAAATGCCAAAAAAAGAGTCTAGGTTGGGAATATGAAGGATTTCTCTGTAATATATTTGACTGGAGTGCCTGTTCTCAGAGGTACCTCCTGCGACCAGTTCGCAGGTTACTCACAGCTGCTGGAGAAGTTGGCACTGCGCTCGTATGGTGGCAAAGTGCCATTGCCCCAGGACCAGGCACTGTCTTTTATAGGCTTATGGCGTGACGGGTAATATCAGCCTCTTCTTCAAAGGACCACTGCACATTGCACAATTAATAGAGCTGAATCTATACTCGCCCTTGGCCAATGTGGAATCAGGAGAGATGAATACAGGATAATGAGTCTATATAACCACTAGGGGGCTTCATGGGCACAACATTTTGGTAAGACCTGGGTACAGCTTGCGAGTTTTTTTCTTCTTCCAAAAGGGAAATGAACCATGAGTATTTTTAATGTGTGTGTGAAAAACAAGGTGCAGTGCCAAAGTGAGTAACCAACTTTTTTCATTCTTCTCCTTTTCTGGAATGCACATCAGATACTAATTCCAAATATCTATTCTATTTTAAAACAAACAAACAAACAAAAACACCCTTCCTATTATAATAAAGAGCTTTCTGCTTCCTAATTTCACAACATCTTTCTGTACTGTCTGGTGCAAGAATTCATTTAACACGATTGCTGAGCTGTTGAACCACATCTATCTGGACTTTGCAAGAAAGAGGTCTTGTTAAAGTTAAAGCCTAATAGAATGGCACACATTAAACAGCCTTGTTTTGTGTATGTACTGTTACTGGCTTCCCTACGGGCTGCCAGAGTGGGTGAGCAACACAACTCGTTTGCACAAGCACAAGAATCAAGTGGCAAAAATATTTCCTGGGCTTATAGAAGGTATGATTGGCTTGCATAGTTCAGGAACAGGCAAAAGGTAGATTGTGGTCCACTGGTAGCTCTCCAGGCAACTTGCAGTAGATTGGCAAGAATTTTTGACTTCCGTTTGACAATAGCTGAAATCAGTGCTTTTCCTCTAGAAAAGAAGGTGCCAGTATTCACCATGAAGTTGTTACAGTAAGTGCAAATGCTTTTTTTCCAGGAAGGAAAGTTGCCGGAACTGCGTACTGTACTTTGTTGGGTGAAGTGAAAACACCTTGGGATGGGAGAAACCAGGAGTAGATTTTTTGTGAGACAAGGTTGTGACTGAGAGCTCATTTCTGATACTGCATACAAATGCTGGGTTGAGCATATGCTCTGAGGTAGTCCTTGCACTTTGTTAAGGCTGCGATCGTACCCTCAGTTTCCTGGGAGGAAGCCCCATTGAATTCAGCGGCTCTTACTTTGGGGTAAACTTATCTATGGTCAAGTGTGCTTCTTTTCCACTGAGCCACTGTTCTAACATTTGCCTGCAACTGGCAGGTCCTGGCGATCTAGGAAAAATTTAAACAAAAAAACACTGTCTATTCCACACACCTCAAGTCTGCCCATCTCTGGCGTAGTTCAGCCTCTCCCACTTTTTTCCTGCATGTGGAAAACTAGCATTTCAAGGATTCATCCTAGCCTTCTCCCAAACATTCTGTTTCCTTTCCCCCACCCCTGAGTGCAGTGAGATTTTCACACCCCTTTTAGGATGGGAGTGGACTTTTGCAGACTGAAATATTATAGCCCAAGAAAAGCTTTGTCACTTGAGTCTGGTGTGTGTGTGTGTGTGTGTGTGTGTGTACACTGGCCGTACAGCGGTGTATCTATGAATGGGAATATTTAGGTTGAATGTATCTCTGATATGGCAGACACAGGAGGTCTACATGGTACCTGAATAGTGTCCATTTGCCCTGTGAGCAAGCCCAATACTGGTCAGCTGCATTGTCAACACAGTGGGAAGACGCAGGAGAAGTGTAAGGGCATGGATGTGCCAGTCATGTCTAAACAGGAACACTCTTGTCGTGCTCTCATTCCTCCCACATGCACAACAATTAAAGATCTGCAGCTGTGGCCTAAAGGTGAATTCACATATTCAGGTTGCTGACATCAAAGCAGCGCCGTAACTACTTATTTGAGCCAGTGTGGTTTAGCAGATAGAGCACTGGACCTGATCCAAGAATCATAAAATCACAGATCTGTAGAGTTGCGAGGGGCCCTAAGGCTCATCTAGTCCAACCCCCGGCAGTGCAGCAATCTTAGCTAAAGCATCCATGACAGATGACCACCCAACCTTTGCTGAAAAACCTCCCAGGAAGGAGAGTTCACAACCTCCGGAGGGAGACTGTTCCACATCTCTCACTGTCAGGCATGAAGCTCACTGGGTGGCCTTTTGCCATGCATTCTCTTTCTGCCTAACCTACTTCACAGGGCTGTTGTGAGGACAGAATAGGAGAACCCTGTGTATATGCTTGTGGGTTCAAGCCTCACATTTGCAAAAAGATTCCTGAATTGCAGGGGGTCGGACTAGATTGACCCACATGGTCCCCTCCAACCCTACAATTCTATGCCATGCAGAATTCCTTGGAGGCACAGTGGGCGTGGTAAAGATATATCAGATTTATACAGTTACATATGCTTCAGGTTAAATACGCTTCAGGTTACAGACTCCACTAACCCAGAAATAGTGCTTCAGGTTAAAAACTTTGCTTCAGGATGAGAACAGAAATTGTGTGGTGGCAGCAGGAGGCCCCATTAGGTAAAGTGGTACCTCAGGTTAAGAACAGTTTCAGGTTAAGAACGGACCTCCAGAACGAATTAAGTTCTTAACCCGAGGTACCACTGTAAATTTTTTATCTATGTTCAGGACAGTTCTATGGGACGGTGACTCCTACAGTTTTCTGATAGTGCAAGCTGCCTTTCTGGTTTTCCTTTATTCGGCACCCATCAAATATTCATATATAACGACTTCCAAAGCGAAAGACTTCTTGAAACGTTTCTGAATTAGTGCTTCCCTTCTTTCCATACCCCAGTACAACTGAACTCCGTGCGCCGATCGAAAGAGTGGATCTTCCTGGAAATAAGATGAAGTGACCTGCTTTCTGGCAGCACAATGAGTAGGCAATACATGTGAAAGCAAGTGTGATGTAGAAGTTAATATATTGGACTAGAGCGGGGGGGGGCTAGGGTTCAAATCCTCATTGCACTCACTGGGTGACCTTGAGCCACTCAGTCTCTCAGCCCTAGCCTACCTCGGAGGGTTATTGTGAATTTAAAAACAACAACAACAACATAGAGGGAAGAAGAACAGTGTATGTTGCCTTCAAATTAAAACAATAAATAAATTGGCGACTTCCAGGGTGGCGCCATCGTCAATGGCGGACTCCCTCTGAACTGGAGGGACTAGCTCTGCACGAAACGGGTCTTTTCCGCTACGGTGAAGTGGGGACCCTGCTAAAAATCACAGGCGGATGAAGCCTGTGACCATGGGACTCGGCGGGCACCCTTAGCGCCCCCCCAACCTGCAAAGGAACCCACAAACAGGCTCCAAAGTGAAGAGGGGGAAGTGGCGCGGTGCTGTGAGTCAACTGCTATTTCCGTGGAGCGAAGCCGCACAGCTGTTGCCGGAGATCGCTGCCTTTTTCCTGGGACAATTTGGCTTCTAAAGTAAGCACCCGTGAGTACCTAAACTTTGAACAATCGGACTTTAAATAAGGACTTGCGAGAAGAAAGGAATTGGACTTAAAAAATTATTTTAATTTGGTACTGAAACGGGAAGGTCTAAACAGGAAGTCAGCCTTCCATTTCTTTGTAGACAGAATAAAGCAAAGACAACGTAAACTAGAGCTCAGAAAATCGCTTCTAAAGGATTGGCTTTCATCATTTAAAACTGTTGAACCCCCCTTCGGTAGCAGGAGAAGAAGGGAGATCTTTTTTTGGACTGTTTAAACCTGCAGAAGTGAGTTTAAAGTAAAGTAACTTTCCACCGTCCTGATCCTGGAGCGGAGACAAACATTTTTGACAGATAGATAAAGGAAGAGAAACATAGTGATTCCATTGCTTCCTTTCGCACTTTAAAGGAACAAATATTGACAAAATATCTCAAAAAGGAGTTGCAAGAATAAATAGAAGTTCTCCCCCTAGAGGGAGACTGTGAAACTGTAACCAACTCCAGGGAGCTTGCAGCTGTCTCAGATTACAATCGTGGGAAAGGACTTGTGACCTTGTGGGACAATGTATCCAGAGGCTCTGCTGTGTGCTCTCTGTAAAACAAGTGCCCTACTGGAACAGTTAAGTGAGAAGATGGATTTGATGACTAATGCGGCCAGAATTTTTGAACAGGCAGTGGGGAACTATGTGGAGCCCACCCAGGAATTAGATCAGGAGTATGTCCTGACAGAGCAGATGAGAGAAGAGGATGTTGCTGAATCTTGGGCGCCAGAGATGGAGGGAGCTGTGGCCTTGTAGGAACAAGAGCTTTTGGATTTGACAAATGAACTTGGAAAAAGCCAGATTTGGAAAGATAAAGTTTGGATTGGTTTGGAAATGGGGGGTTCGATAGACCCCCCCCCATGCAAGGATGTTTGGACTTTCCGAGTCTGGCAATGGGCTGTGAGATGTTTGGAGCTGTGGGGGCTCTCAATTTTGGAGGGATTCTGAAACATCTTCCTAAATACCACATGGAGTTGAGTCTGGACTATGGAAAAGGGGCTGATTTGTTGAAAAGGGTCAAAAACATCATCAAGCTGGAGTTCCCACGAGTGAAAGGAGAATATGAAGAAGAGCTGTGGAAGGGACCTGGAAGAGATTTAACGGCCTCGGATATAAGGTTGCCAGGTTAATGCGCTAGATCGATGGGATAAAAAGGACTGACAAAACCCAGGACCAGGAGGAAGGGACGCTGGATGAAGATTGGATTGTTTCCCCCCCCCCCTCTTTTTATTATCAGGATTGTTTTATAAAATTGATGAATGTTAGAAAAATGTTGGAATGAAAGTATTTGGCTCTAGCAAAAATGTTTAAAGAATTAGGCAAGAATATTATGGTTGTGAGAAGTCAGTAAAAATAAGATCTAAGTTTTAAGGTTTTAAGGTTTTCTATAAGATAAGATGAAAATAGATTAAGGTAACGTAATGACAGAATACTATGAAATATGGAAAGGATTTGCTGCATAATTAATAACCAGGATACAAAAAAAGGGAGAAGGAGGAGGTCTAAGAAAGAAGGTGATGAGACTTGGGGATTCGAGAATGATGGACTTATTTTTGTTTGTGTGCGGTGTATTTTTGTTTTTTGAATGTGGGTTGTTGTTGTTGTTGTTTTCTATTTTCTTT
This sequence comes from Podarcis bocagei, assembly GCF_964188305.1. Taxonomy (NCBI): domain Eukaryota; kingdom Metazoa; phylum Chordata; class Lepidosauria; order Squamata; family Lacertidae; genus Podarcis; species Podarcis bocagei. Next base: position 16,836,011 of record NC_138143.1, read on the forward strand.
TTCTGCTTTGTTTTTTCTTTGTAATTTTAAAAATTTTCAATAAATATCATATTAAAAAATAAAAATAAAACAATAAATAAATTAAGCCTGGAATTAGTGTCTGAATGGTGCAGGAAGGATTTTTTGGGGGGAAGTGGGAGCATTTTGGCAACGTCATCTGCCATCACTGGCTGAAGAGAGAAGTTGTGCTAAGATGCTGCTGCTGCTGTAAGTAGTTTGGCAAGCAGACGTAAAACAGCACCCGCAAATCCAGCAAAGCCTTTTGCACCTTATGTTTAGTACAGCTGCTCAGAGTGCAGAAGGAGCTGCGTTTATGGTGTCACCAGCTTTACGGGGACGACAGCTTTATGACTAATTGCTGCAGGGGCATGTTTTCAAAGGCCCAAATGACTCTTTAGCTTGATTCTGCAAAGTGCTCTGCTGGTTTAATGCTTCACTGGGTTCAGGATATCTGAGGCGTCTAAATTCCATTAGAAGTCAGCACCAAACAGGCACTGAAGTGTCATGTTTGCTTTTGAAAATCTGTCCCTTAATCTTCTTCTGGAGTAAAAAGCAAAAAGAGCAATCCTTTTTTTTACTAAGCAGAGAAATGAGATGTGTTCAGTCCTGTATTTCTTAGATTTAAGTCAGTACTAAACTAACCTATGAAAATCTAGTCTATGAAAATCATAGATAGAACATGATCTTGATAAATTGCTGGGAGACTGCTTTCTTTCTTAAATTTCAGTTTTGAAGGCAATGTTAGGAAACATGAACATAAGAGTGTGGTAATTTTAACATTCTGCCCCTAAAACACCCTAAAACAGAGATCGCAGCCATACAAAGTTTAGCACATGTTTAAATATTTTTTGTATTAAAGTACAACTCTTTCCTCTAAGTAGCTCAGAGCATGTTCCCCTCAAGCCAACCTTCTGAGGTAGGCTCAGAGACTGCAACTTGCCTGAAGCTGCAAGCTTTACCACATTCACTCTGTTGTAGTGCAAACGTCTCTCTTTTTTTTCATAGCCTGTTCTGCCTTTCTGTGTGGCTTGGTCATGCTGCGAGCATATCAAAGAGAGAGAAGGCAGACAGTAGCTTTTGGGGTTGAAACAGATGAACAGGACAATGATATATTTTCCAGCAACAGCCTCCTTCTCCAAGCCTGCCCACAAGTGCACCATCCCTAGGATAACAAAGCTATTGGGGTGAAGGAGTGAGGCAGAAGCTGGATTGGCGAGAGGGGTGAGATGTGCTGTGGCTGCTTCGAATTGGGGCAGGCAGGGAAGAAAGTGAGGGAGTGAGGAGCTTGGGTGAGGAGCAAAGTGAGAGGCAAGTTGTGAGGGTTTTGATGCGTTTGAAGCCTCCCAGATCAGAGCAGGACAGGAGCAGGGCTAGGATAATGTGACTAACACAATAGGCAATCTCCAGCTGGCAAATGAGCCAAGCAAAGAATTTTGATGGAGGAGAATCTTAATTGATGGAAGCATACTCCTCGGATGGAGACTAAACACCACAGTTACTTTACTTTTTAAAAAAGTCATTTTGACTCATGTGAATTCCTACTGTAGGAAATAGTGAAGGTGGCCTTTCCTTCTAGTAATGAGTACTTGGCTTTTTAAAACACACACAAAATAAATGGCAAGTTCTCCATAAGGAGTGGGTGGTATTTTAGTTTCTAAGTGCAAGAACCAGCCAAGTCAATAGCTGCTTAACAGAGCAACCCTATATGTAAGTTTAGTCAGAAGTAACTCAGTGAATTTGAGATTTGCTCTCTGGTCCCTGTCTATAGATAGGGCTTCAGCCTCAAAGTGCTCCATTCTGTCAGGTCAGTTAACTTCAACAGGCTTTCGCTGAGTAAAACTTCGTTATCAGTAAACGGGAGTGCACTCAAAACCGAGGGATTTCTGCATAGAACTTGGCCAATAAAAGTGTTGGGTATCCTTTTTTTAATGGAGAAAGTGAATCATGACAGATTAACTCAAACGGGCAGTGGCGTAGCGTGGGTTGTCAGCACCCGGGGCAAGGCAAGTAATTTGCGCCCCCTAACCCGTGGATTTGCGCCCCCTAACCCTAACCCCCAGATGTTGCGCCCGGTGCGGCCGGCCCCCCCTGCACCCCCCACGCTACGCCACTGCAAACGGGAGACCTGAAAAAGAAAGAAAGATGCCCCAGATGGTTTAGATGCCCCAGAAGTTTGCCAAGCCGTGCCAACACTTCGTGCCCAATAACGTCCGGCGGGGCGAGGAAGAGGACGGGGCGCACGCTGAAGAAAGGAGCATGTAACTTTTTAGAAAGTAACTCAATAATAAAAAAAATGAAATAATGATAAGGAATAGCAAGAATGCGCAACTTCGGGAGGCCCTGGTCTGTGGCGCCTTTGTACGTGTTGGGACTGAGGCGGCGAACGAGCGAGCGAGCGAGCGCCTTTTCGCCGTGTCTCCGACGCGGGCGGGCTGCTCTCCGGGTCTCCAGAGCCGCCGCCGCCTCACAGCGGCGACTCTTCGCCTCGTTAGCCCAGCAAAGCGACCAGCCCCGCGCAAAAACTTACAACCCCCACGGGCTCGGCGCTGCCCAGAGTGACCCGCGCAACTTAGGCAGGGCGGTATGCAGTTAGAAACAAATCCCCGAGGGCTGCGCTTGGGCGGTCAAAGCACAGCAGCCCGTGAGGTAAAGGAAGAAGCTGCGAAGTGGGGCCACAAGTGAGCTGGGCAAGGCGGGCGTTGCGCGCGACGGGAGAGGGAGGAAAAAAACCTCTCCTCAGGAGCGGCCCAAGTTTGCTCTCCTCTTTGGGGAGCAGCTCCCGCTTCTCCCGGCGGCGGCGGCGGCGGGCTCCTCCATTTCCCCCTCCTCCTTCCCTCTCGCTCCGTCTTTCTCTCCAGCGGCGCCTGGACGCCTTGAGCTGATAAGGAAGACGAGAAGCGGAGGCAGGAGCAGCGGCTGTGGCGGCGGCGGGAGAGCGTGTGCCTGCTGCGCCGCTCGCTCGTGAGGAGGAACCGGCCCGGAAGGGGCGTCAAGAGCGCGCAAAGAGAGAGAAAGCGCCTCAGACAGACACACACACGGCGAGGAGGGCGAGGGGAGTCCCGGGCGGGCTCGCTCCTCAGAATAAAAGTTTTCCCGGGTCTCGCTTTGGGCGGCTTGCTTTCCCCTCACTTTTCCTTGACAGCTGGGCGCAGGCGGCCTCTCCTTGGGTCTCCTGGCTTTGCCCAAGGAAAGGGGGGGGGAGAGAAAAGTGTCCCGTTTCCCCTCCCCACCTCCTCTCTGCCTTCCCCAGGACCAATAACAAGCTGCTCTGAGGTACAGTAGCGGCGGGAGGGGACGGCGGAGGAGGAGGAGGAGGGAAGAGGAGGGAAGCGCCTCCGCCGCCGTGTTTTCAGATTGGGGACAGCCTCCCCCCTCCTTCTCCCCAACCTGTGGCAGCCCCAGACTCCCATTCCTCGCCTCTTGACCCCTCAGCAAACCTTTTATCCCCCCCCTTTCTCTCTCTCTCCCCCACCGAAGATTTCTTTTTTTGGGGGGGGGCTGAGAGACTTTTCCTCACGCGCGCGTGTCTGAAAATCACCTGGAGGGCTGCGGAGATTTCTTGTTGGTGTTGCTGAGAGAAGGGGGGGAAAGGGGGGGAGGAATTTGTGTGAGGAAGGTGAGGGGGGAGAAGGAAGGAAGGAAGGAAAGCCCGGTGCCGCCGCCGCCGCGAGGACTTCCAGAGCCGGGGGGTGCCCCTGACAAGCAGCATGCCGAAATGGTAAGAAGTTTTTCCAACATTTCCTTAAAAAAAAAGTTGTGTGTGGGTTTTTTTTTGTTTTTTTTTTTGGGTGGCGGGTGCGTGTGTGTGTGCGCGCGCGCCTTTTGAAGCGTGCCGTAATGCAAACAGCCCCGCCTGTGAGGAAGCGTGTTTCCTCAAAAACCTTCGAAACAAACAAGCGGGGACCGGGGGAGGGGGGGGAGGGCGAAGGCGGCGAAGCGCAGAGCAGGGTCCGGATTGGAAAGTTGGCCTGAAGTTGGGTCGTTTCTCTCTTCCCCCCTCCCCACCATCTTCCCTTCAGGGAGGGAGGGAGAGAGAGAATGGGATGGGAGCTCTTTCCCTTCTGCTCCTGGCATCCAAGGTGAGGGAAAAGAGCGGGAGGGGCTAAGGAATGAGATCCCCCCCCCTCTCCTCTCCTCGCTCGAGGTGTGTGTTGGGTACGCGGCGCTGGCGAAGAGCAGCCTGCAAGGGAGGGCTGTGTGCGCCAGTGGAGAGATCGGGGGTCGCCGATCGGCGGGAGGGGTGTGTGTGCCAAGGGAGGTGGGCTGCGAGCTCTGTGCGAGTGGGAGTGTGTGTGTGTGTGTGTGTGTGTGTGTGTATTCGACGATCTCCAGCGCCTCGGGCTCCCAGGCCAGAAGTGCAAAGCCGCCGGTCCCGCGCGCGACTTTTCGGTCATGTGCTTGGCAGTTTTCACCTCTGCAGGCGGCGCGGTTCGTTAGCAGAACTTGTCCCGGGCAGGAAGGCTCGTGCTGCGGGCGGGCGAGGAGAAGAAGGCAGAGCGCAGGCAGGCAGGCGCTTCGTGGAGGGCCATTATTATTAGCCTTCAAGGAAAGGGGTCTGCGGAGAGATTGCCAGCCGCTGCACATCGGAAGCGAGCCCCATAGAAAGCAGGAAACGAAAGTGATTCAAGAAGGCAGAGGTAGAGAAAGGAAGACGTCAGGTGCTCTTAGGAATTCGCAAAACGCTTATTATTATTATTATCATTAAAATGTTCACCTTCCCCCCCTTGAAGGTGTTACGCAAATTAAAATAAGCCCAGGAGACCTACCTTTCTGAAGCCTTTTTTCCCCTGGGCTGTTTTTGATGTGGACATTTTATTAAAGAACTGGCAGGTTTTGAAGAGGTAGAGAGGGACACTATCTGTTTGCATTCATTTGTGCTAGCACTTTCAAAAGACCCAACCGGCTCAGCGAACGAAGAAATTCGGTGGTCTTTTAGTCTAGGGATGAGTGGGGATGGATTCTTCCCGGACTGGCTGCCTTGCATTTTAAGTGTACTTTAACCCCTGCGCGTTGCTGTCATAAGCCCCACTTGGGGAATGGGATGCTCTTGCGTTCTGCGTCTCTAATTAGAATGCGTTTAGGGAAAATACTATTTCCTCGCCGCCACCCCTTCCCCGTAGAGTGGCATGTCTTGTTCCAGCGATCAAAGCCCCTCTTGGAGTGTAGGAGATGTGACTGTCAAATGAAGGCAACCCTAAAGAGGGGAGGTGGGTGGGTAAAAGTGGCGCATCATGCGCTCAGGACTGTGGTAACCGCAGCACTGACAGAAATTAAAGTGGTTTTGAAAGCAGACTGCAGTTTATGGTGCTTCTCATTTACCCTAGAGTCAAGCTGTTGTAAAATTGATGCACAAAGGACATCACGTAATAATCTAAGTAGATCCAGCATTAAAGTGTATTTTGCATGGGGGGGGGGGGAGATTGTGCCACTCAGTAGAAATGACTTGAAGTTCAAAAGTCCCAGCGAAACATTACAGACCTCTTCTCAAATCCTTCACACGTTTCCTGACATGGCAAATGAAATCTTATAATACAAAAGTGAGCATTTATTTTATTTTTATCACCCTTTTGTAATTTTTTAAATATACCATGTGTATCATTGCTTATCTTCCATGGGCAGTAATTACTTTTTTTTAAACAGTAATTAATGAGACTTTTTTTTACCATTTAGAAATGGGGATGGGGAGCGCTTGCATTTTAATAAGTTCATTCATCCAGTAATATTTAATAAGTTTGCCTGATCAGCAGATCTTCTGAAGAATATCAAGTCATTGCAAGAAAGCATAGAACATCTCTTGTCCTTAAAAAATTCAGGAAGCTTCAGCCTGAAATGTAAATAAGGGGATATGCACACTTACAGTGTCAGAAGTCCTAACTTCTGACTTGTGTGTGTTTGCATAAAAGCTTTTCCAGTTTTATGAAGTTTTTTTTTTTAATTCTAGGGGTAATAACATACTTTTCAGGTTGTACATTAAGGAGATTTCATTCCACTTGGCCTAGAGGCTGCCTACATACGGTGACTGGGTGTTAAGTATTATTAATTCCCAATGAGCTAAATATAATCCATGCTCTTGCACTGGTCCATATACCCAACACTAGTTTTGATGTAGCAAAGATCTATCTAGAAATGTTTTGGAAAATAGTTAACTTTAAAAATATTTATATTGCAAGAAATGTAGCAGGCACACATGTTTATTTCCACTGCTCCGAATGTTTTCCATTCTTACAAGTGTACAGAGATCAGGATCTCTCTCTGTGTGTGTCTCTTTGACACACTGGGTTATGCATTTACATGAAACAAAGCAGTAAAAAGAATGGAGCTGAGGAGCAGACTTGACTCCTGCAATGTTATGGTGTGTAAATGTGATCTGTTTGAATTTCCAAGCAAGCTTCTTCCCACCCCCCCTTTCCCCCCTTTCCCTTTTTTCGTTCAGTGCTTTTACATAACATTTTGTCCTAATCTTGCTTTGCTGTCAAGGATGTTTCATGGGTTGCGCAATTGCTGCAGTCCAAGAATGCCAATTTGCATTCCAGGAGTGTCATTTGATTACTTTTATCTGCAAAGCTCCAAGAGTGGCCTGGACCTCTTGTTTCATCTCGCCATGTCACTGAGTCAACGCTGTGTCGTCTTTCCCCACCACCACTGCCCAGAAAACTGCCTGATTTTGAGAAGGGAGGTGGGGGGGGGGAGAGAAAAGCACTTTTCATGTTTCAGCTGTGGTCCCCCAGCTAAACTTGTCAGCGGCAGGATATGATTCACTTGGGGCCCAGAAGAGTGGTGCAGAGACAGGGGTTAGCGTCAGGCGTTTCAATAAGCTCAGGGACAGGTAGTGTGTGGCATCCCAAGAGGTTTCAAGTTAATGAAGAACAGGACTGCATAGTTCTCTACACTCTGACCTGGTGCTGTCCCCACAGTTTTCTCATTTGATCTTTCATAGCAAATTGATCTTTTTGTGTGTGTGTGTGAATTTCTTTCCTTCTTTTTACTTGGCTTCCACGTTAGTCCTTGCAAGCCAGGAATTAGCTGAGCAACTTAAGCTGGCAAATACAGCTGTTCAGGAACTACGAAACTGGACACTCAACCCTCTTCCAAAGGCATGGTATTCTCCTGTTGTTTCAATTTATTGAATTAAATTAAATTATTAAATCATTCATCAACGTGGTGCAGTTATGAAGTTTGTTTGTGTCTTGGCATTTTATTTTATTTTTTAAATTATTCTGGGTGGTATGTTACTCACTGTATTAAATTAAATATATATCCATTAACACACACACACAAGCATATCAGCAATGTACAGTAAAGGTTTCCTTCGGTATTTCACAGCTGAACTTGCTTGTTAGAAATGATTTGCTGATCTATAATGAGCCTTTTATAGTTCTGGTAAGACATGCTAAATATCAATTGCGCATGCCAGATACATTATTTATAGCCTGCTAAATAATTGTAATTCCATTGTATCCAGTACTCAGATACATAGGGGATTAAACAAGGGGGAAAAGTCATTACACATACTCTGTGTAAATATTATTTTAGTGAAAACAGAGTGAGAAAATTACTATTGGCATTTCCAGTCTTCTGTTAAAAGAAAAAAGGGGGGGGGGACACTTTGAGCCATCAAATGATTCCTAATATGTGAGTTATTCATATGTTTTCTGTCTTTCTTACATGTACATCCTGGTCCTCAACACATTTATTTGCAAGCGTATGTTCTGCTTTTTATATCAGTTGAACTTATTTCCAAGTTAAGTTAGTGTTAGCATAGCAGCCTTAATTCTTGAAAAGTAGACAATCATTTCCTACAAAATGTACAAGAATTGCACCATCTAAGGTTTCAAGGTACAAGGTTTCTAAGTCAAGTGTGAATTGAAAATGTTTAGGCGAGAGTTCTTTTTTTAATGGACAATAAGTAATATTTACCTTTTATGTACTGTACCAGATGTTCCCATTTATCCCCCACATCTCTTTAAGCTTTGGCACTGAAAAAGTTGCTGAGTTAAAATCAAGAACACTTAGCTTCTATCTAGGGGAAGCCAGTGCCTCATTTCTTTCTCCCCTTCTGTGCATGTTTATAAAAATAATATCTGAAATATCTGTAGAAGATTATTGGTTTAAAGTCCTTTGTGGAGAACTAGAAGAAGCAGAATCCTGATTTAGTTGTCAGTGCCTTGAGTCTAAGTACTGTATTTCTCCAGATGAATCAAATGTTCCCAACAGCTCCTGTTTTCTGGATGACTGTATGGTGTGTGTGTGTGTGTGTGTGTGTGTGTGTGTGTGTACACACACACATATAATGTCTCTGTATATGCAAAATATTGATTTCAGTGACAGCATGTGGTTTTGATTTTCAGAGGAGTTCCTCCCCTTAACTTCCCCAGTCAAGTCCTTTTCATTCATATAGTACATACCCAGGCACCTTTGAAACTTATTATGTACGGGAGAAGTTTGATATCTTAAAAATAGGCTTACAACGCAGTGCTTTACCTGTCTCCTCAAAAGTAGCTCCCATTACCTTTAATAGGGCTTACTGCAAGGCAGTGTTCCAGTCTCCCATTGTTCTAGGTGCATTTTTGTGACAGGGAATTTCATTAGCTTGAGCAGTTTCCGAGCTCTGGGCGCAGTCCTGTGCCTAAGATTTCAGATTAAAACTGCAGAGTAGAAGGAAAGGAGGACCTTTTTCTGCCTCCCCACTTCCAGCTACTCTCTGAAGGCTGGAGAAGAGACCCTCTTAAGAACATTAGGGCACTGTATTATTGTTATAAGAAAGCACGCCTAGACATTCCATTGATGCACCCATAACCTAGGTTTAAGCTACCATTTAGCTCCTAGCTTTCATATCTCAGTTTCTAACACTGCTCCCAGGTGAAGCTTGAAATAACTAATTACCGTTCTTGAAATCAAAAGTATTACTGAAATCAAAGTAATATCCTTTTCTTAAGAAATTTCTGTGGTAATACCATTGTTATGTAAGACATCTAGAGTAGGTATAGATGAGGAAGTAACACACACCCTTTGGTATTATTGTTACTTAGTCCATTTTAGCAATGTAGCAATGTAGAAATGCAACTTGGAATGCAGCTAGGATAAAGGGACCTCACTGATTTTTTCACCACTAATGTGTACATATCTTAAGTCCCATTGAAAGCCATGGAGTGGGACTAGTCAAGTCCCATTGATTGGCATGGGACTGGCAGCCTAAGCCAACTAAGTCTGGAAATGTATCTGTGGACTTGTAGAGTATACAGTGTTTTACTCTACATGTCCACAGATACATTTCCAGACTTAGTTGCAACGGGCTTTTTATTGTTTGGTGCTGGGCTCACAATGTTGCAAAAACACACAGTTGCATATAAAGATGTTACATTAATTATAAAGTTACATGTATACCAATTTAGTTTACTTCCTCCCTCTCAGCCTGTGGGTCCAAACAAACTCTCAGCTCACCCACAAAAGTCTCACATGAGAAGAGATCCTGGAAACAGCGGACATCACTCTAGACTTGCTTCTTATGGGCAGGTAGATGGTCATTTCTTAGGCTGCCCACAGCTAGGTTGCATTAAAGTTGCACCCTTCAAACCCAGCTCCAGGTACAGCAGGTTTGTTGGGTTCCTCAGGGAGTCCAGAGGATGGAGAAAGGGCTCACCTATCCTCACAGCTCTTTCTTCACCTTCTGTCCCCCTCTCTTCCTCCTCCTGCTGCTTACGATTATCTTTATCTTAAAGAGACTGTACATATGTTATTCTGTGTGTTGCAAAATGGAGGAGCAGAAGGCATGGGAATGTGGGTGAAGATGACAGCAGGGACTGCAGGAGATGGTGGCTTCATAATTGGGAGAAAGGTGACAAGGGAGCTTAGCAATTGCAATGTGTGAGAGGGGGAATATGCAGGAGGTTGCCATGGGGGTGGTTGATGTGCAAAGGAGAGCATGCAGTATAGATAGCTATTTAATGAAGTGAACTGCACTCAATCTTATATATACCATTTACCTGCAGTCTGAAGTACAGACACTGCCCGCATAGATCCTTCAGTAAACATGCAGCTGTTGCTCCGGCAAGCACACTTGTGTGTATGGGGCAGTTTCATTGATGCAAAGCTCAGCTGACACTTCCATTGCAGGGGAGCCCCATGTATATAAAAAATGGGCACAGAGCTCTAGCCTAGGAAGTGTCTTTCACTGTTTTAAATACAATGTACTGTGATACATGTACACTTAAAGTTAGTGCATCGTAAAAAAACACACTAAGGGTATGATTGAGACTGTGGGTTTAAGTGAACCTAGTCATGTTTAAATAGGAGAAAGTCCACAGAAATATAGGATTTACCTAAAGCAAATGTCTTTAGAATCAGGGTGTTGAAGCTTAAAAAAATATATACTGTTCATCCTCTGCATGCTCACTAAGAAATGTTTCTTAGATTTCAATGGGGCTTACCCCATTGAATATGAGCACAGCCTTGGGCTGTAATCCTGGGTGTGCACTTAGCTAAGATTAAGGCTTCCTGAACCTGGTGGGGCTTCTGAATAAACAGGTAGAAGACTGGGTTGCACAACTGCAGTCTTGCATGCACTAAATATTATTGGAGTAAACCTTATTGAAGTCATTGAAACATACTTCTGAGTAAAGATGCTTAAGGTTATGTCAAACACAATATTGTGATCAGGTTACTTTCTATTCTGGGGAGATGCATCTCCCACCCCACCCCCTCCTTTAGCTCACTCTTGACTGCTGTTCTTTAATAGGTATGTGTTAGTTTAAAATATTTTCCCATTGTGTCTAATAGCTTTATTTGTCCTTCTACCCTTGCCTTCATTTGGAGGGGGGGACCTATGGCATTTTGGTATGTTTTGTGAACATAATTATCACATCAGTAAACGAGTAGGAGATATCAAGTACCCAAATGTGCTGGGGAAAAATGTTGCCATTGTTTCAAGTCAAAAGGTGACTTAAAGAGTTGTAAAACCTTGTTGTTTTTTCAGCTACATCTTTCAATCCTTTGCCTTTTCAGATACTGCACATTCATGCTAATGAAGTTGATAGCTGTAGGAAGAAGAAATGCAGGCAAAGTGATGTGTGGATTATGAATGACTCTGCTTCTTAAAGAAATACATATGCAGCATTAACACCCATTTCCACTATCGGTTGGGATTCCTCTGAAAGGCAGCTGTAATTGCCAGGCAGGCCTCATTGTCCTTAAAAGTTGTGATTCATGTGTCTTTTTAATAGCTGCTTTTTAATGTTCTGTACAAAGATGTAGCAGCACACAGAAAACATTTTTCCCTCTTTGTGACCTTACATTTGCCAAAGTGCCCCATGCTGGAATTCCTTTTCAGGGTCTTTTTTCCTTCCAGAGCCAGACATGTACCCAGACACAAAAGCCTCTGTGTATAGCAAGCTGTTTTAAATATTGTGACTTGCTGATGTGCTGTCCTTTCTCTGCTTGAGCCAAAGATCTCTGCTCAGTGTCTGTAGATTACCAAGCCCCTTCTTCATTGTACCTCTTGTCAGCTATTCCTATTCATTTAACCTTTCATTAGTGTCTGTGCAGCTTCACTGTCTGGAAAAGGCAAGCCAGAACCCAAAGGCCCACTGTCACAGTTATTAGATTTCTCGGTTACATCCCAGCAACCATAATGGACTGAGAGTCAACACTATTGTCATGCGTGCTGCTGTCCTGGGGTGCAGGCTCTTCTGTGCATGTCAAGGACATGTGCCACATGTTGATAATGCACCCCAGAGATAAATGCGCAACATGAGGGATAGACTAAGGCTGGCAGTAATGAGCTTTGTGGGAGTTACTGTGAAGACAAACAGTTGCGGAGGAATTTTGCTTAAGGAGCCAAAGGAGAGGGAGTCGAATTAAGTGTTGCCAGGGTTGCCTGTGAGGTACTTGTCAATCATGCTACTTTCATTTTAAGTTTCTGTTACAAGAACAAAAAATAAATAAAAATTAAATGCTATCTGCAACTGGTGAAGATATTGACTTTTTAAAAAAGAAAAAGAGAAGATGAAATATATTTCTTATAATCCTTAAAAGGTACCTTGTCAAGGATCAGAATGGCAAACTGTGTATTAAAAACATTGACAGCACCATTGATATGATCAGCTCTTAAGCAATGAAATCCAGTACTGTATTGCTCTTTGGAAATTAATAAGCATTATAATACATTTTGCTGGTTCTGAACATTTGTAATTTTTTTGCTGTGAAGGTTAAAGTGGCTCAGAGCGATGTGGGGCAAGTCAAGTCACATACCTAAACAAAGAACCAAATAAGTTATACAGTGGTACCTTGGGTTAAGTACTTAATTCATTCCGGAGGTCCGTTCTTAACCTGAAACTGTTCTTAACCTGAAGCACCACTTTAGCTAATGGGGGCCTCCTGCTGCTGCTGTTGCGCCGCCGCTGCACGATTTCTGTTCTCATCCTGAAGCAAAGTTCTTAACCCAAGGTAATATTTCTGGGTTAGCGGAGTCTGTAACCTGAAGCATATGTAACCTGAAGCGTATGTAACCTGAAGCATATGTAACCCGAGGTACCACTGTACAATATTTATCCTGTTGTGCTTTCATTTCTGTTACCCTGTCTCCAGTCATATCCCCAGTTATCTATATGCAAAAGAGGCTGTGCTTTATCAGAAGATGGGATCACTTTAATTTTATAGTTCCCCTTTAACGCCTTCTACCACATTGGCCAACACCAGAATTCATGTGGTAATGAACACATATTGTGGCAGTGAATTCCATAAGTTAATTATGCCTTGTGTGTCCTGAATCTTTTCCTGCTAATTAATTTAATTGGCTGATCCCAAGTGATGATTTTATGGGACAGTGGGAAAATCAGTCTACTTTCACTGCATCATTTATGATTTTATAAGCTTTTATCGTGTGTCTTCCCCAATCTGTTTAGGCACCTTGCACTTTGACATGATAGAAGTCTACTGTCCAATCTTAGTACTTCTAGCTCTGTTTTCTCCATGTCCTTATTCCTTATTGTCGTTTTGCTGAAGGACAATCAGATATCAAAACCCTTTCTAGATAGGAAGCTGTTCAAGGCCTACTGAAAGTACAGTTGTCAGGAAAACAACTCTGTTTATGTTGAATAGATTCAATATAAAGTGACTATTAATAGAAAACATACATTTTGAGAGTAATTAGCGGGGGTGGGGTGGGACTCAAGATGTGTGTAATAGGAGCTTGAAATGCCATGGAATTGCTAAAGGGTTAGAATGAAAGAGGAGGAAGTTTGGGTGAAGATGGACCCGATTCCACAGATGAAAATGTCAGGGGTGCAAATCTGCCAATCAAACACTAGACTAAGCTACCGTAGTCTTGCTTTTAGACATGTATCTTAAAAGAAGTACTGCTTGAACTCTCTAGAGAAAGGGGACATTGCTTCAAGTGTCTGTGTACTAGGCTAAGCTGCTGCAGTGTCCTCAATTCTACATGGGGCTGTTTTTGAAGTTGACTCAGAAACTTTAGCTGGTACAGAATATATTTGTTGAGTCAGTATTTGTTTAGACTAGCTGGTCAGATCCTAACACCAACAGCGTTCAGTTGAACTGGTTGCTAGTGTTTCTCAGCCCAGTTGAAGGTGCTGGTTTCCACCTCTTAAGTCCTAAATAGTACAGGGCCGGATTGTTTGAGGAGCACTCTTCATCCATACAAACCTGCTCGTGCCAAGATCAGTGTTTGAGGCATTGTTTGTTAGCCTGCTGTAAAGATATGAGACTGGTAAGCATTAGAGAGAGGACCTTTTCACTGGTGGCCCCTAGTTTGTGGAGCAAGGCATGTGTGGCTAGCTCCAGCATTGTTAATCGTTGAAAAGGACTTGAAGGCATTTGGTTTCATGTTTTAAAGCCAGGCTGTTCATTGTTCTAACATGTTGATTAATCTGCAGTTATTGCTTGTTGGCATTACATTATTGAATTGTAAAGGATAAAGCTTCAAATTTGCAGAAACAGCTTTTCAGAGCTCCGCTCCACCATGGAGAGGAGTATTTGATCCATTGCTCCAGATATGCTTATCTGCCCTTTGATGTCAGTGCTTTGCCCATCATGTGATATTAAAAATTTCCTACAACAACCAGATCTGGATAATATCAGAAAGAAGCTATCAGGTGGCCTGCATGGGCACACTGATGTGACCCAGGCTCTTAATCTTTTTAGCATTAAGTTCTAGGAGTTCCATACCAAGCACAATATGAAATAGTTCTATGACGGTTGCTGATATTTCTTCATGCTCAAGGCGGGTGGAGGAAGAACACAATTGGCCATTTTGTGATGTAAATAGAGTTTCTTAGCAAGATGTATCCACCAATAGATATGGATGGCTCGAATAAAGTTAACAATTTTAAAGTTTCATTCTTCTTGTTACGCTGTGCTATTTCAGTTAGTATAAATGCATTGTTGAGCTGCTTTGTTTTCCTTCTTGTGAAAGAAGGCAAAGCACAGCAAACAAATGATTTACGCTTTAGAAAGCAAAAAGTCAAATTGACAAGCAGAACACAATTGGCCTAGGCAGAGTCTATTTGGTAGCTACGCACAAAGGAAGATTTGCTTCATTTTTGTTGTTTGTGTTTTTAAGCACAACTTTTAGTTATTCATGTACAAAAACGAGAACTACATCTGCTGCAGAAATTAGTAAATAGCAATTGTTCAGAAATTTCCTAGGCTGCCACATTATAAAAAACACGAATGGTAAAACTGAATGTTTAAAGAACAAGGCAAAACAAATCAGAACAAACCTAACAACATTGTCCTGGTTTTTCCTTCATGCTAAACCAAACCGTAGCTTAGTGTGGGCTCCTGGAGAAGATACAGCAGCCTCTTTCTTCCCCCCTGGTTGTTCTGTTACTGCGCTGAGCCAAGCCATGTTTCGGCTTGGGTGTCATTCAAATCCAGGCTCCTGCTTTAGCTCCCCTGAGCAAACCGCATCCATTGGTAGGATCAAACCTTGTTTACGGCTCATGGTTAGTCTGGAGAGAGCTTAAATCACAGTCCTGTGTTCGAATGACACACTAAGCCAAGGCACAGCTTAGTTCAGCACAATATTTATTTATTTATTTATTTATTTATTTATTTATTTAATACCCCGCCCATCTGGCTGGGTTTCCCTGGTGATTCCCCAGAATAGCCAAGGAGGAGCAAAGTGATCACAGTCTTGTCCCCTGGAGCCGGTACACTTGTGTGCTCATGCTAAGCTGTCGTTTGGCTTAGTGTGACATTCAAACTCATTGTGTGGAACATCTTATCATTAGATTGATAAGAACTTTGATGAATTCAGATACTGCTTTCTGGTTCTGAGTTCAAAGATGAAAATGTCAGCTGGAAACCACTTTTGTTTAATGTGCATTTATTTAATGTTTTCATGAATGACACAGCATGGAGAAATTGCTGTTTGTTTGTTTTTAGTGCAGCCTAACCAGACCTCTATTAAAAAGTACATACATCTTGAAATTGAATTAAATAAATAAGTGGCAGTACAACTAATTTGGAGGGCTTCTTTTGTGCCAGTGCTGAATTAAGGACAATGCTTGGTTTCTTGGGAGTTCACAATATCTTTTTCCTGTTAACAAAAGCCTGTTCTTACTGTTTGTCTAATAATTACTTTTGTAGTCCTTTGATAGACTATTGGCTTAACCACGCTGAATTTGAAATACATTGCACCAGTTGTGCTGCTTAGCATTAAATTTGTGTTGCATGTATAGATTTTTAAAAAGCCACTTTGTACATTCAAAGGTTAATGAACTGGTTTAAATAAAAGTTTATGAGAATGCAAAAAGTTCCCTTATCCAAAACATCAGTAATAATTTGGCAATAGTGTAAAGAACAGGATGACACAACATCTGAAGCCAAGTGTGGGCTGCATGAGTAGTGTAGTTTCATGTCTCCCCTAATTACTGTCCTGTCCCATGAATACTGATGTGTAAAATCTCCCACAGGGTCCTGCACATGATAAGGATATTTCCAGAGACTTGAGAAGGGATTGATATGGAAAAGGTGAGGGGCGCGCGCTATGTTGCCCCTTTCCCCTAGTGCGGCTGTAACTCATTCCAGCTGCCCAGTGCCCCCCATAAAGTGAGTTCCTGGAGGCTAGTGCTGCAAGCTTGTGTCTAGGCCAGGGGTCAGCAACCTAAGGCCGGGAGCGACCTGCGGAGGTTGTTTGACCAGCCCACAAGCTGCCCCTGAACTGAGCTGCCCACTCAGCACTCTGCTAAACCAGCACAGCGCGGCACGGGGACTCACTTCTATGGTGTTGGAAATCGCGTCTGATGCTGAAAATCATGGGCATGCGCACGATTCAGCCCAAGGAGGGATCTTCACGGGACTGATCTGGCCCAAGCAAGATAGACCTTGCTGACCCCTGGCCTATGCCTAGTCTTGTTGCATTCAGCACCACACACTGACTGCTTGGTAAAAAGATTCCTTTCTGAGACGGGTTTTGAGCCTTGCCCCAGGAGGGCTGTGTGTGCTCTCTGCAAGCTTCCTGCTTCCAAAATGGTGTTTGTGAGGAGCACAGGGAGATTTGAACCCCTAGCATGGAGAGGTGCCTCTTGACTGCTAGTACCAAGCTGTTGCTTCCTGTGCCACTGTGCCGTTGTTGTGATGCAGAGCACTGGGGGCAGGTCCCCACTGTTATGAGTTATTTGTGTGTTGACAGCATGAGGGCATTGCCACTGGCACAGTTCTGGATTAACAGGTGGTGGTGGTTCAAGGGGTACTGTGTGACATTGCCCTATTCATGCTGTGTGGGGGTTTTACATGTGCTGCGTCTTCCTCTCCTCTCTGGCTGAGCAGGTACAAGATACAATGCCTATTCCGCTACTGCAGAGGAGCCATATCTCCCTACCCTTGTGTAAGCAAAGTATAGGATGATTCCGTTAGTAGTGTTTTATTGTGCCTTGCAGTATTGAGTTTGCAGTAACGAAATGTCAAGTAATTTAGTTTGGTTTTTTGTTTGGTTTTTAAGTGGCACACAGATAATAAAACACCACTTTTGCTTTTGTCAAGGAGAGAAGGGAAGAGGGGACCCAGAGCATATCCAATAATTCTGCTGGGCCTTAGTTACAATATATTTTCTTTTTCTTCTGAGGCCAAGTTATTTATGCCAGAAATGTTTTGGCTAAAAGTCCGGCCTTAAACTGAGGACAAAGTACAACACTGTGCTAAAACAATGTGTTTGAAAGTAAGCGCACAACCATTGGGGAAACGAAATATTATGCTGGCTCCCTTCCTAACCTAGGGACAACTTCTTGGTAACTTGATCTCAAGGGTAGTAAATAAGCTAGTGCAACACTGAACTTTCCTTTTGCTTTTTGAGAAATGTGATGGACATCTTGCTTCCACATTCCCCGTTGTACTTAGTGTCTCTTCTGAGCATTCTCGCGCAGCATTGAGTGTTCTTGGCACTGTTGAATATTTAATATGTCATTTCATTCTGATACAAGTAAACCCCTTTAGACGTCTTTGCAATCAAGGCTATTATTGTAAATGTGAACTCTGTAAATAGACAGGAGTAATCGCAAAAGCAGCAGCATCTAATGAACAAAACTCCGCCATTTGTATCATTCTGGGAAATGAATGCAATTGCTCATGTATCTAGCATGTTGGCTAAGTAATGGCGGAATGCACCTCAGCAAGCCTTCAGCAGAGCCTTGCTAGTGGGTTTCTCCTTAATGAATCTGGACAGATTACCTTTGAGTAGTTTGGAATTACAGCTGATGTTTTCTGAGTGATTTGGGACTCTTATTTTAATAATATAGATCTGACCCTGGAGAAGAGTCACACTTCTTGCAAATATTGACTGGTTTATAAAACAGTGTGATCCGAATGATAGTGTTATGAATACTGGCCTAGCTATACCTTTTGTCAAGCAAATTGCCTGATAATGGCCATGGGAATGTCTCTTAATGGAGGCTAGTTGTTAGAGAAATTGCTGGCTAATTGCTCATGATGGGTAGTTGAAGTTTTTTGTGGGGGGGGGGGAGGAGGCCATGTAAGGTTGTCATACCTTCACACATACCCATCTAAGGGTGCTGGGCAGATCTGAGGTCTCTGTTTGAAAGACCCTGCAGTTCTGGGATAAAAGAGGGACTGAGGGATGGCTGTGAAACCTGGAACCAGTTTGGGGTGAAGGTGCCAGTGTTGGGGAGTGGATCTGCTGCATGTATGTATTAATAAGTAAACAAAACATTACAAAAATGCCATTAATTTCCAGTGATTCCCCCCCCCCCCAAGGAAGCCCAAACATGCCAAGCACTGCTCAGTAACTTCTTGCTGCTCTGGGTGCGTGCGCACAACACACACACACACACACACACACACACACAGAGAGAGTAATCTTGAATAAACCATTAACTATAATAAATATTTGTTTATGGCAGAGTTTCCCAAACTTGGGTCTTTGGCTGTTTTTGGACTACAGCTCCCATCATGCCTAGCTAGCAGGACCAGTGATGGGAATTATAGTCCAAAAATGGTTGGAGATTCAAGTTTGGGAAACCCTGGTTTATGGGATGTATTCTGTGGGGTTTTCAAAAAATAAAAAATAAGGAGTATGAATATGTAATCACAGTAGTTGCTTTATCTGGTTGCCACCTCCCCAATGGTGACTAGACATTCTGTTTTGGCACCCTCAACCTAGCTCCCAGGAGCCATTTGGCTCCTAGCTTTTCTATCCCAATTTCTAACACTGGCTGCATATACCTGCATTGCAGGGGGTTGGACTAGATCATGGGTAGGCAAACTAGGGGCCGGATCCGGCCCAATCGCCTTCTAAATTTGCCCCCTGGACGGTCTGGGAATCAGCATGTTTTTACATGAGTAGAATGTGTCCTTTTATTTAAAATGTATCTCTGGGTTATTTGTGGGGCATAGGAATTCGTTCATCCCCCCCAAAAAAAATATTGTTCGGCCCCCTACAAGGTCTGAGGGACAGTGGACCGGCTCCCTGCTGAAAAAGTTTGCTGACTAGGGTCTCTTCCAGCTCTGCAATTCTGTTATTCTATGAAAACATCCCACTCACTTCTAAAAGACCACAGATAGTTAAAGGTCAAAGGCCTGAAAGAGGAAAGTTTTTGCTTGGCTTCTCAAGATATATAATGATGGTGCCAGGTGACCGTCTCTGGGGAGAGCATTCAACAAACAGGTTCACTGCAGAAAAGCCCCCTTCTCGTGTTGCCACCCTCCAGACCTCTCATGGGGAGGGCACATGAAGAAGAGCTTCAGATGATAATCACAGGGTCTGGGTCAGTTTATATGGGGAGAGGCGCTCCTTAAGGTATTGCAGTCCTGAGCCATTTAAGGCTTCTCATAGGTCCAAACCAGTAGTTTGAATTGGGCCCAGAAACCAATTGGCAGCCAGTGCAGTTGGGCCAGGATTGGCATTATATGCTCAAACCATCTTGCCCATCTGCTGAATTTCGCACTAGCTGAAGTTCCCAAACTGTCTTCAGAGGCAGCTGCAGGTATAACGTGTTGCAGTAATCTACCCTAGAGGTTACAAAGCACAGATGGCAGAAGGCAGGCTATCCCTCCCCAGAAAGGGGTGCAGCTGGGTCAGCAGTTGAAGCTGATGCAGCGAGGCCACCTGAGCCTCAGGTAATGGATCCAAGCTGTGTACCTGTCTCAGGTAGGAGCACAGGAAGCTGCCTTGCCCTTGTTAGACCATAGGTCCATTTAGTCCAGTATTGTCCATGCTGGCAGTGGCTCTCCAGAATTTCGGACAGTGAACCTTCTCAGCCATACCTGGAGGTGCTTGGGATTGAATCTGGGACTTTTGGAAACGCAAAGCAGGTGCTTGTGAATTGGCTGTGTGAATCGGGCCCTTAGTTTTGAATGGCTTCTTAATGCAATGGTTGGTGCCCAAGCTGCTTCATTTTTCTGCCCAACCAATAATGTCAGAAGTTATACAGGAATTTATCTTGTGAATTGATATTATTTGATGCTAAGGATGCTAAATTCATTTTTTAAAAAACTCTTCACCTTTCTTTGATTGAAAGTTCTTCGCCATAAATTATGCATTCTTAAAAGAGAAAATTATATCCTTTCACCCAAGGAAAAGAAAACTGTTCAAAGTTATATTCTCCCCCCTGCCCCCCGTAATCTGTCATGTAGCTTGTATTTACTGCTGTAGGGAAATATTTTTCTTTCTCGAGCCTTTAAAGAGATATTTAAGCATAATATGTTCATACCTTTTAAAAACCATTTGGTGGGATAAAAAAGATCTTTTCAACTTGGTATATTTTTATAACACAGTACACCTTGTCTTTGAAAGTTCCATTTAAAGTCTTCTGTCATATACTGCCAAAAAACGTTGTTCAGAACTCTGTGTGTGTCGAAACATGCATGCCTGTCCCAGTGTCATAAGTAATTATATCTCTTGTGCGCTTGCTTCTAGTAATTGGAAAGTTCGACCTACCGCAGGATACATTCTCGCGTTTGATTGTATCTTGAGGACATGTTACAGAAATCAAGTTTTCCACCATGCAGCAACTTGAAATTGTAAACAGATATTATTTTAAGTGCATCATTCTGTTTCTCAACAACTTTCGCTGTGTGTGTTTTCTATGAAACTCCAGGCAGGCTTTTTTCAAGAGCACGTGCGTGTTTGCATTTAGCAGCAATTAAGCCTGCAGTTTTTCACCCCCAACTACTCTGTTCCAAATAAGATATTTGATCCTGTATACTGACATTTATCCCACTTGCCTTATCTCTTGCAGCTTCTAGCTTGTGGGGAAACAAATAGACTTGCGGTGTCTAGCTGTGATTGACAATAGGAAGACTAGAAGGGAAGGGCATTCATCAAGTTGTTTTAATAGGTGGTCATTCTAAGGGATGCTTCTTCACTTGTTGGGGTAGAAGGGTACTGGTAGGACAGAGGGCAAGACATTGAGCTCAGGAAACCACAAAGCCTCCAGTTTTAATCTTACCTCTGCCATGAACTCACTAGGTAGACATAGACAGTCTTCTACTCTCCGCCTCAGTATTTGCAACATGGTTTGTTTGTTTGTTTTTAAAAAAATACTGACTTAATTTAAAGTGTTGAAGTAAAGATTACAATTAGATAATGCAAGCAAAGCGCACTGAATACTTCAGAGTGCTACACAATGGCTATTAAGAAGGTAAGCACTAAAGAGTTAGCATCTACCTGCTTCCGCCCCCTAACATATGTAGTTCTAGCTGCATATTGCACACATATATGTTTATCTGAAAAAAGTACAGAATTAGGGCTTAGTTATATATGCATTTGTGTGCATATCTCTCCACCTTCTCTAGGTGTGGTCTACTGTGTTGCTTGGTGTAATGTTGGACCTGGTTCACCAACAATTATTTCCTCAGTTGACTTGGGAAAACAAGAGGACCAATATTGGTTATTGGTTTGTTTCGTTCTTGTTTTTTAATTAT
Source organism: Podarcis bocagei (assembly GCF_964188305.1). Taxonomy (NCBI): domain Eukaryota; kingdom Metazoa; phylum Chordata; class Lepidosauria; order Squamata; family Lacertidae; genus Podarcis; species Podarcis bocagei. The sequence continues at coordinate 16,857,407 of NC_138143.1, forward strand.
GTGTTTTGTATTTTTAAGTTGTCTTTTTATGCTGTGAACTGGCCTAAGATCTTTGCGTGAAGGGCCAGTACACAAAATGAATGATTAATACAAATAAACAAGCATTCACTGGTTAGATACAACATATAAATGCATCCGTATATTGTAAAATAGTAGAGGAAAATGAGGAAGAATCAGAATAATTAAAAATTGCATCGGTGTGTTAAATTATTGGACAGTTACAATTTCTCTTGAGTTTAAAAATGTTGGCACAGTGAGAGTATATACAATGTTGTGTTGTGTTTTTACTATTCTTTGTTGGGTGCCAGAATGGTTGGGGCATCAGAGTCAGATGGATGGTATATAAATTATTATTATTTTTACTACTACTACCACTATCCTTGTGCAAAGGTTCTTTTGTCTAGGAGGGTCTTCTGTTTTGAAATATGGGGTATAAATTTTAAAAGTAATATGTAAGGAAGGGTTTACATGAAGAATTGAGCTGTAATGTATATGATATGGGACGCGGGTGGCGCTGTGGGTAAAACCTCAGCGCCTAGGACTTGCCGATCGCATGGTCGGCAGTTCGAATTCCTGCGGCGGGGTGCGCTCCCGCTGCTCAGTCCCAGCGCCTGCCAACCTAGCAGTTCGAAAGCACCTCTGGGTGCAAGTAGATAAATAGGGACCGCTTACTAGCGGGAAGGTAAATGGCATTTCCGTGTGCGGCTCTGGCTCGCCAGAGTAGCTTCGTCACGCTGGCCACGTGACCCGGAAGTGTCTGCGGACAGCGCTGGCTCCCGGCCTATAGAGTGAGATGAGCGCACAACCCTAGAGTCTGGCAAGACTGGCCCATACGGGCAGGGGTACCTTTACCTTTACCTTAGTACATGATAATGTTTGGTTTGCTAGCAAATGTACACTGGAGATGCTCATATTGGCTCAATTCAACCAAGGGTTTTTGCTATGAGAACAAGCTGTGGCAAGCCTCAGGCTTGTACACTTTCCCTCCCTTTTCCTCCTCTTTCACAACTGGGCCAAAGAGTTTTGATTGTAAAGTAACCACAGTTCCTGGTGAAGTTCCAGATTGGGACCTGTTTAAACAAGCCACAGTCTGAAACCATGGTTTGATTCTGGATGGTTCTCATTCACCATAGTGGGTAGCCCGCATAACTGTTGCCCTCCTTTTATTATGACTTACCTGCTTTTCTACGCAGTTGGAGGAAGCTACCCTTGATTGGTCCAGGCCTAAAACCTGTCCTTGGCTTAAGCTTCTGATAAATCTTAATGCAGGTAGATTTGTATGAGGATAGGTCATGCTGAGCCTGTACAGATGACCAAATGATCCTTCTATGGGTGAGCTTTGGTTGTTTGTGATGCTCTGTGAAGTAGTAAGGAGGCAATCATGTACATGAGGTGAGGAACGGTGTATTAGATGTGTGGCAATGTGCTAACCTGCATTGACCTATTGTGGGATGAACACATTTGACTTTTGTTCCATGACATAATACGGAAATATGTTTTCCAGTACCATTTAAATTTGACATTTTGTGAACATTTTAATTATGAAACCAAGGCAATTTTATGTCTCTGCAAATTTCCATATTTCTTTCTTTCATTGTGACGAATGTTTCAGAGAAGCATTTGGCACCATTTTCTGAACACAACATGTAGCCTACCATTGCAGGTCACACCTCAGAATTAATGTGACTTAAATCATTCTTTCTTTTTTTAAAAAAAATAATCTAAAATGTGTGACAACAAAATGTATTTGGCAAGAAGATCCAGTGTTTTTGTCAAGATCCTTTTAAAATCTCCAGCCGCTCTTCTCCACAATAGGTATATTTTGAGAATGCTTGGCAGATAGGGAGAATGGGGTCATTATGACCAAGGAAAGCATAGCTGTCTCCCACATTCCACTTCTTGTGCAATTCAGTTTCAATTTTTGCATAGTCATATGGGTGAATTGCTTGTTTGGTATTTAGGAAACATCAGTGTTTTTTGAAAGACTTGTCTGTGGCTTAGGAAAGAGTCTGCATTCAGAAAGCAGAAAGAAAGGAGAATGGAGAAAGAGAGAATTAAACAGTCTTGCTAACCCATATACCATATTTTTTCCGTCTCTAAGACGCCCCCATGTATAAGACGCCCCCAATTTGGGGGGACTCTTTCTAGGGTTGTTTTATCCACTGATAGTTGTAGCTGGTGATAGTTTTTTTTGCAACATCTGGTCCTTTATAACTTCCTTGTGGTTTTTCAGTGTTAGGAGAAAATCCAGATTTGAAGCAAGAAAAAGTATGAGCTGGCATTTTGATGGCTAGGGTATCATGCAGACACTGGAAGAAATGTTTGAGCAGGAGCAACACCAATTTCACAATAAACGGCTATGTAGAAGCACCCTAGGTGGGTGTTCAGTACTAACTTGGCTAGTAGCAATGGTGGCTTTGGTTGGGCCATACCTGGTAGAGCAATTGGCAGAAAAGGTGGCTGTGGACCCCAGGATACAAGCATAGGATTGGCAACCTTATACAGTGGCGTAGCATAGGTTTCCAGTGCCTGGGGCTGGGTAGGTTGGAGAGACGGAAATGGACAAGATACCCATGCACATTCAACTGCCTAACAGTGTCTGAATTACCCAGGAAATAGCAACCGCAGAGATAAGAAAAGAAGAGTCATTCCATTGTCTGGAGGGGTCACTTCTGAGTTTGCATGGAGAAGCTGTTTCCAACAGAGCCCAGTGACGGAAGCACCTAGCTGTACTGAGGCAGCACTGAGTGCTGAAATCTTGTACCCCTAACAAATTTTGTGCCTGGGGCAACAGGCCCTGTGGCCTTCCCTTAGGCTACTAACCTTGGCTTATAACTACAAAGATTTTACTCTGAGCATGCTGATAGGTGAGGAAATGCACAATGGAAAAGAATAAAAACAAACAGTTTCACCATCCACTAGGCTTCCTATTCTTAGATTGTGTTGTGAGCCCTGCAGCACAGTTGGGAAGGGGCTTGGGTTGGCAGGCCCAACCATAGGTGGAGAAAGAAATGGGGGAAGGGCCGAATGGTTGGAGCCAGGGTTGAGGGAGGGGGATCTTCCTTTGGTGCCTTGGATTCTGGTTGTTCAGAAAGGGAGAGCTTTGTGTGGCTGAGGAAGGAGGTAGCCCAGGAGGTGGACATGCCTGGTCAGAAGCCTGAAGAGGTGGGTGTAGTTTTTTCTCCTGGAACCAGGAGGCAGGTGCTTTACTTCGTTGCTGCTGCTGCTTCTGTACCCCAGGGAGCTAATCCATGGTTTGGCATAGCATTAGGCCTAAACCTGACATAACCAAGTGTGGTAAGCCAAGAACAAGCCATGGTTATAGCTCATGGTTTGTTTGAAGTGAGATAAACCATGAGATCAGGTTTGGGCATAATGCTAAGTTAAACCATAGCTTAATTTCCAGAAGCGTAGCAGTGACAAGGATGATTGGGGCTGTGACATGCTCCCTGTGTGCCAGCACACTTGCTTGCTTGTAGTTTGGCTTAGCGTTTGCATGTGAACTTGGTCAGATTATCACGTTCATCGCATTCTCAAAGTGCTATGCTCTACGGTGCTCAAAAACTTTTAAGGTACATGCTGTCTTAAATGATGCATGTTTTGAAAGAGTTCAATGCAATGTTTGTTTTTTTCATCATGTTTGCCTACATCGTGTAGGGGAAGTGATTATGCCTGCCCCTCCAACATGCAAAGACTCACCAGCCTAGTGGGATATAAACTGTGCTATGTTGTTCTTTCTCGTGTTCCTTATTGTTGTACATGATAGAGCCCCTTTGAGATTTCCAGAAACTTCAGCATGGTCTCTTGTTTTTACTGCTTATATATTCTACATTCCCCCCACCCCACCCCACCCCTTATTTTGTTTAAGTTCCTCCTTGTAACACCTTGGTTCACTTCGTGAATTCAAATATTATTCTTTCCATAATTTTTCTGCACCTAGTTGGTTAGTTTCTTATTGCCTATACCTATTGAATCACAAAGATCTAGTGGGCATATGGTGTCCAGAGGTTATATAGCGCCTGCTGCATTTTCTTCATCGCTCCGTTTGCCTGACCAAAGATGAGATACGCCAAGACAGAAACAGGAAATGTAACACAAGTAGCTCAAGGAAAGCATGTTAATTTTGTATTTAGAAGGAGGAAATGCCCATGTGAATTGAATGTAATAGAAGATCTAAAATGTTATGAATGGAAAGGAGCAATGGGCTGGAATAGGCTTTATCTTCGTCATACATCTCTGGAGCAGCACTTTACTCACTGAGGAAGTGATTTAATTGAAAAGCATTGCTGTTGGAAAAAACCCCACATTTTTAAAAAGTGAAAACCAGGACCCTGAATTTTCTATCCTTCTGTTTCAGAAAATAGCCAAGGGGACTTGGAATGCCCACTTCTGACCTAGTCTCCTTATACTCATTGGTATCTCCCATGTTATTTCACCTCTGTGGCCTTTCTGTGCTGAAAAGACCTCTCAGGGATTCAACACATCTCTATGTGTTCTGCACACAGAGATGCACATTGCAGCTTCCTATGTATCACTGCCATGCGGCCCATGATATCTAATGTTTTGGGGAGCAGCAGCAGTGTTCCCAGATGCCACACTTCTGCTTTTCTCCAGGAGTGAATAACAGCCATTCAGTTATATGGGAAAGAAGTAAATGGACACATATTGGGTTGGAACTAGCCTGCCTGCCTATAGTGGCCACCCCAGCCAGTGTTAGAAATTCCCCAGGCACTCGGCGTGTTTTGTGTGGGTCTGATTGCAACCATGGGGAGCTCTCTGGATGGCGACTGACTTCTCCATCTGGCTGGTCCTCTCCAGCTTTCTTAAGCAGGTCAGCAGAAGAGCTTATTTATTGCGTTTATCTCTGACCTTTTTCTCCAAGGAATCCACAGTTCACCCCCCCTCCCCAGTTCATCCCTACAACAATCCTGTGAGGTAGGTGAAGAGGCGGTGACTGGCTCAAGGTCACCCATTGAGCTTCCTGACAGAGTGGGGATTTGAACCCTAATCTCCCAGGTCCTAGTCCAACACTCTAAACACTATACCACACTGGCTTCCTATAGCAATTCTGCTATGGGGCACCTCTATAAACTAAGTAGGTCAATAAATACAGGGAAATATTTTCCTTGACACTTGAATCTGTTTTATTCTAGATTGTTTTATTGGATGTTTTGATGCGTTGTAAAGCACTTTGAGATTTTTTCCCTTTAAAATGCAGAAGTGGTAATCATCACCACCATCACATTATTTTTTTTGGGGGGGGGGGAAATGTCACCTAGACATTCTGTTGTGGTGACAGCAACCTAGGTTTAAGGTGCCATTTGCCGATTAGCTTATATATCTGAGTTTCTAATACTGACCCCAGCCATTAAAAACCAGACTTTCTCTTCACTGCATAGGCTCAACCTCAGCCCTGTTTCTACAGTATGACAGAAATGTGATAATGAATAATAATACGCCCAACAAAAATATGAAATAAATTCTTGCTTCTGCATAGCTAGTGAAGAAGATGGGCGAGGAGCAAACAAGTAATACCTTCAGTAGGATCCCTCCGAGAAACTAAAATTCTGAAGCACTTTTGTGGTTGCACATGCTAAAAGGTCTTGAAACAGCTTGATATCAACATCATTATAATAACCCTTGTCTTGCTTGTTCTTTCTGAGCCTAGCTCTCAAATACCTGGTTGACTTTTTTCCCCCTTTATGATAATCCCTTGGGTCCTCATTGCTTGGAAAGGAGTAATCATAAAAGAGTGCTTTCTACAAATTCCTGCCATCTTCAAGTTGGTATTACATAAGCCATCTTTAAAATTGATTTCTTCCTAGCAGCTATCTTAACTTATGCAGAAGAAATGAGGGGTGAGTTCTCGCAATTTTTCTTTCGCACATGCAGGCAGTCCTGACCATTGTCATCCACGTGCATTCCTGCTCATTGATTTATTCCACCAATGGTGAACAATATATGAAGTGAATCCATACACCCTCTAGTAAAAATACAGGGTGATTGGACTAGATGACCCTCAGGGTCCCTTCCAACTCTACAGTTCTGTGGTTGAAACCAACCAACCAACCCACCCACATCAATAGGAAAGATATATATAGCAGCCAATTCGTCCAATAAACAAGCCATTCCCAATCTGGGAATGCTAAAGAATTGAAATACTTACCAAAAAACCAAATTGTCCTTACTGGTCTTCTAAAATGGGTGATTGAATCTCTCTCTGAAGAAGGAGCACTTTAATGCTTATCCCTCCACTGAGAACGACCAGTTTACCTGACGTTAGACAATGGTGACATTCAGATTAAGACATTATATGGTGAATATTGGGGGGGGGGGGAGGTGCTGTGGGTTAAACCACAGAGCCTAGGGCTTGCCGATCAGAAGGTCGGCAGTTCGAATCCCCACGACGGGGTGAGCTCCCGTTGCTCGGTCCAAGCTCCTGCCAACCTAGCAGTTCGAAAGCACGTCAAAGTGCAAGTAGATAAATAGGTACTGCTCTGGTGGAAAGGTAAACGGCGTTTCCGTGCGCTGCTCTGGTTCGCCAGAAGTGGCTTAGTCATGCTGGCCACATGACCTGGAAGCTGTACGCCGGCTCCTTCGGCCAATAAAGCGAGCTGAGCCCCGCAACCCCAGAGTTGTCTGCAACTGGACCTAACTGTCAGGGGTCCCTTTACCTTTACCTTTTTGGTGAATATCGTGTTGGGGGAGGTAGTAATAGCGGAGGCATTTAGATACCGTTCTGATGTAATGAGGGAACCAACCATCTGAGCAGTGATATGTTTGACAATTCCAATACCACTTAGTTCCTCTTTTTATGAATTACTGCCAGCCATACATGAAACACCCAGGTTAATCTTTGTGTGAATGCGCACCTAGTGATGGTCAAGTTTGCAGGGTTAAAATATATTAGTATTGTATTAGTAACTTCAATCACAAAGTGACTCCGTCTTAACTCTGCTCCCTCTTATTCTCCTCTCCTTTTATTTTTTGTAATATTTTGCTTGATGAAGAATTCTGGAGAACTTGGAAGCTTGCCACATTTTTTGTGTCATTTTGCTTGGTCACAGCAAAGTTATTGCCCAACTCTGGATTTTGGATTTCTCTTTAAAATGTAGTCTCATATAACCTAGCATGGGTAGTGTTGCCATTGTCTATCTTGTAGCATTTGTCTTCAAAGAGCCCTTTGGAAGAATGTGACCTTTGAAGTATTCAAAACCTAATCACAAGTTACTGAATTAATATATTTTATTTATATATATATTACTAAACTACCAACCCATTTAAAATATAATGGTGGTGTACATTTTTGTGTGTGTGTGACACAGCATCTGGCCATCATTTGTTAGGAATGTGTCAGAAAGAAAGCAATTCTCCTTTTACCATGATGGGTTGGTTCACTGTGATTAAGACTCCCAGCTTTTACATGAAATGAAGGATTGACTCTTCACAACCAAGTATAAATGAGCAAGACAAAGTTACTGAACGTGCTGCGTTGTATTGGTGCCACATTTGATGTGTGTTCTGATTTTAAGATCTTGATTATTAAAAATGTGTTCAGGGGGACAATGTGTGGGCAAGTGCATAGTTAGGAGACATGTGGCCTGTTCCACATTTGCACAGCGTTCCCTTAAAAGAGAGCTATGCAACCATACAGCTGCTGTTCAGGTCAGATCTGTCCCCTTAATATTCGTTTTCCCACAAATGCCTGCCAGACTTAGAACACCAGAGTGAAAATTCAGTTAGGAATAAATAGGTTTGGGAAATATGACTGTTGTTGCCCACTCTGGAGTGTAAAAAAGATTCCAGAAGCATGATAGATGGTGAAACGAAGCCCTTCCCCAGTGTGAAATGAAGTCCGTGCCTAATTTGGAGATAACAAAACATCTGGTTTTTCAAGTGATCAACTTGCTCTGCAGTTCTGCAAAAGACCACAATATGTCTTGTTCATATTTAGTATTTGGAGAGTTGAAACCCCAGCTGCATTCATGTTGCTAAATGATGAGACAAAAAAACCCAAGAGCAATTGTAACAGGTACCTAGAAACTGAAAAACGAACAAAAGAATACGAAAACCTACTCATTTGAAACATAATAGGGAGTTATTTGACATGTAAATGATTTCTGAAAGATGCAACAAATCTCATGTTCTTTAGTAACTTGGAGAGAGACCAGGAAGGTGATTCTTAAGTTGCCTTTATAGCTGTTTTAGGCAAAGGGAAGTATTTATTTTGATTACTTAAAAGCAGAAAGGGGGGATAGTAGTTTTTCTCTGAAAAGGTTCCCCTTTTCTCAATGTCTATCTGTGGCTCTTGTCCAGCCAAACATTCATGTCAGTTGTTCTCTGCTCCAGAAATCCCCAACTTGTTCTGATTATAGCCTGCTAAGGGGAATGGTTTCACTAGCCAGCCAGGCTGATGATCAACTGCTGGTCTTCTTACATCTTGAGAAGTGCCTTGTTCCTTGTCTTTCTTCAGAAGTTAACTTATAATTTACCAGAGTTTCAGCAAATGAATGGCCTAATTAACATGAGGTATGATTTTGGAAAACAGAATATGGAAGGAGAGAAGTTAAACACAGGAAATTACTGACTGCAGCATATATCATATAGGAAAGCAAGTCACCACGGGCCAACATGCCAAGCTGCTTCTCACTTCTGGCCTTAGCAGTGTGGGCAGGTTCGTCCTTTGTCTCTTCAGCTTAAGCCAAGCAATCCAGCCACCCCCAGCAAGTCTTCAGTCATCAAGCCAATCCACCTGCCTCCTTCTTCCCTGATCCTCCAGCTCTAGAGCTCCTCTTCTGACCAGCACCTCCTGGCCATATATGAACTTCTGGCTCCTCTAGTTCTGCTGTAACCCATCACACAGTCAAATGAATTGCAGCAAGTCTGAGAGCTTAAAAGCTCCTTTTGCACTGGGTTTTCCCAGCACAGAAAGAGCTTTTAAGCTCTCAGACTTGCTCACTGGGCTCTGGGATGCTCTCATGAGATCTCATGGGAACTCGGACTGCTCTGCGTTATCTTGCCAGAGCATCTCAGAGTCCAATAAAGGTAAGGAAGGTTGTGTGATGGCGGTTTCGGAATTTGCATGTTTGTGTATGCAGGCTATCTCTGGAACTTTAGCCTCCCCCCCCCCCAGTGCAAGATGTCATCCTACTGTGATTGTAAAAATGCAGTACTCTTCCCACGAAGTCAGTGTATGTTTTGGCTAATGGTCCCTATAAAAAGGAAGCAGGAATATATTTTCCAGAGGGTAATACAGGTTGTGGTTTATCATATGATTTTGGGGGGGAAATATTGTATTGATTTTTGAAAATCCGTTGTGATACATATTTTGTTCTATGGGGGAAATGGAAATATGACTAAAGTCTGTAAGAATATATTAGGTGACTTACAATTATATGTGTATTATGATAATAAGAATATACACATCTGTATATTAATGTATTATAACAGTATTTTTTATTTTCTCATTCTCACTCAATTTCCCCCCTTTGTCTCTCTTTATCTTTTTATAAATGAAATTCTCTTAAGAAAATCTATTTTTAAAAAGCCTGTGAGAATGAGGTAAATTAACCCAGCTTTTAGCTTGATGGCTTTTGACAACAGGTGTTCAGAGAAGAGGCGATTCCTCTTACCTTTCTGGATGGGGCTTTAACATGTCAGCTGTTCAACACTAAAGATTTTACATTACTTTATACACTTGAATAATATGAAGTCGCCCAAGCTATTGGAGTGTTCTTCAAAATGGTTGACCTGTCATGTGACACAGACCTTGCTGCTGCTTCTCAAATCAGTTTAAATGTGTGTTTGTTTCATCTTCAGCCACTTCTAGTGGTATGTAATTTGCTTATGGAATGTGGTGTGGTTTGTTGATTTTCTCACCGTTAAATAAAGTTGAACCAGATGAAGCTGTGGTTTTCAGCAATCATTTAAAAAATAAACAAACCCATAGGGGGAAAATGGAAAAAACCCTCCCCCCAAATATGTTAACTTCCATTCTACCAGGCACAAACTAGCCTTGGCTCCAAAAATTTTACTTGCAGAGTTAGTTGGCTTCTGGACTGAAGGCCTAGAAGCAATGGCAACTGATATGATAAGATGGAAAGCAATAAATAGCTGCCAACACTGTGATAGGGAGAAGGAACCCTGCAGCCTTATAGGTAGCTTTCTGTTGGAGACCCTGAGGCAGGGGAAGCTTGCATGCGGCATGATGGTGATGATATTGGCTGATAAACCACAGAGCCTAGGGCTTGCCGATCAGAAGGTCGGTGGTTCGAATCCCCGCAACCTGGTGAGCTCCCGTTGCTCTGTCCCAGCTCCTGCCAACCTAGCAGTTCGAAACCACGTCAAAGTGCAAGTAGATAAATAGGTACCACTCCGGTGGAAAGGTAAATGGCGTTTCCATGAGCTGCTCTGGTTTCGCCAGAAGCGGCTTAGTCATGCTGGCCAAATGACCTGGAAAAAGTGTCTGTGGACAAACGTCAGCTCCCTTGGCCTGTAAAGCGAGATGAGCGCCGCAACCCCAGAATCGTTCGCGACTGGACTTAACTGTTAGGGGTCCTTTACCTTTACCTTTTTACCCCAACTTACTAGGTGCTGCTTCCTAGAAAGAACCTTCCAGTGAAATCTAAAGCATTTCTCTATTCCTACATAAACTATTTATCTTGGTAATCCTTCCATGGGCAGAATGTGGAACTGGATCCCCACTTCAAATTGGATAGATCAGTCAGTAGAGCATGACTCTTAATCTCAGGCTCATGGACTCAAGCCCCACATTGGGCAAAAGATTCCTGCATTGCAAGGCGTTCGACTAGATGACCCTTGTGGTTCCTTACAGTTCTATGATTCTCCAAGTAATCATAGTCATTCACAGTTATGTCAAGGCACCTTTAGTGATGCAACAGTGTGTTTTGGGTGCATTATTTTGAAACTGCAACTGTGTATATCCAAAGCTCTTCATTCCTTGTGCTTCTATTTCTGTCTTAGCCTGTGTGAATTGCTAACCACAGCAACAAAGACAAGTAGACAATTTGTCTTTATTGGCACATGCAACTGGTTCTACCTGGAGGAAAATGAAGCAGATAATTTATGAAGAAGCATTCCAGGATTAAGCACTTGACTAAACTTTCTTCTGAACCTGAGACTACAGCATATGTCAGACCTGCACAATTTAAGATCCACCAAGCCAAATGCAGCTCAATAGTCATGTGTGATAGTTTACTACGGGCTTCATAAGCCTCTTGAGTCTGCATGCATGCCCGGAACTGCAAAAAAAACAAAAAAACTTGTCAGGCTATAAAACTTCACAAATGGGCTGCATTCAGCTTGGAGGGTACGATCTTTGGCCAGCCCATTCCATTTTCTGCCCCAAACTGCAAATCCAAGTTATACAGAGATATTTTTCAGGATTAGCTGATTCAAGACCTGCCCCAGAACCCAGTGCACTAGCAGAAGGCATCACAAAGACTCCTTCTAGTGCAATGGTGCACTCCATGCCTCTCCTCTCCTCTTTCCTCCCCCTAATCTGTTCTGGAGGTTAGGGAGAACCCCAAGAAGAGCTGGAGGGAAGGAGAGGGAAGATCGCTCTGTCTGGCGAGCAAGCAGAAATGCTTGCGCTGACAAGGGCCGTTGTGTTAGTACAACATTGAATCCCACCCATATGGTTTTATTTACATACTTGTATACAGGCTAAACATAAGATGCATTAACACTCCAACAGATCTTAGCTTTCTGCAGGGATAGCGGGCAAAGGCATAGCTTCGGACTCAGTGCAGAGAGCAAGCCAGCTCCAAGCCTTTTGTTCTCTTATACTCACTGATGACCTCACCTCCAGGCAGGGCATTGGTCTGCCTTCTTCTGAAAGCAGCTGGCAGTTTCTCTGCCAGCCAATCACCTGTACTCTTTAGGCAAGGAATGGCTCACTAGCAGAGCACTTGCTTTTCATGCAGAAGGTTCCAGGTTCCACCAGTGGCGTAGCGTGGGTTGTCAGCACCCGGGGCAAGGCAAGTAATTTGCGCCCCCTAACCCATGGATTTGTGCCCCCTAACCCGTGGATTTGCGCCCCCTAACCCTAACCCCCAGATGTTGCACCCGGTGCGGCCGCCCCCCCTGCACCCCCCACGCTACGCCACTGGGTTCCACCCTGGCTTCTCCAGGTAGGACAGGCAGAGAACCCTGCCTGAAAACCACGAGAGCCACTACTAGTCTCTGTAGAGCAGGGTTTCCCAAACTTGAGTCTCCAGCTGCTTGGACTACAATTCCCATCATCCTTGACCACTGCTTCTGTTAGCTAGGGATGATGGGATCTGTAGTCCAACAACAGCTGGAGACCCAAGTTTGGGAGGCCCTGCTATAGATGATACTGAACTCATGGACCAATGGTCTGACGTGGTATACATAATCTTCCTTTGTTTAGCCATGAAAGGAGGTACTTAATGACTCTAGTTTGACCAATTTCATATACAGATATAAAATTACTCAAGAACATGTCTGGAACACCACCAACCTTCCTTAGAACATCTAGGGCACTGGAAGTCTTCCAGATTTCAGGAATATATATATCTTTAAATAGTGTATCAATGCATCAAAAGAAGATCCATATTTTTTCCAGTTGGCACTCTTCAAGAACAAGCGTGACTTCCACAAAAAATTAACAAAACAACATTTGAAAGTAGTAGATCAGCCAGCCTCCTAGAGAATGTATGTTTTTCTCCATCTCTCTCTCTCTCTCTCTCTGATTCTAACATGTTTAATTGGCACAACTTTTAAAATTAGTTTTTCACCTCCTCTCTAGGTGGCCAAATAAAATAATGTTTCTTTCAAGCGTGCAGAGGAAGACAGGAGGGCAGAGTTGTACCGTGTGTGTGTGCGTGCCTGTAGGGCTTGGGTTTGTGAATGCAGGATGCTTTAGAAGCATACTGACCCAAGAAAACTCCAGGAAGCAAATATCCTGAACCTTTTTCTGTCTCCCCACTACCTCCCCTTCCCCTGAAGTTCATATTTCAGTTTGCTCCCAAAAGCTCGCAAGTCTTTGCCAGATGGAAATTCACAGAGGCTGCAGCAGTCCCATAGAGGCCTCTCTGAGGAGGGACAGGCATGAAACAATCAAGCCCAGTCCTCTCTGCTCTCAGCCTGCCAGGCTGCACAGGTCCACAGGGTGACTCTCGCCTGGCCCTTGACTCCATTTCTCTGCCTCCTTTTCCTCTCCCTCCCTCGATCCCAACTCTCTGGAGTCAACCGTGAGGCCATCCAGTCATACGTTGTCCATCAGATGTGTTTACTTTTTCCGTGACAGCCGACACATCTGGAGCACATATTCAGGTTATTCCAGTGCCACTAGACACATTCCACAAGATCATTCCAGCGGTTGTTATGGCGATCTTCTTCCCTCCAGTGATTTTCAAGTTGCATGACAGAAATAGCTAGAGCTAACCGGGGGACAAAAGTCAACGGGATCAGGAGGGGCTTCTTTCGCAGAATGAACTAATTAGTGACCTCTCTTTCTTCACAGGGCAATGAGCATATGGTTTAATAAAGTCAGTCTATGACACTTGGAGGGTTTCCCCCCCTGCCTTTGTGTGTGTAAGTGTCTGTCTGTAGTGAGAGCTGTCAGTGGCTGAAAACTTTCCTGTTTTTACTGGTGGGACCCTAGTCTGCTGTCTTTCAACAGAGTTTACTTCACATGTAGAAAATGTTTGCTCCTGAGAGTTGTGTTTCAGAACTTTTCCTTGGCTAAAGACTACTTAAATGCAGCGGGTCACTCAGTTTAAAGAAACAGTGCTCATTTCACACAAGTCCTGTCACTGGGAACTTCAGAGCCTTTTTTTCCAGAAGCTTCTGATGATATTCATCTTCCAGAGGGGTATTTTTGTGAGTCTTTGTTGCAGCAAAAACAACTGAAAAGTCTTATGGCACCTTTTAAAGACTTAACACATTTATCATGACATAGACTTTTGTGAATTAAACATTATAGCTTAATCAGTTTGTTAGTCTGTAAGGTGCCATAAGACTTGGACATACTTAAAACAAAAATGTTGCATCCATATAGCTTTTGAATTTATTGCATGATGTTGGAATAGTTGAATAAAAATAAATGGATTGGGGGATGGGAATCAAAGTAAGCTACAGCTTTGAATCAAGAGTGACCCCCTTCTTGAATCTTAGTTTGTGCAATACATAAACACAAAAAATGTGTTATAAGCCTTTTTGGGTGGTGATGGATTTATGCAAATATTTGCATTTGTAGTGTCTTGGAATCATACATGTTCTTATGCCTGTTACAGTTATTCCCTTTGTTTACATTAGCAGTTTTATTGTGGATTAAGAGAAAGCACTAGCTGCTAGGTTGTTGTTGTTTTAAAAAAGATTTGATTAATGTAGAAACCCCAGTTTTCTTTGATCTAGTTCTGCTAAAAAGATACAAGGAGAAAGTTTGCTTCTTAGTAGCCTTATCTATTTTTGCATGTGAAGAATTTGTGTATTTTGGGAAAAATCAAATCTCCTCCATGACTGATAAGCCTCATGCCAAATGTCAGTGCTTTATTTACCAAACAAAAAATAACTGAGTGAGCTTATAGAAAACAATGCAGAAATATTATGTGTACTTCGCTTTTGGTAAGGGAATGTGCTCATGTCATGGGAAGCCCATCACACTGGAGTGGCTAGTTCATCTCTGATTAATGGAGTTGTGATCAACCTCTCTGAATAGGGCTTCTGAACCTAGAATTGTTTTTTTTATAAGCAAGTAGCAGTGGTCCTGGTGTGCTCTGGTCCATGGGGTCACGAAGAGTCAGACACAACTAAATGACGAAACAACAGCAGCAGTGGTCCCTGGAGCTGCTTCCCACCAATTGCATTTATTGTGCCAACTGTCTTTTCCTGAACAGCAGGGATCCTGCTATGCTGATCCACACTTTTGTAGGTTCTTCAGTTGACTCATCAATGAAAATCTGGAGCAAAATGCAGCTCACGCAGGAAGTGTGAACATGTTTGGCTAATGTTCTATCATCTGGTTGTGGTTCAACGTTCCTAAAATATGCCATCTCCCTGGCAGGCTCTGCTTTTTCTTCTGTCAGTAATGAAGATGAGATCCTTGGCTGATAGGATCAGAATCGTTACAGGTGGGTGGTGGTGGTCGGGCCATGGAATATGGGTGGGTGTGTCTGTGTATGCGCACACACAGATGTGTACTTCCTTTGCTGCTGCCTGTCCTCCTTCTTCGTCAGCCATCAGAGCTGAACAGCCGCCTGTTGAATACTCTTAATAAATAAATAAAAGCAGCCAAAGAGCAGCAACTTCACACTCATAATACCGTATTTTTCGCTCTATAACACACACTCGACCATAACACGCACGTAGTTTTTAGAGGAGGAAAATCCGTAGGCATGCCACCCGTAGGCATTCCCTCCATAACACGCACAGACATTTCCCCTTACTTTTTAGGAGGAAAAAAGTGAGTGTTATGGTGCAAAAAATACGGTAAATAAAAACTTCCCCTTCCCGAATGTTTTGAGGAAGGAAAACGATCTCTCAAGGTTGAGGACACCGGATGATGAGTTTGCTTCCATCCTAATTTGAACTAGCCTCCCAAATTGGTGGAAAGTTTCACTTCTCGAACTCCCTCATCTTGAGAACATTTGGTCCAGCACCAGTGAGAACAACTTAAGAATTCTAGGCGGGAACCGAGAAGCAGCAGCAGCAAGTAAGGCTGATGGAAAACGGTACGGTACTTTTGTCACAAATTTGTAAAACTGGCACAGTAATTTGAGGAGAAAAGGTTTTGTGGAATTGCCCCTTTCGTTGCTGTGCGGCATTTAGCTGGTTCTTCAGCACATTTACTTGGAGTAAGCTCCGTAGAACTAAATGGGGATTACTTCTGCATAAATTGGCATCTGTCAGTCTTGGGAGACTTTGGAAGAATGTGCCTTTGTAGGTGAAGTCAAAGTGTAGAAGTGTTGCAGCTGTAGAGACCAATACAGTGGTACCTTGGGTTACAAACACTTCAGGTTACAGACTCCGCTAACCTGGAAATAGTACCTCGGGTTAAGAACTTTACTTCAGGATGAGAACAGAAATCGCGCGGCGGCGGCAGGGCGAGGCCCCATTAGCGAAAGTGGTACCTCGGGTTAAGAACAGTTTTAGGTTAAGAATGGACCTCCAGAATGAATTAAGTTCTTAACCCGAGGTACCACTGTACAGGAGAGACATGTTTTGTTGCAGCTCGGGCAGATAAAGGCACTGTTAATCTCTTATTACCTCCAGCCTCCTGGCACCCAAATGTCTTTGAAACATTTGAGTCTACTTGGAAAAAATTCTAGGGGTTTTAGTGTGTTTGTTTGTTATAACATTCTTTTTGTAATTAAACACTTCCCCTCAGTTTTAAAAACAGGATTAAATGAATTAGCAAACTGTGATCTGATTTTTTTTATCAAGCCTGCTGTATTTAACTATACTGTGCCTCTCAAATAAAAATAGATTCTAGAAAAAAGATATTCTCTCTCTCTCTCTCTCTCTCTCTCTCTCTCTCTCTCTCTCTCTCTCTCTGTGTGTGTGTGTGTGTTTTCTCTGTAGCTTTTCAACTGCTGTCTGCTATAATGGTGGCTCCCAGATTTCAAAAATCTAAAACTAACAGAGCAGCATTAAAAACAACATAAAAACCTTACCAAACAGTCTCATATCATTAAATCCCAATCACAGTCCCATTCTCTGCTCCCTCCAATATACAAGACTCCCTGACATGCACCAACATCTAAGTTCCAGCACTTCTCAGGTGGGCACCAGTGCCATTATAAGAGAACAAAGGAGGTGTTCACGGGGAGTTCTAGCACCTCTTTTTCTAGAAAAATAGCACTGTGGACATCTATTTTGGATAGTAGAAAATCAGCAATGGCATTGGTCAACCGTACAAACCTTGGCTGCTTTTAAATGTAGTAAAGGTTGCTAACAGCAGAATCCAATGCAATCCAACAGAATGTTCTTTTTAAAAAGGTTTCTTTTTAACCATTTCAGATTTTGCTTGCCTTTTGTCCCCTTTCATTCATGCATTCCTCAGTACTACTGAGACTGGTCACTAAGGCTTTCTTGAATTTCTTGTTTTAAGGAGGGCACAAAATTAGATTTGCTTTTAATTCACAGGGACCCAACTTGTCACTGTCTACAAATTATTTTCATTCAGGCTCTGAGGGCCTTCTGGCAGTTCCCTCCCTGCAAGAAGTGAGGTTACAGGGAACACGGCAGAGGGCCTTCTCAGTAGTGGCACCCTCCCCGTGGAATGCCCTCCCATCAGATGTCCAGGAGATAAATAACTACAACTTTTAGAAGACATCTGAAGAAAGCCCTGTATTGGGAAGTCTGAGGGTGTTTTGGTTTTTTAATATTTTGTTGGAAGCCGCCCAGGGTGGCGTCTTCTTCTTCATCTTCTTCTTCTTCTTCTTCAAGGCCTAGGTGCAATGCTTTAGTGTGTAATATAAAGAGGTTGAAGCTGAGGATAGTTGTAAAATTATGTTCCCCTCACCAAATGTAACTTTGCTGCAATTAAACATAATGAAATGTACTGTAATCAGCATTGTGCTAGTTATATTCACACCTAATTAGCAGTATCACTTTAATCACTGTTTATTGATGTTATCCTCCAACAAAGAATAAGCAGAAATACTTTTTGTTATACTGGATTTTGTTAAACATTTTTTTTTGCAGCCTAAATAAACTGGACCCAGAGTTTTGTGATCCAGCTGTTGTTGGACTACAGCTTCCATAATTTCTGACTATCGGCCATGCTTTCTGGGGCTAATGGAAGATTGCAAACGAACAATACCGACAATCTGTGATTTAGATTTATATCCCATCAAATCCAGTCTCCGGCATTTAACACCTGAGAATACTTCTCAATTCCTAATGAGAATCTCAACATATTTACCAAGAAGTGTGTTCTCTTGAGTCCAGCCAAGATTTACTGTGGAGTAAACCTGCCTGTGATTATCGGGTTGCTCCTAATAAGCTGTCAGTGGAAATCCTACCCTCCCGCTTCTGTCTTTAGACAAATGGAATGAAAATGATTGCATTGGTTTAATCTGCTAAAAGAAATGTTCACGTCAACTGTAGGATTCAGATGGCCTTAGATGTGCCATCTTGGATGTGCGCAGTATGTGCAATATCGTAGCCTTAGATCAGGCACAGGCAAACTCGGCCCTCCAGGTGTTTTGGGACTACAACTCCCATGATCCCTAGCTAACAGAACCAGTAGTCAGGGATGATGGGAATTGTAGTCCCAAAACATCTGGAGGGCTGAGTTTGCCTTTGCCTGCCTTAGATCAACTGACGCATTTCTGATCTCATTCCAGACTTGATACTATTGCAAACCATTGCCACACCACTCTAGAACTGTGGTCATTACTCTTGATTTCAGTTCCTTTTCTAGAAAACCCACATCCAGATTACTCAAAGGTAAGTGTGCACAGCGTTGTAGCTTTAGGTGCATTTAATGTTCACTAGATTGCATGAAATAATTCACTCCCAAGCAACTGTGCATACCAGGGGTCACCAACACAGCCGGCATGTGCCCACAGTGACCTCTTGAAAGAAGCATTTTATTGTAGCCAATAGAATACCTTTCAGTATGTGCTTAGTTGTCATTTGTGTGTGGTGCCCACAACAGGTTCTCATGTTTGCAAATGCTTCCACAGGCCTAAATGAATAAGTGACCCAAGGTGGTGTTTAGCAGTGTTCAAAATTAGCCAGGCGCCAGGCGCATTTTGCACCTGTTAGCAACTAGCGCCTGACATCTCCACCATCTGGTGGTGCATGCCTGGGGATCATTGGCTCTTGAGTCTTTTCACAAACTAATACCACATCCTGTAGAATTATTTCCGTTACACTTTATCTGCACAATCAGAATGAATTTCAGGAACCAAAATGCTTTTTCTGTGCAGCCTGAGCAGGAGCAGTGAGCAATGTTATACTTAATTGTTGCAGCTTGTCTTCAGTTACCCTATCCCACTGCCCTGCTCACAGTTGTGAAGAATATTCTTACATTATGAATGCTCTGTGTTATCTTTAAGAAAAAGAGGCAGGAACAGGCCAATATATATATGTGGACTGTCCCTTGATCAAGTGACTTTTCTTCTTTACATTCTCAAAGCTCTTAACCTAGCTCAAGGTTGTCCTCTGAACTTGCCAGATGTTTAACTGATAATCAATCACAGTCAGCCCATCATTTGAAAAATAAGACATTGGTGACATCTTTCCCAAAAATGGCAACTAGACATTCCATTTTGGCGACTGTAACCTTTAAGGAACCATCTGGCGCCTAGTTTATATATCTGAGTTTCTGACACTGGTGTTATAAGATTGCAGCCATATCATATCATATCATCGATTCCCTCCCTTCCTCAATGACTTGCCATTGTGAGTTAGCGCCAAATACCCGATTTGTCCTGATGCAAAACAGTTGTTTCTAACCTACACAATGGATAATGTTTGCTCAGAACACCTGCCAGAATTGTGTTTATACGGGTGCCTTGTGCACTATATCTAAATAAACAGAAGTCTTGGAAGTGTAGTGATAAGCCAGTGAAGTATTGGTTTCCTGGTTGCGAAATGTTATGTGTAAAGAATGACTTTTTGTGTGCGCGTGTGTGCGTGTTATTGTCTGACAGCAAAAGAAGCTTTTAAAAACCTTCCAGTCACTTAGAGCGAAGCTATACAATGCAAAGTTTGGTACTACTGGCAGACCATATCCATCACTGAAATGGCAAGTCTCAGCGTTATGAAAGAAAACTTGTGGCAGGGTGGCGGGGGCGGGGGCATGCGGAGAAAATAGGCGAAGAGAGCTGTTCAGTCCAGTTTACATTTGTCACTGCTGACTAGCCTTTAAAAAATGTATTAGCTGTGTATGGCAGTAAGTAAGATCCAGCTGCAGAGGATTACTGATCTGAGTGGGTCGGGGAAGGTTGGAATGCATTCAGTTCCATCAAGGGATTTGTGTCCCTCGTCATTAGCCCTAACATGACTAAAGCACCGAAGATTAAGAACAGACCAGTGTCACCTGCTCTGAACTCTAGAAAAATACCCCAAAACAACTAAAAGGAAAAGGAAACACAAGAGAACTCTGTATTGGGGAGAGTAACAAAGGAAGAGGTGAATTCTCTAAGGAGGGAAAGGCTTCAGCCACTTAAGGTGATATATAAATGGGGGGAGACCAAAACCTGAATGAGGGAGGCATCCACAAATCAGGAGTAACTGTGAAAGGCAATCTGAAGCGCATTTAATTATACTGAGTCAACCTAAATCAGAGTACTCCACCTCAACCGATTTATATTGCACAGGGAAAAAACATGACACTGGGCAAATCACTTCTACTGTTGATTGAATGTGACTGTGGGTAGTCATTTATATAACAAGTGGCTCCAAGGAAACACAGCTT
Source organism: Podarcis bocagei (assembly GCF_964188305.1). Lineage (NCBI taxonomy): Eukaryota > Metazoa > Chordata > Lepidosauria > Squamata > Lacertidae > Podarcis > Podarcis bocagei. Next base: position 16,877,823 of record NC_138143.1, read on the forward strand.
CCCACAGAATGCCATTTTTGCGGAGAGTTTTAAAAAGTTGCATTTAGTGTTTGCGAATGAGTCCACAGCCTCATTTGAACCAGTGCTCCAAAATGGCAAGTGGGCATTCCCTTTTGGCGACTGTAGCCCTGGTTTAAGGAGCCATTTGGTGCCTAGCTTAGATGTCTGAGTTTCTAACACTGCTCATGGAACCTCAAATAATTATCTGTACCAGGCCAAAATATTTCAGCCTCCGCTAAATTATAGGCACAGACCCATCTACAGTAAAGGTGTTGTGAAAGTGACCTACCTTACAAGCAAGTTGTAAAGACTGCTGAGGACTCTGAATAGTTCAAACTATATGAATTCTAAGTGTTATTAAATGTATGTGTTAAACATATTAGAATCAGAGAAGCAAGCACCACAAAGACCTGCTTTTTTCTGGGGGTTTGAATTCTGCTTACATGCCAGCTAGGAGTTTAGTGGCAGGAAGGCTTTTGGCACGGTGAAGCCATGAAGTGGTAAACTAGAAGCATCTGTAAAAATTTAGAGGGAATATCAGCTTTCTCAAAGCTCTAGCCGAAAGACTAATGAGGTGCAAATGATAGCACCACATAACCCTTCTCCACCCCAACTGTGGAATGAGACATTGCAGCACAAATACAAAGCTAAGGCATGGGCTTCAATACTGAAGCATACCGAGACAATATTTTTTCCTTCTCCTTTTGGATTGCTGTCAAATTGCAGAGGTGGGCCAGCTTGTATTGCATTGCCTTCTTCCCTAAAGAAAAGGATGTCAATTATTATCTTATCTGCACACAAACTTATTTTTTTGGTCAATTATTCTAATAAATGGCTGCTTGTTTTCATCTTTGGGCTTCTGCTTTTGCTTTTTTTCTTTCTTTCAAGAGAAAAGAACTTCTTGGGAGATTCGGAAACTTGAGCACAGCAGAGTCAGGGTGTGATCTGCTTTCTCTTAACAGCAGATGGCAGGTTTAGGCTGGCAACCTTGCCTTTCTTAACCTGGCTAGTCAATAGTTTTTGTGTTCTGTCTGTCGTCCGAAAATGAGGCCTAAACTGTTGTGAAAATTGTGGAGAATATTTTTTGTTTCCCGGAGCAGAAGACAAACGAAACTCTCCCACTGAGACTTGTTTGTTTATGAATTTTAGTCCTTTCGCTCCTTGGTATTTATAAGAAAAATTGCTCCTACCTAGCAACACCCGAAGCCTTTATTGCCAGGCTCATCCCACTTACAAAATATGTGTTTAGGGGCAGAGGTGTGGTGCCTTAAAATGGCTCATTCTTGTCATAACAGGAATGGCATTAGTCTTGTTGAGTAGTGACTAGAAGCGACAGCACATTGTCTGAGGTGCCTCAAGGGCACTCAATCATCACTCCTACACAACACAAATGTGCATTCGAAGGCACTGTCTGCGGCACTGTTCCAAGGTTCAATGCTATCAAAGGAGCAAGAGAAGATAAAAACATTGCTTTCTTCTTCTTCCTTTTAAAAAATGTTACTTTGCTTTGCTAAATTTCTAGTAAGTGGGGGGAAAGTAAATTCAATGCAAGGACAAAGTAGGGTCCTGTACAATGGCCACCTCCCTCCCCCCATTTAAAATGGAAGGCACAAAGGGATTTTGCAGTGGCTTTGGTAGCAGTGATGCCTCTATCATTGCTTAGCTAAGCTCCCCATCTGCTGCAGGGGTTAGGGGAAGCAGGGGTGGAAAAACATGCAACTGGTGTTCTTTTTTTCTTTTTCTTTTTCAAGAATTTTTATTGCAAAATAAATACATCACTACCAAGCCATACATAAAGAATAATATAAAGGGAAGAAAAAATAAAGAAAAAAATGCAAAGAAAAGTAGGCAGTAAAAGAATAAAGAAAAGTATATTTCAATATTATTTTACAAAATAATAATAGTAATAGACGGATGTTCATATCAATATATGAAACTGCATTATACCGAACCAGGTCATTGGCCCAGGGAAATCTATACTGACCATGATTGGCTGTCTAGGGTTCTGACAGAGGTATGTTCTTGTCCTGCTTGGAGATGTCCGCGATTGAATCTGGGAACCTCTGCATGCAAAGCTTTTGAATCTGGCCACCATTGGCTGGGCTGCTTTGTGCTGCTTTCCATTTGCAGGGGAAGTAGAAGGCCTTAGGGGAAGAGAGGGTGGTACAGTTTGCGGGGGCAAAAGGGTCAGACCAGGGAGTCTGTCAGATGAAGATGGGATTGAGGGTGAACAGAAGAGAAAGGGGCCAGCAGGGAATGGCCTACAACAATGAAGAGAACACTGCATGTATGTGAAGTGCCTGTGCAGCGCTGTCTTTAGCATATGTTCTGCCGGGGTGCAAAGATCTGTCCCACGCCCCCAAATTTTGATGTAAGAGTTAATTTCACGTGCACGGCACCATTGTGAATGCCAAGCACCGCCGCTGGCATAGTGCATCTTTGGTAAATGAGCGCACAAAATCGAAAGTCCTTAAGTGAAACAGTAGGTATACATTTCGGTAATACCTAGGTATATATGTATTTTGTTTCGTTGATCTAAATTATTTATTATTTCATAACAGGTAGATAGTTAAGAGCTTAGGTGGTTTCAGCAGTGGGTGCGTGGCACCCCCCAGAATTCGGCGCCCAAGTGCCCTGCACCCCTTGCACCATGGGTGAAGACGGCCCTGTGCCCATGTCTTCTTACTTACCAGTCAAGGGGTTGGCACTGATTGTCCTCTTTCTCTTCCTTAGCCTCAGGGTTGTCATTGTAGAACTCATCAGGGAAGAGGATCTGGACAAACTGGAATTAGTTGGTTCTGCCTGTTGTAAGTTGGCTCCACCTGCCATTGACTTGTCTGCTTCTGCCCCGCCATTTCCAATGGTCATCAGCCACCACTGGTGTTAACTGAGACTCTGAAGTTTGTTTCTGGGTCTGGGACTGGTGAGCTTTGATAGCATCCCTAATGCTATGGTCCAAGTGTAGTGCTGGTTGACGGGAAACAAGTTGGGCCCTCGTGCCTAATGCTTAATGCTGTCTACTGTGACCAAACTTCTGTTGACCTGCTGGTCGTCACACAGCCTCACTATAAATTATTGACCTAAGATTGACCATTGATCAGTCTCTCTACCACCTGAGTTCTGCTTGGTTGCAATGAATTTCTGGAAAACTCTCATTGTTCCCCTTTCTTCTTTATTTATACTCTTTTCAAAGTGCCCACACTCTTTAACATGTACAACCTGAAGGTAAAAACATTACTGTTAAGGAGTTATAGACTCAAAAACTGTATTGCATATTAAATTTTTACTGTGGGCTTTTAACATGTTTTACCTGAAATTGAGTGTAACATGGGTTTTTAGAGTTCATATCTTTTCAACAAAGCAAAGAACAAGTAAAAAAATAAATTACCCTACATAGAATTATTATTATTTTCCTGATACCCTTGTGCTACTTTATTGTATCCTTTTATGTTGAAGGTGTTTTTATTACATATGTGCTTTTAAAAAATATCTATTTTTATGCCATGTTTCTGTAATATCAATCATGCTTTAAACTAGCCTTGAGCACTTTCCTTGTAAAGTTCTTAATGGACTGCCTTTTTAAGGTTTCAGCGTAAAAGGTCTTTGGAAGACCTCTAGTATATATGTGGGTGGTTATTAATTTCGTTTTGTTTTGTTTTGTTTCTTGGATTAGCACCATATTTTAAATGAGTTTATTTATTTTGTAGATTTATATTCTGCTAGAGTCCTTAAAACAACATTTATAAAACACAACAGATAAACGAAAAGCCACATGGTTACAAAGCAAAACAAAACCACCTGCCCCGTTAAAGCAGGACCTGACAAGGGAAGTAAAAGAGTTCTACTCTATTCTGCCTTGGTCAGACCACACCTGGAATACTGTGGCCAATTCCGGGCACCACAATTTAAGAAGGTTGTTAACAAGCTGGAACGTGGGCAGGCGAGGGCAACCAAGATGATCCAGGGTCTGGAAACCAAGCCTTATGAGCAGCGCTTGAAGGAGCTGGGTATGTTTAACCTGAAAAAGGGGAGAGTGAGAAGAGATATGAGATCCATCTTCAAATATCTCAAGTGGTGTCACGTGGAGGAGGGACCAAGCTCTGGAGGGTAGGACTTGAACCAATGACTTCAAGTTACAAAGGAGGAGATTCCAACTCAACACCAGGAAGAACTTTTTGGCAGTAAGAGCTGTTCGAAAATGGAACAGAATCCCATGAGAGGTAATGGACTCTCCATTCTTTGAGATTTTCTAAGCAGAGGTTCTAAGAAGAGGTTGGATGGCCATCTGTCATAGATTCCTGCATTGCAGGGAGTTGGACCTCTACGATTCTATGATCTGATGTTCCTTGCACAGGGCAGATGAAGTCCATCGTTCCAAGGAGAGCAGGGAAGGACAGTCCCACTAGAGTAGCCCTTGATGTTCTCCTTGCCTTCCTTTCTTCTTAAACTGCAGAAAACAGCACCACAAAAAATGATTTGTTAAGATGATAGACTCCCTCATTTCTCTTGTAATTTTACTATGTTAAATTAAATTCAGTTGTATAAAAATAAAGTGTTGTCTGATTAAGGGTTCTAACCAAAATCAGATTGTTGGACTTTCTTCGCCAACCGAGTTTGCGCAGTGAATGGGGTGATGGAATAAAAACTTTCCCGCAATATCTTTGCTTATCTTTATTTTAAATAATAATCAAACAGCTGCAACTCACCATTCTACACCAGCCAGTACCATACAAAGCATTTGGTCAACTTAAATACAGTTTTCAAAATAATCAATTACCTTATCACATCGCTGCATTCAATGCAGCAGGTAAACTCCCCCCCCCCGCTAATTAGTTAAATTGTTATGATACTACAGGTGTGTTGAATTGTTAAGAGCTTGCAGATGTGCTGCCATGCAGGTTATAATTACAAACACACGCACCTCTGAGTAGCACCATTGACTACCTCAATATTAAGAAAACCCAACACAGATTGCCAGTGATTTTTTTTTATTTACTATTGTGGGCTCCACCCCCCCCCCAATCATTTGAAGGCAAATGGATAATGTGGACTCAAGTGTCAGAAACGGTGGATACGTCCTTTGCTCATCAGCATCACTTTTCACGTACAATGTCTTCCACCCCCTCTCACTTTCTAATGCCATGTTAAGAGAAAGGAACTTCTATGACAGGGTTGGGGAAGTTTTTTTGTCCCAGCAGTTCCCACCCCTATGGGCCAACTTGTCACCTGCCAATCACTGGATGTCATTATGAGTTCACTGTGAAACTCCAGAAGCAAAGACCCAAGAGAGACCCATCACCTACCATAACTGGCGATGCCAGGACAGGTAAGTCCACACAGGTAAGGACAGAAAGGAAAGCAGCCAACATGCTACAAAGTGTGGCTGTTGCAGCTGCTTCCCATCCGCTTCTCATGTTTCCTATCAATCAATCAATCAATCAATGTTTCCCAGAATTGGCAATACCTCCCCCCTGGAGGGGGGTGTCACTGAAATGACTTAGCTTCATGTGCAATTGGGAGGCATTGAATAAAAAAGGGGGGGCAGTGGATGCATAAAGAAGAGAAGAGAAGAGAAGAGAAGAGAAGAGAAGAGAAGAGAATTTATAAAAACCGTTGTACATGTTCATCAGTTATGTAATGGCACTTACAGCCAGATCAGGCACCGTTGAAGGATTTTTGACAACAGTAAAGTTGTGCTATTTAATTTCTGCTGCCTTTTGTTTGTTTGCTTTCTCCCCATTGCTACATTTGCTGTTGATATGGTTTCAACTCCATATTCCTTCTTGTAATATGATTTTCAGGGTGTGTGTGTGTGTGTGTGTGTGTGTGTGTGTGTGTGTGTGTGTTTAATGTGGCTTCTTAGTTTTTGTAATCCATCTTGAAAAAGTCTGGTAGAAAGGCGAGGTTTAGATGCCCTAAATAAATAAAAGTTAATAGTAAAGAAGTGGAACCAGCAAAGAGCATCAAAAATATTGTGCCATATTGTGTGTTTTAAGTAGATTCATCAACAGTGACTTGTGATAGCTTAACACCCTGATTTGTGCTGGCATATCTGCTTGCAGTGCCAGTATAGTGTCATGTTCCGTGAAGTAGCAATGATTTGGCAGCCAGTGCATTCTATCCTAAATGCTTATTTGCCAGTGCAGCACGAATTAGAATCAGACCGCCATAAGGGAACACTTACTTTGTAACATAAATTGACTGACTGCTGGTGTGTTGCTCAACTGGTAAGAGGGGCACAGTGCAGCTCTTGAGGAGTTGCATAATTGGCCGACTGATTGTATAGCAATTTAAGCAAAAGAACAACAACAACAAGCCTCTGCCCCATGGAGGTTGCAATTTATATTTCAGTAGTGCAGGAGACCACAGAGCAATCAGAGGAAAGGGAGAAGCAAGGATAATGGTATGAATATCTTTGAGTCCCATAAGGGGAAAAGATAGGGCATAAAAAAACTAACAGCAACAACAATTTATTATTTATATGTCACCTATCTGACTGGGTTGCCTCAGCCACTCTGGGTAGCTTCCAATAAACTACAGACAGCTAAGCACAGTAAAACATCAACAATTAAAAACTTCCCTGAACAGGGCTGCCTTCAGATGTCTTCTAAAAGTCAAATAGTTGTTTATCTGTTTGACATCTGATGGGAGGGCGTACCACAGGGTGAGTGCCACTACCGAGAAGGTCCTCGGAGCAGGGACACAGAAAGGGGGGGAGGTGGGGGCAGCCTGTCCTGGGTGTCATCCCTGAGGGTGTGTATGACAACCCCCCTCCCGGCAGCAATCCGCCATACCGATTGCACCCCCTGGGTGCACACCGGATGGCACCCCCCAGGAATGATCGCCTCCACGCTGGAGGGCACCCCTCAGTGTGCCGCTCCAGGTGCCCGAGTGGCTAGCTCCGTCACTGCCTCAGAGCTGGACCTCAGGGTTCAGGCTGAATGGCAGGGTGGAGGCACTACGTCAGGTATACAGCTGTTTAGGGCTTTAAAGCTCAGCACCTACACTGTGGCGTGTGCTCAGAAACGTACTAGGAGCCAATGTAGATATTATAGGACTGGTGTTATATGGTCCTGGCAGCCACTTCCAGTCACCAGTCTGGCAGCCGCATTCTGGATTGGTTGTAGTTTCCAAGTCACCTTTAAAGGTAGCCTAGCGGTAGTAGCAGTAGTAATAATAATAGTTGCTAGGCTTGTTTCAGGAAGCTCATTAGGTATATGTTTGGTGACACACTGCAGGAAGCCCGTTCCTCACTGGGACAAGCAGAATGGTGAAATGAAAACCTAAACCCTCCTTCGTGTGTATGCATGCATTTTACCAAATAACGCACTCAGCCCCCACCCCCAAACGCACTCAATTTTGTAAAAACAAAATGACACCCACATTCCATTATAAAAATTCAGGATGGGAATGTTGGACGTTGATCCTCCAAAACAGCATTACCCAAGATAGCAACTTGGGAATTAAACTTCTGAAGTTTACAGAAGAGAGTTTCAGCTCTCAACCACAAACTTGTGCTTCATGTTTTCATGCTAGTTTGTACATGCTCGGCTGAGGAGAGTGCAGTCATGGATAGGGAAGGAGCAGCCTCCCTCACTTCTCTGCTGATAGAAAAGTGACTTAATTTGGTGTGCCTGAGAAGGTGGTGTGTTTTCAAACATTCTTGAGGTTGTGTGGGAAGAAACCACCATGGATTAGTTGTGAAATAATGTGTAAGGTATCACCTACAGGATTCAACATCCCCTCTCCAAGAGATCCGTGATTTCTACTCCCTAATACTTCCCAACTTTGGGATAACCTGATGATTTTCAAAAAATTAGCACAGGAAAGTAGGCACCACACCTTACCAAAAATCATAAAAGCTTTTTGCTAGCTGTGGCAAGAAACCTTTGTTCATGGAGTGCTATGCCTTCCAAATGTTCTGCCTTTAGGAAATTCTTTCCACATTGGACCGCTGTGAAACTCTTATTCTAGCCCAGGGGTCAGCAAAGTTTTTGTGACTTGGGCCGGTTCACAGTCCCGCAGACGCCGCAGTGGGCCGGAGTATGCGCGCGCATGCATGCACGTAAGCGCAAACGCTATTTCTGGCCTTCCAGCACGGAGGAGGTGTGCACAGCTTCCCATTGGTTGCAGGAGCTTCCTGCAGCCAATGGGAAGCCAGCCAGCATCATGGAAGGTGGTCCCCGCTCTGCTCCATGCAAGTTTAGTGCGGTGAACGAGAGCTGACTGAGCAGGCGGCAAGGGTCCATGGGCCGGTTAAAAGACCCCCATGGGCCGCTTGTGGCCCATGGGCCTGAGGTTGCCGACCCCTGTTCTAGGTGCACCCTCATTCATGATGGATGGAGGACAAGTTTGGTGGGCTTCACTGAGGCAGGAACCAAGAGTGTGCAGTACAGCATGCCCAACACTTCCTTGTAGCTGTTCATGCAGGAGATCTTTGGCAGTGGTAGATAACAGAGTTGTTTGCCACAACTTGTCTTATTGGCAGTGTTAGAAACTGGGATAGAAAAGCTAGGAGCCAGAGGGCTCCTGGGACCTGCATTGTGGGCACGAAAACAGAATGTCTAGTCGCCATTTTTTGGGGGGGGGTTGTCGACAACACTTTTTATTTATTATTTTGATAAGCATGAACTAATACGCAATTCACATAAGTCACATATTGTTAATATCACATTTTTAACAGAAATTGTTAATACATGTTTAATTTGGTGTTTACAATAAACATATTGGAACCATACTTCAGTTTTCAAAACACTCTACTTTTTATTGTTAAACTCTTTTACATATTGTCTACCCTTAACGTATACTTCAAGGCTTCAAAGCACACACATTTTAGTAATACTTGAGTGTCAGCCAGGTGCAAAAAATGAGGTGCTCACAAATGGAGAATCTTCACATGTGAAATGTGCCTGGCGCCCTGCTAATTTCGAACCCTGCTTATTGGAGAACCACAGCAAGCTTCTTGGGTACCCTAGGGTTCCCTGGATCATAGTTTGAAAACCATCAGCGGAATATTTGAGGACACCATTCTGTCTACTGTCTACTTCATTCTTTCTACTGAAATCAGTTGGGACACAGTTTGAAAATCACTTACATCCAAACTTATTTGAGCCCCTCTATGGTACCACATGGATTGAGCTCCATGTGTGGTTTTAATCATAGAATCATAGAGTTGGAAGAGACCACAAGGGCCATCGAGTCCAACCCCCTGCCAAGCAGGAAAATGAAGTGTTAATGAAAATGAATTGCACAACATCAGTTAAATATGGGAAAAGCCTGAAGGTGTAGCTCTGTTCACCAGTGAGATACAATCAGGAATTTATTTACTTTTCCAGCTGGAGCTCACTGGAGCCCAGCTCCAGTGCCTCTCAGGGGTGGGCACCGTTGTCATTCTAAGAGAACGAGAGAGAGGTTCATGGTGAGCTCCGGCACCTCTTTTTCTAGAAAAATAGGACTGGATACAATTATATTGTTTCATGCCACCTCAATCTCCAAGCAGGTTTTTCAGGCGCTTACCCAGAGTTTACTTTTGGAAAAGAGGCACAGCTGGGATTGTGATGTCTTTATGACAAGTGATTTATTTAAACATATATACAACCTGAAGCTACAATGGAGGCAAAAGAAATAAAGAAATTGTCCAGTAGCATCTTAGAGACCAACTAAGTTTGTTCTGGGTATAAGCTTTCGTGTGCATGCATCTGAAGAAGTGTGCATGCACACGAAATCTTATACCCAGAACTAACTTAGATGGTCTCTAAGGTACAACTGGACAATTTTTATTTATTTATTTCGACTGTGTCAGACCAACACGGCTACCTACCTGAATCTACCTACCTACCTACAGTATCAACACACCAAAAGGGTCTTGTTTCTCCCACAGCCACAGCCTTGGATTTAAAGAGAAATTATAGGTTGATCCGACTCTCTCTTTAGATTGCTGCTTTACTTCTAGACCACAAACTCCTGTTTTTTCCTTGAAGGAGGAGGCCCACCGAATTACCATCTCGCACAGAGCCCCCTGTACTTTGTTCTCTTTATGGCCAAGCACCCAGGCAATCCCCTCAGCACGGGAAGCTAGCTCGGCTTGTATTTTAAACACTATGTTACTGTGGGAAGAATCTCTGTACAGAAAAAAATAGAATTGCTTCTGAAGGGAAAATGTACACATTTGCATCCATAAAATGACCATAGTAGGTCAAGTGAATGCATCTTGCAACATAATAGGCAGAACTACAGGTGCAATCATAATTCACAGTAGTGGGAGTTTTGTTGGGTGAAGACAAGGTACGCTTGTTTGTTTTTGAAGCCATTTTGGATCTTTTATGCAGTAGGGAAAATTGTGATGCCACTCTAAATCCTAACACACACACACACACACACACACACACACACACACATGAGATGGTCTCCCCACCCCCTGAAAATTAGTGGTAGCTTTTGTTTGAAAATGGATGTATATTTTATTTAGGTTTCGGCAGCACCCAATTTTAGTTTAAATTTAATTGATTAATCAGCTAAAACTCTTTAGCCGTTATGCTTCGCTAATTCTCCAGACCTCTCCTCTCCTTCCTACAAATCATTTATTATGGTACCTCTTGAGGGTATGTGTATAAATATTTCATCCTCTCCTGTACATTGCCAGATTCCCTTGCTTCATTTTCCTTTGTCATATTAGCCAGAAAAAGCTCCCATCAACATTGTCCGTAAAAGTGCATTTGGGTTGGTTAGCCGCTGCCTGCTGACCGTCCCTCTAAAGTAAAAACTCTTATTTTCTCCCCTAAAATATTGACACTTGGAAGTGTCAGGAAGGCTGTGAAATGTGTGCAAATGTCCAAATACGTAGGAAGTGCTTCATCCGCTAATAAAGATATAGAAACACATATGGAAGGCAACGCAGGGAAAAGTGCCATGTGATGCATTTTGTTCCCTTTGAGATAGTAATGCACAGTGAATACTATTATCCTTCTGAGTGCCTTAGGACTTTAAAGGTTATATGCAATAGGAAGGCACTTGTGTGTCCCTATGGCCAAATGTGGTTCACTGAGGTAATCTGCTGAGAGAATGCAAAGAGCGAGGCATGGAGCATCTCACAAATTCACTCTGGCCTTTATGCCTTGTTTACATGGTAGAAATGATGGGGGTGGGGACTAGGTTTGAGGATTTGTAAAAGGTACTATGTGCGTGTGTGTGATTCTCTGCTAAGGAATGTTAAGTTGCTGTCGTTCTTGTTGTCATTTTTGAAAGAGTCCACTCTAGTCTGTTCCTCTTTGGGTAGGTGCAGTTATTACAGCAGTGCGAAGGTTCTGCGCCTGGCAAGACAAGGGAATGCAGCCTTCTTGAGCTTCTGCATCCACACCTCCTGTTCAGCTTCCCATCACTGCTTTTCCTTTGTGTGTGCACAGACACAACCATGGAGTATTACACGGAGTAAAGTTCAACCTACATAATGCACATGGGTCTGTGTTACTTTTTACCTAGCTGCTGTAGGCTGCTGTCAGGAATGAAGAACACTTAAACCTTTCCCCCTGAGCCATTTTCTGCATGCAATCATTCTTGCTGTAGGAAAGATACAGGGTGTTGTTGTTGTTGTTGTTGTTGTTGTTGTTGTTGTTGTTGTTTTGAGGCTAAATGACCAAATGTCACAGCACATAACAACAACAACAACAACAACAACAACAACAACAACAACAACAACAACAACAACAATTTATTATTTATACCCCGCCCATCTGGCTGGGTTTCCCCAGCCACTCTGGGCGGCTTCCAACAAAACACTAAAATACAATAACCTATTAAACATTAAAAGGTTCCCTAAACAGGTCTGCCTTCAGATGTCTTCTAAAAGTTTGGTACAGTGGTGCCTCACAAGACGAAATTAATCCGTTCCACGAGTCTCTTCGTCTTGCGGTTTTTTCATCTTGCGAAGCACGGCTATTAGCGGCTTAGCGGCTATTAGTGGCTTAGCGGCTTAGCGGCTATTAACAGCTTAGCGGCTTTAAGAAAAAGGAAACAAACTCGCAAGAACTCGCAATACGTTTCATCTTGCGAAGCAAGCCCATAGGGAAATTCGTCTTGTGGAACGAATAAAAAAACGGAAAACTCTTTCGTCTTGCGCGTTTTTCGTCTTGTGAGGCATTCGTCTTGCGAGGTACCACTGTAGTTATTTTTCTCTTTGACATCTGGTGGGAGGGCGTTCCACAGGGCGGGTGCCACTACCGAGAAGGCCCTCTGCCTGGTTCCCTGTAACTTGGCTTCTCACAGCGAGGGAACCGCCAGAAGGCCCTCAGAGCTAGACCTCAGTGTCCGGGCAGAATGATGGGGGTGGAGATGCTTCTTCAGGTATACTGGACCGAGGCCGTTTAGGGCTTTAAAGGTCAGCACCAACACTTTGAATTGTTCTCGGAAACATACTGGGAGCTAGTGTAGGTTTTTCAAGACTGATGTTATACGGTCACTTAGATTTTTCTAGGCTCTCGTAACTGTGTCACATATTCTGTGTTTACACCAGGGGTTTTCCAGGTGGAGAGATCCATTCCCTTGTGGGTCAGAGAAGAGGCACAGTAGGCCACATTCTAGCTAAGCAAAAGTCAGAGTTGCTACACTCACTTCCTACACTCTCTCCCTCCCCCTCCCTCCTCTCCATCTCCCATCCTGGCCAGCAAGAGATAGTTCAAGGCAGTGTTAGAAATTAGGCAGGTGCCAGGCACGTTTTGCGACTGGTGCGGGTCAAATTGTGGTCATGTGGAGATCTCTAGATGACAGGTTGGCCACTGACACCTCCGTCTGTCTGGCCCCTCCAGCTTTCTTAAGCAGGTAAGCAGAAGAGCTCATTTATTGCATTTATTCCCTACCTTTTTCTCCAATGAGGACATGGTTCACCCCCATCCTCAGTTAATCCCCACAATGACCCTGTGAGGTAGGTTAAAGAGGTTCAGCACTGCGTTTCACAATAACCTAGTATCCTGACTTAGAACAACTACCCATTTGTTGACCCAGGGTAAGCCTAATATTTTCCCTCAACTTGTAATTATGGTAAAGAGCAGTATGTGGGTTCCCTCGCTATTTTTGTTTTTCAGGCTTAGGCATAGTGTAGCATTGGGGTGCTACACCTGGGGTGGCGAATCAATGGCCTTCCATATGTTGTTTTGTTGTTGCTGTTTAGTCGTTTAGTCCTGTCCGACTCTTCGTGACCCCATGGACCAGAGCACGCCAGGCTGTCTTCCACTGCCTCTCGCAGTTTGGTCAAAGTCATGCTGGTAGCTTCATCTCGTCCTCTGCTGTCTCGTCTCATCCTCTGTTGTCCCCTTCTCCTTGTGCCCTCCATCTTTCCCAACATCAGGGTCTTTTCCAGGGAGTCTTCTCTTCTCCTGAGGTGGCCAAAGTATTGGAGTCTCAGCTTCAGGATCTGTCCTTCCAGTGAGCACTCAGGGCTGATTTCCTTCAGAATGGAGAGGTTTGATCTTCTTGCAGTCCATGGGACTCTCAAGAGTCTCCTCCAGCACCATAATTCAAAAGAATGGATTCCAGCTCCCATCAGCCCCAGACAGCATGACCAGTGGGCAGGGATCAGGGGTTGTAGTCCAACAACATCTTGAGGAACTTGCGTTTTTCACCCCTGCTTATCGCAACGGTCACTGCGATTGTCTTCGACCAGAGCTTGCAAAGGAAGGTAAACCCTGGTTTCAAACTCCAACTTAAAGCTAGCCATTGTTTACATTCTAGTAGTGTGTTTTGTTAGATGTCTCTTAACGTTATGCAAAGGGAAGGAGGAATTCGCATAGCAGGAAAAGCAGAAGGACTGAGTCATGAGGCCGTGGGGTACTCAGAATCTCTTACATTAACGTTGAGATTGGGACACATTGTATTTGCACCAGGCTGACATGATGCCTTATGGATGATTACGCTCTGTCTCATGAGACCAGGGCCCTGCAGGATCTGATCTCTTTCCGCAGGGCCTGTAAGACAGAGTTGTTCCGCCTGGCCTTTGGATTGGAGCCAATTTGATTCCCTCCGCCCCCTTTTTCTTTTTTCTTTTCCTTCTCCTGCAATGAGGCTCCATTTTAATATTTTAATGTTCCATTATTTTAATGTTGTATTTTATTTTGTTTTTAAGTTGTAATCACTCTTCTTGTTTTTATTATTGCTTGTAAGCCGCTCTGAGCCCGGCCTTGGCTGGGGAGGGCGGGGTATAAATAAAAAATTATTATTATTATTATTATTATTATGAATGATGTAATACAGTTTAAATGGAGAAAAAATGACTGCTTATTCAAACACAGAGAAAAAGCCGTTTGACAGTACAGTTTTTCTGTGTACTCTAATAATTCAGGAGTTTGGCTTCCTTTTAAGCACAGCCTCCTGTTTCTTCCCATTTCTAGCACTTTTCATTTTCTATCTTGCCATATAGGCTTTTTTTTTTTTTTGTCTTCTTGGTACCACAGGAAGGGGAAGTATACATGCTGTGTTTGCGATGCCTGCTCTCTGTGTTGGCATTTATCTTCACTCGCGAGGTTAGGCGAGATTAACCCTCAAGTGGCATTTAGCTTTTCTCACTCATGAAGAAAAATGCTGCAATACAGGCCAGCTATAAAGCTGTCCGTTTGGATTAAGGATTGTTCCTTTTAAAGCATTGGTATCACTTTAGATTCCCTTTTGTGATGTGTACCAAAGGGGGGGGGGAGAGAGAGAGAGAGAGAGAGAGAGAGAGAGAAGAGAGCTTCAAGTTGGTCAATTGAGCTCAATCCAAACCGTAACTTGGATCAAAGTTTTCACTTCAAGCTGAACATTGTTCTTCTGTGGAAGAGTTTGAACTTTTTCAGAACCGGATGAGTGGGCATTCAGGTCTAATAGGCAAGGTGTTGTTTAAGATGGATTTCCTTATACATTGTTCTGATAGAATATTTTGTGGCATTAAGATATGATTCCTAGTGGTATCCTTAGACAAGAATAATTTGTGAGCCATCCATTCAAACACAGCCTACCAGCAATATATTGTGTCCTGCCAAGTGTTAACAACCTTTTGCAGTCACCAGGTCAGCAATGAAGACAATACATTTATCAAGACCATGCCTGGCCATAGCTACTTTTGGGGCTTGCACACCTGGTACCTAGGTCCATTTTGTTATGATCTTCAGTATACTAGGGTTGGGCAATATCTGCTTTTCAACATTGTGATATATCACCAGTTAAACATCACAATATACCAATATATTACAATGTCTGAAATAAGGATGGAGCTATGTAGAGGCATTGACTGGCTTCATGGTTTTCCCCGCATCGTGAATTTTGCCGGCGCCTGATCTTGTGATTCGCTGCCCCCTGTATGAGGCAGGGGAGAACTGAGCTGTTAGAGTTAATAGGGGCTACAGGAATCGAGAGAAGCATTGGCTGGCTTCACAGTTTTTTCCACATTGTGATTTTTGCATAGCACACACACATACACCACGATTTGTGGTATATTGCCAGGTCAAAAATTATGAAACTGATATCATGATATGGACTTCAAACCGGTTTTGGATGATGTATCGATATATCAGCCAGCCCTACAATATATCCTAAAGAGGTGAATGGGGGCAGGGGAAAGGTTTGCTCTATGTTATTTCAGGGTAATATTCTATGAGAGTTTGGTGTTGGCACAGTTAACTTACGTATTCTTAAGGGTGATAACATATTTGGCTTGCACACAGTTGCATTCCATCGCTCTCAGGGGAAAGTTCAGAGTGGGAGTCTGCAGAATAGACTATAAGTTGTACAGTGGGATACTTTTTATGTTGTAAAAGACACAAGAGAGAAAAGATTGCTATGGATTGTTTTGAATTTCCTTGGCAAAATTTGCCAGCTGCCATATTAGAAAGATCCCTTGGGATTCTTACAAGCTCTGCTGTCTGCTTTCAATCATAACTCCCGTTAGAACTGGCAAACAGGCCGGCTTTCCATCAAAAATGCTTGAAAATGGCATTAGTATCCTCAATAATTGCAGGCTGCTTTTAGTATTTGTTTATTGCTATAATGTTTATGTGCACTATTATATTGAGTGGACCCTGTTTTTGCTTGTTTGTTTCTTTTTCAGCATTATTGGTATCATCTTTGTTTCTTTGAAGTGGCAACTCTCATGCTAAGCCCAGGTAGTTTTGCTTGCAAAGTATGGAGCAGGGGTTGGCAACCTAAGGCCCATGGGCCACAAGCAGCCCATGGGGGTTGTTTAACTGGCCCATGGACCCCCGCTGCCTGCTCGGTTGGCTTCCATGCGCTGGGCTAAACCGGCGTGGAGCAGAGCGGGGACTGCCTTCCACTATGCTGGTCAGCTTCCCATTGGCTGCAGGAAGCTCCTGCAGCCAATGGGAAGCTGTGCACGACTCCTCCATGCTGGAAGGAGGGCCAGAAATAGTGTTTGTGCATGCGTGCATGCACATACACTCTGGCCCACTGCGGCATCTGCGGGACCGTGAACTGGCCTAAGCCACAAAAACTTTGCCGACCCCTGGTATGGAGCAACTTACTTGCCGTGGGTACAAGATTTCAAGGCACTTTCAAGACAGCCTGAATATAGCACCTAGAGCAGCTACAAAAGTTTGGTGTTGTGCAGATTGTGATGGCATCAGGAGAGAGAAAGTCCTTTTAGTGCCCATACCACCACACCAACACAACCTTTTAAAGACTGCTAATGCTGCTGTCAAAGTTTCAGTGCGAGCCCTTGTCCACTTGGCAGTCTAACAACCTCCCTTCATCTTTCATGCTCCCAGGTCTTCCATGAACCTGAGAGACCCACAGTAGTCAAGCTATAGGATTTCAAAGAGGTAAGCTCTGGATTTTGTAAAATATTTGCAAACATAGCATGAAAGCATGGTTGGATTCAGGATATTTCCCCCCCCCCCCAATAAAGAAACATACAGTCATGCCTTGGAAGTTGAACAGAATCCATTCCGGAAGTCTGTTCAACTTCCAAAACGTTCAAAAACCAAAGCGTGGCTTCTGATTGGCTGCAGGAAGTCCTGTCGTGCGTTCGGCTTCCAAAAGAATGTTTGAAAACCAGAACACTCACTTCTGGGGTTCGATTGTTCGGGAGCAGATTTGTTCGGGAGCCAAGGCGTTTGAGATCCAAGGTATGACTGTATCTGGAAAATTTATAACAGGGTTTCCGAAATTTGGATCCCCAGCTGTTTTTGGACTACAACTCCCATCATCCCTAGCTAGCAGGACCACTGGTCAGGGATGATTGGAACTGCAGCTCAGAAACAGCTGGAGATCCAAGTTTTGGAAACTGTGTTCCCGCAGTATAATGTTGAAGGGTAACAACTGACTGCTCATAAATGGGCTTGCTGTTATTATTGATACTTACTCCTTTTTCCTGCCCTACTTCCAGGCGGTTCAAGGCAACATACAGGGTGAGTCTTTTAAAAGAGGCTCTGTGGAACATGTGTACTCTGTATCCACGGGTCCTCTTTTAAAGGACTCACTCTGTATATGCTTCTCCACTCCAATTTTATTCTCAAAACAGCCCTGTGAGGGAGGATGGGCTGAGAGACAGAGTAGACCAAGGTGATCCAGTCAGCTTAATGGCTTGAGAACCACTGCAGTTATAACATGGAAATCCTGAGGGCGGTTCCTTCCTGGATCACACTCTCTCTTTTGTTCTATATACCTGCCTCAAACATTTTGCTTTACAGATGTTATCTTTTAAAACCATTAAGACATGGCTGCTCCATTTATGTCCAGACTCTCCTGTTTTTGGTATATGGAAATACATTTTGCACGGATGCAAGCAAAAGAAAAACCATTCTGGTTTGCAATGCTTGCTTTTTATTACCGTTTTTAAGGTCTGAGGATAAAAACATATGAGAAATCCATGCTGTATTGACGTATAAAATGTAAATTCCTAGTAGCATAACGCTCCCAACATCTGCAGAATTTTCTCTCTGTTTAGTAAATTGGTAGTGGTAATAGTCTAGTCAAGTTAACCAGAAAGTACTTCAGATCATCCCATCAGGAAATTACCTACGTTTTATAAGTATTGTCGGAAGACTTGATGCATATCCTGCCCCTGGAAATACATTTACAATTATCTTGTAAATATCTAATAAAGCAAAATACAGAACCAGAACCACTTGTGAATAAACTAAACCACAACAGATATTCCAAAAGCCAGGAGCATGACTAACTGTACTCAGTGTTAAGTAAATTTATCAAGTTGCCATTTTCTTGCAAACATAAGAACTGTGCATAGCGTTTGCAGTTAAGGCAACCTCCAGGCTAGATAAATGTAACATTCTGGAGTTAACTTGTGATAATTTCCATCAAAAAATATTCTCAGTATATAGATCATCTTTAGTTTGAAGGCATGATTTCATTCCTATAAAAGTTTGCCTACCATGAGCAATGCCTACTAAGCCTGAGGCTTCTGTTCTACTACCAGTTGCAGGAAACTGCAGGATGGAAGAATGCTCTTAGGTCCTGCTTGTAAGACCACTCTGAGAATGGGATATTGGACTAGATGGGTCCCTCTCCTGCACCAGAAGGCTCTTGTTATGCCCCTATGTTCTGACTAGTGACACACCATCTCAGGGACAGGAGTTGCTGAGGTGGTGTCGCCATCAGAACTGTAGCTCCAATTTAGACATCGTTTGTGTTGACTTAACGTGGTAGGTTAACATGTGGGGTTAACGGGTGGCGCTGTGGGTAAAAGCCTCAGCGCCTAGGGCTTGCCGATCGAAAGGTCGGCGGATCGAATCCCCGCGGCGGGGTGTGCTCCCATTGCTTGGTCCCAGCGCCTGCCAACCTAGCAGTTCAAAAGCACCCCCGGGTGCAAGTAGATAAATAGGGACCGCTTACCGGCGGGAAGGTAAACGGTGTTTCCGTGTGCTGCGCTGGCTCGCCAGATGCAGCTTTGTCACGCTGGCCACGTGACCCAGAAGTGTCTGCGGACAGCGCTGGCCCCCGGCCTCTTGAGTGAGATGGGCGCACAACCCTAGAGTCTGTCAAGACTGGCCCGTACGGGCAGGGGTACCTTTAACGTGGTAGGTGGCAACAAGTTTTCAAGCTGATATATTGCAGATGTAGAACCTGCATGCTTCAAGATCTCCTGGAGTCTGTCAGCCCTATCCAGCATGACCAATAGTCAAAGCTGTTGGGAACTGTAGTCCAACAGTAGCCCTAAAAGGTAAAGGTAAAGGTTTCCAATTTTGATTTTTCCACCTGGAAGCAAATTTTCTTGTCCAAATTATATGCCTCCATTATCTGATGATAATGAAGCCAATCTCGCACTTTATTTTTTAGCTTTTCTAAACTCTGCAATTTCAATTTGTCTCCCTCTTGTTCCAAAATTTCCCAATATTTCGGCCATTTGGCCTCCATATTGAGCTTTTTCTGAGCCTTCGCTTCCATCGGTGACAACCACCTTGGGGTTTTATTTTCAAGTAGATCCTTATATCTTATCCAGACATTAAATAATGCTTTCCTGACAATATGATTTTTAAATGCTTTATGTGCTTTGACCTTATCATACCACAAATATGCATGCCATCCAAATACATTATTAAAACCTTCAAAATGTCTGTGTTTTCAAGAAGCAGCCATTCTTTCAGCCAGCAAAAAGCTGCTGATTCATAATAAAGTTTAAGGTCTGGCAGGGCAAATCCACCTCTTTCCTTTGCGTCCGTTGGTATTTTAAATTTTATTCTAGGCTTCTTGCCCTGCCAGACAAATCTAGAAATATCTCTCTGCCACTTCTTGAAACAATCCATTTTATCCAAAATTTGCAATGTTTGAAACAAAAACAACATTCTGGGCAATACATTCATTTTTATCGCAGCAATGCGGCCTAGCAGTGAAAGCTTCAAATTTGACCAAATTTCTAAATCTTTCTTCACTTCCGTCCAGCATTTTTCAAAATTGTCTTTAAATAAATTCCAATTTTTAGCTGTCATGTTAATCCCCAGGTATTTCACTTTCTTAACCACTGTTAAGCCTGTCTCGTTCTGAAACCTCTCTCTCTCAATCGCTGTTAATTTTTTTTCTAAAACCTTTGTTTTCAACTTATTCAGTTTAAATCCTGCAACCTGACCAAACTCTTGAATCAGTTCCAAAACTCTTTTAGTACTAGAGTCTGACTCCTGTAATGTCAATACTAAGTCATCTGCAAATGCTCTCAATTTGTACTGTTTAGCTCCGACTTGTATACCTTTAACCAATTGGTCCCTTCTAATCATATTCAGCAGAACCTCCAGGACCGATATAAAAAGCAATGGGGAGATTGGGCAACCTTGTCGTGTCCCTTTTTCTATCTTAAATTCCTCCGTCACCACGTTATTAACAATTAATTTGGCCTTTTGTTCAGAATAAATTGCACTTATACCATTTCCAAAACCTTGACCTACCCCCATCCCCTGTAGGTTCTTCTTCATAAAACTCCAAGAAATATTGTCAAAAGCTTTCTCCGCGTCCACAAATATCAAAACTGCCTTGGTATTAATATTCACTTGTAATTTTTCTAAAATATTAATTATGTTTCTCATATTATCAGACAAGTGTCTACCCGGGAGAAAGCCTGCTTGATCTTTATGAATCTCTTCCACTAGCACTTTTTTTAGTCTTTTAGCCAAAATATCTCCAAAGATTTTATAATCCACATTAAGCAGTGATATGGGGCGGTAGTTCTTGAGCTGCGTCTTTTCAGTCTCTGTTTTCGGTATAAGTGTGATATACGCTTCCTTCCACGACTCTGGTGCCCTTTTCCCTTCCAATATTTCATTACAGACTTCGTTTAAAGGTTGTACTAACCATTCTTTTAAAGATCTGTAGTATCTAGAAGTCAACCCATCCAGTCCTGGAGATTTACCTAATTGCATATTCTGAATGGCACCTTTCTACCTCCTGTTCAGTTATTTTATAATTCAACATTAATTTATTTTCTTGAGAGATTTTTTGTAATCCATTTATTTTCAAAAATCGATCTATATCAATTTCTTTCTGTGGCCCTTGTGTATATAATTGTTTAAAGTACCTCTGGAAACAGTTTCTAATCTCGACTGGGAAGTTTCCCCATCTTAAGTTATACAAACCCCAGTACAAGGGTAGGCTTAGTCTACATGTATAAGCAGTACTGTATCTTTAGGATTAGAGATCTTCATAGTACAGGATATTGGGTAGTATGCAGCACACCAGTGTTCAGTTTTGTTTTGTGGGAAACTACCGGAATGAAACTCCATTTCAAATGGGTTTATTTTAACAGCTGCTACTCCACAGTCCTTTCTACACATCATGTTTCTTGTTAATATCCTTTTGTGTAGCACTTTTTAACGTGCAAAGCATCCTATAGTCTTTCTGTCACAAACAACTGTGTGAGGAGACAATGGTTGTCTCGTCTTACAGATGGGGAACTAGAGCCAAGAACCCCCCCCCCGACTTGCTGAAGAAAATGTGACTTCATGGATGAGGGGGAAATTTGAATCCAAGACTTCAGTCATTGCTCTGCTTGCTGAACCACACTGGTTCTCAGCATAACGTTTTGGTCAATGTATGGAGTTGAGTTCCAGTCAAAGTAATCTGCCATGTTTTTTCTTCTTCAGTAATGTACTTCAGGAGTCCTGAGATTATTTTATTAAGAAAAGAAATATATTGATCTAGCAATACTGTGGACCAAATAGATGCACACCACTTTTAAACCACATACAAATATCCCATAGGACAGTGAAATCATTTTGATAGGTGGAGAGAAATGCAGCACTTTATTGCATGTGCTAATATATGAAAAGCTGCCCCTCTCACTCTTATGAGGACAATATCCATTTCCCTTTTATAACTTTAGCATGCCCAAAGCAAGCAAGAGTATCTTAATGTCTTTTTGTATGACAAAACTGCTGCATTATTATCCATACTTTTTACTTCTTCTAAACTTTGCATTAAGAGGAAGAATAAGGGCATTCCTCAAGCTATCAGCTATGTTATGTCCAAGTTGTCCAAATCAAAACAGACTTGCACATCCAGCAAGAACATGTTCTTTCTCCTTAAAGTTCCTGGAAGAGATAGATACAACTAAACTGCCAAAAAACAATATTTCCTTTTTAAATATCAAAATATGTACATGCAAAATTTAAACTTTCAATTGGATATTGGATTAGGCGGTGGTAAGTTTTTGATTCACTCTTTTGCAGTTTCATGAAGGAGTTAAAATAATTTCCTTGTGGGGTAGTGTTGGCAGTGTGGTGGGTTTTTTCTCCTTTTTTTGGTCTTTAATTTAGGCTCATTGTTATACAAAAACTGTTAGCCTGGGTAAAGCCGCACCTTGAGCACTGATGTAAACTGAGTTTTTCAAAGTACATTAAAATTTGCCATACTCTTCCCTTGGCGATTGGGAGATTTGCATCTGGTAGCGATTCACTCAGCCGAATGGAAGTTCGCTCTCCTTAGAGTCCTGATAAGCGGACACATGACATTTGCAAAGAGCAGTCTGCCCACTTGAGTGCCAGGGCAAACTGGAAGAAATTCTGTGCTTCCAATTTCATCAGAAACGTAGGGAATATTGCAAATGACACTACCAAATCAACTGTAAATAGATGATAATTTGATTGACATCTGGAAAGCTGTCACAGGCTGAGCAGCCCATAACAGGAACATTTACCGAGTGCAAAGGCAGCTTTCAAGTAAATCACTTTTTGTCCAGTGGGGCCCAGCCAGATTATAATTGCATGTCCTTCCCTTCATTGCAAATTCCCCATTACCGTAACCAGCAGTGTCTCATTTATAGGAAGGTTGTCTTCCAAATATTCACAGTGCCTCACCGTTAACTCGTAACCTCCCTCTTCGCAGTTGCTCATTGTGTAGGATTATCACACTTTTTCTTCCCTGCATTTTAATAAATCTCATTAACTCCTGCCCCCTCTTATAGTGCGCATGTCACCGATTAGGTTGTTCTTGGTGCAGTAGGGCGAAATAGGCACTCTTTTGGAGCAACATCCACAGATTGTCCAGACAGCAAAAACATCCATGGGAATTTCAGTGATTTTAAATGAATAATAATATCCCAAGGATCAAAGACAAACATAGGGACCCAAAAGTCTATCTATGTAATAGTGAGCATTGCTATATGGAATTTCTAGATGCCTTAGTAATCCTTGGGGAAGGAAACAAAGTGAAACTTGTCCCTTAAAACTTCAGCAATGTTGATTCTTTTTCATGTATGAACATCAGGCGCTTTAAGGCAAACTGTTTATTGAAACACCTGATAGGTTAACAGAGTTAAAAGGATTGCTTAGCATCCATTGATAGTCTTTATGAACCAGCTCTGTGGTGTGCACACAAACACACATTAGTTTCAGAAACTTGCTATATTATCATTGTTATGTAGGAGCTGCTGTTTGTCCACCTTTTCTTTTGAAATGTCGCACTTACTTAATAAACAACACTTGGTAACGCATATGTAAATTACGCTCTTTTATTAATGCTCGCAGCCAATTTTGCTTAATAAAAAACAGTTTTTTCTTTCGCAAGGATGTGTGGCAGCTAAAATGGGAACCACTGGTGAGAACAGAAGAGTAAAGCAAAGCCAGTGATAAGGTTCTCCTGCTGATTGTTAGAACTGAATGGATAAATGTCTTCCTTCTTAAATGCTTTTTCTTCGAAGCTATAAAAGCTTGAATTCCCAATCACTGCAAATTGGTATAAAGCCTAGTGGACACCCTCTTTCTTTTCTTTCTTTCTTGGATGTTTGACTTTGTGCTTTCTAAACTATTTTATTTTTTTTAAAAAAAATTCTTCCTGAATACATGGCCCCGCTCATTGTAGCCTCAGTTTCTTTTTCTTAAAAAAGAAAAGAAAAAAAGCACGGAGAGTCACAGCTCTCACTAATTGTACTGAGCCTGCCTGCGTAGCAAGTGTCGGATGATTTGATAGGAGTGACATGCAGCTAAATGGAATAGGAAAAGACATAGCAATGGACTGTTAGTCCATTAGTTTGCTCCAGCAGCTTGTTTTACTAAGGAGCTCTCTAATGGCTTCTCGGCAATAATTACTATCTCTCTTTCTCATGCTATTCAACATGACAGGCACTTGCTATAGTTGCAGCTAATATATTTGCACTCTAAAGGCTCCAATGCTGAGTTGAGTAGGTTTGGCTATGAAATGAATTATTGGCTTTGGAGGGGCTTTTTTATAATAATGGGAGGAGCTGCCTAATGCAGAAGACTGTCATTTTGTTTAGCATATTAAATATTTGCAAGCAAAGTTGAATGGATATTGCATTCTGCACTGTTGGAGATGGCGATACGTTTCTGGCATGTTATGAGTTTAACACAGTTTCAGGCTTTTTTTTTTTAATGGGGACCTTTTGCTTCCTTTAATGATAAATACAGAAAAGTAAAAATTCAACTTCCTTCAGTTCAGCATCCTTTAAAAGCTTTCTAAGGGGCGTTGCGTGACTTTGTAAGCGTGTGGTTATGGGTGTGCACACAGACATATTAAAAATCAAAACAAAAAGCCAACTCTTGATTTGCAGTTTTATTTTAAACCCGGTATTCTATCAGGCACTGGCATGAAAAACATGCGATTACATTAGTTCTTTGTAATTTTTTCAGGAATTGTAAGGACTAAAGATTATAACATTTCATATACCGCACTCCAATTCATTGTGTGTTGTTGATGGAATGGGTACTGGATGCAGATATGGGTTGCAACTAATTATTAGCCATGAAACTCATAGGATGACCTTGAGCTAGTCACATACCCTCCAATATCCTGGGAAACAAAACCAGGACACTCGTTTTTGGGTTCTGACCTCTCGCAAAAGCATGAGACCCAAACAAAAACAAAAACCGAGCAGCTTCTGTTCTGATACAAACCAGCTGACTCACACCAGAGCACCAGAACAAAAAACCCCCAGACATTCTGGGATCCATTCAGAAGTGGGATTGGCCTCTGTGATTCTGAGATGTCCCACTTAAATTGGGACTGTTGAGCAGTGTGCAGTCACTATCTCTCAACCAACTTTATATGACTGGGTAGCCATTAAGATAAAATGGATGACAGACCTGCGTACTCTGCCTTTTCCCCTTTGGTGACATACAGGATGCAAATGTGCTAAATACATTTGCTCTTCCTGAAGGTGGAAAATGAATAGTAAGCTTTGTCAGTAGCTTGCAAATGAATGGGGTGCAGACGGAAAAGTACAGCAATGGACAAATGTCTGCAGATGCAGTTTAGAGTGGGACTGACAAGTATAGAACTCTGGGCAGGAGGGCGGGAATCCACTGAGAGAACTTAATTGATGTATATTACTGGCCCAAATTTGTGAGCTCCCAGATCCTGGAGATGCCTCTTTCTTCCTCCTCCCTGACATTGGTGGGTTGTGAGAATGGAAGGGGAAGAGTTCTTCTCAGCCCTGAGATGCAAATCTGAGCTGGAGATTAATTCAGTGGCCTTAATTCTTGCCTTCATTTTGAGTGTTAGTATCTTGAGCTAAGGCATTTCAAACTTTTGCGACACCACTAGAGAGAATAGGTTGTTGGGGTAAAATCTCTCATTTGCAATCTTCAGACGCTCGTTATCTTTTTCTTTGTTTACTAAATATTAGTTGTCCTCCTACCCCCGGTGAATTTGCATGTGCTGAACCAGAATCCTAGTGTGATGAGAAAAGGGGGAAAACTTTTCTGTATCCACTCTCACTGCACCATGCATAGTTTTATGACTCTTAATTGCACCGTGCGCTGCCACACACCCCCACCCCCAGTGCGTCTAAACTAAAAGCCGTATAGGGAATGTGATTCCACACCTGGTAGCATTTTGGTGTAGTTTAAAAGGTGGCTTGACCTAATCCATTTGAATGGAAAAGGACATGAAGTCTGCTCTGACCTCTTGGCAAGAGGGTTAGTCTTGGGCGCCAGCCTTTCTTTGAAAGGTACAGTGGTACCTCAGGTTACATACGCGTCAGGTTACATACACTTCAGGTTACAGACTCCACTAACCCAGAAATAGTGCTTCAGGCTAAGAACTTTGCTTCAGGATGAGAACAGAAATCGTGCTCCGGCGGTGCGGCGGCAGCAGGAGGCCCCATTAGCTAAAGTGGTGCTTCAGGTTAAGAACAATTTCAGGTTAAGAACGGACCTCCGGAACGAATTAAGTACTTCACCAGAGGTACCACTGTATTGTATTGTCCCTACAAGTGTGCAACAATTATGGAAGGAACATTTTGTTATGGTAAGTTCTGAGCTACCGCCTTAAAACTATTTTTGTTTGGGTGGGATGCTATTAGACCTGTCACCACTTAATTAATTAACTAATTATTACTATGACGGAGTTGTGGGTTTTTTCCTGGGGGGAAAATGGGACATATGTTTCTCCTCTGTTTGGATTCCTAACCACTCTTTTTTTATGCTTCCTACGAAGGTGAAACATACAAGGACCAATGTTTATGGTGCTGATGATTATGGTCGGGGGGGGGGGGGCAAGGGCCAGCCCTCTCAGTCTCTTCAAGTGTCCCTATTTACCCCTGATTTGATCCCAGAAGGTCCCTCTTTTCCTTAGGACGTCCCTATTTTTGTTGGAGAAATGTTGGAGGGCATGTTCCCATGGCAGTAGTAAAGGTAAAGGTAAAGGGACCCCTGACCATTAGGTCCAGTCGCAGCCGACTCTGGGGTTGTGGTGCTCATCTCGCTTTACTGGCCAAGGGAGTTGGCGTACAGCTTCCGGGTCATGTGGCCAGCATGACTAAGCCGCTTCTGGCGAACCAGAGCAGCACACAGAAACACCGTTTACCTTCCTGCCAGAGTGGTACCTATTTATCTACTTGCACTTTGACGTGCTTTCGAACTGCTAGGTTGGCAGGAGCAGGGACCGAGCAACGGGAGCTCACCCCTTTGCGGGGATTTGAACCACCAACCTTGTGATCGGCAAGTCCTAGGCTCTGTGGTTTAACCCACAGCACCATCCGTGTCCCTTATGGCAGTAGTAGGGGTGGTCAAAAGTTGGTGCATCAGAAACAAAAGTTGGTGCACACTACCCCTTCCCTTGCACATACACAGGAACACATGCGTAAAGAAGACAGACACCAGACAAGGCCCCTGAGTGGGGCTTAGCCCCTCATGGTTTATATGCACCAGAATTGTCAAATTGGTTTGGCATTTTCATAATAACTAAATGGCTTTTTATTACTTTTGACCTGGCCGCACAGTGCAATTGATTTCATACCCTCTAGCTGCTATGCGATGCCCATAATTTATTTGTTTTCTTTAGAGAGAAATTATTTTTACTAATTGGTAGCGCTCATATTGAACAGCTCCCCCCCCCCTGAATATTGTTGAGCAGCAGAGCACTCCATAGTGGGGGAAGAACTTGGCTAGAAGTAGTTTGAAGTGTCTGTTAAGAAATATCTTCCTGCTACATTATTAAAACTCGCCAGGCAACACAAATGTACATAACACAGAGCAAGCTGGAAAACCCAGCTCAAATAGCCCCTTAAAGTAGCATACAGGAAAAACGATTAATGAAAAACCGATGAGATGGTAAGCCTACACGGCAGGCCATGAAGACTATCTTTCCTTTGCCACGTGAACATTACTTGGAATGACTTTTAAGTTCACTAAAGAGAGTGAATATATGCTGGGAGAATCCACAAAACAATTTTCAGCAAGTTAGATTTACACTGCTCAAGATGTATCTTTAGATAGCGGACCTTGTGCGGTGTGGTATTTATTTTTACGAGCAATTTAGTTCTAAGTTATCCTTTCCCCCTTCCTTTTCCAAAACACATTGTGTCTACACAGGAGGACACATTTCCCCTGTATTTCTAGAAATAACTCCCCACTTTCTCCCTCTTGTCTGCAAGGCTAGACATTAAGTCGAGTCCCACCTTTGTTTATTAAGAGTTGTGTGGTAGGGAACCTCTTGTGTGATGCCACTCTGTCCAAAATGGGGCTCAGTCGGCCACTGCATGACGAGGAATGAGACCAGCTCCAGCCTCTGAGCTGTTCCCCTGCCACACAGCTGTTAAAAGTAATGGCATTCCTTCCTCTCCAAGGACTGGCAAATCTCTTGACAAAGAACAGGTGAGAAACACACACAAGAACACACAGAGTTACTTTGTGCAGTGATACAATTCAGGGAAACAACTTTTTTTTACTACAGTGGTACCTCCGGTTGCAGACGCTTCAGGCTACAGACGCTTCAGGTTACAGACTCCGCTAACCCAGAAATAGTATCTCGGGTTAAGAACTTTGCTTCAGGATGAGAACAGAAATCGTGCGGCAGCAGCGGGAGGCCCCATTAGCTAAAGTGGTGCTTCAGGTTAAGAACAGTTTCAGGTTAAGAACGGACCTCCAGAACGAATTAACTTCTTAACCCGAGGCACCACTGTATTGGTATGTTGCAATGTTTAGCTGGTGATACATCACAATGTTGAAAACCAGATATCACCCAGCCCTAAAAGCTGATACCCAATAGTGTAGAAGGCACAGGTAACTTGCAAAGGATCCTCTTATTTCAACTTCCTCTACCTTTTTAGAGCTGCTGAAAATCACTTTTGCACTTTTATTTCTCTCAGGATGCCACCTATAAGTTTCACAGGACTTGACAGTGGTCCTTCCTGCAGTATGAAAAGGGAAGAAAGCTCAGCTCTTCATTTGTCTTTTATGTCGGTTGGATTTGGGGCATGGAACTAGATTTCTGCAATAGTTTCTAAAGTCATAATTAAAGTTGGCAGTTCTTTTGGTCACTCATGGAACTTATCAAATATGCCTCAAATCTGAAAGAGAGAGAGCAAGAGAGCGTGCACATGTGGCTTTGAGCTCAGGTGTGTTAAAACTTCTCAAAAGTCTCTTTATCTTGATGCCTGTGATACCTAAAGCAGTAGGATGGCTCTCCTTTTCGGTAGCTGGGCAGATTTCATTTAGACACTTATTGTACTAGCATTTCAGGAACCCTTGGCTCAAAAAATCGCCGCCTTACTGTAACCCCTTGATGCACACCCCCATCTCCAGTGCAGGTGCAACTAGTTCTCTGCTCCCCAGAGCATATCATAAATTTCACGATATATCAGAAGCTTTTGCAGAAGGCTCAGGAACGCTAGATGTTTCACCTTCAAAGCTTCTCACGAATAAAAGGGTGTCGCCATTCCAGCCTTGTCATAGTGCATGTTAAAAGAGAGAATCTTAGGTTGAATCATAGAACTGTAGAGGTCAAGATGCTTTCTGCCATAAACAACAAGCATGCAAACTGTGACAGAGAAAAAGCCAAAGCAAAGAAGCTGTACCTGAAGAAGAACAGACCTAGACAGAAAGGTGCTTTTTACAATCCAAATAACAAGTTCGACCCTACATCTTCACCACCTCAAACAGAAATGTTGCTTGTGGAGCTGAGGAAATTAATCAGCCAATAGTCTGATTTGGTGGTACGTTGTTACTCATGTTCAGAAACGCTGAACTTTTAAAACATATTTCAGGACCTTTTGGAAGTAATGCATCTCATAATGCTATGCAAGATACCTGAGTTCTATATTCCAGTTTTAAACCAACGCTCTTGAAATTTAGAAATATTTTTCCCCCTAGTACCAAATGTTAACCGTAGTGCTTCACTTTCCATTTCCAAAATATTTTTCTAGGACTAACCTCACCCGTAGACACCAGCTGCCATGTGCCAATTCAGCAATGAATAGCATCCATAAATGTCACTTAACTTGCCGATTAAACCAGATTTATTGCTATTTTGCATTGTTGAAACAGCACAAAGCAGCTGGAGTATGCTGGATTTTTTGGCATGTCACATTTGCATGGTTCCACTGCCAGGATGCCTCTTGATTGTCACCTTTTGCTCTGCAGCATTTGACACTGAGTTCTGGTTACGGAGGAACCTTAGAGAGGAAATCCTTGACGGTAAGATAAATTTTGTCAGTGGAACCAATTAATGAGAAGGGTAACAAGCTGTCCCTCGCTGGAGGGTTTGAGTCAGCATAGCCATCCCTTGGAGTTGCTCTACCACTGGAGTTCCTACACTAAGCAGGTGTTTTGACTAGTTATATGGTGACCTTCAACTCCATGATCAAATAATTCAACTCTTGTTATGCTATCTAGGTTCATTGATGTCAGCGCCCTGTAGAATGCATGCACACATTTTCAAACTTCCCTTCCACTCACAATTCTTCCAGGTTTAAGATTTCAGGGATATCTCTGGGACATGTAGCTTGGCTTACCAGCACAAGTGATCTGGGGCTATTTGCTCACCAAAAAAACAAACACACACTGAAAAGTGGACACAGAGTGTACGCACTGCAGTTGATTTCGCCTACAAAGAAGTGATGCTCAAGTAGGGAAGGAATGGGAGCAGTGTTTCAGATATCTGACTTACGAGCCTTGCTCGAGCTGCTGGATGACTCTAACAAGTGAAATAGGTAACCCCAACAAAATGGTGCAAATTGGGCTCATATATCAAGGAAATGTGGGACGCGGGTGGCGCTGTGGGTAAAAGCCTCAGCGCCTAGGGCTTGCCGATCGAAAGGTCGGCGGTTCGAATCCCCGCGGCGGGGTGCGCTCCCGCTGCTCGGTCCCAGCGCCTGCCAACCTAGCAGTTCGAAAGCACCCCTGGGTGCAAGTAGATAAATAGGTACCGCTTACCAGCGGGAAGGTAAACGGCGTTCCGTGTGCTGCGCTGGCTCGCCAGATGCAGCTTTGTCACGCTGGCCACGTGACCCGGAAGTGTCTCCGGACAGCGCTGGCCCACGGCCTATAGAGTGAGATGGGCGCACAAACCCCAGAGTCTGTCAAGACTGGCCCGTAACGGGCAGGGGTACCTTTACCTTTTATCAAGGAAATGCACATGGACAAAGTCTGCACGCACAAGTGCATATCAGCCAAATAACATGTCCATCTCTCTATAAATGTAGAGATACATATTTACATACAGATGTATGCACACATTCAAATTCTCCCTATGCACTTGCTGTGATCCCAATAATCCCCCCCCCCCAGCTGATGCCATTTGAATTTTTAAAAAATGCATTTGAACATCTCTTCTAGTTTGGCCCCAAAACTGTGTCTTGCCTATGGCTACCTATCAAACTTGTGGCTGAAGTGAGAATTGGGACTTGCACAATGTGTTTGGTAACCTGAAGACTGGATTACTGCAGTACACTCTACGTGGGGCAGCCCTTGGGCCTGTTCCAAAAGGTCCTGCCTGTGCAGAATGCAGAAGCCAAGCCGCTGATGGGAGTATCTGGCTGGCAGCATGTAACATTGTTGTTAAAACATCTACACTGGCTTCCCATGTAGACAAAAACATAGTATGTAGTATATATCATTAAATGGATAGTATGTGGCTCTAAGTTAATAAATGAAACGTTGATATTCTCGGTTTGATGCTAGAGTAAACATGCCGTACAAGAATTCAGAGTTTGAGAGCTTGATTGGGTTGGTTGTACGACTACTTTGTGGGAAAGGAGGAGGTTTGAAAATTATGTTTGTTTTGGAGTCAATTTGTATGGTAAGTTAAGTATGAGATTTATGGTGTGCAGTGTGCAGAATGTTTTATTTACTCTTCCAAAGATTATGGTTACATGCAACATCTGAATTTGATATTTTGAAACCAAGTTCAGGAAATATAGCATAACTGAATACAAACCATCCCCCCTTAATTGCACCTTATATTGGCTTATTTGTTAGTTCTATAATTAAGCCATTACAGTATGCCTTACTCGTATCACTGGCTGGCATTGCTCTTCCTAACTTCCTCCATGTAGAACTCATAGAACGTGCACATGCAAATGTATTTCTTGGTATTACTAAGTCCTTTCCACTTTTACCCTTCCTCATCTAGCAATTCACACTATGCACTCTTCCAATAGGTGTCTGTCATCTGCATTCCTCCCATAGATCCCTGTGTGCAGTATACCCTTGCTCTGGATGAGAATAATGGCGACAAGGGATTCAGAAGCCTGCTCATTTTAAATCACAGCAGATATTTTCTGGATCCACTTGTCTATCCTTCTGCAACTCATTTTTGGGTCCCCAGTGAATAATATTTAGCATGTATTTAGTATTAATGTATTTTTCATGTACAGTATTTAGTAACTTTGCATGGGAGAAGGTGGGTTTTTAATGAGAAAAAAAAGTTCAATTTCCCTCCCCAAGCCTTGCAGGGTTTACCAAAATATCTCGTGCGCTTATAGCATTCATTTGTGGTACAAAGAAAAGACAAACACTGCAAGAGAAACTAAAAATAGCAGTTGTGATCTTATTGCATAATTCTTCAAAATATTATCGATTTCAGGCTTTTAAATAAATTATTATTTATTTATTTTTGCAAATTTGGAAATGGATATGTGATGCAAACTATGCCCAATTCACTGCTTAATATC
This sequence comes from Podarcis bocagei, assembly GCF_964188305.1. Classification (NCBI taxonomy): domain Eukaryota; kingdom Metazoa; phylum Chordata; class Lepidosauria; order Squamata; family Lacertidae; genus Podarcis; species Podarcis bocagei. The sequence goes on from NC_138143.1 coordinate 16,910,152, forward strand.
CTAATAGTGAAGAATTTCGTTGAGTGTGAAAATGCTGTACAAGTTAGCATGTGCCTAATCAAGAAATGTACACTGCCCTGTAAATCAGCCTGTACCAACTGGAGTTTATGGTAATAATGCAATGTTCTTGTTTTGCTGTGCATATATGTTCAGGAATTTTTTTTGTTGGTACTACATACTATCTTGCAAAGTATGCAAGTGTGCATTTGTAAATGTACAGTAAAACCTGTCTTAAGTGATGACCCAAGGGCCTAGTTGTGGTAGTCTTTTTAATTAAAGGTCAAACAAAATTATGCTGGGAACCTTAGGGAAACTTTAAAGTGATTTCTTAAGACAGGGGCTGCCTATTAGATTTTGTTCGTTGTATAAATCTGAGTACTTGGTTTGTGAATCCCATCCTGCCAAGAGTGTGATTCCTCACTCATTTTTATTGTTCAACTGGAAATGGCAGAACATCTGTGGACTGTTGAGGTTTGAGTCATAATACCAATGAAAGCATGTTTTTCGTGAAACAAATAATGAGGATATAATTAGGCCAGGTTTAATTCTTTTTTTCACTTTGCTGTTCCATCAGAAATGCTGTTTTCGACTAGATGAAGCACTCCGCAAAACTGTTTTGACAGAATTTAAAATTGTTTTGTTGTTGAAATGTCTCAAAATGAGGGAATGGTTGACATTTTGGAATGTTGACGCTCCAGATTCACAGCAACAGCTCTGCTTGTGAACTGCTGACTAGGGATTGGGCACAAGGCATGAGGCCGAGGAAGGGATTTTGAAAGGGAACTCTTCTGATTCACGACAGATCCCTAAACGTTTCCAGTGATTACAAATATGCTTTGCAGTAAAGAAAAGAAACCAAGTTTTTGGCGATTACTCGACCCTTTACCTTGCAAAATATGAAATTCTTCCAGGATTAAAAGAAGAAGAATGCATTTGTGGCAATGCTTGCAAACATGTCCTGGCAAAACATTGTTTTAGGAGCTTGAAAGTGTGGCAGGTTTCCCTTAGTGGCATAGCATAGAAGTATTGATGTGACCACTACTCCATGAGAAAATGGAAAGGGCTGAGAGCAATTAACTAACCTTGCTGCAGAGCTAATTCCTATCAGTTTGGCCTTTACTGTAGAACAATTACGCAGGAGTTTTCATTGTAAACTGATTGCTTATTATGCTGTTCCTTGCACCTGGATCCTTTAACATTCCTCATAGCTCAGAAAACAGTAGTGCCTCCATTATTATGGGATTGGGAAGCCGTTTGCTCAAGTTATCTTCGTGGTTTGGGAGCTGCTGCAGTGCTGTTGCTTTAAAGTAGCACCATGAGCATGACGTTCTGGGCTTCAGAGCAACACCCACAGGCCTCAGTCATGTGGGATCAACCTATCTTGCAGCTTTTCGCAGTGTGGGCTCTGCCCACGTGGCTTGGAGCTTCTGTCGTTTATCTTTGCAGCATGGGAAGGAGTTGATGTGCTGTAACTTTCATGCCTTGAAGGGAAACCTAACTGGAATTAGGAGAAACATGCTACTTCTATTGCAGAAGCCTTCCAGGAAAGAATGAGGCAACTGGTTGCGATAGGTGAGTTGTGTGTGGAAGAGCAAGAGGGTTGGCAGAATAGTGTATATCATGGGTAGGCAAACTAAGGCCCGGGGGCCGGATTCGGCCCAATCGCCTTCTAAATCTGGCCTGCAGATGGTCCTGGAATCAGCGTGTTTTTACATGAGTAGAATGTATCCTTTTATTTAAAATGCATCTCTGGGTTATTTGTGAGGCCTGCCTGGTGTTTTTACATGAGTAGAATGTGTGCTTTTATTTAAAATGCATCTCTGGGTTATTTGTGGGGCATAGGAATTTGTTCATATTTTCCCCCAAAATATAGTCCGGCCCCCCACAAGGGCTGTGGGACAGTAGATCGGTCCCCTGCTGAAAAAGTTTGCTGACCCCTGGTGTATATAGTGCGTTTACCGACAGAGGAGAAAACGTTATACAGTGGTGCCCCGCAAGACGAATGCCTCGCAAGACGGAAAACTCGCTAGACGAAAGAGTTTTCCATTTTGGAGGTGCTTTGCAAAACGAATTTCCTATGGGCTTGCTTTGCAAGACGACAATGTCTTGCGAGTTCCTGCTGGTTCCCCCCCCCTTTTTCTAAGCCGCTAAGCCGCTTATCAGCTGATCCGATCAGCAGATAAGCCGCTAAAAGCCGCTAAAAGCCGCTAATAGCGCTAATCCGCTAATCTGTCAATGGGCTTGCTTCGCAAGACGAAAAAACCGCTAGACGAAGAGAATCACAGAACGGATTCTTTTCATCTTGCGAGGCACCACTGTATACGTGTAGGAAAATACATAGTATAAGTCCCATATCTTTTTATTCTGAAACTGCTGAATGCATGGATTGTTGGATAGTGAGCTGGTTAATGCCTGCCCTGAGTTTACATGCTTGACTTTCTAGGCAGGCTTTTGCTATGCAAATTTCCAACAGTAATTTGCACAAACTCATGGGTTTTGAGGTTGCACTTGTATGCGCATGCGCCTGCCAGAGAGTTTTCCACATGCCGTTTTAGGAGTGATCTGTGAGCACACAGCACATACTAAATGTATTTTAGCTTGTACAATGCTTTTACAAATTGGCAAAAGCCAAGCACCTGTGTATTTCTGTGTGTTTCCTCCCCCTCACCTCTGCATACCTATGCATGCACCACATTAAAAAGCAACATATAAACATAATGGATAATAACAAGTGATACATTAGGATATTCTATGAATACGAGTTCAGTCTTAAGTACTAAAAAAGATCATGGAGCTGATTCTTCACTGCTCAAGTGATTTAGCATATTTACGCAGATCTAATGCGCCATCATATCTAATGTGCACCCTAATTTTTATGATGTAATTTGGCCAAAAAAGTGTGCATTACCTTCGAGGAAATATGGTATCTTCAGAACTCTTACATGGTTAACCCATTTGAGTGTTACTTGGTCATGTTTGTGCACCCATGGAATCGCTTCAGAGAGCCGGAGCTTACGTTCCCAATATTACATAGGAATTGACCCATGACACAAACTTTTCCAACCACAATGACTTCTTTATTTGTAAATGCTTGAGTGGCTGTAATCCCATGCATGCTTCACTTCCATTGAACTCTATGGAACTTTCTTCTAGGTAGACACGTCTAGGATTTTTTTATTATTATATATTTCTTTTGCTGTAAGTATGTTAATAAGAGCAGGTTGCCCAAGGCTTTTGTATTTCTTCTATCAAATAATGTAGTGCTATGTGTATATTTCTTCACAGCTGAAGTCCATTTCCATACATTCCATATCACCAGAATATCTATACGGTTCAGTGAAAGGAAGAAAATGTTTGTAATACTCATTTTCACAAATCTGAATAGTTTTCTGGTTAAAAATGCACCGGTTTTATGACTTTTAGATGCAAGAGAACCAGGTGGGGATCTGGGGTGTGATTGAAACCTACTTCTCTCTTGAGGTCCTGGGATTTCTGCTAAGTATTGAGGTGATAGTTCATGGGTAGGCAAACTAAGGCCCGGGGGCCAGATCCGGCCCAATCGCCTTCTCTATCTGGCCCACGGACAGTACGGGAATCAGTGTGTTTTTACATGAGTAGAATGTGTCCTTTTATTTAAAATGCATCTCTGGGTTATTTGTGGGGCATAGGAATTCGTTCATCCCCCCAAAAAAATATAATTCAGCCCCACACAAGGTCTGAGAGACATTGGACTGCCCCCCCTCTTGGAAAAGTTTGCTACCAAGTTATTAGAAAGCATGCAGTCATTTGTGGGTTTTTTGTGGATGGAAATCTATTATTCTTTCACTGCTGTCAGCAGTGAGAAGCCCAGTACACATTCTTTTGGAATAAATCTTACATTATGTTTTATTTTGTTTATTCACGGCAAAGTTTTTGCTCCTTGATGGCATGACACACATTGTCCCTTTCTGCTGTCAGCAATTAAGAGAAGGCCTTGGCTGATTTTTATTTTTTTTAAAGCCTTGTGACATAGAGAACATTTGCCTGAAACGTTCCCATGTGAGCCTCGATCTTGGCTAAACTCTGAAAGGGAGGAGGGAGAGTGAATAAGGCTTTTGTTGAAGAGTGACAGGCAGGCAGCGCCGGCTAAGTTTAACTTAAATCCTTTCGTTGATATTGGAAAGTCATAAGCCTGCAGATGACATTGCCACATTCAATGCACTGTGTGATCTGGGACTTTGTTGCTTGCATGACTGTGTGGGTATGTGTATAGTGTAAACATTTTATGAACTGCAGTTTCTGATCCATCGGTCTGTCTGGGCAAGAATGTCCCTTGATACTAAAAAGAACAGCAATCAGGACAGAATTGGTCAATGCGGCATGTCTAATGGTGGGAAGATATTTGAAGGACTCACTATAGACACAATAGACTCTCTAAATAGCCTCTTTGCACCCTGAGTCTTATTGCAAACAGGTTCATTAAGGAGAGACATTCTGACACACAGCATCACAGTAATGAAAGTAGCTCTGTTTTTCTAATATTGTATCTTGCCACTTCAGTTATGCTGCCAGTACAAGATTTCCCTTGTGTTGCTGTATATTTCTCCAGAAAAAGAATCAGTCTTCATAGAATATACAATTATTTTGTACGGGAATATATAACTCACACCTAAGATACAGCCTTTCCCTGTTTATGTGCACTAGTGCAAAAATAATTGGCAGGCCCATCTTCCAGACTAAAAGACCAACAGCAGCAGCAACAACAAAAAAAAGCTCACCTTCTATTGGAAAGATTTTAAAACAAATTGGAAGATAACATTGAAAAATAAATGTTGTCACAGTAAACTCTTCTGATGCCCTATATAGCTATGGTATATCCTAAAGAAAATATTTCCACCTTCTATATCCTCTTCTACATTATAGGTAACCAGACTATGAGCTGTTGAGTTAATAATCGACTGTGTTAGATCCAAACAGCTCAGGGTGTAAGTAGAAAGTGTTTCTGCTCTCAGGAGAGAGGTTGCTGATTTCCCTTGCCTCCTTGAGTGCTTCAAGGCATGTTTAAATCCCACTTTGGAAGGTTCCGGGCCCTTCAAGAACAGATTTTCATGGAGAGAGAGAGGGGGCTGCAGTAGGAAGTGGTGGGGTGGGAGCAGGAACCGAGACAAGATTAGGTGCCCTGCATTAATTTGGCCTTCAAACCCCAGACGGTGATTGTTTTTATCAGAAAGGGGAAGGGGAGATAAAATTTTGGCTATGCAATGGGCTTGAATGAGAACGACTACGCATATAGTTCAAATAATTTACTTGTCCTGTTGAAGTTGGGTGTCATCTCTGAAATGAAATGGGTTGGTAGTTAATTTTCTGTGCATTCCAATTCCACCCCCCACCCCCTGGAAGGAAAACAGCAGCAGCAGCAACAACAATTTGTAGGGACATAAGTTTAGATGCAGGGATGCGGGTGGTGCTGTGGGTTAAACTCAGAGCCTAGGACTTACCAATCAGAAGGTCGGCAGTTTGAATCCCCGCGACGGGGTGAGCTCCCGTTGCTCAGTCCCTGCTCCTGCCAACCTAGCAGTTCGAAAGCACCTCAAAGTGCAAGTAGATAAATAGGTACTGCTCTGGCGGAAAGGTAAACGGCTTTCCGTGTGCTGCTCTGGTTCGCCAGAAGCGGCTTAGTCATGGCCACATGACTGGAAGCTGTATGCCGGCTCCCTCGGCCAATAAAGCGAGATGAGCGCCACAACCCCAGAGTCGGTCACAACTGGACCTGATAGTCAGGGGTCCCTTTACCTTTTTTAAGCTTAGATACAATTTGAATGACTGATTTTATTTCAAAATATACATCCCACCTTCCAGTACATGAGTTTGCTTGAGGTGGCCTAGAAGATCAAAACGATTAAAAAACTAGAATCAACTCAAACTCCAATCCTGAATGTGCAAATTAATCAGTAGCAGCAATGAAAACTAAAGCATTTAAAGCCATTCATTTGCTCTATATCACATTGTTAAGAAGAACAAGAACAAACCTTCAAGAGGTTAAGAATGCTGTACTATGCATCTTTCCTTGGAAGGTAGCCCCATTGGTATCAATGAGGCTTACATCCTTGGAAGTATGCTTGTGATTGTTGCCTAAAATGTATGTTTTGCCTCTTTGTGTATAGAAACACTGCCATAATATTATTTCATTATATGCTTCTTGGTAATCCTGCAGTGGTTCTGTTTTCTCTCTTTTGGCCACCCTCCAAGTGCTATTTTCATCTATTTTGTGTTTTAAAGTGAATTAACTTTTAGACAATGCAGAATAATAATCTTGATTCTCTCTAGTCTGCACTCTCTTGTTTTCCATTTCTTGGTCTGATAACTTTCCCATTTTCCGCAGGAGTTCTGAAAAAGAATATTTCATATTTAAGGCTGCAGCCCTCGGTAGGTTTGCATGGAGCTAAGTTCAGTTGAAATTAGTTAGATTTAGTGCATTTAAATGGGCTGGATTTAATAATCAACTCTCTCAATCCTCTATCCCCAGTCCAGTGCTTTGCAACCAGTCATCCCATGAAACAGATCAGTGTGGAAATGCTATATTAAACTGCTTCTTAAAAAAAAATATTTGGACCTGGCCAATATGGCCAACTATCGCCCAGTCCATTCTTGGGCAAGGCGATTGAGCGAGTGGTTGCTGAACAACTCCAAGCACGCCTGGAGGATACATACCACTTGGATCCCTTCCAATCAGGATTCAGGCCTTTTCATGGGACTGAAATTGCCTTGGTCGCGCAGGTCCATGATCTCTGGCAGGCCAGGAACCAAGGTAAATCTGTTTCCTAGTCCTGCTGGATCTCTCAGCGGCATTTGACCCATTGATCATGACATCCTTCTGGACTGTCAAGAGGGTTTGGGGGTTGGGGCACTGTAAAGGCAATGGTTCTGCTTCTTCCTCCTGGGTCGTGTCCAGAAAGTGGTGTTGGGGGATCCATGTTCAGACCCCTGGGCTCTCACTTGTGGGGTGCCTCAGGGCTCCATCCTCTCCCTTATGCTTTTTAACATCTATATGAAGCTGCTGGGAGAGATCATCAGGGGTTTGGGCTGGGCATTCACTAATATATGGACGATGCCCAGCTCTACCTCTCCTTCAAATCTGAACCAGTGAAGACGGTGAAGGTCCTGTGTGAGTATCTGGAGGCATTTGGAGGATGGATGGTGACTAGCAGATTGAGGTTGAATCCTGACAAGACAAAAGTACTGTTTTTTTGGGGGGGAGGGGGCGAGCAGGTGGGCGGGAGACTCCCTGGTGCTGAATGGGGTTACTGTGCCCCTGAGTGATTTGCATTGGCTTTTAAATGACCAAATTAGACAGTGCAAAGAGTAAGATGCACAGCAGAGTAAAATAAAATGAGGGAGACATGGTTTTGTTTGGCACACCAGTGCTTTATTTTCTTCCTAATGTGGAACTCAATGATAAAGAAAAGCTGCCTGCGCAGACAAGATTTGTGAGGGTAACCAGACAGGCCTCAGATGCTCCACACCTTGTCTTCATCAGTGCTGATCTAGAATTGCCGCCTCTTTTTCTTCAAACACTGCAATTTAGTTCAGTGAAATTTCAAAAGTCATAATTTTTGATTTTGCAAAACGATATGCTTCTTCCTGGGGAGCCATCTCTTACACCTGTCATGTTCTAAAGGCAGGTGAAAAAGAAGAATTGGGGGGCGGGAATGTTTGTTGATGGCTGCTGCGGATTAAAATACACAGCAAGCAGGAGCGTGGAAACGCCTTGTGGCGTTTGGTCGGTTTAGCAGAAGTTCCTCTCTTTATGTCTGAGGTCATTTAATTGCAGTGTTGGTGGTAATCTCAGAGGGTTATTTCCTGGTATTTGTTTACTTTTGCCTCTGCTCATGGGATGATGCTTTCATAGATTTTAAAGTAGCGGGGGGGGGGGGGGAGGCATTTGAATTCATTGCAACGGATGCTTCAAAGTGCCAAATTCATTTGTTTAGTGGTGTATTTGGATCAGGGAGCTGTTCTTAAGTAGCACCAAAGATGCAGGTGGGAGGTGTTTGCTTGCTTGCTTGCTTGTTCGCTACCCTTCAACTACATTTGCCTCACTCGAAAGGGAAGCAGCTGGGGGAATGGAGTTGCACCCCATATTTTCTTGCTCTTCATCTGCTTTAAGCTACATTTTCCCTCTGCTACTTTTGCAAGTGTTTGATCCAACCCATACATACATAGAGATGTCCTTGTCCTTGAGCTACAGTTTCCTCCCCAAGTTTAACAAAAACACATAGGCGCCGACTCCATGGGGCTTGAGGGGGCCCGAGCCCCCTCAAAAATTCGTTTGGGGGGGCTCAGCCCCCCCAATAATCTCGGGCGGCGGTGGGCGCGTCCGCGGCTTTTATAGGGCGCCCGGCGCGCACCAGCTCAATAACGGGCACCGGCGCGGCGGGGGGCGCCGGGCCGGGGGAGGGGGCGGCCGGCCTGTCTCCTTGGCAACCCCATTGAGCAGCGCCGGCTCCCCCGGGAGGGCCATCCCCCCGCGCCGCCGATCGCCAACACCGCCGACGCTGTGGCTGCCCGAGCCCGAGCCAGAGCCAGAGCCAAAGCCAGAGCCCGAGTCAGAGCCAGAGCCAGTCAGTCAGGAAGGAAGGAAGGAGAAATGGGGAGGGAGACGAGGGAGGAAAATTGCGCGCAGGGTGAAGAAAGGAGAAGGGCGAACGAGACCAGCTTCCAACCCAAAAAAGGGCTGGAAGACTGGGAGGATGCAGGATCGGGAAAGAAAGCGACGCCTTCCCCGCCCGCGACGTCGCCCGCTTGTCATTGGCAGCGCAGCGGGCGCCCAGAGGGGCTGGGCACCGGCGCAGGGCCGCTCCGCAGCCGCGGAGGACAGCTGCGCGGCTAGCAAGGTGCGCCGCGTAGAGCGCGGCCCTTGTGTGGCCCGGTGGCCAGGCAAGCTCGGGCGGGGACCCCCATGCAAATCTAAGACGGGAGAAGAGGGCAGAGCAAAGGGGGTCCCTTCCCCAACCTCCGGCTCTGAGACTTCCCTGCGCCCCAGAAAAGCGAAAGGATTTTCTCTTCTTCTTTTTTTATAAATATTTTATTAAGTTTTCAAATACAAAGTTAGAAACATACACTGAAGAAAAAAAGTAAAAGAACAAGAAAAAAAGAAGAAGAAAAGAAAACCAACCATTCAACACATTTTTTATATAACTAACTGGACTTCCTCGCATCTCCCTTACCCTGCATTCTTTATAATAAAGATATCAGCAAATTATTACCTTGTTTCGTACCTTATTTTGTACTTTTCAAATACTATACCTCTAAATTTAACATACTTTTCATCAGTTACTTATATCTTAAATTAAACATAGTATTACCTTAGATTTTGACCTTTTCTTACTTAAAATATAATTTCCTGTTTCCCAAATCTAATTGCTGAAGCTATAGTTTCCGAATCGTGTAAATTTTTAACATTCATACAACTTATATTGTTTTTGTAAATAGTCCTTAAATTTTTTCCAGTCTTCCGTTGTTTCTTCTCCCAAATCTCGGATTCTGCCAGTCATTTCAGCCAGTTCCATGTAGTCCATCAATTGCGTCTGCCACTCTTCCAGTGTGGGCAAATCTTGTGTCTTCCAATATTTTGCGATAAGTATTCTTGCTGCTGTAGTTGCATACATAAAGAAAGTTCTATCCTTCTTTAACACTTTCTGGCCAACAATGCCCAAGAGGAAGGCCTCTGGTTTCTTGGGAAAGGTATACTTAAATACCTTTTTTAACTCATTATAGATCATTTCCCAGGTGGTCTTCACTTTTGGACAAGTCCACCAGAGGTGAAAGAATGTCCCTTCAGCCTCCTTACATTTCCAACATTTATTATCAGACAGGTGATATATTTTTGCAAGCTTGACTGGGGTCATGTACCACCTATAAAACATTTTCATAATATTTTCCTTCAAGGCATTACATGCCGTGAATTTCATTCCGGTGGTCCATAACCTTTCCCAGTCCTCAAACATGATGTTATACCCAATATCCTGAGCCCATTTTATCATGGCTGATTTGACTGTCTCATCCTGAGTGATTTTCTCTTCAACCTGCCCTCCATCCTCTTGCAGAAAACTCTTTGCCTGCCCTGCCCGTATCTCGTTTTTGCTTTTTAATTCCACACACGCACCCTTCGGACTTCGTGGCAATCGGGCGCACGGGTGCGTTTCCTAAGAGAGTGAGGACCCCCGCCTCCTCCCCACCTGCTCCCTCGCCAGCCAGCCAGCCGCGCGCCCTAGCCGGAGAGCCCCGGCCGTCCCTGTCGCGCAATCGGCTGGATCTCCCTTCAGCAGGCCGTGCTCACAACTCGGCCCAGGGACCCCCAGCAGCGGATCTCCGGCTCAGCTGAAGAATCCGGCAACAAGCCCCCTCCTCCCCAATCGCTCCGCCGAAATACGCTCCAAAACCCCCCAGATAGGCCGCCGGCCGCCAAGTCTAGTGGCGCCCTGAGCGAGGGTCTCTCCCCAACACCGCCACCTCGAACTGCGTTCTCCCGGCTACCCGAGCGAACCAGCGGCAGGACCCCGGTATGGGCCCCCCCAATATTTTTTATAAGTCGGCGCCCCTGCAAAAACAGAGCTGTTCCCTAATATATTTGAGAAATAGTCCTCCCTTGTTGTAGTTAAATCTTTGTATACCTTTTACAGGCTTCTTCAGTTTTGGGTGACATCATCACCATCCTTTGTAACCTTTGTGGCTTCTAAGAATTGGACCACCTGAGTTTCACATGGTTTGGTGGATTTTTTTTTTTTTTTAAGGGTAGCTTTATCATCGCAGTATTGATTCTGGAGAAACTCTTTGCAGCTGCTGCCAATTGGGTCCTCTTCCAGCTGAAATATAGGCTGGGAAAGACAATAGGGAGTGCTCCACATTTGTTGCATGTATCTTAGTTTTTTGTTACTTTGAAGTCTCCTGATACCCTCCACAGATTTGTCTGGGGAGGCCAATTTTTCGTGCAATTTATTCCTTATTTGTCCTGCACAAAAAACCTATGCCCAGTTTGTATTGTTTAAATTAAGCTGACAAAATTAAAATCCATATGGTAAAACCAACAACATGTGACAGCCTCTCAGATATTTGAAGATGGCTGTCCCCTCTTTTCCAGGCTAAACATATCCAGCTCCTTCAACTTCTCTTCAACCAATGTGCAGTTATATAGCATTCCTTGTACAGTGAGTAAACCCTAATATTACACCAGGCAAATCTGACTGCCACACTTCAGATATTTGTTAATAAGTTCATTTGAAATAATTAAAACCCAAAGATCCATAGGCATTTCAATATTTAGGCACCCAGAGCTGGTGATATGCGGCGGCTATGAGACCCAGTGTGGTGTGGTTATTAGAGTGTTAGGTCAAGATTAGGGAGACCCAGCATAAAGTCTCCCCTTGGCCATGAAGACTCACTAGGCGACCTTGGTCCAGTCACTGCCATGCCTACGTCACAGCATATGTGTGAGGACAAGCAAGGAGAACTGTTTTTGTGACTATGAGCTCCTTGAAGGAAGGGTAGGTTACAGATGTAATAAATAATATACATGTACTGATGAATAAATAAATAAGGCGTGGATTCAGCTTTGCATTGGGGATGTCAGTTCTTCGCTCCATTATGAATTTACTAGGTGGCATTAAACTAGCCACTATTCTCTCAGTCTCAACTTTCATAAGTTAATATTATAATTATTTATTTATTAATACTAACCATTTATTGATCATAATCATTAATTGAACTCTTGCCCCAACTTTCAACTCCAACAGGACTGATCAACGTAGCTCGCAATGTCTTTAAACCCATACAATCAGATGTTCTAAAATAATACAGTGGTACCTCGGGTTACATACGCTTCAGGTTACATACACTTCAGGTTACAGACTCCGCTAACCCAGAAATAGTGTTTCAGGTTAAGAACTTTGCTTCAGGATGAGAACAGAAATCAGGCTCCGGCGGTGCGGCAGCAGTGGGAGGCCCCATTAACTAAAGTGGTGCTTCAGGTTAAGAACAGTTTCAGGTTAAGTACAGACCTCCAGAACGAATTAAGTACTTAACCCGAGGTACCACTGTATTGGTTAAGTAATGAGTGTTAATACTACTTGTCTGCCTTAAATAATTTATTTGAAATATGTGTTTCACACCAAAAGCTTACAGTGAGCCACCTTGGGGAGCGCATTTGGTGCAGAAGGTGGGGCAAAACATTTTTGAGTAAATAAATCTAGTAGCCCTGGGAAATCCATTCTAGATTTCTCTCTTTCTCTGCTGCTGCTGCTGCCACCTGCCTATGAGACCCCTTGGGCCAGGGACACAGGATTATCACATCTTTAGAGTTGCTTCCTTGACAGTAGGGAAATAGCCTGCTGAATCTGAAGCGCCCTTCTCTCCCTGGTCCTTCAAGAACTAGCATAGCAAACCAAGCCACATGGTATGGTAACCAGCCCTTGAGTGTGTTCAGAAACTAGAAGTCTGATTAAGGAGTTTATTCAAAAGGAGTCTTATGTAAGAAGGAAGAGGGGAGAAACGGCAAATGGGAAGCTTCGAATGAAATAAAGCACTATATTGGTCTAACCAATCCTGCTCTTAATCCAAACTTAACATTGCAGAACATACTCTCCATGGTCTCCTTGTGGTGGAAACAGTCAACTTTTAAAGGTTTCTGGCTACCCAGGTTGGACTTCATCAACAGCTGGTGGTATTCTGCCAATCACAGGCCAGGTCATGTTCCGTAGGTAGAGAAGGCTGGTGCCTTTTGGAAGTTTGGAGGTGTCATCTCAGTGTTAAACATCACTGGATTTTGCACGGTTGCTGCCAGATTGAACCTACCCTGTGTTCGTGTGTTTGGGAACTTGGGGAAAGAATGTGCCTGGCCTCTCTCAGAGGAAACTGAGGCTGAGAGATCAGAGCTCATCTTCACAGATATCACCCTTCGTATTTGCTTTCAAATGTTCCATTGGTTCACCTATATGACACTTACAACCACCCTGGAAGTCAATATTATCCCCCATACTGCAGCTGGGGAGGACTGAGAGAATGAGAACGGCTTCCCTAAGACTAGGCATGGCCAAACTTGGCCCTACAGCTGTTTTGGGACTACATCATCCCTAGCTAACAGGACCAGTGGACAGGGATGATGGGAATTGTAGTCCCAAAACAGTTGAAGGGTCAAGTTTGGCCATGCCTGCCTAAGACCATTTAGTGAATTCCTGGCAGAAACGAGATCTGAATTGGGGACATCCTGATTTGTAGCTCCGTATCTTTGTCGCTACGCCATACCAGCTCTCAAAAACAACCCTTATAATAACAAAATTAATGAAAACACAACAACAAGCAGTTAACCAGAAAAGCAAATTATATTTGGGGAATGCACTAGATATATTATTGCCGGTGTTTCTATTTTTTGCTGCTGCTCTTTTTCTGGTTTGCGAGGAGGACTTGCATACACTCTCGCGTGTTTATCTTCACACTGTGTTGCCCTTAGAATTCCAGTTTTGTCTTCTTCTTCGAAACGGAACTGTTTGCTGTGTACTTGTGCTAGAGAAGCAGAAGGCTTGTCCGGCTACTATTTTCAGGTTATCATTTTAGTTTGTAGAAAATGTGCTAAGGCCTCCCTGGCAGGTGCATGAGCCCCCATGCTCAGTACTTCAGAATGGGGTACTTAAGGGAAGTTGAAAGAAATTAACCTCAATTAAAGGGAATATTGATGGATGGTTACGGAGATAAATATGATATATTGCCCAGGAAAATAAAAACACACATTAAAATAACATTAAAGTTGTGACAAAACATGCTTAAAGGTAGGAAATTTTGAGGAAAGGGGAGCCTTTTAAAAATAACTTTGACATCTCTCTCTTTAAATAAATAAATAAACGTAAACCTAGCTCTAATGAAGTGTGGTATAGAATTAGTTACAACCTAGTGTCAATATATTCAGATTTTATCCCTTGGGCATCTTTTGATTTTGATGTATGGTTTGAGCTACTCAGCATCCATTAAGCACGTTGAGGTGAGAAAATAAGTTCTTCAGCTGTGAATTCATCTTAATTTCCTTTTGTTCAATGTGCTTCTTTCAAAGACATTAGGAATAATTCACAGAGAACTTGTGTGAAAGTCTAGCTGAGTGGAATAGCAGCCGCACATGTATGCTTTCTTCTGCTGGATAAAACATGCAGGTTCTTAGTGGGTTGTGAATAATATTATAAAAAGGCTCTTCTGAACCTTAATATGCATATGTAAATCATCTGAAAGTATATCCCAAGAGAGGCTAATCACATTGCTTATGAATATCATACTGATACGATTCTTATATCAACTTAAATGAAATCCATTAATTGCATAGGCGGTGACTGGGTGGATTCTAGCTGCTGAAACTGGCCAGAGAACATTTTGTCCATTGGCTTGTGCTCATAGGCTTAATTGTAAACTGCCTTAGGTGCTTTGGCAGAAAAGTGGCACATAAATAAAATAAACCTATAATTGTCATCATGCTCACTGATGTTAAATATTAAGGAAGAGGACATCAAAATGCTTTTGTCAAGGTTTCTGAAGTATTGGGGAAATGGTGGAATATGTTGTCTTTTTAGCTTCCAAAACTCCATGTTTCCATCTTTGGATTATGGTATTGTGGTTTTTAGTCTTCCCCAACTCTTTTTTTGGGAGAGATTTGTGAGTGGAGACTGCTCTGACTTCAACCGGCTCTTTTGTAAAGTACTGCTGCTACTTTTCATCCGTAGCAAGACTCTTGAGCCAAGGACCCAGTTCCTGACAATGCAATTACAAATGCTTTTAATCCTTCTCCTCCCTTCAGAGCAAAGTAGGAAAGTGCTGATTCTATTGGAAATCATCTGGCAGGTGATGATTTATTTATTGTGACATTTATATCCCACCCTTCCTCTGAGGAGCTTGTAGCAGCGTACATGGCCTACCAGTGGTGTAGCAGGGGTTGCCAGAGCCCGGGGCCACATGGAGACGGTGGGAGGGAGGAAAATGGATGAAGTACGCATGTGCATTCAATTGCCTAAGGTCATCCAGGAGATCGCAGCTGCAGAGATAAGTAAAGAGTCATTCTGTTGTCTGGAGAGGTCACTTCCTGGTTTGCATGGAGAAGCCGTTTTCAATGGAGCCCAGCGATGGAGGTGAACAGCTGTGTTGAGGCAGCACCTGTATTGAGGCAGCACCTGGTGGTGAAATTTTACCCATACAACCACCTTGTGAGGTACTTAGGCTTGAGAGATAATGACTGGCCCAAAAGCCAACCCAGCGTGTTTCATAGCTTAGGGTGAATTTGAACTCGGTTCCCTCTGGCTGTAATTCAACACTCTAACCATTGCTCTGCTCTGGCTCTCTGACTCCTCCCTTAAAGACAGCACAGCTAAGCCTTCTGAGCAGAAAGGAATTCATTTCAGTAGCTATCTTGCATGTAAAAAGTGGGTGGGTGTTTCGTGACTTGCACCCTGCCTGATGCTTTTGGTAGGCCCATTTCATGGTGTCCCCCGAAGAACTCTGGGACCTGTTGTTTGTTAAGGGTGCTGAGCATTGTTAGGAGGCCCCTGTTCCCTTCACAGAGCCATAATTCTAAAGAGTTCCCTGGGAAGAAGGCTTGACTGTTAAACCACTCTGGGGCTTGCAGTCCTGTGTGGGAAATAGCAGCTCTCGGCATCCTTAACGAATTACAACTTTTAGAATGCCTTGTGTTGGGGGGGGGGAGAATGCCTTGAGTCTTTAAAGTGGGGTGAATGTATGGGGTGAATGTGACCACACATTGGGGGGGTCACACCCACTGCCCCTGACCCAACATCTACTTAACGCAGGTTCTTAAAAGGGGGTTATTCATGCACAAGACACAACTGGGGATTTTTTGTTGTTGTTGTTAACTGTGCTACAAACAAAAGTAATTGTGCTATAAGCAAAACTATGGAATACAACCAACCTGTTGTACAGTTTCATCCTTGCATTTACCCGGGAATTTAGTGGAATTTGCTTCTGGACAGACCTTTAAAGGATTGTGCTATTTAAATAGCAAGGTAACATGCATGGCTAGTCAGACACTGTATCCTCATATACCATCTATGCTTGCAGCCTTGGTGCTAAACGCTTGTCCTTATGGCATGCGTTCTTCATGTGCGTTAAATTGGTACAAGATTAGGAGGCCAAGAGTTCATACGATACTTGCGAAAGTAGTGACAAACATTTCCACGTTCAGACAGGTCGATCTATTGGGGAAGCAGTCTCTTAAACTTAAATCTTCCTGGTCTTTACCCGTTTTTTGAGGAAAGTAAAACCTATTGGAGTTCTAAATGCAATATAAACGTCCTGTATGATCATAACAAGTATGCAAAAACGTTTAAATATATTTGTGATGTATGGAAGCAATTACTAGCCTTGAATGAATCACGCAGTCCTAATGTCGGATCTAGCCAAAAACATATATGTATGTTTCTAAACAAAATTTCATTTGTGTGGGAGGAAAGAGGGAGAGAGCAAGGTTAACTTTTATTAGGAACCCATATTGAGCCATATTTTTAATGCCAATACCATTCTTTGTAACTCAAGCAATAAAACTGCTCCATATTAGGCTTAGGTTACTCTTTCCCTCCGTTCGCTGTCACCAGCCTTCCCAGGGAGATGCTTTCTACTATAAAAATAAAACTTTTAATACCTGAACCTACACAAATAGCAACCCGGATTATGTTGCAGAGCTCTTGTTCTGTTTGTGCAGAACCTTGGCTGCGGTTGCCGAGATAGTAAGGAACACTTAAATAGGTGGTCGTGGTTCAGGTTTTTGTTTTGTTTTTTTAGATTTTAAGTACAGTATAACATTCATTCATTCATTCATTCAGTCCAGCAAACCTCATAATACCTTTCTATTATTATTATTTTTTTAAAGTAGAACAGTAAGCCCCAGTTAAAACTGCTTGCTTTAATATGGAAACCAAGCCAGATGGGTGGGGTATAAATAAAATTATTATTATTATTATTATTATTATTATTATTATTATTATTAATGCTTTCGTGCTGAATTCAGATAATAAATATTTTTGTTTTATTAAAAAAAGAAAGCTACCATATTGACAGTTTAAAAAACAAAGCAGCCCAATTTATTTATTCATTTCCAAATATGATGCTTAATTTTTTCCAAGTAATCATCTTCCCTACCCTGGTCCCCACCCCCCACCCCCAAACCAAGGAAAATACTTTGATGTTCAGCCAGGTCCTGTGTTTCACTTCCTTGTATTTATGTAGTGAGGTCATTAAAAAAGGTCCCATCTACATTCTGAAGTGGTGCACTCCATTCTGCCACCTCAGGATTCCTAAAGTTACCAAGCAATCTTCTGCTGGTGCGTGCTTCATGTGTGAGTATTACCATCAGTTTGCTTCTTGCCTAGCTCAGTGCCCCAGCGACAGTGGCATGATGTACCAGTCCTTTCTGGTCCAGGGATTCCTGCCTGAGAGATGATGAGCAACGGGTGTCCTGCTCGCAGAAGCAGCCACTCCCATCATTCTGTAAGATGCTGGATGGTGATGAGGAGGAATAGAGCGAGGGAAATGCCTGAAATCAGTGCAGGCAGCCCATATTAACACGAGTCTGCATTAAAACTGTAGTACAGTGGTACCTCGGGTTACATACGCTTTGGGTTACATACGCTTCAGGTTACAGACTCTGCTAACCCAGAAATAGTACCTTGGGTTAAGAACTTTGCTTCAGGATGAGAACATAAATCGTGCTCCGGCGGTGCAGCAGCAGTGGGAGGCCCCATTAGCTAAAGTGGTGCTTCAGGTTAAGAACAGTTTCAGGTTAAGAACGGACCTCCGGAACGAATTAAGTACTTAACCCCCAAGGTACCACTGTAATTGTTAAAAGTGGAGTACAAATGCCAGCTGTAAAAATTATGCACTGTGATCTCTTCTAGCACAAGCCCACTTCAAGCAATGCATGGCATGTCACAGTAGAGGATTGTACACATGAGCATTTGCAAAGGGAAGTAACATTGTGATGCGGGGGTGGGGGTGGGGCAGGAATGGGAATACTTTCCTTCCCTCTTGTACCTTCTCTTCAACTGAGAAGGTGGTCCTGAATGGGGTAACTGTGCCCCTGAAGGAGCAGGTGAACAGCCTGGGAGTCATTCTGGACTCAAAGCTGTCCATGGGGGCACAGGTCAATGCTGTGTCCAGGGCAGCTGTCTACCAGCTCTACCTGGTACACAGACTGAGACCCTCCCTGCCCATGGGCTGTCTTGCCAGAGTGGTGCATGTTCTGGTTATCTCCCGCTTGGACTATTGTAATGCGCTCTATGTGGGGCTACCTTTGAAGGTGACCCGCAAACTGCAATTAATCCAGAATGTGGCAGCTAGACTGGTGACTGGGAGTGGCCACCGAGACCACATAACACCAGTCCTAAAAGACCTACATTGGCTCCCAGTACGTTTCTGAGCACCAAGTGTTGGTGCTGACCTTTAAAGCCCTAAACAGCGTCAGCCCAGAATACTGAAGGAGTCTCCATCCCCATTGTTCAGCCCAGACATTAAGGTCCAGCTCTGAGGTCCTTCTGGCAGTTCCCTCCCTGTGAGAAGTGAGGTTACAGGGAACCAGGCAGAGGGCCTTCTCGAAACTGGTGCCCGCCCTGCGGAACGCCCTCCTATCAGATGTCAAAGAAATAAACAACTATTAGACTTAGGGAAGACATCTGAAAGCAGCCCTGTTGAGGGAAGCTTTTAATATTTGATGAATTATTGTATTTTAATATTTTGCTGGAAGCTGCCCAGAGTGGGTGGGGAAACTCAGCTAGATGGGCGGGGTATTAATAATAATAATAATAATAATAATAATAATAATAATAATAATAATAATTACAGTGGTACCTTGGGTTACATACACTTCAAGTTACATACACTTCAGGTTACTGCTAACTCAGAAACAGTACCTTGGGTTAAGAACTTTGCTTCAGGATGAGAACAGAAATCGTGCTCCAGCAGTGCAGTAGCAGCAGGAGGCCCCATTAGCTAAAGTGGTGCTTCAGGTTAAGAACAGTTTTAGGTTAAGAATGGACCTCCGGAACGAATTAAGTACTTAACCCGAGGTACCACTTGGTCCAGTATATCTGAAGGAGCGTCTCCACCCCCATCGTTCTACCCGGACACTGAGGTCCAGCACCGAGGGCCTTCTGGCAGTTCCCTCACTGCGAGAAGCCAAGTTACAGGGAACCAGGCAGAGGGCCTTCTCGGTAGTGGCGCCTTCCCTGTGGAACACCCTCCCACCAGATGTCAAAGAGAACAACAACTACCAGGCTTTTAGAAGACATCTGAAGGCAGCCCTGTTTCGGGAAGCTTTTAATGTTTAATGTATTATAGTATTTTAATATTCTTTTGGAAGCCGCCCAGAATGGCTGGGGAAGCCCAGCCAGATGGGCGGGGTATAAATTATTATTATTATTATTATTATTATTATTATTATTATTATTATTATTATACCACTGTATTAAGAAACAGCTCCGGGCGTTCTCTTCCCTCATGAGCTGGAGCATGCAGAGACTGCAAGACAACATCCAAGGAATCGTTACACAAGATGGATGGTTTGTTGACATCAGGACTTCTCAGTTTAGGCTTGGCACCCGGTTCAGTTTTCAAGGTCTCAAATGATCTTGGCACTCGGGTTCCTGGCAGACAAAGTTGAAGGCTGTCTCTCTCTCTCTCTCTTTTAGGAGACCCATTAAGGACACAGTTAGATAAGCGAAAGGCGGCATGAATCAGCCATAATAGCCACAAGCCTCAGTCATTGTCCTACTTATCTTTACCTGTGTTGTGGAAGGCTTCCAGCAGGACTGGTTTTCACCACCACCACCACCCATCCACTGCCTGCTAAAAGTCTTCCAAATTGACATGAAGCTAGGTAGTATTTCTAGGAACAGTGAGCTCCATTTCTTGGACAGTTTGTAAGGCTTCTTTATCTTTGTTTTGTGCATCACAAAGTGCACCTGGTCATTATGCAGTAAATGCTCAGAGAAGGACTAAGGGACACTGCATGGTGCTGTTAGAAAGAGGAAGCTACCTTGAACAACATGATAAGCAGAACCATTACAGTGTTGGTCAGCTGGATAGCTCAGTTGGTTAGATACAGTGGTTCCCTATTAGGGGTCTGCAGCAAGCACCCAGGGGGTCCACAGCCCCATCTTTTGCTTCCCCCCAACTATTTTTTTGTCATTGTAATATCACAGATTTTATGGTCTGTTTTTTAGTGTACCTGAAATCCTTTGCTTATTAGGGGCTACCCCACATTTTGTTAAAAAAAAATGCTTTGCAGAGGTAACTGCCACAGAGTTATCAAAATTTTCAGAAGTAGGGGGCCTGTAGCTTGGCTTTTGAAAATAGGGGGTCCTCATTAATTAGCTAATTGGGAACCACTGAGTTAGAGCATTGCACTGATAACACGATGGTTGTATGTTTGATGTCTGTATGGGACAGGTGTATATTCTTGCATTGCAGGGGGTTGGACTAGATGATCCTCAGCATCCCTTCCAACTTTATGATTCTATTTACTCACCCCCCCAACTCATTTAAATAGAGGTGGATCTGCTCATAGGACAGGCTGCCAGATTCCTCAGTTGGGTCAGCTGACCCAAAGACTCTTGGGGTATTATCCAACCATACATCATATACTTAGGTCACTGGGAGTGAGTTTGGCTCCTAGCTATTGGCTTCCCCAAATTTACAGGGAAAAGAAAACAGTACATTTGGAGATATGTGGTAGAGACACAGCCTTCTGCCTAATCCCTGGGGGTGCTATGATACTTCCAGGCTTCTACTGAAAGGGATCAAACTGAAATGCAATGTTTCTCTGACTGCACATCTGGTTGAGATATATGGGACTTCTCCCCCCCCCCAACTTTCCAGGGGTTCCTTCATTTTACACAGTGGCCCTCCCTCCATTCACCATTCCACACACCATGCTGATTGACATTTGTTTTGTCAGAATGAGATTTGCCTATCTGCCAGGGTAGTTATAAGGACTGCTGGCTATGTGAAACATCTTGAATTGTTGGCGATTGTGGGGGGGTGGGGGGGTGAGCCACCCTGTAACCACTAAGCACCATCATTATACCAACTTACCAAGTATATTCACACCTCTAAGAACACAATAAATATTACCCTATCTTTTGCCAAGGAGAATTTTGGCAAAAGGAGCAGGGAACACCTCTTATCTGTTGGTGCTGGGAGAGTCAATTTTATGACCTTCGCTGTAGCTTACTGAGAATATTCCTCATTTCAGACCTATTTATGATTGCCTGGTGCCCTTTACACAACGCTTCCATCATCTGTAGCCATACTGTGTGGGTAAAAGCGATCCAATGGAGACATACCAGGTGGTTGGTATGTTTGGAACCGTGATGGATGAGCTTTTATCATCCCGGTTAATAGTCTTTCTTTCTTTACTAGCTGCCCCTTTGTCTGTAGAGCTCAGTTTCGCCCGCAAAAGCAAACTGGAGAAGGAAAGGCAGAGCAGCGCCTTTTATTCCATCCATTTGAAGTCTGTAACAAATAATTCTTATTGTGCCCACGGAGAGAGAGAGAGAGAAAGAGAGAGCGAGGGAAAGAGAGAATATGCAATGCATATTATGCCAGTATCAAAAAGCGGTGCCAAATGGCGACTTTGACAAAGATTTACCAACCCGGCAAATGTGGAAGTGTTCTGTAGGCTAACAGTTTTAATGGGTTTATCTTAGACAGTACTTCAGTTGTGAAAGTGTCAGTTAATAATTTACCCGTCCCAAGAGGCAGTGGAAGCAATCACACTCTGTAGCAAGGTACTCTTGGGTCTGTCACTTCGCTGTAGCTCATCTTGGCTATAGAAATGCACCATTGGATGCGACATCAGCACTGTGTCTGCACTTTGACAAATGAAGTCTTGTAAGAGCTAAATAAGGCATGGGGAAGTTTTAGAATGAGCAAATAGCTCTTCAGCTGATTTCTGCAGTAATGGATTACTGTAAATGTCCCATCTACTGCACATCCGACAAACGCCGGTTCTGAACTGATAACTGTTCTTTCCTCTTTCCTCTTTATTTTAAATCCCCACTTATTTCTGGGAAGAAACGTGTCCCAGGAAAATACCTTGCTAGGATGCAGATAACATTAGAAACATTTGTTTGATCCCGGTGGCAAGCAGATACCAAGCAAAGGTGATACATTGCGCAATTGGGCAAGAAGTGAAATTCGCTGCTGGATATATGAACGTTTAACATAGAAAACCCCTCTCATATATAGTACTTACATTGTCACCTTTCACCATTCAATTTGCTGTGTTGTCTTTGTTAACACAAAAATACTGTAGAATAAGTACCATTTATGTGAATTTTATTCTCCAATTTCCTCATCTAATCTCACTGTCGCCTTGGCATGGTGAGGATTTGCAATTTGTTTTTCTGGATATGAAAGACGGTTTTTTCCTATGAAATGATCACTTAGACCACAGTGTTGTGTTAAAACATTGCACTATTATAGAGATTTACGGTTATTTAATAATGATTTATTACAGTAATTTATTCTGCCAGCTGCAGCTCCCTTTTTCCAGTAGAATTTTTGAATAGAATTGATATCAAAATTTGCTAGAAGAATGCATTTAAAAGTCTAATGAAATGTATATCAAAACATGTTAAAAACCAGGCAACTGTATGGGGGTGGGAGGGAAGTTACTTGAAGCTTTCGGAGTTTTAAAAAAGCTTGCCTCTTGTTTGCAGGATCAGCAGGAATTGGTGTTACTGTACAAATTGTGCAGTGGGAAAATGTAGCTGTTGCTTCTGATTCCTGAAAGACAACGCTTTCTATACGATAGGCGGGAGCAAATTTGGGCATGTTCACATGGTAGTTCATTCCATTTCCCCCTGTTTCCATAACTCTTAATTTCTGAATCGCATTTGAGCCTTCAATACAATGTAAAAGCCACTTCTGGAAAAACCAGTGGAATACAGTGGATGTTTAGCGTTCATTTCCTTGTTACTTGATTCCAGAAAAAATCCTTCTGCAGAAAATCGTGGGAGTGAAGTGACAGAATCTCACTCACCTTCTGGGCAAACTGGCTGATTCGAAGAAGAGTAGAGGAGCTGTGTGCCTCACTGTTCTTCACACGCACATAGTGATGTTGCTCTACGGAGTCACCATTGCCTTGGTCACCCCGATGGGTGACCTTAATTAGAAGAAAGAGAGAGTGTGTTCAAGCCTGTTAATTGTGCTGGATCTCTCAGTGGCTTTTGCTACCTTCAACCATAGTATGTTGCTTGGCAGGCTCTTGTGGACTGGATTGGGAATTGAGGGTATGGTTCAACAGTGGTTCTGCTTCAGACGGTGACATTGGGTCCTCAGCACTTTTGTCTGATCCATCTCGCCCCCAATCTTGTTTAACATCTATATGAAGCTGTTGGGATTGGTCACTAGGAGTTTGGGTTGCGATGCCATCAATGTACAGATGGCAGGCAGCTCTATTTCTCTGTTGCTGCTGAATCAGGTGTAGTGTTGCAATTCTTGGTAGACTGTTCACAAGCCTGTACACAAATGGTGGGCTAAATGAGAGGCAGTATTGATGAGTCCAGGCAAGATGGAAGCATTGCGAGTAGGTCTGGAATTAGGCAAGTTGGGGTTCTGGATGGGGTTGAACTCTCCCTGTAGGTATTCCAGGATCCATCGCTGTCACTGGAGGCCTGAGTGGCCATAATGGCTAGGACTGCCCTTTTATAGCTTTGGCTGGTGTGCAAGCTCTAGGCTGTTACTGAACAAAGATAGACTTGTCATGGTGATCAGTGCTTAGGCTTGAGACTATAAAGTGGCCTGTGTGGGCCTGCCCCTAAAGTTGGTCTGGAAACTGCAGCTGGTGCAAAATGCAGTAATTATAGTCGCTAACGAGAGCAGCTGAGTGTGAACAAGTGATACGGTTGATTGAAGAGTAGCACTGGCTGCCAGTTTGCTACTGAGACAATTTCTGTTGCCCTAGCCAAGTAGTTGGTAATCTATATAGACCTACTGGGTTATTGAAATCTCAGGATAAGGGCTCCTGGTTGTGCCTCAGCCTACAAAAGTTCATTTGCCACCAGTTGGGGAAAGAGGCCTTTTCTGGTGTGACAACTAATCTGTGGAGTCTTCTCCCTCTGAAGTAAGGTAGGGGCTGACTCTGCTTAATTTGTGGTGCTCTGTTTAAACACATATATTCACCCAGGCCTTTGCTGATCATTAATACCAGCACCCTTGAAAATGTCAATTTACTGTGGTTTTTCTTGCATTTACTATACTTACGACCGGATTTTAATGGACTGTTTTCATTGCATTGGCATTTTTAAGTTGTAAACTACCCTGTAGTTTTTCCACAAAGGGTGACATACAAATGTTTTAAATAAGTAACTAAATATTACATATAGCCCTCAGCTTGGGGTTTTTAACATAGGCAGTTCATTGATTTGGTTTGGCTGTTGGAGATGTGCAGCTTGAATGAAGATACACCTTGTGACTAGGGAGAGAACCTGGAAGAATCTGTGTTGCACTCTGGTTTGGGCTATTAGATAGGTGTGTGTTGTTCGGTGTTTTTTTAAGTGCATGTGCACTTAAAAAATCTAGGTGTGAAAATGCACTTTACTTTCATTTTGGCATGCAAAAAATGGAAAGGACAGCAACACATTAAGGTGTTTATACAGTAGCTGCTTATTAGTCCACAGGAGCCTGTAATATTGTGGTCTCATTTGTGGGTGTCCTGGTATTCTGAATTTTCAAGGCTGCAACCCTAGGTTCGTTTAGTCCAACCTTATGCAATGCAGGAATATGCAGCAGTCCCATATGGGAATCAAACCTTAGCATTATCAACACCATCTTTTAACCAACAGAGCTACCCTCTGCATACTATATTGATTTTTTACCATTTTATTAGCAATGTTTTCCCTCCAAAGAACCATGGGAACTGTAGTCTGTAAGGGTGCTGGGAATTGTTAAGACACTATCCTGTCGCCCTCTTAGTCCCAGAGTTTCCTTTGAAAGAGGGGTTGTTTAAGTCTGTGGTGTGGATGTGTCTTGTATAATATTCTCCTGAGTTAATATACACAGGGTTACTGTTCCTAAGAAGATGGTTATCTCTGGGATAACCTTCCCATCGCTTAAACCTATCAGGTAGCAGAGATCTATGGTATTATCATGGCTGTGGAGCAATAAGTCCCAGTTCAAACCAGGTCTCTGCCATGAACTCTATAGGTGGCCTTTGGTAAGACTCACTCATCTTCTGCATAATAAGAATAATAACTTACTTGCTTTGCAGGCCAGTTGAAAGAATTGCTGGGAACATAAGACTTACTTCACTGTTGTTGTTTTTTTGCAGTTTGAACACTTTAGCGTGCATTATAAATATTGGGTGTTGTTTGTTTTAATATACATGCACTTCCACAATAGCTGCAGCAGTTTTTCTATTTAAAACTATTTAAATTCCCCAATTCCTATTGTAGAGACACATGTTTTGACCTCATGCATAGGATTTTATCAGGATTCTTCTTCTTCTTTGGCGATCATTCGTAGCCAAGTAAGATTGTCTTCCATGAACACAGACTTAACAGTGAGTTGTAATTGACCATGGAGGCCAGTTCTGGATTCACATGTCCTTCCAACAGTGGGGACATTGGTTTCCGGGCAGAAGTTGATCATGGTGTTCTGTATCAGTTATCATATGAAAATCTGCTGTTTGGCATGTGTACCCAAGTATGGGATCTGACCGCAAGATAATCACAGATTTACCGCAAGATAAACACAGATTGTTTATCTGAGATTAGAATTAACTGTGTCCTTTATTCCCGTGACTCAGACTTTCCCTAAAACCTATGGATAGGAAGGCCCATAATTTTAACAAGTGGCTAATGCCTAAAGGATGGAAGCTAGTCAGGTTCTTCTGTCTCACACTGAATTTTCATGCCCATCGGGACTGTCAGGCAGGCAGGATCATCCACAGGTCAGAATGAAGATCCGAGACTCCATGTGAAGTCAGCTTTTTTAAATTCTGAAAAGGAAAACACAGCAGAGTTCCTTAGAGACCAACTAAGTTTGTTCTTGGTATAAGCTTTCGTGTGCATGCACACTTCTTCAGATGCACACGAAAGCTTAGACCAAGAACAAACTTAGTTGGTTTCTAAGGTGCTACTGGACAATTTTATATATATATTTCGACTGCACCAGAGCAACACTGCTATCTACCTGACAGCAGAGTTCCCTTAGGCTTAACTGCCCTGGTTGATGACGTTGCTGGGACTGGCAACTCTGCCTCTGGATTCCTCCCAAGCTACCGCAAGGAGGAGCCCCCCCCAACCTCTGGGCCTGTCTGGCCCATTGCTCAGCAATGTGCAAGGCTCTTCATCATCTGGGCGTCCATGCAGGAGGGAGAGCCCAGTGGAGAAGGACTGGCCAACAGCTGTGAAACTGATGCAGCACCTTGCTCCTCTCTGTCAGAGTCTGCATTCAGACTGAGACCCCTGGCACCCCACCCTGTCCTGAACAGCTTTCTTTTCCTGACACCCTGTGTCCACTCAAGGCTCCTGCTTCTACCACCTCCCAGCTTGTCCCCTCTTCAGACCTGTCCTCAGTGTCCCACCACCACTGTCCTGAGTCTAAGTCTTATGCCCCTGAGTCATCCCTGTGGGGGTTTTGGGCTGGCGCCTCCCACCACTCTTTCTCATCCAGTGCAATCCTGTGTTGCCAAAGGCAAGAGTTTGTTGTTTGTTTTTTTTTGCTGGTAAGTCTTGTCTGGATTGTGACAAAATCAAGGAAGTTTCAAGCTGAACTCATGGGCAAGGTGCAGAAGTCTCATCAGAGGGCATTGGCCAAGATCCTAGAGGGATGTGCAGAAGCAGCACCCAGAGGGCTGCCTGATGTTGGGCACATGAGCACTGCTCCACAGCATTTGATATTTTCATTCACATATATTCATTCGAAATAAGACGGGTTTATAAAACAATTCTATATTCGCCCACCACGCTGACGAAGATCTACAAAACAGCAGTCAATATCCGGAATCTCTGTTCAGTGTTGGACATTATATTTGCTGAATACACAAAGCTTCACAGCTTATCTTTCATCATACAAAATTTGGTACCTCTCTTCATTTAAGGACTTTCAGAGACTTTGAGTCTAAGATTTCATTTTGAACTTCTTATTGCTTGAAGGAATTCTATAAAGATTGTCTATTACGTATGTATATGGTCATCGTGTTGCCTAAACATTGTTGATGTTGAGAAGAGGCAAGGAATCAGTCTGAGAGCAGAAACAAGAATAGCCTTTAGTAGTCTATAACAGTAACTGCTCCTTCAAGTAAGGGTTCATAACTTTGGGAAGGGCTTTTGCCTGACTGGGTTCCATGGTTCCCTACAGGGGATACAGTTATGTGGCCTATGGAGTGCTTTCCTGATGATGATGATCATGATGATGATATTTATGCCCCACTCATCTGGTTGGGTTGTCCCAGCCACCCTGGGCGGCCCCCAAAACATGCACACAAAAACATAATAAAACATGAAACATTAAAAAGCTTCCCTAAATAGGGTTAGGTGTCTTCTAAAAGTTTTGAAGTTGTCTTTTGAAGTTTTGAAGGTGTCTTCTAAAAGTTTTGAAGTTATTTATCACCTTGGCATCTCATAGGAGGGTGTTCCACAGGGAAGGCACCACTACCGAGAAGGCCCTCTGCCTGATTCCCTGTAACCTTGCTTCTCGCAGTGAGGGAACCGCCAGAAGGCCCTTGGCACTGGACCTCAGTGTCCAGGCTGAGTGATGGGGGTGGAGACGCTCCATCAGGTAAACTGGGCTGAAGCCATTTAGGGCTTTAAAAGGCCTATAAATGACAATGTGTGCTCTTGTTTGTTTTCAAATTTAAGACTAGGATGCTTATAGCAAGTTTGCTGTGTGTGTGTGTGTGTGTGTGTGTGTGTGTGTGTGTGTGTGTGTGTGACACCCTGAAAGTCAGCATGATCCAAGATTCCCTTCAGACATTTTAGTGCAGGGATGGGGAACTTGTAGACCTCCAGATATTGGTGGGGCCAAAACTCCCAGCATCGCTGACCTTTGGCTAATCTGGCTATGGCTGATGGGAGCGGGAGTCCAGCATCATTTTGAAGGGCTATAGGTTTGCTGTCCCTGTTCTGGAGAGGTGCATCTCTTATCTCTCTACTTCCCTCTTCAGACATGTGAGAAAAAGCAAACATGAGGCACTCACACTTTCCCTCTTGTCATTTCTGTGAATTCTGTCTGAAGTAGTTCTTAACTTCCACAAGTGGTTCTTAATTCTTTTTTAAGAACACAGACCTCATGGGCTGAATTTGAGAAACCATAATGACTACATGCTAAAGTTTTGGTTTATAAACCGTGTCTGATGTTTGCTTATGAAAATATAGAGGTTCCCAGGGCTAGAGAGAAGTTGTGGTTTAGTGATGGAGTGTGTATTTTGCATGCAGGAGGTCCCCAACTTCAGTTGGAGGTTTTCCAAGTGGCGTGTTTGTGAAAGGATCTCTGCCTCAGGTCCTGGAGATGTTCGCTGCTGGGGCTACATGCGGAAGTGTTGGGGAAGTGCTGTAGTTCAGTGGTAGATGCAGAAGGCCCCCCAGATTCAATCCCTAGCATCTCCAGTTGGACTGGGAGAAGCCCCTGTCTGAAACCAGGGAGAGCTGCTGCCAGCCAGTGTAGGCAATACTAAGCTAGATGAACTGACTTGCTATAAGACAGCTTCCTGAGTACCAGTGGACACAGGATGGAATTATGGTAGCAGTTTCCCTGTGTGCTGGCTAGATGGGAACCTGAAATGAACAGAGATAAAAAGCACAATATATTGGCAGTTTTTCAGCTAACTTTCACGTATGATTTTCAATCCAATCATATACACCGTATTTTTCGCTCTATAAGACGCACCAGACCATAAGACGCGCCTAGTTTTTAGAGGAGGAAAACAAGAAAAAAAATATTCTGAATCTCAGAAGCCAGAACAACAAGCGGGATTGCTGCGCAGCGAAAGCAGCAATCCCTCTTGCTGTTCTGGCTTCTGGGATAGCTGTGCAGCCTGCATTCACTCCATAAGATCCACACACATTTCCCCTTACTTTTTAGGAGGGAAAAAGTGAGTCTTATAAAGCAAAAAATACTTTTCCCATTTCAGGCAAATTGTGTGTTAGATGGTGGTGCTGTGGGTTAAACCACAGAGCCTAGGACTTGCCGATCAGAAGGTCAGCGGTTCGAATCCAAACGACGGGGTGAGCTCCCGTTGCTCGGTCCCTTCTCCTGCCAACCTAGCAGTTTGAAAGCACATCAAACTGCAAGTAGATAAATAGGTACCGCTCCAGCGGGAAGGTAAACGGCGATTCTGTGTGCTGCTCTGGTTCGCCAGAAGCGGCTTAGTCATGCTGGCCATATGACCTAGAAGCTGTATGCCAGCTCCCTCGGCCAATAAAGCAAGATGAGCGTCGCAACCCCAGAGTCGGTCACGACTGGACCTAATGGTCAGGGGTCCCTTTACCCTTTACCTAGAGTCACATCTAACAAATGGCAGGCAAAGTGGCATCATTGCTTTACATTGCCCCTGCCCCTTGTGGTGCGTAAAGCTGTGCCAATGGTGTGGGAGGGCAAAACTCAGATACCTGGGGCAGCGTTAACCAGTATGTTACCTGCACAACAGTTTTGGGGCAGGAGCAGCCTATCTGAGCGGCAATAACCTGAAATCTCAAGAGCAGTGCTCTTTAAAGTCCCACAAATATCGTTTGTGTGTGTGTGTGTGTGTGTGTGTTTTAAGTGCTGGGTGATGATTAAAATTGGAAAGCTGCCCTGGGAATAAAAACGAGCAGTTATGACGCTGGCTGCAGGAACCCTCTTACAACATATGGGCAGAAAACAGTAACCTAGTATGTCTTTCATTCATTTTCTCCTTTCCCCCCCTTCTCTAAGCACATTTTTGTTCATGGGGCTGGGAAGAAATTATTCAAAGTATTAATTTCATATATATATGAATTGCCATCTCCAGAATCTTTAAAGCAAGTTAATGTGCTTCAGATGTGGACTCAGATGAGGGGTTTGTACTGGCACAGCCTTTGAGGGTGTTTGGGGGCTGGAGCACACACAGCTGTGGGCTACGCATGCTTGCGGTCCCTTATGAAAGTGGCTAGGATATGAAACCATCGTGCCCACAGTGCAATGTAATACTCCAGCAGTACCTTAGCTCAGAGGTTTTCAACTTTTTTGGGTCCACGGCTCCCTTGACTAACTACATTCTTTCTGTGGCACCCCAGTGGGGCTCAGGAGCCCAGTTGTGTCACCCCTTGCCTGCAGAGCTGGCAGCCTCTCACCCTTTCTCGAACACACTCCGTTGTGGAGTGTTCCCTCAGCCTCCTCTCCTCTCCCCTATCCCTGGGAGTCCTCTGGGCAGCCACTGCCGCCAGCCCTGGTCTCTGAACTGCCCCCTGCCCCCAAAGATAGGTGCCTCCTCACACTGTCCCACAGGGGCCTGGGACTTCCCTGTCCATTCCCAACAGCAAGGGCTTTCTGGGGTCCCTTGCCCACTTGCTTGCTTACTTGAATGCCACCTCAGCTCCTGGCATCCCGCAACTCCTGACCAGCCCCAGAGGCACCATTCACCTGGGGAGCTTGTAGCCAGGGCTGCTGCAACAAACAGCTGTGCAACCTTTGGGGAGGCAGAGATGCGAGAGGGCATCAGAAGAGGGAGGGAAGGAAGGAAAGAGGGATGGAAGCCACTGTTGCCCATGGTACCCCTGACCATCATTCAAGGTACCCCAGGGTGCCACGGCACACTGGTTGAGAACCACTGCCTTGGGTGATATTTGGAAGCCCTTCCCATTACACGTAGTTCGTTGAGTGGTTGTCTGTATTCTAAGGTGCTCCCACTTTGGTTTTCCTACTTTCCTTTCAAAAACAAAGTTTGAGAATATGAAAAGCAAGTTAGAATGACTTCAGGAATGTAGCTGCAACTTCCAGAAGACAAGGAAGGCCTCCTTCACCCAATCGGCCCCCATCCACAACAATCCATATACACCTCTTAATGGGACTTTCTACGTTGATGTTAACTAAGGGGAAATAACAGAAAGGTTTTTAATTGGGCCTAAGCAGAGGTGCCAGCTTGTGAGGGAAATTTGGGAGCTGACATTCTGCATGTGAGAACCTTGCATCACACCAAGATGTTGGGAGGAGGTAAGAGGCAGAGTCGAACACGGTGGCAGCACAGATTCAATGGCCAGCGCCTTCTCCTCTTACTGCTGCCGTTGGCTAGGGGCTGCTTCGCCCCTCCTTCCCCTCTATGGCAGCAGCAGGAGGAGGCAGCCATTGATCCCTAATTGTTTGAGCAGGGTGGGTGGGTGGACTCACAAAAAACATCGGAGGGTGGCACAAAAGGGTTGGGTCCCCAGGAGTTGGTACCCCTGGGCCTAAGAAAATACATATACTTCCCATGGTTTGATGTCTTTAATGAAGGCTTTGTGCAGATGATGTGAACACTCTACAGATTTACCTGATTGGATTAGCTGTAACAGATAATCCAGTCTTTTTTGGAATTCTGTAAAACCTTGAAAATGAGCCACAACGTTATTTTGGAAACCTATGTTTTAAGCTTCCCAGCTAAAACTTGTATTGAGAAAAACCAAAATACTGTTGTACACCACCCCAATCTCTGAGCAATGTGAGATTGTAAGGGTTCCTGGCTCTTGCCCAGTACCTGTGTTTCCTTTGGAAATGAGGCACCGCAGAAACTGTGGTGTCTTTATGATATAGAGCTTATTTACACAGATGTACAACCTGAGGCGCTGTGGGTTAAACCACAGAGCCTAGGGCTTGCCGATCAGAAGGTCGGCGGTTCAAATCCCCGCAACGGGGTGAGCTCCCGTTGCTCGGTCCCTGCTCCTGCCAACATAGCAGTTTGAAAGCACATCAAAGTGCAAGTAGATAAATAGGTACAGCTTCGGCGGGAAGGTAAACAGCGTTTCTGTGCGCTGCTCTGGTTCGCCAGAAGCGGCTTTGTCATGCTGGCCGCTTTGTTATTGCACGCCAGCTCCCTCGGCCAATAAAGCGAGATGAGCGCCGCAACCCCAGAGTCAGTCACGACTGGACCTAATGGTCAAGGGTCCCTTTACCTTTACCTTTTACAACCTTTCACATCATTAACACCCCCCAAAAATTTTTGTTTCTTCTATAGCCTCAGTTTTGGAATCAAACAGGAATCAACCATTGCTCTGTCTCTCTTATCTCCAACTTGCTGCTGCTTCCTCTGACTCCCAGCACCACAACTCTGAACCTTCCCTTTGTCATTCTAACCACCTTGAGTTGAGAGAGTGGGCCCCACCCATTTGCCGTCTCCCAGAGAGCCCTTTCCTTTGTTCTCCTGAATGGCTCATCACCCAGTCTGTCACCTCACCAGGAGGCTAGCCCAGCAATTCCAAGCTTTAGAAACCTTGCTTAAATTTTAACACTTGCTGGATCCAGGGATTGGAAGGGCATTGGCATACACAGCCTAACACCCCAAACAATACACATGTGGGGCTTTGAACAGACAAAATGCTGTTTTCAGTTAGGTGTTCTGCATATTTGTACCAATTCCACTCAAAGAGTGAAAAACACTTAAATATTTTTAATTCAATTTTAAGGTGGATGTGATAAGTTTGTGTGTGTGTGTGTGTGATTTAGAATAAATATTTGATAAGTAACCAATCTCATGCTTTTGCTCAGTTTTGGTTTGTCCACATATAATTACAAAATGACAATGTTCCATTTTGCACTAAAATAACTTTTTTAAAAGCTTGTGAATTAGGATAGCAACTTGCAAGTATTCAAAAGTGTATTGACTTGTATTGCACTTCTGAGCATCTGATAAATTATTTAATTGTCTGATGGATATGTGGCTACCAAACTATAAGGCATGAAATATGCACCATTCTTCTAATATACTGCAGGGAGACCTGTTTATAAAGTATTTAGTATTGGTTTTATAATGTACTGTTGACAACAAGAGACCGCGAAGCTCAAAGATCAATCACGTCTAGGCCGTCAGTACTAATGCTGTTTGAAGCTCCACAACATGTACGAAGGTACTTTCAAATGTCACAAAAGTAGATTGCAGCTGGGGGCGGTGGTCTCGTTTTCCTGATTTTGTGACAGCTGAAATTACTTGACCTTTGATCATTATAGGACATCACCAAAGGAGGTGGGGGGGAAAACTCAAATAAACATCTCTTGCAATCTTCCACATCATGTTTATCAAGGAACAACTGGTGTTCTGTGTTACAAATTTGGCCCAGTGGATCCCCACGTCAAGCTCATTCTTGTATCTATCATACCTCGTGTTATATATCATGCCTTGAGATAACTGTCCCTTAACGAAAGGCATTTCAGCTACTGTATGTCCATATGACTCCCTATTTGTGAGACGTACTTTAACAGATGCCAAAGCTGCAGATTAATTGCTTTGCCAAGTCCCTGGGGTGGCTGTGTAGGTGTCTTGCAGCGGCTGCTGCTGCTACTGACCATTTGATGGAACTCACTGTTCTGTGCTCTCCAGAGAGAGATTGCTGGGTTTTTGCTTACGCAGCTTTTGGTAATTGTTGATAAGGCTGTGAGGACAGTAGGCAACTTAATAAGCCCTTGTAGTCCATTAATGAGTTGCACTGTAATTCTTTGCGTGCCTACTCGGAAGTAAGCCCCATTGCAGTCAGCAGCCCTTAATCCTAGCTAATTGCATACAGGATGGCAGCATTTGATAGTTATGGAATTACTGTTTATTTCTTTAACTCATATTTGTAGATAAACTGACTTTTCAGGGGCCTGCTACATGCATGTACTTACTTACTCACTCACCCAACCAACCAACCAACCAACCAACCAACCAACCAACCAACAAACCACCCTTCATCCAAAGATTACAGGGCAGTTCACAACATAAAAATACAAATTGAGAACACAAGCTGCACAACAAGAAACAAACCAATAACACACACTCAAGCACATAGTTTGGTTTCATTGGATCTCAGTGTCATTGCAATTCATTTGCAAAGAGACATGGTTAGATCATAATAGAGCCTAATTCAGATCCTAACCAAAGTCTAAATGTGACTTAGTTCTGAGGAATTAAATATCTCTCCATGCTGAATCGGGCGGTGTCTGCTTGTTCTGCCCCAGACCTCCACACACCCATCCCATAACGGTTAGGGTTCACAACTGCACAGGAGAGGGTATATTTATTTATTTGCATTTATTTTGTTTCGTAAAAAAATAATAATTATACAGCTCTTGATTGTTGGGGACACACACCTCAAAGTGGTTTATAAAATGATTAAATTACAGCAACAGTTTAAAGCATACGAAAAGTTAAAATACTAAAACAGTTTAAACAGAATTCACCTCAACTTTCTAAGCATCTGGGGATAGCAGGCACTGAAAATACAGTGAAGGCATCTGCTTGATCTCAGTAGAGTTCCAAAGTCTTAGTGTTGTCATACTGAACAATCACGTTCTTACAAACATGGCACTCATAGAAGTGCCAGCTCTACAGATCGAAGCGATTGTGTGGGCATATGTGGAGCAAGGTGATCTCATAGGTAAGAACAACCAGTGTAGATTTCTGAGCACAGGTGTTAAATACTAACAAGGCCTCACTCCTGTTAGCAATTGTGCTGCAGCATTCTGCACCAACTACAGCTTCTGAATCAAGCCCCACATCCGAGCGCATTGCAGCAATCCAGTCTTGGAAGTAACCAACGCATGAACTTCCATGGCCAGAATTTCCTGCTCTGGAAATGGCCGTCGTAGCTATCAAGCCAGTAGCTGTTGGCAAAAGGCACTTCTAGCCTCTGAGGGTACCTGAGCCTCCAGTGACAGAGCTGGGTCCCCAAACTGCAAACCTGCTCCTTCAGGAGGGAGGTACAACCCCCGTCCACAGTGGGCAATAGACCGATTTCTCGGACACAGGAATTATTCACCCACAGTGGCTCCGTCTTGCCAAGACTGAAGCTCAGCCTGTTTTTCCTCATCCATTTCACCACTGCATCCAGGCAATGACCCAGGAACTGCACAGCCCCTCCTTATTTAGCTGTTATGCAGAACATGTAGATGTTATGATAACTGGGTGTTATCAGCAGACAGATGGAACCTCACCCCGAAACTCCTAGTGACTGCTCCCAGTGGTTTATTTAGCTATTAAATAGCACTGGAGATAAGACAGTCCCTTGCAGCACCCCACAATGTCGTTGCTGGGGGCCTGAAAATGTACATTAAAGTTTGTTTCGCATGTTTAGAGGTGTAAGGAGCTCCACCTATGGGCATGACACTCCTTCTCTGTCCACACGTTCGGTCAATGTGTGGAGGGAAGGTGTGAAACAGATTTGTGGCTCGCTGTTATTTTTCAAACAGAATTTTGAGTGCAAAGATGTCAAGGTCTACAAGAGCAAACATTCTCCACAGTTGTGGAGGAAAAAGCCTATGGTTCAAATTATCACTGAGGAGTGCTATACCAAAAAAATTAACAGGAAGAAAACCTTCAGTACATAAATTAAAATCTTCAGACTGAAGCTGAATGTAAGGCTCTTTCTTTAGAGCACGTGGATATAAAGTGATGTACACGCTTATTTAGTATAATGGCATTATGTAGCTCTTAGGTGAAAAGGTTAGAGGCTCATCAAACATGACTTTCCACCATCAAGGTAGCACTTAGAAGTGAAACCACATGTATTTAGGGTTGCCACCTGTTCATAATTTTTGTGCACTGTTTATATTTTAAGAATGCTTTCCATAATAAATAGGACATACCCCATGATGAGTTTTTGTCTATTGGTATTTAAATTTGATTGACGTCAGTTATTTTTCAAGAACGAAATTCCAAGCAAAAATAAAACATTTAACATAAATGGCAAACCACAGGGGGATGTGTTTACCTACTGTTTTAATTGAATTGAGCACTATGTCATCTATTGCTATATTGGCACGCAAATTACCTGCTTTCCTATACTACATTCAATAACTAAAATAATTAACAACTTTGTTCATAGATTTCCTTGATCACAATAAGCGTTTCACTATTCTTTTTGATTTGCTGAACCGATTGCATGGCTCTATGGGTGATGAAATGGTGGCATTGGAATGTGACAACACAACATTAGGGTATGTTAACTTTATCCTTAACTTTAAATTTGTTTAAGGGTTAAGATCCAATAAGCTTTCTCTGCCCTCCACCTGAAATTCTGGGGAATACATTATGTGCAGGTTTGGGGAGAATGCTAAATATTTAGGATTATTCTGAAGAAAAGTTAAATGGCTGGATAGGTTTGTCACATAGTCATGCCATCAAACATAGGAGCTCTCTTCAAGTCATCAACTGAGAATGCTAGTACGGTAGACTGGAAAAGAAATGGCTGACACTATTTGAATCTTATTTAAAATTACCCTTGAAAAAAGCATTGTAAACAGCTTTGAGGCAGTTCTTTCAAAGGTAGGACTCATTATAGATTTTAATTATTCTGAGATTGATCCTCTTAAGTTGGCATCTTAGGGTTGTACAGTTATATTTCAAACAAATAGAAATAGATTGTGATTTCCCTACTCCTTTTAAAAAGTGTGAGGCTCTTGTTAATTACAAGCGGGTGCCCTGCAAGAAGACGCTTGCTGCACCAAGAAAGGCAAGGAACGATGTTCAGCGGATTGCCAGACAATGTGCCAATGACTACTGGCTAAAGCTGCATCAGGGTGCTCAACTTGCTGCTGGAAGTTCTCACAAAATGTACAAATGCATGAAGAAAGTACCTTTGGACTTTGGGCTGCATTGCTGAAAACCTTGTCCACGGAGATTATCACAGACTGCAGCAAGCAGATGAAGCAATGGGCAGAGCACTATCAAGAACTGTACTTGCGGGAAAACATGGTCTTCGACACGGCAAGAGTATTGTTAGCCCAGAAATGGAAGCAAGAAGAAATTCCGACGAAAGAAGAATGGTAGATGAAAATAATGGACTAGGCAGAATTGGACAAAATGACAGGAAGGATTCGAAACCTGCGGGACCAGAGATTTGCAGAAGATAGGAAGAAGTATATGAACTATTTGAAGAGCAATTGGAACCAACAAATTACGCTAGTAGGACTACAAGAAGTTTTGTAAGGAGGAATATATGAAGTGCTACAAAGTAGAGAAAGAACAGAGATACTGGTTATGAGTTTTAAATGTAACAGGGAAAGTAAGAAATGTCTACTAAGAGATTAGATTGGAAAATTTTCAGACAGGACTGATGGAAGTAAAAAATTTTTGAATAAGATGTAAAAATATGTTTAATTACTGCTGAAAATGGTATGTTTATACACACACACACACACACACACACACACACACACACGGTCTTCGACACAGCAGTTGACAGCATCCAGACTCTGCCTGTCTTGGAAGAGCTGGGTTTCCCTCCTTCCCGTGAAGAGCTGAAGAATGCCATCGACTCTCAGGCATGTGGTAAAGCCCCAGGATGGGCTAGAATCCCAATAGGAGTGCTGAAAGCTGGTCTCAACTCTTTCCGCAATACACATCTCCACAGCAGTGTTGGGAAACACGACCTGTACCACAAGACATGCATGACTCCAGCATTGTGACCCTCTCTAAGAACAAAGGTGACCAACCATGAGGATAATAACTACTGTGGAATACCTCTGCTGAGCACTGTGAGGAAAGCCTTCGCCCCTGTAGTTCTCAACAGATTACAGTCACTCGCTGACAGGGTCTATCCCTAGTCAGAGTGTGGTTTTAGAGCTCAGAGGTCGACAGTTGGCATGGTTTTCTTTTTCTTTTTCTGAATTTTTTTTATTTGATTTTATAAGTGTCGAGTTATAACAATACAAAATGCATATTCATATTTAGAGATTTTTCAAAATCTCTAGACTTCCCACGTTCCCCTCCGTGGGTCCTATTATAAACCTTTTCAACTGCATATTATTTCATCATACAAATTTTATGTCTCTCCGTTTCATCCATAATATCTTCTACATTACAAGTGTTGTTGCAATCCTGCTAATGTTTTCATCTGCTTACAGTGGTCTCTTAAGTAAATTATAAATTTTTCCCATTCTTTATTGAAGTTTTTGTCTTCTTGGTTCCTGAGCCTTCCGGTCAGTTTTGCCATTTCGGCATAGTCCAACAGCTTAATTTGCCATTCTTCTCTGGTAGGGACTTTGTCTTCTTTCCATCTCTGGGCTAGTAACATCTGTGTGACTATCGCTGCGTACATGAAAAGTCTTTTCTGCTCCTTTGGGATCTAATTCCTAATAGAAAAGCTTCTGGTTTTTTTTAAAAAAAATAAACATTATTTTAAACATATTTTTCCAATTCATTATACATCATTTCCAAGAATGCTTTTATTACCTTACACGTCCATCACATATGGTAAAAGCTACCTTCTTTTTCTTTATCAGTCTGCATGATTTTCTCACTATTCTAGCTGCAGGAGACCTGATGAAGGCCTTTTACGTTGTCAGCCCAAAATGACTCTTCACACTGCTCAGCAAGATAGGATTGTCCACCTAAGCTCTGCAATAGGATTGTGCCCTTCCATGAGAACATGCGCAGCACTGGCCAATATGACTGCTCATCCTCAGACTCCTTCCCCATAAAGAGCCGTGTGAAACGAGACTGTGTTTTCGCCCCAACTCTCTTTGGCATTTGTCTTCAGTGGAACAGTGTGTTGTTTCATTCAAGGGAGCGGTGGTGTGGGGTGTCTGTTGAACCTCACACAACTCCATGCCAAGACAAAAGTATGGAGGGTTCTAACCCACAACACGTTGTTTGCAGGTGAGCCATCTGTTAAGGCCACTCATGCCATCTGAGGTCCAGTGCCAAGGGCCTTCTGGCAGTTCCCTCACTGCAAGAAGCAAAGCTACAGGGAACCAGGCAGAGGGCCTTCTCGGTAGTGGCGCCCGCCCTGTGGAACGCCCTTTCATCAGATGTCAAGGAGATAAACAACTACCTGACATTTAGAAGACATCTGAAGGCATCCTTGTTCAGGGAAGTTTTTAATGTGTGACTTTTTAATGTATTTTTAATCTTTGTT
Organism: Podarcis bocagei; assembly: GCF_964188305.1. Lineage (NCBI taxonomy): Eukaryota > Metazoa > Chordata > Lepidosauria > Squamata > Lacertidae > Podarcis > Podarcis bocagei. The sequence continues at coordinate 16,949,211 of NC_138143.1, forward strand.
GGAAGCCACCCAGAGTGGCTGGGGAGACTCAGCCAGATGGGCGGGGTACAAATAAATTTTATTTATTTATTTATTTATTTATTTATTTATTTATTTATTTATTTATTTATTTTCTCTGCCCCCCTAGCCCCACACTTGATTCAGGCAAGACAGGTATTGTTGGTTAGCAGGATAGGTGGCATAGATTTATGGGTGTATAGTGTATACTAGATGTGATTTACTCCCCTTGAAAGATCAGGATAGGGCTGCTCCTAAACCTGCCTCTGCTCTTGGATATATAAGTGGCAGTGATGGCCAGGAGCACTTTTGTACAGCTTTGTTTCCCTGCTGTGCCCTTTCTTGCAAAAGGCAAATGTTTCCCTTGTCACTGATGTTCATGGGCACCCTGTGAGCTTCATAACTGCGAACAGTTGAAAGCTCTTTGCTTTTTTTAAAGGAAGTGTTAGGGGGCAAAGTGTGCGCAGGGCAAAGAAAACAGGTTTTGGAAGGGTGTGCTTTTTTAGTGGAGAAGTGGCTGTTCCAAATATCTGCAACCCTGTGACAGATGGGCATGAAGTGCCTGGGGTAGGAGTTTAGAATAAAAAAGCAGCCAGTAGGGAAAGAGTTAAGCTTGTGAGCATGCACTCAGGGCATTTGTGAGCATGCACTTGTGAGCATGCACTCAGGGCATGCAGCCATCAGAGTTTTATGACATTTACAGGTACTGTAATTTGTTCCTTGTCAGGGGTGGGCAGAATGCAAGGTGGGATCTACTGGGTTATTCACAGTAGACCAGAAAGGGTTTCTGACTCTTTAATTCTTTAGCATCAAAAGCAGCAGCAGCAGCAGCAGCAGCAGCAGCAGCAGCAGCAGCAGCAGCAGCAACAACAACAACAACAACAACAACAACAACAACAACAACAACGTCTTTTTACAGTGGTACCTCGGGTTACATACGCTTCAGGTTACAGATGCTTCAGGTTACAGACTCCGCTAACCCAGAAATAGTACCTTGGGTTAAGAACTTTGCTTCAGGATGAGAACAGAAATCACATGGCGGCAGTGCAGCAGCAGTGGGAGGCCCATCTCAGGTTATGAACAGTTTCAGGTTAAGAACGGACCTCCAGAACGAATTAAGTATGTAACCAGAGGTACCACTGTATTTCTTCTTTCAATTGGACCATTTGAACTGTAGTTACACTTTTAAGTACAAATCTACAACAGAATAAGTCATTCCTGGTGCATGCATGCAGTGGCGGAGCAAGCCGATTGGGCATCTGGGGCGGCACGCGTGTCCTGCACCCAGGAGTGTGGCACGCTCCGTGGGGCGTGAGTCTGCCTGCCTGCCTCCTCCTCCTCAGCTGCCCTACAGCTGAGGGGAAGGCGGTGGGCGGACCGTTTGGGGCAGCACGGAGCCTAAAGGCGCCCAAGCCACCACGTCACTCCCAGGAGAGACACATAGCTTGGGTGCGCTGAGGCCCCGTGGTGAGTGCCGCCCGCCATTTTGTCACCCCCCTTAGTTGTGACACCCAGCGTGGCCCACCCCCATCATACCCCCTTTCTCCGCCCCTGCATGCATGGCTTATGGGGTGAAGTAGATAATTCATTCAGTCCCTAGGCCACTCCTTTGTGTCTGATTCCACACCTCCTTGCCGCTATTTCGCACCTTGCTGTGGTTAGTGGATTCAGGGTACTTAGTGCAAAAGAAAATTCCCAAAGTGTAGACCCCACAAGCCTGAAATTCTCCTGAGCCTGCTTCATAGATCTGGCAGAGATGGGAACATTCTCAATCTCTTAACCACTGTTGTATGTTCTTTCCCCCAGCTTATCATTACTCATTTCCTTTTCAGAACTCGCCATGATAGGCCTGAACATATTGGGCACAGTGAGATGCAAAGCAGAGTTTGAATGAAACCACAATTAGGAAATAAATCAGGAATGTTTTTCCAGATTCCTCCATATGAAGGCTGTAATAGTTCCATATTCCCTTGTTCATTTATTAAAACACAAAAGATTTAAAAACCTATGGATGAAATGTTTTGGAATACTTAGTATTTAAATATAAGCTATTAAAACATGTGTAATTATTGGAAATAAATTTTCTTATAGATGCTTTTTTATATAGAGAAATTATGAGTCAGTATCTTCCAACTTACTAAAACCCAAGTCGAAGAAATATTTTATCACAGAAAAGAAGCAAGCTGCCAAAGTTTTAGGGTTGTTGTTTTTTTTGTTTGGTAATATGTGGAAAGTTAGCAGCATTATCTGTTTGGTGTATGGTTTCCTGTATGGATTTTTCTCCCTTTTTCCCCCACTTAAGACATCTGTTAGCATTTCATAGTCTAACAGATGTCGCAGAGCGATTCCTTTACTTACATTCTTGGGGGAAGAAAGTGCTGTTTGCTCTATTGAAATGCCACCTCTGAACTATTGTCACCGTGCCAGCTTTGTGTAATTTTCAAATATTATTTCCCTTGCCTTGGTAAAGGCTCACAGTACCTATCTTAGAGCCCATAAACACATGTGGCTGTTAGTGAGATTTGTGGCTGGGGAAAGGCAGAAACAGAACAAGGGTTTTAAAGCCTAGCTGTGATGCTTTGTAATCTTAACAGAAACAGCAACTAATGGTTCTGGGCTAGCCTAGGTCCATCTCACAATTAAGTTGGGATTTTATCCTTTGAAGGGACAAGCCTGCTTGAAATATGGGCAGTGAAAAGAAGAGTACTACGCTGGCAGAAATCTGTCCCCACCAACAGTCTAGCTGCAGCATTTTACGCCAGCTGGATTTTCCAGGCCCAAGAGTTGCCCAGCACAGAGTGCATTGTAATTATGGAGTCTTGAGGTCACCCGTGCAGGGAATCACTGTGGCCTGATAGGGTTGCCATAGGTCCTCTTATTCCAGGACATGTCCTCTTTTTCATGGGTAGAGTTGTCATTTGTTGTTGTTTAGTTGTTTAGTCGTGTCCGACTCTTCGTGACCCCATGGACCAGAGCACGCCAGGCACTCCTGTCTTCCACTGCCTCCCGCAGTTTGATCAGACTCATGTTTGTAGCTTCGAGTTGTCATAGAAGACGGCAAATGTGTCCTCTTTTTTGTTTTCTTTTTAGAAGATGGCAACCCTACCATGCTATCTTTGTTGGGGAGTGGCTGTAACTGGTGTGCAAGTCATAGTTGGTGTACCAGCTATAGGTAGTAGAAAGCCTCAGTGGCTAGGGTTGCCATTGGAGCCTCCAGTGACTAAAAAATATGGCTTAATCACAGAAGGAACAGGTTCATAGTTTGGGCAATCTTCTGGATCCAAACTCCCATCTAGACACATCATTCCCAAAACCCCAATATATTAAGGGCTGGCAGCAGCTCTGAGGCGAAATGGAATAACCATGCCCAAGCTTGATGAATCATAGAATCTTAGAATTGTAGAGTTGGAAGGGACCACGAGGGTCATCTAGCCCAACCCCCTGCCATGCTCGAACCCATGACCCTGAGATTAAAAGTCTCATCCTCTTCCAACTGAGCTATCATGTTTGAACTCTTTGTAAAAGCTCATGCTTTTAGCCCACTCTTCATCACAAGAGATCCCAGGGTGGGATACAGTACAGTGGTACCTCGGGTTAAGTACTTAATTCGTTCCGGAGGTCTGTTCTTAACGTGAAACTGTTCTTAACCTGAAGCACCACTTTAGCTAATGGAGCCTCCCGCTGCTGCCGCCGCGCTGCCGGAGGACGATTTCTGTTCTCATCCTGAAGCAAAGTTCTTAACCCGAGGTAATATTTCTGCGTTAGTGGAGTCTGTAACCTGAAGCGTATGTAACCTGAGGTACCACCGTACCTCAATTTGCAAATAACACCCACCAGTAAAGGTAAAGGTAAAGGGACCCCTGACCATTAGGTCCAGTCGTGACCAACTCTGGGGTTGCGGCGCTCATCTCGCTTTATTGGCCGAGGGAGCCGGCATACAACTTCCGGGTCATGTGGCCAGCATGACTAAGCCACTTCTGGCAAACCAGAGCAGCGCACGGAAACACTGTTTACCTTCCCGCTGGAGTGGTACCTATTTATCTACTTGCACTTTGATGTGCTTTCGAACTGCTAGGTTGGCAGGAGCAGGGACCGAGTAACAGGAGCTCACCCTGTTGCGGGGATTCGAACTGTCGATCTTCTGATCGGCAAGTCCTAGGCTCTGTGGTTTAACCCACAGTGCCACCCGTGTCCCTAACATCCACCAGTACGATACTATAAAAAAAGAGAGGAGATGAACATAGAACTAAAGAAACCTAAACCATTCCTTCCTGCTGCCTGCTATCAACAGCATCCTGCAAATGCCAGAGAGTGGATAAAAAATGTTTACATGTCCATATCAACCAGAATCAAAAGAATAGTATTCTCCGCATTTGCTAAAATGCGTCTTTCTATTTTGCTGAACCGGTTCCAGGCATACACTTAAGACACCCTCTAAAAAGTTATCTAAGTTTGGCTATGTGGACTCAAGGAAGGGCTGATTGTCATGCGGTGTGAAGGACGCATTTTGTTGTTTTGGCAAGAACAGGGACAGTTTTGTCCTCACAGGCCATTAGATGAATACCAAAGCGTGTCACATGAAAAACTACTGATCTTTAACCCAGCAATCTATTTAACCAAGCCTAGAAAATGAATAGTGAATAAGGGAAGAGCAAAGGCCAGTTTACTGTCATTACAGATTATAGAATCTGTTAACAGCTGCAGCAAGCTGAACTCTGGGAATTACAGGTACTGTACAGTAAGTCAATGGAGCGAACGGAATACGTAACAAACACATATAGCTAGAAAGACATATACTGGACTATATGTGTGCCCTATATCTTCTAGTTCATCCAAATATATTTTCCACTAGCAAACAGAAGTGTTTTTAATGCATGGCTATGTTACTGGGTGCTGCTAAAAACCTGACATTTGTTATTTGTTGCTTAGTCATTGTGGGAGAATAATAATAATAATAATAATAATAATAATAATAATAATAATAATAATAATTTTATTATTTGTACCCTGCCCACCTGACTATGGGTTGCCCCCAGTCTACTGTTCGGTACTCTAGGAGTTGTCTTGTGGTGTATGAAACAGGTGAGAGCTGCCCTCAAGGGTTTTCGAGTAAGATGCCACAAATATGGCATGCAACTCTGTTTCTCTATTCCATGCACTGAAGGGGGTTGGACTAGATGACCTCTGGGGTCCCTTCCAACTCTACAGTTCTATGATTCTATTCCACCTGAATCAGGACGGGCGGGTCAGGCATTAGACCGTTGCCTGGAGGTGGTGATGGACTGGATGTGGAGCCAATAAATAGGAACAGGATGCTGGAAAGACAGAGGTGTTGTGTGTCTGAGTTCTTGAGTTTGGGAGGTGGAAAATGTCATGTCCTCAGCTGAGTTGCACTCCCCTAGAAGGAACAGATCTCTAGCTTTGGGGTGAGGGGCTCCTGGATTCAGCCTTGCCAATGGAGGCACAGGTGTCTCTGTAACTAGGAATGCATTTTTCCAGCTTCGGTTGGTTTGCCAGTTATGGCCCCTTTTGTACAGAGATAACGTGGTGTTGGAGGAAACTCTTGAGAGTCCCATGGACTGCAAGAAGATCAAACCTATCCATTCTGAAGGAAATCAGCCCTGAGTGCTCACTGGAAGGACAGATCCTGAAGCTCCAATACTTTGGCCACCTCATGAGAAAAGAAGACTCCCTGGAAAAGACCCTGATGCTGGGAAAGATGGAGGACACAAGGAGAAGGGGACGACAGAGGACGAGATGGTTGGACAGTGTTCTCAAAGCTACCAACATGAGTTTGACCAAACTCCAGACAGGAGTGCCTGGCGTGCTCTTGTCCATGGGGTCACGAAGAGTTGGACACGACTAACGACTAAACAACAACAACAACAATGGCTTGGTACTCCCTGCTCTGATTACTTCCAGAAGGGTTTATATAGCAATGTGCTCTATGCAATGCTATCCTTAAAAATGAGATTGAAACTTTTAACTGCTCCAAAATGCAAGATGACTGGCTGGGGTCAGAGGAGGTTTTTGGTGCCACCAAAACAATGCTGTAGAACGGAGCGTGAGAGGTGGTGGTAGGGCACTGAATTTTAGTGTCACACAAGGCGCTGCCGGAACCCAAGAGTGCAAAGCCCACCGCTGCTGGGGTTTCCCTTCAGAACTCAAATAACTTCTGTTTTGAAACAGCTGCACTGGTTGGCAGTTCATTTCAGAGCCCCCATTCAAGTGCTGGTCTTTAAAGCCTTAGACTCCCTGGGGAGCAACTCTGCCAAAACTGAGAAGCAAGGGGTGGCGCAATGGGGAAAGGGTGGCTGAGTGGGGAAAACAGAGCAAACAAGGCACCCCACTGGAGTGTCTGAGGAGAAAATGGGGGAAGGGGGGGGAGAAATTCAGCTCTGTCAGCGGTGGCTGCATTTCGCCCCCCGTCCCCCTCAGGCTCACTCCCCGCTCTCTCTCTTGCCTGCCCACCTCCATGCATGGAGGAATGGAAGTGTGGGCTCCCCAGCCCCATTCTCAGCACCATCTCGCTTGTTCCTAGACAAAGGGAAGGCCCTGCAAAACAGGGCTGCTATGCCCAATAGCAATTTGAGGGTTCCAGATCGGTTGCCATCCCCACCTGCTCCCTCTTGCCCCCCCCCCGCTCTCTGCCCATCAGCCACAGCCTTTTGTTTCTCCCCCCTCGTCCTGTTCTTTCTAGCCATGCGACAATGGCCTTCAGGCAGGTACAGGGGTACCTCGGTTTAAGAAGAGTCCTGTTTAAGAACAATTTGGTTTACAAACTCCGCAAAACCGGAAGTAGTGTCCCGGTTTGCGAACTTTGCCTCGGTCTATGAACGGAATCCAAATGGTGGAAGGGCACCGGTCGTGGGAGGCCTCATTAGGGAAAGCGCGCCTCAGTTTAAGAACGGTGAGGATATGTAATAAAATTATTTAGATTTTTGTGCTTCACACTTCAACAGTTGTTGTTTTTTGCCTGCTGCACAAAAAATTGTGAGCCTGCTACATTTTTGGTTTCCCATCTCTTATGTAAAGGCCCTTAAACTTTGTCCATGAGTGTGTGAGACAAAGGCTTGGTTTAGTAATGTTCAGAATGTTAACATGCTAAATGTAAAAACACAGCGTCTCGCTGAAATATCCTTCCCCCATCAAACTGCTGCTCAGGATACTTCTCCGTGTTTAGTTAATACAGGCATTCATTGTGATCTCCTAGATGTTAGGAAAACAAATATTGTAAGGATCAGTAACATTCTAAAATGATCAGTTGTGGGAATTCATGCTTCTAGGAAAACAGCATTCTGTCTTATGCTGCTGGCTGTATTGCATGGTCTCCCCACAGTCTTGTTAGTGCATCCTAACTGAAATGAACCCCCCCCCCAAAAAAAACTAATTGGATCTCATTGAATGTACATGTACAGTACAGTTATAAGCATGTAAGATACAAAAAAATCTGCAATTATTTTCCTGATTAATAGCTGAAGTATAGGACAAAACCTCCATATACTTTTAAATCCTTTTAAACAAATGCTTTACTGAATTTTAAAAGTAGTTACATGTTACACATATTGACATCCAGGAACTGACAAAATGGAGACAAAAATGAACTAATATTTGAGCAGATGTAATATTTTAAATATTGTAAAAATGATTGTATTTAAAGATATGTATCAAAGAATTGTGACAATGATTGGAAGTTTCTTGGGGGTGGGGGGGAAAGAACACCATTGTGCCACATAAGACTTTAATCCAGAGCTTTCCAAACTTTTCATGCTGGTGACACACTTTCTAGACATGCATCATTTCACGACACAGCAATTCAGTTTTAACTAGCAAACCGGAGGTTAAACTTACCCCTTATAAGAGCGTTTACGTGACACACCCGCACACAGCAGCCGGAACACTAATGTGTCGCGACACACAGTTTGGAAAGCTCTGCTGTAATCTTATCCAGAGGTCTTTTCATTGAGCATCAGCACTGTTATACAATCGAAAAATGTGGTGTTAACAAACAAACAGTTTGGACAGTGCTTTTATTATGCTTTACTGAATATGGTAAAACGCTTAATACAAAGAGCTAGTCTTTAAGTCTTTCAGAAAGATAAGTAGAAATCTGTTAAAGTATAACATGGCCCATAGCATTTCACTCAAAATCTTGTGACACTAAATGCATTGTCCGTGATGTTAGTTTGTAGCATTTTGTGATTACTGGAGGTATAGGGGGGGGGGGGGGACGACGACTGTTGTCTGGTGAGTTAATACACAGTTACCTAGGTTTGTTGAGACAGTCTCTTGGGGGTGGGGGGGAATTCACTCTGCTTGCACCAAGGGAAGTGGGATAATTAATTTCAAAGGGAAATATTAGCATCAGGGATTGGACTTTGAGAATATTATTTGAAAACAACCTAATGTGTCAGTTTTTGCAAGATTAAAGGCCACTCAAATGTTACAAATTCCTATACAGAAAGGATTTCCATAGATGAATGAGCAGGCAACCTATATATGAATCATTACATGCATGTATTTTGTTGCATTTACACACACTTAGGGGACACAGGACACCCCGTCCATATGTAGTGAAATCTATCCTTGTGTGTTCTCACATCTGAACACCCACATGTGGGTTCCGTATGAAATGCTGTTTGTGTTGGAATTTGCGAACATTTGAAATACACCTAAGGCAAGGTGCCATAATGTCGTCCAGCCTGGTCTTGTACGTTTTTACTTGGAAGTAAGAGCTCTGTGGAGCTTCGTGGAGCTCCCTTCCTCTAAAGTGGGTTTGGGTGCAGTTTTTTGTGTTAGCACTGCAGGGGGTTGCAGTTACCCCTTAAGTGCTTTGCAGCCTACGTATTGTTCTGCAAAGACATCTGGTAGGTGCTCCTTCTATTAGGAACTATTTACTGCTTTAATAGGAATGTACTTAGTGGTACGGAAGGTTTGCAATGTTTTATTCCGTTGGTTTCCTCCGTATTGTATTAGCAGTCATTTCCCCCACACTCCCCTTGCAGTTTCAGTTGCATGCCATAATGTGGCCACTACATGATAGGCTTATTGGATGCCATGTTCTACAGCTGTTGAGGTTCTCCCCCCCCCCCATCTTTGTTAGGTAGAATTTTAGGCTGCTGCCCGGGAAGACCAGATTTGGATGTATTAGCTAGTCAGCCTAATAACCCTGTACAGACTGTATCGATTTTCTAGGAGAGAGTTTATGAACTAAATAAACTTGGAGTTGGTGTCTTAATAAACTGCTTCTCTCAGACTGTCACATTTAGTTACAGAGCTGCGCAGTTTGGTTGGTGCGGGGGTTTGGGGGGGGGGAGAGAAGGCTAATTCTGTTACAGATTGTTCACAGCAGGGTCTCCAAATTAGCCCTTTGTTTTGTAATGCCACCTTGCTTGGGCTCGCTTTGAGCACATTTCTCAGTTTTACCCTAATGAGTTGCAACACTGATAATGTGGCTGATGATCTTTCATTGATTTCACTATCACTTGCTTGTCTGGTAATTGATCCGTTGCTGAGCCTCTAGTTAATTATATCGGCTTTGACATGGCCCAGTCCACGGGGAATTTCAAGTCTTGCAGAATAACAGTTTTAATAAAAGAGTCTATTACTGCAGGTGCTTGCTGCTGCATGCCACTTGGTTTTTGTGTGCGTGGGCTTTTTCCTCCCTCCCCCTTTCTCTCCCTGGGAGTGGAGAGGACTGCAGGACAGGAGTAAGGGGGGGGGGGAGAGGAAAGGGAGAGGTGGGGAGACAGCGCACAAGAGATGCAGAGAGGAGGAAACTGGCTACTGACATTCTCCTTAAGCCTCCCACAAATAACAGCCATTAGTGGGAAGGTCAGGAGCTGAGCAGGCAGCTCGACTAAGGCACTGAGTACCACTTCAGAAAGCAAGAGGCTAGCAAATTTTAGAGGGAGTTTAAGTGGGTAATAGCTGGCTCTAAAGGTACAGCCACTGTTGGCACAATTGACTCATAGGGGCTGTTTTCTCCCCCCCCCTTCTTCTTCTTCCTCCTCCCCTCCTCGTTCCATGCAACAAGAATATTTTTATTGACCACAGGTGGACTTAATATATTTTAAGGCAACAGTTCTTTGGGCTCTTGTTTTTGTTTCTCAGATATTGAATTTGCAGCTTTTGAGACTGGTTTTTGTGTGCGTGCGTGTGCTTAATGGTGGTGAACTGGAGGGAAGTTTAACAGAAAAGCTTTCAGGAGATGCCAGGATCTAAAGGGGAAGACACATTTGTGTCAACATAGCGTTTGCTTTCTCATCTTTCCTCATTGCACACTAATGACACATGGCTGCCACTGAAGCTTTCTTGTGATTCTTTTGTTGTTTTGTGAGAGAGTGAGGTTTATTGTTGTTCTCCAGTTAAGGGAGAGCTTGCGAGAGTGGTACATTTGTCCTCTCAATTTGTAGATTTTATTAGAAGATGAATGTTCCTTACACATTAAGTTGAGAAAAACTGGACTCTTCTCCCCCATTTCTTTTAACCTGACTTGGTGTTGGTGGTTGTTGATTTTTTTATGAGAGGGCATGAATTTTGTTTTACATTTTTGAAGTTGCAGTGTTTATGTAATCCATGTAGGTGTTCTCTCCCTCTCGCTCCTCCCTCCGGTTTTTCCTCATAGGAGACCAAAGTACGTAACAGTACTGGGAAAATGCAAAGTGCATTGTTCTAAATAGAGCTTGGTTTTTAAAAAGTAGTTGGTGGCAGTGGCTTTCGGTTTTTCATTGTATCTAGCCTATGTTAACAATCTTTACGCTGGTGGCAATCCTAAAAGGAAATGCTGCGGTTTGTTTTGTTTTTCTGGATAGAGTTGCCTTTTTATTTTGTTCATTTCACCCACTCCCTTTTGTGATCTGAAAGGTTATTGTATATTCCTCATCCAAGAACTTTAGGTTTTTTAAAAAATAAATAAATCAACTTTTGATCTTTATGGAAAAGAGAGAAGACACTTCTCTTTCCCCCGACTCCTGCTCCTTGAGGCATTTTAGGCAATTAACAGGGGAAAACAAAGATGTGAGAGATGAAACATGCATGCAGTTCTTTCCTAGTTTTCTTTTTAAAAGAAGTTGGAGATCGTCTTATTTCATCCCACCCCCTTCTTTTTTGGTAAGAGCTTTTTTTTATTGTTTATAAAAAAAATTGGGGGGCTGGGGCTGTTGCAAAAGTGGCCACATAAAGAAGTAGCTATATTTTAAAAGCAGCCAGGCCAACTTCTGCTGCGTGGTGGTTCTGCATGCTATTGTCTAAATAAGTGAGCAATTGGTTGTCCCTCTGCTCTCTTGCCTTCCCTTCTCCTGTTAGGAGGTTTACAGTCTGCGTTTAATAGGCAAGTGTCAGCAATTACATGCTGTTCTTGACAGCATTGTTGAAGGAAAACAGGGGAAAGGGCCACAGCTTGTTCTTCTGAATTCACTCTGATCAGCATACTACTTAGAGTGTGTGTGCATGTGTATGCTAAGGCTGCGAGGGGGCTATTGCAGTAATGTCATTTCGTGCCTGACAGTGGAACGGTGCAGTTGACTCTCTCTCTTGCTCTGCTATCCAATGACATCCAGTGGCTAAAGAGCATGAGGCTGATGGTTGGGTTTCCTCAGTGCTGCATGCACACCTGACAGGCAGCTGTTAAACCCAAGCAAAGGCGAGCTTGGGGAGTCACAGTGTATGCATAAATGATAGGGGTATCTGTGCAGAAGGTGCGAAAGAAGCTCTGGCCCCCCTCCCCAAAGCTCTCCCCCCCCCTGCTTCCCAAATGGAAGGCACAGTGCAGCTAGCTTAACTACACTACACTCCTGCTACTGACTGCCAAGAGGCTAAAAAAAAAATCCACCTTCACTTTTCAGTCAGAAGAGGCAGAAGTGGATGTGAGAGACAGAGACACTCAGAGAGACACAGAACGAAAGAGGGCAAGAGACTTGACTTTGAGAGACTCCTGTGCTGACAACTCCATGCAGTTCGGAACAAGGACAGCAACGGCCGAATCTGGTTTCATGGGGACATGGCAGAACGCTGACACTAACCTCTTGTTCAGAATGTCCCAGCAGGTACGTTACTTTTTTTCCTTTTCTTTTTCTTTACTTTTAATGTCTCACACACGTTGAAGTGAATGTCTGTCTCAGTTTGTTGCTTGCCGGGTTGTGTGTTTCATTTTGCAATTTTACTTTCCACCCCCACCAACTCGTCTTGTCTGCGCTTTTGTTTTAATTTTAACACTGCAGTTTCTGTAGTGTCATAACTAAGTAATTTGAATGTTCGTGCTTACTTCACTACATCCCCATGGGCAACTAAAAAAAAAGGAGAAGAGAGAGAGAGAGAGAGAGAACAAAAATAAGACATGCTTTAAAATAAAAGTCCTTCTCTCTCCACACCCCCTTTAAAGTTTTCTGAACAGATCATTAACTCCATGGTTAATATTTCTTGCCTTTTGTTTTCCTTTGTTTTCTTTTCCTTTCCCCCTTCCTTCCATTTCTCTCTCTCTCCCCTCTCTCTTTTTTAAATAATAACAATAATAACAACAATAATTAATAATAATAATAATAATAATGAAGTATCATAGTATCCCAGCAAAAAGTCTTTTCTTTCTTTCTTTCATTCCTCTCTTCCCACCCCACGGAATATGTAAGACCTCATATCAAAACTGATACTAAACTTGGGAGAGGGGGGTGCTTAATTGAGTTCAGGTGGCAGAAAACAGCCTTATGCAGACCTAAGAAAGAGAGGGAGAGAGAAGAGAGTTCAGTTGTGCTGGAATTGCTGGCAGCCCATAGCTGAGGGTCCTTAGATGAGACAGTTTCAGTTGCTGGTCTCTCTCCCTCCCTCGGCGCCCCCCCCCAAATACTCTCACACACATACTGTTTCTGCAGAGAGCTGTGTCTTGGCGTCCTCCCCAGAGCAGTCCCTTCACCGGGGGCCGCGTTTAAGGCAGCCTGGTATGGCGGTTCTGACGGGAAAGCTAAACCGTTGCTGCAAGGCCAGTAATAACTGATAATTAATCACAGGGGCTGCTGTTGTCTCTGTATCATGTACTCGGTGATACGCACCCCCAGCCTGATGTGGTTACTCTTTCACAACTGTTTGACTCTTCTGCATGAAATTGCACACACACACACAATTGAAGGGATGAAAAAGAAACTTTCAACTTGGACTGGACTCAAGCAGAGGGGGGGGGATGGAGGTTTAAAACTAGAGACTTTTTTAAAAAAAATAAATATGCATATGTTAGGGCTTCCCCCAATTTTGTATTTTTGTTTTTTTAAGGAGTTGCCTTTTTGGGGGGAAAAAGAAATTTTTTTTCATATGATAAGAAGCTGAAGCGACAAAAAGTTGTGACATAAGTTATAGTGCTTTGGCGAGCCCGTTTTCTTTTCAGGGTTTGTTTTTGTTGTTTTTTATGAATGAATTCCATTGACGCAAAAGCGCTGTCATTTCTAGAGTAGTTGTGGCTGAGGATATATAACTGGCTGTTGGTAATGTAAAGAAAAGATCGTTTGCTTTGGTAATCATTAGGAAAGAAATACACACTCTCTCTCTCTCTCTCTCTCACACACACAGGCTCACATGGAGGCAAGTTTATAGCGTACAACAGTTGTGTACAGAAAAGATTTTAAAACAGCATGTCTCTCTCTATAGGCTGCCTGCATTCAAATAAGGTATATTTAGATCTATCCTGTAGAGGGACCCTTATTACAACTGATAACAGCTTACTATTGAGAAATATAATCAACACAAGCCAAATGAGGAACTCCTTATATGCTGTTCCTTATTCTTAATCAGTGAAAAAGACCTAGAGCCCAGTTTGAAAAAATAGCATTTCAGATCTTCTGTTCTGGACACCAATATATGCTTTGATTGTTATAGTAGACTGCCTCTGCATGTGACATTTCCTGCATTTAGGTGTTTTTGCATTCATTTTAAAGCAAGGAAATTGACAGCCATCCTAAACTTAACCTGTCGTTCTATTTTCAGTACCTTCAAATGTATTCAGGTATAGTAGCTTGGGATGAAAGCCGCCTTCCCTCTTTGGCAATAAAAGAGTTAATTCAACTAGTGCCAGATAATGATCAATGGATAGATAGATCACTGTTGAACCACATACATCGTGTTAGATTGCATTTGAGTGTTTGACTCCCCCCCACCCCCACCCCGAGTTACACATTTATTCGTTTTGGGGAGTACTGGAAAAAGTGCTTGATGTTAGGATGTGCAGGGATGTAGAAATTTAAGAGGAGGACATCACATTCCAGAGGACTGGGCAAAAAATTGTTGGTGGGCAAAAGCAAGCCCCTCCACAACTCAGCTGTTACTTCTCTATTGTTGTTAATTGTGCTAATGCATGAGGATCTTAAAATGGTTGGTTATCTTCCCCCCTCCCCCCCCCAAAAAAAATTACTGGACACATATGGCCATGTTTATTTTTCTGAGACTGTGTTGGGAAAAGAATAATCATCTCGTACATGGCTAAATGTTTGGCAGATGCAGGCACAGTAGTTTTGTAAAGGTGGTAATGATGAACATATTTATTTTGAAAGTGTGCACTATTTCTCCATGTCCTTGGTGGTTAGAATGCTGCTGTCTGCTTAAAACATTCCACCCAGAGTTTTGTATTTCTACCCCCCCCCACTCCATTTCTTTTTCTTTTAAGAGGGTAAGTTAATTCCACTTGCAAAGTATAACAGCTTTAACTTTTTATTGACTTGCTAAATCTCTTAGATATGTTTACTTATGCAGCCTGCACATGACAGCCGTTTACTAGGGCACCTAAAAATATGCCTGATAGCTACCAGTGTTAAGATTTCCCCTCCCTTGAAAGCATTATGCATGGGTCTATTAACACACACCCTTATCTATTTGTTACAGTTATGGTTTTAGGACTTCTGCAAACTATTTTGTCTATATTTTTTATTGTTATTTTAATATCCATACATTTGAGGGTAACTTTTGTTTCTTGTTCAAAAGTAGAAACAGTTGGTACAGAAGATGCTTATATTGCAAGCAAAAGTTTGGCATCATTTAAAGAAATGATTAGCGAGACATTTGGGCTTGTCGGAATATTTCATTCTACATGTAAAAAAGGATTATTATTACTATGCAATCAAATACTTGCTTAGGTTAGAATTAAATGGTACTTTTAACTTCAGGTGGATTTGTGATACAATGACGGAAAGCCAATACCTGTACAGAGGGTACGTAGTTTAAAACCTTAGTTTATACTATGCTAAGCCTTTTCTGAGGATGCAGTGGTGAAAAAATAATTGTTATAAATGCCACAGGTAATCAAAGCAAGTTTTTATGTGCCATCAAATCATATTTGCATCTCCATTTACTTGTTGTGAGTTTTGATTCAATGTTTGCATGTTTTTGTTTTTTGTTTTAAAAAAGCCCTTTCTTATGAGACAATTATGCATGGTACCCAAAGGAGTGTTCAGTTTTAGAGGAGAGTAGCAAATTATATCCCCAGTTACCTTTTCTGAAAAGGCTGCTTAACCATTTATCGGTTCTAGTTTTGTACCTCTAAACACACACATACACACCCCATTTATGAATCCTTTGAAAGGAACCATTCCTGATACGTATACATAAATAATTGCTGATAACTTCAAAGAAGGTAAATCTCAACTTTTTAAAGAGAGTTCTTCTTTGGGTCACTTTGATCAGTGACAGGTCGAGAATGACCAGAAACCTTTGGCTTCTTTTTCTTACTAATCTGGCAAGAGAAACCACGGTCGAGTTCAGAGAGTGTGCGTACATTCACAGACAGAAATGCTTGACCCCCTTTCCCAGTTTGCAGGAGGCTGCGTAAAGCCAGAAAAGGCCTGCTTTGATTGATAAAATAAAAATAGAAGGCTTTTCTGAATTTTCTGCTTTTGTAGATGTTTTGTGCCATTGTCAGAATAAGAAATGTCACTCTCTTCCTTCCAGTTTACCTTAAGGGCTGTGATGCTCTAAAATACTTTTAAGCAATGAGTCCATAAGAGCAAAAGAAGCAGTAACGCACAGTGACACAAAATGCCAGAGATGAGCAAAAGCATGCTTTATATTTCCTGTTTCATGTGCAAAGGAAATCTCCCTCTCTTGAAGGTATCTCCCTCTCTTCAGCCAGTTAAAGAGCAATATTAGGATTACGCATGCATCTGCAAACCATTATACAGTAATTTAACATTCACCCAGTGATGTAACAAAATTAACAACATAATTTCATTGTATAACTGTATCTTATTAAAGGACAACTGTCTGACATTCTCATACACTTGCCTTATTTAACTTCCTGCAAATATTATTAGTAGTGACAATTTTTCTATTGTGCATTTGATTCTCTCATTAGCACGATGTCATAGTTATCACTAGAGAAATCATTTCCTAGATAGGTGAGGGGAAAGCCAAGGCAAACTAAAAATCAGATCAATGTACTTGCTTTAATAGGGATACATCTGTCCATCAGAGGGGATATTTTGTGTGTGTGTGTGTGTGTGTGTGTGTGTGTGTCAGTGTATTGGGGAAAGGTTTATAAAAGCTTCTTTATTTGGCTCGGATAAAATGCTACCTATTCTAAGATTTAAAATACGTGAACTACCACGTATAAATTTTTGTAGAAATGGCTTGATTAAAAATCAAGCCCTAAGCATAGCATTTAAATTGTGCTCGTGTGCTGCTGTTTGATTGCCCATGAACGAGAAAGATGCACATGTCCTTTATTGAATAGGTACTTAAAATAAGAAACGTGGGTACGTCTAACTATGGATCACACACGTTGAATGGAGAAAAGTGGTTTAGGATTTCTTTACATCATAAAAGCATTCCCCCCCCCTTTTGTTTCCTCTAAAGAGCACCTAAATTTTATTTGTTTAATTGCAATACGTTGCTACAAATGACAGCATGTGATACGTCCCATACACAGGTTTACTGTCAAAAGCCGTCTGGCAAACTGCATCTTAGCAGGAGAAGCTCCTAGCAAAAGATGTGAGTGGTGTCTTTTTATTTTTGCATCCTCAGCAGTTGCACGATTTGGTATTTAGTTTTCCCTTCCACAATGTTGCAAGTTGATTTGCCATGCTTGTTCCTTTTGCTCAAAGGTATCTGTAACAACACAAACTGTTGTTTGATTGTAAAATATAAATGCCACACGGAGTGTGTGTGTGTGTGTGTGTGTGTGTGTGTGTGTGTGTGTGTGTATATAGGGGGTGGGGATGCACGCTGAATTTAGAAGTTAGTTCATGATAAGTTATAGAAAAAGTTTTTATAGACTTGGCATTGGAACAGCATCTGATTCCATTTCAACTATTACCTGGGCATATCAATATGCTTTGCAGCATGAAAGTGGCTAAACTAGTTTATTTACGGAACATGCCCCCCTTCAAATTAATATAGGAATAAAAATACCCCCAAATGTTCCTTGTTTTAAAGGAAACCAGGTGAAATTTCATATCTCCAGATTTGTAATTTTTCTGTGCTTTCAGCTACAGTTCTGTGTGTATGAGCTAGAGAGACCCCTATTCTCATATATCACTTGCATTCAAGTCCCTGTGCTTTCATTAGTGCTTACTTGTTAGAAATGTGCTCAAGAAGTGGCACATCTACTACTACTAGACGTTTTTAGATGTGGTGTATCGTTACATTTTTCATTTTAGCCTCTTACACGCATGCACGTAGGTTGTGAATCTATAAAATACAGCATGTGTACTCTCATAGCTCTTTGTATGTGGTGTGTGTATATCAGACACTCCTGTCCTAATATTTTGTTTCAGAGTAAATCCTGCTGATTTCATTTAGGTTTATCTGCAAGGAATGGGTTAGAAGAAAGTTTATCTAATACATACAGGTGTTTATGAGTTTTGTTTCATTGTGAGTATGACGCCATAGTTTTCTGTTGGTGTTGTCTGGAAGGGCTTTTTTCTGTGTTATATGTTGGATGGAATGTTAATATTTTATATTATTATTTCTTTTTTGTGGTATAATGTATGCCTATGCTTTCCAATGTAAGTCACTCAGAGACCTTATAGGTTGCAAGCAACTAATAAATAATAATAATAATAATAATAATAATAATAATAATAATAATAATAATCCTATATTCTATTTTTTAAAAAAAGATATAACCGTGCGCACACACACATTTTAAAGTAATGTATTTTGGACTGGGTTCTGTGAAATACAGGGTTGAGAGGGTGTGTGTGTGTGTGTGTGTGTGTGTGTGTGTATGAGAGAGAGAGAGAGAGAGAGAGAGAGAGATATTTTCCCTCTAACTTCAGACCCACTTTTCATGTAGGAAACATGTGAAGTTACACGGAAACCTACTTTGTTGATCTAGAAGTTATTATGCTGAATGGTGAATAAGGAAATCAGCATGTCATTGTAAATGCAAACTCCAGCTGCTAAGCTTAAAATGGCTAATTTTCTGTGCCTCATTCAGATTAACACAGTTAATTCACAGGCATATATATATATATATATATATATATATATATATATATATATATGAATGAGCAGCGTGGTCTCCTGATTCAAGGTTGGCTTGCCTTGACTCTTAACCCTAGTTAATTAGATGCTGAGCAAAGCATCTGAGATGTTGGGGCAAAAGTGAGTTGGTCACAGCAGAGACAAGATTGCAGGGATAGCAGTGATAGTGAAAGAATTCACATGCACCAGGTCATTGTGACACTGTAAGCAATTGCAAAGGAACAGTCTGTTAACTGATACAGAGCTGGCGTCATAAGTTAGAAACAAAACACACGCAAAAAAAAAAGCTTAATTGAATTGTCTCCCATTCACCACTAATATTCAGTGTATGTGACGAGACTTTCTTCATCTGTCTAATTTTCATTCTTGTGGTCCAGTAGACCTTCCTTCACAGCTTAGAGATTTTCAGAACTCTGGGCTTCAAATGTGCTCAGGAGTTTTGTTAGTTTTTCATGGCAGAGAAGGAAGGGGGGGGTGAATAGGAAAATAGAGACTCAGAACTAAGCCCCCTCTTTACATTTTTGGATTTTGGTGCCAAAGCAATAACCTGAAATTCACAAGCTCATTATTGTAAAAGGTTTAATTTTCACTAGCCATTTTGCAAGTCCTTGGAGTTAAGAGTATGTACAGGAAAGAATCGCACCAAATATTATTTTAGGTTTTTCCCTTTCTTTCTACTGAAACTCCTCAATAGAAAGTCAGCTGCTAATTCATCACATTTTTCCAGGACTTTCAGAATGACAGATCTTGTTCTAGGCATAGAAAATATTAAATGTTAATAGAAACTTAAAATGATTCTGAAGGGGAGTATCTCAAAAGAAGACTTTAACTAATGGGGAATAATGTGTTTCTTTCTAGCTTAGCATAGATCACATTGGAAAGCTCCTCCACTTTTTGCTACCACTGGTGGTGTCAATTATGGGCCATCTATTATTGCTTTTATAGGATACCACATTTATGAATGGGGATTGCCATACAGTTTATCGGATCCTATATTCTACCATACGACCAACATGCATTGAAGAGAAACAGCCACAGTGTTAAAATTAGCACTGTGCTTCTAAGGGAAGAAATAAATGACTGATAAAACACATACAGTTGTTTTAATTGAAAAACATAAAATGCAACATCACGAGAAGGTAAATTTACTACACTGCTTCTTACGTGCATAAAAGCACTGCCACAAATAACCTCATTGCTTACGTGAAGTCTGTCTGTCTATCTCTTTGTGTCTACGTCTGTGTATTGCAGAATTTGTGTGAATGTTTATTGGTGTTTTCGTTTGTTTGTTTGTTTCATATTATCTGCCCATGACTGGTGCTCCAGGATTAACTAAGAAGCAGCTAATTTGATGTATAAATTTTTAATATGCATAAAACAATATATCACTACAACTTATATCACACATCGTGGTGTGGTTTTGTGTGTGCCCCATTGGAATTGGTGAACGGTGGTTAATTTTGGGTCTGTCGTGGAGGGCTGTTCAAAGTGAGAGGGAATGCTATCAGAGAAGTTCGTTTCCTTCGTTTGCTTTGAGTATGCCTGTGTTTCAACTATTTTTAAGCAGCTTTTGGGGAAAATAAAGCGAAGTGGCCTTTTGTAAGCTGAATAAGAGTGACTTGTGTCACAATGATTTTCCCCTTCCCTAGTTGTCATATGTTTGTTTGCCAAACCTGAACCTCTTTAAATTTATTTCCGTGGGAGATATTTCCATGACATGCCAATCCAGCAGAACGTTGCTCACCTTTAGTGTGCTTTGCTGCCTCACTGAATTCAATGGGGCTTCCTTCTGGGTTAAACCATGCACAGAATCAGGCTGAAATTCTTCCAAAAACCAGTGGAAATTAAGCACACTTGCAGCTTTCCCCTCCACATAGCACTTTGTGCTGTAAGTGAGCATTGTTAATGCTGCATAGTGGTGAATGTGAATAAAATGTGGATTCTACACAGTATAGGTTTAAAGAGAACTGAAAAGTCTCTCTCCTTTTTCTCTTTTTTTTGGGGGGGGGGCAATGAATATTTAAACACTGATAACAACGGAAGCTCTAACTTGGAATATCTATTTTGAGAAAATAGGACCTGTGACAAGGAGTTGATTTTTTTAAATAAAAAACGTAGATACTCTCATGCGCCATGCACATTGTGCACAGAACATGAGGTTGAGCCCTGCAGGAAGCAAATAAAACCGCCCTCTGTCCACAAGATCACCAAGTCTTTTTTTTTTTGTCCATTATTGTGCTTTGTTTTAATATTTCACAATCGGAGGCTTAAAACTATACATTCCTTCTGAAAAAGAACTGAAGGAGTGAAAACATTCTAGTGCAGCCTGATGCACCCAATGGATATCATGCACCTTAATTTTATTGTATTACAGATCGCAATCAGTTTGTGGTTTCATTTATTGAGGCCATAACTTGTTCCTGATTCTTAGCGCTCCTCTCCAAATTTTGAGATGTTTACAGTTATAACATGGGAATTCGTTGGCACTCCTAAAACCAGACTAGCATAGGCAGCTTGCTTACCAAATCAGAAAAAATAGGGTATCATATGTTTCCTGATTACCTGAACCCAGGCAAATCCCATTTATGATTCTGTATCATTGTATCAGGTAAATGTCAAGAGATTTAAAGGAGTACAGTAGTGGATGAAATGGCAATTTGGGTGTCAGCCACTGAAAATCTACCTTTTGCCTTATATTATTTGCACAGTGCCCACATTTAGGCGTTGACATGCTGTAAGTTGGGCGTTTTGCTTTGTGAATATGCCTGTTTGGGAAGGCATGATAAAAATGTGTGACCAGATGCCATGGCTTATCGTGGTGGAGTGCTGAAAGGCTGATCAATCCAATCTTTATGGCACGTAGGGAGGAACAGGGAAATAATGTGCAATTAAGTGTTTCCCAAATATTGCTCTTTTCTTTCTGGTTTGTTCTGACCAGTAAGAATTCCAGCCAGAATGTTAGGCTCCCTGTGTTCCAAGGATAATAAAATGAAGCACAAATTTAAAATAACAACGCTTCCGTAGAAAAGACATATAAAACGCGAATTCCATTTTCCGTGCAAATAATTGCTAACACGGCACATGTTTAAGTGAACATTGTTTATTGTAGTGCGGTCTCTTTTTGAATCTAAAATTGAATTTGAATGCCCTAATGCTAACAAATGAAATATCTTGCCATAATAAGCCTGAAGAGGAGTATGAAGTAGGGGAAATTTTTGAGGTCTTGGAGTTGGACAGGGTTGTTTTACATTGATTTGATACTGGGCATGTTGAATTCCATATTGATTGATTTAAATGCAAGAGTTAAACACGTGGTTAACATTCTCCTATTAAAATCCACAAGTCTTCCAGCCTAATTTCATGCATACAGTATTTTCTCAGAAGTGTTCTGAGGGAGTTCCATTCTTATAAGTTTGCTTGGGTCTGAAGCTCTGAAGGAGATTTTCCTTTGTTAGATTGGATCATGATCTTAGCTTGTCCTTCGTGGTGTTGTTGGTTTTTTTTAAAAAAAAGAAAACACAAGTTTGCCAACTTTGTTAAGGTAGCATTAAGTGGCTATTTGTTCCCAAGACAATTGATCTAAGACCTATATTTTCCAAGAACATCTGAACTAGCTATCTGGAGAAGAGGGAAATATCTCACACTAATGAAGAATACACGTGGAAAAAATAATAATTACTTCCAGCTGGCTTTATGCAATAACACAACTAATATTAAATTGAGAAGCTTAATTAGCATGGATTTAATTATATTATTTTTGCATTCAGAGCGAGCATTATAATTCTGTTTTTGAAATGTGCATCTAAATATTTGTCAGTGCAAGAAGGTGGTTGGTTTTGTAACAATCAGGCATGGATACAGGAAAAACAACAACCACCCTGTTGATCCGTCTATCCTGCCTGAATACCCTACAGCACTTGACATTGCCAGCATGCCTCCTGCATCTGGTGGCATATGACTGTCATTTTGCAGGCAGGATATACGGAGAGATTTTGCACAATGGAGACATTCATGAAAGCATTCCTCATCTGGGACTTTTGCAAACCCTCATTTTATTGACCCTGTCAGGATTTAAACTGGTATGCTGTCAGGTTACGTGTTGCTTTATCTATATTAGGTGGTCCCCCCCTTTTTTATATAAAAAAATTAAATTAGAAATCACCAAGAGGGTGCAGGTTTTTTTGTGGGGTGGGGTAGGGAGGAACACAGAGAATGAAATACCTCCATCACTCATGTTCAGCATTTTACACTCAGGGAGATTTCCATTGCAGTTTCTGAATGAGGAATGAACCTCTCATTGCATTTCCTTCTATTGGGATACATGAACCAAAACACTATTGAATCACACATATTTGTAACAAGGAGAAACAGGAGCTAGGGGTGTGATCCTGATTCTGTTGTAATAAATGACAAAAGCTCCGGTTTTGTTTCAGTATATTTCAGATGGTGCTCATAGATCATTTGGTGATTTGGGTGCGACTCAGCCAATTGCTGTGTTAAATTTATTTCAGCGAATTTTTTGTGTGTACATAGTACAAGTGACAGAGATGCTCGGAGTCAATGTCTCTTTGCCCCCTATTCCCTGAAACATCGAGGTATACAGGTGATGTGATGTCAGCGTACCACCATAGCTGCCATGTGTGTTAGACAGGGCCCAATGCACACACAATGTGAGGCCTGATCCGGGGTCCTGTTCACCCAGCAGCTACAAGGGCAAAAGTAAAAGAGACGCAGAATGGCAGACACTCTGTGTGCCTAGTTGTGTACAGGTGAGCTCATAGGCACACGCTTAAGCCTTTCCTGCTTAAATTCCCCAGGTCCCTTTAGCTTGGTTTCCATTTATGTGTTAAGCCTGAAATCGCTCACAGTTGGGCAGTAAGCCCCATTGAGATCAGTAGCACTTACATCCAAATTGTGGCGGTGGGTGGGTTGGAATTTGCACTCACTGTTCAAAGTACTAATTGTACGTGGTAAGATTCTGTTCACCTGCAGCGATGCTTAAAAATAGCGTGCACAATATGTGCCTGATTTACACTCATATTACTCTAATTTTGTCACAAGCTACATTGTGCTCTTCTTGCTGAAGATCTGCTCCGTGCTATTTTTAATTGAGTTTTTGGTGTGTTTTTTAAGCCCATGCTCAAATCGTACAACAAAACTCCAGAGATCAGTACTGAGAGCTGTTTATTAAAGGAGTTCTCCAGGCTCTCGGTTTCATACAAGTAGAGATCTCTGCAAACATAGCACCCTTTTTGTTATGGATACTTGTATGTTCTTAATAAACCCATCTCACCTACCAGCTGCTCGTTAATGGTTTGCATTTGGTCCAGAGAGTGTGTGCCGAGTAACCCTATGCAGAACTCAAAATAGGAAGCACTGAAAGACTATGTATTATCTCTAGATTTCTGATGGAGCTGGACTGCAATATCATCATGCCATACCACTGCTAAAGAGTCCATTGAGTGTTTGTTATCTGACCTGGAGCTGAGTTACAGTATATCACACAGGTGTCCCCTGTGCAAAGAAAGCTATGCTAGGACATACCTATGCCGGTGCACTTTGTGCACAGTGATTCATTTTGTTAGGGCTCTCATAGACATTCTCAGTGAGTTGTGTTAAGAAGCTGTTGAAGCAAACACCTGTGTTTCACAATGAATTGCTCCCTCCATTGCATGCGGACCTAACATTCTTGCTGCGGCAATATTTTACATGGGTCATTTTGAACACAGGGCAAAAGCAACTTGAAAGAGATCGATGCATGTCTGTATGTAGAGAAATTATCTTTTTTTTTAAGGGTACATGTCAACCATAGACATAGTATTGTTTCTTAAAAACAGATTGTAAAGAATGCAGAAATACTTATTGCAATATTTTTACAAGGATGGGGAATCTAAAATATCAGCATAACGCAATGCAAGCTTATGTACGTTTACTTTTAAGCAAGTCCCACCGTATCCAGTGGGGCTTCCACTTGAGTAAGCATGCACTGAATTGCAGAGAGTAAACCCCAAACCGGCATAGGTTCCTCCTATTGGAGACTTTTGTCTGACAAGGGAGGGCAATGACATGGGCAGAGTTCCCAATCCCCTACTCTAGTAGAGAACCCAGTTGTTCTCCAAAACATTGTTACGAAGGCATAGTAGAGGCAGGAGTGTGGGATTGAGGGCTTTTATCAATTCCCATCTCATTGCTCTGAAAAATTGCCCTTGATTGTAGTTCTCTACCAAATCTGCTCCTCTGCAGCTGCACCCCTACATACACTTGCTTGGGAGAGAGACCACTGAGCTCAGTAGGACTTACTTCTGAGTAGATATGTGTATGCATGTGCTGTAAAAGAGAAAATAGAGTCTTACTACACCTGTCACCAAGGAAGTAGAAAGTTGTAAACAGCTTGGGATCAAGTTGCTTGAGAGACTGCTTCTCCACATGCCAGTTGGGCTGGGGGCTTGAGATCTGCTGGTAGTGCCATCTTTGAAGAAAGCTCAAAGAGCTATAACTTGCCAACAGGTTTGGAAGATTTAGTTGACTCACTTTTAGGTGCCAACTGAGAAGTTGCTCCTTCTTGGACAGGCCTCTTGGTATAAGATATACCTAGAGCTCAGACTAATGCAGAATCACAGAGCTATAGAATTGGAAGGGACCCAAAGCTCATCTACTCAAACCCCCTACAATGCAGAAATCTCAGCTAAGGCATCCATGATGGATGTACTTCAAAAGGTTGTTCTGAGGATAAAACTTGGAAGGGAGCACCATGCATACATGCCACTTTGAGCTCCTTGGAGGAAAGGTTAGAGATAAATGCAATAAATCAAATCTGAATAGGTAATAAACACAGACTTTTGACAATAGGCCATGTTTTATTGTAATTGATTTTAATATTTGCATTCTTGATGGTGTGTGTTGTTGTAAATAACCTTCGCTGGGATCCGCGGAGGAAGCATGGCATATATGTTAATAATAAAAGGTAAAGGTACCCCTGACTGTTAGGTCCAGTCTCGAATGACTCTGGGGTTGCAGCGCTCATCTCACTCTACAGGCCGATGGAGCCGGCGTTTGTCCGCACATAGCTTCTGGGTCATGTGGCCAGCATGACTAAGCCGCTTCTGGTGAACCAGAGCAACGCACGGAAACACTGTTTACCTTCCCGCTGGAGTGGTACCTATTTATCTACTTGCACTTTGATGTGCTTTCAAACTGCTAGGTTGGCAGGAGCAGGGACCGAACAATGGGAGCTCACCCCGTCGCGGGGATTCAAACTGCCGACTTCCGATCGGCAAGCCCTAGTTGTAATGCTCCTTTTCTGTATCTTGCTCTGTACAAGTCTGCAAATGAAATTGTTACGTTATGTCCGTAAATAGCATAAATAACTTTCCAGGTTCTGTACTGTATTGCTGATCCAGGGTGAGTTGCACACAGAAGTAGAACTTGCAAATGCAATTAAGTAGAAGTATTCCAACCTGTTATGCTGAGCGACTTAGTTTGCGCACAACCCATTGTTAAGTTCTCTCTGGAACAGTTTCATGGTACCTTCAATATAATGTAAGCTAAGGTAACGGTAGACTATAGAGATGAGTATTTAGATAGAATCATAGAAAATTAGAGCAAATTATATAGCCAAGGTAGCCATTAACTGTAAAGGAGATGAATTTATTTGATCCTATCTATCTACCTCAGGCTATGCTCTATCTTTGTCACCAAACTCTGAGTATAAATTGCACACTGTATTAATTGATATTGTTTTTAACATTAGTGACCATGTGATAGAATCATAGAATTGTAGGATTGGAAGAGACCACAAGGACCATCTAGTCCAGCTTTCTCAACCTGTGGGTCCCCACATGTTGTTGAATTACAACTCCCATCAGCCCTAGCTAGCAAGCCAGAGCTCAGGGATGATGGGAGTTGTAGTCCAGCTACATCTGGGGACCCACAGGTTGAGAACCACTGATTCTAGTCCAACCTCCTGCAGCGCAGGATTTTTTTGCCCAACATAGGGCTTGAACCCACAGCCCTGAGAGCCAGTGTGGTGTAGTGGTTAACAGCGGTATACTCATAATCTGGTGAACTGGGTTCGCGTCTGCGCTCCTCCACATGCAGCTGCTGGGTGACCTTGGGCTAGTCACACTTCTCTGAAGTCTCTCAGCCCCACCCACATCACAGGGTATCTGTTGTCGGGGAGGAAGGGAAAGGAGATTGTGAGCCGCTTTGAGACTCCTTTGGGTCTCAAAGCGAGATATCAAATACAAACTCTTCCTCTTCTTCTAAGAGAGTCTGAGCTATTCACATGTGAAGTATCTTCAGCTCTATTTGAAATTTCTTTGGTTGGTTCTCATTTCTTCCACTCGCCCTCCACACCACTGTATATCGAAATAATACCCAACATATGCACTTTTTATAAATTCACAAATTATGAAAACAAAACCACGTAAAATGTTACATTAGGGAAGGGGAAGATGTGGTGTGGGCAGATGCCAGCTGGAATCTGATAGATGTATGTGATCTCTTCTGTGGCATCATTTTATTGATGAAGTGGGAATGTGGCTAAACAGAAGCTACAGCTGTTTTGTTAAATAAGAATCCATACAAATTCCAGCTGTGAAGTTATAGATTAACAAGGAAGGCAAAACTTCCATTTCGGCATATCTGCAAGTTTTACTGACATACCTACTCGCTTGGCAGTGACAGCGGGCAAGACATTCGACAGATTTTTGTCCCCATCATAAATACCTTTTCAAAACAAGCCTTGCTGATTTGAATGGAATTTGTTCCAAGGTGCAGTTCAGACGTACAAACTCAGCTTTGCGCCCCTATCTATGCTTTTGCATGCATACAGAGAAAATCACAGTGAGTCTGAACTGGTTAAGAAGAGTTCAGAGATTGCTGCTGGCTTTATCTGCTGCCCAGTTCACACTAATGTTTCTTCCCATTGACAAAATAAGTGGAGCTTGCATGTTATTTGTGGGGCCTGCCTGGTGTTTTTACATGAGTAGAATGTTTGCTTTTATTTAAAATGCATCTCTGGGTTATTTGTGGGGCATAGGAATTCATTCCCCCCGCCCAATATAGCCCGCCCCCCTACAAAGTCTGAGGGACAGGGGCCAGTTCTTAAAACCTTGTGATAACCAGCACTGCTGCTATGAGTTTTAAACAGCTTTTACCTAGAATAACTTTTTAAAATGTGCCATCGGCAACCTACTAAAACCAAGGAACATTTTACGCAGTAGAAATTCTCGGGCACCTGCTTCGATCTGCAATGCTTTCCAGAAGAACTTGCAATGAAGTCACAGGGAGAACAGGTCTTGGACAAGGAGTGGAGCACTGAGGATGAACCAAAACCATTTGTCCGCAGTGGACAGCTGTAATAGAATCATAGAAATGTAGAGGCTGGAAGGGACCCTTAGGGTCATCTAGTCCAACCCTCTGCAGTGCAGGAAATAAATTAGAGCACCTGTGACAGGTGACCATTCAACCTCTGCTTAAAAGCCTACAATGATGGACAGCCGACCACCTTCCGAGGTTGTCCATTTCACTGCCAAACAGCTCTCACCATTTAGAGTCAGCTCCGGTAACCATCTTTGGCATAGTGCAGCTGTTGCTTGTACTAATTTCTGTTTGTATATAAGATTGTGCCATGCATGGGAGTGAGTGCATTAACAGCACAGTAATGTATGTACCATCCACCTAAACACAACCATCCCTGTGCCCAGCACTGGCAGCTAGACGTCTGTAGGAGCAGCAGTTGTCATGCTCTTAATTTATTCAGAATTAGGTTTTTGCATGTTAATCTAGAAGAGCCTTCAACTGAAATGGTCCAATCATTAACTTTTCCAAGAAATCAAATACCAAAATTCTCAGTCAAACAGGGAATGAATAAATGAAGAAAATCCCTTAATTAATAAAGAAAGTCTCTTTATCAATCATGCCAAATATAGATCATTTTAAAGGCAAAACGTATTTGCTCCTGTCAAGCAAGGGTGGCTAGAAGAAACTTAAGCAGTGCTATGTTCTCACTGGGATGCAGTTGGCTTCTTTTTCCTTCATTTCCAAAACTTGGGGAGGGAGGCGGGGTGAAGAAACTAAGCTAGAGAAAAGACCAGAGATTAACAATTTGTTTTACAGCCCAGTTAAGAATTTCAAATCAAGTGACTGGTGCAGCTTGTAACGAAGCATCCACCAAGTATGTCAGGATGATGCTGGTATGCCTTAAAAAAAGGAAAAAGTTCAATGTCAACACAGCTGTAACTTACCACTTTTTGAAACCTTTCACCTGGGAGTCAGATAAAATATCTCAAATTTGGGCAAGGGGCTGGGAGCAAGCACAGGGGAAGTACTGTTTGAAATGCTATTCATTCTTGCGAAATAACATTTGTACGCTTTGCCTGACTAGATAAATCTATAGTGGGTTTTTCCCCCCCTTCCTTCCCTCCCTCCCTCCTTCCACCCCTCCTTATTTCATGTGCCAGGCTGTTTTTTTCATTATCGTTTCCTTGTCTGCCGTGTTTATCTTTTCTGAAAATGCTGAAATGTAAGCTATTGCAGCTCTGGGTGGGTGGCATAGACTTTCACAATGTCTTCTCTAAAAAGAAACAGAATGAGCATTTTATTTAGACTGTACAAGCCACTAAGAGAACTTAATGCAGCTGCATAAAAACGGGGGGAAAGCGTTTCAAAAAAATAAAATAAGAATCTTGTTCCTTCCCTTTCTAAATACCCCTGGGGCTTTTGATTTGGATACTTCCAGGTTGACACCTTTTAAACAGGATGGAGTGACAGTGGCGCTCAGCGCATCCTTAATGTTCCACAGAACCCTCTTCACTTTTTTATGAACTCCGAAAGCGTGCTCATCCTTAACAAAATGTCAAGTTAAAACATGTCACTTTGCCGTTACTTGCTTGCCTTTAATCAAAAGACTACTCTTAATGGTCTGTTTTACTGTAGGCAGTTGTAAAATAAGCTTCCCAGTAGTGCTTCGTACCCATTACCGCTGTCATCTCAAGTTCTTGTCCCTAGTTAGCCCCAGCAATGGGAAAAGAGCAATAGGTTCAAGGATGCTGCCGCTGCTGAAGCAGCAGTTAGGCAAGTGCCACATACAGTAGTCCTGCCCCGAACAAAAGCCTATCGGGAAGCTTTTGGGGAAATGTAAGACTGTGCATTTAACACACAAACAGCTGCTGGCCGGCAGCTCTGTTTTATTCAGTCCTTTGGCTCTATACTCCTCATTTGGCGAGGCCATCTGTAGCGCGAGACCGCGATATAAACCGTTACTTTGGACATATGGAAATTGCCTCGAACTTCCAAAGTCCGTGCTTCATTTGCTTGCTCTTCTAGCCTAATCTCGTTCTTTAGTAGTCCTAATCCTGTGATTCTGGGTTGCGAAAATGCAAGACCTGTCACAAACATCCTTTGCAGGAGTGTGTGTCTCTTCAATATAGTGAATTGGAGGCTTGTTCCCCCCCCCCCCTTCTGAGGGGATAAAATGACCCTTCAACCTCACCAGGCCATTTGTCAGTTAATAGCCTCTTCTGCTAACAATGGCATGCAAATCACAGGTGGATGTTGTCTGAGTAGCCTGTACATCAGAGGTCACCCTAAAGCTGTTAGTTTGATGACAGTGCACCTTGTTTCCCAGCGATGCTCTGGAGATTCTAGCTTACGTGGTTGATATAAATTATTTTCATAATATATAGCTTGACTTGAAAAATCATCCAGATGCCCCAAACTCTACGGTCTCCCCAAGATACACAAAGAAGGAACACCACTCAGACCAATAGTCAGCTCCATAGGCTCACCTCTACAAAATCTCGCTAAATTTCTCGCTAAGCAACTTCAGCCCTATGCAGAATCCATCGCTTCACACGTTACTAACTCCTTCCAGTTCATAGAAACAATAAAGAAGCAAAACCTACATCCCGATGACCTACTTGTGAGCTTCGATGTTGTATCTCTCTTCACTCAAGTGCCCATTAATGAAGCCTTGACAGCCATTCAAAACAAATACAATCCCCCCAAATACATCCTGGACCTGACCAACCACTGCCTAACCAACACGTACTTCATCCACAATGGACAAAGATACAAACAGATAGAAGGAGCGCCTATGGGATCACCCCTCTCACCGGTCATCGCAAATTTGTACATGGAACACTTTGAAACCAATGCTTTAGACAAGTCAGAACACAAACCCAAACTTTGGCTCAGATATGTTGACGACACCTTTGTAATTTGGCCACACGGGAAAGAAAAACTAGACAGCTTCCTCACACATCTCAACAGCCTACACCCCAAAATACAATTTACTATGGAAATAGAAGCCAACAACCAACTTCCCTTCCTTGACGTCCTAATCTACAAAAAACCTGATGGCTCCCTAGGACACACTATCTACCAGAAAAAAACACACACCAACCGCTACTTACATGCACAATCACACCACCACCCTGCACAAATAAACTCCGTAGCCAAGACTCTCATCTCCAGAACCAAACGCCTGGCTGACAAAGACCACTTGACAACTGAGTTACAGAATCTCTCAAATGTGTTAATCGCCAATGGATACCAGCAAAACAGGGTTACGAAGCTAATCCAAAAAGAAACACCCCCCAAAAACCAAGACACAGAAGAAAACAATGGCATGGCCCTCCTTCCTTATATCAAGGGCACTACAGACAAAATCAGCAAAATCCTCCATAAACACAATATCAAAACAGCCTTTTGCACCAACCAAAAAATAGCCAATATCCTCAGAAACCCCAAAGATAAAATCCAGTTGGAAAACCAAGGGGTCTATGAAATACCCTGCAAAGTCTGCCCAGCCACGTACATTGGACAAACAAACAGACGAATAAATGCACGTATCGCAGAACACAAGAATGCCGTCAAAAAAGAAGAAAAAACCTCCTCTCTTTTCCAACACATGAAAGAAACAGGACACGAAATTAATTTTGCAGATTCCAAATTGCTCTTTAACATGGAACATCACCACAAGAGAATAATCATGGAAGCCATCGAGATAGAGAAACACCCTCACAACATGAACAAGCGTGACGACACGTCCCGCCTGCCAGACATCTGGAAATTAGCCCTCCCCACAAAAACCGACACCAGGACCAGAGGCACACAGAACGCCATCACCTATCAACCACACCAGACCCAAACCCAGACCCTCTCCACAGATAAATTACAGACTCCATCTGGTAGCCAAACCATAGTGGCACCTCCGGATGCTGCACCCCCCTGCAATCCCTACACAGATCTGGCTGGCACAGGGCACAAAACCACAGCTCGCCCCTATACACGAAGCCAAGCCAGAGCACAACTCAGTGCAGTACAGCCATCTTCTCAGAAAAATCTCTTCACAAGCTCAAAAGGTCAAGACACGAAAGCTATAGCAACTAATCCACACTTAATGACCCACCTAAGTGGTACTCAGAATATCACTCAAGATATCACTCAAGATATCCCCCAAGTAATTAAGGAACAAAAGAAGAAAAGGCACAATAACCTGGGAACTTCTTCTCTGCACCACACCCCCTCAACAGTATTTATAGGAACTCAAACACTGAGATCCTGCTCTGTTCCAGTAACAAGAAGCCGAAAGCACCAGCCTGAAGATGACGAGTGAGACCTCGTCGAAACGTCGCCTAGACACCCCAACTCTTACACGGGAAGACACCCGAAGACACCAAAACCTACATGACTTTAAATATATATATATATGTAAAAAACAAAAACACCCGGTTAAGTATTCAGGCTGCTGATTACACTGAAGATGTGTTTCGTGTGGCTGGTAGACTGCTGGTACAAAGGATGACCAGAGATTGTGTGGCTGTTTCGTGCTGTCTTGTTTGCTGCACAAAAACTGCATTTTTGCAGTCCTTTCTGGCTTCTGACCCTCTTTTAAGCTGGCGGCAAATGTGAGAGATCTTATTTCGGAGTGCTTCACACAAGGAAGTTATGCATATCTCTGCTGCTGCTGGGTAGTAGAGAAAACACCTTTAATATTAAAAGGATATGTTTAAAAGTACATAGAGAATTCTAACGGCACTGGCATAAATCCTGCTGAAGAGCTAAAACCACAAAAGAAACCATATACTTCCCCATACCCAGAAATGCAGAAAGTGTAACTTGAATGGCTCATCTGTTTTCATTCAGTTTAGTTTTTCCATGCATTCTACATTTTTGTCTATGTAACTATTTAATGTAACATTTTAGTGAAACTTTACAAGGTCAGCCCTGGGCTCTGTGGCCATGAGGGACTGAGCGTCCCAGGTCCTCAGTGGTTATTTCAGACACGAGCAACTTCTCCTGAAGCTGCTATACTCGTGCTATACACTTTGGAGGAGGGTTTAAAACAAAACAATACATTTGTACATTCAGAAAGAAATAGGTTTAGGTGCTGGAGGTGGGGCGGAACGTCAGGCAGCCGAGAAACCTTCACTTGAAAACCTCACTTCTTGTTCCATTGCTGCACGTCGTATATGGGCATTTGCACAAAGACCTGTACAACTTTCCAGCACTCTTTGGTTTTAGTGGATGGGGAAATGATAAGCTAATGTTGCATTTTGCATGTGTGCTGCCTTGTTTCATAACCTTAATCCTCAACCCTCACTTTCCACTGCTCTAAACAGAAGCTGCAACAATTCATTGCTTTGATTTACCCTTTTCTTTACGTGAATGATAGATTAAACAAAAAAACAAAACAAACAAAAAACACCTCCCTTTCCCAGATACTCAGACATTGCACATGTTTGCCATCTTTTGCTTAGGGTGAAATCATTAAAAGAAGGGGGGGGGGGAGAGAGAAAAAAGCCAAAATTCCTAATACAGTGGTACCTTGGTTTGCATACGTCTTTGATTACAAACATGTTAAACCTGGAAGTGCGTGTCCCGGTTTGCAACCTTTTTTTGGATTACAACCCATTTTTTGGGGGGGGGGGGTTTGCGAACAAAATTTTTTTGGAGGCCCCATTGGCGAAAGTGCGCCTTGGGTTACAACCTGTTTTGGTTTACAAACGGACCTCCGGAACGGATTATGGTTGTAAACCAAGGTACCACTGTAAATGCATGGGTAAAAACTTTGGTTACATTTGCATTGTGTATGTGTGTGTGTGGAATAAAAATAATTATATATTCACATGCTGTCATACAACATGCACCTAAACAAAACTTGCATTAGGCAAGTGTCCTCTTCCCCTGAAATCCAAACCTGAAGGGGCAGTGGAAGTCCCACAGCCAAAATTCTGTCAAGTGCTGCTTTGGCTTGCTCCATGATGGAATGTTGGCTTCTCTTAAGGGCCCTGTATTTTGTCTGTTTTGTGCAAAATGTCCCTTCTCCATAGTTCTCTACTAATTGGGCTACACGTATACCAAATTTCAGCATCCTGGGTGGCCTGGAACTACCTCAACTCCCTTTAACTCTATGTTTTGAGGGGGTCAGTGTACAAATGTTCCAGATTCAGGGTTTTTATTTTATTTTTTTGTACCACACATTTCAGTGCTCTAAGTCACACACACAAAAATACTCTAACCATTTTCATGCCCCTGTGAGCTACACAATGTGTGAATCACAAACTAGTTGTAGATGTAAGGGTTAGTGATTTTTATATACCTACAAGTTTGGGCTGCAGTCATTCTCTGGCTCACAATTGTGTGTGTTTGTGTGCTGTTGTTGTTTTAAGCCATGCACTTATTTAGATTCAGCCAGCCTGACGCTCTGAATACCTTGGCCACTTTAAAGCACTATATAAATGCTAAGTATTATTAAATATTTGCCAGCTCTGCATACTCTAGATTTCTTTTTAATAGAGCCAAATTCCTCTTTAATTAGGGCAATGCAATCTAATAGAAGAGGAGGCAAAGGGATTGGAAGTTAACTTGACCTCGCAGCAGTCGGAAGGAGCTAATTCTATTGATCTCTAAGGCAGCACCCCCCCATGTACACTCCCACAAACACCACAATAAAAGAGCTACCATAATAAAGGAGTTCTTAAGATAAAACATAAGCATTTAGATTGTATGCGTGTTCAGCAGTCAAATCTCCACGTGGCTGTTTGTAACTAACGTTTCCTAGTCTTTCCTATTCCCTTTTTTTTGCAGCACAGCTGTCACTTGTGCAGCAAAAAAACGACTGGGGGGGGGTTGGGGAAGGGAGGGAAGGAAGTAAGGAAGAAGCCCTGCTAAAATCGTGTCACGTAGCACTAATTCATCTGCTCTCATTAGAGTGAGCGAGGGACAGCATTGATGGCCAAGAGCTGCACTCCACACATGACACACGAACAGTTTGGGGAATAGAAAATTGCTTTCTCAGGAAGCCCAGCCAATTAAGGACTTGACCATATTGAATGTCAAGTGTTAATTTAGGTTTTTCTTCATTTTCCCAGTAGTAATGCGGGTCCTGTGATGAGCAAATACATGTCAAGTAAAAGTTGATTGCATGAAGGACCCAGGTATTATATGTCACTGACAAGTCACAAATATACTCTAGTCTTTTAACCCCTTAGGTGAGCCTGGGCTGTGTTTGTGGAAGGGGAGAAAGAGGGATTAACTGTACTATAACGATAAGAATAGATAGCTTACATTAGGGAGAAGGCTGGGAGGCGGACAGGAATAGTAATTTGTGCAGGAGGCCCCGTTCAATATTCTTGCAAGGAGTGTACAAATATGACACCACTGTTTTGGGGTTAAGGTTTTTGATCTTGAGATACCGCAGCATAGCTGTGTTAAGTGTGGCGCACCTCATTTAGATCTCCCTTTATAAGGATCTCAAAGGATCCAAATGGGCTGCCCCGTGCCAAGCAGTGCAAATCTCTCCTCTCACCCTCTGCTTTAAAAAAATAAAGGAAAATCTGTTTGCTGCGAGTAAATTCGAACTGAATATTCTTCCAATTATTTATGTGCACTTAAGATCACAACCTAAGGAAAATAGTGAACTCTGCCTCCCCATCACCCACTCCCCCAAAGACTTCTGCCTGCCCTGCATTTATTAGCAGCGTCTTACTTTGTCAAAAGGCCACCCTCGCCCGCCCCTCTCTTGGCCTTTTGTCCAGTACCTGCCTGCAGTGGAAAGGGAGACTCCCTTGTGCTTAAAGAGTGGTTGTGTTTTCTACTTTTTACTAGATTTGGCAAGGGGAGGGGGCAATACTTTAGAAATCATCTAGAGCATCTAATTTCCATTCATCAGCATATTATTTACATATGAATGTTGTGAAAATAAGAGAGTGTCTGTTTCTGTTTCAAGTGCATAATTGATGTGCACACAATAATATCTCCACAATGGGCCTGGGCGTTTGCTGTGTGGCACCGTACCCTACAAATAACAGTCAAGTGGAGCTGGCAAACCTGAGATCGCTGAAGAAGTTGTCGACACCTTTTGAATTTCTTTCTAAAACAACAGTGTCACGTTTCTGTATTTTGGGGCACCAGATCATTAGTTCTCCCTTTGCTAAAATAAAAGTCACAGCATTCAATAATGTGAGAATGTATAGGTTTTTTAAAAAAGGTAAATATATATATTGAATCTTTGCAAATGTATTTCAGCATTAGAAACTAAGACATCTGAAAGCATTGATTTTCTGATTGAAGTCAAACACACACACACACACACACACACACAAATCATTTTCAGAAGTTTTAAAGATATAAAAATTATATATTGTAATTTTATCCATTTTATAGATTTTTGTCTCGATGAGTAAAGGGTTTCGTTCTTTAGTTTTGTCGTGCCAGGTCATATTATAGGAACAGAATGGACAGGAAACAAGTAGCCAAGTGCATCTTATACTATTCTCCTAGTTGTATTATCCAGAAGGGGGTGTGTGTATAATTTAGGTCTAAGATTCTTATTCTTTTCTGGTTATCTTTCTTTCTCCCTCTCTCCTTTAAAGAATAAAAAGTGGGAGTGGGAAATGAACTGAGCTGCCTGTAAAACGAATGGCAACTCATTTCACAGTTCCAAGAATCAAATTGTGGCTTCATTTTTTCCAAAAGGTTTTCCTATTTCATGTCAGGTTGTGTGTGGGATTTCCACTTCACCCCCTCTCTGAGCATAAATATCTAAACTAGAAGGTGTCAGTTTTGAAAGCACGCCATGTGACTAATTGGCAGTGAGGCTACTCGCGAGTCAGTGAATTCAGGACAATGACTTCCTTTACAACCTCCTATGTCACTACAAAGTGCCTATAAGAATTTTCCTGCTGCCATTCTTTTGGCAGTTCATAGATTTCCTTTCTCTCTCTCTCTCTCACTGTTTCATTCTCCACTTCTGACATTCCAGGTCCTATCATGTTAATTCATTTAGCATACAGAACAGCAATTTTAATTGGAGCCCATACTGAGCTTTGCCTCAGTCACGTTGTGTTAAGGGACTTCGCCAAGTCTCCTTAAAACAGAAAGTTGTCGATGGCACAGCTGATTCAAGATTTTCCTCCTCCTCTGATGCCACGTTTTGACTGATGGTACCTAATGCAATCAGCCACTGCCAGCGAACAGCCCAGCCCTGCCTGTTCTTTTTTCCAGAATCCTTTATCCCCTCCCCACCCCTCAACAGGACAGGCACCCCCCCCCCAAAGCTTCACTTCCCAATGCTTAAGCAGAAGATGCCTCCCTTTGCACGTGTTTTTGATAAATTTAAGAAGTCAAATAGCTGACACAGATGGATAATCCAAGTGTATAGGGTGAAGAGTTATAAATTAACACATTATTCCCTCTTAATGTGAAATACTTGAGAATGCATTTTCTCAGTCCCCTGACATCTACCCGGTGAGGGCTCGCATTGTACTTTTCAAGTGGCATTGATTTGTTAAAGCGCTGAATTAGCATCTTAGGCCAGCTGCCTGTTCCACTGTTGTGGTGTTGGGCTCGTCCGCCCTCCCTCCCTCTCCCTTTCTCTCTCTCTCTGCCTTGCTTCCTGCTGCCTTGGCCACACACAGGGCTTCAGCCTGCTCACCCCGGTTTTCTCTCTCTGTTCTCCCCCTCTCTCCCCCTTTTTTGCCACTGAAGCAGGTTATATCCTTTCTATGTGCAGGAGAAGAGAGCAGAGGGACGCAGCTCCTGTTACAAGAAACCTACTGTACATGGCTGGAGTGTGCTTGGCTGTTCGTAAAGAAACGAGCGAGTTACAGTGTGCCCAAACAAACTTGTGCATTGTCTTCTCTCTTTCTTTTTGCAACGGTGCCGAAGCTTCTCTCCCCCGCCCCCTTTCCACGTCAAGTACACAAATGGGCAGGACTTAAAAATCAGAATGAACATACATGCAAGTCAGAAAAGATGTGAGCAGAGGGCTCGCATTTCAAAGTTGTTCACATACTTAACGTGGAGCAAATCGTTCTTCTGTGTCCAAGGATACCTTGGGCTTCTGCCACTTTTGTGAAATGTACAGTTTGGTCACAGACTCGGACGTTGTTGGTGTCTGAATTTTGGGTTTTGTTTTGTTTTCCTTTGTGCTGGGAGAAAAAGAGAGAGAGAGAGATCTACAGACGTCTTCTCCTTTGGTCCTTCTGTCTCAAATGTTTCCACAACAGTTTAATTCTTTATCTTTCTCATGGTGGGCCCTGACAGATTGTGAAGCATTGCTCTAATTGACTAAATCGCATTACCAATATATGTATTCCAGTAATGAAGATTATGCACATGAAATTAACATTACATTTCATTTAAAACTGCTAATAAAATGCTGACATTTTTATTTGTGGATTCTTGGCATGGTAACTCTGCAAAATCTCTGAGAGCCTACAAAGGGACTATGCAGTAAATTAGAACAGAGTCCTACAATGACATCCTCTTCTGTCAAAGCTAAACTCCCTTTTTTTGTTGCCTATTGCCTTATGCTTTTTATTGTTTAGTTAGGCACAAATTGTAATCCATTTGAGGTGCACTAAAGGGGTGTGTACAGTGCAACCCTACAAAATCAGAAATGTAAAAATTTAACCTCTACTTCACAGGTTTTGATACCAGTTCAGTATGGGTGCCTCTGTATGATCTTTCTACCTTCCTGGTTCATAATTTAAAGTGCTAAATAAGAGATGCAGGGTGGGGGCAGGGGGACCCAGTTTAGAAATGATCCTGTGTGTAACCAGATCCGTTTATGCTAAAATCTCTCTTGGCCAAGTGCACATTGAGCCAATCACCGTATTTTGAAGAGCAAAAAAGAGGACGCTATGACGGCTATTCAAAGCAAATAAATGCAATTTGTATCAAATTTTACCCCTGAAAAAAAGAGGATGTGTCCTGTCCTGGAAAAAGAGGACACATGGCAACCCTAACATTGGTCTGCCACCATGATCATCTGAAATGGAAGGGGCATTCTCAGGCCTGTGTATCCTACATTTAGTTCAGCCCTCAACTTCCATCCTTTTTTTAAAAAAAAACAAATTAAAGAATGCAAGTTTCTAGCTCCCATTGCACTGTACAAGCAATTGAAAATATTTACCAGCATTTGCAAAAGGCAGCAATAATCTAGGGACAGGTTTATTTATTTTTTGCAACCTTTGTAGTTAAAACTGGCTTCCCCTTGTATTTCTCTTCCCTTAACATCGCTACCAGTCTTTGTCACCATGGCATCCATGGCAATATAAAATGAAATCAAATACTAAAAAACAAAAGAAATTACACAAATTAGGAGGGTAACATTTTTTTCATAAAAAACCAGGTTCTGCGTTTGAGTCACCTTTTGCTATATTAGCACATTTCTGTAAACAGATCTGCATACAAGTCAAATAATCAGCTAGCACCAGCTGGTAGCAGCCACTGATGTGGGGCTGGAGGGGTTGTGTTGCTCTCCTGGCTCCCCAACGCAGTGGGTCACTGCTGCTTGCAGAGAAGGGGAGGGACGAGATGCAGAGAGCTTTGCACATGATGGCAGGAGTAATGGACTGGCTCCACTGCCACAGGTTGCACCATGCTGGGCCCGTCCCTGTCCCTTTCCCAGCGATCAGTTGCGTTGGGAAGCCAGGAGAGCAACAGAGCCCAGTACCAGCTAGCTATTCCTTACAACACGATTGTCCTAATAAAGGGCACGACCAGAGGCCGTCACTGAGCGGTTTAAGATTTGCATGCTAAGGCGCTTGGGAGGGAAATCAGCGCCAGTACACCAGGGATGCTTTGGCAAATAATTGCTGGGAGGAGAGCGTGTAAAATTAGTATGGTCTGGTTGAGGTGAAGGGATTAAACAACTTTGTTTCTTAAGTGTGCTTAATGAGCTAATTGAGACCAATATTGAGACCAAGAGAATTAAAACTCGGGGAAGGCAGTTCGTGGTTTTTACAAGAAAGGTTATTTTGTTCAGAGACCTTTGCAAGCACGGTCTCCTCTACTGGTGCCATTCACATTGAAAGATGCCCAAGAAAACATGAGATGTTATATGTGTGTGGATGGATAGACAGAGAGACAGACTCCCATTATGTTAGGCTAACAGAAGCTCATTAAATTGTGCAGGTAATATGCTTGCCTTGGGAAACTATGGGCAGTGATGAATAATCATGGTCAACTGTTGGAAATGGCTAAGGCATAGTCTGAAGGCTGGCTGGAAGGTAGGTTCTTGAGAGTATCTAGAAAAGAAGTGAGAGAGATTGTGCAAGGTATGAGAAGAAAGGAATTAATGAACAGAAACCACCCGAGGGAGCAGGTAGGAATTGCTTCGAGTTTTGGGCCCTCTGTTACCAAACTCCTTTGACAAATTCCTTCAGATGGCAATGCCCTCAGCTACTACAGAGGGGGAAACCCAAGTGGGAGGGTGTTTCACTGCAATGCTCAGGAAGCAAGACAGAATGCAATTTTACTAGGTAAAGCAAGTGGTCTAGGAATGGAAGTAAAGATTAATAGAGGGTTTAGGGAAGGAGAACAGAACCAGGGCTAGTGGTTGGGGATAAGGGATAAGGGGGGTGGGGAATAAAGCAGGGAAATATTTCCTTCCTTGGGAATCACAGAAAACTATGACAGACCATGACACTTTCCCTCCCAATAGTTGAGAAGGGTCATGTGCTCTGATCGATTTTGTCTTTTAAATAATTTATTGAGGCTGTCACCAGCATCCCGCAGGAAGATCCCAAAGGTTCAGGAACTCTGAAGCAGCTTGGGGTGGGGGCTGCAGCTGGGGAATAGGGAACTGGTAATCTCCCTATTAATCTGCCTGCAGCCTGGAAGATGCAGAGGAGTTGGACCCGAGCTTTTGCCTTCGTAGTAACAGACAGCCCAGAAAGCAAAGACCATTTTGATTTGGTCGTAGATTTTTCTGGGTGACAGTGATCTCAGACGGCCGGCTAGGCTTAGGGGAACCTAAAGAGGAAACCAAGAAAACATAAACTCGAGACAGAGATTCCCTCGCCTTATCTCTCCTCAAGGCTCAGCAGCTGTCTCCTTTGGCACTCAGCCCTGAACTGGTTCCAAAATCTGGATAGGAAGGTATCCATGTTGCTCTGGAGGCGGGCTCAGAAAAGCACCCACATGTTAATATGTTACGAGTTCCATGTGGCTGTATATCGAAAAGAATTGCATTTGCGTCTATCATGCAAATACGTGTATTGTTCAAGCAGTCTATAGCGGATCCTGTTATTTCAGTTGTTGTTTGCTTCAAATTATTTGAACCTCTTGAAACTTCAATGTGCTTCTATTGCATAGAATTCAAGGGTTATGAATATTCCACATTATATTCCACATCAGGATTGAGCAAAGTGCAGTGAGAAAAGACCAGGACACTCCTTTCCGCTGGAAAGGCTGGTTAGAAAAGTTACTTGTACTATTTTTGCAAGGCACTGGTTTCTTTTCCTACTCAGTGGCTCAAATCTGAAGTCAGTAGCACATAAGTTCTATTGAAAGGGAAGGCTATCTGGGTGCCCATAGCTGTGTTCAGTTGCTTTCAATGTGAATCAAGTAGACCTCATTACTAGAGAGCAGGATAAGCATTAAGCAGAATTCAATTATAGCCTCTAATAGATATTTAAATATAGTGACCCTGAAATAGCAGAAATCTAATGGAAATGGGGTATGTAGTCTAATTAGGGAAGCTTAATTTCACGGGAACTTGTTGACTTTCCATATAATTTTTGAATATCTTTAAAAATTGACTAGCTTACTGAAATTGTGTGATGAACAACACCGAACAACGGCTCATAGACTTAGTAAAACAGATTCAGAATGGTTACTGAGTGAGAAGCTTAACGTAAGATCTGTTTGCTTCCAATTGACTGGTTAAATTGGCTATAGGTTTGACATCTCAATAATCTTCAGAAAAAGTAGAATATATTGGATACGCTAAACTCACCAAAGGTCTGTCATAGTGTTAAATCTTGTCCTCAATACTTAGTGCTTTCTTGGCATTTTCTCATATTATTTCATCATGTCCGAGAGATCAAGGGCATAGACTTGATATGGCAAAATCAATTCATCCTGAAAAGCTGGTTCAACCTGAAATAATCAAAGTCAATCAGTGAGAGTGGCTATTAAACTAACCTTGCAAATCCCTTCTTGTCAGATATCTTCATTGTACAACTGGAGGCAAAATAGAACTTCTGGCTACTTCTTCACTTTTGTTTCCAGAAGGCTTAGCTCCTCCTCGTGAGCTTTATCCTAGCAAAATTGTATTTATTTTGATTTTATTTCACCCTACCCTTCCAATGGGGACGCTGGTGGCGTTTCGAATCCCCGCGATGGGGTGAGCTCCCGTTGCTCGGTCCCTGCTCCTGCCAACCTAGCAGTTCGAAAGCACTTCAAAGTGCAAGTAGATAAATAGGTGCCGCTCTGGCGGGAAGGTAAACGGCGTTTCCGTGCGCTGCTCTGGTTCGCCAGAAGCAGCTTAGTCATGCTGGGCACATGACCCAGAAAAACTGTCTGCGGACAAACACCGGCTCCCTCGGCTTATAGAGTGAGATGAGCACCACAACCCCAGAATCGTTTGCGACTAGACTTAATTGTCAGGGGTCCCCTTACCTTTACCTTACCCTTCCAACAGGTTACCTGGGTGGTTCACAAAAACTTTCAAAAGCACCATAAAAGCAGTCAGCAGAATTAAAAGCAAAGCATCAAATAGCAATGCACAGAGGATTAAAAATCCAGGGGAAATAGAAAACAGTAATTGGTGCTGAAATGACTCCCTTGCGAGAGCATTGCATAGTTGCGGTGCC
Source organism: Podarcis bocagei (assembly GCF_964188305.1). Taxonomy (NCBI): domain Eukaryota; kingdom Metazoa; phylum Chordata; class Lepidosauria; order Squamata; family Lacertidae; genus Podarcis; species Podarcis bocagei. The sequence continues at coordinate 16,991,777 of NC_138143.1, forward strand.
TCTAGGAAGAGTGGCTAGGTCTTTCTGCCGGTATTTGGGTGTTTCTGCACTTATCCTTTATAGTGATACAGTTGCTGTTTTGTCAGGGTTTTTTTTTTGGGGGGGGGCATATTGCCACACAATGTTGGCATTATTCAGCTACTATTCTGGAATAATAGTAGCTGAATAGAAAAAAAAAACCCTTCCTGCTGTTCCTTCTATCACAAAAAAGCCACCTTTTGCTAAAGTTCCAGCATGGCTCTTCAGTATTTTTATTTGTGCGACATGTGTACTGTACAGAATTGTCCCACTTTCTGTGTGGAGGGGTTGAGAAGCATAGTTTTCACGCCACTTCCCTCTGACCAGGGCAAGCTGTTCCTTTGCAAGCTCTGTTCAGGGGTGAGATAACGGCAGATGAAGAGGATGGTACTGAGTCAAAGTTCTGCCCCATGCATCACAACAGCCAGGCTCTCCCATAGCTCAGCTCCCCGAGGTCCCTCTTCTAATCTCCTACACTCCCATACAATTAAAATTCCAGAATACTAGGCATTCTTTTCTTTTTTTTAAGCCACAAAAGGGCTATCCCCAATGTACATGCCCCTAATTCCAACTTTTACTGGCTGAAGGGAATGCAAGGGCATGTAAGGCGTGTGACTACAATGAAATAAATTGCCATGTGGACACAACCCATCGTTAACAGATATCTCGGACTAATTGCAATATCAGAACCATCTTGAAAGATGCTCCCAATTATAATGCATTCTACATTACATTAGCTAATGTTAGTGATCAGGTGGAGAGTAGGAATCTTCTGCAAACATTTTACTAAGCAGCCGGTTTGGTAAAGTGCTTGTTGTGTACTTTGGTTTCCCAAGATAGCTTTATTTTACCATATAGAGTAAAGATAATAAAGGTGGTATTCAACTTAAGTTTACTCAGGGGTAGGTATATTGGAAATTAATGGACCCAACATAGTCATATTCATTCATTTCAACGGAGCTACTTTCTATAAAACGTAGTTGAATATAACCCAAAGTGATTGCAATGCTGACTTAAAAGCCACAGTTTTGTTGCTGCAGAACTACCATGCACCCTTTCATATTTAGTGTCTAGTGGTTGTGCTCTGAATTAGGTGCAACCCCTGTTCTGGATGAAGTAGTATTCCGGATGGCACTGTTTTGTCATGCTAAAAGAGGAGTGATAGCTTTACATCCCATCATAGGATGCTTGACCAGTGTGCTTTCTGTTTGGATCCTGTCTTCAGGCAACCCTCTCTGATGGGAGCGGTGCTTATTGTCATCTCTAGAAAGCCACTGAGGTTGGATCTACACACATGTTAAAAACATTGTGAAAATGCTTTAAAAAAAATCATTTTGAAAAATGCATTAAATTTGCTATAGCTCACAATCGTTTTCTAGTGTCACAATTGTATATTGCGCTTAACAACACATCCAAAACATTTTATTTGCAGCTGAGTCCCAAAACTACATGGGGATATTAGCATTTTTGGTACATAACAGTGTTGTTATTTGGGGCAGATTTTGCTAGGTATGCTTGAGGAATTCATCTTTGTGAATTCTGATAGGAGCTTTTGATCTGATCTGCACTTCCTTGACGAATGCGTAGGTTGGAATGTAGCTATTTATTTGATTCCACACTTCTCCAAACGTTGCGACGCAGCTGAAAAAATTATAAAAAAAATACTTTAGAACGCACATTTTGGGAGAAACTATATTTTAAAATAGATATTTAAATACACATTAAAGTGCAATTTTTCATTTCATTTTTTAATTGATGCAGAAACAGGACAGAGAAGACTTATGGGTGATTACATGCAAAAGTGGCATCAAACAGAAATAGAGTGACCTATCTGTTCCTAGGACTGAAGTAGGCTTTCTGTATCATAATCTGCTCTGATAATTATACTGTATCATTATTTGAGGATATAAATGAATGAATGAATGAATGAATGAATGAATGAATGACACCAGCACCCAAAACACCTGGGAGGCTGGAGAAAGAGGATTTATTGCCACTGCCCAGGCACCATCACTTCCCTTTTGCTGCCATCAACCTCCTCAGGGGAATGGGGCAGACAAGGGAGATAGCTGCAGTGGTGGGCCTTGGGGCCTCAAATTTCACTGGCCCCAAGTGCAACCCCAAAATCCAGCGTCCCCCCCATGGCACCCGAATTGGTTGCACCTCCCTAAATGCGCCTCTGATAGCTGTGAGCCACCTGGCCTGCTAAAAAGGCTCAGCCAACTTCTCTGATCTGTATTTTATTTTTATTCCCCCCCAAAAAAATATTCATTTTATAACACAATTAAGCAACACAAACAGAAAAACAAACAATACAAATTCTTGTCTTATCCTTATTTTTTCTAAACATTGTTAGGTGAGCTTCCCCAAGTCCCCCCTATCTGATTTTCATTTTACCTCATCTTTAGCAGTTTCATGTATCATAATTTTTAACCATTTTTTTAATCACACTTACTTTTACCATAAAAATCGTCACATTTTATCACTTACAAATAATACTGTTTTAAAATACACTATCTTCTACTTCTAACCCTACAGCCTATATCCACTTTCAAAGCTATTCCCTACAGCCTATATCCACTTTCAAAGCTATTCTAAGATTTAAATATTAACATATTTTTTCAAATATTCCTTAAACTTCTTCCAATTTTCTTCCACCGTCTCTTCTCTCTAGTCTCGGAGTCTCCCAGTCAGTTTGGCAAGTTCCATATAGTCCATCATCTTCATCTGCCATTCTTCGATAGTTGGTAAATCTTGTTTCTTTCAATTCTTCACTAGTAATATTCTCGCAGCTGTTGTGGCATACAGAAAAAAGTAACATCCTTTTTCTCTGATCTGTATCTTAAACAAGGCTACTCTTGCCTCCTTAGCAAGACTAGCAGTTTGAATTAGCTTCGTTTATTTGACCGGTTAACTTTTTTTATTATGGTTTTGCTGGGTACTTGCCATCTATTAAGTCTAGATCTGTTCATCAGCGCATGGGCTGGGTTCTATCAGTGACCCTTGGGTCACTTTTAGGTGTGCCTTGGGGCATCCTCGCTTGCCTGCCGCATCCTCTTGCCATTTCTTGGGCCATTGCCAGCACCTGCTATGGCCCCACAGTCGTGTCTGAATTGAGCTTGGGTTGGCAGCGAAGCTGCAGCAGCAGCAGGAATATTCCTAAGCCTTCACCAGTGTGATGGTTGCAACCAGCATGTGATACCTTACTTGCCTAAAGTGTTTGCAAGAAAACCCATTGAGTCAGAGCCAGCAGGAACAAGCTATGTTGTGTAATATGTTTATCACTTAATGCCTACCAATTGGACTACTGTAATTGTATATCCTGTTCCCAGTCCATATCTCTTGATCTGAAAATGGTTTGGCACCATGGGCCATAATGGGCTTTTGGATTTCATTCTGTTGCAAGGCAGTATAAACCATTTCTGTTACTATTCGTTGCTTATGTGCCGCATTAAAAGCTAAAAATCATGGCCCATCATGTATGATTATTTCTACAGATCAGGAACTAAGGCTGAGAAGTGCCAGAAGTTGGGGTGATTTTGTTAGAGCCTCTCCCTTTCTGTATAAGTAATCATGTATTGAAAGCCATGATTTTTTAATTCTTAGGGTTGTTGCAATAAAAACTAAACAATCTCATGAAATCTGTTTGCTAAATCATTTAGGGGAAAAATAGTCTTGTGAGTTTATGTGGGTATTTATTAGTGATGATTGGATCCATCTATTCCTATTCAGTGTCAGTTCTGTTGACATTTCCATTCCACCTTAAGGAACAGGCATGAGATGGTTGCATGTCACATGTCTGTTTACATTCCAGCACATATATTCATTGGTCCATCCCGTTCCATTTTTGCATTGATCTGTATGCATTTCTAAATGTTTGTGTATGTATAATCAAATAAGAACCATGTTGTAAAATTTTCAGAAGTTTGAAATCTGAAGAATAATTAGGTTCTGGTCCGTTTGCATGTTCGGGAGGTACATTAGGTTAGTTTGCTTAAAAATGAGAACCAAGCAAAATTTTCCTTCCTCTCTAGTTTATATTAAAAATAATAGGATTGTTGGTGATAGGATTGTTTATTAATAGCACCTGGGAGGGGGACTATTTAGGGGACACCAAGTGAAGGTAGGCAATGTATAGAATAATTTACTTGTAGCAGTGAACATGAGGAATCAAATACAATCTATTATTTTCTCCAAAAATTGTCTGTGTAGTATTTAACACAGTGATGCTTTCTCTGAGTTCAGAACAAAAAAGAAAAATCCATGTGTAGAAGCTTAAGCTATTAAGCGAATAGGTGAAAATTGCTTGCTTCCTGGTGCCACTATGTTTTCTTTCTGTAGTAGAATAATACTGACACGCTGCCCGAAAAGGTTAAGAGACCTTCACTTTCCCATCAGTGTTTCCCAATGTTCGTAGAGAGAGACTCTCCATTCCCTCTTAAAAAATACATATTAATTACAGAAATAATAACAATAAAAAGAAAACCTTGCCAAAATACAAATGCATTGTCAGCTTTGATAACTAGACCCACCAGTATTGTTTGGCCAGCGATCTCAGCTTGTTTCCCACAAACGTTCATTAAAACAAACGAGAGAGAGAGAGAGAGAGAGAGAGAGAGAGAGAGAGACTGTGAATAGAAGAAGGGGGTTGAGTGCATGGCGTCATGTTTTGCCATACTCAGAGTAGTCCCATTGAAGTCGATTGCCATACTTGGGATCTTGCCTGTGGAGTGTAATCCGGTGCACAATTAAGTGCGCTTAAATGCCCAGGTTGTCAGTGTGCTTAACCATCTGCTGGACTGCGGCCATAATATTTCATAACAACAGCCACTGTATTAAAGCCAAAGGCCTCTGGCAAGTGATTGAAGTGGCTGCTGAAATGAGAGGAGCGATTCGGGGAGCTGGCCTTGCCTGCTGAGTGTTGCGACTGCAGAAGACGACATGAGCCTGCGGCCCAGAGGTTGGGCAAGAGCTGCGCTTACGAGCCGGGTGCTGCTGGCCAGGGTTGAGGAAGCAGAGGTGGCCCCTTTTGTGCTCCGTGTGTGGGTCTGCTGCACACTTTTTCCCGTCAGAGCTGGGCCAGGCCGGCCAGAAAACTGGTTCCTTGGCAAGGCTGAACGGCAGGATGATGTAGTCTGTTGTGACTAGTGCATTCCTTTCAGGTTAAACTAGGGAAATGGCATTGTGTTAAAATTCCAAGTCGCATGAATGTTTTATTGCCACAAGTGCATTCAGGTCTCAAGGGGAGCGTGTGTGTGTGTTTGGAGCTGGAGAGGGGAGGTGTGGGGAGAGGAACAGAGGTTGGGGCAGTGTGACTTAGAGCTCCGGGAACTATCAGAAGAACACTTCCCTTGGAAAATGTTACCCAGTGGTGTGTGAAGCTGACTGGCTGCTGCGATAGTGGCTTTAGAAGGGTTTCGCTTTTCCCCCTGGCTGCGGCTGTTTAAAATCTCTCTGTCCGGACAATTAGCAGCTGAAGAAAATATGACAAGACACACGCGGCGAGGTTGGGAGATAGAGAGAAGGAATGTGCCAGGAGAGGGTTGAATTGCCTTCTTGTATATAAACTGGCAGATCTCCTCTCCCCGTCGCTGTAACCCACTCCTGGAGCTGCTTCTCGCCCCCCCCCCTTTATTCCCCCCACCTGTCTGCTGAAGGCCAGGAGTGATCTGTTAACTGTACACCGCGGACGAGGAGGCCAAACCCGTTCACGGCACTGCTTGTTACCATTACTACTCCCTCATTCCTTTTCACATTTTTTTTCCTTAAAGCATTTCTTTGTAATAGTGCTTTGCTTGAATTAGAAGAGAGGGTTTGGCTGCAGAAAAACAGAGAGGCTGCACAATTTTACTTGGGGGGGGGGGAGGAAGTCTGGCGATTTATGTGCCAGTAATGATTTCAAGCAACAACAACAAAAGTTAAAACAGTGGTGTTTCTACAGGGGCTGGAATGGCAACTGTGCATTTATAATTCTTTTAATGAAATACCGTGAAGGCAGAGTTGAGCTGCTTTTATTAAACCTGATTAATACTTGTTGGGGGACGTGGGTGGCGCTGTGGGTTAAACCACAGAGCCTAGGACTTGCTGATCAGAAGGTTGGTGGTTCGAATCCCCACGACGGGGTGAGCTTCTGTTGCTCGGTCCCTGCTCCTGCCAACCTAGCATTCAAAAGCACATCAAAGTGCAAGTAGATAAATAGGTACCGCTCCGGGGGGAAGGTAAACGGCGTTTCCGTGCGCTGCTCTCATTCACCAGAACTGGCTTAGTCATACTGGCCACATGACCAGGAAGCTGTTATGTCGGCTCCCTTGGCCAATAAAGCGAGATGAGCACCGCAACCCCAGAGTCGATCGCGACTGGACCTAATGGTCAGGGGTCCCTTTACCTTTACTACTTGTTGGATATTAAGTATCTATGGGAAAGTGGATGTGGGTTATGCCTGCCTTCTCTTGGTGGCATGTGGTATTCTGGTAGACAATGGACTTGGGTTTATTTTGCTGACAGAGAGGTGTAGCACGGACTAGCTGAGCTTCAGGGGCAATTCTGGGAGATAATGTGGTGCAGTGGTTAGAGTTTCAGTCCAGGACCTTGGGAGAACAGGGTTCAGATCCCCACTCAGCCGCAAGGCTCCCTGGGTGACCTTGGGCTAGTTGCTGCCCCTCAGCCTAGCCTACTCCTCAGGGTTGTTGTGGGGATTAAAAAGCAAGTCCCTGTTTGTTTCCTGAGTGGGAATATTTACTGGCATTTGTATCCCCACCACCTGCCTCCGCTCAGAGTGGCATAGCGTATTAATGTTAACATAGCGTATTACCTGTGAGCTAAAAAAAGAAGAGGCTTTGCATTGCTTAAGATAAGGCCATTTTATCCATTTTACCCCCAAAGGCTGGCTGGCTGGAATGTGTGTGATCTGCACAGGGCATATTGTTAGTTTTAGCGGACTTCGCTTGAGTCGAGGCTCATTTCTATAACCTGTCTTCATTGCCTGCACCCAGAACATGAAAACTTTTTAAAAAGTTGAATGCATTCACATGGATGTTTCCTTCTAAAAGAAATGTGTCTTTTCCAGATAACCAGGCCCCTAGTTGACAGGGATATACAGGAATATAGAATTGCTTCTACCTGTGCTTTAGGTTACAAGTGATCAAGTTCTTTTCCAAGCTGAAAAAAGGAAGGAAGGAATGGCTAGGGCAACCCAGTCTGATAGAGGCGGGGTACAAATAATAAAATTGTTGTTGTTATTGTTGCTGCTGCTGCTGGCTTTTTGGACATGGCCACAGCCTGGAAACAGGTTTCAGCCATGACACCTTTATCTTTCTTTCTTTAATATGTATAAAAATGTCTTAACATAAGTGGGATGTCGTCACAAAATGTTGTGGTGTATCCCCAATTTTTGTGTATTACCTGATCCTGTGGCTGGCTGGGTGATAGTGGGAGTTAGCATCAAAAGCATGAGTTCCTCTTCTAAACTCAGTATGGTTTTGTGAGCAGCATTCATTCATTCATTTGACATTTGAAACATGCAGCCAGTTTGCATGCAAGTTAATGGAGCATGAGGCATGCGTAAGAGAGAACTCTGTATATTAGATATGGAGAAGTTCAAGTAGACACACCATACTTAATGTTTATTTGGTATGCATGACAACATTTGTATGCAATTGTGTGTACTATGAATATGTGTCTTAGAACACTGCAAAAAATATAAAGACTGGACATTTGCAACCCATTCTAGCTTGGTAGTTCATACAAATGACACCCAGTTAAAAATTCTACAGTGTAGACAAGACAATTTCTGGATTTGGATGTGTGTTTAGATGGGACAGGGGTGGCACTGTGGTCTAAACCACTGAGCCTCTTGGGCTTGCTGATCAGAAGGTCAGTGGTTCAAATCCCCATGATGGAATGAGCTCCCATTGCTCTGTCCCAGCTCCTGCCAACTCAGCAGTTTGAAAGCTTGCCAAAAGTGCAAGTAGATAAATAGGTACCGCTGCGGTGGGAAGGTAAGCAGTGCTCTGGTTTCTGTCACGGTGTCCCGTTGCTCCAGAAGCGGTTTATTCCTGCTGGCCACATGACCCAGAAAGCTGTCTGTGGACAAATTCCGGCTCCCTTGGCCTGAAAGTGAGATGAGTGCCGCAACCCCATAGTCGCTTTTGACTGGACTTAACTGTCCAGGGGTCATTTACCTTTACCTATAGATGACCAGTTGCACTGCATTGCTCTTAGTTGCATGCCCGTTCTGGTGTTCATTTGCACCCATGCTACCAGAAATGTAACTGCCGGTAAATGAAAGTAGATATTAAAATAAATTATAATGCATCACTCCTCCCTTGTTACTGCTACTGTTGTGCTCCTGGAAAGCAAGCTAAGTTTGGTCATTATGTCCTGTGGTTTGTTACTTTCCAAACAAACTAAGGGTTGTTGTTGGCCTACAAACTTGTGGTTTGTATGCAGGAAAGCAAGCTAAGCCAAACCCAACCATTTCAGCAACATGCACCAGCGTACTGTGTGCTCACGTTTAATTGTTGTTTTTTAAACTATGGTATAATGTGACTTGCAAACCCAGCAAATACGTACACAGATCTCACCATCAGGAAACGGTTTCTTTTGAATGAACGAAGAGTAAATGCACTTTACCAATGGTTAATTACAATAGGTATAGCACATTGTAGTTTATGAGAATAGGGAATGGAGAAACGTTGTTAGATTGAAAACATAACATTTCAAGGCTAAGGTCGAATGCCCCATTTCACCATGGCTTTTGTAACTTCCGGTTCTTACGTGTGAAGACTCCTTGTTCCATCTAGTCGCCCAACTAAGTGGTGTGTTTGAAGGTTTTAAGAATTAGCTACATAAGGAAAATGGTTAATGTGTGCCTAAGGATACGACCATTTAAATGTGATGTGCTCGTTAAGGTCAATGGAACTATACTAATGCAGATGGTCAATGAATGGTCTGTTAAATGGTAACACTTAAAAAAATATGACCTATCCGTAGCTTTTTGTACATCTTATTTAAATTTTGGATAGATAGAGAATGATTCACATGTGTTTATATGATTTATTTATTTTGTCCCGTATAAGAGGGGTGATTAAGTCATAAACATAACTTTAATCTGATTAGTGCCCTTTTTATGATGGCTTGGTAGCAGCTTTTTTTAAAAAAAAACACACAACCCAGTTATATTGACAAGGTTTATGGAAGGTCGTAAACTCAACAAGCAGTCAGCTCTATTGCAAAACCAAGATATATGTTCAGATTCAGCCCTTCAGATTTCAGAAACTCTCATTAGCATCTCATAGATTTTAAGGGTTACCCACTTAAAGCTGTATTTTTTTCCAGATCCAAACTGTTTTGAATGCACAGTAATGCAAGGATTTATTTCTGATAGGTTGCAGATGAGACATTTTAAATGATGGTTTCCAAAGGAAAGTGGTATGATACATTCGCATTATTTTTTTTGCACTCTTAAATGGCTTTTTAAAATGAATTTGTAAATGGATAATGAATTGAGATGCATTAGTGAAAACTGGGGGGGAAAAGGTGGGGAAAAATTACATTGTTCAGATGAAATTTTGGCAGTAACTCGTCTTCCTTTCCCCTGTGAGATTTGTGAACATTTACAAACTCTGTTTCTTATAGTTCAAAGGGTTAAGAAAATATTACAAAGGATTCAACTTAAAGCAGCGAACTGCACTCTTAAAACATATATGAAACAAGTTAAAAACCCCTTGCCAGACCTGAAGCTTATCCTCTGGGGCTGGTCATCTTCTCTCAACCCATCCTACTTCACAGGGTTGTTGTGAGGCTGAAATGGTGTGGGGGATTACTGTGCCTGCTGCTCTGTGGGTAATCTAAACCTATAATGCAAAAACAATAAACCATATCCAAAGCCCAAGCCATACTGCATGGCCCACATGGAACATAATTACAGGTTCCTTTAGAAAAGGAGAAGCTGAGATAAAAGATGGTATTATGGAACTCTATGGAAAGCATAATGCTGGTGGGCAACAAAAGAGGTTTAAAGACTCTCTCGAGACAAATCTTTAAAAATGGAGTATAAACACTGACAACTGGGAAAGAAACACTGGTTTGTGAGTGCTCCAATTGGAGAACAGCCTTAACCAAAGGTGTCGTGGTTTTTGAAGACACTCAAACTCAGGACGCAAGGGAGAAATGTGCTAAGAGGAAGGCACGCTTGGCAAAACCTCACTGTGATCAACTCCCGCCTGGAAACCTATGTCCCCACTGTGGAAGGACGTGTGGATCCGAAATTGGCCTCCACATACCCTCCAACATTTCTCGGATGGAAATAGGGACGTCCCAAGGAAAAGCAAGACATTTCAGGATCCAAGCAGAAACCAGGGTGGCTTTTGTAAATCCGGGATTGTTCCTGGGAAAATAGGGACACTTGGAGGGTCTGCTGTGTGGAGATGCCAGGATTGAACCTGGCACATTCTGAATGCAAAGCTGAGCTCTGGCCCTTCCCCAGTTTTCATTTCATTTATCACTTTGAGGTCCAGTCTTGCCTTAGCGCTTCTGTGTTGTCAGAAAGCCAGGGTAGTAGATGTGCTGGGTTGGGCTGAAACGGTGAAGGTTCATGTTCAGCTGTGGATTCCTGAGTGGCCTGGGAATCTTATCAAACTGTCATGCAAGCTTATTGTAGGATTAATGGCATAAGGATTGGGAACAGCAGATATGGTACTAAAGTTAATACTAGTTTAATATTCTCTGCATCTATCATCTATCTATCTATCTATCTATCTATCTATCTATCTATCTATCTATCATCTATCTATCTATCTATCATCTATCTAATCTATCATCTATCATCAATCAATCAATCAATCAATCAATCATCTATCATCTTTCTATCTATCATCTATCTCTTTCTTGACGGACTTGCAATGTATTTGCAAAGTTTCTTTCTCCATACAAGAGGGGGAAAGTTCAAAAGTTCATCTGAGCAGCTTACTTTTCTAACTGGTGAAGATGTTCTTTGCGGTTTCATTTACATCATATCTGAACTGTGGTGCAGCACAGCAAGGAAGGATTAATCTCAGGAATAAAATGTTGAAACTGCAGAACTGAAAATTAGCCGCAGTACAGAACTTCAGATAAGGAAAGTAAATAAAATGATTATAGATTATAGTTCTAACTTGATTACTAATATTGGAATTAGGATTGAGAAACCCAGGTTCCACTCCTCTATATGCATACAAACACACTCATCTGAAAAATAACCTATATTGATAAATCTCAACATGTGTAGATTTTGTTCAGATATATAAATACTTCTCAAGGTGTTTCCCAAATCCTTGGAAGATTTAGGGATGTTCTAAACAAATTTGAGTTTCAAACTTTTTCTTTTTCACACAGAGATGTCAAAATCAGTTTTGATGATGATAAATTATTTAAATAAAGTCCACACATAACCGAATTGTGATTTAGGGATCATTTATCTTGTCCAATTTGTCTTGAATTACTAACGTGTGAAACCCCTACTGAAAACTTTTAATATCCCTGAAATTACTCAAATGGTCTACCTAATGATAAGCCTCCAAATTTGCTTAGAATCTCACTTTTATGCAAAATTGGGTGGCGGCCTTCAAATTGTCTACTCACTTCCATCCACGTTGCAAGACTATGCCGTAATGAAATGCTTGGTTTTCCTGAAAATTACTGAAGAAGTTCTAAATTCACTTAAATACTGGCTTTGGGCAAAATTTTGGTTTAAGTCATTACTTATGGATATCACTTGTTGGTAATTTTTCATCCATTCAGCTTTGTTTCTGTTTAATCACACTGTAAGATTAAAAGTGAAAGATGGGTAGCCTGTGCAAGAAACACAAAGCAGCCATTGGGTTGTTGGAGCGCTGCATTTTACTTCAGGGTATGGAGAATTAGGCAGAGGCTGGTTTTGTTTGGGCGATCGTATGTGGAATGCTTCTGCAGCATAGCCACACAAGAATCTAACATCTGCTTCAGTAATTTTCAGCCTCAGAATCTCATTAGCCATAACCCAAATGAACAGATCCTTGCCCAATTTGCAGGGCTTGAGACTAAAGGAAAGGACACTTTTCACCAAAGCTTTGGTTAGCTGTGAAAGACCCCCCCCTTTTGGGGGGCAAGTCTTCAGGGATTGTAAAATACTAACTTGAATTGGTTTTATAGTACCCATTCAGAGGGACAGCGGGTAGCTTTTCCTACACTCTGAATCAGCTTTGTTGTCTTGTTACATATGATTGCTTATGTGGCATGTTTGCAGTGTTATAAGAAGAAACCCCAAAAGATGCAAAATCAGCTGCAGGTTGAATCATGAACAGCTTGTAGAAGACATGACCATTGGAGGTGGCATGTAGGCCTTCTAAAAGCTCAGTTTTCATGTACACACACAAAATGTTTGCAGCACAACCCTCTTAATTCACATTGTCTTTTAGGATTGAAACATGTCCTTCTATTTCATTGTCTCTGATGAGACAGGATCTTTGCAGGTCATGGATAGATAGATAATGTTTCTGCCTGCCAGTGCCACCTATATTTTTTCCATTAAAACTGGCGGTTGCTGTGGGCAGAACGCCAACACTCTCATCCTTCCAGCATATGTTTCACACTCTTTCCCCAAGAAGCCAGGCATCCCCCTTTTGCAAGCCTTGTGATGACACCCAGATAATGTCTTCCTTGCGATGTGCTCCAATTTGCTAAACTTTGCTTTCAAAGAAAGCTTGCCGTGTCTTTCTGGGTTATTTTTAAAGTCACACTTGTGGGTATTCATGTTTCAAGTTCAAAAGCGACACAGGAGGTTATATTCTCCAGTTACTTAATACGGTACAAATCTCACTTTCGAAAACTGAGGATGTGTACTATTTCTGACTGAAACGGGTTGGGGGGTGGAAGAGCATTTGCGAAACCTCCTCACCCTCACAGTTCAGCCATGGCTGCCATCAGAAGCTGTTAGTGGCACAAAATCCTTCCCCATCTTTTTCAGCGCTTAGAAAGCAAGCAAGCAAGGGAAACGTGTAAAACGAACTGCGCTACTACGCCTGATATATGAATAACTGGATGTGTTTGCTGATTGTGGCACTGATCCGTTCCGCAGCAGGAGAGGGAAATTCTTCACAAATCTCTAACATTTCTTTGCTCTCGACCTGTTCATAAGAACCCCTTCCAGTCAAATTGAACTTTTCCTAAGGCAACCCTTTTTTACACACTTAGCACTCTCAGTTTTAGCTTTTTGTTCTTCAATACTTCCACTTTCCATTTTTCACCGAGCGGCAAAAATAATTCATATGCTCATTTTTTTTTTCTTTTAAAAAATTACTGTAACATATAAATTTGCCAAGTGCAATTGCACTTTTGACGTAAGCATTAGGTCTGCCAAAAACCCTTGAGCGCCTTTGTTTAATTGAGCTTGAGCTCCTTGATGTGCATGCCGTAATTGGGTGCTTTCTCTAGGCTTTTGATCTTTAAGTGGCAGAAGACCTGAAGCAGTCCATTTGTGGATCTTATGGTGTTAGGCAAATGAATAGGGGAGGGTGGGTGGGTGTTCTGAATTATGCTAGCACATATACGATAGCACTTGCCTCTCAATCTATCCATGTGTCATTTCTCCAATGAAAATAGGGACGTCCTAGTCAATAATAATAATAATAATAATAATAATAATAATAATACTCCACCCATCTGACTGGGTTGCCCTAGCCACTCTGGGCAGCTTCCAACATACATAAAACATAATAAAACATTAAACATTAAGGAAATTCCCTATGTAGGGATTTCTTCTAAAGATTGTCTAGTTATTTATCTCTGTGGCTCGGGGGTCACATAACTCCATACCTTCCAACATTTCTCCAATGAAAATTGAGGTGTCCTAAGGAAAAGGGACGCGGGTGGCGCCGTGGTCTAAACCACAGAGCCTAGGGCTTGCCGATCAGAAGGTTGGCGGTTTGAATCCCCGCAATGGGGTAAGCTCCTGTTGCTTGGTCCCAGCTTTTGCCCACCTAGCAGTTCGAAAGCACGCCAAGTGCAAGTAGATAAATAGGTACCGCTCCGGCGGGAAGGTAAACGGCTTTTCCATGCACTGCTCTGGTTCACCAGAAGTGGCTTAGTCATGCTGGCCACATGACCTGGAAGCTGTCTGCGGACAAAACGCCAGCTCCCTTGGCCTATAGAGCGAGATGAGCGCTGCAACCCCAGAGTCATCCGCAACTGGACCTAACGGTCAGGGGTACCTTTACCTTTGCCTTTAAGGAAAAGCAGGACATTCTTGGATCAAATCAGAAACCAGGATGACTTCTGTAAATCTGGGACTGTCCCTGGGGACACTTGGAGGGTGTGGTGCTGTACCATAGAACATATTTCCAGCTAAGTGTACATAGGATTGCAGTCTTAACCAGTTTCAAACCCCCCATGTAGCCCGAAATAAGTTTTGAGAGAGATGCCATTTTTCTTTCTTTTTTGCTTTCCAACAGAACTTGTCCATTTGTTTACCTGTAGATGTTTCTCGGTAATCCTACAGCTCCTGATCAAGTAGGAGGGAAAGCACACAAAAAGTGGGGAAGCTGTGAGTTTGCTTCCCCAGTTTGAAAGCCCAGTTCAAGATTTGTAAACATACCTGCGCCATTCTGTACAGTTGGTGTTCGATACCACTGGTTATTTGTTTGTGGGGAAATGTCTGAATCCAGCTCTCTGCTTCCACTCTCATCTCCAAACAGATGAGTTGTCTGGTGTTGAACAAATGGATTCCTAGAGTGGGCTTTCTGCCTGATAAGATATTTTATAGTGCTCACTTGCCCTTCGTTGTAAGGTGGGTTAAAACAACAAAAACTGTTTTAAGCAAAGTAAATGCAACCAAACATGCAAAAGAGTCACCAGGTAGGTTACAACAGCGGAAGTCTTCTCCCACCACTTTTTTCATGCTCAAGGTTGGCAGAACTATCAAGAGAACCCCCCTCTGTTGATCTTAACACCTTGGCTGGTTTGCATGGAAGGTGAGGTTGTATTTCAACTATTTGGGTTCCAAATCATATGGGGCTTTAAATACCATTTTGAGCACTTTGAATTGGGCTCAGAAATAAACTGGCAACCAGCGTAGCTGCTTTAGAACAGCAGCAATGTGTTCTGTACATCACCCCATGGTTTGGGCCATGGTGATCCTTGTGGTGAACTGAATGCATAGAAGAAGTGTGTATGGGTGATATACCATATTCATTCTTGGCTCAGAATTTGTACAGCCTTAAATTCTCTTGTCATAAAACTGCGTGGCTGTTGCTTTTTCATTCTTCAGAATGAAGATGGGGAAGAAGAAAGGCCTTTTTGCTTCTTGTAGGGGTTTTTTGTGCTGATTATACACAAAGCAAATTGTAAATAGTGCTTTCACACAGTATTGTTATTCCTTTGAGATGCTCAGAGCACAGTAGCTATCCTCTCAACCCTGCTTTGCTCAAGGGATTGTACAGGGACATTTGGAAAACCCTTGCTACTCATTTCTGATGCTTTGACAACAGGAATTTAGCTCCGTATCAGAGAAATGTCATCCAACCATTAAAGCTTGAACCCTTGTAGTTGTTGTTAAAATAAATTTAGTAGCAGTCAGCGTGGATCAAAACAGTCTCCAGCTACACATTTGCATGTCAGACCATCCAAATATGTATAGAATCTCAAGGAATGATGTGACTCTTGTAAAACAGTAGAATAAGATTCAGGCAGCAGACTACGAATTGTATTGTGATAAATAATTTCACTATAGGATATCTGTGTGATCGAATTTGAATTACCTATTGTCATTCAGACTGGGGCAAAGTTGGGAGGTCAAAGTGTGTTGGCTCATAATTTTGTTTGACTCTAAAGGAGCTCTCTGATCCTGTTGGAAAGAGTAAATTTGAAACTCTGAGATCAGGCTAACTGGCATGAACAAAAATTGCATAGAATTGCAGAGTTGGAAGAGACCCTAAGGATCTGATCCAACCCCCTGCATTGCAGGAATATGCAGCTGTCCCACATAAAGTACAAAATGTTGGTTTTATTTATCAAAAAGCCAGATGGACAGTGGACTCCTGCGCCATGCTCACTGGAACTTATTCCTGGGTAAATGTGTACAGCAGGAGTAGGGAACCACCAGCTGACAAGCCAAATGCTGGCCCCCCAGGCCTCTCTCACCAACCCCAGGGAGTCTACCCAGGGCAGACCCCTGTTCTGAACTTAAAGTCTCTTTGCCTGGCCAGAAAGTGTGCTTTAACTGTGATAGTGCCTCTTTTGCTTGGCTGTATGGTGTGTTTGTGTGCCTGTAGAAACATCTGTCTTTTGCTGCCTGGAAAGTAGCCTACTTTATGAAGGTAAGAACCACATCCATTGTTCAGTTTTGGCTCTGGCCCTGCCCCCCCCCCCCCCCGGGCATGCATTGCACAGAAGATCACCAGGAAGATGGCCCTGGCTTCTCTACCCCCAGTGTAGGACTGCAGGGCTCCTCAGATGACCTCCTTATTGAACACCCATCTTGATTTGCTTACCCAAAGTTTCTGCAGAGGGTGAATTATATCCGGTCTTTACTGAGTATTTGTTCCAGTTTGTTTGCAGGGTGGTCGTACATACATTCATTCTGCTTTTATCCTGGTTTACTTGCAGGGTGTTTTTACACTTTCCCATTAAATCATTCATCCACCCCACCCTTTTCAATGCATTTTCCCATCACCTTTGAAACTGCCAAAATGCTTGTTTTCTTTTTTAAACAGTACAGTTGTTGTGCTAGGGTAAGAGAGCACTTAAATGCACTTGAATTGGGCAAACCTAAATTTATAGTATGCACTTGAAACCCTCCCTCGATATAGCGACAGCCTGGGGACACGCTAAGCCAATTTGAATCCACTTATTACAGTAAGTAGAGATGTCAATAAGTGTACAGATTTTGGAAAACCCCAGGCGTACTGTATAGGTTATTTCAGACTTTGCAAGTGGTGTTATCTGGATACGTAAATATTTAGGCCAAACGGATGGGATAGCATAAAAGTAACAGCATCATGACAAAACAAACACTGAAAAAGTATCCTTTGTGGTGTCACAAAGACTACTGCCATTCCTTCCCACATAATTTCAGACTGCTTTGAAAGTCTCCGAGACCCATAGGTGAGCTGCCATAATATATAACATTTCCAGGAGATTGCTTGGAAAGGGCAAGTTCTGAGAGCCAGTGTGGTGTAGTGGTTAAGAGCGGTAGACTCGTAATCTGGGGAACCGGGTTCGCGTCTCCTCTCCTCCACATGCAGCTGCTGGGTGACCTTGGGCTAGTCACACTTCTCTGAAGTCTCTCAGCCCCACTCGCCTCACAGAGTGTTTGTTGTGGGGGAGGAAGGGAAAGGAGAATGTTAGCCACTTTGAGACTCCTTCGGGTAGTGATAAAGCGGGATATCAAATCCAAACTCTTCTTCTTCTTCTTCTGATGTTGCTACTCATGTGATTGGCCACTATATGCTAACACATGTCTGCACTCCTCATCTATCAACACAGAGTTAAAATCAGAGCAAATTCCCAAGTATTTTGGTCTATGGAAGTTGCTTCTGTTGCCCCTGTAGCTTGCATGTGGTGGTGCTGGGAAACAGCGCATGTGACAGAATGTTGTGGTATGTGGCTAAGTTTTACTCCGAGCAAACCCCTTGAAATTGATGAACGTAACTAAGCTAGGTCCTTTAATTTCAGTGGGTCTGGTATTATAGCTAAGTAAAGCTGGGACGAGAAACGGAACAAGGGCTATGCTTGGCATGGAAATACGTTTGGCAGGTTCTCGCAAGAATGCCACACAAGAATGCAGTTTTTCTCCCTCTCGCTTTCCCTTCTTTTCCCCCTCTGTCACTTTATTTCTTTTAATTGAAATCACCTTGATAAAATATATATATTAAAAAGAGAGAGGGGGGGAAAGAATGCCACACAGGGTGTTTATTGGTTTGGCAACAAAACAGAATCTCATAAAAAGCAATCGTTGAGATCTCTATCATAAATACAATTAAAGGAACTATAAGAATTGATAAGGCAGGCAGAATATCTGAAGATGCATTTTTAAATGCCTGAATACTGTTGTTTCTATTTGAATCTCAAGTTTGATCCACAGCCTAAGTTTGGTGGCGGCATCTTGAAGTTCTGATTGCATTCTAAAATCCTCCTTTGCTCTTTGTCTGAAGGGCTGACTCCAGAATTTGTGGGAGCTTTTCTCCTCCAACTACACCTCTCCCTCTTGACCCCATTCATTAAAATGAAATCACATTTGACCGATATGGTGAGGCTCGTTTAACTAAGAGAAACCACCGACTGCCAGGGACTGGCTGGGTGAAGAGGAATAGTGTGAGGCACCAGCCAGGGAAGCCCCTAGTAAAGCCTCAGAGGAAAAGGCTCAGAGACAGGGGATTGGTGATGGGACACTGAGGTGAGGTCAGAGGAGGGGAGGAATGGCTAGACCTAATAATAATAATAATAATAATAATAATAATAATAATAATAATAATAATAATAATAATTTTATTATTTATACCCCGCCCATCTGGCTGGGTTTCCCCAGCCACTCTGGGCGGCTTCCAACAAAGTATTAAAATACAACCGGCCCATGGGGGTTGTTTAACTGGCCGATGGGCCCCCGACGCCCACTCAGTCTGCTCCCGTGCACCACGCTAAACCATGTTGAGCTGAGCAGGGACCGCCTTCCATGATCCTGGTGAACGGGAAGCTGCACACGCCTCCTCCACACCGGAAGGAGCTCCAGAAAAAGCGTTTGTGCATGTGTGTGTGCGCGCACTCAGGCCCACCGTGGCATCTGCGGGACTGTGAACTGGCCCAAGCCACAAAAACTTTGCCGACCCCTGGGCTAGATGCTGAAGAGGCAACAGGCTTTAGCGAGCAGGAGGAGCCAAGGACAGAAAGCAGACCAGACTCAGCAGATGAAGTGTCCCAGGAGCTTGCTGCTCTTCCTGTCCTAAGTTCCTCTCCTGCACTGTCCCCAAAGCCATGGAGGGCTATGTGTGTAGCAGAACAACTACACCAGGGATCTCCAACCCACTCCCCCCAGCCCTGGTGTAGTTTAAGGCTGCTTGGGAAACATACAGCTTGGGAGGAGATTTAGGGGGAAGTAGAAGACAAAGACCTTCATTTCTGGCAACCATTTCATAGTTGCCACTCTTGTCTGTAGGCATTGCTGCCTGGTATACTGCTTTCTTGAAGAAAGAGCTAACTTTTCTGACCTGACACCATCATTGCCATTTGGCTCGTTGTATGTCCAGTTTTTCCTGTATAATTTAAAAGTAACTTCTGCATATGTACCTGGGATCAAATCCAATAAAGCCCATCTGAATAGATATGTGTATGTGATAGTGCTGTCAAACATATGCAGACCTACTTGTGTCTCTGCCCTCTTTCTTACACACACACACACACACACACACACACACACACACACACACACCTTTCGGTCTCTCTCACATACAAATACATAATACCTGGGACCTTTTCAATGCAAAGCAGGTGAGCTAGCACTTACCTACGTCCCTTCTCCAATATAATGCAGGAGATAAGTTAGGAATAGTTTGCATTCAGAAATAAAATAAAAATCATTAGAAGTCACAATGGTGGTGGTGGGAATCAGGACCACATCCCTTGTGTCTGTTTCCAGACTGGAATAATCTCCCCAGAGCTGGTATTTTCTCCACAGAGAAAAAGTTACTGCTATCACACAGCAACTTAAAATAGCTGCTTGAAGGAGAGTGTCCTGTTGGGATCCCCACACAACTCAGGAGATCTTATTTATGGGTCTTCCATGTCATGTCTAGTTTGGCTCTCATGGTAAAAGTCTATGTCTCCTGGTGAGGAACAGCACAGCCAGTGGGTCATGGTGGGCTGGTTAAAATCAGTCCCACAGCACTGTGGGCCCTCTTGAAGTCAGGGGCTACATGGGCCACATCTTGTACAGGGGCTACATCTTGAGGGCCACAAGTCCTCACCTCACATGCAGTCTATACCTTTCCTTATCTGTCTGACATTCTGACCGTTTTCATAGCTTATTTCCAAACTATTTCCTGTGAATGGGACTTGCTCTCCATGTGCGTGTATAGTCTTACTGAAGTTGCTTTATGAAAAACACAGGACCGTTGAGAAAGTGACTAGAGTAATTCCCTCTCCTTTTCTAACTGCATATGATTCCTTCCCTTGCGTTTCCCAGTGCATCTTGTCTGGATGTATCTGGCAGGCTTCAGATTCTCTAGGGACTATATTGTTCTAATATATGCCTTGCACAGTCATTGTTTAACAAATACGGTCTTTCTCATGACAGCTTCTTCCATCTGAAGATTTCTGTAGCCAGAATCATTGGTTGCTCTCCTTACTCAGGGTATATCCACTTCCTTTACCTTTCTCCATTTCCATTCAATAGGGTGTTCAAAGCTTCGTTTCGGCGAGCAAGGCTTATCTGTTGTTGCATTACATCACAGCATATTGTTGGGAGAGAGGTATGATTACTTGATAACCGCCTATTCCTTTAGCCCCTGGAACATTTCCTTGGCTTGAGCATGGGGTAACTGACAACCTGAACAGCAATTCCTCTTTTCAAATCACCCGTCTTTTAAACCAAGGTCTTAATGTGAGCACTCTCCTGAACATTACAACAAGAAGTATAAAAAATAAACGTGAGAAACAGAGACGTCATCTTTTCCAGCCCCACCATAACATCAAAAGGAGAGCTCTGGATGCAGAAGCGGTTCACACATATCCACATGAGGGAAATACATAAGCTCTGCCGTCTCACTTACAGTGTAAGCAGGAAAGGGGGAAGCCAAGGTTACCCGTGTTTCCTCTATCTCTGCTTACATTTTAAAGGGATGGCCAAGTGCTTTTTTTAAAACAGTGACATCAGAACAACCTTCTTTGGCATTCTAGACCAATTTTCTGTTTTCATCCTGATCAGACCTTTCATTGAGGCCTGTCTGGAGTTTGTGCCGGGTGAGGGGAGACACAGCAGAAGTAGATTCCTTTGATCCACACTCATCTTATGGGGAACAAAGACAGCATTTCAGTTTCAGGGCTGCCTTTGCATAAACCTAAGGCCGGCGGTGACCTGAACTCTGAAATTGCCATCCTCATTGGAAGATAGATGGTCTTAATTTGACAAGTGAATTCTCTGCCAAGAAGCTTCTTAGATATGTTTCATCCTCATTTAAGTCCATTGTGGGCTCCCCTTCCTTGGATGTTTTTAAGCTGAGGTTGGATGGCCATTGATCATGGATGCTTTAGTTGGGATTCCTGCATTGCAGGGGTCTAGACTTACTGTATAAAAGGGGTTTATGTATGCAGAGAAAAAAGACACGATTGGGTTAAGTTACCGTAGGTGTGCTGGTTAATTTTGGGTGTGTTTGTCCTGCAACTGCAACCAGTTAAGCAGTCTCAGAGGGTAAATCTGGAAGCTGTATGTTTGGCACCTAGTAGTTACCACTTGAAATATCCTTTGCATTGTATCCTTCATGTTGGTCCTGCAACGTATAGTATTTTCTTTCATGTGGCTATATATATTTGGAAAGCCCCTCTCAACGTCTGCTTTTAGCTTCCCATGGTATCCAGACAAACATACTTTAGTTAACATGAACTATGGTTAGAGTCAACCAAACCAGTTGCAAACCTTGGTGTCATGGTTAATGATAACCACATTTATGGATCCGGACAATAGTTTTTTTGTTGATTGGTTTGTTTTGGTCATTGACTGGTTATTTTTAGGCAGCATTTAACAAGTACTAAGTAATGGTGAATGTGTTGTGCAATATCTATGATGATAACATCTTGTGTGACACAAGCCACTTGGCCATTTCACACTTTTACATTCCACCCCCCTCAAGAATACACATAAAATATTTGAAATGAGCATCTAAAAAAATATGCAGTATGAATGCAAGCACACGAATCATAACATGAATCATCAGGGGGCAGTTTCCTTTTGAGTATACTCAGCAAGAAATTTTCTCTGTGAGATGTATAAAGTGTTCCTCATTGTTCCACATTTTTTCTTCATGGTCTGTGTATGCACACACATGTATTATATTTCTTTCTTCAGATTTGTTTCTGTCACTGTCCAGACAGAATTACTTCCCTGATTATTGAATGTAATTGGATTAAATTTAGGACTGTTGATTTCATGGCTCTGTAGGGGGCCCATGTATTCCAAATGGGATTATTCACAATTACATACACTTAAACATTTAATTTTATCCATATTTCCAAATATGTTTATGTACTTGTTCATGCATGTCATGCAAATATATATATATGAATATTTGAAATTTTGCATTCTCAGTTGGAACAGTTGTTTGAAAAATGTAGAGAAAGCACCACTTTTTTGCATGAAGTTCTGGTCATAAAGCACTTTCTTATTTCTTACAGATTACTGCATATTGCTTACATTCAGACTGATGTAATTAACCCACAGTTGCTTATTTAGTTAATAATTTTGTATTCTGGTTAAATTTGATGGATGCCAGCACAGGTATGTGTTGGTGGTTAAAAGTAAGTGATGATCCAGCACTAGTCTATCTGAGATAAATTGTGCCATTTCTAAGACAGGAATCCACAATCCTATGCTTATTTATTTATTTATTTATTTATTTTTCCTTTAGATATACTGGGATGCAAATATAAACATCCATTAAGATTAAATTAGATACCCCCTGTAATTACCAAACAATTCTGGCTGCTCTGTAGTTTCATTGCAATTAACTGTTTGGGAAATACAGTCTTCCTAAATAATATAATGGAACCAGCCACTGTGAGTTCGCCAGCTCATTCAACACCCGATATACTTTCCTTACAGAATAAACGATGCAAACTATTTCTACTAAGATAGCCTGAACCATCCATGTAAGAATTGCATGCAAATTTAATTTTTCGAAACCCCTGTGACTTGGATAAGAGGAACAAAACTCGAAGTCCCTCCCTGCCCCAAAGCAATTCTTTTTCATGGTTTTATATGAAATATGGGTGCCCAAGATTATTACGTGTTAATCTTTTATGTGGGTTACAGAATTAAAATGCAGTATTGAAAACAATTTAAGACAGCTCGCGATCATAAAAAGAAGGTGCATGCTACAAACATGCAGCTCAAGTGTCAAAAGGCAGGGCAAAGACACTTAAACTTGCTATTTGCCCTTAAACCCTTAAACTTAACCCTTAAACTTGCTATTTGCCGCATAGTTCTGTGGGGATGATCTTTCCTTTCATTAAAAGAACAAAACCAGATGGAACTAGGTGTGTGGAGGTGGACCTGTTCTTTATATCCTTCCTTTTCGAAACAGCAACTGGAGGAAGCATCTCTCTTTTCCTTGGAACAGTCTTTGGCCTCATGCTTGCATCATGATTCTGTAATGTATGGGACATTGATCTGTAGAGGTCAGCAGCACTGTGTCCCAGAACCCCCTTTTTTGGACCATGTCCCTTTCTGTTTACACACATGCCCCATTTCGAAGTACGAAAATTGTGGAGAAGATGGCTGTCGTCATTACTGTAGCGTCTTCCCTTTTAATTATCTTTACGGACTGAACCGCAAGCTTGGCAGCTCAAAGTAGGAGGCAGTCCATGTTTTTGCATGATTATGGTTTTCTGACAATGGCCCTTGAATTTAGTTGGAAGTGTGGCTGGGGAGAAAGATCGGTACATAAACTCACCAGCTTTAACAAGTCTAGTGTCTACATTTTTAAACACACACACACACACACACACACACACACACACGTGTATCTGAAGATCATTATTAAAATTTTAAAAAAGCAGAGGAAGGGCAATAAATGTAGTAGTCATTGTACCACTGCAGTATGTGTGTGTGACACATGGTTTTTGTCTTTTCATCTTCCACAAGAGCCAAAAGTTTCCTGCCGCTCTCTTTCCAGCTATTGACAAATGATTGCCAGATGTGAGGTTTTTTTGCAGTGCTCTTTCCCCCCTCAGCAAACCTGCAGCGATGGGATATTTGATTCTCCCTTGCCCATTTCATCTCCTTCCCACATCTGCCAGGGACACACAAGCAATACCTCCCTACATGAGAGTTTAAAGTTTACTCAAGCTCCTTCTCTACTTCCTCGTTCCCCCAACCCACCCGGCTCTCTCTCCATCAGACAGATAAAGCTTTTTTTTCTGAGAGACAACTGATTGAAGTCAATAACGACTCTTTGCAATTCTCCAACGGCCTTAGGAATATGTTGTTTTAATTATCTGCATCAAGGTAACACTGTTAAGTTTTATTTATTTTTGAGATGATAGGTGGGGAAAGTATGATGTAACTTGGTTCCTGTGGCTGTCAGGCTTATAGGAGCTCCTCAAGCTTTTGAAAACATCGCATGTCTTTTTTTGTGGGATCTTCTGGTAAAGTCGTTGTAGGAACTGCCTAACTTCTAAAAGAGCACCTATGAACACCCCCTACAGGGAAAAACCCACACATTAGACATTTAAATGATGGGGAGGGTTAATACTTCAACAGCTTAAAAAAGAGAGAGAGAAACATTCCCCAGCTCCCTTGATAATTGTTCTAAGTGATTTTAAAGAGAGAGAGAGCTGTTTCTGAAATAGCTTATAATAACAGTAAGAAATGGCCACATATAGAAGCAGCAGCAAATAAAGACACTTTCAAGGGTGGCTGGTTTATGCTGATGAGTCCATCCCTCCAAACTTCCCCCTTTAAAATAGTTTCTATTAAAAATCACATGTTTCTCCCTGGCCTGTTCAATAGGGTGGCCTCTTGTGTTTTTATACTGAAATTCTGGTTAACTTGAGCCACTTCTTATTCCCTGGCCAAGTTTAGCATTTTTAAAAAGACTCTCTGGAACATCTGCTGCATGTACTTGCAATGGCTGATGGGATTGCCCTCAGCTTTTCCAGCGTTTATTTGAATGGGCATCATTTGCCCCATTCTCCTCCGCAGTGATCGCAGGCAGAACTCAGGAGATAGCGACATATCTCTATCTTGTGCCTGTAAGAGAGAAGCTCAGAGCTTCTCTGTAACAAGAAACAATATAAATGTAATATAACATAATTTAAAATATACCATGTGTGCACACAAGCCTATGTGGCAAAAAACCAAAATGGGGGGGGGGGGGGAGGGAGGAGAGAAGCAGTAAAAGGGAGAACAAGGTTATCCGATTCTGGGTCTTAAAGGTCGTATAACTGGGTAGACCCTTTTCATTAGCCAGAATCAGGCAGCAGATGGGTGTTGTTATAAGACAACAAATTATCAGTTATTTATTGTTATATTTTTACTGTTGAGAAAGGGAATTTGGAGTGGCTGCGTCAGGCATAAAAATGTTTGCGCCTGCCCTAACTCTGTATATGCAGAATCCCAAAATGCACATGAGGTTGTTTCTGAGGCAGTAGCGGCCCCTCTCAAAAGCCCGCTGAAGCAGCCCTGGCCATTTCCAGCTTTTGAGGCCCCTAGCCGTAATAAATGCAGCCATGGGAAAATGACAACACGTGGAAAGAAAATAAGGCATCAAAACAGAAGAGAAGAAACGAGACATAATCTGAATACACACATTCAACAAATGCTCTTCTAGTCCTTTTCTGTGATACGCACTAAATACTAAAGAAAAGTCTCACTTCAGACCCTCCAAGTATCCCTATTTTCCAGGGACAGTCCCAGATTTTCAGAAGCCATCCCGGTTTCTCATTTGATCATGGAATGTCCCGCTTTTCCTTAGAACGTCCCTGTTTTCATTGTTGTTCTTTTTTTGAGGGTATGGAGTTATGGGACCCCCGAGCCAAGGAGATAAGTAACTAGACAAACTTTAGAAGACATCTGAAAGCAGCCCTGTATAGGGAAGTTTGTTAATGTGTCATTATGTTTTTATATATGTTGGAAGCTGCCCAGAGTGGCTGGGGCAACCCAGTCAGATGGGTGGGGTATACATAAAATAATAATAATAATAATAATAATAATAATAATAATAATAATAATAATAATAATAAATAAATAAATAATGGAATAGGGCACCCTTATTTTCATCGGAGAAATGTTGGAGGTATATCACTTTCATGCCATGTTGCCATTGATCCTCTGCATATGACAAAATCTGTATCACTTAACAAAAACTGTGTCTTTTACCAAATCTCATCTCTCATTTGCTTAAGCTTGCAACTCTAAACTGAGAGAATCTGTCACAATTTGATCCAATGCACTTAAAAGCAAATTGTGAAACTTAACAAATGCCCCCCCCCCCAAATTAGCAAGTGTCTAAATGTGACTTCTCCTTTGTCCTTGAAGCTCTGGGCCAAATGTCCCACCTGGGTGCCCCTCTGATTTTCCCCGCGCCGTCCCCCCAACAGATTGTCATCACACATTTTAAAATCCCTCAAGTATAAATCATACATTGGTGATTCGGTGTTTCTGTGCTGGAGCAGCAAACTTGAAGTTGCACTGAATTCAGAACCTGAACATGTATGTGCAAGTACCGTTTATGTGATTTGAGGACGAACAGTCAAGGAAAGTCAATTTTCCTATTTCTCTTTTTTTAAAAAACAAAAAAAAAAACCACGGGGATTTATGCGATCGAAGCTAAGAGTCGTTGAAGGTCAACACTACTTCACTACTTTCTCCAAACAGTCTGAAACTCCAGTCACAAGAGGCAAGCTCCTTCAGATTCAAAACACTTCACTGAATATGCCCCCAGTAAAACAGCTCTGGTTTCTCCTGCCTTCCTACACCTCTCAATATTGAAACTCGGGGAGATAGAGGGAGAGGTGCTAAGCAATGGAGGTGTCATCCGGCAGCGGCACCCAGGGAACGTCCTTCAGAGGACAACTTGTCACTAGCCGTCAAAGAAGCGAGTGGCTTTGTGGTCTCCGAACATCTGGCAGCACTGCACAGGAAGCTGAGGGGGTGTCATTAATTGTGATGAAATAATTTAAACCATCAGGAATAAATGAGGCTGTTAAGCTAAGTTCAGATTCCATTTGCCATGCACATGTGTCTAGCAGCCTGTGTGCATTTTAGGAAGGGGAAGAAAAGGGAATTAATGTTAGCTTGCGAACAGAAGTGAAACAGATACAGCAAATGGAACACATTTATGGAGCAGTGACTTCTTGTAGAACTGTATTTCAGAGGTGGGGCTGCAGAATGTCACTGCGTGGAAAACCAGCATGTTTTGTCTAAAAACCTTTGCATAAAATCAGACTTGAAGTGGGGAGCTGTATTGATTCATAACCACGCCAGCGTTTTCCCCTTGATGCTATACTTCAGGTTTAGAAAGAGAGGACTGGGGGAGGCGGAGAAGAGGGAGAGGAGTTTCCATGCCATATATCAGAGGTACCCCAGTGTTAAGGATTAAGAGTGTGCATTGCCTACACTGAATTAGCTGCATGTGGGTACTACAGACTGCTGCAGCATAGCATGTGTTCATGTGAGATACTTAGCTTAAATACAACATGTGAAGCAATTCTCAGTGTTTTTATGAAGTTTCCTTTGCATTCTTAAGCAGATGCTAGCTGCGTTTGGAGAATCGTATCATGGATTAATAAACTAAGGTTTGAACAAGCCTTGTGCCCCTGTATGTAGCCACTTCTCCCATTGTATGTCATGATGTCTGGAGAGTTTTGGGCTTTCCTTTATTTTTGCATTGTGCTATATGCTTTCTTTGTATCCCCTACCACTAAATGCATATTTGTTAATGTCTGTTGATGGATCAATTTGCTATTTTGATGTGGGGCAGGGGAGTACAAGAAATTGGGGCACAAATGATTTGTATCCTTGCTCCGCTATGAAGACTATTGGCCTGCAGGAAACCAGGATTAGTAATTTGTATTTACTTTGGAGGAATTCTGTGGTGAAAACAAATTGGCTAAGAAGTTTCAAATACTTTGTACACTAGATGGTACTCTAGAAATGATAAACAATAACATTAGTGTTTGAAATTTCAGCAGTTCCACAGAATAGGATTTTAGGAGTGAATAGCTCTCTTGGAAGTTCAGTTTACTAAACTGGTTTACAGAGAAAGCAATGGTTTAAAAAGGGTTTGGAAATTTGGTTGTAGGGAACTTGGTTGTAGGAGTTAAAGGCTGTGATTTCACATGTGTATGTTGGTTTTATCAAGTGTATCTTGCAAGGTTTTCTGGAATCGTTGTTGATAAAAGCTTGCAGATAAAATCTGGTCCTTTGTAGTGACTGAGCAGTGTTCAAAAGGAGAAAAAGGAAATGATCAAGGCCGTATATCTTCAGATAATAATACTAATCTGGGAATCTGGATAGTCAATGTATTTTCATGTAAGGTGTATTGTATTTGCTTCTTCTTCTTCCTGTTGTTGTTGTTGTTGTTGTTGTTAATTAAGTGACATGTTGGTGTTCAGAGAGTACCATGCTTAAACAATTATCATTTGGTAGTCCTGCAATTCTGATACATATAGAGGCTAAGAGAAATCTCATCTTTGTCATCAAGTCACCAGATGACCTTAGGTATGCCACTGTGTCTCAGTCTTAGCCTATAGCCTGCAATATGGAAATAATAATACTTGTCTATCTTTCAGGATTTGTGTAAGGATTGTCACTAGGTACTCAAGAAGGTGGTGGCAGCCCACCTAAAGGCAAGCTGGAAGGAAACTCATTATTTGGGTCCATTTCAATCAGGCTTCAGCCCTGGATATGATGCTGAAACGGCCTTGTTGATGACCTCTGTCAGGAAGAAGATGAGGGAGTTCAACCCTATTGATTGCCCGTGACCTCCCTGTGGCTTTTGATACTGTTGACCATGATATTCTTCTGGGCAGGGATACTTGCATAGGGAGCCCATAAGTGTGTACATCTTCCCCTTTACAGACATTGCCTAAGTGTCTGGACAGCAGGTGTTGGGGGCTAGCAGGGGCAGCTCTGGTCTGTTGATGCAATTACAGAACCTTCAAGTGTCCCTATTTTCCAGGGACAGTCCTGGATTTTCCGAAGCTATCCTGGTTTCTGATTTGATCCTGTGATGTCCCACTTTTCTTTACTACGTCCCTATTTTCGTTGGATAAATGTTGGAGGGTATGGAGTTATGCGACCCCCAAGCTAAGGAGATAAGTAACTATGCAACCTTTAGAAGACATCTGAGGGCAGCCCTGTATAGAGAAGTTTTTAAATGTTTAATGTTTTTATATATGTTGGAATGATGATGATGGAAGAGGACATCCTTATTTTCAACAGTGAAATGTTAGAGCATATGCGGTTATGGTTGAGTGAGTATAATGCCTGAAAAGGGCTATGCAGAAGCTACAATCACCATTGTAGACCCAGAATTCCATTTGCAATCTTGCCATGTGAAGGCAAAGCATTTCCTTGTTTACTATTGTCCCTTTCGTGCATGCTTTTTTGCGTGCTTTTTTAAAAAATGCGTGCTTTTTTTGCTTCCTATAGTTGTGTAGAGCGCATGTTAATTCCTTATGCTTGAACTCAGCATAGAGTCTCGGGCATTCCTGCCTGCTGCTTCTTTCGCTGCCTTTCCCCTCTGGCTAATGCGCGCTCGATGATTTAGAGAACCGTCCCTGCAGCACGTTCTCAACCCCACAGCTGCCACACTTGGCAACCGCACACAGCACTGATCCTTGCGATTGATACACATGAGATGTATACGCTCTGATGTGGTCCTCACTCACATGCAAGAGCATGCACATTGGGTCTCTGAAAGTGTGGTGAGAGTTGTCTGATGTCTCATGGTTCGTTTTTAGTAAAAGATCCCTTTCCCCATCACACTCCTTGCACTGTGCTTGATAAAACAAACCTAAGACAACCTTTTCGTTTAACAACTGCAAGGGTGAATTATATCCACATACATCTCATGGTGTCTTGGTCTTATCTCATGGTCTTATCTCCTCCAAGCCATCTTATTGTCCATACAAATGGCAGCTGAAAGGGGACAACAGTTCTTAAATAGTTCATGCTACAGCTGGGAGATTACATGAATGAATGGTCCTCCAGATACATAGAATAGAATAGAATAGATATTTATTACGGCCATAGGCCCATACAGATAAAAAACAAGACATAAATAACAGCTTGTGCACGTGGGAAAAAACAGTCGCTAAAACATCACTATAACAATAAAATACTGTAAGATGGAATGACATAGTGCGCCTTAATTAGCTTGTAGTGCACCTTGGCAGATACATAAAAGAATCCCCTCTATACATAATAATTAGGCCTTTTGGGATAAGAAAGCTAGCCTAGCCTTCTCTCTGACATTTGAGTTCTATATGCCCTGAGGATATCGTCATGGTTTTACCACTACCTCCGCTTTCCGTAAGCTGAACCTCAGTTACTCAGAATTTGGTCACTTGCCGCTAAAGTTGAAAGCTGCCTTCATTGAGAATTGTTATGTTTGAGGTCAGGTAATATGAACACTGTGTACTGATTGAATTTGTGATGTCTCTTCCAAGTGAGCACCCTACCGTGATTTTATTCAGTGTTATTGTGTGTACAGAATCTTCACATATAAATTGCAAAAATTCTATGGCACTGGATGGTGTTAACAAGCATTTGTGCATCAGACGTGACTGTTTAGGATCACCAAATCCATTTCAAACTTAGAAATTTTCTTTTTTTTTACTTCCTGTTGATGGGGGGGGGGAATGCTGTTTCCAATCTCTCTTAGAGCAGGTGTGGGCAGAAGGCAAATCAGGATCTACAGATCTCTGGGTGATTTGCAGTAGATTGGGAAAGATTTCTGACTCCCAGTCATTTAGCATTTGACAACAACACAACTGGCTTTTTCCACCTAAATTAGGCGGCTGCAATGAAGAAAGCTCAGGTCGTTTCTGGCACTGAAAAATACCCAGGCTCAGGTTGTGCTCAGAGTCTCTTTGATCCTTCTAGCTTTTGCACCTGGTTCTGGTTGTTTAATCTTGGGGGCTCCAGTAAAAAACCCCAAACCACCCCGAAGTCTGTAGCCATCCCTGCCCTAGATTACTAACACCCCTGAATATCACTTCCTGGTTTTTTTAGACATTTTTGGAAAAAGTTGGCATTGCATTTGCACATTTGAGAGTCAGGTGGTTTGGTGCGGACAAAGGTAAGCCGCCCAGTATTGGATCACACCTGTGTGGCTTTCAGGTATTTTCTTGTTCCTCGCCATTGTCGACGTTACACTTCCGAAACTCCTGGATTATTTGCTGTTTAGGTTTCCTCTGATTTCCAAAGCTTGTGCCTCCTAAAGGGTTTCTTTTGTTTTCTCTTATCTCCTCCGAGCCATCTTCAACAGCAGTTGTATAAGCACTGCTGGAAGCTGCAAGAGCTTTGGCTTCACAGCAGATCTTCCAGATACTATGTACATAAAAAAAGTTATTCGTGTCCCCCAGGCTGGTATGTTCAGGCTGGTGTGGTCAGAGAAAAGTTTCTAAATAATGACACTGTGTTTTTCAAATTAATCCAATAATGGAGCTAACCGCTGGCAGTTTTTAGGAAGGTAACAGGGTGCGGGGAGCAATCTTTTCCAGCTGCAGAGGAAACAAGTTGTTCTTGCTGGGTTTTTGCTGGGCAATTTAAGTGTAAATTCCATTAAGGGTGGAAGGCAAACATGGTCATGTTTAAGGAATATAAAATGAGAGGGGGGCGGGAATAGCTTCATATACATGAATATAATCCTTTTAAACAGGGTGTTTTTTTCCAGCCAGAACTCACTGGAAGTTCTGGCATCTCTTTTTCTAGAAAAATAGCACCGCTTTCAAACAACAATGGGTTTGGTTTCAAAGGGCTACATGTTGAATGACACTGGTAGAGCTCGTCTCTGGGTTATTGTATGTAGCAACCAGCACTTGCAACAGCTCCTGGTCACCTGAACATAGATACTACCAACCCCAGTGTTTGCAAACTAAATATGGGTCCAGAATACTGGTGATAAGAAGAGTTAGCAGGGAGAGATGTTTCAGGGGGAAAGTGTGTGGCAGGGAAGGGGTTAGGCATTTTTTAGATGCAAGCCATCCTTTTATTGTCAGGACTTTTTACCATTGATATTATATAATATGTACTTAGAAATAGTATAGGGATATACTATACTATAGGGATAGGGATATACTATAGTATAGGGATATACTATACCCCAAGATTTTTAATCAGTGAAACCAGAAGACATCTCACTTCCCAGATGCCTTTTTTTCCACTTCCAATGCTATACAGTGGTACCTCTCGATGCGAACAGGATCCGTTCCGGAGCCCCGTTCGCATCCTGAAGCGAACATAACACGCGTCTGCGCATCTACGCGTGACGTCATTTTGAGCATCTGCGCATGCGCGAGTGTCGAAACCCGGAAGTAACGCGCTCCGTTACTTCCGGGTCGCCATGGAGCGCAACCCGAAAATATTCATCCTGAAGCTACTTCAACCCAAGGTATGACTGTACAGACATACAAGCTAGCTTCATCTTGACTATACTACATAAATTCCCAGGTTGCACAGAACAACTTTATACCTCCCTGCTACTTCAAGATGAAAACCCAGGTGCTACATACTCACTTGCTAGATTCTGCGCTGCTGTGATGAATATTCGTCGAAGGATGGCTTGCGCCACAAACCAGGCCCAAAATGCAAGACCTGTGCTCCTTCACACTCCCTCCCTTATAGTCGCTTTTAACTGTTTGTCCCTGTTTCTATCTTTTTAAGTAGGTATGATATAATCACCTTTTAATCACTAGTTTTATTCCTTACCTGTTTTAAGTCTTATGTGTTCGGTTTATCCGTATGGTTTATCTTATGCTGGTCTGTGACTGAAATAAAATTTGATACTGGTACTGCCTTTCAACCCTTAACTAGAGTCCCTAAGGCAGTTCATTTTGCACATCAGTGTCAAATGAGGGTTTTATAGCATATGCATGTTGTTTATCTGCAACATGTATCAGCTGAGTTCTTGAGCCCATGATAAAGCAACAGCTAAAATATTGGGATGATGGAAAGTTATTACTTGTACTTACTGTCATCAGCTAGGGCAGTTTTATTTGGCAGTTCCTCCTCATTCATAACGATTTTTCTATAGAGACTTCAGGTGAGAGAAAATAGCTGGATTGTCTTCCCATTAGTGTTAAAAAAACCCCCACTTCTATTTCTTTTTCCTTTTAAAGGATTTCTTTCCCTCTCAAAATAAACTATAAAATGTCATAATATAAAGCAGTAAGGTAAAAACCTGAAGTGATCCACTTAAATATAAACAACTCCCAAACACTGAACATGTAATAAAGTTTGTTGCTCATGCTACTGGGTGCTGTCTTCAGGCTATGCAGTGGCATACAGCTGTGTCCCAAATGAACAGAAAAGAAAAATAAACCCCACCCATATAATGTTATGAATTGGAATTCTTGCACAAACCAAGGAGGCTTCCTTTGATGTTCAAAGCGGTGGTTGTTGCAGCTACCCGTCATCAGAATCATTGGCCAGGGCACCGAAAAAGAAAAACTTTTGGATGTTGTGTAAATTGGCAACTGCATTGTCATTTGACTGGGAAGCTGTACTGTGGAGATGGAAAATATAGTTCACAGAAGTAGCTGGAATTCTTCACCCCATCTTTTGCCAGTCATATATTTCCCATTTGCATTATTAATATGCTATGTAGCAGCATCTGTGGGATAGATGTCCCATGTTTGTCCTGACAAAATCAGGACCTGCTGGTTATTACGGTCATCCAGTGGCTGGCACACAAGAATGGTCATCAGGAGCACTGGAGCTGGTGGCCCTATGACAATGAGTAGGACAGTAAAATGAGTCTACACACAGACAAGGTTGGAGATTGTTCTGCATTCTCAGGGGACTCCCCAGTTACGCTGAAAACAAGAGTTTTGTAATTTAAAAACAAACAGAACACCACAACAAAGACTTCCAGAAGCCACAGAATGTTTAGGGCAACTTAGTGATAATGAACAAAAGAAAATGGTTGACCTTCTAAGAGTTTCTGGAGGGGGGTGTAGATAAGGGTTCTGATATCCTAAGTGTTTGAGGGCTCTTGACACTTTTTAATTTATTTATTTAGAGCAGAGGAAAGCCACTTTCTACGATCCTAATTAACCACACTCCCCACACCCCCTCAAGATGTTTTCCTGCTTTGAAGACTGTTAAAGTATTCTGGGATGGGGTGTGCCATGAGGCAAATGTGCAGGGACTCCAGTTCTGTTTACTTGCGTTCTTCCACACAGTGTAGGGAGGGACGGGGACACACACACACACACACACACACACACACACACACACACACACAGCTATTCAATTATGTTGTAGTTACACTATGGGATATTGTCACACTGTAGCTGATAGGACCAATAATTTACAGTCGGAAGCTTTTGTTCATGCACATGAAAAGTATTCAAAATATTTCCTAACAAATGTAGGTCGGAGAACATTTTGTTTTATTAAAAAACTAATAGTTTTGTTTAAATCCCTTCAAAATGGAGACATCATCCTACTTTGTGTGTTTTACCCTTTCCCCCTCCTCATAGCCTTTTTATTGCCCCTGCCTGCAACTTATTCCTAAAATTTGTGTATTGGCAATCCTAATAATACATGTGTAAGGGGTTGTGCACGCATGCCTGGCATTTTTGTATGCTTTCCAGTTCAACGGCTGGCCCCACCCCAATGCTCTGGGGACTTTGAAATATTCAGGCTGAAGGTGGAAGATGTGACGAGCAGGAAGCTGCATTATAAAGGGAAAGAAACAAGTCATATCCATCTGCATGTGGCTATCGCTTGCAGTCGTGCTCTAAGGTCCTCACAGTTTGAGGTGGTTTGGATGTAACCATCTGTGCTTAACAAACTATGGTGCATTAAGATGAGAACGAGCATTGCGCCTTCATGCTGCCTGGCTCACCCTTCCCCTGACTTTCCCAAACTGATAGCCTTGGAACTAGCCACTATCCTTTCCCACAATATTCCAGAGTGCCAGTGTATATGGGCCTTGTGTGAACTCTGCCACTACCACCGCTTTTGCTCATTTCCACTCTCATCAGATAAACCCGCTGCAAGGAGGCACCCCTGAAGACGGCACATAGTCCAGAGCCTTCTGAAACCTATAGCTGGTCCTGAAAAGCGCCCTGATGTAGGTCAGATCAAAGGCTCACCTAACCTAGCATTTTGTTTCCAACTTTGGCCCATGAGATGCCTCTAGGAAGTCAGAAAACATGGTCTGAAGCAGCGTTTCCCAAACTCGGGTCTCCAGCTGGTTTTGGACTAGAGTTCCCATTATTTCTGACCACTGGTCCTGCTAGCTAGGGTTGATTTATTCTATGTAGTTTAGTTTATATGTTTGTGCACTTTTTCTGCCTCATGGGGGATATCACTCTGGAAGATGGAATATAATTTTGTTAAGTAAATCATAAACGTGAGAACCGTTTATGTATATTTGCAATTATACAATTTGTTTATACAATATTGCATTTGTATACAAATGGAATTGTCTCAGGTAGGGTGGCCGATAATTCGTGGGATCAGAGATGTGGTTGCAGAATCTAACCAGCTTCTCCCCTGCTGTGTGCTGTGGTCCTGAGGAAAAGCTATTTTTGGTGCCACTAGGGGATTTTCCACCAAAGCAGCTACCAACTTCAGAAGACAGGTTTTCCCTTAGTATTCTAGTAGGGAGGAGCAAAGGGTTAAATTATTCCCTACAGCTGCTGTCTCCAATCCCATCAGTGACTGTGTTTTGAGATGGACAGCCCGAACTTTCCTGGTTATCCCAGCTTCCCAGAAAATTTGTGAGGCAGCAACCAGGGAAAGGGTCTATTCCTGTGGCATAGCTTTTTGGGGGGAGGGGGCACAGGGGCAGTTGCCCTGCATGCAAAATTGCTAGCGGTGCAAAATTTCAACACCCAGTGCTGCCTTAATACAGCTGTGTGCTTCCGTTGTTGGGCTCCGTTGAAAACTGCTTTTCTGTGCGAACTCGGAAGTGACCTCTCCAGACATCGGAATGACACTTCTTTTCTTATCTCTGCGCATGTGATCTTCTGAATGATGTGGATGCTGTTAGGCAGTTGAATGTACATACCTACTCCACTCGTTTCCCTCTCACCCCCATTCCACTCTGCCCCGGGAGCTGGCAACCCACAGTATGCCACTAGTCTATTCTGCCGTTGTGCCCCAACTATGCAGGGTTGCCATATTTCATAAAGTAAATTCCAGGACACCCCAAAAGTTGCTGAGCTTTCTTAAGGAAACCACCAAAATTGAACTCCTTTTTTTTTTTTTACAAAAACGTCAAAATGACTGGATTTTTTGATTGACGTGCCTAAGGACAAAGCGTCTCCTCTTTCAGATGTCAATTCCACCTTTGAAATCCCAGTAGTGTTCAGGAGGTATGACAGCTAAATCCAACGCTTGTTAGTTCACCCCAGTTCAACACTGATGAAACACCAACACAACAGGAATCTAGGTGGAAGGCAGGGCACCCACAAATCTGTAATAATATTGATAGCTTGAAGTAAGTGCTTGAAGTAAGACTTCTGCAGGAAATTTTAAGTGCCCAGCTTGCAGCGTCGTTCAAGGCCTATATTATGTAAATATATAAAGTGAAGAATGATAGAATGTTCCTTAATAAAGTGGATATTTTCTTCTCTCCGATATGCATGCCAGTTGCGTGCTTAGAAATTTCTGAGAACTTTACCAATACTTTTTAAAAAACAACAACCACACACACACACACAAACCAAAAAATGCCATGGCAACTCTCAGGAGAAACAACAACTCGGGAATCAACTCGGGAACAACTTCTGAATCTTGTAAGGCATAAGATGATTGTTACGTTTTGCCCGGATGCCTACTTTGAAGCTGGTGGCATGTAGGCATTGCATTTGAAGAAGAGGGGTGAGGCACATTAGAGATGTTTGTGGTTATCTTCTTTAATTGGTACTATGGCCAAAAATTTACAAGGTAACAGTCACAGAACGGGCAGATGAAACAACATCAAAGTTTAACAGCTGAGTGCCCCGAGGTAAGGTACAGCTAAATTCTTTAATGTATTCACTGGCATCACTGGAGGAATCTCTTCAATCTCTGCATAGTACCACACACTTTCCTCTGCTCCTTTCATGGCAAGAAACTAGCTGCCCGGGCCAGCTCAGATGATTTTGCTCCCACAAGCAAAAGTGAATTCTTCTCCTCCCCTCCCATTTTTGTTGATTGCAGCCCATGGGGGATGGGAGTTGTTCTCCCTCCCGAAATGTTTTCCAATTGCAGATCCGTCTCCCTGTTTCCTACAGTGGAAAGGAGGGAAGAGACTTCACTTTATCTTTAGATCTTTCCAGCAAGCTCAGCACTGTGGTGCGGAGGACATTTGCTGCCTCTGCTCTTCAAAGACGGGTCTCTGAGGAGGCCAGGCAGTTATTTCTCCCCCTCTTGCAGCTCTGCGCTGGGAGGAGAGGACTGCAGCACTGTGGTGGGGGCTTGGCAGGCCTGATGTGACTTGTGGGGCCATGGGCTCCCTAGCCCTGTTGTAGGGGTCAATTGGAAAGGAGTGCAAAGGCCTACAAATCTCAGACCATGTCCCAAGGCTGTGGGGAAGGCTTCCGTATTACTCCTAGGTTTCCTTTCCAAGCCCTTGAAATTCTGTCACCTCCAGAAAACTGCCTGTAAACTTACTGCATTGGCCTGAGCCTGCACATACCCTCCAACATTTCTCCGATGAAAATAATAATAATAATAATAATAATAATAATAATAATAATAATAATAATAATAATATTTATATCCCACCCATCTGATTGGGCTGCTCCAGTCACTCTGGGCAGCTTCCAACATATATAAAAACGTACTAAAACATTAAACACTTTAAAAAACCTTCCCTATACAGGGCTGCCTACAGATGTCTCTTAAAGGCTGTATAATTGGCTCGGGGGGGGGGGTGTCTCATAACTCCATACCCTCCAGCATCTCTCTGATGAAAATAGGGAAATCTTCCATACTCTCCAACAATGCTTTTTTCAAGGGGGTACTCAAGTACCAGCACCTCTTTTTGTTGTTGTTAAAAACGTGTGGCGAATGCCAGTACCTATTTTTCTAGAAAAGAAAAAGATCTGCTCTCCATCATTTCTCTGATGAAAACAGGGAGGTTCTAAGGAAAAGCAAAACATTCCGTGATCAAATCAGAAACTGCAATGGCTTCTGTAAATCCAGGACTGTCCCTGGAAAATAGGGACACGGAGGGTTTGCTGAGACAACAAAGGAAGTGCATTATTCTCTCTTGGATTTGCAGAATGATCTCACTATGGTTTCAGAAGCAAGGTCTCACACTCAGCATGTACTGTAATAACTTTTCAGTTCTGTATACGAATTGAGATCAATAGATGCAGTATTATTATATACCTCATATTTACCTTATGACCTACAATGTGAAATGTGGTTTTTGAGTAGTTGGCTTACTGTAAGTGTCTTCACATCCAAATGTGTTGGTACTGTGACTAATGCTATCTCCTCTAGTGCAGGCAGAGATTTTCCCCTTGTACAATAATTGTGGGAAGGCTAGGGAAATTTAAAAAACCAAAAACCAGAAGCCACAAACTAAATTTATTCACATCCACATCAATTGCCATCTCCCTTCTTTCCCCATTCACTTAGTGACTCTGTGAATTATCAACTCATTCTCTCCAAAGTGTATCAAATTACATTAGATTTGAAATGTATTTACAAAACAGACAAAATATCCAGAGAAATATCACCAGTATTACGGTGTCCTTCCCAATTAAATGTAGTGAATGGAACTACTTTTTATGCCATTTTATGAGTTAGCATTAAAAAGGTACAAAGCCAAAACTAACTAGCTAACTAACTAACTAACTAACTAACTAACTAACTACTACTGCAACAATACTTGACTGGTCACCCCAGCCACTATGGGCGGCTTCCAACATAATAAAAACACAGCAAAACATCAAACATTAAAAACCCCCTGATACAGGGCTGCCTTCAGAAAGTTGTGTAGTTGTTCATCTGTTTATCTATGCAACAGTGTTTATTTTTACTGCCTATATTCTGACAGGTGATATAGAAACTTTGTCATAAACATGAATGTGGATTAAAGGTAGGAGCTACGGGCTTTGTTCTGGAGCTGTACTTCGCTGCCAGGATAATTAAGATGACTTCAAACCATAGTTTAATATCCTGGGTTGTTCCGAAGCTAGTAACCACGGTTTCCTCATTTGGATAAAATTTAAGACTTCGTGTTCAGCAAGAGACCACAAATCAGGGAGAAGCAAAGGGGTCGTGTGAGCAGGAAAACTTCTTGTTCATTACCCTAATTTACTCATCTGAAATACGATAAACTGAACAAAGTCAGTATGGCACCTTTGTAGTAGTAAATTAAAAAGGAAAGTGAAGCTTTATGGATAAAACAATGCATATCTATTCTGTTGGGCCAGTGTGGGGCGTTTGGGTATCCTGGCATCCACCCAAGAATAGGATGGTATCATTCTGCACCCCCTTCTTCCAATTTGTTGTTTCACAGAAAAGCAGAGTTTTAATTGTTTTAACAACCCAACATGCAATTTCCCCACTTCTTTCTGCTTCTCTCACCTTGGTTTGTTTTAGTGGTGAAAACTATTGAGGTTACATCTGTAGCGGGTGCATTCCCTCACAGACACTCTTGCCATCTCTGGAATCCATGACAGCTGCCCAAATCTTCCAGCCATGGGTTGCAATGAAAGCACATATAATTTATGTTAATTTGACCTGCTTCACGGAACTTCTTGCCTGAAATCAACTGATAGAAGTTTGTAATGAGTAACCGCACCTTGACCCTTTTTTTACCTAACAGGTCGCGAGTGAGTAGAACTGGTGATGGCAGAAGGGAATTAACACTACAAAGTCTTAATGAGGGGGGCAAGGCACACTGAACACATGAGATCCATTACTCTCAATATCCAATAGGGATCCATTCAGGGCATTGGATATTCTAAAGCCGTAATTGCCAGAGCTCTGTGTGTCTCAGGGTCAAGCTACAAATTAACTTTAGATGTGTAGTGCTTCTTAAGCAATAGGTTTAATGTGTAGTGCTTCTTTCTTACTCAAAAGTTATATTGGCAGTCCTTATTATTATTATTATTATTAATTGAATTTATATACCAACCTATACTCGGAGGTCTCAGGGTAGTTCACAGAACAAAATCAAAATATAAAACCACAAAATATATATAATCAAAATAAAAACAACAACCCATTGGGGATGCAATGCACAGGACACACAAGGTTTACTTCTTGCCTCCCCAGGCGAGATCACCTCACTCACTTATCCAGGTGGCAATTGCCAGTTCTTTTTCTTTCTTTTTTAAAGCTCCCATTTGCAGCAGTGGAAGATTTCTTGCTAGTGCTAAATGCCACATGAAGGGAAGGTGTTTTGAGGGAGTTGCATCTAGGTAAAAAAGAACTGAGCCTCCCTTCCATATGTGCTCCTGATCTGGACTGGACCCTCTGCACTTATTTCTGAATAACAAAAAAGCACACCCATAGCTGGAAGTTATGTATTAGATGTAACATGTAGTTTGAGCCTTAGAAAAACACCTTCTCCCTCATCCTTGACCCCTAAGATTATCTGGCAAGGAAATGGGAGTTGAACCATACATGTCTGGTCATTTTCAGAGGTAAGGACTATGGGGAACTTTGGGGACAGTTGTCTCAGTAGTACAATTCCCACCTTAAATCATGTCTTCCTGATTATATCTTTGCTCAGCATCTACCAGAAAATTAAATCACTTGTTTTAAAAGGTCTTGTGTTAAAATTGAGGGATAAAATAATATTTTTTTACACATTCTTCACTAATAGTGGTTTTTTTACAACCTGCTTTTGTTATTTAAAAAATGATTTGTAAGCTGCTTTTGAACATTTTATAAACTAATGAATTCGCAGATAAATGAGGACATGGCAGGCAACATTCCTTGCCATGCAGGCAGCATTATATTATCTTCAGTATTAGGAAAATGGGAAACACTTGCCCTTTCACCAGTTAAAGTTTTGAAATGGATTGACATTTAGTCCTACAGTTCTTGCAAGTCATGGCTGGCTTCTTATGTAATATGCATGCCAGGTGCAAGGTGGAGTTCACAAAATGGTGAAGATTGCATCACTGGGAAGAACGAAATTCCCAAGTATGGTAAATACCTGCAACTCTGTCTGAAATATATTCATTTTATTGGAAGTTGTTTCATTAAAGATAAATAAATGTTCAAGCAGCCAGACATTTGAGAGAATATTGAAGAAACGGCATTTCCTCAACTCTTCTCCCTTGGTATGATTCTTTTAACATGCAGTGAGCAGAAAGCAACCACTTTTTGTCAGAAAGCTTCACAACCTCTACAACATACACTAACAAGGAAATAAAACAATACTGTCTTTTAAAAATGTTAATATAGGAATATGAAAAAGACATAATATTCACATCCCACCAGTATTTGGAAAATCTGTATTTAAATTGTGTGTGTGTAGTGAGGTGAGAATATTCTCTCGAGAATATTCTCGAAAATGAGAATATTCTCAAGAATATTCTTTGCTAGAAAATTCTCCAGAGAATATTATCCACAAACTGTAAATTCTAATGTAAGAAACAGTTTTACAACCCACATTTTAAAAAATCTAGTAAATAATAAGTCAAGCTGTGATATTGCCAGTGTACTTAATGAATAATGGTTTTGTTTTTGATCCAGTTACATTACTGGGCATTGTGTGAGCATTAGAATTCAAAGTTGATGATAAATACTGATATATGGTTAGTGGCTGGCTTAGTGATTAACGTGAGTCATTCACGTTGAATTTTCAATTTCACGTTTGGTGCAAAAAAATCAAAGAACGTGAATTCACTGCATTGCCCCATGGAATAAAAGTATCTGTACAGTTTTTGGTTGCCATCTGAACAAGTTTACCCATGAATAAACATGTATATTAACTAACTGTATAATTTTCAATCCATTAAAATTATATCATTTTCAATGCATTAAAATGAATATTCTCCTATTTTAAATGAAAATTTTAAATGAAAATTACCATCATTTAACCCTGAATTACAGGCATGACAGGCTGTCCATTCTCTTGGGAGGCTACCATATCACATCGCTGGAAGCCGGAAGTTGAAAATTCTCTAATATTCTCATTAATTCGGAATATTCTCGAGAATATTCTCCAAAAGATTATTCCTTGAGAATTTAACATCACTATGTGTGTGTAAGAGAGAGAGAGAAAGAGAGGGGGGGAAAGAAAGAAAGAAAGAAAGAAAGAAAGAAAGAAAGAAAGACATGGTTTCAATAGCTTACTATCTTGGCTTGCCTGTGGTTCTAGTGGCTAAAAGCAAGTGGTGTCATTTTTAAATGCAAAGTGGTTTTTGATACAAACTTTGTCGGTTCCTTTGATACAAAATTTGGCACAAGAGAGACTGAACCATCACATCCACAGGGTCTGCATACCTGTGCTTCCTTCCACTGCAACCTCACAGGTGAACTAAGGAGCCAATTTGAACCTACTGTTAAAGGTTTTTTAAGAAGATGATCATAGGTCATAGAATTGTAGGATTGGGAGGGAACGATAAATCTTCTCATTAAGTCAAAGCTACTTTTACCCACTCAGTGCTTAAAACAGAAATCTGTTGGTGGTGGTGGTGTACTAAAAATGATCAGTTGCTTCACTTGTTTAAATCCCCACAAAAACGATATTATATAATGTGAGTGGCAAAGCTAAGAATTCTGGGGTAATTCTTAAGAGTGTCTACAGTAACATTTAATTATTAGTTTGCTGGTAATCCTCAAAATCTGAGTACATTTATATCAAGTAGCAATTGCATTGGCAGAAAGAGTGGCTGGAAACATTGCGTTTCCCATTATCTTAGGTTGCAGCTCCTATGAAAACCAACAACTCAAGATCTTAGGTTGCAAATACTATGGAAACCAACAGCTCAAGATCTTTCTCCCCCTTCCCACCCCCATTACATCTTAACCATAAAGAACAACATCCCCAAGTTTATCTGTCATATTTCACAATAAAAAGTCATTATTATGGGAAAACATTTGTGCTTTGTGTTCATGCACAACTGCATTTCTACGTACAGTGGTACCTCTGGTTACGTACTTAATTCGTTCCGGAGGTCCGTTCTTAACCTGAAACTGTTCTTAACCTGAAGCACCACTTTAGCTAATGGGGGCTCCCGCTGCCTCCGCGCTGCGGCGCAATTTCTGTTCTCATCCTGAAGCAAAGTTCTTAACCCGAGGTACTATTTCTGGGTTAGTGGAGTCTGTAACCTGAAGCATATGTAACCTGAAGCGCATGTAACCCGAGGTACCACTCTATGTAGTGGAACAGTGTGCTAACAACAGTGTGATGGGAGATATTCCAATTTCCTGCTTGGCAGGGGGTTGGACTCGATGGCCCTTGTGGTCTCTTCCAACTCTATGATTCTAGTCTATGATTTTGCCGCTAAGAGAAGGTTAGTGGTCACTAGGGAATATTATTTTGCCCCTAGAGAAGGTTTGCCGCTAGAGGAGTAACGATTCCTGCAGCCCAACCCTGTTCCATATTTATCTAGAAACAAGTCCGTCTGAGTTTAATGAGTCTTATTCCCAGGTTACTGTGCACAGAATTGCAGCCTTAGTAAGTTACTCTTGAAGTTAGTGGGACTTGTTTCTCAGCCGACTTGCAAAGGATCGTGCTGCATGTATCAATACCACGTCTACAAGGTTGATGAAAAAATCTGGCTTATTTATTCATATCGTACCTTAATAAGCAAACAGGATTAGGATAATGTCCTCTTATTAATGCTGTAAAATGGAGGTTTTATTTAAATAAGCATAAAATTCACCACTAATGGGTATTACCATGTGAAACAATGTAATTCATACTCTCTGGTGTTGGTCGTATTCAGAGAAGACCTATACAAATCAATGAACTTAAGTGACTTATTTTACTCACCCACTAACATTATGGTTTCTGAAATCATTATGGATTAGTTGGGTTCCTAATCCATTTTTTTTTTTGGCAAACCACGTGGTTTTTTTTCTTTCCCGACCCACCCAATCAAGCAGCGTATAAAATTTCATTAAATAAATAAATAAAGGGGCAGAGGGAATGGCTACTGGCAGTAAATCATAAAATGAATAGAGATGACACCGAGTTCTATGTGTCTCTGAGTAAGACTTTCCTAATACTTAAATTCTCCCATTAATACTGGGTAGGTTGGTTTGTGTTTTGTGGAGCTGTGAAGTGATGCAAGGAAACTGCACAAGTCCAGAGGTGTTTTGTGTTAATCTGTTTGCAGTCTTGTGACATCTAGGCTTCTTTAGTTCTCACCATAGACTCTCCCCCCCCCTTCAGAAGAGAGGAGAAGGAGAGCAAGAAACCTATCTGTAATAAATGTTCAATTCCTTATTCCTATTCAGATTTGTTTGTTCGTTTGCTTGTGTTTGTGAGTTTCCTCCTGCCTTAATTTTTCTTAAGGTTGTTTCTATAATCGTGAGATACTTATAGTCCATTTTGTGGCATGTTAATACATTTGGATTTAGTTTTCGTTTTTTAAACTGAGTTGATATGTAGGTTTGCCTTACATTTCAGGTGAAAATAACAGTGTTTCACCATATGAATATTCCTACTGGTTGGTTTTTTCTTATACTGTGGGTAAAGGATTACTGTTGAAAGTAAAGGGTAGATAGGATTAAAATAAAAATTAAAGGATTGATTTTAAGCCCTCGCTGGATAAACAAAGCAC
This sequence comes from Podarcis bocagei, assembly GCF_964188305.1. Classification (NCBI taxonomy): domain Eukaryota; kingdom Metazoa; phylum Chordata; class Lepidosauria; order Squamata; family Lacertidae; genus Podarcis; species Podarcis bocagei. The sequence continues at coordinate 17,036,444 of NC_138143.1, forward strand.
CCATGTGATACAGGCTATATCATTTTTATTTAATTATTTTGCATGCTCAATTCTAATAATATCCTTTTTAAATTTTAGAATGTTAGAATCACCTGGATGATAAACTTTTTGCTTAGAACCCACCTCTAAATGTATTTTCAATGTGTGCACTTAGAATTATAGTAATTAAAAGAATAATAATAATTGAACTGCTTTTTAATGCAGCATCTGGATTTTAAAAAACAGCCACCTCAGATCATGAAGAGGACACGTTCAGGATAGATTTAAGAGGATAAACTTTGCCTTCTGTTTCCATAAGTTGGGTAGGGTAGACTTAAAAAAAAAAAATGTTTTCCAAGTCAGTTAACTTATCCTACATTGTGGGCTTGTTCATGGCTTGTAAAGAATCCAAAGGAATTTGTAATGGGCTGTGAACAATGGATTGCAGTAGGGGGTAAAAACAACAAAAGGAGATGGAAGGAAAATTGCCTAATTAGACCCAGCACTACTTCTGGAAACATTAAAAAAGGATCAGAAGATATCTCAAGGAACAGAGAGGAGTGAAATAGTCTGCTGTTGCCGCCTCCTTCCCAAATACTCCAGACCATTATTCTTCCAAAAGGGAATTGCAGCTGGGCTTAGATTTTTGGACATGAACATGCCCCTGGGTTATATTATATCTGTTGTCTTCAAATAGGGAAGAGTACAAAAGAAATACCTAGCTATACTCCCCCCCACCAAATCCTCCATCTTCTTTCTGTGTTCAATGATTTACACCAAACTGTATCTTTAAAAATACCATTTCAATCTGTATAGTGCCAGAACTCTTGTTTTATTTATTAATTTATTGAAACATAACACAATAAGAGTAATAATAATCTACAGGTTTAGTGGGTGTTATTGACCAACAAAAACTCTTGTTGCATCTGGTTGAGAGGTATTTTGTTTTAGGGGGAACATAATCTTTGTGGCTGCGGGATGCAGGTGACGCTGTGGGTTAAACCACAGAGCCTAGGACTTGCCGATCAGAAGGTCGGCGGTTCAAATCCCCGTGACGGAGTGAGCTCCTGTTGCTCGGTCCCTGCTCCAGCCAACCTTGCAGTTTGAAAGCACGTCAAAGTGCAAGTAGATAAATAGGTACCGCTCCGGCGGGAAGGTAAACGGCGTTTCTGTGCACTGCTCTGGTTCGCCAGAAGCGGCCTAGTCATGCTGTTCACATGACCCGGAAGCTGTACGCCAGCTCCCTCGGCCAATAAAGCGAGATGAGCGCCGCAACCCCAGAGTCGGCCACAACTGGACCTAATGGTCAGGGGTCCCTTTAATAATAATAATAATAATAAATTTTATTTATATCCCGCCCTCCCCAGGCAAAGCCTGGCTCAGGGCGGCTAACAACAATAAAACAGTACAAAAGTACTGTTTACCTTTAATCTGTGTGGCAGATTCCAACCAAAAGCCACGACTGAGAGGAGTATTATTTATGTACTTCAAACGTGTACTACTATACTGTGTAATCTAAGGATTTCTAGATTAGTTTATAATAATCATTAAGAACAAAGACAATGAAATTGATAAATGGAGCGGGGGGGATATCAAAAAGAGGAAACGGGCTTTACCGGTAGAAACTAACAGATCTGGCACAAAAAAGATAGTGAATGGGGTCACCACAGAGAAGGCTTTGTCTCTGATCACCTCATGTGGAAAATACCTGGCAGTGTGTTTGTGGAGGTGAGAAATAGTCACTAGATATGATACAGGTTATTCTCTGGTAAATAGAAGCACCAAAGTTGCTTGAAGACATCCTTGTGCCCCACAGTGTGAATTTGTACAGCTATGTATACACCAGAAGTAGGCAATCCGTAGACCTTCATTTGTTGCTAGAATACAGCTCCCATCATTCCTGGCTGGGCCTGATGGGAGCTTGAGTCCAACCACATCCAGGGGACCACAGGTTCCCCATCTCCGAATCACACTCTGTGGAGGAGGCTGGGAGGAGGAAGCACACCTGACTACTTGTAGAGACCTTTTTGTAGGGAAATGCAATACGTTCAGCTTCCCATTGTCTAGAGATGCAGTTGCCTTTCACATTGCTTCATTCAACAAGTAAAGTAAACCCCCAAAGTTCCTGTCACAGGAGTAAACCCACTGACTTTGGAACCCTTTGGAAGATCTGGTTGTGTATAACATTGACTGCTGATTCATTGATATTTCTGGAGACACCTCGTGAAAGGAGCATTAGGGATTAGCACTGAGCACAGGCAACAATAAATAAATGAATATGTACTTATAAAACATGTATCTTGCATCCTGTAGCCTTGAACTTTTTAGCGTCGTGGATTTTAGCGTAGTGTTTTAAAAATTGAAGAGACCAGTATTGTGATTTGTACCACAATTAAAGTAGGAATAAGTGCTACAGGCAGATAAATTTGATGCATGTATACTCAGGAGTAAGTCCCATTGTGTTCAATGGTGCTTAGTCCCTGAAAAGTGTATATCAGTATTTCTGCATATAGAGAGAGGGGAAGAGAAAGAAATTACTATGGTTTTCTTCTTTAACCTAGATTTACCGAGCTTCTGAAGTTACCTTTTATAAATTATTCCCCAACTTGTTTCCTTTATGTCCAGGATGAACATATTGGTTCTATATCCAATTACTTTGGTGATGTGATTTGTATTAAAAAGGTTACATGCTGTACTTTTAAAAATCATTAATGGACAACTCCATTCTCTTAAACCACATTTATTGATTCAACGTCATTGAAGTACATGGTGGGTGGACAAATTCTATCCATCACTGATAGACCTACAAGGAAATGTAAAGCTTTTCTGACACTCAATCCCAATGGCTAAAACTGGATTAAATGTAAATATTAATATTATTCAGAATGAGTGATACCAATCCGTAGGGTTGGGTCCAAAATAAAGAAGCGCAGCAGGGTCTGTTTTCTTCTGAAAGAAAATAGAATTACATAATATACTTTCAAAATGTTTTCAAGGGATCTATGCAAAATCATAGGTGCTAAATCTAGGCTGGTTTTAATAATTGCCAGACCATTAAAGTCAGGCAGTAATTAATGCCTGATTTTATGTTCTGGGATATAGATAGATAGATAGATAGATAGATAGATAGATAGATAGATAGATTATGGTTAATCCTGAAATGCTGACACACATAGAGGTGTTTGAGGGAAAATCTAGAATTTCGCTTTCTTTTTGGACACTGGCTGAGGCAATTATAATAAGAATTATGCTTTTCTAGGTGAGTTCCAGGAAAACTGTGAACTATCCGTTTAATTAATGCTTAAAATCTGTGCTTTTTTTCCTGGGGATACTCAAGGGCACACGGTACCAGCACCCCACAAATGTTAAAAGTGTGGCACTTAGAGTAACAACTTCATGGTGAATACAGGCACCTCCCCCCCCCTTTTAAAAAAAGAATAAGCACTGCTTAAAATGATAGGCCAGATTGTGAAACAGGCTTCAACGGTTCTTTCCATTTCTGCATCTGTATTAGTTATTTTTTGTTATTTTGTTTATACCATTTCTACAGTTGTCGCTGTAATAACAAGCATGGAATATATTCAAGAGGAAGTGGCATTTGAAACGGGTCTTAAACTCCCCCATTTTGTTTAATTAGAAACCACTTTTGTTTGTTTCTTTTTTTAAAAAAAATAACAATTGTATTTTCGTATGCTATATATTGTTATATAGAACTTGACGAATAACCTTTAAGGTATGAAAGTTCATAAATAATGGAGAGGCAAACACAGTTCCAGGACTCCCGTTCCGATGACAATCTGCCCGTGCCTTAGAGCTTTCGTCTTTGCTGCAGCTCACTGAATGTTTTATTTTTGTTATAATTACAGTATCTTGCCTGCACTTTGTCCCTCTGATCCTTTGTTAAAGCCCAGATCACTGTGTGCAGACTCCATGCTTGTAGGTGTGATTTATTGAGTGACAACTAGCTGTAGGGTAGACTACATGCCTCTGTACCTGAGTAAAGTATTAGACATCACAGAGCCGGTTGGGTGGGGGCTGGGGAGATGAGCGGAGAAAGGCAAAAGGCAGGAGTGCAGCACCTCCTGGATACAGATCAGACGAGAGGTTCTGCCACAAATCACCTAGAAACATGTCAGACGCTGCATGTTTGTTGTTTTACACTGAGGGCACAGCCGTAGTCCAAAAGTATTGATTCTTTTCTTTGTACAGAGACAGAAACTGTCAGCTCTTGCTGGCTGACCTTGGTACAGCTCCGACAACTATTCCCCACCCTGCCTACCAGATGAACCCCACAGGAAAAGTCTGGGGAAGATATGCCAATGTCCGCTTCACGCAAACAGAGAGTAGACCCAAACCTCCTGGAGCAATCCCCTTCTTCCCCCAAGGGGGGAATCGGCCGTAGTAGCTCCGCGCTGGATGTTCTGTGACATTGAGAATTCAACACCCCTCCCCACCCAGGGCATGAAAAAATTAGGGAATGAAATTCAATATAAAAATTCCAAGAATTCAATATTACTTTAATGATCACCCCCCACCCCGGTAGATATTGAGGAAAGGCTCGCTTCATTTTAGCAGAAGGAGAAAGCAGCATTTCCATTCTGTTCCCTCCATGCCTTATTTTTTTAAGTGACTGGCAAGGGGAAATGGGAAACAGGCCCGTTTGAGCTAATCAGAGTCAGGAATATTCCAATAGGATTGCAATTATTTGTGGTGTTCTAATAAAACGTGAGCATAAAAAATGTGACCACGTTTCTGGGAATATTCGTGTTAAAAGTCTGAACTTTCGGTTGCTTTTTTTATAGCACACAGTGGTTCATCATGGTGCATTTTCTGAGTTCAGCTCCCCTACTCGTTTTATTTTTTAAATTGCAGATTGCAGGGGAAAGGTTAAATAAGCAAGGCTTAATGGTCCACCATCATCTGGCTAAAATTTAAGGAAATAATTTCTTGTGAAAAGGGATGTGATCATTTAAAAACATACCCAACTTGCCTAAATTCTGTAACAGTTTTGGCAGAGTTTCCACTGCTAAGTTTTTGTTACTAATCTTGTTCTTCATCTGTTCTTTGATGTGGCACACTGCCATTTTGATATTCCAGCACCAGGCTTTAGTAATTGATCAATTAGTTATCTGTTTTGCTATGGCTTTTTTTTTTTTGAATGTCAACCTCATTTCCCGACGCTATCCCATTTTTAAATAACAATTTAAAATGTCACTTGTTTTCCATATGTATTACTATTCAGCAAGTTGCTTTTGTGTTTGTTTTATAAATGAGAGAGACCTGATGTCTTGGTATTTTGAGTAAGTTGTGACACAGAGAATGTAAACAGGGTTTTAGACCAGGGAAAGATGTTGCATATGTTAACAATTGCTAATGAGCAATGCAAATGCCTTTATCGGCTCAATAAATAACAGCACGCCTGCTGTTTGTCTCTCACTGTGGACAATGGTAAGCTATAGTGTTTTTTAAACAGTGTATCAGAACAGCATCTTGGTTTTCAGAGGGGAAATGCTGAAATATGTGAGTATTTTAAAGACTGATTTTTATAATGAGATTAAAATTGTGTTTTTAAGTACATTGATAAATCTTATTCATTTAAATATATATATATTCTCCACCTTTCTAATTTTGTCTTTAAAAAAAAATACTCAAGCCAGCTCACAGCATCAAGAACAATCCTTCACAAAACACATGAAAGGCCTACAATATGAAAGAGATAGGGGGCGTAGTTCAAAACTCTATATAAATAGTTTCAGTCAGCACAAAACAATCAACAACTTACCGTATTTTTCGCACCATAGGACGCACCGGACAATAGGATGCACCTTGTTTTAGAGGGGGGAGAACAAGAAAAAAAAATTCTCCCCCTCTCTGCCCAGCGCCCCTTCAGTGATGCGGCAGGAGGCGCTGGGCAGAGAGGGGAAGAATTTTCCCCCTCTTGTTTTCTCGCTCTAAAACAAGGTGCCGTTTAAGGTGCGTTCAGGCGGCTACCTTGGAAGCCTGGAGAGCGAGAGGGTTCGGTGTGCACCGACCCCTCTCGCTCTCCAGGCTTCAGGTTCCTTTCGACCTGCTCTTTGGGGCTGGCGGGGGGAAGCCCACCACCAGCCCCAAAGAGCAGGTCAGGGAGCAGCGGAAAGGCGCAGCGGAGAGGCTCCTGCCATAGCCGCGCGTCACCTCTCCAGCTGGGAGAGGGTCGCGGGGCTATGGCTTTTTTAGCCCCGCGCGCGCTCTCCCAGCTGGAGAGGTGATGCGTGGCTAAAGAGGCTCCTGCCATAGCCGCGCGTCACCTCTCCAGCCGGGAGAGGGTCGCGGGGGGCTTCTTTAGCCCTGCGTGCACTCTCCCGGCTGGAGAGGTGACGCGCGGCTATAGAGGCTCCTGCCATAGCCGCGCGTCACCTCTCCAGCTGGGAGAGGGTCGCGGGGATATGGCTTTTTTAGCCCCGTGCGCGCTCTCCCAGCTGGAGAGGTGACACGTGGCTAAAGAGGCTCCTGCCATAGCCGCGCGTCACCTCTCCAGCCGGGAGAGGGTCGCGGGGCTATGGCGTCTTCGCTACATAGGACGCACACACATTTCCCCTTCATTTTTGAAGGGGAAAAAGTGCGTCCTATAGTGCGAAAAATACGGTAAACAGCTGTCTGTCAAAACACATCAGAAAACCGTCAAGACTGAGCAAGGTGGGTAGAGAATTCCAGAGCCTAGGCACAACAACAATTCTTCTGAATCTCAATCTAATTAATTGATTAAAAGAATTTCTATATCACAGTTAACTGAAGTGCCATAGTGGTGCACAACAATTAAAACAGCAATAAATATTTGCAGCAATACAAACTTGAGAGCAACAGTCCAGTGATCAGAATACAGCAGGCAGAGAGCAGTAGTTAACACAACTGAAACGAAGCCCACTGAAGCAGGCTATAGAAATTGGAGACGAGGTTGTTAGACCATTTCCCTAGGAAGGATCTTCTGTTAATCTCAGGTCCTGTTCCTGATGGAGACTCCTGATGGCATCACCATAAGATGGAATCTGGAGCAGGGCCTCATCAGTGTTGTCACTCCTTTACTGGAAAATCCCGTTTTTGTTATCAAAAGCTATGGAGGCTCCAGTCAGGCCAATTGCAGTTCATAAGTAGGTCAGTTGTAGAGGATGGCCTCTCCAAAAGGCTTTTACTTTGATTATGAATGAAGGAATTTTCTAGGTATCACTATGTGGAATAGAAATTACATAACATTCATTCAATCAATCAATCAATCAATCAATCAATCAGGTTGCTATTGCTTTCAAACATTTGTTCTCAAGTTGTATCACCAATCAAAAGCTGCATCAGATGGTTGTGTTTAATTATGTTTCGATTTATGTTTTGTTTTTAATTACATTTTGATCGCTTTTTGGGGAGGGGGAGGGATTTTGACAAGGCTGCCTGCGGTCATAGGAAGTCTCTTTTTGCACTCACAACCGTAGATCAAAACAAGATCAAAGCAAAGAATACAGCGCTTTGTGTATTTGTGTAGAGAATTCCAAGGCAGAGTCAGGAATCTGAATACTGACCATCACCAAAGGTTTGGCATAAAGATGATGAGACATCAGGGAGCAAAGAACAGAGCAATAGAAAAATCAGGGGCCTGGTGGCCTGGAAATTAATTACCAGATGTAGACTGAATGCCACTTCTGAATATTGTTACTTGCCTTGGCCAGTTTACGAACAACATTGCCAGTTCATCAGATTTGCTGAAAGAAGCCAACCACTGTGCCTAAAAGGTGTGTGTGTGTGTGTGTGTGTGTGTGTGTGTGTGTGTCTAAATCATAGCTGTCAACTTTTCCCTTTTTTTAAAGGGAAATTCCCTTATTCCGAATAGGATTCCTCACAAGAAAAGGGAAAAGTTGATCTAAATCTTGATATGAACAGAGGGGCAACTTGGGGAAGCCATCCCTCTGTTTCAGACTTCATATAATTATTCTACAGTAGTTGTTATGTTGCAGACTGACCTTGATACAAAAGATTACTATTGTTTGGAAGAAATAAAACATATCTTAGCACAATATGTCATGTGACCACCGACACGTATACATTTGCAATCACGTGGCATTCCATTCTTATCACACTTTGCAGCACATATTTTTTAAAGGCTATAATCCTTGTAGAATATGTAGCCGATATACATAAAGTCTGCTTTCAATATAGGTATCCTCTCTTTGTTTGCAGCCTGGTAGTTTACTCAGTAATATTTTGGCAAACCCATTTGCCTTTCCATTGTGCAGGATGAACATGAATGGTACACTTGCAGTGTGATGTTCGTCTTTGGAAATGTCATTTGGTTTTTGTCTTGTTAGTCTCTAGTTTGATTTCTTAGACATGGTTATGAATCACTATCTAATGTGTAGGTCTTTTGAAATCACACCCAAGGTTTATTGTCAGTAACAGGCTAGTGGCCTTATGTGGACTTTCCATGAATAAAGCAGATTGATGAGCCATTTTATGGCATTGCAAGCTTGTATTATAAATACATCATCCTTCTCAGTAATTCAGTGTGAAGAACAATCTAATGAACTCCCAGACATGGTATTTTGTATAACTTGGAAATGCTGTTTAGCTGACTGATTCAATACAATAAATTGTAAAATTTCTAATGTTTCCTCCCTACTTTTAGTGGTACTTTTGAAATCCAAAGTACCATGAATCAAAGCTGGAATAACAATAAAACCCAGTCAAGAGTAGGAATCCTTTAGGCTTCAAAATTTAATAAACCTGGTTTGATTTTTGGTTTTGGATATTAAAAAGCTTAACACATTGGTGCTGTTCCTTAGAATAGAATTCAGAATTGTGAAATCCATATAAGGCATATTGTGGCTTCTCTTTCAGACAATGAACATTCAAGAGAAAAATGTAAAAGTAAGGTGGGTGGGGGTAGGTGGGTGGGAAATAAGCATACTAATTTCTGTCAAGAGAAAATGTGGTCTCGCTTCCACCAGATGTGCCTACTAAGAAAGCAAAATGCATATATAAAGTACACATAAATAAATCAGAGTAGGCCCATGTGAAAACTGCATTTTGCAAAAGATTCAGAATCAGAACTACCATAGCAAGGACTCCTGTAGGTTCAACTAAATACTTCCAAGTAAATGTGCTAAGGTTTGCTGTTGTGTAACCTGATCCTGTAGCATCCAAAGAACCATTGAATGTGTGTAGGGGAAAAAGTGCAGATACAGCTGGAGTTTTGTCTGTTGAAAGTGAAAGTGAAAGTAAAAACCAACATGCGTGTGGGGTTTTCTCTCATTCATACATAACCATTCTTCAGTTACAGGAAGCCCACAATTTATCTTCATTTAATAAATAATAACAAACAAAAATAAACAAAAATAATAAAAAGGGGGTGTAAAGGGGGCAGGCATCTGGGAAAAAAGACTTTGGCAATTCCATCCACCATTGAACCCATTGTGTTTTGACTGTACACTATTGTTGGTTTAAGGCATGATTTCTGGAACATAAGTTGTGGGCTTACTGTATGAACCAAAGTGCAGTGTGGTGCCCTGCTCTGGGAATTGGGCAAAGTGGGTTCACTGTATCCACAGCCTACTCATCTGCCACCTTCCTCTAAGCCCAACGTCCACAACCACCCAGAGGAAAAACGCAAGGCAGGCATTGGTCAGGGACGATGGAAGTTGTAGTCCAAAACTTAAGGAGGTCACTAATTTTGGGAAAGTTGGTTGCGTGCTTGGAGAGAGGAGGTGAAAAGGCAACAAGAGCAGAGAGAAGCAGCAGCTCTAGGGGCACCTGGTGGTTTGCAAGAACGCAGTGCCCAACGACCCCCACCCTTGGGGTTAGTTCTGCTAAAGTGAGCTGATGTCGGGGACTGGTTGGGTGACGAGGACTGGCCAGAGGCTGCAGCTATGGAACCTCCTAGGAAAGCCTCACTAAGTGTCTAAGTGGGTTGAGTGGTAGGAAAGCATTAACGTCAGCATGCCATACAGCAGAATAATGTGATGAAGATGCTGGATACATTTTATTTATTTACACCCAGCCTTATAAGAAGACGGAATGACGACATCTTCAAAAGGCCTTGAGCCCATTGCCTTCTCCCCATGCCAGCACCATTCAGTTGCTGGCACCTGTGGAAGAAGGAACAGTCTGACTCCATATGATCAGAACTTCATGTATTAACGAACCAACACGGGAAGTGAGCCACATGGAAGTAGATTTTCAGTGGTTATCATTCCTCCAGTGAAACAAGTGGATTGATCCTAAAAGGTTCTGTTGAATCCATGGAATGCACCCTGCAAGAAAAATAATTGTAAGATTGTATTAAGAACATGGAGCTCATAACACACACACACGCACCCATCCATCCACCCACCCACCCTCCCCTTTGTAGGCTTACTGATGTCCTGTGAACTGTTACCACTGCTCCTTTTGATGTAAAGCAATTGCTTTGACAGAAGCAATGATTGGAATGACCCTGAAAGGAAACAGTCATGTTAACCCTATGATGTTAGAGTTATTATGATGACATACCATGAAAACAGAAACAGGAAAGTTGGCGCAATGCTTACGTTAGCCTAATAAATATTATGATGAGTCTTAAAGGAGATGAGCAGATTTATGTCAAACTAGAAAACTGCCTAATACAGTATATGGCACACTTTTGGAATTATTGCTTGGTGGTGGGAGAGAGGAATATTTCTCCTGAATAAATCAGAATGGTAAAGTTTCCATTTAGAGTGCATGTATTTGAGTTTTATTGAGCAAATTTATTGGGATTGCAGCAGAGGGAGAGATGACAAATTGGGCCACTAAGAGTTAAACTACAGGCAACTTTTAATGTGTTGTGTGCAGCTCAGTCTTTTGCTTTTCTTAAATAAATTACACCCAAACAAGGCTTGCTTGATCTCAAGATCTTAGCCAGAGGAAAGGGGAGGTTTATCGCTTCCCTCTCCAACTATGGTCTCCTCCAACCCTATTGCCCAGGTATGAAAGTTATTGGGGTGAATGTGTTTGGAGAAGAGTTCCTTTTGGTACCAATTAGCACATTATGTGTAACATACAGTTGGACACTGAGATACCAGCTTCATTGTCAAATGGCAGTAGCTATTCCATCAGGTTGCAACAAAGAGGAAGTTGGTAAGAGCTATGCCATTGTTTTACTCTCCCTGAACTGTTTTCATTCCAGCTGAACAACAACAACAGTGGTCTCAATACAATCTTTGAGGTAACCCCATATCTCCATTGTGAGAACTTTCAATTTTTTCCTGTTCTCTGCTTCCTGTTCTGTAATCATTTCCTGATCCAAAAAGAACTTGTCTTCTTATCCCATGACTGCTAAGCTTACTCAGGAACCTTTGATGAGGACTTTGGTCAGAAAGATTATTGGAAATCCAAGGGTGCTTATCTGTTGGAATCTCCCCAATGGAGTTCTAAAAGATTAGCGAGGCAGGAGTTTTCATAGTAGCTATGTTGATATTTCTTCTGGAAAATGTGTTCTGCTATATATTTTATATTTCATAATGCTTTCCAGCAGTTCCCTCACAAACTAGATTAAGCTAGTTCATCTATATTATCCTGAATTGCCCAAGAACCCTAAAAATAAAATTGCCATTACAATTTTATTCCCAGTCATTGAGTTCACAGGCTGATCTTGGGGGCATATTTTTCTTCTTCTTAGAATAGCAATTTAAAATTTTAATTTAATAGGTTAACTGTCTCCCTTAGAAATATTTGTTTTTCTATCCCTTATTGCTTGCTGGTATGCTGGTCCCGGGGGGCTAACCGAGAGGTGAGGTCCGAGTCCAGTCCGAGGTCGATGGTGCGGTATGGAGGTTGTCCATCAAGGCTGTAGCTGGGTCCAAGACGGGGAGTCGGGTGGGGTCAGGAACTCTGGCAGAAGAGCAGGAACAGGCTAGCAACAACATTGCTCCCACAACCTGGGACTGGGGCTGACTGGCTTTTATCTGCCCTGAGGCATAGGGCGGCCCCGGTCCACAGGTGACTCGCCTTTCCTGGCCTGGAGGCGAGTACTCCTCCTGCAGGAACTTAGTTCCCTCCGCCTCTCTGCCCTGAGCCTCTGCAGCTTAGGAGAGGCTGGAGGGTTAGCAGACCCAGAGGCAACCTCACCTTCCCCTGATGGGGCTGGGAGTGGAGCACCTGCAGGCAATGGGTCCTACATCACCTCAAGAGCAGACTCAGCTGGTGTCTGCTCCTGAGGATCCGGCACAGGTGAGGACCCTTCAGGCTCAAGCCCCAGCCCCGGCTCAGCTGTTCCTGGAGGCGGGGACTCCTGTGAAGGCTGGGATTCCTCAGGTTCAGCCTCTGAGTCCGAGTCCCAGGCGATCACACCTGGCATCTCTTTTGCCAAATTTGTATTTCTTTGGGGGCAAGATCTCCTTTTTCTAAAGAAAGCCTTCTTGCCTCCTATAGCTCCCTTGATTCTGCTCATTAACCACATCCTCCTGGACCTGGTGATACCTTTCTTCATCTCTAGTATGCATTGTAGCTTATCATCTATTATTGTGGCTTTGAATGTTATCCCACAAGCATTCTGGATTTGACCTCTTTCCCTTTCACTAGGAAAGATTCCACTTTTGAACTCAAATGTGACTGTAATGGACTTTCTTGGCAATACTCTACTTAGATATAAATTGAATTTGATAGCACTGTGGTCACAGTTCCTGATCAATTAAACAACACTTGTACCTTTCAGCAGATCTTGGTTGCTACTTAGAGTTAAGTCCTGAGTCACTTCTCATCTGGTCATTTCCATGACCATCTGTTGCAGGGCACAGCAATTTATAGTATGATGTCTCTGTTGTGGCCAGAACTTCCATTATATCCAGCCAATGTGAGTGTAATTGAAGTCACTCATTACTACAACGCTTCTTCCTTTGGTTGCCTCCCAGATTTCACTCTTTATCTCAAGAGCATCCTGGCCATTTTGGCCCAGGAGGACAATAGTGTGTTCTCAGTGTGAAACCCAGAGTTTCTTCCCATAGGGATTTTGGTAAGGTGTCTTCCCCTTTTGAGAGTTCTAGTTTGGCCATATGCTGACCTTGATGTACAGAGTGACACTGTCCCAGTTAACTCTTCCTATGTCCAGAGATACTGGCTCTCTCCATTCCACCAGGTTTATGCCCACTATATATGTTTTCCTTTAAAACCAAACATTCCATTTCCCCAGCTTGGGGGCTTCTAGAATTAGCAGATGTGCTCCTCTTCATGTCCTTTTCCAAATCTCTCTGGTAAATACGTGCACATTTTCCACCTTTGACCAGCTATCATGCTCTCTTGTATGCTGATCTGCTAAACAATGGTGATTTAGCACTTAATAAAATAGGAGAACAACAGGTTTATCACTTGCTCTCCCAGCCCACTGTTAACCAGTACATCAAAAGCAGAACTCATTAGCATTTCTGTAGCATGAAAGGATTAGTATTACCTCATGAATTTTGTTAACAACAGAAAAGTGCAAAATAAAGTGGAATGAGTCAAAACCCAGGGCAATTAAAGCCTGAGATTTGGAATAGCGATTGAAGTATAATTATTGAATACCTTATTTTACACAAATATCAGATAATTTTTATTGTAATATCATTAGCAGGTGAGGCATGCATCTAGGAATCTCTTAGGCAGGAGTTGGAAAGGCTTGTTTTGTAGGACTTAAATGTGTGTTCAAAGCAGCTGTTAAATACAGGGCACAGATTTCCACATGAAGTGAAGTCAGAATCCAAATAACTACTTTAGGGAAAGCTTTAGGGATACCCCAAAGCTTGCGTCTGCCCAGTGATATTTTTCAACTTTTTCCTTTGAAAGACTCTGTCTACTCCATGCTGTGTCACAAATTGTTTTGGCAATTTCTGTTTCAGAAGCTGTTTTCCATGCACCATTGAAAAGTGGGGCACTGTATAGCCCTATTGGTTAAGCGAAACTTGTTGCACGGTTCTCTGGATGACAGTGAAAGCATCTGCTAAAGCTCTGGGTTGGTAGTGGTGCAGTTTGCTTTCAAACAGCTAGATAACACTGGCTTTAATTTGGGATTTTTACTTGGCACACACGGATATAGCAAATTGTGTAAAAATGCTATTGTGTTTGGTCGGCTATTGGCTCCAAAGAATTAGTATCACAAGACTTGGGCTTTAACAAAAACAGAAAAAAGTTTGTTGCAGTCTCGCTGAGAAAGTTCGAAACTGCTGATTCCAGTTCTGAATCAGGGAGATCGCCTATCACTAATTAAGACTGTACATTTAGCATTTCTTAATAGCAACAAAATTAGATAACCATTAGTGGTGCCACATGGAAGACTGTTGTCATTTTATGCACCTTGAAATCACAAATGAATTTTGTCTGTGTGCCTGTGTGCAGACGTCGTCAGCCAGTCAAGCCAGTGAGCTTTTGTTCTGCTTTTGACATTTATAATTAGTAGCAGAGCAGTGAAATTTAAATTTTGGGGGTTGGGAGGGGGAGAAAAAGGACGTAATGAAATTGTGTTCCACTAAGCAGCAGCTTGACAACACTGTTATAATTAGAGAGCTGTCAGCATTTCTTTTGTAAATAAAGTAGTGGCACTTTTTGTTTGGAATTATACTGAGAAAATGTCCATATTTGAAAAGAATTAAGAGAATTGTTTAGCTTCTAACTAAAGCAACACGTCTCTTTTCTGCTGTTTGGGTTGATGATGGGGTCCTATGAAATAAACAATACTTTACAGCAGCCTTCCCAAACTTGGTATCGTCCACATGTTGTTGGATTCCAGCTCCCATCAACCATTAACCAGCACAGCCAAAGTATCAGGGTTGATGGGAGTTGTAGTCCAACAATATTTAGCGGATACCAGGTTGGGTAAAATTACTTGACAGGAAGTAGGTTCCGTTTAAGTGATTGTGAGCAAACAAGATTGCGCTCTTAGGAAAATATCCAGTGTTGCACCAATGGGTCGTCCCCTTCCTCTTGCCCTCCTGCATCTTCCAGGTCTCCAATTGGCTGCAGAGGGTCCCTCAACTCTGTAGAGCAGATTTTGAAGGTACACAGCGGGGAACAGAACGAGAAGCTGCGAGAAAGATGGGGCCATGACACATCCCCATTTGTTCAGCTTGTGCTATTTAAAATTAATGGGTGGTAATCAACTGTTCTATTATGAGTAGACCTACAGAAATTAATGGACCTAACTTAGTCATGTTGATTCATTTCAATTCTTAGGGCTTGTTCATACTTATGCTCATCCGGCACCTAGAAATTACAGGTCTGAGAAGTTCTGAATAGTTTTTCCCCTTGCTCCTTTCCTATCCTAGGAAAAACCCATGCTTTAGCTCAAAATCAGAACAAACTGCAATCCGCAGAAAACTTGAATTGCTGTTTCCTCCCATTAAGCATGAAAGAGTGTTTTATCTTGAGAGAAAGCAGCAGGACAAGAGGAATGGCTCTCAAACTTTTTTCTCTAGGCTACACTTTCAGAATAAAAATTTGCTCGCGTCACATCAATTTTTTTTGGGATAAGAAATACATTAGAAAAAACAACTTATCCTTAGAATCACTTGATGTGCTTGCTCTCATTTTAAAAAGACAGCTATCCATATTCTGCAGTTTACCCTCTGATACCTGGCACAGTTTTGTCCCCTATGTTCCTTTCTGCCTTTGTTTCATCTCTTTATGAATATGTTAGAGTTAGTAGAAAGCTATCTTCTTCTTTGGCAATCACTCGTAGCCGACTAAGATTGTCTTCCATGAAAATGGTCTTAACAGTGTGTCGGTACGTGACTATGGAGGCTAATTCTGGATCCAGACTTCCTTCCACAGTGGGGACATAGGTTTCTGGGCAGGAGTTGATCTTGGTAAGAGTTTGCCAAATGTGCCTTCCTCTTAGCACATTTCTCCTTTTCATTCTGAGTTTGAGTGTCTTCAATATCCACAACACCTTTGGTTGAAGGCTGTTCTCCAGCTGGAGTGCTCACAGGCCAGTGTTTCCCAATTGTTAGCGTTATACTGGGACACGGGTGGCGCTGTGGGTTAAACCACAGAGACTAGGACTTGCCGACCAGAAGGTTGGCGGTTCGAATCCCCGTGACGGGGTGAGCTCCCATTGCTCGGTCCCTGCTCCTGCCAACCTAGCAGTTTGAAAGCACATCAAAGTGCAAGTAGATAAACAGGTACCGCTCTAGCGGGAAGGTAAACGGCGTTTCTGTGTGCTGCTCTGGTTCGCCAGAAGCGGCTTAGTCATGCTGGCCACACGATCCAGAAGCTGTACGCCGACTCCCTCGGCCAATAAAGCGAGAAGAGCGACGCAACCCCAGAGTTGGTCACAACTGGACCTATTGGTCAGGGGTCCCTTTACTTTTATACTACTTTTTTAAAGATTTGTCTTGAGTGAGCCTTTAAATCTCTTTTGTTGACCACCAGCATTACACTTTACATTTTTATGTTTGGAATAGAGTAGTTGCTTTGAAAGACAATAATCAGGCATCCGCACAACACAACCAGTCCAATGAAGTTGATGTTGAAGAATCATTGCTTTGACACTGGTGATCTTTGCTTCTTCCAGTACACTGGCATTAGTTCACCTATTTTCGGAAGTGATATGTAATTTTTTCAGTGACACCGTTGATGGAAAATTTCGAAGTGTTGGAGATGGCATTTATAAGTGGTCCATGTTTCACAAACGTACAGTAAGGTTGGTAGTAGAATAGCTTTGTAAACAAACATTTTGGTTTCCCTGTGAATGTCCCGGTCCTCAAACACTCTGCACTTCAATTGGGAGAAAGCTGCACTTGCAGAGTTCAGGCGATAACGAATTCCGGCATCAATGTTGGCCCTTGTGGAAACATAACTGCCCAGGTAGGAAAAGTGACCAACATTTTCCAACATCACACCATTCAGTTGGATTTGTGGTGCTGCAGAGGGGTTGTTTTGTGCTTGTTGGTGCAGCACTATGGTTTTTTGAATGGCTGTATAAACTGCTCTGCCATACTGAAAGACAGGTTTGTTTCTGTGTTGTACCTAATAAAAATGAAGCTGTATCTAAAACTACTTATCTGTTTTGAAGGCTCACCAGAGTGCAGAACCTGTTGGGGCATGGAGACCTGAGTGAATGGTCCACCTCTAGAACCCACAAGCAAATAGGGCACACCATAGCTAGCATTGCTAATTCCCACATGCTACTTGTTAAAACTTATGTTTGACTAGCATAATAATCTAGTATTGGTTTGTAATGGGCTATATGAACCATGGCTTAAAACAACTCAAGAGTCCTTGTTTTTGAAGACTGCTCCTATGTTGAAAACCATGAAACATTTAGTAGCCATGGTTGGCTTAGGGCTTCTTATATGTTCATGTGGAGAACACACAGCTATCTTTCAGAGTCTGCTAGACAATAGAGCCCAGAAGCTCCCATTTCAAGTGGCGACAAGCAGATGATCAAAGAAAAGGCTTGTGTTTGCAACCGTCTATTTTAAAATATTGTGTTTGCTAGTGAATAAACCTGCAGAATGAAAGCATCAACAAGATGCCCTTATTCTGGTGCACGTTAGTAGAAAAGGTTAATAGTCAAATCTCCTTTAGCAGATTTCATTATTTTGTTTGATAAGATATATGTTTAAATGTTTAAAGATAAGAAGAAAAAGGCAGTGGTAGGCATAATATATATCTTACATCAGAAACACATTTTTTAAAGTGCTTAGGTGGAAGCTGTTGTTGTCGGGTAGTAAAAAGCTAAGCTCAAGAATAGCAGGATTCTGATCACGGCTGTGGACAGTATTTCATGGGAGGAACAAACATCAGAATTGGCCTGAATCTACCAGCTCTTATGGTAGAAAATGGATTCTCAGGAGAAGTAGGCAGAAAGATAGGGAGGCAGACTGTAAGAGATGTAAGGAGACACCTAACAAGATCAGGGATGCGGGTGGCACTGTGGGTTAAACCACAGAGCCTAGGACTTGCCGATCAGAAGGTTGGCGGTTCGAATCCCCGTGAAGGGGGGGGGCTCCTGTTGCTCGGTCCCTGCTCCTGCCAACCTAGCAGTTTAAAAGCATGCCAGCGCAAGTAGATAAATAGGTACCGCTCTGACGGGAAGGTAAACAGTGTTTCTGTGCACTGCTCTGGTTCACCAGAAGCGGCTTAGTCATGCTGGCCACATGACCCGGAAGCTGTACGCTGGCTCCCTCGGCCAATAAAACGAGATGAGCGCCGCAACCCCAGAGTCGGTCACGACTGGACCTAATGGTCAGGGGTCCCTTTACCTTTACCTTTAACAAGATCAGGGAGCTTCATTGCCTAGGCCAGACTGTGACTAGACCAGATTTGGAAGCAAGCATCTATAGCTAGTCCCTGGTCCATGACTTTCAGTCTTTGAATCACTTACTCTGCAGTGGAGCAACGTTGGATTTGAAGAGGCAGAGCCGTGACGGATCATCCACTTTATCATTTCTCATCCGAAACATCTTGAATTGCTTGCACCACAACACCTGTTGTGATATACATAGAAAACAAACTCATCACAGTTGGCTTTGAGGATGGCCAAATATTACCCTTCTCATGCCAAAAAGCTTGTCTGGGTTTTGCCGGCATTCCTGTAAAATTCTCACAAAATCTCAAAGGCCTTTGAGATGTTTTTGCCCCTTTCCCCTCCTCACCCAAGTCCCCTCTCTTTTACAAAGAAAACACTCTTGCCATTGTAGGGACAGACCTAATTGGATCCCCACACCCCACCCCAGATATTACAGTTCCATTGCCTGTGGCATGAACAATGCTTCTGAGAATGCTCAGACCTGACAAGACAGCTTATTGGCTAGTAACCATGTCTCCTTGTTCAGGGAAGCAGGTGCTAGCTCCCAAACTCCTCTTCCTTTTCCACAGACCTGTAAAAGAGAACTACTGCATTGTTCAGGAAGGAAGGGAACTGATCCGGCCTTAAGAGGAAGCAGTGGTGATGGTCCCAAAACAATTCTTGTTGAATATAGCAAACCTCATTGCTGATGGTATCGGGTCATCACCTCCCGCTACGTAAGGAAGGTGCCCTAGGCATTGCTTGTTTTTAATCTTTCCCAGAACCTCATATGCCTTCTTCATAGGATATATTGTTGCTGAGAAGTGGAAATGTTGGTCAGTCTCTTTATTGTGCTTCGAGCAGTTGCATAAAAGCAAACATTTTTTCAGGTGGGTTTTTTTGCTATATCTGTTGTTTAGTCGTTTAGTCATGTCCAGCTCTTTGTGACTCCATGGACCAGAGCACACCAGGCACTCCTGTCTTCCACTTCCTCCTGCAGTTTGGTCAGACTCATGTTGGTAGCTTCAAGAACACTGTCCAACCATCTCGTCCTCTGTCATCCCCTTCTCCTTGTGCCCTCCATCTTTCCCAACATCAGGGTCTTTTCCAGGGAGTCTTCTCTTCTCATGAGGTGGCCAAAGTATTGGAGCCTCAGCTTCAGGATCTGTCCTTCCAGTGAGCACTCAGGGCTGATTTCCTTCAGAATGGATAGGTTCGATCTTCTTGCAGTCCATCTACATGCGTAGAAAGGTTTCACTTGCCGAATTTGTGTTTGCCATGAAAGTGAGGATGGCACAGTCGAAAGCCAGTCAAAAGTTTGGCATCTTTAGGGAAAAGTTAAAACTGAGTTTTTAAAAACCCCATTGTTCTAGAAATAGTTGTCTTAGAATCGTGGAATCATATAATCATATAATCATATAATTAATTATATGAATCGTGGAATCATATAATTGAGTTGGAAGGGCCCCTGAGAATCATATAGTGTCCAGCCCTTCAATGCAGGAAAATGCAGCTGCCCCATACAGGAATCAAACCTGCAACCTTCATAGAATCATAGAACTGTGGAGATGAATCATCATGTAGTCCAACTCCTGGCAGTGCTGGAATTTCACCTAGCTCATGCATTACAGATGACCACCCAACCTCTGCTAAAAAATCACCAGGGAAAGAGAGTCCACCACCTCTCATGGGAATCTGCTGCACTGTCAAACAGCTTGTTAGTGTCAGAACGTTCTTCCTGATGTTTAGTTAGAATGTCCTTTCCTTTAACTTGAATCAGTTGGTTTGGTCCTGCCCTGCAGAGCAGGAGAAAAGAAGCTTGCTCCATCCTCTACTTGACAGCCCTTTAGATATCTGAGGATGACTATCATAGCTCCTGTATATCCTGCTCCAGATGTATGAAAACTGGAGGATGTCCAGGCTGCCCTTGAAACTCTGGGAGGTCCAGTAGTTAACAACATCTAGCCACTCTAAAAACATAGGAGCCCTACTGAATTAGTCTAGCACAATAGTTTTCAACCAGGTTGCCATGACACCTTGGGGTGCCTTGAATACTGCTCAGGGGTGCTGTGGGCAACACTGGTCTCTGTCCCTCTTTCCTTCCCTCCCTCCCTCCTCGGATACCCTTTGATGTCTCTGCCTCCCCATGGCTTGCACAGCTTTTTGTTGCAACAGCCCTGGCTACAAGCTCCCCACGCAAATGGGACCTCTGGGTGTGGTCAGGGGGTGCTGGTTACCAGGAGCTGAGGTGGCCTTGGAGTAAGCAAGCAAGCAGGTGAGGGACCCCAGAAAGCCCTTGCTGTTGGGAATGGACAGGGAAGTCCCAGGCCCCTGTGGGGCAATGTGAAGAGGCACTTCTCTTTGGGGCAGGGTGGGCAGCTCTGAGACCAGGGGTGGCAGCAGTGGCTGCCCAGAGGACTCCCAAAGAGAGGGGAGAGGGAAGGAGGTTGAGGGAACCCTCCACAAGTGAGGTGTTTTAAAAAGGGTGAGAGGCTGCCAGCTCTGTAGGCAAGGGGTGACACAGCTGGGCTCCTGAGCCTCACTGGGGTGCCGCAGAAAGAATGTAGTTGGTCAAGGGAGCAGTGGGCACAAAAGAGGTTGTAAACCTCTGGTCTAGCATACTCTTTCCCCTAGCGGCCAACAGCTGGCTATTGGTAGCCCAAAAGCAAATGATGACGGGTAGGAGCCATCATAATCCCTGCCTATTGAGATCATGCAAACACCTTCACTCTATTCTCGGTGCCAGCTAAAAACATTCTTGTTTAGACAAGCCTACCCAGATGCTGGGAAATGCTGATGTGAATTTTAATGTTTTAGTATTTTAACTTCTTGTACATTTTAATGTACAGTGGTACCTCGGGTTACAGACGCTTCAGGTTACAGACTCCGCTAACCCAGAAATATTACCTCGGCTTAAGAACTTTGCTTCAGGATGAGAACAGAAATCATGCCGCACGGCGGCAGCGGGAGACCCCATTAGCTAAAGTGGTACCTCAGGTTAAGAACAGTTTCAGGTTAAGAACGGACCTCCAGAACGAATTAAGTTCTTATCCCAAGGTACCACTATATTGTCATCTCTCCCCACCCCTTCCAAATTTTATGGTTTCATCTTTTTGTAAACTGCTTCGAGTTGTTTTTTCTTACAATCAAGCGGTGTATAAATTTTAAGAAATAAGACAAACAATCTCTGTGTGGGCATGTCTGTGTGCATATACACACCAGCTTGAATGCTTTGACTGTGAAACAGTAAAACACAAAGTTTTAATACAGTGGTGCCTCGCAAGACGAAATTAATTCATTCCGCGAGTTTTTTCGTCTAGCAAATTTTTCGTCTTGCGAAGCACGGTGTCGGAAAAGTTTTGGAAAAGCTTCAAAAATCACCAAAAACCTCAAAAAAGGCTACCACACCGCGTTCTATGAGTTGCTCCTCGAAGTCAAGTCGCAACTGTATTAACGGTGTTAAGAAAAAGGAAACAAACTTGCAAAAAACGCAAGACGTTTTCGTCTTGCGAAGCAAGCCCATAGGGAAATTCGTCTTGCGAAGCAGCTCAAAAACCGCAAAACCCTTTCGTCTAGCGAGTTTTTCGTCTTGCGAGGCATTCGTCTTGCGGGGCACCACTGTACTGCTATTCCATACCCTCCAGCATTTCTTCGGTGAAAATAGGGACGTCCCATTCCATAATGATAATTTTACTATTTATACCCCACACATCTTACTGGGTTTCCCCAGCCACTCTGGGCTGCTTCCAACATATATAAAACGTAAGAAAACATTAAACATAAAAGACCCTTTCCGATACAGGGCTGCCTTCAGATGGCTCGGGGTTTCCAACGTTTCTCCAGTGAAAATAGGGATGTCCTAAGGAAAAGCCGGACATTTCAGGATCAAATCAGAAACTGGGATGGCTTCTCTAAATCAGGGAAGTCACTGGGAAATAGGGTTTGCTGTCCATTTCAAAGTATGCCCTATTTGTTTCAATGAAAACCTAGTTACAAAGATGCCTAGTGCTGCACAAATATAACAACTGATCCTAGCACATTGTGTGTGTGTGTGTCAGTATCAGTTTTGTGCACTTTCTCTTTAAATTTCCTGACGCATACTCGGATTTGACAAAGAACCCCTTATCGTTTTGTTGAGACCCAGTTTCCTGAATCAGCAGATTCCTCCCCACCCCCACGGCTCTACGCACCGTGCTCTCGAAATTTCTTAAAACTCAGAGTCCTGTCAAAACAAAAATGGCTGGCAAATCCTAGGGACAGAGCCGAGAGAGAGACAGACAGAGACAAAGAAGCCCCTGAGAAGGCAGACGGACTTATATTGCTTGCGGTTTTTCAGTACAGCTGGTTTCAGATGTGTCGGCCTTGTACTGCACTGGTTCCACTGCCAAATCGAGACTGTCACAGCTGGTAGTACTTACTGTACTTGCGGGAAAGTATGTGATTCATTAGTTGGAACCGTATGTTTTTCACCAGTTCTGGTCATGTTTTTGTTAGGATGTGGTAAAAGCATAAGCGGGGGGTGAGGGGACAATGGAAATATGTGACTTGTTAAAGATTGGCCTCAACCAGTTATTAGCTAAATTGTATGCCATAAAAAGTCCACCATACCTCATAAGACAAATGACTTAATTCTTTATTTTTCAGCAGAGGTCATTTCGTTATAGGTAATAAAGATTATCAACATAAAGGGCCCCCTCTTCCCCTGTTCCTTTCCCCCATAACAAAAAATCTAGGGAGAAATCGAATAATAATAATAATAATAGATGTGACAAGCTGGCTTCATAATTTTAAAACAAGCTGCCTATATATAATATAAGCGATGAAATTCATGTTGCCTAATGCCTAGAAAGGCAAGCCATAACTTGTTGGACAAGGACTGTTTCTGTCCATATTAATTTTAATTTAAAACGTTCTACCTTGTCTTTCTGTCCACATATGGGATGGGCCCTCAAGGCAGCTCTTAAGACAAAGCAATGTTTTTAAAAAACATGTATGTTTTGGTAAAGATTGCTGTGTTACTCATTTGCCCTCAATGCTTTATCTACAGAGGAATTTCAGGTGTAATTTAGTAGCAGATATCAAGGTTGCATATAATTAATAACTATTAGCTGTGTTCTCAGCTTGCCCAACTTGTGTGTGTGTTTTCATACATATGCCCCAAGCTTTTTAAATGTTCATTAGCCTATGAAATACAAACTCTAGATAAGTTTGTTTCTCAGCGATTCCTCCAAGTTCTGCACATTGGAATTGCCCTGCAAGAAACCATATAATTGGTTTAAACCAATTTTGAATCGTATTTTTTTGCATTTGTATTTATTTTCTCTCCTAAGTGTTATTGCTTAAATACAATTGAAAGTAAGGATCTGTTTGAATTGTGTTTCCTAATAAGAATTTTAAAAGGAGACAGTGTAGTTGGGTTTCAATGCAAGGAGCCTTGAGTTCAAATTCCCACTCATCTCTGTAGTCTTCTCAAGAGCTTTATCCCATCTGACTGCATTGTTGTAAAGCTAAAATACTGCTCTGAGCTTTTCAGAGAACTCTAATGCCAGAAATAAATACATATTGTGGGTTGGAAACTTGTAGTTTAAATAATGAGCATCTTAAAGTTTCAGCAGGAGACAAAGGGAATTTCTTGGAACCATTTGAAATAAAATTTGGATCAGCCCTGAGTATTATCCGTATTAAGATCCACTATACAAATAGCACTTCTTGCCATGAAAGTAGGTTTTTTAAAAATTGACTTCTAAGCCATTGTGGTTCTTGCAGAAGAATTTTTTCTCATATCTCCACCCACTCGGTGTACTTTGCAGAGGTATAGTTTTGCCTCCAATTATTAACTCAGCTGAAGCTGTAGCATAAATGAATGAATGTACTCTGGGACTTTGCAGTACAATCCCAAGTAAGACCAAAAGGGTTCATTATGGCTTACTCGCAAGCAGGTAAATGCACATGCACTCAGCCTTAGCTGTGATGTGGAATGAAAGCATACATCTGTTAAATGACTGCACACAGTCATATTTCTGTTACTAGCGTTTTGCAATAAGTATGATTCTTAACTTAAGTTCAGCCTGTTTAACTTCCCCTGTGTTCTGTGGTATTGCAAGGAATCCCTCCAGTATCTATTAGGATGGCCCGTGGGCTGAATAGTTCAATACATATTCTGGTCCGTGTGGCTGACCTTTGTCAACTTGATGAGTAGAAAGACTGTGTGTTTGTGTCACACTTAGGGGTGTGCTTGTCATTTTTTTAGCAAACAAAGAAGTTGGAAAGGAGTGTGCAATGACTGGGATGCGTGAGGATACCAGTGGCCTGTTCAATGCCTTGTAGAGAATTCCGGTCCACAAACTTATCTCTTACTTCTTCCCCTTGCCTCACCGTTGCTGCTTGGCTTGAGGTCTGAAATAATGAGGAATGTCTACATAATCAAAAGATACTCCTAGCCTCCTGGCCTGTATTTGTGTGTGGGAAAGGTGACAAAACAGCCCATTGTATTATTTCTGAAAGCAGTCCAACCACACCATTGTTAAACTCTCTCACACTAAGTACGTTTACTTGAAAGTAAACTCCATTTATTTCTGTGGGTGTTACATCCAGGTAAGGGTGCTTGGTAAGGTTTGTTTTTGTATATACTGTAATTTTTTTTACTTTTGTGGATTATCCCTTTTTTTTTAAGCAAAGGCCTGTTCAATAATGGATCCTATGTTTCTTTCAGATACGAATGCAGGGATATATATTTTCCCCTTTTGGAGTTAACTGTCTGAGCAAGTCTTTATAAGGTCGTTCTAGGTATGCATGCAAGGAGAGGCAAACAGACAAAGGTTGCCGGGTGTCT
Organism: Podarcis bocagei; assembly: GCF_964188305.1. Lineage (NCBI taxonomy): Eukaryota > Metazoa > Chordata > Lepidosauria > Squamata > Lacertidae > Podarcis > Podarcis bocagei. The sequence continues at coordinate 17,061,493 of NC_138143.1, forward strand.
GCAGTTATTTTTTTCAGTAAGTACATCTGGTGCTAAGCAGACCATTATATTTGTTACATTTTTGAAGTCTCTACTGAGGATCTGAACCAGCGCCTCATCCATTAGAAGGTGATGTAATCCCCCATGAGACTGAGCCCCCCACACAGCCTCAACCAGGAATGATTTCAGTTGGCAGTAGTTGAAGGTGAATGGCCAGTCAGGTGTGAGGAATTCTCCACTGTATTTTGAAGTAGTTCAGGATGGAGGTATCCCACCAGTTTATGTAAAGACCCTTGGTCCTAACAGCCAGCCACACCTGCATTCCAGATCCACCTCTGCTTTTCATAAATATCTTTCGCACCAGAAAAGCTAAGGAAGAAAACAATTGCAAGCTCTGCCATATTGCCTGGGGCTGGTGAAAGGGTGTGAGGGAAAACAGAGCAAGGAGGGGTAAGATCAGATGCTTCAGGTGTGTCATTGTCATAAAGGCAATTCAGTACGTATCTCTTTTTTTCATATTTTTATTTATACTTTTTCATTACAGTTTGTCACAATTCATTCAATATAACCATACATTCATAATCATCAACTTCCCTTCCCCCTCTTCCATGGTTCTGTTTATTTCTCCAATTACAACTGCATACAGTGGTACCTCGGGTTACAGACGCTTCAGGTTACAGACGCTTCAGATTACAGACTCCGCTAACCCAGAAATAGTACCTCGGGTTAAGAATTTTGCTTCAGGATGAGAACAGGAATCACGCGGCGGTGGCGGCAGTGGGAGGCCCGATTAGCTAAATTGGTACCTCAGGTTAAGAACAGTTTCAGGTTAAGAACGGACCTCCAGAACAAATTAAGTTCTTAACCCGAGGTACCATTGTATTCTAATTACTCCACATGTTTTATTTTTCTCCTTCCTCTCTAAATCTTCAGTACTTAACACTGCTGAATTCACTCCAACCCCTGCCAACGTTTTAACCTGTTTAACATGATTCTTCAGATATTCTTCAAATATTTCCCACTCTTCCCTGAATATCTTCCTGGTCAAGATATCAGGTTAGTTAAATTTGTTAGTTCCATATATTCCATCCATTTCATCTGCCACTCCTCCTTTGTTGGTATGAATCTTTCTCCCCATTTCTGAGCATAAATGATTTGGGCTGCCGTAGTTGCATAGAGAAATAAATTCTGTTGTTCTGTGGAGACATCTGTTCCTAATAAAAAGGTTTCTGGTCACATACACACACACACTCCCCCCCCCCCATTTCATTATAAATCATCTCCCAGAAATCGTTCGCTTATTTACTTGCCCACTGTGTACCCTCCATGGCAATTCAGTACCTCAACTCAGCCATCATTTACCAAAAAACAACCACCACCACCACTTTTGGTTTCAATCTATCCAGTGAGGGTTTTGGTTACTGTTCCATTCCATCAGGGGTCAGCAACCTTTTTCAGCAGGGGGCCGGTCTACTGTCCCTCAGACCTTGGGGGGGGGGGGGCGGACTATATTTTGAAGAAAAAAATGAACAAATTCCTATGCCCCACAAATAACCCAGAGATGCATTTTAAATAAAAGCACACATTCTGCTCATGTAAAAACACACTGATTCCCGGACCGTCCATGGGCCGGATTTAGAAGGCGATTTGGCTGGATCCAGCCCCCGGGCCTTAGTTTGCCTAACCATGCGATTCCATCTTTTTCTTATCTCAAGATTTGTTGTTGATGTTGTTGGGGTGGGGGATCAGCAACTGCAGCAAGATTAAAAAGACTTGAGGTTTATGTTGGAAGAAATTGTGGTTAATTATCCTTGGCTCGTATTCATATTCCGTGGGTGTAGATGGAGGAGTAATCAGTGCAGGTGGCCTTGCCCAGCTGAGAGTTGCATTCTGTCCTGAAGAAAATAAGGAAAGGAAACAGAGGTTGGATTACAAGCTATGTCAGGGCTAAACAGATCTTGTTTCGTTGGATCGGTTGTGGGACAGAAAGACAATACTTATCTTAGCCAAGTGAAAGTGTAACAACATCTATTTTGGTATGATTTGGAAGGAATTAATGTACAGGGGAGCTGATGTTTGTCCAAGTGTTTAATTCCATTGCCTCGCGGAAAGTAGAATGGGAAAGTGCATGTTTCATTATTGTGCCCAATTGCAGATTAGTTACTGAGCTGTTTTTGTTTTTTAATGGCTGAAATGGGGTTGTGTGTTTATATATTGCTCTATCCACACTGCCCTGATATATAAGTATATAAGTGCTTTTATAAATAAACAAACAAAACAAAGTGCTTATTTAAAATGAGTCGTACTCTGGACAAATTGGGTTTGTAGCTGCCTGCTATTATGTATGAGGTATGTCGTCTGAAGTTGTTTTGTTCGGTTAGCAAAGGAATGGAGGGCATTTTTGCAAGGAGGTGCAGGTTTTCTTTTTTGAAAACAAAAATAAATGTGCAACTGAACGTGCATTCAAATGCCCCAACCTTTAAAAAACGAGGCAAAACCTCCCTCCCTCCCTCTCTCTCTCTCTCTCTCTCTCTCTCTCTCTCTCTGTGTGTGTGTGTGTGTGTGTGTTTGGAGAGAGGGGAGGAAGTGTTGAAATGAGCTCTGATAAACTCTGGCCGAACACACCGCTTTGATTTGGCACTGTTCACTGGGTGCTTTTTCATGCTTTTTCTGGTGCTGTTGGAATAACTAACAATAAGGAAGAGATTCTGATTTAAGATAACGGAAGAGGCAATCATAAAAGAGAACCACAAGCTATAAAAAGAATTTGCTAAGGTGGCAACAAGCAGTAGCTGATAGCTTGAATGGGATTAAGCGCACTGAGGGGTTTGTTTACAAGGAGAGGATTAGAAGTTAATTGGTATGTTTTGCTTCTTGGCTGAGTCATTGCTAAAAGAAAAACTGTTGTTACTATTTCGGCACTAACTGTGTTTTGGATGTTTCATTGTTGGCTGTGTAGTTAAAGCATGAATTAAAGACTGTTTAGGATGCATCGTTTTCGGAAATGCACAGTGCTCTGTATAGGTGTTTAGCATTTCAGCTCTCTGTTGTTTCAAACATAGGTTTCTACCAGCCCTATCTGGAAATTGAACCCAGAGCTTTCTGCATTCCAGGTTTGTGCTCTGAGAGCGAGCACTTTGCTCTGTGAAAGTGGGCATTCCTAGCTGAATACTTTTGCTTCAAATATTGCCATGGCAATTTTGCATCTATTGAAAATGTTCATTGCCATGCCCATTTCAAGCTCAGCCATGATATTTTCCTGGTAATAAATAGCCCTAAATAAACAAATAAATAAATCCTAGCCCTTACCTTCAACCTCACCAATTAAAATTGATTAATCAACTAAAGCTTTAGTTGATTGACTTTCCAGTTGCATTGATTAAAGTTTGCAACCCTGTTAGAACTAGGCTAGCTTGCAATTACACAAAATGCCATCGTTTTATATTAGGGATAATCAATGTATGTATTCTCAGGCACACACTATTCTCCAAACAGTAAGTATATATTGCTGCACAAATTGACCTGGCCACAAGGTTCAGGCTCCATAATAAAATGATGCAACCTAACAGTGTATAGATCACCCTTAAGAAGTGCATGCATTCAGGAAAGCTGCAAGCATTGTATAACAGGTGAGGTATTAACACACCTCTCCCCATTCCCCATATTTTTTACAAGAGACTTTTTTTGCAATATCATTTTTTACTGTAACTTAATTAAAATCAAGGGAGAGTCACTAGACGCCAGAAAAAAAATATTATTCAGGAGGTAGATGCAGCCTATGAGCTACCAGTTGACCACCCCTGTTCTTGAGAGAACTACTGAAGGGTCACAGAACAGATGGATTTTGGTTTTTTCAGTTCTGTGGGGCAAGTGGGAATATGATAGCTGAATATTCATGAGAACTTCATTAATAGAAACAGTTGGTTTGGTCCATTGCTGCCCCTTTCCATAATTTATTAATAACCTATCAACAAACTATACATATAGATCCTATTTGGCCATAATGCTAAACTAGGGTTGCCATCTTTCAAGAGGAAAAAATATGGACGCAAAAAGTTGTAAAAATTCCCCACAAGTGGGCATTTAGGACCCCCAAAAGAGGACATGTCCGGGAAATGTATCAACAAACTATACATATAGATCCTATTTGGCCATAATGCTAAACTAGGGTTGCCATCTTTCAAGAGGAAAAAATATGGACGCAAAAAGTTGTAAAAATTTCCCACAAGTGGGCATTTAGGACCCCAAAAAGAGGACATGTCCGGGAAATCCCAGTCATATAGGGACCCTATACTAAACCATGGTTTAGTGTTACATGAACTAATCTTGAACTCATATACTCTCCTCTTCTACTCCAGAAGAATATGTGAAATATTTGCTCCTGTTAACTGCTGTTTAGTGTTATGTCACACCTTAGACCATGGTTTATCATAACGATGATTTGTTGAAACAAGCCAGCTTTGTAAAACTACAGTTTAAGTTTACTTGCCTTAACCTAACAGTTAGGACTAATGCTAGTTTGTCTAAATTATACTAAACGATGGTTAGTTAAAAAAAACAAGCAAAACCTCTCATCTCCCTTCAGCTAGCCAGAGCAGGTGGGAGCACAAGAATCTGAGGTTTTTTTACGTTACACAGAACTACGGTTTAGAGTTACATCAAGTAAGAATGTTTCATAATAACGTGCAGTTTCATTAGTTTGATTTCATCTGTTCTTGCACCATCAGTTCAATTTCTATTGGTGCCATATATTGTGAATAATGGCGGCAGTACAAATCTGGTTTTTAAGGTTATAAACTAGGTTTAGTAACTGCTCCCAGCTGAAACATGACATGAAGAAATATCTATCTTGGGGCTAATGAGTTTTTGGCTCAACCTTTTAAACAAATTTTAATAAAAAAAATCAGTGCAAAAATAAAATCAAGAACCCCCCTTGCAGATCAGAAACCCAAAAAGAAGAAAGAAAAGAAAAACTGGCTTCACTTTAAAGGAACTCCTGACATATTGTTAGTCTGTTGTATATCTTTTATGCTTTTGGTGCTCATAAAAATAAGCCCCGCCCTCCAGCGGTTGGGCCTTCAAAATAATATAGAAAAATAATTGGGAGTTGTTAAATGATTATGACAGAGTCATTCAATTTATGAATACAAATCAATTGTTGAAAGACTTTGGACTGACCATGGAAACAGGTCAAGAACATATTTTAGGCTCTGAGATAGTTTGCATATCTTTTATTCATGTTTCTGGATTGCTCAGGTTATAAACATTAGAAAAATCTTAAATGCATGTAACACCTATGATAAAAATATTCTTTTACATATTAACAAATAGAGTTCTTACATTTTTGGAATCGAAATTTTAAACTTATTTTATCGTTGCCCATCTCAACCCCTGGTTTTCGAACTTAACTCTAAACTGTTGAAGTATATTGGCATAAGTAGCACCCGAATTGGTCCAAATGTTGCAGCAGCAGTTGGATTGGCTGTGGACATGAGAATGCAAGAGAGCTCCTGTTAGTCTCTTAAGGCTGCAGCCCTGTACACACTTACCTGAGAAGAAGTCCAGTCAAACCCAACTTGTTAGTAAACATGGATAGGACTTGGCCATATGGCACAAGTGAATACCAGGTACAGTACTCAGCTGCATATTTAAGAAAAATACCCAGGAAAAATGAAATACAAAAATCCTAATAAAATAAAAAATGACTTCTCTAAAAGGGATAAAATAAAGATAAAAGATTTTTAGTCTCCACAAACCAGTCCTGCAGGTCCCTGTGCAAAGAAAATTGTGCAGATACAATACAAAAAGAAGGACCAATGGCTTTCCTGCTCTTCTCCTTCACACCTTTGGTTTATAAAGTCAGAAGGGGAGACACAGAGAATGTGCCATGTTTAAAGAGCTAAGTGAAATACAGAGAAAGTCTGTGTGTTTGAGGGAGAGGAGGCAGACTTTGTTCTTATAAGACTGGCTGAGCATGCCTGAGCTGGAGTGGTACAACACAAATTTCCAAATCATATTGCTTTTTTAAAAAGAAAAGAAATAAGAAAGTCAGAAATTAATGTGGGGTGTGCATGTTTGTTTTCCATTTCTTAATCAACATTTAAATAGAAATACAGTATGTATAATCGCATGCAATGTTCAGTAGAGTAACAAAATTGTATTAAAACACAGCCATGCAAGTAGTAGTGGGTGCAATTATCTGGGGTGGAATGGGGGGGGGGGGAGAGAGAGAACCACACTTTCTCTGACACATACATTGAAGTTTGAGCAGTCAGAAAATGTGATATCCACTCACAGTGAAAGTGCAATCACCAGGGAAGATATTTCTATTGTCCACAACACATGGGTGAGAAGTGCACATTTATCACTCTAAAAAACTGATAACCTGGAAAAAGGTGCACTAGGCTGTTTTTATTTGCCAGAATATTCGTCCTTTATTTTTGCCATTTTTGGTTAGTGCTGGCAGCAGCTGAACTTAGTTTACTCTAAATGTTACTTTAAATATATTTGTAACATTTGTTTTATCTGTTCAGAAAATGTAGTGCTACCCGCTCATATAGAATGTGGTACACAACATTATATACCAATACAATAAAACATAGTTTATATAAAAACAGTTCAAAAGAATTTCAAAAATGGCTGGCTTGTCTGAAAAATTTCAAACAACTAAATCAGCATCTTTGCCAGCATTCAGCTGTACGATTTCAACTGCTCAAAAGTTTTAATAGTTATTTTTTATAAAATTTGCTTGTCATGGTTTTATTACTATTTTTTAAAAAACAACAAAAAAAACCCCACATTCATAAATCCATCATTTCTCTTTTGAAGGGGGAGAAGGCTTTCTCTTGATGATTTCCCCCCCTTAAACTACTGGCATATTTCAGATGGTGTTTGGGGAGAAAGAAGATCGTTCTCATCCTCTCCTCTTGGAGGGTGAAGGCAAATGAGCCTGGTATTTGGCTGTCCACCATCTGTGTGAGGAATTCACAATCCCAGACAAAAGAAATTGGCAAAGTCTTCTTTCTGTCTGTTCTCCAGAGCCTCCAGATAGCCATAAAACACCTGGACAAAATCAGCAGGTGATGGCAAGGGAAAGAGAATGATCAGTCACAGGCATTGTTGAATCCTTTGAACATTACTTATAGCCTGGACACTGCTGTCACCAGGCACAGTTTGATCTTACGTGAGGGTTCCCCCCCCCTTCTCTCTCTCTCTCTCTCTCTCTCTCTCTCTCTCTCTCTCTCTCTCTCTCTCTCTCTCCCCCTCTTTCTCCCCCTGGAAGTGCTTTATCCCTGGACCATGTGACAACAGAGGGAGCTAGATATATAAGTGCTTAGAAGTAATGCAAACTCTAATTTTCCCCATGTTGTAATAGTTATCTCGCCTGGTAAGCTGAGAGTCTCTACCTCCGTTTGTACTCAGCTGCAAAAGAACTCCCTTTCATGCGAACCTGCACACCCTGTTATATCTTTTCATTATCATGTTTGCTTTCCAATTAGGTGTTTTATCTTTTTAGTGTGAATTTCCCCCGCCCCGCAACTCCCCACTCCATGTTGTTAAAATAACTAAGGCAATCAAGTTTGGAGTTGGCCACAAAAATAAAAGATACCCTTCCTGTTTTTTGTTTTTTCCTCTTCAATGCAATCATAACAACAGATTTTTTTTCCTACCACATTTTGCAGCCCCAAACATCTGAGTAGTCCCCCCCTTTTCTTGGAGATATCTGGTTATGATTTTTTTATATGACTGGCTAATAAATACAGATTCAACTGATGCTTTATATGATCTCACTGTAGTTTCTGTGCGTCTCAGGCATTGCTGGCTTCTTACACCAAAATGTGAGGCACCTATTGTTTGTTTTAAAGTTGAAATGGTGCCCAACACCCTATGGTGTCACACAGCTGCATTGGTTGAGGGAGGTGTGCAGTTGAGCTAGAAATCAGCAGGCATTAGAAGACAACACCTTGGACAGAGAAACTCTCGAGTAAGCTGCCATTTGAATGCAGTCTTATGTCGGCTTAGGCCTGCGGCACCTAAGTGGTTAAGTTTGTATAGTTGTGTTGCATTCCTGAAGTTAATCCTAAACCATAACAAAGAGCTGCTGGATCACTTCACACTTCAGCTGTCTTCCTAAATCCACCCACCCTCTGTCTTCCCTTCTGTTTTTCACAATAAATACAAGTCGGCTTTGCTTAAATGGAACAATGGTGCGCAGTTCAAAGTGCTGGTGATCACCCAATTGGCTTGGATCCAGGATACCTGTAGGATTGCCGCTACCTGTACCAAACCATCTGCTCACTAAGATCAGGTAAAGCTCTTCTCTCTGTCCTACCCAAGGGGTAGACACAGCTCATGGTGACAAGAGACGAGGCCTTCTTGGTGGCGGCACGAACATTGTGGAATATTTCTCCACATGGAGCATGGGGTAGCCTCATCTCTGGCTGTCTTCCACAGGTTGGTGAAGACATTTGTATTCTGGCAGCTTTTCATCTTGCTAAGTACCTGGTCTTTTCCTGTTGTATTTTCACTCTTATTTTTATTTTGCAGTATTTTGTGATTTCAGATTGTTATAGGCCACTGTAAGTAGTGCATAGGCATTAGAAAAAGGATAGAACTGCCTTCGTAAATAAATTTAAAAATGTGTTTTGCTACACTAGGTATAGGGCACAGGAGATGGTGCAGAGAATGCTGCGTTTGTTCAATGTTTTGGGGGCTGTTGTTGAGAAATCAATGGTTTAGTGAGGAGGTTGCCTTGCTTGTGTGTTTGAAGGTTTGCAGTATTTAACGGCATGTAAACCCTTTACAAACCGCAGCAGCCCGTTGTGCTGAACGCACATATGGTGGCCCACCAGGAACTTGAGAAGCCTCCTGTTTCTGCCAGCTGCTTGGAAATAGAGTAACAACATTGGCAGTGCATGTTTACTCAGCAGTAGATCCCATTGTGTTTAATGGGGCTTACTCCCTAATAAGTGCATTTAAGGTTGCAGCGTAAGATCTCAAAACACCTGGAAGGTCACAGTAGAAGACAGTGAGTGGTATCTCCCTTTGTGGGTTGCAGGTTGTTTAGGTGCCATATGTTTTGATGTTGGGTTTGCCAACCTGGTGCCCATGGGTGCCATAGCATCCATTAAGTCCTACACCAACACCTTTTACAGGGGCCCTAGACCCTGGGTCGGCAAACTCCGGATCCGGCCCTATTGCCTTCTGGATCCAGCCCGCAGACGGTCCGGGAATCGCCGCGTGGATCTGATTCTGATCGTTTGGGCTGCACCATTCCCCCCCACATACCACGGTGGTGCCTCCTCCCTCCCTCCTCCTGGCTTCTCCCTGCCCTGCCTAGAGGAGGAAGGGGGCTGGGCTTTGATTGGTGCCAGCAGCAGCAGCATGATCACTCGAGTGGCCGCCATTTAAAGCAGCCCATCTCCAGAGCCCTTTCGTGCGCCGCTCATTGTCCCTCCGTCACCACCACTGTCTGCCCCCCCAAGGTCTAAGGGACAGTGGACCGGCCCTCCTCTGGAAAATTTTGCTGACCCCTGCTCTAGACTCTGACCTTTCTTTTTCTTTCTTTCTTTTTTCTTTTTAAGTATCCATCGATTCTAGACAGAAACAAAATGTGCAGGTTCCCTTCTAAGCATTTTTTTGTGAAATGAGCCAGCCTGGCTGCTCCTGTTTGTTAGTGTTTTTAGCCAATGAGTGAGGTCACAGCTGTGATTTATACATGAATCGCTTGGACACCAGGCAGTAGCAGTCGCAATCCCTGGAGTCCTAAGGAGCTGCTGTTTTCCTATCTCCTTTAGTACACTTTCCCTGCTTCTGTGTTATTTTCGAGTCCTTAGATTCTTCCATTTGCTTCCCTATTTGTTTTTGCTGCTCGCCACTCATGTGGAACAGGGAGTTACTTTGCAGGCTTAAAAAAAAAAAGAAAAAGTGTGCTGAGGTCGGGGAAGAAGAGTGAGACTCAAACTAAGTTAGGCATGATCATCAATTTCAATGGGTCTAGTTTGAGAGGAAATTAGCTGAATTCAACCCATTATCATTATTATCACCTGCTTTTTCCTGGTTATTTGGGGAATGGAGTAGAGAACATTGCAAAGTCAGAAACATTAGTATTACATACCCTCCAACATTTCTCCAATGAAAATAGGGACGTCCTATTCCATAATTATAATTTTACTATTTATCTTCTTTCTCCAAACCTTCATTAGGCATTACAGATATAGACCATCTTAAAACATCCATATACAAAAATTGTAATATCTATACGAAGAAGCAGCCATGTAAGATATATAGTAACAGAAATTTTCATTGGAATGGCTTCCTGCTAAACCATTCACCAATAATAATAATAATAATAATAATAATAATAATAATAATAATAAATTTATTTTTTGTACCCCACCCATCTGGCTGGATTTCCCCAGCCACTCTGGGCAGCTTCCAACAAAGACCAAAAATACAGTAAGATGTCACACATTAAAAACTTCTCTGAACTAAGAGAAACTATTGACGGAAACTCACCACCAGGTTATCTCCAGGTTAATATCAGGCAGGACTAATAATAATAATAATAATAATAATAATAATAATAATAATAATAATAATAAAAAAATGTATACCCTGCTCATCTGGCTGAGTTTCCCCAGCCACTCTGGGCAGCTCCCAATCGACTGTTGAAAATAATACAGCATTAAATATTAAAAACTTACCTAAACAGGGCTGCCTTCAGATGTCTTTTAAAAATAGGATAGCTGCTTATTTCCTTGACATCTGATGGGAGGGCATTCCACAGGGCGGGTACCACCACCGAGAAGGCCCTCTGTCTGGTTCCCTGTAACCTCACTTCTCGCAATGAGGGGACCGCCAGAAGGCCCTTGGTGCTGGATCTCAGTGTCCAGGTTGAACGATGGGGGTGGAGATGTTCCTTCACGTATACAGGATATTTTCATTGTGCTATGATGTTAAACTACCCAAATAGGGGGATAACACGTGTTTACGTAGCTGGTTGTACAGTGGACATTAGAAATGACTATGTATTGCCATGTCCAGCACATTCAAATAACATCTGCAATGTCTATCATTTCTAGGGATGTTTAAATATCTGCACTTAACAAAAACTGAGGGGGAAACGTTCAGCCAGGCTAACATAAATGCCTTGTGTTGGACTGGAATTATAAACTCTGAGATATAAGTGATCCTGTTATTGGTTGTATTAAAACCATGGAACTTGGGGGAGCAGATTTTATTTACAGCTGACTCAATGTTTTGTTTTTCAATATCCCTTAATCTAATTTGGATATTGCGATAAATATATTGCTCACTAGAATTATACAATAATTCCAAGTCAATACCAATAGATCTAATTTTTCTGTGTATGAGATAGAGCCATCTGGATTTATAGGAGTTCTTAAGTAAATCGGAAAGCAAACTTGAAGGTTGGGAACGGAAATGGCAATGCCGTCTGTATTTTATAGTGCTAGTCCATGCCCAATATACCATCATGTGTATACCTAATTTTGCACACATTGTCTCATACTTGATTGAATTTGGGAGCCCAAGGATATGTCTCAAGAAACTTGAGTGCATCTTATCTAAATCACTATTATATGCTTGTTTATACCCCACACATCTGATCTGAGTTGCCCCAGCCGCTCTGTGCAGCTTCCAACATATATAAACACAATAAAGCATTAAACATATTTTTTTTAAAAAAACCTTTAAAACATTACACATTTTTAAAAAAACTTCCCTATACAGGATTGCCTTCGACGGCTCGAGGGTTGGATAACTCCATACCCTCCAACATTTCTCCAATGAAAATAGGGACATTCTAAGGAAGATTGGGACTGGGATCAAATCTGGGACTGCTTCTCTAAATCAGGGATATCCATGGAAAATAGGCACACTTGTAGGTTCTGGTATTATCATTTCCTCATAACCTCCTAATTTCCAGATGATTGTAGATTACATTCAGCACCAAACATCACACTAGTCTGGACCAGCAAATTGTTTAACTACTGCTCTGATGGAGGGGTTTAAAAAATGTATTTTTGGTGTACTTTCCTTGTATTTCTATTCTTTTCTGTTCCATAAAGATAGTTAAAGAAATACTTTCCATCCGGAATTAAGCATGTCATTATTTTATTTGTGACTATGAAAGTGTGTGGCTGGCTGTAGTAATTCAAAATTATTCCTGGATTCAGTTATCTTTTATTTTCTAGCTATAATCTATAGCAGCAAACCAGCAACAGATAACATAAGAACCAAGTCTTAACAGTGTCTGGGAAAGAAAAAATATCTTCTTATATTCTTTGTTAACAACAATAAAATTATATAGATTTTCCATATTTGAACCATTTTATGTCCCTGTTTCTCTTCCGTTTCTGCTCGTTTGATGGGAACGGCCGTTTTACATTAGACCACACCCCTGCTGGCAGCCATTTTGTGACTGGTGCCCTCAACACCTCAAAATCTGCAAATTTTGCGAACCACTGCTTAATGACTTTATTCACTCTCTGGTCTTGTGAAATCTACTGAAATCACCATGCATGGTTTTTTGTGTTATTGTAGTAAGTGCCAAATAATCTCATGGAGACTGAAGAGTAGATTGGCCATTTTTTATATATATATATATAAACTGTTCATTGTGTAGAACCAGGGTTAGATTCAGGCTGATCTGTTTTTCGGGAACAGAGGCAGGGCCTACTCAGGGTTGCGCCGTACAGCCAAATTATATGGTGTTGTGAGCCATCAGTATACTGTCAGATTAATTTTGGACATTAGGCCTTCACAGCAGCCAAAATTCAGATAAACTTACTTCTAAAAAAAGTGCGGACGTCCAAGCACATGACAGTTCAATTCTTGTAATTGTTAATTTATATGCCTCTTATATACCAAAATGGCTTGTCTTTGGCTTACAATTATAAACGTTTTACAACTACGAAATCAATTCATAATTAAAATACACAATAATTGGGGGTGTTAAACCATTTCACATTAAAATATACAATAAAACAAGCAATTAAGAAGCACAACAATTAAAGCAATTCAAAAACAGTTAAAGGAAAATTAGAAAAAATCTCTTCAGCAAAAAAAGTAGTGGGCCAATTTTGACTAAGCATCTTTCCAAACACCTTTGGCTCAACTATCAGCTAATACTGGCAAACCTGATGACATTTTGCCAAGAGCTGCTTGTACACGGGGTTGTTTTTAGTGACTATTACCGCACTCTTTCTGAATACCCTGTGGTGAACTGTCACTGGTTGTGCTGCCAGTGGAAAGTTCCCAATTCTTAGAATGTAAGACTTGAAATTTTCCGGGGCATCAGCAGAGCCATCCTGGTTTCTGATTTGGTTGTGGAATATCCCAGCTTTGATTTGGACATCCCTATTTTCGTTGGAGAAATGTTGGAGGGTATGGAGTTATGCAACCCCCGAGCCAAGGAGATAAGTAACTATGCAACCTTTAGAAGACATCTGAAGGCAGCCCTTCAGAGAAATGTTGGAGAGTGTGACACACCTCTCATAGGTATTGCTTCTCATTCTTCTTGAGTATTTTTGCCTCCTATATGACCTTAACTATTGTAATGCTTCTTGCATACATGGATAGGGGATAGAGAAAGGTGTGAGAGAGCTTGTGCATTTAGGAACGAGCTTATTGTACAATTCCTCTCTCCACTTCTGCCTGTGGCCCTTTTGCCCCTCACATACCACCCCTTAAACAACCCTTGGTTTGAGAGAGCTTCCTTAACTCTGCCTTAGACACAATGAAATATTCCCCAAGATAACCGATGTCAAAGCAAAGCTAACAGAAGACTCTTTTTGTTAAAAAAAAGGGGAGGGGGGAGAATCAGGACTACAGTTGTAATAATTCTTTTGTTCCAGTTAATTGTGTGCCACGCCGCTGATAAGTCAAAAGCCTTAGATCATTTTAAATATATTTTGATTTTAATGGAAAGAACTGGTATCGCAGAAAATCATTTGAAAAGATGGATGGTCCTTAAGTAGTCATGTTGGAGAGTTTGTTACAGCTTTTTAATGCAGCGTTTAAGTGTATGTAACCCACAGGCAAGACTTAATATACATAGCCAATGGGTATTCTTGTCTCTTGTTAAATTAAGGGGGGAAAAACATTTCCTGCTAGAAATAGTTAGGCGTTCTTCCTTATTTGAAATGTACATTATTTGAGGCTACTTTTTAGACAAAGTGATACAACCATGTACAAATATGAATCCTTAAACTCCGACAACGAAACCAGTTAAAGCAATTAATATACCCATTCCATATCAGGATGATACGGACACTAAGATGGAAAGTAGGAGAAGGGAAGAATGAACTGGAGCGTCTGCCATTTTAAAGTTGTGCCTAGACGTTGCATTTCTAAATGCCCTGCTATTCTGCGGTGACTATTCTGTGGTGAAATTCAGGCAACTGTATGAGTTATTGTTGGGGTGCAGGTGGTGCTGTGGGTTAAACCACAGAGCCTAGGACTTGCTGATCAGAAGGTCGCGGTTCGAATCCCTGCGATGGGGTGAGCTCCCGTTGCTCAGTCCCTGCTCCTGCCAACCTAGCAGTTCGAAAGCACGTCAAAGTGCAAGTAGATAAATAGGTACCGCTCCAGCGGGAAGGTAAACGGTGTTTCCATGCACTGCTCTGGTTTGCCAGAAGCGGCTTAGTCATGCTGGCCACATGACCCAGAAGCTGTACGCCCTTGGCCAATAAAGCGAGATGAGCGCCGCAACCCCAGAGTCGGCCACGACTGGACCTAATGGTCAGGGGTCCCCTTTACCCTTTATGAGTTGTTGTTGTTGTTAAAATTTGTATACCGCCCTTCATCCAAAGATCTCAGGGCAGTTGACAAGTTAAAAATATATGATAAAAAGTACAAAATAAATTGTGAAACCAAAACAAAACAATAACACCTCTCCACACACAAACACATATACAAGTCCATAGAATATTAATCAGCTAAAGGCCTGGTTAAAGAGGAACATTTTCACCGGAAGCCTAAAGATGTATAATGAAGGTCCCAGATGAACCTTCCTGGAGAAAGCATTCCATAAATGGGGAGCTTCTCCAGAAAAGGTTCATTCTTGTGTTCCCACCCTCTGGACCTATCATGGAAAGGGCGCATGAAGAAGGGCCTCAGATGGTGAATGCAGTGTCTGGATCAGTTCATATGGGGAGAGATGGTCCTTGAGGTCTTGTGGTCCTCAGCCATTTAAGGCTTTATAGGTCAAAACCAGCACTTTGAATTTGACCCGGAAACTAACTGGCAACCAATGTAGTCAAGCCAGAGCAGTCAAGTTTGATACTAACATCCATGTTACTATTTTTTTTCCTGATAAAGCTATTACAGACACTCCTATTTCATAGTCCATTGTCAGATGTAATGCTCATCAATTGGAGAAGAAGGTGTTGGATCCACAGATCTCATGCTGCTTTACTCAGCTCATGGAAGGGTCATGTGTTTCACCATGTGTTCGAGCATTGTGCGGGGAACAAATCAAAATTGGTTCAATTGATAGCCCTAAGTCATAGAGGACACCCATCTTCCAAAAAGTTATAAGCCTGATTGAAATGAATGGGGTCTGTGCAAGAGCACTACTGTTTCGTTTGAAGGAGCTTGTGCGGGAGAACTTTCTGTGGTTTGGGTCTCCTGGTTTTCCCAAATCACTATTACAAGGACTTCATGCACTGATTTCATTCAGTTATCATATCAAATCATGGTTTGATGTTCGATAAATGAGTCATTTGCTTGCATGCTCCTTCCCTCCCTTGGAACCCCCATGATTTCCTCTTGCATTGTAAAAACCAGAGTTTTGGTATTAAATCGAAACTGGGCAAAAAACAGATTGCCTGGATTGGGGCATAATGCCAAATGATGGTTTGCTACAAAAGAGGAAGTGACAATGTGATTTTGCATGTGCAAGAGGAGGGGGGAGTACACAACCCCCCAAGCCATTCATGTAATAACTCTCTTACGGTTATTTTTATTACTACTGCGAGAAGCAAAGTTACAGGGAACCAGACACAGGGCCTTCTCTGTAGTGGCACCCTCTCTGTGTAACACCTTCCCGTCAGATGTCAAGGAGATAACTATACAACTTTTACAAGACATCTGAAGGCAGTCCTGTATCAGGAAGTTGTTAATGTTTGATGCTTTATAATATTTTATGTATTCTGTAAGCCATCCAGAGTTGTTGGGGAAACCCAGCCAGATGGGTGGGGTATTATTATTATTATTATTATTATTATTATTATTATTATTATTATTATTATTATTATTATTATTATTTATTTGGACAGAGTTGTGAACTGATGTTAAGTGAACTCTTTCTACTGTTTTAAAAAGAAAAAATATATTCTAAGTTCAGTTTGACAGGTTTGAAGGCTGGCTAGCCACACGGATGGTGTTATGAGTGAATACAGGCCAAGTCTGGGATCTTGGGCTCCCCTCTCATGGGACTGAGGCATTTCAAACCAAACTCCAATTCTACTGTGAACTTGGTGTTTACAACATGCAATCACACTTCTTGCCAGTCAAAACAACTCTCTTGTAGTTATGTTAAACAGAGCAGGAGAAGATACCCACAAGTGGTCCCTGAGTCTTCAGTATCAGGGCCCCATATTTGGCACTGGGGTCACCCTTCTATCATCCTATTTGCCACAAGTATGCAGCAAGTATGCCCATTGCATAGGGAGATGGTTTCCTGATCCTGTGGAGAGACACTCTCATGCATGTTTCCTCTTCCTGTTCTTCCTGTGAATTCAAACAACCTTTCTTGATAGTTCTTTGGTGGTTGTTCCGTGTTCTTGGCAGTCAGTAACATTTTTTTACAAATTTGATTAGGCTGGGATGTCTTAATTAAGATGTGCAGTCACATTTCTCAGCATCTGTCAGAAAGCCTTTCTTTGGGAAGTCTTATTTGAGCATTTTGTAACATTTCACTATTTCCACCATTTCAATCACTTTACTAGTTTAATTATTTGAGAGCTATAGCATTTACCTGCAAGCTGCAGGATAGAGGTGGAGAACCTGCAGCTCTGAAGACAGTGTTGGCCTATAGATCATCACCCCGCCCATTAGTTGGTTAGTTTTCCAGAGCCATGGGCCCACCACAGAAAAAGCCCTAACCTTGCACTCACCAATCTCAGTGTCCAAACTGGCAGGTAAATGAGAAGGGCATCTAATGTTCATCTTCGAATGTGGGCAGGTTGATATGGGTGAAGCTGGCATTTTATTTAGCTCCAACCCAAATCATTTAAGCCAACACCTCTAGCCATTGGCCAGGCTCACTGGGGCTGATGGGAGTTGAAGTCCAACAATATCTAGAGGGCCTAAGGTTCCTCACACTGGATTTAAAGCTGTAATAACTGAAATTAGCACTATAAATTGGGTCTAGGAACCTACCAGTAATCCAGTGCAGCTGGTATAGCGATGGTATGACATGATTCAACCACCCAACCTCCCAGGACTTTTGCACCAAACGTCTTATTTTATTGACTACATTATGCACAGAGATCATGAAAAATAAAACACAAGTTGCTTATCTGCATGTGTTTTTCTCCAAGTCGTCAACTTCTTCATCTCAAATGTCCCTTCTCCTTTAAAGGGACATTTTTAAAAGAGGTTATGAAGGAAAATGTCCAGCTTGCCCCTCAAGACACATGCAGAGGCAACACATCTTCCCCTTTGTGGAGAGGAGTGGAGTCCAGCTCTCTAGCTAGAGATTCTGAATGCTCCTGGAGTTGGCTTTGCAAAAGTGCAGGGCTTAAATATGGGACTGCACAGATGCTTACTTGCAACTCATGTTCTTCAAGTGGTCAACTTGGTTTTCTTTAACAGTATTCTCCTTTTACCAAAGAAAAGGCAAGGTTGTTGTTTTTTTCTGCCCAATTATGCAATATTACATTACAAAACAGCTACTTAATTTCAGGAAACAGCCTAATCAGTATGAACACATTGAAAATGGGCTGCATATTCTATTAATTGTTTGTATGCAGAGGAAAAGAACTAGTCAGGCAGAGATATTATTTGGTTTCTGGCAATTGCTTTGCCAAACTATCTCCAGATGTCGCAGGGAGGTGGGGAATGGAGAAACAGGATCCATATTTTTATTATTACATTGAAATGCTTTGCAGCACATTCGCATTTCATAATCTACGTTGGATGCTCGTTTTGTTTTGACTTATGTGCTTGTGCACTTGCGCTTCGCTTTCCCCCTCCTTTCATAGCTGTCAAATGATGTAAACAGCTTTCAGCAACGTCTTCCAATGACATCTACATAATCTAATTGTAGGAAAGGAACTTCATGGTGGGAGCATCATCTGTGATGAGAGAGTAATACTTGTGTTTCCTACTGTCCAAAAATCTTTACCCACGATTTTTATTTATTAAAAAAATCTTTACAAAACAAGATGATGCATGTTTGGATTTACGGAGGACCCACCCCCCTCCAAAAATAGTTTAGTTCTGACCTTTAAAAATATGTGGCCTGAATTTCCTCAATGATTATCTTACATAGCATTTAAAAAAAAAAATTCTGGGATTGTTAACTTGTTTTGGAGGTGTCCTTTTCCCAAGCTGTTGTACGCAAATGTTTTCATTGCAAAAAGCAACAGATAATGTCTTTCCCAACAGTTTGCAATGGTTATTAGGGAAAAGACCTGTGTATTTATTTGTGTGTTTTTTAAAAAAAAGTTTGCATGGAAGCTGAAAGTGCTGACTCTTTGATCTTTTTCTTTGGACAGCCAGTTATTCCATAAGGAGCTTTACCACTTTTTTTTAGTTAAGCCTACCATGCCTATTCTCACTACATCCAAAACACTAGTGTCCTGAGTTCCTTAAGGATGCTAGTCCCTTTAAATCAAAGAAGAAAAAGAAGAATTTCGGCTGGGCAGCACACTTTACAGTTACTTTCCAGATTCTTCAAGATACTTGAGCATTGAAGGGGGGGGACAGTCTGGTCTCACAGGAAAAACTGTCCAATAAGCCTCACTCTTCCATGTGAGGGTCATGGAGGAAACCTTGGCTAGACATTTTGGTGACTAATTTAAAATATCTGGCAAGACGATTGATAGCGCCCTTCCTTTGTGTTGTGACAAATACATTTTGACTGCAGTTTATTAACATAATCCAACACAACCACAGACATATTGTAAGCATTATAGCATAGAATTAGAAACATTTTTTTTTGCACATCACAGTCTTTGTTCTCTCTCTCTCCTTTTTCCTTGACAAGGATCTGGATAATTGCCTCAACAAATGAACCGCTGTGTTCAGTCTGTTTCTATAATTTCTTAAATTGTTTTTCGTTGTAAAACTAAGCAAGCTTTTTACTAAATATAAAAGAACCGCAGTATAATTACAGGAACAGTATATTATTAAAAAGTGTGACAGAAATGGCACTTAAACTGACAGCTACTTTCTCTTTGCGTCTGTGCAACAAATTAAATATCTCCTTGAGAGCATTAGTGAGCAACAGTGTCTTTTACATAGCGATCCAGTCTACCTAATCTAATCTAATTTCATCTATTCTTCCATCCTCACAAGAATTAAAAGAATGTGGTCCTTTACCCTTTAAGACAGGGACTGGCTTCCAGCCACCCAGCTTGGCAGTACTAATGATATGGAGCCTGCAGTATGGCATAACCATTTGGTCTTCTGCCCTGTTTTAGGAGGTGTCTGTAAAACAAGTTTAATCTGCTGACATGCTGGGATACAGTGGGTTTTACAGCACTTTTGCAGGGGATGCACTTGCCACAGGGGCTTGCCTCTCAGATGTACGGCCATAGAATAATAGAATCATGGAACTGAAGATATTGGAAGGGTCCCAGGGTCATCTAGTATGGAATGCAGGAACGTCAACAAATCTGAATGTCAAATGTTAATGTTTGCATGCTCATAGTGCAGTTCCAAGATCCAAGTTGCCTTTGAGCCCCTCCCACACTGCTTGTGTCCACATGTTCATGAGAAAGAGCACTTGGTGTCCTCAGCTCTGGGTCTTATTGGGATTATACTGGATGAAGGTGATGGATGGTTGGGGTTGGTGAAGGACCCTTCGTGAAAGGCAGGGAGAAGAAAGGAAAGCTCCCCTGTGAGGGCTGGGAGAGTCCACCTGTTTCAGCGTCAGACAAGGGTTAAGACCTACCTTTGAAAGAGGACCCTGCACTTTCTTTTCCTTTTATGTTTTTTATTATTTAGATTAGTTTGTTTTTAATGGTATTGCATTATGCCTTAGTAACATTGTATAGAAAAAGAAACAGCACTTGGAGAGGAAACAGTTGAACTTCAAATAAGAATCCCAGCAGCGGTGTGTTGATGTGGCAAATTAAAATTGGGCAAATACAGGTTAACCTCGTTGACACATTCTTTTGGAGGTTGGTGGTGGAGGTTGAGGTTGATAGAGTTTCAGAGGTGTTGGGAAAGCTAGACAATTTAGACATGGCCACCGGCTATGACAGGGACGCGGGTGGCGCTGTGGGTTAAACCACAGATCCTAGGACTTGCCGATCAGAAGGTCGGCGGTTCGAATCCCCGTGACGGGGTAAGTTCCCGTTGCTCAGTCCCTGCTCCTGCCAACCTAGCAGTTCGAAAGCATGTCAAAGTGCAAGTAGATACATAGGTACGGCTCCGGCGGGAAGATAAACGGCGTTTCCGTACGCTGATCTGGTTCGCCAGAAGTGGCTTAGTCATGCTGGCCACATGACCCGGAAACTGTACGCCGGCTCCCTTGGCCAGTAAAGTGAGATGAGCGCCGCAACCCCAGAGTCGGTCACGACTGGACCTAATGGTCAGGGGTCCCTTTACCTTTACCCACTATGACAGGTTTCAAGGTCGGGTTTACATACTACAGAATGCAAATTGGTACTCCGTTAGTGCACTGATGAGGGCTCAGACAAATATGAAGCATTAATTGGACAGTCAAAGAGGCACGCCAGAAGGCCTTGGAAATTATAAATAGCTTAGACACCACCTGTTCGTATGGGGGAGAGCAGCGGTTTCCCGAATGTGGGTATTATGTTTGTGAGGCATTAGGAGATTGGCCAAGGAAATTCCAGCAATTGCGTGGCTCACTATCCTTCGCAGACCATTCTAAGGACGGCAAACTGCGGGATATGCAAATGACGCACAGAACAGTTTGCATAATGTCACAACTGCTATTCAAGACCATATTGTTCGGATGCATGATGTGTACGATCGGAGAATTTTCGTGGCCTGTTTTGATTTGAAGTGGGTTTGAGTCATGGGTAGTTCTTTTAGACTGGAAAAGTCTTGAGATGTGAATAATTGTTGGATGTTTAAATTTGATTTAACGTTTTGACCAACAACTTGTGAGTTAAGTTGATTTTAAGTTTATTAAAGGTTCTTAAGTTTTTACATGTTTTCTTAAGTAAGAAGAAGAAGAAGAAGAAGAAGAAGAAGAAGAAGAAGAAGAAGAATCCCAGCCAGTGTAGGGTGTTTTGGCCCAGTAGGTTAGATCTTTGTCTTGCCTGTCCCTGCAGGTTAACTTTGACAGGTGAGGGAGACCACTCTACTCTCTAATATTTCATATCATTATGATGTCAGGTGATCAAGAGTTGAGTGACCCAGCCAACTTGCCAGGAAGAAAACACTTTCCAAGCAGGATTGGACTCCCTTCACATCAGTGGAGCCCCAGCCCCACCCGCTTCGCTTACCTTCCCAGGGGCTGCCGCCGCCACTACCACCACCGCTGTTGCTTCTTCTCGTGGGTAGGCAGAGTGAGCTTGTCCGCTCCGCTCTCTGGCCCACAGGAGCACCAGGGCGGTGACGGCGGCTGGAGGAATTGGCCACACCGCGAAGCTGCGACTCCCAGCGATGGCGGCAGGAGGAAGAGGCCGAGCGGCGGCGGCTCTACCAATTAAACGCTGCACCTGGTTTACCTCAGTGCAGCGTGGGGACGTCTCTGGTGAACCGGATTCGCATTTCCGCTCCTCCACATGCAGCTGCTGGGTGACCTTGGGCTAGTCACACTTTTCTCAGCCTCACTCACCTCACAGAGTGTTTGTTGTGGGGGAGGAAGGGAAAGGAGAATGTTAGCCGCTTTGAGACTCCTTAGGGTAATGATAAAGCGGGATATCAAATCCAAACTCCTCCTCCTCCTCTTCCTTCTTCTCTGTCAACCAAACACCACTGAGGTAAAACAGACATTTGAGTGGCAAAGCCACCGCCTCTCAGTCTCTTCCTCCCATCGCCATCGCTGGGAGTCTCGGCTTTGCAGCAGGTTCCAGCTTCATGACGCTGGCTGGATTTACAAGCCTGGGGGGCCGCATCCGGACCCCGGGCCTTAGTTTGCGACCCCTGGCCTAACCAATCCATTAAAGAAACTCAAACAAAGAAGCAAAAAATAATGATGATGCTGGGTGGTATTCAACTAAGTTTTACACAGAGTAGACCTATTGGCATGAATATAACCAAGTTAGGTCTTTTAATCTCAGTGGGTCTATTCTGAGTAAATTTTAATTGAATGTCACCTTATGATCCTGCTGCATTGGCTTAGACTTGTCTAATCATAATTCAAAGAAAACTGGAATTTGTGTACTACGGTATGTTCAGGCCGAGTTGGAAAGTAAAACTAGACGAGCTTCAGAAATACTACTTCCTCTTCTCTCTCTCTCTCTCTTTTTAATTGGAAAGGATTTGAATTTGTAAAAGACTTTTTATTAAAAAAAAAAGTCTGAGTACAAATCATGCCATGCAGTATTGCCAAAATAAACTTGGCACAACACATTTTCTTCCCGATTTTTTTATTTATTTTAGGTGTTGGCATGTACTGAATATTAATGGAGCACCACTTCCAATTGCTGGCATAATGTTTTCTTCCTAGAAACACTGGTGGTTCTTTTTAAACCACCAGAAACAAGTGTGCCGTTCACGGTCTTCAATTACGCTTGAACATAAGTGATTTTTAAAAACGACAACTTTTTTTCTGGCGAGTTTATCTTGCGAAGTTGTAAAAAGGTTATTAAATTATGACTAATCCCTGACACTACAAATCATTTTCCTCTTGTCTTCCTAGTAATTCTGTTTTCTTTAATTAAATTTATTATGCATCCTGTATCACCAAATACATACACTGTCGTCAATGTGTCAGTGAGAAACCAAACTATACTCAACAAGTTATAATGAAGAGAGGATCGCACTCTGAAGAGCACAGCTAATAGGTGCCTGACTACCAGAATCCAAACGAATTTTGTGATTTTGGGGTAGCAGGGGGAATTGGCAAAAAAGTTTAAACATTTGGCTCGCACCTGAAATCTGAATGACTGATATATGGGGATGGGGATAGGGCACAGTGGTGGGGAACAGAATTTGAGTAAAGAAGATCAAGGCATCTTGGGTCAAATGAGCTCAGGCAGTAGGACTGAGAAAGTCTACGAATTAGATAATTTCAAAAGCGACTGAAAGTCCTGGACTAGATTCAACGTAAGTCCATTTTGTAGACTCATTGTAGCATAGTCTTTTTGTGTGCATCGTCAAGCCTTTCCACCCGGGAAATATTAATAAACTATGTTTTTGATAAGCTCTGTGAGCAGACTTGGCGGCCACAGGCAAGCATTATGCAGGGCATTGTGATTACTAAAATTGGAGCCCTTTTATGACCATAATAAACCAAGTTCGGCCATTGGCCTGAACATGAAAGGCAAGAGGCAGGTACAAAAAGAGGCATCTCTTTGAATACCGGTCCCACTCACTTAGTATCCGACTGTCCCACGCTGCATCAGGAGGGTCTGAAGGGAGCTTTGATTCATGTCTGCTTGAATGAAGGTTGAACCCTATTATGATCAGGGACCACAATTACTTCGCCCCCTGCACAACTTTCCCACTCACTTTGGAAAGATCCCCTGCTCACTGGGATCCACCCACCCCATTTCAAGGAATTTTGCAAGGACTGGACTGAAAGGAGTTGGAAGTGCCTGTTATCTAATAATGATTGTTCACATCCAATCATATTTTATGATATTGCCGAGGGCAAACTAAGCCAATACAGAGTAAACACGTTTCTCTGGGCTGGCCTCAGTGATGTTGTCATGTAGGCAAGTCTGATTGGCTGCATAAAATCATGACATCATGTCTGTGAAGAGCCACACATGTAAACAAAAATCCCCCCCCCCCGAAACATTTTGGCCTTCCCACAACATGAAGTGTGCAGCCTTGCAGCAAACCTTACTACAGCTGTCTTAATTCAAATTTCTTGGCCCTCTTCCTCTCCCCTACTTATATTTTCTTTTTCTGCCTGTCTTTATTCATCCTCATTCCCTTTGTTCTTCTTGCTGACACCATCTTCTTTTTTCTTCCCTCCCGTTTCCCATATTTTACTTTAGGATTTCTCTTTTCTACCTATCCTCAATAGGTTAAAAAAAAAATCTTTCCAAAAATAATTAAAAGAGAAGAGAAACCATCAGACTGAACTCCACCCCCCCACTCTGACCTGCTTTCCCCCCTAACTGAACAGTTTCACCTTCCTTCTATCGTCTCTCTTCTCATTGGTTTTAACTCCTTATGTTCAAGTTCCTTTCACCCTCTCTTAGATTCTTCCTATGTTATGTCTGCATGTCTACTTTAGAGTACACCTGAAGGCAGAGGCTATAGGTGTTTGATAAATAATACTTTATTTTTACAAAACAGCAGCCCTAGGTCCAATGGGACTCAGCCCATAAAAGTGGCCTGGTAAACTACCATATTGGCCTGAATATAAGCCTCACTTTTTTCTCCAAATTCTGACCATGAAAAGTTAAAGTGCGGCTTAAATTCGCAGCCTTAAAAAAACTGGCTTTTACAATATTGCTGCTGAAACAAACATGGTAAAACGGAACGGGTGTGAGTGCCTGTGGAATTGTAAGAGAGCAGCTTATATTTGGGTAGTGTCTTTCTCTCCCCCCCCCCCGCAATGAATTGTAAAGGTATGGCTTATATTCGGGTGCAGCTTATATTTGTGGCGATATGCTATGTGTGTACAGGAGCAACAGCATCAAAGTGACATCAGTAGCAGGAATGCTTCCTGCAGAATCAAATTTTCCCTTTCTAACCAAGCAAGAAGGCATGTTGGCTTTCGTAAACCAAGTTGGGTGCTTTTTGACCCAACATAGAAGTCATTGTTATAAATTGTGGAAGAGCTCAGAGTTTTGTTGGTGTTTCCGTCTGTCTCTGTGTGTAAATCAGCTAGGGTCACATGTAAAAGATTGATATTCTCTGCTCCATTTGCTGCTGCCAAGAGGTTAGGATGACAATAATGTGGAAGAAGGCTGGCTGCTTTCCACCACAAACATATAAACAAGCAACTGTTTGTAACGAAGCTTGGTTGTTGGAGCTAAATGAATAATTGTGTGCATTTATTTGTATTAAACTCAGCAGAATGCCCTTCACCTTTACACTTCATAAATAGAGAAGGAGGTGCTGCTGCTGCTGCTGTACACAACTGGTTTCTTGGTGCATCAGGTCCAGGTTTTCCCATTATCAATTGGCATGCTTTTTCTTGTGCAAATGCTTTTCCTTCTTCCAAAATGGCAGGGTTTTTCCACCCTCAATGAATCCTAATGCTGTAAAGTTGTACCCTTGCCCCCCCCCCCACTAATTAGTGACCACACACAAATGGCTTTAGAGCCTTGATTCAAAACACTAATGCAATAAAACTGATTTGAGTTTCAGGGAGCAAGGGTTCTTCATGAAAGAAACGTTTTAGTGTATTCTCTCAAAGAGGGCCTGGTTTACTTATCTCACCACTGCATACCCAGTGATGGACGACCCAACTTCTGGGCGACCACAATGTGTGACCTCTCACTGCTGGACCTCCCGAGTTGTCCTTTTAGTTTTCAATTATTTATCTAGATTGGGTTAGTGAGTCTGGCTGTTAAGCAGAAAGTTGGTGGTTCAAGCCCACCCAGGGACTGCTGTGGGCAAGATTCCTGCATGGCCGGGGATTGGACTGGATGCCCCTTGTGGCCCCAACTCTATGATTCAATGATCACAGGATCACAGAACTGTAGAGTTGGAAGGAACCACCAGGATCATCTGGTACAACCGGATATGCAATGCAAGATCCCACCTTTATATTACCAAATACCAGATCCCTGCTATATACACCACAGATTAAAAGTACCCTTTTTATATGCCTGATGTCACCATTTGGTTTCCAATAAACAATGCCCTTGTTCACATTTTATCATGTACAGTAGCTGTGCATCATAGGCAGGGGATGAATGGACTGTGATTGGGACCTTGTTGCTCTCTAAATGACATTTGGCCTCAACCCCCATCATCCCTGATTGTTGGACATGCTGGATGGTACTCAAGGAATTTGGAGACCAACAATATATTTAGCACTGCAGCTTCCCAATCCCTGCTTTATAACATATGTAAACAGGGTTATGTGTGGATGCAGATGTCTTGCAGATGGGTTGGAATAAAGTTGCCCTTGGGACGTATAGCAAGCTTCTTTGTTGCTGTTGCCCGTTAATGAATTATTCCCTCTGTTTGTCTCTCTTCTTCTTCTTCTTCTTCTTCTTCTTCTTCTTCTTCTTCTTCTTCTTCTTCTTCTTCTTCTTCTTCGACCTAGTTGTTGCTATCACCATATAAAGCTTAAGAAAATTTCAGGCCATTCGTTGTTTTGTGGAACTCCCACATTTTTTTTTAGTAAAAATGCTTACTGTTTTGAGGCATCATCACAGCCCCCTTTCACCTATTCTCAGACAGAAAGGGCATTGGAGTCCCCCCCCCCCATCAAATCCACATTATTTAACCTTGCAGTGATTTATTGCACATTTACAGGACTGGATAGTACGCAAAGATGTTTGTGTGCAAGAATGTGATAGCTATGAGATTCGCGTTTGCCCAATTTATCTTTCTGTCTTACAGTTTGGATGATGGAAAAATTAAACAAACAATGTCAACATCCTTTTAACAAGGGTTAACAAGGGTCTGAGACCTGTGTGTATAGGGTGGTATATTATTATTATTATTATTATTATTATTATTATTATTATTATTATTATTAATCTTACATCTCCTTGGAAGCAGTTTAGCAGGGTAAAGAGACTCCAATGAGGAAGACATACAGGCTTCTCTGCTCATGTGAAGTTTGCCGGATTTCATCCTAGCTGACTCAAACTTTACTAGATGGCTATATTTCTGAAATCTCCTTGCAGTGACCTTTATCTTCTTGCAATGGGTGATAGATAGTTGGATGGTTAATGATAGATAAATACAGTGGTACCTCGGGATGCGAATTTGATCCATTCCGGAACCCCATTTGCATCCCGAATGGAACGCAAGATGCATCTGCGCGTGCGCGGGTCGCGTTTCGCCACTACCGCTCATGCGCGTGACGTCATTTTGAGCATCTGCACATGCGCGAGCGGCGAAACCCGGAAGTAACACGCTCCGTTGCTGCGGAGCGCAACTTGAACGCGCTCAACCCGAAGCGCATTCAACTCGAGGTTATGACTGTACTGTAGTTAGATCGGAAGGAAGAGAAAGTTCCAGCAAAGGAAGAATTGATAACAAAGATGATAGACTGTGCTGAAATGGCAAAGATGACTGGGCAGATCAGTGACCAAGCTGAAGAAAAGTTTGTACAAGACTGGAAAAAAATTATAGAATATCTTTAATTTAATTGTAAAGAGTTAAAAACATTAGCAGGATTGATATAGCATCTACGAAGTACCATGTATTAAGGTTATTAAATGGACTTGAGATTGAATGGGAAAGATAAGATGTGTAATGAAGCAAAAGGGAGAAGTGGAAACCAGGGGTGGGGTGGGGGGAAAGTCCAGAAGGGACAAAAAATTAATTAGTTTTAATTTGCGTTACATTGGAAATTTCGAATATTTTTTTTCCAGAAATAAAGATAAATACCGTAGATAATACAACATGAGACACACATCTGTATGTAAAAATCCCAGCCCAAAAGAATACAAGAGGAGACAAAATATTTGCATATTTGTAGCAATACAGCTTCATATCTTTGGACTAGAAGCACTCATTCTGAACCAGTGGCAAATGTATTTAGAATGCTGCTCTATTTTTGGGGGGAGAATTAAGAATGAAAAAAGCATGCTTATAGGTTTTGAGCTCAAGCAAGCAAATGTATTTGATAAATACTGTATGTGCACATAAGAACAGTTAAAGGATACGTTCCCCCCCAAAAAAATATATTCCTTTAGAATTGTTGTAGATATTTCCTCCCACAAATATTTATATTCTAACTTACATCAAAAGGGCAGTTGTGGTTCTTGACTGAGTGTACCTATGCACCATATATATTTATATAAGAAGTGAGTCTACTGTAATTACCAGTTTGCAGAGCGAATTCCTGCAGGGTTTGTACTCTCCCCATTAGTAAAAGAGATAAGTTGAAATGTATTAAAATTTCACTGTACAACTGGGAGTTTTTGTTCACAGTAAATGTGTTAATGTTTCTTCATTGCTTGACTGTTTGTGTTTAAATTTAGGCAGCATGCCCAACAGGGACAAAATTATAGGATAAAACTATGTATAAAAGAAAATCCTTTAGAGAGAACCAATAAGGGTTATTTTTAATAAGCAGTTACACATAATAACATTCTGCTCTGACCATGGAGTAAAGTTTTAACTGTCTCTTTCGCAATTACTGGAATCGCATTCTCTTTCATGTCAAAGTTTGGAAGACAGGAACAATGTCAATTTCTAATGTACCTCGTTAGCAAAAATATTATTGCTTGGCTTTTCCACAGTCTGCCAAATTAATAAAGAAGCACTTAACAATAATACTAATAAGATAATAAGGGAGCGCTTAAAATGGTATATTAATTATCAAAATTTAGTGATTAAAAAGTCCATTTTTTGGAGTGGGGGTCAGAAATAATCTTGATACAGTGTAATTTATGGACTTAAGGCACTTTGCAGAGTCTTTCAACTTTAATCTTTCTAAAGTGTTGGAAAATGTTTGAGGTGTTAGGGGTTAATGTTTACGGCGCTAGGCTCTCCAGCCCATCTTCCCAAGACAATTTTTTTATCCATACATTTATACCATATTGCATTTGTGGCAGCGAAGCTTCTGACATTTTTTGAGCCAGAGTGAGTCAAGGAATGTACATTTTGATGACGAAAAGAGAGAGAGAAAAATTAGCGCAAGGATTTTCTGTGTCCAGGTTAATTATTTACGTTACCAGGATTCAGTTAAAAAACCAACCAAAAAGTGATATTGAGAAACATCTTCAGAAAAGTGCATTTGGAGAGAAAATACATTTAGAAATGCTTATTTTGTTGGAGGAGGTATTGAATAATATATGTCTAAACACGAAGGTATGAATATGAAATGATGTAGAGCAGAAATAGACTGAATCACCCATCCCTCCTCGTTTAAACCCAGGTCTTCCAGGTCAAAGCCCCATTTGACCACACCGGCTAATTGCTGCTCCATCTTTTATGCAGTAATCATGTTTGGCAATGTACAGTATGGTTACCTAATGTTTCGTGCTGTAAAACATGCGTAGTGTGGAGTGCAAATGGGCAGCCCAAACATGCAGTGCACATAGGAAAAGGAAGCTCATCTTACTGTGCCATGCAATAGCGTCTTCCATTGTATTTTGCTACCTGTGTGTAGCCTATTATTTCAGCAGAGCAAGCGGTCTTTTTTGTGTGTGTGTGTGTGTGTGTGTGTGTGTGTGTGTGTGTGCGCGCGCGCGCGCCGCAATAAGGAAATCTTCAATAAATTTATATGAATAGAGAACTCCAGATTAGGTTTTTGTCGTGTTTCTGCAACAAATAGAAAGAGCAGCTGTTATATTTTAATGTAGGTTTGCTGAATCAGTGCACATTCCATAAGAAGAATACTCCTGGATCGGACTAAAGGCCCATTTATTACAGCATCCTGTTCTCACAGGGAAAGTAGTTCATTGTTGTCATGACCAGAAGCAGGGCTCCCCCCCCCCACCAGCCGTTATTCTCCAGAACTCAGTTCTGGAACCTCTCAGGTGGGCGCTATTTCCATCATAAGACGGGGCCTCTTTTTCTAGAAAAACAGCACTGGCTAGAAGTCATTGAAAGCCATCCAAATTGATGAAAATCACTCCCTGTTGTGGAAACAGGTGCCATAGTGTAACTGTGTGAAGTAGTATCTCCTTTTATTGGTCCTGAATCTTCTAGCAATCGGTTTACTTGGATGGGTCCTAATTATACTATTATGAAAAGACTATCCACTTTCTCTGCACCATAGGTAAAGTTAAAGGGACCCCTGACCATTAGGTCCAGTCGTGACCGACCCTGGGGTTGCGGCGCTCATCTCACTCTATAGGCCAAGGGAGCCGGCGTTTGTCCACAGACAGCTTCCAGGTCATATGGCCAGCATGACTAAACTGCTTCTGGTGAACCAGAGCAGCGCACGGAAACGCCGTTTACCTTCCCGCCGGAAGGTACTATTTATCTACTTGCACTTTGACGTGCTTTCGAACTGCTAGGTTGGCAGGAGCAGGGACTGAGTAATGGGAGCTCACCCGGTTGTGGGGATTTGAACCGCCGACCTTCTGATCAGCAAGTCCTAGGCTCTGTGGTTTACACCATACATATTTTTATATGCCTATATCATGTTCCCTGACCCGCCATTCCGCCCCCTAAAACTCCAAGTATTGTAACCTTTCCTCGCAATATAATTGCTTGAGCCCCTTCACCATTTTGGTTGCTCCTCTCTGACCTTTTCCACCTCTACAAGTTGAAGTCAACAGAACTGTGCGCGGCATTCCAAATGCAGTCTCACTATAGTTTTGTATAACAGTCCGTTTTACTTTCAGTCCCATTTCTAATAATTCCTAACATGGATTTCACCATTTTCCCAACTGCTGCGCACTTGATTCTCTCTTAGAAACTGCATGGGGTGTTTTTGGTTTTTTCCCTGAGTCTGACTACAGGGCTTCTTAGTACTGATAGAGGATTTCAAATGGCATTTTATCTTTCCCTTTCTTCTACTCCCCAGTGTCATTTTCATTTCCCTGCTTCTCCCCGAAGAACAGTTGTGCATGGTTTTGTAAAACATTTCTCTGCTACATGTTTTCCCACACTGAAAGTACCTTTGTTATCTCATCAGCCGTCTTACGTGTTGTTAGTATTCTTGCCATCATATCATATTAGTATTGTTTTCATGAATGCCACAGAGAAATATAATGATATTAGCACCTTTCAAATTGTATTAGTGAAAATAAATACAAGTCAGAAACAATACTAATATAATATGATGTAAAGCTACTGATATCGCACTAAGATGCACTGAACCCCTCACAAGGTATATCTGACTGATACTGGGAAACAAGGGATGTAGCAAGGCTCAGGAGTATTTAGCAGTGCCGAAATGCAGGGTAAAGAATTATATTGTTCTACTTAAGGAGCCTCTAAAATCAGGACAGCACTTCCTTGCGTTGCTTTGAAGCCTGATGAGGAACATTTGAGGGAGCTGGGTATGTTTAGCCTGGAAAAGAGGAGACTGAGATATGATCGCCATCTTCAAATATCTTCAAAGGGCTGTCACACGAATGTTGGAACAAGCTTGTTTTCTCCTGCTCCAGAACGATAGGACCTGAA
This sequence comes from Podarcis bocagei, assembly GCF_964188305.1. Lineage (NCBI taxonomy): Eukaryota > Metazoa > Chordata > Lepidosauria > Squamata > Lacertidae > Podarcis > Podarcis bocagei. The sequence continues at coordinate 17,093,041 of NC_138143.1, forward strand.
CCAATGGATTCAAGTTACAAGAAGGGAGATTCCGAATAAACATCAGGAAGAACTTTCTGAGAGTAAGAGCAGTTAGACAGCAGAATGGTCTCCCTCGGAAGGTGGTGGAATCTCCTTCACTGGAAGTTGTTAAGCAGAGGTTGGGTGGCCATCTGTCATGGATGCTTTAGCTGAAATTCCTGCATTGCCTTAGGGTCCTTTCCAGCTCTACAATTCTATGATTCTATGAAATGTGTGCCTTCAAAGTATGGTTTAAAAACGTGCAAAGTTAACTTGCTCGTATTCCAGAATTAAGTTGTACAGAGCTGTGTAAAATCTTAACACTCTGAATGTCCGTGAACCATAATTCCATCCCAGGCACAGAGATAGTGTGTAGTTCAGGACCTTTGCGTTTCCAAGGTCAAGGATTGTGTTTCAACAGTTTACACGTGCATTGTACCTGCCCACTTGGTCAGTTGCTGAATTTAAAAGGTGTTTTCCTGGTGTGCAAACATAGTTGTTTTTATCTCAGATTAATAACAGGGTAACCAAAGCCCAGGGATGCGGGTGGCGCTGTGGGTTAAACCACAGAGCCTAGGACTTGCCAATCAGAAGGTTGGCAGTTCAAATCCCGGTGACAGGGGGTGAGCTCCCGTTGCTCGGTCCCTGCTCCTTCCAACCTAGCAGTTCGAAAGCACGTCAAAGTGCAAGTAGATAAATAGGTACCGTTCTGGCAGGAAGGTAAACAGTGTTTCCGTGCACTGCTCTGGTTCGCCAGAAGCGGCTTAGTCATGCTGGCCACATGACCCGGAAGCTGTACGCCGGCTCCCTTGGCCAATAAAGCAAGACGAGCGCCGCAACCCCAGAGTCGGCCATGACTGGACCTAATGGTCAGGGGTCCCTTTGCCTTTACCTTTAACCATAGCCCAACCAAAGGGAATGGCTCTACCTCCCTCCCAAAGACTTCGCTCGCTTGCCTTTCCGAATTCCCTCTCTCCAGGCTTCTGTGGCTAAACTCCTCCCCACTTCCACTAGGATTATGCAATGAAGTCCCACTTGAATTAAACAAAATACTGTCTCTCAAATCAAAATCTATCTATGGGAGTTTCCTTGTTTTGTATTTTGTATCAGCAGTTGGAATAAATGACCTTCGCGTGACCTCCAGTTATAGGACTCTTATTATTATCTATTGCTTTTCAAACAATTGATATCAGGCTCATTTTATCAATTCTTCCTTTCCTCCCATACTACAGCACAAACTAGAGTAATTTCATCAACAGCCGTATCAGTACATCAATTCTTCTCCCTGCCACCACCAGCATTTCAATCAATTAATACTGGATTGATTTGTTCATTCTCAGGCCACCAGGCCTCCCCTGCCCGCTGCCCCCGTTATTGAAAAGCTACCATTACCACTAATGCTAACATATTGTAATATGATATCGAACAGCATTTCTAAACCCTTGAGTTAGACCCAAAGATAGGAAGCACTGCTAAAAAAACCTTGGTGCTTAATGAAATCACAGGGCTTATTTTAGATTGTCTTCTTGTCTTTAAACATGATTTTAGTGGAAATAGGGTTTTTAAAGGGAAAGTGGATCTGCCATATAACTAGCATAGGGATGGATTTAGATGGAATTATGACTTTTCCATTGATATTATAAGGGTTCCTTGGAGACATTTATAATCTTACTGGAAATGCAAGAAACACTGTGTAAGGTCTATGTCTAGAAAACTTATTTGATGTTCTAACTACTTGTGGATTATTTACATGGCAGAACCTAATGCTTCTTGGGGGCCCTGGCATATTGCACCCTGAATCCTCCTTCACATTCCGCTTGTAGTACATCTATACATTTCCTCCGTAATATCTCCTTGGGTGGTGGTAGTGTTTAGTTTCTCTCTTCCAGTCTGAGTCAGCAAAAAAAGATCTTGTGTTTTACTCTTAAGTGAATGCAGGCCAGTTATGCAGGTGGGATTTATTTATATTGGGAGTAAATCTCATTACAATGCTCCTCGGCAGTCATAGCTAATCTTTTTAAATTTGTTTGACAGTTCTCTTTTAATATCTTCCATAATGGCGACTTAAAACACTTCTACTCTTGATTCCCACATCTAATCACCTGGACTGTGATCCAGTTTTTGAACCTCGCCATGGTGATTCTGCTCACAGCCCTTGGTTTGTTCCCTAGCTAAGCCCAGAGATGAGATAGAGACCATTTTCTCAAATCTGCATCTAGTGGGCTATACCCTATTATTTGTGTGTGAAGTACAGTGGTACCTCAGGTTAAGTACTTAATTCGTTCTGGAGGTCCGTACTTAACCTGAAACTGTTCTTAACCTGAAGCACCACTTTAGCTAATGGGGCCTCCCGCTGCCGCTGCGCTGCCAGAGCACAATTTCTGTTCTCATCCTGAAGCAAAGTTCTTAACCTAAAGCACTATTTCTGGGTTAGTGGAGTCTGTAACCTGAAGCGTATGTAACCTGAGGTACCACTGTAATGTAATTTAGGCTGCACCTATACTTTTGGGGCCCAAAGGTTTTCCCATGATCTTCCAAAGCTATATACGGTGAGTGCTTTAAAAAAAAAAAAAAAATTCTTTCTTGGAAGCCCATCTTGAAATTGTGTGTTTGTGTGTGTGTAACAACCTCTCAGTGCCCCCCCTTTTACAGCTTTTAAAAACCAATTCAAGAAATCAAATAAAATGCTGCATCACGTTACAAAAGGTCATTTGAGATTTTCATTCTCGACTCAGTTCAGTTTTGCCAGGCTACTGCTTGTTGGAAATCTGTAGCCTGTCCTCAACCCAATTTCTTATGGGTGGCAAGGAGGAGGGGGGTGGGAATTGGGGCAAAAGACAGGAAAAGTGGTGGCAGGACAGAGAGGAAAAACAAGGGGCCTCCAGCCTACTTTGGGGTCAAGGCATGAGCATTTGGGCTATGACCATAGCTGCCAACTTTTCCCTTTTTTAAAGGGAAATTCCCTTATTCCAAATAGGATTCCCTTTTCCCTATTCCCTATTCCCTTATTCCAAATAGAAAAGGGAAAAGTTGATAGCTATGGCTGTGACTCCACACACAACTAGCCTAGGACTCACCCACTGTTGACATGTGGACTTTGACAAGAAAAAGTTATCTTACCCCCACTGCGGCAGCAATATACAAGCTCCTCCTGTGCTAAATACATTCTCTCATCCCATTTTTTAAGTTTTTAAAATTGTTACTTATATTTTACAGGTGATACAGATCATGCTGGAAATTGCCATTCTCCCAGCCCCCTCTCCCTCTGATGCCAATTTTTATCAACAAGTTTCTGTTTACCAAATAATAGCTCTCTAGTTTTCATAATTTCATAATGCTTCTGTTCATTCGGAACACTTTCTTATTTGGGTAAACACAGGGATCTGATATAATTGTTCCCCTGGATAATGTTAATCAAAGATGGCGCATCTTGTTGGTGATTGGATGGTCCGTAGCAAAAATTATGCATCTTAAAGTTTGGGGGAGGGGTAAATTCGACCTGTCATTACTGTCATTTGGGTTCAAATACATTTGACATTTAATTGACTGGTTTTTGGCCATGTTAAAGAATGGTGATGCTAAGGTTATGTTAGCATTGGACTGCTTGTTTTAGAATTATTATTACATTTCACCATGAAGAGCTATGTCAATGTTTACATAAGAAAAGTGGTTCTTAGTCACCATACTTATTTGGAAATAGATGAGAAAAAAATCAATGAAACAGATGCTCAAGTAAATGTATTTAGGATCAGGATGCAAGTGATTACAGTAATTTCCTGTCATTCACCTTGCAACCTTATAGCATTTTCAGATGTTATATAATTTATTGTTGAAACCTGATATAAGGTGATTGAGAGGTCTTAAATGTTGACCTGAAATCTCCTTGAATGTTTGTTCTTGTGAACAATGCGAATGAAACACAAATGAAGGAGGAAGCCCCCCCTTTAATAATTTTAAACATAGCTAAATGAGTCATTTGAATTCAGACAATAAACTGTAATATTGAACAAAAAAACCAAACTGCATTTCAGCCTGAATCTAATTGTAATAACCAACCAAATGATCTTTTTAAAAACAAAAAATGAAAGAAAGAGGGGAGAGGTGGAGTATGTTGAAAATTATTGTGAACTTTCAATATAGAGATAATTTAGCAAGGCTCACAAGTTGTAACGGGGACTTGTAAGATAAACATCAGGAAACTGTGAAATATGTGCTAAAAACTGAATTTGAAAGAAAGCATTTGTTAGTAGAAGGATCTGCACTTCGTAATGCTTTCTGCCCTTTTGCAGTTGCAATTAATTACTGAGTTCATTAATTAATGAACATATTAGAGAAAGACACCATTACTGACTAGGGGAGATCTGATATATTACTGAGTCAATAAAGTATTGAACACAGAGAGACCTTTCGGTAGAACCCTCCGTGCTTCGTCTGGTCACTCGCAATCACATATATTATTCTTGCCTACTCAGCAATTTCGTGGGTGCCCTTATATTTCATATTTCTAATTCCTTTAATTACCGTTAGGTACAACGATGTTTTACAACCTTGCTAATGAACAGTTGGTCGGTTGACGTTGGTTGATAAACTCTTAACTGTCAGGTGCAATACAACAAACTCACCCACCCCCGTGCGCTTGCATCCAGCAATACTTTTTAGAGTCTGATATGAAGCAGCAGCTGAAGAAAGCAAAGCAAAAGGAATGTAGAAAATATACCTTTGTTGGAAATCATGTAAGGAAAAAGCAGCCAGATTTTAATCGGAGAACAACCGAAAAAATTAATCAAACATGATCTATGCATTTGCAAATGCACTTAACCGTATTTTTCGCTCCATAAGACGCACCTAGTTTTTAGAGGGGGAAATGCAGCCTGCATTCACACCATAAGACGCACACACATTTCCCCTTACTTTTTAGGAGGGAAAAAGTGTGGCTTATAGAGCGGAAAATACAGTACTTGCTCATAGGGATGTCACATTTATTTGAATGGGGTTGGTAATATCACGCAAGGACATGAGCTGTGAGATATGTGGGGCGCTATGCATGTACAAGAGGGATTTACTTACTGCCTGCCCCCACTGCCTGCCTCTGCTACCCAAATGCTGCTCTTGAACTCCTGTGGACTAAACAGAGTGGGCTTAGCTGTGTCAGAGGGTTGCAGTTTTGCAAAGCCAACAACATGCAACAGGCCAGCAAAACTTCTCCTGGCCTATAACTTTAATTAATAAATGGTGTGATGCAAACTATCTATACTTGGAGGTAGATCTCTCCCAAGTGCAGTGGGATGCCTGAGTGAGTAGGTGTATATATAAAAGATTGCAGCTAAAACCACTGTTTCAAGACAATGGTGGTTATTTCCTATAATGTGGCGATTTGCATTTCCATAAATCAGTTGCTGCTGCATTCGGGGAATTCTGATGTTCTTGCAAGTGCAGGTACCAAACCTCCTTCCTCTGACCCTAAAGTAATCACTGGTTGCATCTAAATTGGTAGAGTGATCATTTCCTGGCATTTCCAGTAGTTACAGTACATTGTTAATGTGTGAATGATGAATATAATACCCTCCATTTCAAAAAATATGTGTGCAAATTAAGCTTAAATGCATGCCATAAATTTACTACTAGTAGTTTAGGGAGCACAGGTCAACTATAGAACTATTAAAAAACTGAGGTCTTGGCCTAAAAAGAGAGCGTCTTGGTCATTATTTATGTATTTGCTTTATAGTTTAAAGAAATTATCCATCTTTCCCTTCCAAAGTAATATTTCTTTTCATACCGTATGTGTTTCAATCTTACCTACTTATAGTTCATTTTCAGATGGTGTGGGACATGTTTCTAAAGGGCACATCAAACTGTCAAAAGTTGAACAGCTGTGCCTTGTACAAGTGATGCAGCAAATGAAATTTGCTGTATGGTTCCTGAATCAATTCTCTTCTCTATCTCCATCATTGTATTGCTGCTTAGGGAACACTTGGAGCCAGTGACCATTCTGATGCTTAGCTGAATTAAATATTTCACAAGTTTCCAAAAAAGAAACTTGAGAACTTTTTTCTTCTTCAATGGAGTGGAGAGACCTTTGCTCCATATTTATGTATATTTCAGTATGTACTTCATTCTTAGTTACAACAAAAATGACATGTTACAGCGTTAAGAGATAACTAGCTTAAAAAAAACCCCCATCCTTCGGGCATTTGGAAAGCTGAAATTTGTACAACACACACTTTGTCTTCCACACTTATAAACCAAATGGGGACTTCGGTCTACATTATTTAAGTGTGTTTATTCATTTTCACGATGGTGATGGCTTAATGCATCCTATAATTGGAATTGTTCTGTGACAACAAAAAAGTTATTGTTTATGACAGCCCCCTTCCCCTGAGATGAAAATAGAGCATGTCAATTTTTGTTTTACATTTTGTTATATGTGCAATAGGGAAATGAAAATGACAAATATTCTGAAAGCATATATTTAAAGATTATTTTAAAAAACAAAACAAAACAATGCTGCATATTTCTCTGATAATAGCCAAGATTCCAAATAGCGCTCTGAATATGTGTTGAGATCTGATACAGTGCAGAATGGGGAACCTGTGGCTCTCCAGACATTGTTATCTCTGACCATTGGCCATGCTAGGGCTCATGATGGTTGGAGTCAAACAACATCTGCAGGTTCCAGAGCCCTGGTATAGTGGCTAAGAAGGTTAACTATTCTGAACCTGGAAGTTCAAATCTCATCTGAATCTTGAATTTTGCCAAATCGCCTGCTGTTATTCTTTACCAGGCAATACAGTGGTGCCTCGCAAGACGAAAATAATCCGTTCCGCGAGTCTCTTCGTCTAGCGGTTTTTTTGTCTTGCGAAGCAACCCTATTATCGGATTAGCGGATTAGCGCTATTAGCGGCTTAGTGGATTAGCGGCTATTAAAGGCTTAGTGGCTTAGCGGCTAAAAGGCTATTAGCGGCTTAGAAAAAGGGGGGGGAGCGAAAAAAAATCGGAACACTCGCAAGACGTTTTCGTCTTGCAAAGCAAGCCCATAGGGAAATTCGTCTTGCGAAGCAGCTAAAAAACGGAAAACCCTTTCGTCTAGCGGGTTTTCCGTCTTGCAAGGCATTCGTCTTGAGGGGCACCACTGTATAGGATGACGATTCTGATCTCCCTCCCTCCAGGGTCTGATGTAAGCAGTACATGTTAAGATAATGCACATGAAGGCCCTTAGACATGCAGCGAGTTATAAAAATTCTACTTCTTATGTGATTATTCGTCTAGTAAGATGTTTATAGAAGTTGGTTTTCCTTTTCTCCTTCCAGGCCATACGCTGCACACTGGTAAATTGCACGTGTGAATGTTTCCAACCGGGGAAGATAAACTTGAGAACCTGCGATCAGTGTAAACATGGATGGGTGGCACATGGTAAGAACTACTTTCCTTTCTGTTTCTCCTTGTCATGTTTACCTCAATGTGTGCATATAACATATCAATTGCTTAATTACTTTTACATATTGACACCTACATACCTGTTGTAAGTTTATTGGACATCAGAAGAAGTGTGCTATGGCATATGCATGTTTGCTTTGTGCTCTGTAGACAACAGAACAGTGGAGGTTCCTGTTGTTCCAACACATGGCATTGAATGACGGTGGAAGAAATGAGTATTGTGCAGCGTGCATTCAAAATAGCATATTCTAGCCTATTTCGGTTCTCACAATTGAGTAGTTCAACAAGATATTTAGATCTAGGGTCAGCCCAACACATTTTGGTACCTGAGGCAGAATCTTTCCATGTCTTTCGCCACAATATTGTTTAGACTCAAAACTGAAGCTGTGTCAAAGCAGACTGTTGAAATTTGCTACTGAGGTTGCACTAAGAGATCAGTTGTGCATAGGATAGCAGTTATGTCAAGCTAATGGTTCCAGCTGCCTTGAAAGAGGAAGTGGTGGTGTGGCTGTTGCTATGGAAACCTGCCTTGCACCCTGAAGGTCTTAATAACCATTCGCCAGTTGCTAACATTCCTTTCCTGGGCATGGTATTTAAGCGTGTGGTTGCCATGCAACTCCAGGCAATCTTAATGAGATGAGTTTTCCAGATCCTTGTCAGTCATGCTTCAGGGCTGTTTCTGGCACTGATGGATGACTTTTGCCCTTTCTTGTGATGAGGCAGAGCAATGCTTTTAAAATCATTACCATGTGGGTAGTCCTCAGTATGAGTACTGGAAACAAGCTGAAAGCTGCATGCGTTAAATATATATTTTATTAGCTGGAGCTAGACTAAGCTAGTTGAACTTTGCTCCCATTGACGTCACTGTTAACTTATCCTACTGATTTCAGCAGAACCTAAGTTATTCTGAACTTAAATTCAGGATCATGGAGTTGGATCTAGAATAAGTTAATGGATCCAACTCATGTTCCCTGCCTCTTGGCAAAGACTTGGCCTTAATCTGAATTTATAGCAAGTGCAGTCCATGCCAGCTCCCCATTGTTCCATTGGGGGGGGGATATTAATTTAAACCACCCTGCCTTAGATTATCTCATGGTAGGACCATATTTGTTTATACTACAGTTGTGCATGGAGCTCACATTGCACATAAGAAGCAACCAGTACGCCAGAGTTTGGTGGAAATTCAAACATACCAGAGTCTGTCTTTCAGAGCCTGGATAGCAGAAAGAAGGTGGTATATTCTGAACTGGTTGAGTGAAAATCTTGATGGTGGTTCACCCTCATAAGAGGTGGCACAATGACTTAGATAATCTATAACTCAGGGCATGAGCTGGAAGGTATGTTTTGCTTTACTCTTTACACAGCTCTAACTTGTGGGGGGTGGGTGGGTAGGAGGTAGGATCCCCCACCACAGCACCCCCATTAGTCAGAAATCCACCTGGCAAATAACATTCCTGGCAAATGTTACTTTCACTATCCAGCCTGTATTATTGTGTCTTCACTCTTAGTGATTCTTGTAACCCCCCCCCCCCGCACTTTGCTGAATCATCAAATATATTTTTAAAGTCTGGTTTTAAGGATAGGATAAGGACAGGTACTGATTTCATTGGAAGAGGGCTTGAGTGCATATCCATTATCTATTTTGTTTATCATCACCGTCACTTTCAAAAGGTTACAATCCTCTAGGATCTCAGGGTGCTGTACATGGGGTGTTGCAAACTTTGTTTATTTGATATCTTACCCACCCTTCACCATGAGGTCCCAGGACAGGATTGCAGCATTTTAAAAATACATTGTTAGAATCAGTCAAGCCAAACCACAGTCAAGAGAATAGGGTGGGTCCATCTACATATATGGTGTCAAAGGCAGGGGTAAACAAGTGTGTCCACAGGTTAGGGGCTGCCACAGAGAATGCCATCTCCCAGGCTGCCACCCCCTGATTTTTGTACTGCTAAGTGGTACTGCTAAGAGGGCCCCTTCTGCTGATCTTAGTATCTGAGAGGTTCCAAAGGTAAGGAGATGGTCTTTCAGATATTTGGGGCCTAAGTAAATTAGGGCTTTAAACACACCTTTGGGTCTGGAAACCAACACAGCTGTATTAAACAAGAGTTATGTGAGTTTTAAATGGGACCCCAAATTTAGATCACATTCTTCTCCTCCTCCTCCTCTTCCTCCCTCCTCCTCCTCCTCCTCCTCCTCCTCCTCCTCCTCCTCCTCCTCCTCCTCCTCTTCTTCTTCTTCTTCTTCTTCTTCTTCTTCTTCGTATGCCTCCCTTCACCCGTAACTCATTTAGGCAGAGTAACTGTGATTTGGCCAGCCCAGAAGCTGAACAGGTATTTCAAACCTGCAGTTCCCTAGTCCAAAAGATCACCAACATCCACTTGCTCTCCTCTGGAAATCAGTGGGACTTAAATTTGTATGAATCATGCCCACTAAGCCACGAGTTTATGTTATTCTATCTGGTCAGGCCCAAGCACTACATGGCACTGGTCTTCCCTCACTTGAATATAAAGTTTGTTGCAAAACCATGGGCTTCAGTGCTGTCAGAGTAAGACTGGTTGGCAAATTTTACGTGCTTGTTATTAATTTGAAGGACCCTTTGTGAGAGGAAGGAAAGGAGAGCTCTCACAGGGTGAGAGGCTGTGAGAAGAGAGAGAGGCTCCCAGGGGAGTTAGGAAGGCTCATCTTTTTCCCCTGTATGACACTTGTAATGTGAAATGAATTTTGGTAACTACGATTATATAATAGATGGATAATGGAAAAAGATGCAGAAAAGATTATTATTATTTGGAAATGGAACCCATGAAGGGAGGGGAGGATGTCCAAAGATTCGAAATAACCTTTTTATTTTCATGTTTTGGAGTAGTTAAAGTTACTATGTATAAATTCATGTAAAACCAATATATATATATAAAATCTTATTAAAAAAAGTTAAGATGCAGCTTTGAGAGAGTATTTTGCATTTTTAATTCTGTTTTCCATTCTTTTAGTTTTTCTCTTTTTATAGTTCTTCGAAGATTGGTTCGTCTTTTATTGTACCATGAACTTTTTTTTAAAAAACACACAATTATGTTCACCAGCAATAGCTGGTCATATCTCATTGCTGATAAAAAAGAGCTTAGTTAGATATTTTTAAAGTCCAAAATGTGCGAAATTTGAAAGCCGTACAACCGCTGGTTTTAGGGACATCAAATGCACACCTCTGGGATTCTGTGTCTTCCATCTTTGGAGAACTCCATGATAACTTCTAGCAGCTATGGAATCTGTCAAGGGATGTTCACTATTTTGTGTGTGGTAGTCGGGGTGTTTGTGGAAAGTTAAAGGGGGGGGGATTTGTCCTTTGACCTTTTTCCCTTTCCAAAAAAATAAAATAAATGCACAAAGAATAGGGTAGAATAAAATAACGTGTCATGTTTTGATCCTGCAGAGGTAGGACAGAAGTTGCATCACCACGGACAGCTCCTGAACACACAGCCTATGAAGGTCCAAAGAAAATTTAGCGTTTTTAAAGCCTATGCTTCCACACAAACCTCTCCCAGACTCTGTTCCTAATGGGGGGCCAACCCTCTGGCCTGAAATCTGGCACTCCCTTGTGCTCACTCCATAGCCTTCTGCCTTGCGCACTCCTTGCATCGCTGGATGGCTGAGAGGGCTGTGGGTGGCCTTAAATCCCTCTGGCTCAGGAGACTGGGCTTGTGAAGGTCCTGGCTGAAGCTATCCAGGCCTTGGTGATATGGGAGGTTGTTCCTTGGCCTGGTCCATGTGGTTTTAATAATAATAATAATAATAATAATAATAATAATAATAATAATAATAATAATAATAATAATAATAATATATTTATACCCCGCCCATCTGGCTGACATGAGGCAAGTCCTCATGCTGGTACGGTGGCAGCTGCTGGCAGGATGACGAGGAAAGCAAAAAAGGATTACTTTATACAGAGATAAATGTTGCATAAAGTGATGTACACACAATAGCTAAGAAAGAAGGAGAGTCAGATTGAGGTACAGTGGTACCTCAGGTTACATACGCTTCAGGTTACACACTCCGCTAACCCAGAAATAGTGCTTCAGGTTAAGAACTTTGCTTCAGGATGAGAACAGAAATCAGGCTCCGGCGGCGCAGCAGCAGCGGGAGGCCCCATTAGCTAAAGTGGTGCTTCAGGTTAAGAACAGTTTCAGGTTAAGACGGACCTCCAGAATGAATTAAGTACTTAACCCGAGGTATCACTGTGTGTGTGTGTGTGTGTGTGTGTAATCAATCTCCTTTATTGGCATAGAAAAAGTGCATCATATACATGGATAAGAACACAACACAGTTAACGAAACATAGTAGGAGATACTTCAGGATAAAACTGTCCAGTTATCGTGATGTACAAAGATGGCTCTTAGGATCCATGGTGACGTACAAAGATGGCTCTTAGGACCCATTCAAAAATCTTTCCACATTCTCCACAATTTCATCCCTACAGTTGTTCAGCAGACACCCTGGAAGATTAACCCCTTCCTTCAATAAGGGGGCCAAATACTTATCACATATTTTTGCATAAAATGGGAAATAAAAATAAAACAGGTGTGATGAATTCTACCTCTTTTGTACTACAAAGGCAGCGTCTTTCAGAGGATGGGATTTTCGGGACTCTACCTTGCAAAACTGCAGACGGTGAGACGTTAAATCTTGCTAGGGAAAGAGCTCTGTGTAGGTGGGGATCGTAAATATGGAATGTCCTGGCCCAATGAGGGTGGGAAGCCCCAATGGGGAACAGGTTTTGTTGGCTTCACTGCAAAGGATTGGGAATTCAGTCTCTAGGATTCTGTGCTTGATTGTCTGGAATGCTACCAATTGTGGGAGCCTAAGCAGCGATTCGAGTGATAGGCCACAGGTTCTGATTTTGCTCTCAACGCAAGCTAGCCTTTTAGAATGGTGGGGTTCTGCCAGTATGTGAAAAGTTAAAGAGGATGGATCGGACATGAAATGTAGGTGGAGCCAGAATTTTACAGTGATGAGCAACACTTTGGTTTCCAGCAGCCCTTGCCGAGTTTCCAGACACATGGCTGTACATGGCATGCAATTTGGCAGCCCCAGAATTTTGCGCAGAAATTTGGATTGGATGTGTTCCAATGATTGGTTAACTGTGCCAGTTCATAATGGAATGCCATACAGGAGTTTTGGGGCATTAAAGAACTTTAGTGCAGCTGGACTATTTCCCTCTGTTAAAGAAGAAACGAGTGACAGTCAGAGCTAGAGGATCCGCTCCATTAAGTGCAAGCTTGCAATCGTCTTTCCAGGAAGTGTTATATTGGAAGTGAATGCCTAGGTATTTAAAGTTTTTAACCTGTTCCAACGGGTTTCCACTGACCTCCCACCTATGAGGCTTCCAAGATCTTGAGAAAACAAGCACTTTAGATTTTGCAAAGTTCAGTTCCAGTCTGTTGGCTATACAATATTCCTGGCAGTGGCACAGGAGCCGCTTCAAGCCAACCCTTGTGCAAGACAAGATGACCGCATCATCGGCATATAGTAAGATGGGAACATGAATGGAGCTGAGCTTCAGACAATGGCCATTCACCCCGGGTAAACAGGGTGCAAGGTCATCTTTTAAAAAACTAAAAAAAACCCTGTCATTAGCAAGTTGTGAGAGTCAGTTCTAACAACTTGCTAATGACAGAGGGGATTTTGGTTTGGTTTTTTTAAAAAAGCATGCTTATAAGGAGCAGTATAGGATCAAAACGAGAAATTTGTGCAAAACTATTGCTTCAGTTCAAGGATGCGGGTGGCGCTGTGGGTTAAACCACAGAGCCTAGGACTTGCCGATCAGAAGGTCGGCGGTTCAAATCCCCGTGACGGGGTGAGCTCCTGTTGCTCGTTCCCTGCTCCTGCCAACCTAGCAGTTTGAAAGCACATCAAAGTGCAAGTAGATAAATAGGTACTGCTCCGGCGGGAAGGTAAACGGCGTTTCCGTGCGCTGCTCTGGTTCGCCAGAAGCGGCTTAGTCATGCTGGCCACATGACCCGGAAAAAGTGTCTGTGGACAAACGCCAGCTCCCTCAGACAGCTCCCAGAGTCGGTCACGACTGGACCTAATGGTCAGGGGTCCCTTTACCCTTTACCTTATTGCTTCACTTCTGTGAAAATTCTGTTCCCTTCTCATTTTTGGTACTTTACTTTTGTTGTTGTTACCCATATGGAATATCATATGGTGAGAAGGCAGGATATACATTTAGCAAATCATCATCATCATGTATTAAATTTGTACACTGCCCTATAGCCGTAGGTCTCAGGGTGGTTTGCAACACACAGTTACAATATATGAAGCACAAAATACATAATAAACCTAATAAAAACATAAAAATAAAAATAATCATAACAATTAACAATTCTAATGTATGCACACTAAAAAACAATACCCGCCCTGACAAAAGTCCCTGAACAGTACCCTAGCCCACAAATACAAAAATCAAAACTAACATATAACATTTAACAACAATTTAAAACAACCCCACCCTCCAAATAAAACAGCACCCTCCCAAATTAAAACTCCATCCTTGTTAAAATAATAATTTTAACACAAGAGGGTTGGCCCACACCCTTGTTCCATTCCTGAAGTGTTGCCGCCAAAGGGACAAGTTGTAATTTTCCAGTTCACAAAAGAGAAGGGATGATCTTATTAACTAACTAATTAAATAGTTTCACCTATTGGCCTTTGAGCAGGTTATACTCTGGTACATACAATATAAGAACATCATGCAATTGAAATTTAAAAGAAACCAGAATCAACCATTCCCTTGTCTTTCACTCATAAATTTACTATTGCTGCATGGAACCTTCTCGCATAACCACATTTGCCACATTTCCCGTTTTTCTAGAAAAAGAGGTGCCAAGAACTTCTTCCTTGTTCTCTGAGAATGGCATTGGCGCCCACCTTGAGAGATGCTGGAGCTGAGCTCTGGCTGAAGAAAAAAAAAAAAAGCTCTGCACATATCTGCGTATTTGTCTGCTTTGTATATGAAGAAGGTGCACAGCGCAGCAGTTCCCATGTTGTTGACGTAACAGAAGAAAGGACCCAAGGTGCATTTAATTCCCAGTGGGACCTAAATGCTTTGTAGTTGAAGAGCAGGCATCTCGCAAGTAGGACTGGGAGAGCCAGCTTCAAACCTCTCAGTTTCAGTCTCAGTCAGTTTTATTGCACATAGCCAAAGGCTGCCGCAATGTACACAGAATTATTTGACAATTAAAAGAAAATATACTGAATTGGTAAAAAAAGACTTAAAACATTTATATTATTAAAACATTACGTACTCTAAACAAAGCTATAAAAGTACCCCAATGTACAAATAAAAACATTAAACAATAAAATTCATAAGCTAAAATCATCACATGGTCGCTAATGTTAAAAACAATATCAGTTAATACAGTGTGCAATTTATACTCAGAGTTTGGTGACAAAGATAGAGCATAGCCTGAGGTAGATAGATAGGATCAAATAAATTCATCTCCTTTACAGTTAATGGCTACCTTGGCTATATAATTTGCTCTAATTTTCCTAGCAGCAGTTGCAAAAAGTGCTACCCGCCAGGTCACATACTTATCTGTGTCTGCAAGGAGATATAACATCATATCAAGGGGGTTCTGGCCAGGGGACCCTGTCATTATAGGTACCAAAAATCTTTTTCTTGCATCATTATATAACGGACAGTGCAAGATATAATGCATAAGGTCCTCTACTTCAGAACATCCCCTAATGCAAACACGTTCGTTTTTTGGTATGCCTTTATGTCTCCCATCTCTATAAGCAGAGCTTATCGTATTTAGTTGTAGCTCTGTAAAAGCTTTTCGAAGCTGTGCAAAAGTCAATTCATTAAAATAAGATATGTGTTCATTGACCTCTCTAAGTTTAAAATACAATGGGGCGCATGTAGATGTGCACATAGAGTTTAGATCGTTTTTAGTTGCCACTGCCCTTATGGTTCGTTTAAAAATATTTTTCTGTGAATATAAGGGGAGTTCTTTAATCTCAGTCACTGAGAGATCATATTTGCCCATCAGTTGGGCAACATGATGTACCCAGTTTTTAAGGGGTAATCCATTTGAGAGCTCAATCAGGCATTTTTTTTGGTAGCCTAGTGTTGTCCATCTGTTGAACTCTAAACCTAAACCTCTCCGCTATGAAGCTCACTGCATGGGCTTGGGCCAGCCTGGTCTACCTCATAGGGTTGCTGTTAGGACAACAGGGTAGAGA
This sequence comes from Podarcis bocagei, assembly GCF_964188305.1. Taxonomy (NCBI): domain Eukaryota; kingdom Metazoa; phylum Chordata; class Lepidosauria; order Squamata; family Lacertidae; genus Podarcis; species Podarcis bocagei. The sequence goes on from NC_138143.1 coordinate 17,108,716, forward strand.
GGGACATTGTGTTCTGCTCTGAGAACCTTGGAGGGGCAGATTAAAAACATAGTCAATGATCTGTGGACTTTCAGAGTTCCTCTTAGCTAAAATAAGAATCATTCTCCAATCCAGAGAGCCAGTGTGGTGTTGTGGTTAAGAGCGATAGACTCGTAATCTGGGGAACCAGATTCACGTCTACGCTCCTCCACATGCAGCTGCTGGGTGACCTTGGGCCAGTCACACTTCTCTGAAGTCTCTCAGCCCCACTCACCTCACAGAGTGATTGTTGTAGGGGAGGAAGGGAAAGGAGATTGTTAGCCGCTTTGAGACTCCTTCGGGTAGTGATAAAGCGGGATATCAAATCCAAACTCTTCTTCTCTTCTTCTAAATTTAACTTCTGTTAACAAAGCCTCTTTTTGCCCATCATTCAGCTGCCTTTATAATAATAATAATAAAATGCTTGCATTTCAATAAAGTGAGATGACACTGTTTTACAAATAAGGCAAGGCAAGTGAGTGGGTATATATAGCGGGTTAGGATCCTTCATAGGCTTATGGTATCTTACCACACATTTTGGTTTTGGTTCTTTCCTCCACCCTTTCTCATGACAACCGTTCCTCATACATTTTCTTAGTTTCAGCCCTTAAAATTCCTGTTCAGGAGATGGGATATGTGTATATGATAAACAGAAATTTACATTTGAGAACTGCATCCTGCCAGCGTGTGTAAATTTCTTGGTCCTCTTTGAATAAATCCAATCACCGTGTTTACATTTTGTGGCAAAGCAGGACCAGTGATATATACAGATATATTTTCCTCAGACACATTCCAAGCATATGTGTATAAATTAGTACCTTCAGACTGTGGCAAGCCCACTTGAGTTATTTAGCTTATTTACTCTCAAAAACCTTTAGACCGGTGTTCCTTGAGGACTGGTTGATGAGTTGCAATATGGAACACCTGGGTTTTGAAATCCCAGAGCTCCACGGTTCACTATTCCAAAACCTATCTTCCTTGGAATGCCTTTGACTCCAGCCTTGTCGAATAATATGCCAAAATATTGTCGAATAATATGCCAAAATGGAGTCCCTGCTGTCCTCATTCTTTCCAGTTGTTTATTAGTAAGATTGTGTTATGCCCATGTATAGGGCATGGCCGATGGAGTGGTCCTGAAGCAGCCAAGAGGATATTCATGCACTAGATACTGGGTGTGAAATATTATGCCAGTGCTTATACTTGACCAGGGGTCAGCAGACCTTTTCAGCAAGGGGCCGGGCCACTGTCCCTCAGACCTTGTGGGGGGCTGGACTATATTTTTGGGGGGAAATGAACCAATTCCTATGCCCCACAAATAACCCAGAGATGCATTTTAAATAAAAGCACACATTCTACTCATGTAAAAACACACTGATTCCCAGACCGTCCACGGGCCGGATTTAGAAGGCGATGAGGCCAGATCCAGACTCCAGGCCTTAGTTTGCCTACCCATGTACTTGACGAATGGTAGATTTATATGAATCCTACCTGGCAAAGAGTAGGACCTCTTGTGTCCTGCAGGATTAACTCACCCTGCTTAGCAAACGTTCAGTAATGCCTAATGTCATCAAAAATATGGGGCGTTTTCATAGGTGATGAAGGTACTGCTATTAATTTCACATGCCTCTAGGTGAAGGGTGGGAAACCTCCATCCTACGGGCCAATCTTGGCCCGGCAGGGGTTCCAATGAGGCCATTTCCCCCCCCCAAAAAAACCCACGCACACCTGCCAGTCAGCTGACATCAATGCAATTGGCCGGTGATGCCAGCTGATGGGTTGTGGGGCCTTGTGTTCCAATTTTCCAGTTTGTGCCAATGCAGTGGAATTTAAGCCTGGTCTGTTAATGAGTGTTGAATCTTGGGTGTTAAATCCTGCTTGGTTTAGCAGGATGAGGCACTTCCCTTGAGGATGACATCACAAACACACACGTTTCTGTCCTTTTATGCTTGCAATGCCATCTTTTAGATTGGGTATGGCCACACTTCCACCAGGAAGAGAACCCAGATGCTTCGTTTCCACTAACGGCTCTAAATCTGTACAGGTCCACATTCATTTGCAGATGGCCAGAGCTCCTCATCAAGCAATAAAGGTGGATGCAAGCTCACATTTTAGCATGCAATCAAATTTAAAAAGAGCACCTTTCTTAAATTAAGCCACAACACAGTGGTTCACAAATAAGCAGAAGCATATAGAGGTGCCATATGGAGGAGAGACGTTGGAGATATTCTTAATGCCACTTGTGAAGGGTCCCTTAGAGCACAATGCCTTCTCATTAAGTTTTCTTACATGATGAATCTATCCAGAGAAGTTTTCAAACCTGATGTAATAAAAAATAAAAAGTTTCCATCTCCCTTCCCACTTTTCCTATAAGCCAAATCAATGGAAGGCAGACTATTCTCCGTAATGGAATAAATCTATGAGAGAGGAGAAGCCAGGAGTGGGGAGTGCATTGCTAGTTGAAAGAGCAGAGGGTTACACAAAGCTTGAGAAAATAAATAAGCAAGTGGCTCCTTGATTCCCACTAGCCGTGCACGAAGAGGTTGACTTGCACTGCCTTCTTTACTGTGCTGCCTTCATTGGAGTTGGGTTTGGAATGTTATTACCTGGTCCAGTCAGAACTGGGTTCATTGTAGTAATAGTAGTAGTAGTAATAATAATAATAATAATTTTATTTATATCCCACCCTCCCCAGCCAAAGCTGGGCTCAGAGCAGCTAACAACAGTAAAATAATACAACATTCTAAAATCGATTCATTATAAAATCAGTTCAATTGTATTTGTTTTGGACTTCGAAGAAAGTAATTCCGGTGTGATTCCCATCTCCCCGTGCCTGTTAGTCTCTGGGACTGAATTTTATTTACGTTTTAAGTAATGTTCATAATCCTATTTCTGTTCTTTATAAGTTTTTATGCATAAAATCAGTATAGTTTTGTTTTTGTTTTTTAAAAAAATGCAGGTTAAAAAAAAGGGAACGAGATTGTAAGGAGCTTGTTATTTGCTCATGTCTCGTTTGCCAACTGTCTCTGCTGCCTTGGGAACAAATCCAGGACACAGGACACACCAAGAATCTTCCTCTTCCTCTTCCTATTTCATTTTTAATTTGCATGCCCCCCTTTTCTACATCACTGTACTCAATATGGTTTTCAATCCATAGGGACAGTCAACATGGTGCCCTGCAGATATTGTTGGGCTACAACTCCCATAATCCACAACTGGTGGCCATGCTGACTGCAGCTGTAGTAGACCTACAGATAGCTCAGTTGGTAGAGCACGAGACTCTTAATCTCAGGGTTGTGGGTTCAAACCCCACGTTGGGCAAAATTATTATTATTATTATTATTCTGCCCTCCCCAGCCAAAACCAAGCTCAGAGTGGCTAACGTCAAATGTGTAACACATTAACAAAAAATCAGGCAATCAATTAAAATTCATCCTAAAATCTGATAAGGAACAGAATAAAATCCAATCAGATGGCAAAAGATTCCACCATTGCAGGGAATTGGACTAGGTGACCCTTATGGTCCCTTTCAGTTCTGTGATTCTATGAACATCAGAAGTGCACCATGTTGGCTACCCCACCATAGAAATTAGCAATTTCTGTGGACCAGCTGCTGGCAATTTGTGGCTGCTGGAGCACCCAGCCATGACGACTTTGGCCAATAGAAATCACTGCTCCATTTCTCCTAAACTGCTCTGGTGAGGGAAAGGAAAGCTACATGTTTAGAGGACTGCTTTCGGAGGTGGCAAATGTAGGATATCAATTCATCAAAGAGTTCTCTTTGTGGCAGGATAAGTGTTTCTTTTGGCGTAAAGTCGGTTTATTGAGTTTTGACCCTGCAGCCTTGCTCTATAGTGGTAATCCTACCACCAGTGTTTTTTAATGCTCAGGCCAACAATTGCATAGCTTATAGCGGCCTTGTGCTCACCGCTGCTGCTCTTAAAAAGGACTTGGTTGTTTCTTGTGTGAATCTCTGGTGTTTAAAGGATTTAAAGAACTAGACTGTTTTAATTTGCTTCCAGCGGCATATGTTTTTTCAGCTTGGAGGAAGATTTATTTATTTTTAAAATGGTTTAAATTGGCTAAACCATTTCCTAGGTCTGGAGTTGTCAGGCAGACAAGATTAAAAAAAACCTTAAAAAAAAGAGAGAGAGAGAGGGAGTTTGAGACATGTTGTAGGATTTAAAAAGCACGGTTAAGCATTGGCATTTTATAAGCATTTTGATTTAATGCAGATCAGTGCTACTGAGTATGGAAAAAGAAATTAAATCAAAAAAGTAACCGCTGAAAAGGCCTTTCTCAACATGCTTAACAACCACTTTTTTTGTTGCATGCAAAAAAGGGGCGGAAACCACACAACTCTGACATGACCCAGACTTAAGAATAAGCAAAGTTAAGTTCTGTTTATTAGAATGGGGAATGTAAGCACATGCTTAGATTTCTTTCATTGAAATGAATGGATTCAAAAGTGCTTAGTTTCCGCTGAATTGTTCCTTATGTTCGTGTGGTGTGTCTAACTTAGACCCAAAATACTATTTCTCTACTTCCATGAGAAGAATGGAAGAATGACTAGCTTCATTTCCTTTTATTGAATTTATGTACTGCCCTATACCTGGGGGGTCTCAGGGCAGTTCCTTCTACTATTTGTCATCACCGTCACCCCTATTTTTCATAATTTATTTTTTATTTAGTTATGTGTTTTTGCCTGTTTCCTAGTGTTCTCAACAAATGGCTGGTCTTTCCATTAACCTTCCTTGTGTTCTCTAGTTGGTTAGACGCACAAATCACCACACGATTTGGACAAGCTACTCGTTATTTTCTTCTTCTTTGTACATTTGTATGCAGACCATCTCCAGTTCCTTTTATTAATGACAATGCACAATCAAGTGAGAAACCTGCTATATCACCCTCTGAAATCTCACTCCATTCATCAGTTGCAACGAAAGGTTTGACAAACACGCTGGTCGGGGACAGAGGGTGGCGCTTGGGGGGGAATTGTCATTGCGCCACTCCTTGGTGTGTGGAGTACCTCAGGGTGCGATACTCTCCCCGATGCTTTTCAACATCTTTATGCGCCCCCTTGCCCAGCTTGTCCAGAGTTTTGGGCTGGGTTGCCATCAGTATGCCGACACCCAACTCTGTCTGTTGATGGATGGCCATCCTGACTCGGCCCCAGACACACTGACCAGATGTTTGGAAGCTATGGCTGGATGATTACGTGGGAGCCGGTTGAAGCTAAATCCTTCGAAGACAGAGGTCCTGTGGGTGAGACGGGACGATATGGGATGGGGGGGGGCAACTCTCATCTCTTGCAGGGGCGCAATTAGTGCCAGCACCGTCCGTTAAGAGTTTGGGTGTAATCTTCGACACCTCCCTTTCCATGGAGGCGCAGATTGCAGCTATAACAAAGGCAGCATTTTTCCATCTCCGCCAAGCTAAGCAGTTGGCTCCTTACCTCTCTCGCCCTGACCTAGCCACCTTGATCCACGCGACGGTCACCTCCAGACTGGATTATTGTAACTCGCTCTACGTGGGGCTGCCCTTGAGACTGACCCAGAAACTTCAGTGGGTGCAGAATGCTGCAGCGAGACTCCTTACGGGGTCTTCGCTGCAAGACCACATTCACCCAGTGCTATACCAGCTGCACTAGCTCCCGATGGAGTACAGGATCAGGTTTAAGCTGCTGGTTTTAACCTTTAAAGCCCTATACGGCCTAGGACCCTCGTACCTACGGGACCGCCTCTCCTGGTATGCCCCACAGAGAAACTTACGGTCTTCAAATAAAAACATCTTGAAGGTCCCAGGCCACAGAGAAGTTAGGCTGGCCTCAACTAGAGCCAGGGCTTTTCCGGCTGTGGCTCCGATCTGGTGGAACGCTCTGTCACAAGAGACTAGGGCCCTGCGGGACTTGACATCTTTCCGCAGGGCCTGCAAGTCAGAGCTGTTCCACCAGGCCTTTGGCCAGGGCACAGCCTGACTCCCTCCCTCGGCAATCTTCGCGGAGCTCTGGCCCAATGGTTGCCAGTGGCTTGATTTGAATTAATTTTATAATGAATGATTTTAGAGTGTTGTTTGTGCTGTACTTTTGTACTTTTGTACTGTTTTATTGTTGTTAGCCGCCCTGAGCCCGGCTTCGGCTGGGGAGGGCGGGATATAAATAAATTTTATTATTATTATTATTATTATTATTATTATTATTATTATTATTATTAGTATTATTATTATTATTATTATTATTACCACCTCACACGGTCTCTGGCCAACTTCACACCTAACATTTCTTGTGCTGCTTCTACTGGTAGAGGGAAACTCGAGGCGACAACACAATTCCTTGTTTTGCCTGAAATTACAATGCAATTTCACTGAATTCAGTGAGGCTTAAAAAGGATAAAGGGAACCCTGGCCGTTAGGTCCAGTCGTGACCGACTCTGGGGTTCCGGCACTCATCTTGCTTTATTGGCTGAGGGAGCCGGCGTACAGCTTCCGGGTCATGTGGCCAGCGTGACTAAGCCGCTTCTGGCGAACCAGAGTAGCGCACGGAAACGCTGTTTATCTTCCCGCCACAGCTGTACCTATTTATCTACTTGCACTTTGACGTGCTTTCGAACTGCTAGGTTGGCAGGAGTGTTGGGATGCATCCAAGGAAACGGGGGCAATTTGCAAGCCCCCAGCTGGCTCCAGCCCACCGGCTGGAAAGCCGGGCGATCTCCAGTCCTTGGCTCTGCATGAAACAGCGACCCACAGCTTCAGAAGCCTTCAGAAGCTGGAGCTCACTCCAATCAGCAGAGTAGATAACATTGCACAACAGAAGTGGCAGGAGATGGCTGTGAGATCATATTTACAGGCAGTTTATTCAGCATACATCAGGACAAAGGAAAAACATGTCTTCTCCCTTTTGTGTCCAAGAGCAAGCAGCATAAGCAATAGCTATACACAGAATGGAAGTTCCCAGCAAGCTGTGCTGGAGTGTAAACAGACATGTGACATACCAATCCACACATCTGTTTTAAGGTGGAATGGAATATTCTAACATCGAGCTTGGACCAAATAATGGGCGCTCACCCCAGCACGGGTATTCGAACCGCCGATCTTCTGATCAGCAAGCCCTGGGCTCAGTGGTTTATATTATTACAGCCTTAGAACACATCCAAAAGCATTACTTTTAGGGGGGGAGGACAGAAGGAGGTTCATCCTCCTCATCCAGGATAGAAAGGAACAGTGAGAAATAAGCTACATTAGATCCAGGGATGAGGTTGGGGAACTGGGAAAGCATTTGTTCCTCTGGAACCAAGCTTTCTCCTGGTCTATTCCTGCATGTCCCCAATGCACCGAGGCCCTCTTCCTTCTCAGCCCTTCCCATGTCAGAAGGCGCAGGTCCTCTATATTAGTAAGGAAGGGATATCCACCATCAGAGTTGCCTCTCTGAGGACGGACCTTTCTCTCCTCCCTCAGAGAGAGATCTCCAGTGCTGCTTATGGCCCATAAGTTTGGGGCAGTTTCTGGAAGTGGAAAGTGGAGACAGTATCTTCCCTATTTATTTCTGTTTGCTAACCTTTCCTAAGGATTGTTGACAACGATAGCCCTTTTACTGAATTAATAACAAGTTGGTGATTTCTCTTTTCTTTTCTTTTCTTTTCTTTTCTTTTCTTTTCTTTTCTTTTCTTTTCTTTTTTTCTTTTCTTTTCTTTTCTTTTCTTTTCTTTTCTTTTCTTTTCTTTTTTTCTTTTTTTCTTTTCTTTTCTTTTCTTTTCTTTTCTTTTCTTTTCTTTCTTAGTATGTGGCAGATTTCTATACTTCTGTGCTTCCCAGATTTTTGCACCTGTCCTCTGAAATGGACTCTGTCACAGTTACAGGCTATGCGTTGATCTTTCATTTTCTTGCACTGCTGTTTCCAGTTGAAAAGGATATTTAAGGATGCGCATGCACTCAGTCTACATATAAGCAGAAAATGCATTTGCCATTAACGTGGAGCTGCTGAGAAACGCAAATCTCTTATACCTCCTGTTTTCTGTATAAATTAGAAAATGTTCAGTGCCTCTTCATGGGAGGAACTATGCAATGAAGGTAGGCCGAGCCCTCAGGAATACCATATCCTTTCTTATTATCAGATCCAACAATGAATGACAAATCTTATTAAATCATTTGGAAAGAACATGGGAGTCCTGGTAGGGGCTTTTTTTTTGTTTTGGTGTGGGGAGAAATACCAGTTCCTACATCTGTTAAATGTTATTTACCTGCATAATCAACATATTATTAAGTTTCTCCTACACCTTTAGCTTTGATTGATTTTGTGGGTTTTTATACCTGTGTGTGCAAATGTTGCAATTCACCTAAATTTTAGATTTGTTTCCTTATTAAAAGTGAGAAGCCAGTAAATGGAGTTTTTTTATTTACCAAATATACAGAGGCTTTCATTTATGAACCACCATATCGTAAATGCCTTACAATTGGTCTGAAGGAAATGTTTCATTTTTACTCCTTTGCTGTTGAGTGTTACTGCCTTTTGATTAAAAAAACAAACCCCAAACCAGTGGATATTACCCGTGGGCAATGCATAAGCCTTTGCTTTGATTGGCAGCAAGACACTTAGTCACAAAAGTCTGTTCTTTGGGACTTTGAGAGATGGGAGTTTCAGTGTAGTTGGAACTATGAATTGATATTATCCGTGCTGGAGAATTTCAAAGCAAGTACTTCGATTGCCGCTCCATAGTGAACAAGTTGGGACAGTTGCATAACAGGCTATGGGAAACCTCTAGTTTTTAGACAAAGGCTACAGTGTCTTTGCCTGCAAGAACACCTTATGCCTTTGCACACATGAAGTGCTACAGCGTTATCATTTTATTACACTTTATTACATCATAAAGTTTTACATCTTGCTAATGATCCTACAGGAGGCTTAATTGTTTATAGGAACATCTTAATTAAGCAAAGTTCACCAGGTTAAACAGAATAAGTAAGTGAAACAAATTCTGCTACTATATTGAAATATAACACCATTAAATTAAAGCAGAAGTATTTGATTAGGAGAATAAAAATGTCATATCCTGTTCAGACATTATTTAGGCCTGGCTAACTTCGCTTCTCTGTTTAGTTCTGTGCATCTAAAACCTGCTGGATGGGAGAAATAACACTTTCTCTGCTCAGTAGGGCATTTTCTTTGGACATATCTATATTATTTTTGCTAAGGAATTTTCCCCAGATTAGCTGAGCCGCCTTACCCATCGCAAGGTTTCTTAATTATCGTGTTCCCATTTGGGTTTCAAGAATAGGAAATGCTTTCTGGATTGTACCCTTAACAATGCTAAAGATTTCTCTAATTACAGTCTAATTGACTGCAGTCAAATTTGCTGGAGTATATTTAATCTGGAACTGAAGTGTAAAACGGTCACAGTAGATGAACTTTATGACAATCGCGCACAAGTGTCCTGTTTAGTTGCAGGGTACAAAGGAAGGGTGATTAAAAAAAGGATAATCATGGCTCGAGTATCGTCGTATCTTACGGACTTTATAACAGCATGGCTAGCGTCAGTTATGAGGGGGTGCTCTGTAAAACTACCATAATTAACTTATATTCCTCTAATTACAATGCTTGAAATCACTATTGATTTATCCAGCAGCGCACGCTGGATAGTTCATGGTTATCGGGCAACAAGCATGAACAAAGGCAATCAACATTAGTTGCTTCTATAGAGGTAGTTTAGGAGTGCATGAATTACTTCTGTGCAAGACATGCATGCTTTTCTGCACAGGTGTACTTTCCCCATAAAGAGCTGTAAGGTCCTGGGAAGAGATTTGAGAATTCTCTGCTGCTTTGCTTAGTAGGGGGGAAACGTGATTTTGATTGGGCCAAGCCATCGTCAGAAGAGACACCTCTGCTCTGTTAATGTTCCCATGAGCAGTAGTCGAGGACCTTGAGAAGAGCTTCGTAAACTTCCTCCCAGGAACTTGAGGCAGTGTGCAGGTGTCACTTATGTTCACCGCAGCTTTGAGGGAGACTCTTGAACTGACCTAAGTGGCTCAGTGATGAGCCCTCAACAGGGTTTGGCTGCATTCGACTGCAGTTTTCCTCCACTCACATTCAAGCCATCTCCCAGTTTGTTTCCTTGCCCTAAGCTCCGGAGTATATGAGGGAGCCAAGTGGGCCCCACGAAGCCGGACACAGTACTCAGGGTCGGTCAGGTCAGTGGCCTAAGTCATTCAGAGAGGTCAGCCAGGGCTTTGACAGGAACACGAGTCATATCAGCTAAAAAAATAATTCCCTAGCACTGTCTGGAAACGCATTGGATTCAAGTGCAGGCCATTCTAATATGTCCCCCATAGGAGATTCATTCTAATTAAGCACCCCCTCAATTCCTTGATCCAAGTCAGTTAGAAAGACATTGAGCAACAACAGGTCCAGGACAGAACCCTGTGGCACCTCACTTGTCCCTTTGTTCCAGGATACTGAGAAACCATTAGTGAGCACTTTTCTGGGTTCTGTCAGTCAACTAGTTACAAATCCACCCAATAGTTACCTGGTCTAGCCCACATTTTACCAGATTGTGATTCGAGGACCTGATCCCCGCTTGGGGAAAAAAGACATGTGGACACAGTATATTAGGTTAATGGGCTAGAAAAGGCCACAACTTTATTGATTACAGCATGTGAGAAGGTATTGGCTTAGGCATTAGACCACAGAGAATTTGACTCCACCCACTCGGAGAGGGGTGAGTCAGATGAGGGGTTAACCACCAGTCGGGGAGGCCTGTTAATGCAAATACAACTATAAGCTCTCCCTTGGTGTCACCGAGGGTTGTGCCATGGCCCCCCGCACACAGGCATCGGACAGGATTCACGACCGCCGGATTCCTTTAACGGAATACCCATAAGTGAAGGGGTAGGCGATCGCCACACCTTGCCCTTCCATACACCAACAACACATTCCAATGCCTAACCGCCAAATACTAAGAAAGTTGTGATGATTGCTACGAGGTAGGCGAAAAAAAAACCAAGAGGCCAGTGCCAATTTGCCGATTGGAAAAAACTCCTACCAGGAAAAAAACTCCACAAGAATATCACATAGGGCAGGGGGGCTTTTCTTTCTTGTTGGAATTGTCTGCCTTTGTGCCTTCAATATTTCACCTTTAAGAAACTCCCGTCCATCTTAGACTTCCCTCTCATTGAGTATTTCTGACCATGGGATCTCACCCAGTAAGTAGTTCCTTAGATTTTTTTGAAATCAGTCCTCTTAAAGTCCAGAGTTCATGTTCGACTATAGTCAACTTTCTCTTGCCTTGGTATTGTTAAGAACATCATGAGCAAGTTTGATGGTATATTTCAGTGTTTGAACAAAGACTATGAGTGGTTCATGACAGTAAGAGCTGTTCGACAGTGGAATTTGCTGCCAAGGAGTGTGGTGGAGTCTCCTTCTATGGAGGTCTTTAAGCAGAGGCTTGACAACCATATGTCAGGAGTGCTCTGATGGTGTTTCCTGCTTGGCAGCGGGTTGGACTCGATGGCCCTTGTGGTCTATTCCAACTCTATGATTCTATGACATCTGAGATCCATGGGTATAGGGTGCTATACAGATTTAATAAAAATAAATAAATTGAGTATTCTTTTTAGCTTTTGAGTAGAATAGTATTTGAATAATTAAATTAAAGGATGATTTTGGTATATCTGATACCTTTTAGCTTATCCTTCATTCTGTGTGTGTGTGTGTGTGTGTTTGTATGTATATATGGATGTATATATATGTATGATCCAGTGAAATAGGTTTTTAATCTAGATAGGCTTCCTCTTAAGGAACATCCACAGACATTTTTGTATTCTTGTATATGTTTTAATGTTTGGATGTTTTATTACGCTTTTATATTTGTTGGAAGCCACCCCAAGTAGCTGGGGCAACCCAGTCAGATGGGCAGGGTTCAAGTAATAAAGTTGTTGTTGTTGTTGTTGTTGTTGTTGTTGTTGTTGTTGTTGTTGTTGTTGTAAATCCAAGAAAGAAGGGATTCCCTTTTGAGGCACTTGTGCCACTTTCAGAGCTTAAAAAAACAAGGGGCCTTTTGTTATCGTCATCATCACCATCATCATCATCATCATCATCATCATCATCATTTTAAAGGTGTGTGTGTTCAGTCCACCTTATTTGACTATACAGTATACAAATTGATTCTATTGCTTGTTTTGCAAACAAAGTTTTAGGACAACCCCCCCCCCCTTTCCAGTTCTCATGTTTTCCACAACCAATTAAAAAAAGAAATAAAGGTGGGGGGAGGGACTATGAAAGATAACACCTGTTTAGCTTGGAGGAATTGGCAAAGGAAGCTGTTTTCCCGACAGGCCAAAAGCGACCATCACAAGGCCCCTTAAAAGGGGGTAGGGGAGAGAAGTCAGGGTTTCCTTTTTGGTTATTTCATGTGAGCATTGGCAGAAACTCTGACAAGCAGTTCTTCATATTTTATTATGTTCTTGTCTGGCAGAATCTCTGTCAGGCAAAAACCTTGTCAGCGGAAAACCTGTCGTAGGATCAGAGGAGACAAAAACAGGTGTCACACAGGCAGTCAAAACTGAAAAGAAAAAAAGATTAGGCTAAAGAGAAAGAGGCAGACAATTACATTAATGCCATTGCTTTTATCTTATAGATGTGTGTTATTATCTCGGGGTGCTGAGTGCGCAATTGCCTCAAAGAAAAGTAGACAGGAGACAAGGGGAAACTTGATAGTTATTAACTGAAGAGGCAGTGTGTCAAAGCTGGATGAGGTTCAAAGTTTTGCAGAGGGATAAAAAAAATGCAGACAGCAAGGATCATATGTGAACAAACTGTGGTTCTGCTTTCGGCTACATAAACCCAGTAGCCATCTAAATTTTTAATCTTGGAATCAGATCATAGAGATAGAAATTAATGAACATTTCTTTGACTGTTTTTAAAATAACCTTTTTTTTATTCTATGTAAATTCAGCTGATTTATGAGCGGGGCTCTTTTTTAGCATGATTAAAACAAATGGCTGGAGCGTGACAGACAGCCACTTGTCAGTTTTGCTGCGTTCGCAACTGCCTGGTTTGCACGTAGTACTAAATTGCGACGAGGCCGAGCCATAGCGATCTTCAGACTCCCACCCCCAACTGCAAGGATAAGAGTGGCAGTTTCCACTTCCATTTTAGTTTAACCACAGTTTAGCATGTTGTTCAAACTCCTAAATGGTGATTAATCTTAACTAAGATTAGTGAAACCAAGTCAGGTTCATAAATGGTGGCTTCTACTAACCTTGGTTAAGCTTAATCACAGTTTCTCAGGTTCCAACAACATGAACATCTGTGATTATCTAAAACCTGAGATGAAAGTTTCTGAACTCATTGTGGCCGTGCTGGAGGCAAATTGTACAAACCCAACCAAGGCTTGCCCAACCTCATTATAATGTTAAATTGAACAATGGTCTAGCATATTATCTGAGCCAACCCATTGTTGATTTAATTTTTAAAATGTATTTAAATACTTTTACTAAGTACATGGAAGTTGCAAATTAGAAGATTGCATCCTAAATGAATCTGGAAAGGTTAATCTGGACTTACTACTACTACTACGACGACGACGACGACGACTACTACTACTAATTTATTTATTTATACCCTGCCCATCTGGCTGGATTTCCCCAGCCACTCTGGGCAGCTTCCAACAAAAAGATTAAAAATACATTAAAACACCAGTCATTAAAAACTTCTCTAAACAGAGTCAAGACAAAAATGAATTGTTGTCTTGTGCTAATTCTTCGATTCTGTACATTTTTAGTGACTTTTCTCCACCTTGCAGAAGTTTTAAATTGGTGGAGAAAAAAGAAGATAAATGGAAATACTCAAAGGTTGCAGTTTCGTATTTGTTGTTTCAACTCTTGCAGGATATTCATCTGAAACATTTGAACTCTAGTTCTTTACTGTTTGACCTGAAGGGCTGGTGGGGATAATTCCTTGCTTCTGAGAACTTTTATTTCCTTCTCTAGATAATAGTACATTAAGCCATCACTCCCTGCTTAAGGATGGAGGCCATTTAGAAGGGCACAATTAGCAGGTAGTTTAAGCATTTTTTCCAAGGATGGCGGTCACTGAATGGCCATCTCCTGAGTGCTAGAGCTTGCCAAGATTATAGGTTCCTACTTAAACATGACTTGTGCCACTTGAAGAGTTTTTGAAATGGAAAGAAATATAAAATGTTCCCTCTTCTATACCCTAGAGCATTAGCCAGAGACATAGCTTCACATTTCAGGAAAGGAAAGAGAATTGGGTTAGCAGAAAGATTATCAGCGAAGGTTAAATGTTTGATCTTGATTGTATTCGAGATTAAACTTGATTAAACAAGATTAAATGAACAGATAACACACCTGCTATATTCTAAAAGTAACCTTTATCATAAGTATAGTGGTCTTATCAATACAGGTCATTTCCCCACTCATTCATTTTGAAGCAAAGTCATTTGTATATTTAGTAGCTAGTCACATTTAACTATTTTTAATAGTAACTACTCCATGTGTAAAGTAAGTGAGCTTAGACATCAGTATAAGTGCTTCTTAGAAGTAATCACATTTAGTTTAAAACCAAAGCCCTCCAGGTTTTGTCATGTATACCTCAATCACTACGTTTTCTTTTATGATACCATCCAACAGTTCTGGCGTCCAGAACCACATCTCTATTAAAGGGTAGGATAGTGCATGTGTGTAGTAATTAAACACACATTCAGCTGAGGCACCCTAGACTCCCCCAATGTGGCAGAAGTTGTGGGTCAGTAAGAGGTCTTGCATAGCTACATCTAAGCTTAACTGGCTAAGTAATAGATGAAATAAGAATCTAGCTTTGCACTTTCTGGCACTTGATGAATTGAACAAACCGCTTGCCATTATTTTAATGCACAGTGTGTATTTAATTTCCTTTGAATTGTACTGGGTCTCAAAATCCTAATAAAATATAAATCGAAAAACAGCTCCTTTCCCCCTTTCCCCCCTTTCAGTTGGGGAAAAAAATGCAATGTAAAAAATTGGTGTGCTACGTAATAACTTAGTGGTCCAACGGTCCCAAGTTAGTTTTGGCGTTGCATATTGAATGCATGTTGTAGACTAATCTGTTAGTTTGAATTTGACTCCGAAGGTCGCCTTTATGGCATGAATCATCATATGTGCAGTTTCTTTACAATCTGTGGGAGCTTGCTCATTATCTTTATCAATATTACTTGGCAGAGGCATTTGTAGGTTACTTTTTCAAAGGGACATTAAAACCCTGTTCCCATTTGTGTGTTCATGCTTTGTACGAAAGTACCATAAATTGTTTGACTCAATATTTTGACAGTTAATTATAAAGTTAGATTTTAAGAAGTACTGAGTACTGTCAGGGCAGCTTCCTCAGACCGATGCTGATGGACTGCAACTTACATAATCCCTGACTGGTGGCCATGCTGACTGGCACTGATGGGAGCCTAGAGGGCACTAGGTTGCAGAACGCTGCTTTAAGTCTACTTCCATTAGCCATCTCCTAAAGCAGCTTCTCACAATCACCTGTCTTGTGGCAGAAGAAAACAAAACATATGAATCTTCTTTTGTTTTGAGACTATTTTACTACTGCACCCGTGAAAGAATTTGGGTCCAGTGTGTTCTTGGAGCACTAAGCACATAACATAATGAGCTTGACTCGAGAATTCAGACAGGGTTGCAAGAGTCAGTTTGCAATAACTAGAGCTACTTTTGCTGTTAACTCTTTAACTCTTAAAGTTTATCAGGTTTCACAAGGGTGTGAAGCTGCGCTGTAGCGCATGGGTGGGCAGACTAAGGCCTGGCCCAATCGCCTTCTAAATCCAGCCCGTGGACGGTCCAGGAATCAGCATGTTTTTACATGAGTAGAATGTGCCCTTTTATTTAAAATGCATCTCTGGGTTATTTGTGGGGCATAGGAATTCGTTCATATTTCCCCCCAAAAAATATAGTCCAGCCCCCTACAAGGTCTGAGGGACAGTGGACCGGCCCCCTGCTGAAAAAGTTTGCTGACCCCTGCTGTAGAGCAATAATACTGGAAAAGAGCCTTAAGCTCAAATATATGTTCTCTCTTGTTATCATATAGAGCTAGCCAGCTTCATCTGGGTCATAATCTCGCTAAACACCTTCATGAGTATCTAGAGATTATGACAGTGAGGCGACGCCATAGACCCATCTCCTGAAAAAGAAGTGTTTCCCCCTCACCTTTAATATTGTGATAGCTACCGAATCAAGTGGGTTTGGGGATTTATCGTGTATTTATCAGAAAATCACAAAACCATGCATATACACACATTTGTAATCCTGATTTCATACCAAATTTTCTGGCAAGGAATGGAGAAGGAAAATTATGGATGATGCGAAATAGATATCTTCAGTTAGCAATCCGGCGGGAGGGGGGCAGGGATGGTGCCCCACTTGCATGGCAGCGCAAAATTCAGTGAAACAGAAAATGTGTAAGAATGCATTGTTCCATTCCAGAAAGTTCAGAGGTCAAATGAAACAAGCAGCACACCTTTTTACTGTTGCAAACTGCTTTATGGTGACTTCATGCACTCAAGACAATGGTTCCATGTCCTGTGTGAAAGATACAGATTGTCTCTTGGGTATACCAGGCTCAAGCATTAAAACTGGCTCAGAAACATTTCCAAAGGAAAATATGACAGCACTTTTGGCATCTTCCCAGAAAGAAAGAAAAAAAACCCCCTGAAATGAACTGCATTGCATGTGTCTGTCACTTACACCAACATTGTCAAACTGAAAGCTTTAGAATATTGTAAAGTATATTTGTCTGGTGCTCTGTATTGTGTGGTAGCTTACTTTAACTGAAACCATTTTCCAAAAACAAATAATACTTTGTAGAATATCAGGTGTAATGGATAGCTTTAGCAAACCCTTCTGGCTTGTTATATTCACTTGAGAATTTAAGCAGTTTGTTCCATTTATTAACACTACACAAAATATTCATTTTTTGTATTGGCGCAAGTATTTTGACTTTGTGCCCCGTTGAAAAATTTTCTGATGCCCTGGAGATTTAATTTAGCCTGTTTATCTTGTATTTGATAAACAAAGGTACAAACTTTGAAAGTGACCCACTTGTGTAGTACTGTGTTTGCAGGTGGCATTTTACTCATAAAATGGAAAATAAATTCCTCCAGAGAACAAAGCAAAGGAACAGTTCCCATTTTTTATTTTTTTTGCACCTGGCATCACTGGCTATTGTAGTTTGCAGGTTTGTTTGTTTAGTTTTTCTGCGGTGGACATAGATATCAGGTGCCTAGAAAACTTACATTTCTCCATCTTTCCTGGAACAGTGCTAAAATTCTCTGATGTCCTAGAGCAGAGCTTTCCAAATTGTGTATCGCGACATGTTAGTGTGTCGGCTGCAGTGCGTAGGTTTGTCATGCAAACTCTCCCCGCACTCATCCCAGGGCTGAAAAGGGGTTAGTTTAACCTCCAGTTTGCTAGTAAAACTGAATTACTGTGTCACGAAATGATGCACGTTTAAAAAGTGTGTCACCAACATAAAAAGTCGGGAAAGCTCTGCCCTAGAGCAAAGGTGGAGAATCGGATCTGAGTAACCAGCCAGATCTTTTATCTCCCCTACTCGTCATGGGCCAGATTGATAGATGGGCAGAACTGCCCGTCTGTCAATCTCCCGACATTACAATGACATTTGGTGATGATCGCCAGGGACTTCAAAGCACAAAGCAGGGCTTGCACAGTGCTTTGAAGTGCTGCTTCAAGTCGCTGCCCTGGGGGATTTAGTCACACAGCCAATGATTTGAAGTCACTGCCAGGATGGATTTGATTTAAATCAAATTGATTTAAATCACGATTTAAATTACGATTTAAATCATGATTTAAATCACGATTTAAATTACGATTTAAATCACGATTTAAATCACTGGTCAGTAAGGCTTGATTTAAATCATTTTTTTTACAGAAAGACTCATTCTTGCTGGTATAAGCTTAATATTTACAACCAGATGAAGATTTCCTTTTTGGAATAATAAATTTTCAGGGTAGTTTTTACAGTTATCTCAAAAATTACTGATTTAGTTATACTATTAGAACTACATAGACAGGTAATTATGAAATTATTGCAAGGTTTAATAAGTTAACTGTTTATATTTGGACAACTTTTCTGCCGTACTTTATTGGAAGGAGGAAAATAATAATTTCCTTAATAACAATTTATTTAACTAAAACAATAACATTATAGCATATGTACCCATGTTTGTTAACTGATGTGGTTAAATGGTTAAAAAACAAACTTAGACTGAGTTTTAGCAAACATTAAAAACTTACAACAAATCCCTATTTCCTGATGAATAGCCTTTGGACTATAATGTAACTTAAATAGAAAACTATCTTTAGAAAGATTTTTCCTCCAAAAGCCTTTTATTTTAAAAAGCCAATTTAAATTTTTTAAAAATCTATTTAATTTTTATTTTTTAAAAATCCAATTTAAATTTAAAAATCTGATTTTTTTTAAATTGAAAAATAAAAATAAATCATTGATTTTTATCCACCCTGGTCACTGCCCATCTCTAGGACCCAAACAGTGTTCTCTGGTATAGTAGCATTTGAGGTACTGAGAAGGCAATGGTTTCTGTCCCTGTCATCTCAGCGGTGTCGTGCAACAGCCACAAAGTAAATGGATTTGGAATTTGGGGTGGCAGTTGCAAGAGAATGCAGAATTATTGGGGATCTCCCTCCTGCGAGTATTCTCCACTTTTCATTTACAATGTTGGCCTCATTCCAAATCAAGCATGAATACATTATCCCATCTGTCAGGGGACTGCCATCGGAACAGGGGAGGGAGGCAGAGATGCCGTTGGGATACAGGGAGCCTCTGACGCTTCTAAGGAGCAGTTCCTCTTCCAGCGAGGAGAAAAGCCACACCTCCAGTGGAGAAGAGAGGGAAGGGACCAGCCAAGCGAGGAGAGGGCTCAAAGATGCTGCTGAGAGCCCAAGCATCTCACCTAGCTTGGCTGGCCAGGAGAGACGCACGCCACCTCCGTCGCCCAGCTTGCGCAGAGGGGTGAAATGCAAAGAGGGGAGGCAGAGATTTGGGGTGTCTAAGTTCTTACGTTGGGGGAGAAGCCAGAAGGGGCCACTCCCGGACGCTGCAAGTGACTAAGACGGACATGAACCTTGTGTATCTGCACTGTAAGTAGTTTGCACAATAAAACCTGTAAAAGACAGGTCGGAGTTCTGGCTGGTCACTCACGAGCAACCACCACCCAGCATTCTGACACCATCATGAATTCTACTGCATTCATGGATTTGGTGGTGAGGCTATGCCCTAATGCCACACGGCTACCTCCTGACTGGAATGCTTTGGGGCAGATGGATAAGCCTGGGGTGGATGAGGAGGAGTCAAAAGCGACGACAAATGACCTAGATGTCTTATAGGCCAAGGAAAAGAGGGGACTAGCAAGCTTGGTTTGGAGTAGGGTGTGTTCCAGAGGAATAAGGAGAACAAACTGAAGAATCTGAGAAAGGAAAGAAATGCAGAGAATGATCAGAAAATAAAAAATTCACAAGACATCGCACTGAAAGGTGAGGAATGGCGAGGTTCATAGTCTGTTTTGCTGCAGGAATCAAATATTTAGGATTTCTCTATGATCTGATACTTTATGGATAGTGGCTGCTTGCACACAACAGCCTTTTCGTGCTGCTGTAGTGCAGCTTTTATATAATTAGTTGGGAGCAGAATTAAAATTGAGATTCCACATAGCATTTGATATGGTTCTGTATTAACTAGCAATGCCCTTCCCTGTGGCATAGAATTGTTCTTTACCGTTCACTCACAAGTAAGGAAAGGTCACTAGCAACATCAAATAAAAGTTTGTTGTTTGCAGGTTTATCCCACTTATTGCCTTCTATTGATCCCAGCTGGATCAATTTGTCCCTGCAATATTGGGTACTTTTGGAGGGTTACCCCCAAATATTTGATTAATCTTTGGGAGTGGGACAAAATTGAAAAATGTTTAGGTGGGATTGGACTTACCTTTTTAATACATGCCGGTTGAGGGTTTCTTTTTTCTCTTCCCCCCCTTTTTTTAAAAAAACAACAGTTTGCTGACACTTCAGGTGGTGACCTGGCTACCTTTGAAATTTGGGGCATGCCAGTCTCATGTGCTCCCAGATTGTACTTGCCCTCAAAGTGGGAAATGTGAATAGCTCCTTTGGAAAAGGCAAGCACAGTTCTCTGTGATTAGACGGCAGATTCATTAATGTGGAGGACTTCATGGCTGGTGCTGCCACATTTCTGCGTTGTGGACTCTGTGGGATAGACAGGCAGCCCCGAAAGACCAGCAGCTTAGCACATCGGCCAGATAGCACATTCATTGCCATTTCCACTTTTGAGATACCATGTGTTCACTTCTGCATGAAGAACTAAAGGAACTGGCGTCAAACTCTTGTGTTACCCTGTGGGTTTAGAGTAGATCACAGAAGAATGATTTAACATATTCCTAGCTTTTTAAGAGGAATGGTTCTCATCCCCCCCCATAAATTGTATATTTTTCATTTATTAGAAGATTTATATACCACTGTTCACTCTATTGGTGCCATCAAAGTGCATAATAAAACCACAACAGAATCTATTCTGTAGAATCAACATAGTTGCAGAAACAAAACACCAGGAAGTGGCGCCTCTTTAACTTACTGCATGAAAGCAAGTTCCTACATAATGTTTGAACCAGCTGTTAGCAATAGTTAGAATTTTTTCCTTAGTCTGCAATCCTAACCACACTTGCCTGAGGGTGACTCCCATTGAATTCAATGGAACTTGCTTCTGAATAGACAGGAATAGGATCACTGCATTTAAAATAGATCATGTGTATCCCTGTTCTAATCTATTTATTATATTCCTTTACCTAGGGTGGGTTTCAACAATAAAAATAAAAATAATAAGTTTGAAAACAATTTTAAACACTTGCAAGCACACACACTCTCTCTGTCTCTATGTCCCCATATATAAAAACAGTTAAATATAGACTGCATCTCTATTGGAGCTCTCTCATAACCATAGTGGGCTTGAGGTGACTTTGTCAGTTTCCTTTGAAAAAATGCAAGCCAAGGTTAAGCTGTCAAAGTATATGTCCTAATTCTAAATAGCTCTCTCTGTGTGTAATGCCACACAACAGCAGTTATATCCCTTTTGCTACTCTGTATATTCGGATGATTGCGTACTTCATACTTCGAACAGCTCTAAAATTTCCTTTTCTGAGCGGAATCCAAGACCCTTAACAAATCTTCACCTTTCCCCAAGTCACACCTCAGGCTTGTGGTTATACAAATACAACCTCTTGACTTTAAAGAAAAATAAAATGAAAAATAAGCTCAAGAAAAAGAATAAGCCTAAAGAGGTGCTCAGGGAATTTCCCCCAGCATCAAGGCCTTTAAGCATTTTCCATTACTGATTAAGGCAGGCTTCCTCAACCTCGGCCCTCCAGATGTTTTTGGCCTACAACTCCCATGATCCCTAGCTAGCAGGACCAGTGGTCAGGGATGATGTGAATTGTAGTCTCAAAACATCTGGAGGGCTGAGTTTGAGGAAGCCTGGATTAAAGCTTGGTGCATATGTAATGCTTTTGGACAAGCAATTGGGCACATGGTAGACAGCTCAGTCTATCTCCGCCTCCCTACATGAATCCATTCTCCCTTCTGTAGAGTGCCTTAATCTCTCTGTCTTCGTCAGTGCCAACTGTGGTTAATTTTAAGTGGGATTGCTTATGTAAACTGTGTTTGAAACTACTATTGGAAGTGGATTTTCAAACCCTAATCTGATAGGCATTAATTGTCACTAGTGCAGGTGTAATGCTATTACAGGAGTGGTCAACATGGTACCCTTCAGATGTACCAGATTACATCTCTCATCGCCCTTGACAATTAGCCAGGCTGGCCCTGGGACTGATGGAAAGTTGTAGTCTGTAGAATCTGGAAGGCACAGGATTAGCTAGCAAATTGTGATGAAAGAGAATGGAAATTTGGCTGGGGTGGGAGTGCAAGAACCCACAACAAACACACACACACACCTCACCATACTTGGAAGGCTGGGAATGTTATATCTGAAAGGCTTTTTTTCATCTAGTAGTCAAGTTTACAAATGTGTGCTGTTCTTGCATTGAAATACATCTATATATTGCAGCAATGCCACCATTAGTGATTATATAGAAAATATGTCGCTCTCTCTGGCTGGCTTGTAAATTTGAATTCAAAAAATAATATTTTTGAGTGTATTTGGCAGAACGCCGCCCTTCATACTTCTGCAGTGCGAATGCTTTGCGGAGAGACAGAGGACTTCAATCCCCGAGCTTAACAATCCCTTATCTTTTGCGAACTTTAAATTAATTTTTAAAAACCTATTTATTCAAGGTTGACTAAACTGCTAGAATAGGAAAGATCAGACAAATCAGCAGCAAGAAATGAAGTACGAGGAAACCAGAACTCTTTGACAAAGTGTCCCTCAGGGCAGATGTGCTGAATGAAGCCAGCAGGGAAATGATAAGGGCATTTACGCTGTGGATGGAAGAAAGCAATTTATCAAGAGTACATGAACTCTCCAGTGACCACAAGCAAAGAAGATACCAAACTGCAGGAGGAGGTAGAGGACCCCCTACAACATTATTTTAAAGGCTGACAAAATTCCATTCTCTCTCCCTCTCTGTGCGTGTAT
Organism: Podarcis bocagei; assembly: GCF_964188305.1. Classification (NCBI taxonomy): domain Eukaryota; kingdom Metazoa; phylum Chordata; class Lepidosauria; order Squamata; family Lacertidae; genus Podarcis; species Podarcis bocagei. Next base: position 17,131,415 of record NC_138143.1, read on the forward strand.
AGCACCATAGAGCAAGTTCACTGCATTTTACATAATGAAGCATTAATGAGTCCTCTTTCTTATTAAATGAATTTCAAAGTTGTGAGGGAACACTAGTTGTTATGGGGGCCATATGTGCTCTGAAATGGCATTTGTCACGGTCCCCTCCCCTGTCTACTCCAGCAATATTTCCTGTAGAGCTAGATTGTGGCAGGTGGTCATGAAGCAGGATATCAAAGTTTATGCATGGTAGTCATTCAGTATAGCAAAGAGCAAGGATGCCACAAGTATTTCGTTTGTGTGAAGAGTTCAGCCCTATCGATTTTGATGCGTTAACTGCATGGTAAAATGCCTTGAGTGCTGGTGGATTCCTGCTCTAGGTAAAGAAAAACGGATGGAGGAGAATTGCACCTTTACAGTATTTATAGCAAAGTGATCCAGTACCATCCTTCAGATTTTGCTTCCAAAAGAGGTCTGTTTTCTAACAAAACGTCCAATTGCATGCATCAAAATTTTGTACAAATATATCTGATTAATGCAGAAACAGTACAGAATGGACCTGCCACCCTGGGATCCTTTTGGAGGAAGGGCAAGACATAAATTTAACTAATAAGTAAATAATGAATTAGCACATTGAAAAATCGATCCAGACCAGAAATGGGTTGATCCCCTCCATTTTTAGTATAGAGATGTTGATATATATTAAAATCCACTGTACTCTATTTAATACAACAAATACTAGTAAGGATATAATAAAGGAAAATAAAATAAAGGAAAAGGAAAAACAAAAATTGAAGACTTAGTAATTTAAAAGTGAGATAAATGGTCTACACTGACCCAGGAGGTAAGAACAACTGACGTATTTTCTAGGCTGTTGTACAAACTTTTGCGACTAATGCTGTAATCTCTGGTTTTCTGTCTTCTAGAAGTAAACTGAACAGTTCAAAACTAGAACTTCTGGGCATTTTTCTAACCTATAGGTTACATAGGTTCCTTCATGGACTGCATATAGGAAGTTGTGTTAAGTCTGGTTATTTAGTCCTTATGCTCATATGACAAAAGGTGGGTCTGTCAGAAGGTTAGGCTGCTTTTGGAGTTCATGGAGAAAAGGGGAGAAGGAAGCAAGAGGGCATGATTTTAGGAAAGTGTTGTTGCATAGGTGTGCAATTGAATTTGCACCTATGCATGAAAAAATTGTCTTCCAGGCAACATGGTAAGCTTAATTTTTTAAAGTGATTAAAAGTTCATCCATATTATTAAATTCTATTGCTCGTGACAGTTTCTTAGTGAATGCCACTGTTGTTGAAGTATGTTTCATCTGTTCTTCCTCTTTTAATAATTGAGGTATTGAGCCATAAAAGTGTTTTCAAAGAAGGTTGCAAGAAATTCAGTTTAAAATATACAGTGGACCCTCGAGTTATGTTACTTTTGGGTAACGTAACTTTTGGGTTGCGAACGCAGCAAACCCAGAAGTGTATACTTCCAGGTTTCACCATGCATGCATTTGCAGAAGCGCTCTATCGTGCCATGCACATGCACAGAAGCAGCACCTCATGTTGTGGACTTTTCGGGGTACGTAAGGACCCGCGGAACGAATTAAGTTCATATCTGCAGGGTCCACTGTATACGTTGCATATACTAGCAGAGATTTGTAATCCATGATGGTACCACATCCAAATAATATGTGTTTATCCACCTTGCCTTCAGGTTCTCTCCCCACTCCTTTTTTTGTTTAGCAATAACTCCCACTGAGGACTGTGTAGAAATTCACACTGTGCTTATGTACTAGATTCTCCTCAACTCTCTGTCTTCTTCCCTCCTAGCTTTGGACAAGCTTAGCACGCAGCATCTGTACCACCCAACTCAAGTGGAGATTGTACAATCCAATGTAGTGTTTGACATCAGCAGCCTAATGCTCTACGGGACTCAGGCCGTTCCGGTGAGACTGAAGATATTGCTGGACCGACTCTTCAGCGTCTTGAAACAGGAAGAAGTGTTGCACATCCTGCATGGTTTGGGCTGGACACTTCGGGACTACGTTCGGGGTTACATCCTTCAGGTAGGAACCAAACTAGTGCATGGGCGAATGATGACTCCTGAACTAAAAATCGTAACCTCCTAGTGTCGCCACTTATTTGCAGTGTAGGATGAATTCACTATGCCGTGTGCAACAGAGATGGGAGGGAAGGGGAAGTTGCTAATGAAAGTTTTGACCAATCTTACTGCTATGGAGAAGTACCCAATAACATTCATATTGTATATCTTTACAGCATAGCAGGAATGCTTGGGTGGGGGAGAGCATACAGTTACTTCCAGATTACCTGTTTATCCATCCCTGTTTGTTTGTACAAAGTTTATACAATATCCACAGCTTATTGAGCATTGATTCTGATTTGGTTTTTGGTGAGGTCATGCAATGTCGAGACAAACAAACGCCACTCCACTCTTTTTCAGTGCATTTTCTCACCACTTAGCACAGAAATTCCCTTTCCTTACTCACAGACTTGTTGTGCAAGTGTGCCAAATCCACTTTAATTGTGCAACCTGAGTTTGTTGGTGTGTGACTGAATCCCACCCATAAAACAGCAACAGTCCTGAAGCAGCCGATGACTCGCAAATGTTTTATAGACCCTCAAGGATCTCCATATTCCTATAATAATCAAGGAAAACTCATAGACTGAGCTTGAAATAAACATTATTAAAGAATGAGAAAAATGAGAGTTCAAATTAAATTATCTTTAGCTCACATGAATTAGCCCTCTTGACTGTACACACATAACATGTTCATCAGCTATGGTTTAGGGTCTGCAAGATTAATACAGTACAATACAATACAATACAATACAATACAATACAATACAATACAATACAATACAATACAATACAATACAATACAATACAAATGAATGCCCAAATTGTATTAATTGCATTCCATTAGAATATGTAGGTTTCATGTAAAATTTCAGTGTGGTTAGTGGTGCTGAAAAGGTATTCCTAGTAGTTTGTTCCTAGTGGTATTTGTTCATATGGTGGTATGGAAAGCCCTTATACAGGAATCCAGCCAAGGTTTAAAGTCCCACCATTGTTCTCTACGGCCTAAATTGAAAACCACCAGATTTCCACTCCACAAGTTGCTAACTAGGGCTGCCATACTTCCAGATTTTCCTGGGATTTTCACAGGGATTTCAAAGGTGGAATTGACGTCCGGGGGAAATTTCTGAAAGATGGCGCTTTGTCCTGGACCTTAGATGAGTCTATTGAAAAATCGCTCAACAACTTTCAGGGTGTCCTGGTTTTTACTTTCTGAAATATGGCAACCCTGTGTTAACACTCTTTACAATTAACCCATCTCAATATCATTATGCCGTGGATTCCTTAAAATGTCTGTACAGAAATAAGCCCATTGAGTTCAGTGGGGCTTACTTCCAGGTAAGTGTGTATTTGATAGCAGCCTAAAGTGTAGTGAAGAGAGAATAATCTCCAGCAAGCCTTCTGTGATTGGAAAAAAGAAAGATAGAAAGCCTCCTGTGTTTAAACAATCATGTGGAGCTGTCTCAGATGTATTCAGCTGCTGGTTGTTCTTTTAAAGGCAGGTGGGAGGGATGTGACAACTCCAAATGCTGCAAGGACTGCTGCCAGCTGAACACAGAAGCGACAGCATTCAGCTGGCAGTGTGCACCTGCAGTCACTCTTGCAATGCCATCCAGTGCCTTTTTACTCAGAGGTAAGTCCACATAGTGTGGCTCACTCACTGGTAAAAATGCTTAGCACTTCATTATGACCGGGGTTGGTGGAGGTTTCTGATCTGAACGCATTTCATATTACACAGACTCTTGGGTATTTGTAATACTCCATGTTCTGCCAGCCATTGCTACCTGAAGCATACCTGCCTCTACATCATACATTGACGAAGTCTCTTCTCCTTACTGTGTGCCTACTTCTACTCGTTGGTAAATGTTGCAGGATGTGTCTGAGTTGCAACCAGGTCGGTTGTGAGATTGAACATGCTGCTAAGCATTAGGAAGTTTTGTAAAAAGAAAGCAGCCGCGATCAAGTTTGTATTCAGCTGGACCACTCAGGGTGGATGGAAAACAGAGACCAGCTGGCATTTTGTGTCCATGTGTTGCCATTTATATGATTGTATGCTAGAGTCAAGATGCATCGGCTCCCTGGAGACCCAGAGGAAAATGCACAACTCCAGTGCATGTACATAGTAACATGCTTGAAATACATAGGGACATTTTCCCTTTGGAACAGGCAGGAGTGCCAACTTGAATAAAACATTGTGGGGGCGCAGGTAAGTCTCACCCCGCACAATCGATCTCATGACACAATGCATACACACCATTTAAATGGGAATGCCCATCAACTTTGGGGGGGCCTGGCCCCCTCAAATATTTTATCATGGGGGCCAAAGCCGCCATGGCCCCTAGGACTTGGTTCCTATGGGAACAGGTGAAAAGGGACTTCCTACCCCATACGACATCCTTTTGATCAGTGGATGCAGCACATTCATTTGTTGTCTACAAACAATCTTCAATATTTCATGTTGGATATATACCATAGTAGTTATGACTTGTTTTGAACTCTGGAACAGTTCCATCTTTCATGTTCCAAGGCAGCATAAGTTATCATTTCCATTGAAATCAGTAGAATATAATCTTATACATCACTGTGCCAGCTTCGATTGGGGAATGGAGGGCAGTCCAACTCTCCTATGAAGCACAATCCCCAAATCCCCAGATTGTCATTTGTGTGGTTTTTTAAAAGAAAGGGCAGGTTTCTAAAATTTCTAGAACCTGAAATAAGAGGCACAATATACAGGTACTATACATCTTGTGACAAACGAGCCTGTTCCCTATTTCAGTGCTTTGCTTTGCCTACCTACTCTGGAAGAAATTTATGTGGATGCCAACAATAGTGAAGACTAAATGTTAGATATATTCTAATAATCTTTTCCTTTCCTGATTTCACTCTATCCTCAAGGGCTTTGGACAAACTGAGACTACCATATAAAGCATCGCAAATATATTAGAATAAGTTGTTAAAATGTTATAAATTTGCTTTTAAGGGTTAAATGATTACGGGTGCTTTAAATGTAATTTTTAAAAATCCTATGTAAAGATTATCGCTGATTTCCCCCTCTTCTCTGAAAATGTGGATATGTGCCTTCACATACATATGCTTTAGATTGAGGCCTATGCCTTGTGAACACAGATGTACATTTCTCACTTAAACGATGCCATGTGTGCTTATGCACTTAAGTGTAAATTCCTGGGGTCTGAATAATAAAAGGTGAGTAAAAAGGCTAGTATCCTAAGCGGACTAGTTTTCTATGTAGAGCTTAAAATGCATTTATTTTCAAGAGTGAAAATCACTTAAAAACCCCCACAATTTTCAAAGACTAGATTCTGTAACTTCTTCATGATAAGTGGGGGGGGGGTCGTCTCATTGTGGTGAGTAGGTGTTGCAGAAAGAGGCCAATGCCTGCTTTTTAATTACCTGTTGGAATGACTGTATATCTGCAGGACTTATCTGCAGCATAACTTGTTGCAGACTGTTAGTTCTGTTGCATCATAAACAGCAAAGACATTTCTCCAGCACTAAAACTTTTTAAGAACGGGTTCCATGCTTTCTTACCAACACCACCCAAGATCCTTGCTACTGCTCTTTCTCCCATGTTTGGGATCCTTCTTCCCCTATCCTCCAGCAAGGGGATGGAAGTAGTTGGTTTTTGAGATATTTCTGTATTAAATTGCACTATATTGTTTAAGTTGTGGCCAAAGGTTGGCACAGAAACAAACTATAATACAGTGGTACCTCAGGTTAAGTACTTAATTTGTTCCGGAGGTCCGTACTTAACCTGAAACTGTTCTTAACCTGAAGCACCACTTTAGCTAATGGGGCCTCCTGCTGCTGCCGCGCCGCCGGAGCCCAATTTCTCTTCTCATCCTGAGCAAAGTTCTTAACCTGAAGCACTATTTCTGGGTTAGCGGAGTCTGTAACCTGAAGCGTATGTAACCTGAGGTACCACTGTATGGCACAGAAACAAACTATAATACAGTGGTAATATGGATATGGTTGTCACCTATAGGTCTTTGATAACTAACTATGATCAGGACTGACAATCAGGTAGTCAGAACCCTGACAATTTACTTTAGGAACATAGGAAGCTTGCTTAAAGCAAGTTAGGCCTTTCCTTTCCTTTCCATTCCATTTCACTGTTAATGTGTATTCCGCCTTTCTGTATTACTATACACAAGGCAGTTTGCAGCAACAAAATATACAACGAAGAACACACACCTTATAATAATCTGATCCAATGCAGAAAGCCATAAGAAGACATAACTTTAAAATGGAATGACCTACAGTGGACCCTCAGGTTACGTACATCTCTGGAGGTTCTTCAGGTTGCAAAAGTGGTAAACCTGGAAGTATTTTTCCAGGTTTTGCCTCTTGCGCATGCGCAGAAGTGCTCTGCACATTGCACATTGCAGAAGTGCTCTATCACGCTGTGGCGTGCGCAGAAGTCGCGCCTCTAGTTACGGATTTTTCAAGGTGCGCACTAACCCCCGGAACAAATTAAATCCGTATCCAGAGGGTCCACTGTATATCAAATAAAATAATATTCAACAATCTATTAGAATATAATAGTGCACTATAGAATTAACTCTCAAAACGTCAGCAAATAATAATTAAACAGAAATTCGCTCTTAACAATTACAATAAATAATTATTAAACTATTATCAGTGAAAAAAATAACTGCAGGTCACAATGCATAAACTACCACAATACATACAAAAACCATGTAAAAGGATCAAATTGAGAAACAAAGACACACAACTTATAAAATTATTTTTTTAACATCCCTGAACTCCTCTTCTCCCTTCCCAGCTTCTTCTGCTGTTCTTAAAGTCATGGCCTGGGAGAGGCTAATTGCTCAAGCTAGACTTAGAATCATAGAATTGGAAGGGACCCTGAGACGGGATGGAGCATGGGGTGTGTGAGGCACTTTCCGTCCTCTTTACACTTCCTCACTGAGGAAGCTGTCGTCTGCTGAATTATATTGGTCTAGTTAGCTCAGTATTGTTTACATTGAGCATCAGTGGCTCTCCAGGGTTTCAGGTGGCAATCTTTTTCAGATCTACCTGGAGGAATTCAAGGGATTGAATCTGGGACATTGTACAGGCAATGCATTCCACCACCACCAACCTGGGGCCCTACCCATGTTTCGATGAGTTTTAAAAAGTTACAGCTGCACTGTGGGATAGATGCACAGCTAAGCAGCTCTCACATCTTTACTGTGGAATCCGAAACACCTACAACCTAACTATAAGGTAAAGGTAAAGGGACCCCTGACCATTAGGTCCAGTCGTGACCGTCTCTAGGGTTGTGGCGCTCATCTTGCTTTATTGGCTGAGGGAGCCGGCGTACAGCTTCCGGTTCATGTGGCCAGCAGGACTAAGCCGCTTCTGGCGAACCGGAGCAGCGCACGGAAATGCTGTTTACCTTCCCCCCGGAGCAGTACCTATTTATCTACTTGCACTTTGATGTGCTTTCGAACTGCTAGGTTGGCAGGAGCAGGGACCGAGCAACGGGAGCTCACCCCATCACAGGGATTCGAACCGCCGACCTTCTGATCGGCAAGTCCTGGCCTCTGTGGTTTAACCCAAAACGCCACCCGCATCCCTTACAACCTAACTATAGGTGATGCTAAATGCATTTCCAAGCAATCGCATTGGTGGCTTTTGTTTAGTTTACATGTACCCAATTTTCTATAGGGACCTCATTGCACAGGGAGGGGAGGTTTAACCCTTTCTTTCCCAGCCATGATTTTGGGGGAAATCATTCCCTCTCTCTGCTTCAGTGAGCAACAGAAGAAAACTTCACATTGGCTCCAGTCGGAACCCTTTTCTCCCTTCTCTAACTGCAGTATGGGGGTGATTCCCCTGTATTGCAGCTGTGGAAGGTAGGGTTAAACTTCCCCTTCCTGCACACTGTGATCTCTGGAAAATCCCCCTCCTGCCCTCACTATATTAAATAAACAAACCACAGGTATGATTGCCAATGACACATTTAGCATCATGTGTAGTTAGGCCCTTATATATACAGGATTGTTAACAGCTACACTGTGAGCCACATAGTTGAATGATGTAAAGCCCTATAACACGCCATTAGGTTAAAGGTCACTTTATCTGGCTAAAGTTCAATCACACCATAGCCTTCAAGGCTTTGGTGTGATTATTATGCTTGACAACAGTGTACTGAATATTTTCTGGGTTATAGGAGAATAATTATCTAGGCAAGTTAGAACAGCTGTTACGAGTCTTACCAAACATATTGACTTGGTTACCAGTTGGCTGTAGACTGTGTTGCTGGGCAATGAGATATGGTAAGGAACCTAGGCAAGCATGCCTATTACTTGGTTCCTGTAATTTTATGCATATGTACATAACTTGGGTAGCAGAGTATCACCAGCTGAGGTGTGTTGAACTCTCACAGAATACAGCAAAGCTTTTATTAGCTCATATTTAAACCCATTTGTCCCCTTAATAAATGTAATATATGTCTGCATGCAATATTGCAGCAATATAAACTTTGTATCCACAATGAAGGTTAATTAATGCTATTAATTGTGCATTTGCATTTTCAATCAACCTAACATTTCTGTCAAAGGCAACAACAGTGAAAGCATGAATCAACTTTTCATAGCAGCCGAGAAAGAGGAGAACGGCACTCTTGGATCTGCCATGGAGCCATCCTGTCTAGAATCTTTTTTCTTAGCCATATGTTGCCTGGAAGCCCACAAACAAGCCATGAAGGCACAATATCCCTCCTGCTGCTGATCTTGCAGACATTCACATATAATGCTAAGCTAAACCATGGCATTGGCTTAGCATGAAGGTGCTGGCTTCCAGCAAAGAGACTGCAGCCTCTTTCTCCTCTCGGTCCTCAGTGTGGCACAGCAGTTAAGCCAAGGATCCCAAGATCTTGGTTAGCTCTCTCGTGTTGAACACTTATCTGTAGCCAAGGTTTGTTCTTGGCTACACTTTGTGGTTTAGGAGGAGAGAGCATAACTCCAGTCCTGGCGATCCCGGAAGAGAGGGCTTAACGCAGATGGGCTGCACATTGAAGCGCAACTGATACCGACAAAGTGTGGTGTCAGCAACAGAGGTGTGTAAACCACGCTGGAGACTGGCACAAGCTCCAGAGCATTCATTCTGCCATGAGTGCAAAGCTAAGCTATGCACCCCTCTTTCTGTTTTGATGGTGGAATGCACCTAATAGGCCTCTGTTTAGCTTCCTTTGGGAAGGTGTAAAAGATGAGCCCTAACACAGTGGGGTAGAATTACTGGGGCACAGACACTGAAAGCCTCTCCAAGCGAAGCCACAACCATGTGTGATTCCTTCATAAAAACCACATTGTAAAGCTGTTAATGTGCCAGGACTGGAGTTCATGGTCTGTATTTATTTTGCAGCAGCTGTTATTTAAAAAATCACAAACCCACAGAACATAACAAGGAGTATTTTATCATAATGCCCTTTGCTATTCTAGTGATCAAGGCCATCAAGGCAAACAGAATGTCAGGTTTAATGTAAAAAGGGGTCTATAGGTTGATTTCAAACATTTAAAGAAGATCGAGCTTAATACAATTTGCTTAAACATTTGTGGCTTTTATTATATATATATATATATATATATATATATATATATGTTTTGGTGTCTTCGGGTGTCTTCCCGTGTAAGAGTTGGGGTGTCTAGGCGACGTTTCGACGAGGTCTCACTCGTCATCTTCAGGCTGGTGCTTTCGGCTTCTTGTTACTGGAACAGAGCAGGATCTCAGTGTTTGAGTTCCTATAAATACTGTTGAGGGGGTGTGGTGCAGAGAAGAAGTTCCCAGGTTATTGTGCCTTTTCTTCTTTTGTTCCTTAATTACTTGGGGGATATCTTGAGTGATATCTTGAGTGATATTCTGAGTACCACTTAGGTGGGTCATTAAGTGTGGATTAGTTGCTATAGCTTTCGTGTCTTGACCTTTTGAGCTTGTGAAGAGATTTTTCTGAGAAGATGGCTGTACTGCACTGAGTTGTGCTCTGGCTTGGCTTCGTGTATAGGGGCGAGCTGTGGTTTTGTGCCCTGTGCCAGCCAGATCTGTGTAGGGATTGCAGGGGGGTGCAGCATCCGGAGGTGCCACTATGGTTTGGCTACCGGATGGAGTCTGTAATTTATCTGTGGAGAGGGTCTGGGTTTGGGTCTGGTGTGGTTGATAGGTGATGGCGTTCTGTGTGCCTCTGGTCCTGGTGTCGGTTTTTGTGGGGAGGGCTAATTTCCAGATGTCTGGCAGGCGGGACGTGTCGTCACGCTTGTTCATGTTGTGAGGGTGTTTCTCTATCTCGATGGCTTCCATGATTATTCTCTTGTGGTGATGTTCCATGTTAAAGAGCAATTTGGAATCTGCAAAATTAATTTCGTGTCCTGTTTCTTTCATGTGTTGGAAAAGAGAGGAGGTTTTTTCTTCTTTTTTGACGGCATTCTTGTGTTCTGCGATACGTGCATTTATTCGTCTGTTTGTTTGTCCAATGTACGTGGCTGGGCAGACTTTGCAGGGTATTTCATAGACCCCTTGGTTTTCCAACTGGATTTTATCTTTGGGGTTTCTGAGGATATTGGCTATTTTTTGGTTGGTGCAAAAGGCTGTTTTGATATTGTGTTTATGGAGGATTTTGCTGATTTTGTCTGTAGTGCCCTTGATATAAGGAAGGAGGGCCATGCCATTGTTTTCTTCTGTGTCTTGGTTTTTGGGGGGTGTTTCTTTTTGGATTAGCTTCGTAACCCTGTTTTGCTGGTATCCATTGGCGATTAACACATTTGAGAGATTCTGTAACTCAGTTGTCAAGTGGTCTTTGTCAGCCAGGCGTTTGGTTCTGGAGATGAGAGTCTTGGCTACGGAGTTTATTTGTGCAGGGTGGTGGTGTGATTGTGCATGTAAGTAGCGGTTGGTGTGTGTTTTTTTCTGGTAGATAGTGTGTCCTAGGGAGCCATCAGGTTTTTTGTAGATTAGGACGTCAAGGAAGGGAAGTTGGTTGTTGGCTTCTATTTCCATAGTAAATTGTATTTTGGGGTGTAGGCTGTTGAGATGTGTGAGGAAGCTGTCTAGTTTTTCTTTCCCGTGTGGCCAAATTACAAAGGTGTCGTCAACATATCTGAGCCAAAGTTTGGGTTTGTGTTCTGACTTGTCTAAAGCATTGGTTTCAAAGTGTTCCATGTACAAATTTGCGATGACCGGTGAGAGGGGTGATCCCATAGGCGCTCCTTCTATCTGTTTGTATCTTTGTCCATTGTGGATGAAGTACGTGTTGGTTAGGCAGTGGTTGGTCAGGTCCAGGATGTATTTGGGGGGATTGTATTTGTTTTGAATGGCTGTCAAGGCTTCATTAATGGGCACTTGAGTGAAGAGAGATACAACATCGAAGCTCACAAGTAGGTCATCGGGATGTAGGTTTTGCTTCTTTATTGTTTCTATGAACTGGAAGGAGTTAGTAACGTGTGAAGCGATGGATTCTGCATAGGGCTGAAGTTGCTTAGCGAGAAATTTAGCGAGATTTTGTAGAGGTGAGCCTATGGAGCTGACTATTGGTCTGAGTGGTGTTCCTTCTTTGTGTATCTTGGGGAGACCGTAGAGTTTGGGGCATCTGGATGATTTTTCATCCAGCTCGCCCCTATACACGAAGCCAAGCCAGAGCACAACTCAGTGCAGTACAGCCATCTTCTCAGAAAAATCTCTTCACAAGCTCAAAAGGTCAAGACACGAAAGCTATAGCAACTAATCCACACTTAATGACCCACCTAAGTGGTACTCAGAATATCACTCAAGATATCACTCAAGATATCCCCCAAGTAATTAAGGAACAAAAGAAGAAAAGGCACAATAACCTGGGAACTTCTTCTCTGCACCACACCCCCTCAACAGTATTTATAGGAACTCAAACACTGAGATCCTGCTCTGTTCCAGTAACAAGAAGCCGAAAGCACCAGCCTGAAGATGACGAGTGAGACCTCGTCGAAACGTCGCCTAGACACCCCAACTCTTACACGGGAAGACACCCGAAGACACCAAAACCTACATTCCTGTACCCGTGAAAATCTACGAAAGCAAATATATATATATATATATATATATATATATATATATAATTTTATTTTTTTAAAAACCCAAATAAATATTCAATCATAAAACTTATTTGGAAGGGAGCCTGATTCTACACAAAGTTTCAGAGTGGAACCCTGATGCTTTTCTTCAGGCTGACACTCCATGGGTGTCAGCTGTGAAGACTTGTCTGTTCTCTTGGGTATGCTCAGTAAAGTCATTTATGAGAGTCACTGGTGTCCAGTATGGGCATGCCTAGTTGACTGTCATTTGGTGGATTTGGGTCTACAGTGGTACCTTGCTTTGCATACGGTTTGGATTACAAACACATCAAACCTGGAAGTGCGTGTCCTGGTTTGCAACCTTTTTTTGGATTACAACCCTTTTTTATTATGAACAAAACATTTTTGGAGGCTCCATTGGCGAAAGCGTGCCTTGGGTTACAACCTGCTTTGGTTTACTAACGGACCTCCGGAACAGATTATGGTTATAAACCAAGATACCACTGTACTCTTTCTGATCTCTAAAATCTCACAGGTACAGCAGACATCATCTAGACCAGGGGTTGTCCACCTGGTCCCTACCGTCCATTAGTGGGCGTTTCAGGATTCTAGGTGGGCAGTAGGGGGTTCTATGGCACAAGCTGAATCCTCCTTCCATCGAACACTGGTGGGCAGTAAGGAAATTTTTACCATCAAGAAAGATGCATTAGTGGGCGGTAGGTATAAAAAAAGTTGACTACCCCTGATCTAGACTTTGGTTATATGCTGGCCAACAGGGACTTTCATGGGACTGCTGTAAGCTCACTTCTTACATTCATCCCATGGCTCCTTACTTGCCTTTTACAGCACCTGAGTGGGTGCCTTATGGAAAGTTGCCATCTGGACATACTCTAAAGGAAAAATCTCATTCAGTATTGTATAGGTGGGAGGTGAAACATAAAGCCAACACAAACTGCCTTTGTATGGAAGCCTTGCCATGTGAAACTCTTTGCACCTGAATAAGTGAAAGGGTCATTCCATTACCCATTCAACCACATGTTATTTCTGAACCTTTCAGTGTCATGATCTTTTCCTTGCTTTTTTTAAAAAAAATTATTAGAGTTTCTAAAGAAAAACACCCAACTTATTCTCAAATATCTTTTTTTTAATCCAACATTAATCTAAATAAGATAAAAACATAGAGAAAAAGAGAGAGAGAGAAAGAGAAAGAGAAAGAAAGAAGTAGAAAAGAGCTTAAAAGAGAAAGAAGAAAAGATAAAGTTCAGAAACTAAAGAACTTCTGATTCTTCCTCTGTCCACTTTATATGAACAACAACAACAACAACAACAACAACAACAACAACAACAACTTTATTATTTATACCCTGCCCACCTGGTCTGTACTCACTACAAACAGCAATTCAGGGTTTTAGACGGTAGTCTTTATCTGTCCTAACTAGAGATGCTTAGTGCAGGCATAAGCAAACTTGGCCCTCCAGATGTTTTGGGACTACAATTCCCATCATTCCTGACCACTGGTCCTGTTAGCTAGGGATCATGGGAGTTGTAGTCCCGAAACATCTGGAGGGCCAAGTTTGCCTGTTCCTGGCTTAGAGACAGAACATGGGACTTTCTGCGTGCAAAGAGCCATGCTCCTTTCACCAACCGCCTTCTGATTTCAGTGGGACTTACTTGTCTGTGGGTAAGCTCAAGACTCTGGTTGATTACTGCAATTACTATAGCATATTATTATTATTATTATTATTATTATTATTATTATTATTATTACTACTACTACTACCACTACTTCTTATACCCTGCCCATGTGGCTGGGTTTCCCCAACCATTCTGGGTGGTTCCCAACAGAATATTAAAAGCATGATAAAACATCAAACATTAAAAACTTCCCTATACAAGGCTGCCTTGAGATGTCTTCTAAAAGTAAGATAGTTCTTCATCTCCTTGACATCTGATGGGAGGTCGTTCCACAGGGCAGGCGCCACCACCGAGAAGGCCCTCTGCCTGGTTCCCTGTAACCTCCCTTCTCGCAGGGAGGGAACTGCCAGAAGCCCCTCGGAGCTGGACCTCAGTGTCCGGGCAGAACGATGGGGGTGGAGACACTCCTCCATCCACTCCAATAGATCACTCAACAAAACCATTTTCTATAAACAAACATTATCTTCCTCAAATCCAAATGTCTTTATTTCTTTTCCTTTTCCATGCAAAAAGTCTATGGGACGTTTCCAATCTTTAGTAAATGTCACAATCTTTTCTAATTACTGCAGCGGGCTTGGGTTTTTTATCCCATTTAGACACCTATGTACCTGAATTTTTGAAATTTAGGGACTAGTTTTCATTTGTGGTATGCTAATGGCACTGATTTAGGCAGTCTTGAAATTTTAGGGCCACAGTTAAAAACTGTGAAGGTCCCGAAAGAATCAGACTTTCCGTTTCTCTAGCATACATTGATTTAGTGCTTTTTCTTGGAAGTCTAAGACATCTCAAGGGGAGATGTTTCTCTCGCAGCACTGATCTTTCAATGCACTGCTAGTGCCTGTCCTATGCAATAACAAGGAATAATAGTGAAGTGAGAATGACTCTTATCAGAAGGGGTAAATGTCATTAACACTTATTGTTGCCTTCAAGGAAGTCAGAAGTACAGTGCTGAAGATAGCGAGAAATGGCTTTTAATGCTTAATAAATTTAAAATTGATATGGACAGATTTTTAAAAATAAAAAAATATATATAGTGATGAGAACATAGATTTCCCCTCCCATTAACACGTAATAATGTTTTAGAATGTGTTCTAAAACTTTGTATTTCTGTTTGCTTCACTTATATTTTGTTGTGCAGCATTCCCAGCATCTGTAAAATTATTCCCAATAATTGCTCATTTGACTTTGTAAGACACCAAATAACTGCAAGTTCTAGGGTTAAAGAGAAGAAAAAAGCAACAAAGATTGCTTTGAATTGAAAAGTTCTGAATCAGAATTTTGGGCATAGCTTTAACATTCTAAAACTACCCATAGCCATTTTTATGGCAGGGAAAAATTTGTCTGAGAAGTCGAATCTTAATGTTGTCTCAGCAGGAAATGTGTGGTCCTGCTGTATTCAGCTAAGACCTACTCATAGCAGACCCACTGAAATTAATAAACCTAAGTTAGTCATCTCTGTTAGCTTCCAGTGGGTCAACTCTGAGTAGATTAGCACTGAATACCACCCTAAGGACAATTCCGCCTGCCCAGCAAGAAATATGTTTTATGCAAGTGGAATATTAAGGCGGCAAAAGTGCAGACTAATGGTGCAGCAATTATGGCCACATCACACAAACTCTGAGAAACTACTTAGGTATTTTGCCAAGGACTGCCACATGTTTGGGAGAGAGGGGTAGACATGTTTCAATGGCGTGCATTTATTTCAATATATGCAGATTGGAAATAGATTGTTTTGGCTGAACAAAAAATTCCATGTCCCAGGTAGAATGGAGAAAGGATTCATTTACAACTGAAAGATGATAATCTTCCATCATGACCAAGCTACCAAGACTTGAGATGGGGGAAACGTGTTTGGGAAGGATGTAGGAATTGGTGCTTCCCTTCCCTTGCTTTCGTTACCTCAAGGGCACCTGTAACTCCAGTTATTATGAAGTATAGAAACTAACCACGACAAGCACTCATAAAATAAACCATTACCTTTATTTTAAGCATTTTATATCCTGCTCTGTAGCCCCGAGGCTCTCAAGAGTGGCTAACAATAATTTAAAAACACAATAAAGCAGCAATAAAAATAACAAAGCAAACAGAGCAGCCACAATGAGCTAGTGCCAGCCAGATTAAAATATAAGCCAATGCTAAAACATCGAGAAGCAGGTCAGCCAACTCCATGGGGGCTGAGCCCCCTCAATGCTGGACTTCCCAACAATCTTAAAGGGGCCCACCAGAGCAAAGCGTGTTCGCACTGGCGCCTCACTTTGATGATTGAGAAGGCGTGCTGGCAAAGGACTTCCTGATGGTTGGCCGCCTTTGCATTTGTGTGATGGGCATGATGTCACACTTATGATTCCCGAGCACACGTGATGTCATGGGCATGCCATGGGCCCCCTCAATGTTGGTGCAACTCGGCACCTCTGTCTAGAAGGCCTGGGCAAATCAGAATTAATCTTAAAATACATCAATCTCAGCACCAGGTAAGCCTCCCTGGAGAGAGAATTCCACACTAGCTACCTGATTCTAGAGGGAGGACTTGTAGGGAAGCTGCTGAGGATTGTCTTAATGGGCGAAGGTAATCCTCGAGTACATTAGTTGAAAATAGGTTGCGGTTAGAGATGAGAGAGCTTAACCACGTTTCCCGGTTTAGACACACTAAGCCAAAGGTAGCACTACTTTTGACTGACATAAATGTTCATAAAACCCCACCACTACCACATTTGGGGGTGTGTGATCTGTTATATCTCTAGAGAAAGTGTTGGTGCTAACCTTTAAAGTCCTAAAAGGCCTCAGCCCAGTATACCTGAAGGAGCGTTTCCACCCCTCATCGTTCAGCCCGGACCCTGAGGTCCAGCACTGAGGGCCTTCTGGAGGTTCCCTCCCTGCGAGAAGTGAGGTTACAGGGAACCAGGCAGAGGGCCTTCTCAGTAGTGGCGCCCGCCCTGTGGAACGCCCTCCCACCAGATGTCAGGGAAATAAACAACTAGCTGAATTTTAGAAGACACCTGAAGGCATCCCTGTTTAGGGAAGTATCTAATGTTTGATGTTTTATTGTGTTTTTAATATTCTGTTGGAAGCTTCCCAGAGTGGCTGGGGAGGCCCGGCCAGATAGGTGGGGTATAAGTAATAAATTATTATTATTATTAGAGAAACTATAGACAACTAGTGACATTCCTGTGCTGGAGCAGTGCAGCTTTCCCATTGAAGCTCATAGTACCAAACCAGAAACACTGGCAGAACTGAGAAAAAGCTATTCAGTGAAGAAGGCAAATTTCACCCCACTTCTAAACACCCAAACACTAGTGATGAACAGTAGCAGGCACCATGGTGGGATGAAGGCACTTACCTTTCCTCCCAGAGATAAGGAGCCAGGTAGGGCAGTGCAGTGCAAACACACCTGCAGGAATGCCACATTAACTCTGCTGATGTGTTTGCACTGCACCCTGCTGCCTTGCCACACCTCCTTCGGGTAATCAGGCAGGCTTACCTGGCCAGGAGGTCAGGTAAGCAATTTCATCCCTCCATGCAATCTGCTGCTGCTGCTGAATACTGCATTCCAAGTTTATTTCCAAGCCTCATTCCAAGAACCAAAGCGAGACCAGCACTCCCTGCGCTTCCATGGCACTGTAACTCAGACAGCAGCAGTGTGATAAAAGCAATTAAATCTGTAAAACCATTGAAATGTAGAGATGGAAGGGACCACACAAGTCTTTTAGCCCAATCCCCTGCAATGCAGGATTTTTTTGCCCAAGGTGGGGATCGAACCTGTGGATCTTATCCTCTACCAACTGAGCTAACCCAGCATCAATTAGACCTTAGTCTTACATTTGTGTCTCATGTGTGGAAGGGAAGGTATGGACAGAGGCCAAGGGTAGACCAGGTCTGCTTTGAAGCATAACTTGGGGCAAGAAGCTCTTCCTTCCTGGCTTCCGAAAACTTCCCTGAGAAGCGGTGTTATTTGGGTGCTGTCCTGCATAATATTTAATACTTCTGCCTGAAACATCGAGCCAAGTTAGTAACTAGCTTCTAAAATGAGTTACTGCTCTCTTCCAAATGTCTCTGGAAATATGTTACTATAATAACCGACTGTGAAAAACAAAAAAGAGAGTATATTTGCACAAAGCTTTTCTCAAGCTGTAGAGATACATGGCTAATGTGAACACAAGACCATCTTGAGAAGCAAATTCAGGCAGAGGAAGCCTTTTAAAATGTTATGTTTCCACCAAACTTTGGCATGGTATAAAAACCAGCCGTCCTTCCTAGTATCCTGGCTTTTATTGCTGCTGGCAATGTATAGTTTTTGTCACTCAAGAATTCATAATGAACCCATTACACAAAAAACAAGGCATTGCATTTTGTTTGTAGAAAACAAGAGATTTCCACTTAGGACAGTTTATTTACTCGGGTTGACAACATAACTCTGGTGTGTGCGGTTTAAGGGTGAGGTGGGGCAGGAGGGGGGAACTGGCCATATTTTGTGTAAAGTCCTTTGAGAATTAATTCTTCCCAGATTACACTGTAAATAAAGTTAACTGTCATAAAATAAACACAGCCGTGGTGCACGCCATATGTTTTATAATTATTTTGTGGCTTCTCTTCTGTTTGTTTGTTTGCGCTTGCTGAATGGAAACATTCTGATGGTTCTGTGATGAAGTTTATACATTAAAGAAGTAAATCACACTTAAACAATCAGCCGGCTAGACATGTGAATGGGGTTAAGTGAATTTCGGTTTTGTTTTTCTTTTCCTTCTGTACACATACAAAAGCCTACAATTTTTTTCCAGAAAACTGTCCTTCCTTCCTTCCTTCCTTCCTTCCTTCCTTCCTTCCTTGGATTTGTAGTCACTTCTGCTGCATGTCCAATGGTAGGCAAACTTAGCTCATACATACACAAAGTGAGGTGTGCGTGTATGTGATTTATTTTATAAATTCAGAACTTTTCCAAAGATACAATATAGAGTTCCCCCCTCCTCTCCCCTGGATTCCAGTTTTCTCCCCCCTGATTTCTTGCATCTTATTTTATTTCTCCAAACTCTTTGTTTTCCCTCTTATTTATCCTAATTTCCAATTATATACTTTCATAAATGTTATATCAAACCTTCTAACGTTTTAATATATTTACAGTGGTCTTTTAAATGGTCTATAAATTTATTCCATTCCTGTTCAAACTTTTTCTCATCCTGATCTCTGATCTTCACGGTCATCTTTGCCATTTTGGCATAGTCCATCATCTTAGTTATCCATTCTTCTTTTGTTGGTACTTTCTCGTCTTTCCACTTCTGGGCAAGCAGCATTCTTGTGGCTGTTGTCGCATACATAAATCGTCTTTTTAAGTCCCTTGGTATTTCATCCCCTGTTAACCGAAGTAAAAAGGCTTCTGGTTTTTTGACAAAAGTTATCTTAAACATTTTTTTTTTCAATTCATTGTATATCATTTCCCAGAAATCTTTTACTTTTTTACAGGACCACCATATATGGTAAAATGCACCCTTACATTTTGTGTGTAATGTCTTTTAAATCATAGGTTAGAATGCAGCAGCAAATAAAGTCTCATTCTAACATGGAGGAATGCCTTTATTAACAGAGCTGCCATTTCCCCCTACACAGCATTGTGGGGAAGGGAAATCCAATTTTAAAACAGAGGGGTGCATTAAATAAATTCAACAGCTGATCTGGAGGGAGCTTCCATGTGAGAACAGCAAATACCGAAACTGGAGCAGATGTAGAGTTGAAAGGGAAACAGGTTTGGGCATTGTCAGAGTTCTGCAGAGACTGTGACCAATATGAGGGTCATATCACCCATGATAAAACAAAGGCAAATAAATTTATGGATGGCATGTTCATCTCAACTAAATACATGAAAGTTGGGCTTCTTCTTCTATGTATTCTCCCCTACGAAATGCAGCAGTTTGAATGGTGTGAATCCCTACTCAGCTCTGAAACTTACTGGGTGACCTTGGGCCAGTCACAGCCAGAGCCAGAGTGGTGTAGTGGTTAAAAGCGGTAGACTCGTAATCTGGTGAACCTGGTTCGCGTCTCCTCTCCTCCACATGCAGCTGCTGGGTGACCTTGGGCCAGTCACACTTCTCTGAAGTCTCTCAGCCTCACTCACCTCACAGAGTGTTTGTTGTGGGGGAGGAAGGGAAAGTAGAACGTTAGCCCCTTTGAGACTCCTCCTGGTAGTGATAAAGCGGGATATCAAATCCAAACTCTTCTTCTTCTTCCCGGCCTAACCTACCTCACAGGGTTGTTCTGAGGATAAAACAGGGAGGAAGAGAGAAGCATGAGCTCATTGGAAGAAAGATGGGATATCAATGCAATAAATCCCATGAATTAAAGAATGTTCCCTATAATAGCTTAGGGTGGCATTGGGTGGACATAGGTTGCATAGGATGATGGCCAGAAGGACACCCAAGTCCAGTAAACAAGAGACAAAGTGTGCCAGATTAGGAGAGGCAAAACTTAAAGGCACTCTTTCTTCTCCATGCCCCGCTCTGGGGGGAAAAACATAAAAGTTCTCTCAATTAACTCCTACCTGTCCTGTAATTAATTGTTAAATAGTTGGATGTACTAACAATAGTTGAAGTAGCCAGATCTTTCTGCTGACAACTTGGGTTGTATGAGTTATGCTTGAAAGCTTTAAACTGAATGTGTTTTCTGTATGTTAGAATATTCCCTTCAAACATATCCTTCCACAAAACCTCTAAATCTGTATTGAGTTGATCTTTCCTGTCTGCCTCTGCTAACACAACTTCATTCTAAATAGAATATGGTTTTGATTTTTGATAAGCTGCTGAATTCTAAAGAGTTTTTGGGGGCCACCAAATATTTTGGATCTTGCAGAGAATATATATCGTAATGTAGTAATTTTGTATTTACATTTGTATGATGTGACAATAGATGTGAATGTTAATCACTGCTTGACAATGTTAATAAAATTCATTTAAATATATATATATAAAAGGAGAGGCAAGACTTGGCCTGTTAGGATCCTGTGGCAGGTGCTGGAAGGCACCAATCCAAGGAGACCTATTGCACCCAGCAGCATGGAATGTGGGGCAGCATGGAGTGTAATGCGGTAGTAGGGTGTCACTCTTTGATTATGAGAAGTCTGTTGAAGGCACTTCAGCAATATCCCTCCCACAGCATAAAGTGCATTAGGCTACCCACCCGTACCCCACTTTTGGAACATCCAAGCAAATGCTTAAGCCCTGCCTGAGACCTAAAAATATGCAACTTTGGCTGGCTCATGCCAAAAGCTAAGCTGCCAGGTAAATATCCAGTTTAGATCTTTCTTTGTGGCTGAAATAAAGATGGACCCTTATGGAAAAGCAGGCTGCATGAGGCTGGTTTGTTTTTAAATTCCTCGCTCCTGCTTTACTTTAAAAGAAACCCATAGTTATGTTTAAGGGTTACTCATGGAGATATTGTTTATTATTTATTATAGCGACATTAAGGCACAGAATTCCATGAGAAGAAGAAAATCCACAGGAGCTCAGAATCTCAGTCTTAATGCTGAGGAAGACACCAGAGAGAGAACAATATTGTATTGTGATTTGTACTTTAGCTTTTCAGCTTAGAGGAAAGAAGGAAGGAGGTGCTATGTGATTTGAATAGGGGCGGCATGTCTTTTGTGGAGAACTTTCAGAATTTGTTCTTATGCGGGGCCAGGGTCACATTTGCATTACTGCAGTTTATTGCAGCGAGAAAACACAGTCATTAACGCAGCCAATATTTGTAAAATTCATACTACATGCGGGCCAGCTTCATCTCAAATGCCGCAATAGGTAGAATTTCTTCCCAGGCTGGTGCGCTTCCTTACAGATTTGACAAATCAGCTATCACACCGTTGGCGAAGCCTGTTAAGAGATTATCTTCACCACAGAAGTTTATTATTTCTTTCATTAAAATGAAAACTTCTCTGAACATGTCACCCAAGCCCCAAGCCCCCGCTTTCCTTTGCTGCGATTTTCTCCTCATTTATTTTTGTCAGCGTTGGATCCATTCAGCATCTGCTCTCCTATGAAAAGCCCCCAGGAAAAAATTAAAAAGCTGTTCGTGCCAATTCATTGTTGTTATTAAGAACCGTAATTCACCTCGTAGTTATCTCGGCTCTTTTCGGTTCTTATCTCGGCTTCCATGATGACATTGCCTTCCCATTCGAGGCATCGCTCCAGCCCCTGTCTCATCTCTCCCACCTTAATTTGTAGCGATGCACTGCAAGTTTGGTGACAGGCAGTTGTTCGTGCTTGAATAACCCGCGATTTGAATTCTACAGTTTGTGGCATCCATGTAATGCTTAGCAGTAGGTACAGCTGTTAACTATTCGCTTATAAATAATCTTTTCCCCCTCTCAACCTGTCTCCCAGGTAGTGTACCTGTCACCATTAATAACTCATTGGTAGCTCCCCTGCGATTCGGTCCATCACTTGTCATTCACACTAGAGCAATGCCCTGGCTTGCCACTGAAGCTCACACAAGCTCCATCAGCTATTCACTCATCGCGGCAGCTGTATTGTTTCAAGTTTCTGACTTACGGGAAATTGCATTGATGCATCTCACACAGCTAGGCACCGGGCTCATCCCACCCTTATTCCCATGCATGTGGGAAACTCAAATCTTCGCAAAAGTTCCTCCTCACCTTTTAAGAAAGGCTGTATCGACCACCGGTACAAGCAATAAGCTTCATGGAGTTCTTTCTGGTGTTGGCTATATTGATCTTAGCGATGTTACCCCAGTGGTTTGTACTGCCCATAATATAGCATAATTAAGTTTGCGTAATACTATATGATACACCACATTGATTGTGATGCTCTGCTGATTGCCCGGTGGGAGGGGAAAAAGAAAATTTGCCTCAACTTCTAAAGAGCTTTGATCATGGCATTTAGTAGCATCACGTGACCTTAGCGTTTTTTTGGGGGTGAAAGCCATCATTAGGAGTGTGTTGCAGGGTTCGTGAATTGTAATAAGGGTCCCACAGACAGTGATTTGAAGAGGGAACATAGGGAAGTGTGAAATGTGAATAGCAGGAGCATTTCTTGCCCAGGTGTTCATTCAAGGCAGTTACCTTTTAAGTTAACCATGAAGAGAAACTGAAGCACAAAAGCTTTCTGTTTGAAAGACTACCGTAGACTAAGTCAATTTGTTGTTTGTCCGAAAACAATCTGTAAAACACCATATGCATTAAGAGAGAGAGAGAGTGTGTACACAAACCCTATATGTTCATTTAGTAGGTTAGTTTCTCTCCTTTGAGGAAGAAGGAGAACCTTTGTCCGATGCTTTTCTACCATAAATGGCATTCCAGGTCCTATGCATTTAAGTTCCACTCTGTTCCCATGTAGGAAGTGATCCACCCTGAGGTAGGGTTGGATAGGATTGCACCCTTAATAACAATTTTTTTTAATGCAGTAAAAGCATAGCAATGGTATCAGCCTTGAGTAGTTAATTATGATTGAGGAATGGTAATAATCAGGGCTTTTATTTAGCTGGAACTCAGTTCCAGCACTTCTCATGTGGGCGCCATTACCATTCGAAGAGAACAAGGGAGGCATCCCTTGTGAGATCAGGCACCTCCTTTTCCATAAAAATAGTGCTGGCAATAATAACCATAATTTATTTGTATTCTGCCCATCTGACTGGTTTGTCCCAGCCACTCTGAGCGGCTTCCAACAAAATATAGCAGAACACAGGGAATGAGAATGTGAAGGTGGTTGGACACCTTGCATGTCACAGAGCACCTTGGAATGTGTTTTCTAAACAAGTGATAGCCATGTTAATAAACTAGATATAGTTGGGGAAAGGTCAAGTTGACAGCCATGTTACTTGACTGAGGAGAAGGGCTGCTTGGGAATTGATGGCAATGTTCAATTGGAATAAGCAATGTTGTTACAATGTTCACCAGGGGACAAAAAGATTTTAATTCAGGCTCCAAGCATAATCTCTGCAGAGCAGGAACTTCTCTCGTTTAGGAGCACACTAATGGGAATAATGTTCCTGTAAACCACCTCTTCTTAAAATGGAGTACATCGCTTGAGGCCCATAGGTGAGTTAACGACATCAAGTCTTTTGCAACTCTGCAAATCACAGGGCTCAGTTCTGCCACTACTTATTTCTGGGAAGTTACACTGGTGTTTACCAATCGTAGATATCACCTATGACAGCAATTCAGTATGTCGGAGACAAGGTTCATACATGAAGGGCACAGCTAGAGAGAGAGAGAGAGAGAGAGAGAGAGAGAGAGAGAAGATAGTCTGCAGATGTCTACACATGTTAGGGGCTAGGAAGGAAAGATCTATAAGCAAAAAAGAAGAGGACTTTCCCCTCCTTGAGAACTTCATGTACAGTTTCTGGCATAATGTATCTTTTTTTGAGGAGGAAAAACATTGGGTTGAACTGGCTCTTGCCATTCCATCCTTTGGTGGCATATAGTCTTGTTCTGTATAGGAGAAGTCATTTTGTTTTGAAAGCACACGTCCTGGACATTTCTGGAAATCATTAAGTCAGCCCATGCCATTATCTCTGTGCCTGAACATGGATGATGGTGACATTTTCCTGTTTGTTAAATAAAAGCTTCCTTCTTTTCTAATTAATAATTAAGCGTTGTAAGGCTTTATTATAAATTTATGTGTCCTCTGGAGCAGTTCTCACTCGCCGCCTTTTCTTAGTTATTTCTCTTCAGCTCGTGTGTATGTGTGTATTATAATGTCATTTTGATTGCTGTTCACTCGCTTCACTTCGCCTTGTCAGCTTGTGCCCCTTCCTCCCAAATGAGATGACACTCTAATGCAACAGGAATCCCACCAGCTCAGAAGCATGAGGAGAGCATACAGAAAAATATGTCACATTTGCTTATATTTTTTAAGAAATATAACTCTAATTCTTGGCTTTGGAGGAAATATAACAGAATTCTACTACTACTACTACTACTACTACTACTACTACTACTACTACTACTATTTTATTTATACCCTGTCCATCTGTCTGAGTTGCCCCAACCACTCTGGGTAGCTTCCAACACATGCAGAAACATAATAAAACATCCCAGATAAAAAACTTTACCTATAGAGGGCTGCCTTCAGATGTCTTCCAAAAGTTGTGTAGTTCTTTATCTCTTTGACATCTGAAGGGAGGGTGCCACTACTGAGAAGGCCCTCTGCCTGGTTCCCTGTAACCTCACTTATCGCAATGAGGGAACCACCAGAAGCCCCTCAAAGCCGGACCTCCGTGTCCGGGCTGAGCAATGGGGATGGAGACGCTCCTTCAGGTATACTGGGCTGAGGCCATTTCGGGCTTTAAAAGTCAGCACCAACACTTTGAATTGTGCTTGGAAATGTACTGGGAAGCCAGTGTAGGTCTTTCAAGACCGGTGTTATGTGGTCCCAGCAGCCACTCCCAGTCACCATTATTTTGTGTCCTTCAGCCTTTCGGCAATTATATTGTATTGCACATCTTGTATGGGATCAGGCCGTTTCCCCACTGCAGCAAGTGTTGGTTCACATATGTAAGCTGCTCTTTCTCATGGAGGCCTTTCCCAGCCTGGTGCCCCAGACAGTATGGCTGTGATAGCTGGCGCTGGCATGAGTTGTAGTCCAAAACATCTGGAAGGTTGGGGAGGGTTGGGGAAGCCTGAACTTCAGTGTACCAACATTGCCAACATTAAAGATTGTTCCGCATACACACGCAGCCACAGTTGAAAACAGTTGTTTCTTTTTTAAAACAAACAACAACAACAACAACAACAACAACAACAACAACAACAACAACAGCCTTGCATTTGCACGTAGGCCCTTCCTCTGTTTCTCCCCGCAAAAGCAACATCTTGCCAGACATAGCAGGGTTAAACAGAGAGCTCGTCTGGTTTGGTCTTTTGGCATTTTCCAGCTGCTCTTCAAGAGAATATAAAGTGCTTCGGGAGCATATCCAAACCAGTGGATGTTTAAGAGACTGGGGGGAGGTTAGCTGAAGAGTCACATTCTTGTGTGACTTAGTTACCTTTTGTTGCACTAAAAAAGAGAGAGAGAGAGAGAGGGAAAATGTTGGTGCTGTTCAGTTTTAAACACACACACACACTTTCAAAGACTAAATGACCTCCAGGCCTGTTGGCTCCTAAAGCGCAGTTTATCAAGTCTCCTCCGCCTTTTCCCCTGTAAAAATCCAGAGTGAAGTGTGAAAAGCATCAGAAAGCCTCTCTTGTGCCAGTGCAGCCTTTGAGTCGCTTGCCAGCACCTTCATCTCTTCATATGTTTCTAGCTAAGGTCTAACATGGAACAAAAACCCGACAGCAATAGAGACCAGATGCTGGTATTTCTTCTCTGTCACTTGGCTGCTGAGCAGATGGAATTTATATCAATCGGGCATGCTTGGAGGAAGAGGCCGTGGCAGCCAACATGTGGAACTAGGGCTGAGTGACATTTTTGCTAATGTTTTGTCCTTGTAGAACATTATGCTTCCTCTTTGCTTATGAGCTGTGGTTTTCCTGACTCAAACAAGGTTCCAAGCCCAGCTGGAATGGCTGTGTGTCGTTCCCCCCCCCCGTGCCCCCTCCCTTCCTCCCTTCCTAAAGGAGCGCTGGGAGCTATGGAGGAGTGAGGGGCCCTGAACAATGGAGCTCTTTATTAAAATACCTGACATCTGCATGCAATGCACCCAAATCATTTTAGCCAAGCATTAGAAATTCACTGGGTATTACCAGTCACTTTGTGTCCATTTCTGTGCGCGCTTCTTTGATTTATATAATGAACAAATGCCTCTGGCCCCAAAGGTTTATTTTTAGTTTTGCTGTTTTATCGGGCAGGAGCTTCTTTCCTGAGACACATTGTCATAGATCGTCTCAGCAAAAAGAGTAGTAAGAGCAGCAGAAGAAGAATAAAAAAATATATATAGAAAAGTGACAGTAAAAAGACATTCGCCTTTAAACGGAAAGTGGGGGAAACGTAGAAGTTTGGGTAACCTTGCAAATGGCAGTTTTGTTTCTTGAACCGCCTCGCAGGCCGTCATTTAAAAAACTGAGCAAAGTATTTCATGCATGGAGCTGAGTAGCTGATGGATTTGCAAAAAGCACTACCCCTGCATGTGGAACGATGAACGTCGTTAGGTTTGTTTGTTTGTTTAAGAGAAATAAAGACAACAGCAATAAAGAAAAAGACTAGAATTGTGACCTTAACAGCAAGTACAGTGGTACCTCGGGTTAAGTACTTAATTCGTTCCGGAGCTCCGTACTTAACCTGACTCTGTTCTTAACCTGAAGCACCATTTTAGCTAATGGGGCCTCCTGCTGCTGCTGTGCCGCCGGAGCACAATTTCTGTTCTCATCCTGAAGCAAAGTTCTTAACCTGAAGCACTATTTCTGGGTTAGCGGAGTCTGTAACCTGAAGCATATGTAACCTGAAGCGTATGTAACCCAAGGTACCACTGTAGAAGCACAAATCCCAGGGCTTATCCCACAGCTACTAAGATTCCCCACCCATCCCCATCATGTACCACTTTTGTTGCATGTTGTGCCATGGTACATTATGCATTATGTGTTATTACAGAACACACACCTAAATGTACAACAACCTCCAGAGATAGTTTCAGCTGAGATGCAATGCCTGGGCCAGGTGCTCCCAGTGACTGCTCCAAGTGAGGATTTGAGCCAGTGTCTCACCAATCCTAGTACAGTAGTTCCCTGCTGCACTATGTTGACAGTAGTGTGCAATTGCACCATCACCTGCAGTTTGCACCAGAAGTCTTGTATTAGCCATCCTCCAATCTAAATGCCTGAGTGTTTGTAGGCAAAGGATGTGACACAATAATTTGTTGACAAAGGAGCTCAGTGCAACACAGAGACATAAACAGATATGAAACAGTGACTGCACAGAAATGGTGCTTTGCACAATTGCCCTACATTGGTCCAATAAATTCACTGAAAAGTTCAGAAGAGTGTGAAATTAATTGGGGGGGGGGAATTGAAGACTTGTGAATTGAAAAAATTGCCATGTTTCCGTTTGCATATTGTTTTGGAAAGCACAGATTTGGTAGGTTCACCTAATAATAATAATAATAATAATAATAATAATAATAATTCTGCACCCATCTGACTGAGTTGCCCCAGCCACTCTGGGCGGCTTCCAGTATATACAAAAACATGATAAAACATTAAAGATTAAAAACCTCCCTATACAGGGATGCCTTCAGATGTCTTCTAAAAGTTGTGTAGTTGTTTATCTCCTTGAAATCTGATGGGAGGGCGTTCCACAGCGATGGTGCCACCACCAAGAAGGCCCTCTGCCTGGTTCCCTGTAGCTTTGCTTCTCACAGTGAGGGAACCGCCAGAAGGCCCTCGGAGCTGGACCTCAGTGTCCGGGCTGAACGATGGAGGTGGAGACGCTCCTTCAGGTATACTGGGCTGAGGTCATTTAGGTCTTTAAAGGCCAACACCAACACTTTGCATTATGCTCAGAAAAGTACCAGGAGCCAGTGTAGATTCTTTCTGAACTTTAGTGCCAATGTGACACCAACCCCAGTGAAGGCAGATGTAGGGAGGGGATCTGCAAAGAGACAAGGACTGGTGTGCACAGTCTGTTGCCTGTTCTAATTTATTGTGGAGAGAGCATCTTTGATATGCCTACATGTAGGATTAGCGTAAGCCCCTACTTGTCAGTGATCTCAGGATTGGATCATTCCTTCCATTCCTGGCATCGTTGTGAAGTAATTCCTCTGTGTCTATTTGGTACTTAGCGTGTAATATTGAAGTATTGTCTTAATAGTATTTGGGGGGGGCATTCATGTTAACCATCCCAACAGCTGCTTGTCGTTTTCAGTTCATGTTGCGATACCAAGCTGATTCTGAGATTACCTGAAGTTTGCTTAATTTTGTGCTAGCAAAGCCTTTTACTGCTGAATCATGTAATTGCCCTAATAGCATCATGGGAGTAAATATACCTTGGTTGTAACTGGATGTGGCAAGTACTACGGCCCTGGGTGACCTTGGGCCAGTCACATTTCTTTGAAGTCTCTCAGCCCCACTCACCTCACAGAGTGTTTGTTGTGGGGGAGGAAGGGAAAGGAGAATGTTAGCCGCTTTGAGACTCCTGAAGGGGAGTGAAAGGCGGGATATCAAATCCAAACTACTACTAGTAATACCTGCAAGCCCTAATACGTACAGTCATTTTGCTAACTGCTTTTAACTCCTGCTTCTTTTGATTGAAACGGAAAGGACTGAGGTGCAAACTAAATGTTACATGTAAATCTCCAGTCAATATTTTAAGACATGAAAAGCCACATCAGGGCAATTTCACTTTAGGGTGGCAGCAAGAGCAAACTTGGAATGTTGCTTATTACTATCCCAGATGGTTGTATTTTTGCACAGTATTGCCATTTTCCTCTATGGTGCTCCGGCAAGGTCTTCCTTCCTTCCTTCCTTCCTTCCTTCCTTCCTTCCTTCCTTCCTTCCTTCCTTCCTTCCTTCCTTCCTTCCTTTCACAAGGGCTTCGGCTGGGGAGGGCAGGATATAAATAAATTATTATTATTATTATTATTATTATTATTATTATTATTATTATTATTATTATTAAATGTGCAAGGGAAGGAGGAAAGAAATACTTGCATGGCAATTCTGCACACACAAAAATGGTTAGTAGGTAAGAATTAAACACCCTTTCCTCCAATCAAATTGGCAGTCTTCCAAGCATGCTGTTTGGAAAAATGTTGAAGTTTCATTATATACATTTATGAATAAATTATTGTTTGTCCCCCTTCCTCCTAGACTAGGCAAAGCATTGGGAATCCATGACTGTACCTCCCACCTCTTCAATCTTCTTTTAAAGAACGTAGCTGAAGGTTTTCCATTTGAATCTATTTATTTATTTGTATTTATTTATTTAGAAATTTATATTCCACTTCTTACCATGCAGGTCTTAAAACAGCTCACAGCAATAAAACATGCAACACAGGAAAACATTAATTAAACCTCTAAAATTTATAATCTCAAGATAGCTATAGCTATAGATATGCGCGCGCACACACACACACATATGAACTTAGGGACAATGCCTGTCTTGTGGGAGGGAGTTCCGTAGAGCTTTTCCGGGTCATGTGGCCAGCAGGACTAAACCACTTCTGGCACAACGGGACACCGTGACAGAAACCAGAGCGCACAGAAACGCCATTTACCTTCCCACCACAGTGGTAGCTATTTATTTACTTGCACTGGCCTGCTTTCAAACTGCTAGGTTGGTAGGAGCTGGGACAGAGCAACACCCCGTTGTGTGGAATCGAACCACCGACCTTCTGATCGGCAAGTCCAAGAGGCTCAATAACTGTGTTTCTCTCCCATAGGAAACCACCCATAGTGCTTGCCCTGATGATCTCAGTGATCAACTTGGGCTGCACTGGGTAAGGCATCTCTTAAGGCATGCTGGACCGAAGTTAGTCAGGGCTTTGTACACTAACACAAGAAACCTGAAGGTCAGCTGCTGGTAGGGGGCTGTATTGGAGTGGGAATGTATTGCTTAGGAAGGGGTGTTAAAACATTTCCCCTATGTTGTCCTTCTGATGGAAACTGCCTTATTCTGCTTTTACTTGCCCTCGTTACTGGATCAGCCTCTTTCTGTCCTGTGTCAGTTTCATTCGCACATACGTTCCATCCAGTTTCTGAATAGCTTTGCAATTAAAAAAACAAACATTCTGAAGATGTTTTCTCACAAAATGTACATCTCTGAACACGTTGTGGCCCAAAAGAATGTGTTTCCTTGTGCATTTTGGTACAGTTTCTGAGTTAAGAAATCAATTGCAAAATTTAGAGAAGTGTAAGATCCAAAGGGTACTAGCATTGCAATCCAGATGAATACAGATGAAGTTGGTTTCTGTAAAAGTTTGCAAAAAATTGCTTAAGCATCCCTACCCATTAAATTGGGGGAATGACATGGGTGTCAAGGATTAGGGTTAGGGTTTGAGAGAATTGTAATGTTGGATAAAGAATGCATCATATTATAGAGAATGCTGATAATTTCAGTTCCTTTTTGTTTTTGTTTCTGGCCTTCATGTTTGTGAATTGAACCCAGAAAACATGTTGGCAGTTTCTGCTTTAAACGTAGGGAAAGGAACAGGGCCAAATGGGTTACATTCACTCAGCACAACCACAAATTCTTCCCAGCGGTTTCCCCACTTTTCCATGAGCCTCAATGCCTGTTTTCCAGTGTCGGACAGAAATTTCAAGACAGAATATTCCTACTTCAAAAAAACAAACCCAAACAATCTTCCAGAAACATGAACTTTGCAACTGCACAAACTTTGTAAGGCATGAAAGCTAATCACGTTTATGCAAAGTTGCTCCATTTATGCAATTTCTGGTTCTGTAAAATGTTACCATTGCAGGATTTAGTTTCTGACTAGAGAGTCGGTGGAGATTGTAGTGCAGAATTTGAGGTACTTCATTTGATTAGTCTGTTTTGTATAATTACTCCTTGTATGTTTCAGTAATTCAAATGCTATGGGGACACGATCCATTTTCTCTCCATTGATATTTGCACATAGAGATCATAGGTTTTCTGTTTGGAGAATGGAAATAATAAGTTTCTTGGGGCTGGAATAAAACCAGGGTGGTTTCTCTGTTTGCTCTTTGACTGGAGTTTCCTGCCATCTTATCTCATAAGAAACCACACTCTAATTGCTTCCTTCAAATTCAAATCTCAGGCAAGTGTTTCAGGGAGCATGTTTCTTACTGAAAGCCCAATTCTAATTAATGGCTCTCGTCTACCTTACTTGTAATTACAAAGTGGGGGGTGATGGGGAAATACTTACCATTTGAGGTATGACTTCTGATAGGATCCAACACGTGACAGGGTAAATAGGTGAGATTATTGTCCTAGGAGAATGGGGTGTATTAAAAATCTTCCCCTTTGATTTTTACAGATGTCTTTTTTCACTGACATGTGTACCTCTCTACCAGACCTGGAAAACCACAGAGATTAACAGATTCTCCCAGAATACTTCATTGTTCTGGTGCCATTTGGAACATCCTTTTGGTTCTGTTCCGCTTCTTTTCCAGCAGGAATTAAGGCTTCAGAATATTAACAACAGAAATCTCAAACATTCATAGTGGGGGTTTTTTAAAAACAACAACAAACAAACAGAAAAATATCTCCACTAAATTATTTTTGAAACATTTTTAAGAGAAGAAAGAGATTGATTAAAACTTATCCCAAGTCTTAGCAAATTATATTTATATATATTTACACACATTTATATTTATTTACACAGGGGGACGCGGGTGGCGCTGTCGGTAAAACCTCAGCGCCTAGGACTTGCCGATCGCATGGTCGGCGGTTCGAATCCCCGTGGCGGGGTGCGCTCCCGTCGTTCTGTCCCAGCGCCTGCCAACCTAGCAGTTCGAAAGCACCCCCGGGTGCAAGTAGATAAATAGGGACCGCTTACCAGCGGGAAGGTAAACGGCGTTCCGTGTGCTGCGCTGGCTCGCCAGATGCAGCTTGTCACGCTGGCCACGTGACCCGGAAGTGTCTGCGGACAGCGCTGGCTCCCGGCCTCTAGAGTGAGATGAGCGCACAACCCTAGAGTCTGGCAAGACTGGCCCGTACGGGCAGGGGTACCTTTACCTTTACACACACACACTATCCACACACATACGTGCCTGCAAAGAATATTTTTGTAAACTGCTTAGACTTTTTTTTTTACAATCAAGCAGTTCAGGGATGCCACTTAGAAAGTTGAAAGTATGCCATTTACCTATTTATCTGCAGGGGGGTGGGGAATGAAAATATTTTAAAATTAATTATCTCTGGTAAGTGAAGTTAAAAACACTATGTTACTCTGAGTTTATTTTTAATCACTGATACTCACCTAAGTTCTATTCCCTTCCCCACCCAACATCTCTGGAGTAACTACACATTTCTATATTAATTGCTTGTGCTCCACTAAAATGTAAAGTAAAGCAGAATCCCAATTTCAGAAGTTGAGGATTTCATAAACACATCTAGGAAAAACACAGAATGTTTAAAGATTATTTGATGGCTCATGAAATTGATAATGTTCCATCAATCTTATTTTATCCCTTTTAATAGAAACCTGTGGGGTGATGGTTCATTGGCAGTACAACTGAGCTTCTCAGTCCACATTGCAATAAGGTTGGTTACAAACTTGTACACTGCTAACCCATAGCAGAACTATGTGATCTCAACATCTGCATGATATCTGGACAAGTTTAAATTCTTGATTCCCCCATGTTGTGTTGGCTTTCAGTATCGTGCCTTGGAAAGCACCACCTGTTCAATCCAGATGTTGTCAGATTCTTAAAAAATCAAACCCACAAGTGCAACGGAGTCTACAACCTCGTTTGCACATAACAGTAAACCAAACAATGGCCCATTCATCCATTCATTACAAATTTGTAAAACCGCTTCACAGCCTAAAGCCATTGAACAATAAGATAAAAATGAGATTAACATACAAATGAGTGCAAATAAGCAAACTGTGTGGGCTTCAGGAGAGAGGAGATTGTGGCTGCTTTGCTCCTCCTCTGATGGTTCTCTACTGAGCTTTGCTGAGCTGAGCCATCGCTTGTGCTAGTGGGTTCTTGGAACCTGGGCTCATGGTTTAGCTCTCCCAGACAAACCATGAGCTATAAAGTCTGGAGAGATCAAACCCCAACTTCAGATTCAGACACCGTGCTTAAGCCAAATCATAATGAAGCACAGCAGCAGAATGCCCATGAGATTAAGCCAAGGCCTGCAAAGTTTCTTTCCAGCTTTGAAGTGCCAAGTTCTACCACAAGTGATTCCTCTTGCTGGAGGCTTTTGCAACGTAGACCCTATTCTGGTAAAGGGTCCTTTGCTTTGGGGGAGAGAGGCTCGACTCAGCAGAAGATTTGAGCTTCTGTCCACCATGTTCCCTTGCCGTGCATAAAAAAAGGAATGAAGGAACAAGGTAAATACTGTAACATTTGTGTCTGCCATTCAATTCTGTCTTTCAATTCAGTAAAATAGGGAGAAATCGCCATATAGGGGTATACAGACCTCTGTTTCACACCCCTCCTGAGCTCACCTCCCCCAGCACCAGTGACATACATATGCACTGTCTCTTGGTACATCTGCGCATAAACTCAATAAATCTGAATCTTATCTGAATCTGCAGCATTTGGTGGGATCTCAGGGAACGCTTGTCAGTCCAAATAGCCTGCGAAATCTCAGATAGGTTTGGAACGGCAGCTCCCAAATTTTCCAGCCATGATATGGTAGGGTGATTTACTCTCCCTTGAGCTCTTCACTGTGTTTCATTTACAGTGTGTCACTTCTCCTTTGCTTCAGTTGTGTCGAGATGACACTGACCAATTTTTCAGCAACGTAACTTGATCTAGTACACATTAATACCAAGCCTAATCAAAACACACACTGCAATATGTGACTCTTTTTTGGAACGGCTGCCTCGCAGCTGCCTAAATCCTTTCCGAATCTGCATCGGACTAGAAGTTAACTTTTACATTTTTAAATCAAGGCCAGTTTATATCTGGTAGGTGCCCAGATGCACATTACTGTATACATAATCAGAACATAGGTTCTCTCCAGCTTTCTGGGGAGAGATCTCAGCCTTCGCTTTCAGTGTGAAAAGAAGTAATGAGTTGCCAAAGTAGGCACAGTATTGTGTCATTTGCATTCATTCAAACTGGGTTCCTAAATGCTTACTAAAAGCCATAATACCGAAGGTGCTTCACATTTCCAGGCTTAAAGCATGGAAAAGATCACATACTATAATGGCAAAAGGAAGCTCTTTCATGCGGATGTGCATTAAGTGTACTTTTGAGTATGGTGCTGACATGAATAAGGCACCATTTGAAAGAAGTTAGTGTTGTTTGGCCTAAGTCTGTGGGGTGGAAGAGATTAAACCTTGGGGGCCCATCCATGCTTTTAAAGCCCATTCCCAATCAAAAAAAGGAAAGGGGGGGGGAACCCTCAAAGGGCAGGAACACACAGAACGGGATTTTGTCCACAGAACAGCTAATTCCCTTCTCCCTTTTCAAGAATTATTCCCCTTTCTGGCTGCTGGGAATATTAGGAAGGAAGCTCAAGAGGGAAGACTTCCTAGACCCTTGTGTTGTCTACACACCATCCTAATGACTAGGAGATGGAGAACTCA
Source organism: Podarcis bocagei (assembly GCF_964188305.1). Lineage (NCBI taxonomy): Eukaryota > Metazoa > Chordata > Lepidosauria > Squamata > Lacertidae > Podarcis > Podarcis bocagei. The sequence continues at coordinate 17,166,358 of NC_138143.1, forward strand.
TGTTGTGAGTTCTTGCTGCTCAACCTGCCAGTTTGGTGGCGGCTATGCCAGGAGGAGAGTTGTGTTGGTGTTAGCGATGAGCGGCGGTTCAGGCCACTGCAGCAACCTTCTCAGCCATGAGCCAAAGCGGCCAGCTGAGGAGAGGCTGCTGTAGCCTCTGAAGCATGAAATGCTTAAGGGCTCTCTGCCCTTTGAACGTAGGAGATTCAGTTCTCGCTGCTGCTAGGAGTTCTGTAGGAATTCCATTTAACACTCTGCCTATTGCTCTCCCTCGAGGGATAGCGATGGGCATAGTGGCCATCAGTGCATGCAAGTTCCTTTTCTTGCTTTGTTTTACATAGCCATGCGTATATTTTAATGTGACTTTCATGGGAGCCATTTAGAATTATCACCCATGATAATTAGCACACCTTGACATTTTTATTTTTTTATTTTTTGTTTTTTGCATGTGTGTATAAAGATAGCTTAAATGGGACGCGGGTGGTGCTGTGGGTTAAACCACAGCGCCTAGGGCTTGCTGATCAGAAGGTCGGCGGTTCAAATCCCTGCAGTGGGTTGAGCTCCCGTTGTTCGGTCCCAGCTCTTGCCCACCTAGCAGTTCAAAAGCACGCCAAAGTGCAAGTAGGTAAATAGGTACCACTCCGGCAGGAAGGTAAATGGTGTTTCCATGCGCTGCTCTGGTTCGCCAGAAGTGGCTTAGTCATGCTGGCCACTTGACCCGGAAGCTGTACGCTGGCTCCCTCAGCCAGTAAAGCGAGATGAGCGCCGCAACCCCAGAGTCGGTCATGACTGGACCTAATGGTCAGGGGTCCCTTTACCTTTACCTTTATAAAGATAGCTTAATAGTCATACATGTAACCCTCCACTCTGTTTTAGTGCATTTTCCCTTAAGGCTGAAATTGACTGGACCAGAATTCTTTGCAATTTGACCGTATCAGTTTCACCACTCAGTTGACTTGGAGAAGCCATTTCAGTTAGGAAAATGGACTGGCTTCTACCTATCTCCCAATGCCACCACAGTTGTATTCGTCTGTACATTTCTTCTCATAGAATCATAGAATTGTAGAGTTGGAAGGGACATCCAGGAGCCATCAAACCCCCTGCAATGCAGGAATGCATCTACATTTCTCAAGCTACCAGTGCTAAATCAGAGCTAGTGGCATTGTAGAAGGAAGCATTCACTCCTATTTCCTGACAGAAATAATAGTTTGTACCCAGCCAGAGTTGTTACACTGCACCCATTTAAGCGGCCAAGGACTGAGCAAAAAGCTCTTGTATTTTCTAGGCTACCCTGAAAAACCAAGCGGGCAAGAAGTACTTCTAAGCAGTGGTTGCATTCAAATTGTGTTGTCTTTGCATTTCTTTTTGGTGGGTGGGAGTCACTCCCCCCCCCCAATAGAATCAGTAACCGTCTATTGCTTAAGGTCACCACAGTTAGCGATCTTTGGCAAGAGACTTCTTCCATTTTTGGTAATGGCAGCAAGTTTCTTTTTGGACACATTTTCTTCTGAATCTGCGATTATCTCTCAAACCTGTTTCATGTTATCATTGTCAGATTCCTCTTCTTCCAGTTTCTCAGAACAAAATATTAAAAGAAAGAAAGAAAAGAAGCCAAGCGTGGAATTGAGAGTCATATGGTTATGATTTGAGAATGTCAAGCCTGGGTATTTTATTATTATTATTATTCTTTTTTTAAAAAAGTACACACACACCAAACAACGTACCTTTTACTTTGGGCAGCCAACTCGCTGCAGAAACATCAAAGGAAATATGTGCTGGATCAAGGTGATCCCCCCTCCCCATCACGTCTTTGCCAGCTGCAGTGTTTATGATTAGAGGCAGACGTCCCAGACACCTCTGAGTCCTTAGTGAACATCAGATCTTTAACGGGATCCATCCCAACTGAGTGACACTAAACAGACAGCCAGAGGGGAGTTGGTGGGGTACTACAGGGGGCTGGGAGAAGGTTCTTTTGGTGCTCCATGCTCTCAGAAGCCAGGCTTTGTAACAAACGCCCGCTAATGCCAGTTTTTACGTTGCCCAGAGGCCCTGTCCCTCTGCTTCCAGGATGGCTTTCATTAGCACATGGGATGCCTAGAGCCCAGCAAACGCTGTCATTGATCCTCTTGCAAGGAGTGCATTATTTGCGCAGCATTCAGGTCACACAGCCTGCTCAGCTTTGAAGCAGCTCTCCACTTCACGCTCCTGTCAGCTGCATCTTGCCAGCTTCCCGAGGCTGACACAATTCCCCTCTCCAATCTCATTCTTTTGCTCTCTGCAACTAACTACAACAAATTCCCTTTAGATGATCCCAGTGGTGGAAATATTAACACTTGTTTACTGATCCTGTTGACATAAGAATTCTGCAAATGGCAAATCATATTGATAGCAGCGCTCCATTACGAATCGTCCCTCTCCTGGTCCCTCTAGTCTTCCCTCTGTTTTTGGGATTGTTTAACAGCACCAGTGCTCAGCTGCCTTGGGCAGCAGACACATTTATTTTTATGTGTTGAAGGTGGCATGACACAGGCGTTACTTCCTGTAGTGTGTGCATGTATTTCACTTGTCCCACTACTAAACCAGTGTTTCTAAACACTAAGGAGACCAGGATGAACAGAAACAATTGTGGGATTAGCGTGTTAAACAGACACCCATCTGTCTCGGGAGACAATGGAGGAGTGTGCCTTTCAGAATGAGGTCAAGCTGTTGGAAGGTTGCAGTGCCAGCTGTGGCTGTAGAGACTGATGTGGGGGAGACTTGTTTTGTTGCAGCTGGGGCAGATGAAGGCATCCGGTTGGGCTGCTGCAGATGCTCCAGGGCGTTTCTTTTCTCTGTCTTCCTCCCAGCGGTCATTCCTCCTCTGGTCACTGCTATGGATACATGACTTGACTGCCTGTCTCCAGGCACTGTTGTTGTCTGCAAGGGTTTCCACCAGGCAAGGTTGATGTTGCCTCCATGCCACGTTTGCAGACATCTTTGTAGCACAGAGTTGGTCTGCCAAGGGGCTCGCACCTTAATATCAGCAAGACAAAGGAGATGGTGTTGGACTTTCAAAGGAAGAGAGGAGAATTAGCCCCTCTGTACATCGGGGAGGGCTGTGTGGAGAGAGTCTCTTCCTTTAAATTCCTAGGAGTTTATCTCAGTGAAGACCTTACTTGGAAAATCAATACAACCCAGGTGGTTAAGAAAGCCCAACAGAGACTCCATCTCCTCAGAGTATTGCAAAAGAACAATGTCAATCAACATTTGATGATCTCCTTCTACTGGTCCACAACAGAAGTGTCCTTTCATACTGCATTACGGTGTGGTACGCTGGTTTGACATCAACTGATAGGAAGTACAGAGGGTGGTAAATACACCACAAGGTATTATGGGCTGTCCCGTGAATCCACTGGATGAAATTGCGGAAGAACATTGCCTCAGGAGAGTGAGGAAAATTCTCAGGGATGATTCACACCCTGGCCGGAACTTTCTTGATCTCCTCCCCTCAGGCACTGTGTCAGTGGTGGGTGTGCGACAGTAAACAAGGGGAATTAAGACTAAGAGAGCTGAGTAGGGGGTGCTTGTGTAATCTCACTGTATACAAGTTGTACAAGTGACAATAAAGTGTTTCATTCATTTCATCCTTGGGGTTCCTGCCATCTTCAATTCTGTGAACATGACCAAGCCAGAGTAGACGTTGCTTAGACAGGAGTGCGAACATCCTGGGAGATGTGGGCTTAGGAGAGCAAAGCTTTGATTGGAATTTTGTCCTGCCATTTGATACTCAAACTCCCTCCTGACACAGAGCACGTGGAGGGTGTTGAGGTGTCGCTCCTGACAGGTGTGAGTTGCTCATGACTCACTTCCATAAAGCAGCTCGCTCAACACGTGTTTTACCACTGGCAATCATGACTGCTGTAAAACCTTTGCTTCCAAAGCTGTTGACTGTGTCTCGCTCCTGAAAACCAATCTTGCTTCATCTAGGCACACTACCACCCAGACTCCAGAGGAAAAGAAGTCAGCTTACAATTAGGTTCCTAACCACGTTACTAGAAATCAAGTTCCACCCTCATTTACCCTTTTATTTGGGTTCTGTATTTAATGCCTCAGCAGATGCAGAGCCAGCCTAATAATCTGGGAAGCAAAGCACTTGGATTTAAAGTGGGTCGCATCAAGGAGGTCATCACCATCTCTTCCCCCACCCCATTTTAAAGGAAATTGACAAGAATAGGAGGTGGAAAGAGATAGGCATGCACTATTGTTTTTTAAAAATCCAAGTGGGTTCCATGTTGTTAGTTCTGGTTGAAGCCCAATCCCAAGTCTGAAAAGTTTTGGAGTTTCTGGGATAGAAAAGAGGCAGGCCCCTGGGAACACAATACAGTGGTACCTCGGGTTAAGTACTTAATTCGTTCCAGAGTTCCGTTCTTAACCTGAAACTGTTCTTAACCTGAAGCACCACTTTAGCTAATGGGGCCTCCTGCTGCTGCTGTGCCGCCGGAGCACGATTTCTGTTCTCATCCTGAAGCAAAGTTCTTAACATGAAGCACTATTTCTGGGTTAGCGGAGTCTGTAACCTGAAGTGTATGTAACCTGAAGAGTATGTAACCTGAGGTACCACTGTATATGATCTAGACTAGAGTTGTGGATCAGTCGAAGAAGATGTTTTAACCAGGCAAGAGTCAGTTCGGCGTTTTGCTCTGTGTCTTGACACTCAGTAGGCTGTGCAAGCCCTTTGGCTGAGGCAAGGTAGTGCGAACACGCTCATCCAACTTGCCTGGCCTGCCGCTCTTGTGTCAGCAAGACTGAGCTCTTTGTGTGTGCGACCGGACACACTCCCTCCCTCGAGGGCTCGGCTCGCTTTTCCCTCAGAACTCTTACCTCTAGCAGGTCTAAAAAAACAAGGGACCTAAATTGGAGGTTGCGCCTTTACTTAGATTGAAATCTTTTAATTAAGAAAAAGAGCACCAGAAATGTATTCTGCGCTTCAGGGCGATAGTTTTAAGTGAAGTCCTCCTTTTAGTCTTCATATCCTAGTTATTATCCTCCGTTTACAAAAAATATTTTTATGGTGTTCATAATGCTAAAACAAGTGGGGCTGACAGCTTAATTTTCAGAATAATTAACGTGCTGCTCATTGCAATAGCTTTATTTCCTAGCTGCCCCCAAACTTTAAACATTCTCTCTCTCTCTCTAGATTAATACAGTGTACAGAAGTTTCACTACTACCAAGGCCACTTTTGTTTTAAGCCACAATTTGATGCCATAAAAGAAAGGAGCACTGGAAAATAAATCAATATATTTTAATTAGGAAGGCAAACCACAGCTTCTTCCCTTTAAAATACAAATAGCCTTAGTTTCAGTTTTCAAGTCAAATGTCGCAACATGAAATGTTTCAGAAAATACTTTGTGTGAATATTCACATTTTCCTCCTCTCCCCAAACTGTTCCTTTAGGTCAGGGATGGGCAATCTCCCCCCACCCCCATATGGGGCCACATTCCCTCAGGGAAAATACTTCAGCAAAACCTTTCAAGCAGCAGCTGTGATCCAAAGGGATATTCAGTTGATACGTTGTTTTGTGTAACTTGGCCACAAAACAGCTGTCCATTGTAGAGGTGGGCTCACAGTGATGTTCCTCCTCTTACATTAGGGACGTGGAACCTGTGGCGTCCAGGTATTGCTGGACCACAATTCCCACCATCCCTGACCATTGGGCATGCTGGCTGGAGCTGCAGTGGGAGACCCAAAAACTGGAGAAGCACAGTTTCTCAACCCCTGTATCACATCTTTTTTCAACCTGCAACTGCAGTTTGGGTGTTTCGAAGCTGCATGCTTTATTACTGGAGCAAACTATCAGTATATACAAATACAGCCCCAGTGACTTATGTCTCACTTTCTACGTAAGTTAATGTTTCTCGGAGCAGTGTTCTCATGCGTGGCCTGCTTTGGCTCATCTGATCCCCCGAGGTCTCTCTGACCTTGGCATCCTTATGTGATTCATACTTTCTCACATGGGCGAACTGTTCCTAGCATATTTCTGCCCAAGTACTTGGTACAAACAGGGCTTCCATTCATTTCAGATTGGACATGGTATGTCTAGATTTATTTGACACACACGCAGATGGCAGCTCTTCCAGAGAACATCCTTCCTCGGCTGCAAGCAGGTCAGTCGTTGCAACACATGACAGTGTGTGTCATTGCACAACACGGATGCCACCTGTTGTTGTGAATGACAGACAGCACTTGATCACTTATTGTGTGTGGTGTGTGTTTGTGTGTTCCCATGCTGTGGCTTCTTGCAGTAATTCACGAGGAAATTGAATGCGTGCCTGTGGTGAATCGGATTCTGATTCTATACTTCAGTGCCGAGGGAGGCAAAATGTTATGCAGATACTTCCCTTTAAGTTGTAGAAAGTTCACTACAGCAAGCCAAACATGAGAACATTTTCTTCCCTTCGTTGAACCTGAATTATATTACGCATGATATATTTCTCCTGTGTGTGGTCCTCCTCCCCACCCCCTTTTTTCTGGAAGGTGCACACATAATTGAACAAGGTGTTTTGAAGATGCAAATGTTTGGCAAAGGGTTCCCCCCCCCACCCCCGCTATTTGATAAATCACTCTAGGGTTTTTTTTGTGTGTATATGGGTTTTTCTTTTTCTGGAACAGCGTCTCTTAACAACAACTTGGCAAAGTCAACATCTATTTGATTAATCTTTCTTAGATGATGGAACTGAATGCCTTTGAAGATTCTGGAGAAGATTCAGTGCCTAATTTTGGAGTCTTCTGCCATGGACTTTTGAACCTTTTAGGCATTCTGAAGGGGGTAATACGTGATTTCTCAAATCCACCACCATCTAAAATTTATACAGATTTGTAGGTGCAGGCCATATATCACCCATTTCCATTTCCCCTCTGCCTTTCGGTCCTTGCAAACACAAAACTCTTTCTGGAAACTTGGATATATATTTTTGTAGTGTATTTGACAAGGAGAGGATATAGGTATCCAAGCATATAGGTATGGTCGCTGAGTTTTTGAATTAATTTTATAATGAATGATTTTAGAGTGTTGTTTGTGCTGTACTTTTGTACTGTTTTATTGCTGTTAGCCACCCTGAGCCCGGCTTCGGCTGGGGAGGGCGGGATATAAATAAAATAATAATAATAATAATTATTATTATTATTATTATTATTATTATTATTATTATTATTATTATTAGACAGGACTCAGCTCATTGGGGAGGCTGGAAAAAGTAAGGCTTTCTCAGTCCTGTTATTGCCCAGAGTAACAATATCTTTGCTTTAGTTACAGGTAGGTAGCTGTGTTGGAAACAAAATTAAAAATAAATAAATCCTTCCATTAGCACCTTAGAGAACAACTAAGTTAGTTATTGGTATGAGCTTTCGTGTACATGCACACTGCTTCAGATGTGTGCAGATATCTTTGCTACAAGTGTTTTAAAGCATTTCATGCACTCAGAAGTGTTGTGCAAATTATTCACAGTAACAACAAAACAACACAAAACCCAGAGAGGAAATACCAAACAGATTATACAAGGCAAGGAAACAGAAACACAGCAGCAGCCTGAATATCAATGTTTTACATGAGAACGGGCCTCCCTCCCTGTTTGTGGAATGCTTTCCCCATGTAAGCATGCCTGGAAACATCACTGTCTGTTTTTAGGTGCCAGGCAAAAACATTCTTAGTTACCCAGGCTTATGTGGTTGTTTTACTTGGGAGGGTAGTCAGATAAGTTAATGGCCTTTGTTGGGCTCATACTTTAAGTGGGGTGGGTAGAACTCATTATTTAAAGAAATATTGCTGAATTAGCATCTTAGTTTTTGCTTGTTGCTCTGGTTTTAAAGTCTTTGTTGTTTTATTTGTGCTGTGTAAATCGCCTGAGGCACTTGAGTGCAAAAAGCACAACTAAAATAATCGTAATTGGTTAATAGTTATTATTAGTAGTAGTAGTAGTAGTGATGTTTCCAATCCCTTGAGCATGGTTAAAGGATCAGCTGTGAAATTGAACAGATCATTTCCTGTCCCTGGCACAGATTACACCTGACTTCCTTTTCTAGGCTTGAATCAGCACTGGTTTAACCATGGTTAACGCAAATCAGGACACACTGTTAACAGTTTGAAATTTCAAAGCCTGGCTTAGCGCTGGCCATCAGTTGAGACAATATCAACAAAGCTTAACAATGGTGCATTCCCAGAATGGAGCTGGACTGCAGGGAGGAAGAAGCTGAGCCTGCAAGCTGTTCCCAATCCCTTAACCATGGTTAAAGGATTGTGATAATTACATTCGCAGCAGCTGATATTACAGACAAGGGTAAAGAATGCATTATAAAGTGGGAAATGTGGGAGCTTTTACTGAACACTGATTTTTAAGAGAGGGCACATTATCCATTTATCACGTAGGTTTAAGGAGAATTTAAGCACATGAAACAAATTTTTTAAAACTTGAAGAACTCTCTTAAATCATATCACAGGCATGCAAAATTTGCACAGTCAGAATTAGAACTGGATCTTCAGATTTAGGGAAACTCATTTGGTAAGTTACTGGTTTTTATCAGTAAGCTGAAAATGATGATGTTTCATCACAGACTACCCTGGGTATTCACGGAGCATTTTAAAACAGAAGAAGACAATATAAAACATAATGCACAATAAACAAGAACATTCAAAATAATTCTCATAAAATACATAAAAGATATAAATAGCAGCATACTGACTTCAAAATGACTTTTACCCATCAGCCTTTAAAAACCTGACAAGAATGGCAAGCTTTTACCTTTTTTATCTGGCCAGAGAATCAACTTTAGCTTTAGCTTTTCTATTTTTGTAGTTGATGGCATCAATGGCACTTGACGCAACTGTATATGTACTGGTCTGTTAAATTGTGTAATGCTGCGTTTATCACAAGATAGATGGATAAGTAAATAGGCTTTGCCTTGTGCTCGATTGGGATTTTTCTCTCGGACACATATTTTCCCATCATCAACTGAGAATTAATAAACAAGGCGGGCAAATTCATCTTCAACAGAATAATTGACTGGAGGAGCCAGTATTCAAAAACCATATCACAATTTTTATTTTAAAAATGAAATCCTCCCCCCCCCCTTTCCACCTTTCTCTCTGACCTTCCTGTGCCCCATTTCACCAGGTCTCCGTATCTCTTGGAATGCAATGATTCAAGAAGAAAGAGACAAGCAGCCTTCTATAAATCAGAAGGCCGTCCTATTTATCCAGAGCCCTGGTTTTTCCAGCTCAGTAGTCTGCTGATTCTGATGACAGTGCCAGGCTCTTCTTTATCAGTTAATCATCAGCACTGCATACTGGAATGCTCGTAATTTGGATTTTTTCCCCCCTTCTTCATTGTGTCTAAACAGAGATGATAGAGGGTGGGGAAAAGCACATTGACCAAAGTGCTCAAGAATTATTAAAATGTCCACTAGACAGTCTTAAGGTTTTGCACTTTGGGTGGCAACGTGCTGCCAGTCCCTGCATTTTGCTTATAGCTCTAAACAGAACAGGTCAAGATGTCATAAATACAAAGTGAGGAACTGCCTTGCTGAATCTTTTCTTAAAAAAAAAAACCTATGAAGATTTTGATCATTTGCATTGCCAAAATTACTCTGGGCAATGATACAGGATGCTCATGGGTTTAGCCAAAATTCAGAAACCTTGATTTTTTTTTTGATTTTTTTATTTTTTTTTAGGAAAACACTCATTTGACTTCATTAAAGCTTGTGTGTAGCCTTTTTGTGTGTGTCAAAGTTAATACAGCCCATGCATAGAGTACTAGTCTTTGAGAGGCGAGAACATATTATATTTAAATTTTATAATAATTTTATATATTTTAAATTATAAAAAATATAAATGTTATAGTGTATAAATTTTATGAAATAGTTTAAAGAAGCAGAAATATTTGCATGACAATAAATGAAAACCAGGAGGGACGAGGGTGGTGCTGTGGTGTAAACCTCTGAGCCTTGGGCTTGCCGATCCGAAGGTCAAAGGTTCGAATCCCCATGATGGGGTGAGCTCCCATTGTTCGGTCCCAGCTCCTGCCAACCTAGCAGTTCGAAAGCACGTCAAAGTGCAAGTAGATAAATAGGTACCACTCCAGTGGGAAGGTAAATGCCATTTCCATGTGCTGCTCTGGTTTCACCAGAAGCGGCTTAGTCATGCTGGCCACATGACCTGGAAAAACTGTCTGCAGGCAAACATTAGCTCCCTTGGCCAGTAAAGCGAGATGAGCACCACAACCCCAGAGTCATTCGCGACTGGACTTAACTGTCAGGGGTCCTTTACCTTTTTTTAAAAAATGAAAACCAGATGTTTTAACACCAATTACTAATAGATCATGAGGTTACAGTGTAGGCTGCAACTTCTCACCTGTAAATATTTAGTAGATCATGCAAAACCATGCCAGCAGGGGTAAAACCAGTTCCTCAGAACAGAAATGTTGAAGAATTCTTAAGGAAATGGGAGCAGAAATTGCCAATGTTCTCTTATACATCCAGTGCATGGAATTGGAATCACCCCAGTGAATACAATAGGTGTTCACCATTGTTGTTGCATTGATTCTGCAAGCAATATGCAATTGATTACATTTCCTCCCATTTGCATTGCATTTCCTTTGCTTGAAATGAATGGAGTGGACTCATGGAATGACAACATAACTTGCATAATTGCAGTTTTGCTACAGTGGACAGTAGAATGAATAGCATAGTATTGGATGGAAGGCAAACTGCAGTGGAATGGAAACAGTGCAGAATGTGACAAATACCGGGCAGAACAGAAAAGTAGGCCTTATTGCATCCCTACTTCAGAAGAAGTCACTCCTGCACCTCCTTCGACTGCTTCTGCCATGATTTACATGTCCTGACCTAAAAAAATGAATCTTCTTCTTCTTCTTCTTCTTCTTCTTCTTCTTCTTCTTCTTCTTCTTCTTCTTCTTCTTTGCCGGTGGCTTGTAGCTGAGTAAGATTGTCTTCCATGAACACGATCTTAACAGTGAGTCTGTAAGTGACTGTGGATGCTAATTCTGGATCCACATGTCCTTCCACAGTGAAGACATAGGTTTCCAGGTGGGAGTTGATCACAGTGAGGGTTTGCCAAGCGTGCCTTCCTCTTAGCACGTTTCTCCCTTTCATCCTGAATTTGAGCGTCATCAAAGCCCATGATACCTTTGGTAAAGGCTGTTTTCCAATTGGAGTGCTCACATAGCCAGTGTTTCCCAGTTGTCTGTGTTTATACTACATTTTTTAGACTGAATCCTAGGATGCTGTTGTCCACTGAGAATGGAGGTACACAGGGCAGGTTGTCCTCTTCCAGAACCGTATTAAACTGCTGCATTCTAGCATTAGGGCCTGTTCTTCTAATTTACAGGAAAATGAACTGAAGTTGAGTTCTTCCTTTTGAATTCAGAATATGGTCCCTGGGTGTTTTTCTCTCTTTCATTAGATTTTCCTGAACAATAATCTAAATGTAATCATCTTACCCTTAAGTATATTTAATAGGTTTATGGTAGATTTTCCTGAATGATAAATCTAGAATGTAATAATCTTAATGATAAGTATTGTTAATGGGTTTATGGACTGGCGGGGGGCGGGGGGGCGGAATACTGATACACCAAAGCATAGTTGGTCATAACAGAGTGGTTGGTGTGATTTATTAAATAATGATACTTAAAATATTTATAAATGCGTTATTGATTTGATGTGTGCATATACTTATAATGTACTAGCACTGAAACACAGTAATCAATCAACTCTTCGAAAATTCATTAATCTCCTAGAAGTAAGGCAGAAACCAAAAGGCAGGTATATTTATAGCAATGACTACTAAAAGATAAAAAAGCTATTTTATGTAGGAGTTTTGAAATTTCATGCAGATGCTATCAAATATCCTTAAATGCAATATGCTGCTGGCATAATGGCAAACATCATGCATTGATCTGACTGTTAGCAGAAGACATTCTACTGCATTGTTACAAAGACGCATTTATTGGACCAGCAACTAGATCTTTCAAATGTGTGAGTGCCTGCTGGGGGGCGGCACACCAAACTATTTTAGACAGGCAATCTTGAAACGTTCTTTACAGTACCAGTGGTCTCAATCCAACACAGACTTAAGTGCACTTAATTCTATGTTGGATTGTAGCCAGTCTTTCTGGGGATCTGGAGGACCTTCAATCTTCAAGTTGAGGAGCACTGATATATTCCGTATCCCTTTAATTTAATTTTAAATCACTTCTATTTCACTCTACCTCCCCAAAGAGATCAGTGTAGCAAACAAATTTTTAAAATCCAGTAAAATAGAACAGACAATATAAACAGTAGCAGACAACAGCAGACAATATATGTAGGAAGGCTCCAAAGCCTGATTAAAAAGAAAACTTCTAACTTCCCCTCTAAATGTAGACAGTGAAGGAACCTTATGAATCTCCCAGGGGAAGAAGTTTCAGAGGCAGGAGCCCCCACTGAATAGACAACAAGAGGGGATGAGAAGATTTCAGTTTATCACACTGCGTTATATGGAGAAGGGTGGTCTTTCCAGTAACTTGGTCTCAAGTCATTTAGGGCTTTCAAGTGCAGGAAATTCACTTGGGGAAGTATTTCCAAGCATTGCAGTTTTCACAGTGCATTGCTTACTACAGGAATACCCCTAAACTATTTTGAAAGCCCTATTGTCAGATGTGAAATTATGTGAGAGGCACTTCCTATAGCTTTCCTAAATGTAGCCGTGTTTTATCCGTCCTTCCTTGATTTGTGAAGGTTACAAGACGGTGGCTGTGCTTACAACTTCTTACTGTCCCAAAATTAGGGGTTGTCCCTGGTGTGCTAAAATTTCCCAAAGCTACGTGTTCATCAGTTCTCACAAGTAAGGGAGTGTGCTGCCTTTATTATATGAAACAAGCCTAAATGTACCAGTGCTTCAGTCCCCTCCTGAAAGCTAGATTCCCACAAAAGGAAGAATTACAAATTTCCACTGGCACTACTACTTTTGATGTGTGGCAGCTGTGCGAGTCAGAACTGCCTAAAGCTGATTGTAATAAAGGATTGCCACAGTTTCTGGCAATTTAATGTTAGCACTAAGAATTTGAGAGTCACTGTTTGAACATTACATTGGTAACTTTTGTATCCTTTTATATTACATTCATGTTAGTGGAGTCCTTCTAAAATGCAGACCCTATATAGAAACCTATGAAGAACAACATTGTCTAAAGGTATTAAAGGGAACTACCAAGGCTTTGGGAAATTATTTGAGTACAATTGACTAAGAAAGAATTGGAAAGGTATAGGGGGAATACAGACGGGTACACTTTGAACAAGTATTCTCAGCTGAGAATAAAAGTGTTGCCTTTTAGGTTCACAGATACAATTTGGCTGAGTTTTTTTATTTCAACTTGAAAGCAAAGTAATGTAAGCCTGAGGCTGAGATATTTTTTGCTGATGCCATCTCAAGAGAAAGCTGGGGTTTCCTATGGTTTATTGAGATGAATGGAGGATAACCACCAGACTCCTTGAACGTGCCTTCAAGAAGCATGAATGTCCATTATACCAGAAATAGAATTGCCACCTTGGTTCTAAAATCTAGGCCTTTTCCAGCTAATTAGGCACCAGGCTGGTACAGTGGTGCCTCGCAAGACGAAATTAATTCGTTCTGCGAGTTTTTTCGTCTTGCGAATTTTTCGTCTTGCGAAGCACGGTCAAGTCGCAACTGCACCTCTTCAAGCGGTTTTAAGAAAAAGGAAACAAACTTGCAAGACGTTTTCGTCTTGTGAAGCAAGCCCATAGGGAAATTCGTCTTGCGAAGCAACTCAAAAAACGAAAAACTCTTTCATCTTGCGAGTTTTTCGTCTTCCGGGGCATTCGTCTTGCAATGTACCACTGTATTGCAGAATTTGAGCTTAAGAACTGAAATTGGAGCAAAGGCTGGAATCCTCGACAATTCCAACTTTCAGATTTGTAGTCTTCAAGATTGTGGTGTTGTCAAGTCTTTGTAGGCAGCATTTCTCTCTCCTTTGATCTTAGTACTGTGGTCCTATAGTGTTAAGATTGGAGATAAGCCTCTCCTTGCTTTTAAAAGGCAGCAGCAGAGGCTTATTTCCCATCTTAGAACCCTGGGTATACAACACTAAGATGGAAATAAGCCTATGTCTGCTCCCAGCTTGAACTTTAAATTATTTGTGGTCATGATGCCAAGTGATTGACAGAAGGTTCAAAAATGCCCCCCGGCAAAAATGGCCAACAGAGGATGATTCAGTTTGGGGTCAAACCCTAGGGCTGAAAAATGACCCCCACCCCTGCCTTATAACATGGGTTAATAAGGATATGGGCAAGGTGAAATGGAGACCTATCAGGGACATTCATGGATGCAGATAACTTGGGTTTGGGGTGTATAGGAAAGAGGGCAAGGTTTAAGAAATGAGGGAGATGGAGAAAAAAGCAAAGAATAAAATGACAATGAGAAAGGACAGAAGAAGTGATGGTTTTCGTGTGATTTAAAGCAAGTACAGTGGTACCTCGGGTTAAGAATTTAATTTGTTCTGGAGGTCCGTTCTAATCTGAAACTGTTCTTAACCTGAGACACCACTTTAGTAAATGGAGTCTCCCGCTGCTGCTGCTGCTGCACCACCACCGCACGATTTCTGTTCTCATCCTGAAGCAAAGTTCTTAATTCCATAGGATTGTGCTTAACTTAAACAACCATAGCTTTATCTGTTTCCTTTGCAATGACATCAAACTCAACGCTGAAAGCAAATCCAGACCATATTCACAGGGCACATGACTTGGTTAGAGGCATCTAGGGCAGCTTGAATGGATCTGGGCCAGGCTAGTGCTGTGACGAAGAAGAAGAAGAGGAGGAGGAGGAATTTGGACTTGATATCCTGCCTTTCACTCCCCTTAAGGAGTCTCAAAGCAGCTAACAATCTCCTTTCCCTTCCTCCCCCACAACAAACACTCTGTGAGGTGAGTGGGGCTGAGAGACTTCAGAGAAGCATGACTAGCCCAAGGTCACCCAGCAGCTGCATGTGGAGGAGCCGGGAAGCAAACCCGGTTCCCCAGATTACAAGTCTACCGCTCTTAACCATTACACCACACTGGCTCTCAAAAAATAATAATCATTACATCATATTGTCTCTGTAAAATATGGTAAATCATAAAAAAAACCTTTTAATACCAATCCTATATATGATTACTTGCAAGTAAGTCCTACTGTATTCACTGGAGCCTACTTTCAGGGAGGTGTGCCTAGGATTGCTGCTATGGACCCTGATGCTTTGAGCAGTACCTGAACGAAGGAGCACAAGAGCAGTTTCAAGAGAGAGAAAAAACAGGTGGTCTGAAATCCCCGTCTCTCGAAAATGCCTTTTCCGATTAACTTCAAATAGTTTTCTGAAAAAGTTCTCAATTGCCTAGAGATCACCTGTGGGAACTCTTAGGTGGAAAAGAGCTAACTTTCACGGGGCCTTACAAATCGAAACTGTCCAAGTAACTTAAGTGCTGATTGTCTGTCAAAGGCTCATTTGTTTAGTAGTCATCATTCACTTTACAGTTTTGCCTCTTGCCAGGGATTAGTGCTGCAGTTATGCTTGCACAATGTAGTCGCCGAAAACTCACAGGAAAGGCTCTGGGTGGAACTTGGAGGCGTGTGAACAGGCCTGGGGCCCAGCCTACCACGTTAAGAATTTGCATTTAAACTTGTGTTCTTGGTATTTAATCTTTTTGCTTAGGTTAGGTTTAGCAGAAAACAGTAGGCTGTTGAGGAAATTAACAGCCCTTTTACTTTTGGCTGAGACAGTTTCTAGCTCTCTGCTGGCTAGTCTAAACAGAGGGCAAAACCTGTTAGGGAGCAGAACGCACCCCTGTTGGCAAAGGCTGGACAGAGCAAACGTGTTTTCTTTCTCACCTGCAGATTTTTTTCTGTGAAAAAAAATTGCAGGAGAAGAAAAGAGGCACTGGGTGAAATTAGACTTTTATTTATTTGCAGGCAAGCTCTGTGACTAAATGCCAGAAAAGGAAGCTGGGTGGGTAAGGTAGGAGGTATGGTGTAATAATAATATTTATAATAATAATATGCCCCCCCTTCATCTGACTAGTTGCCCCAGCCACTCTGGGCAGCTTCCAGCAAATTAAAACATCAAACTTCTCTGTACAGGGCTACCTTCATATGTCTTCCAAAGTCAGATAGTTGTTTATCTCCTTGATATATGAAGGGAAGGTGCCTCTGCCTGGTTCCCTGTAACCTCACTTCTTGCAATGAGGGAACCACCAGAAGGTCCTCAAAGCTAGATCTCCATGTCTGGCTGGATGATGGGGATGGAGATGGTCTCTTACCTTTGTGCTTAGCTCACACCTGAACTTCAGAGGTGGCTGTTGGGCAAGAGAAGTTCCTATTTGAGTGGTTGCCCAGATTTCTGCTATGTGGTTCCCCTGCAACTCCCCCCCCCCTTATTTGTTTAAATTCATGCTTGCTTCGTCTTGAATATGCCTTCTGCTGCTCTTCCCTTTCTACCCACCGCACCTGCATTAATTGTGACAAGCAAAATAGACTTTGTTAAATACGAGAGTTACCACCCCAGTAGACTCACCCCAGGGAAGTCAGAAAACATGATCATCCTCATCCCAAATGGACAGCATGGGTGGGGGGAATCCTTTCTGGTCTCCAAAGGGTGACCAGCATATGCTTGGGCTGTTTCTGGCCGGGGGTTGGGGGGAGAACACAATGCTGCCTTTGCCTCGGCTGAACTTGAGATGTACAGCTTTGACTTTTTATAGGCTGGTGAGGTCTCATTCTTGCTATCCATACTTTGTTGGATGGATGGAGTATATGTTGAGAGGGTATGACCTGTGAGTATTTAAAAACAACAGCACTGTTTCTTCTAGAGATTGGAAGGGGAAATGCATACTGGATATACAGTGGTACCTTGGTTCTCAAACTTAATCCGTTCCGGGAGTCCGTTCCAAAACCAAAGCGTTCCAAAACCAAGGTGCACTATTCCATAGAAAGTGATGCAAAACAGATTAATCTGTTCCAAACTTTTAAAAACAACCCCTAAAACAACAATTTAACATAAATTTTACTATCTAATGAGACCATTGATCAATAAAATGAAAGCAATAAACTTTCACACACACAATCAATCAATCAATCAATCAATCAGTAGCTGAACTGGGTTCCACACAGTCACACACAAAAAAGCCACATAAACGCAAAATAAATAGCAAAAACAGACAGACCTCAGTGTCACACTCAAAACAGAGGTGTGCCACTCAAATCAGAAGCGTAACACTCAAATTGTCAGTGTCACACTCAAAACTGAATTGTAGCACTCAAAATGGAAGTGTAACAGCCAAAACGGAGCATGTCCAGCTTCCCAAAAAAGTTCACAAACTGGAACAATTACTTTTGGGTTTGCAGTGTTTTGGTTCCAAGTTGTTTGAGTACCAAGGCATTTGAGAACCAAGGTACCACTGTACCTTGCTGAGATGCTTGTCATTTCTCAGACTTTGGGGTAGGAAGGCTATAGAAGCAGGTGGAAGTTTAAGGAGCTGGGTGGCAGATGGTTTTTTGGTGCAATGAAGTCTGTGGCTGTTTGATTTTCCAGCTACAGCTTTAAAACTCTGCAGGGAGTGTGAAACGTTGATCCCAGGTACGCTTGGGCGGGGGTGGGCGAGTGAGGTCTGCTAGACTGACAGTATTCAGGCTGATTAAAGATCATATCAGTTTAAAAGCATTTGCATGAATCTTCATTATTACCCCAATAAACCATTAGTTTGCATTTTAAATAACTCTTGGCTGCATTATTGTTACAGGGATATTGCTGCTGAGTGCTGCAGTGGGTATGCAAAATTAGTAGCTGAGTCTTTAAATGTTCAAGATATGAAAAGTTAGGCTTGCACCCTAAAAGGTGGGCTAGAAATCCAATAAATAATAACAAATAAGTTTATGCAGATTCACTTTTCTTGAGTGGTGTATTTTGTGTATTTGTTTTGACTCAGTTCTTGTTCAATGAATAATTCAATGCCATTGGAGCAATCTGTAAAATGGGTAAAAAAAACTTTTAGCCTGTCTAGAAAATGTTCAGTTCCTTGGTTTAGACTGTATAAATATGCACATTGCATGTTACGTGTTTTGCGCCTTGATAGGTAATTGTTTAAAATGAGTTGTTATCTCTACATCTATTTCCAATTGCTGGTTTGTGATAGTGGCACATGGTAGGTTGATGCTGGTGGCACCATTGTCTCTGGGATCTATCTTCTTGAGTTAGAATTTCACTCCTAGTTGATCCTGTAATCTATAAATGGATTTTATAGATCAAATCAGTCATCTGACAACTTTCCCTGGAATTCCTGCTGAGTCATCAGTTATCGCAGTGTAGACCTTCAAGAACTCACTTCCAATTTGCTTACAATCATGTTCAAAGTTGTGGATCAGAGACTGCGGTGAACTGAAAGCCTGGCAAGATCAGAGGATTTTGACTCCCAGCCATTCAACCCATTAGTTTAAAACCCAGAATAATACTTGACAGGGGAGCTACAGCCAATCCTGGCTCTCTGATGATTATGATTATATCTAGCTGTGCTTTTCCAAATGCATGCTTGTCTTATTCATATATTATTTTTAGATTTACTTCTGGAGAGCAAAGTGTGAAGGAAGGGCCTTCATCTCCCTTAACCCAAAATAAGTAATGATTATAGACAGTAGCAGAGATATCTCTGGAGAGTGCAGTTCAGAGTTTGCAAAGAGAAACACACTTATCTGTGAGTGATTCAAGATTAGGCTTTCCGGGTAATCATGCCTATGATTTTAAGAGGTCCAAGGCAACTGCAGCTATTACACCTACCACTTATTCCTCTGCCAACTCATTCACCATTCGCCCTCTTCAGTAAGCTAATTTCTATCTTTCAGCAGGCTAGGAAGGAGGGGTGGGAGAAGGGACCAATAGGGCCAAAAGGAGGGAAGGCAGAACGGTTGCATCTCCTCTTCTTGCTTCAAGTCTTTTAAATACACAGACACGATCTCCATATGCTGGCATGGGGCACATCCACACCATTTAAAGCATTATCAGGCTACTTCAAAGGGACGCAGGTAGTGCTGTGGGTTAAACCACAGAGCCTAGGACTTGCTGATCAGAAGGTCAGCGGTTCGAATCCCTGCGACGGGGTGAGCTCCCGTTGCTTTGTCCCAGCTCCTGCCAACCTAGCAGTTCGAAAGCACATCAAAGTGCAAGTAGATAAATAGGTACCGCTCCGGCGGGAAGGTAAACGGTGTTTCCGTGCGCTGCTCTGGTTTGCCAGAAGCAGCTTAGTCATGCTGGCCACATGACCTGGAAGCTGTATACCGGCTCCCTCAGCCAATAAAGCGAGATGAGCGCCGCAACCCCAGAGTCAGCCACGACTGGACCTAACGGTCAGGGGTTCCTTTACCTTTACCTTTTAGGCTACTTCAAACAGCCATGGCTTCCCTCAAAGACTTACAGGAGCTGTGGTTTGTTAAGGCTTCTGAGTTGCACAAACTATGGAACAACTATGCTACTTTAAATGGCCGCCGAGACCATAAAACACCGTCCTGAAAGACCTTCATTGTCTCCCAGTACGTTTCTGAGCACAATTCAAAGTGTTGGTGCTGACCTTTAAAGCCCTAAATGGCCTCAGCCCTGTATACCTGAAGTAGCGTCTCCACCCCCATTGTCCATCCCGGACACCAAGGTCCAGCTCCAAGGGCCTTCTGGCAGTTCCCTCACTGCGAGAAGTGAGGTTACAGGGAACCAGGCAGAGGGCCTTCTCGGTAGTGGCGCCCGCCCTGTGGAATGCTATCTGAGTTTTAGAAGACATCTGAAGGCAGCCCTGTTTAGGGAAGTTTTTAATATTTGATGTTTTATTGTGTTTTTAATATTCTGTTGGGAGCCACCCAGAGTGGCTGGGGAGGCCCGGTCAGATGGGCAGAGTATAAGAAATAAATTATTATTATTATTATTATTATTATTATTATTATTATTATTATTAATCATACAGCCTCTGTCCCTAACAACTAAAAAGGGTAGAGTTTCTGAATTAGACTCTTAGGACACTTGCCTTCTGAATTGCACCAATATCATAGCTGTTACTCCAGCAGGATCTACAATGTCAGGAATGGAGATGTTATGGCCCTCCACATGTTCCTGAACTAAAACTCCCATCATCCCTTGTCTTTGGCCATGCTGGCTGGGCTTGATGGGAGTTGAAGGGCCACAGGTTCCTCATATCTGTGATATAAATCCCCCAGAACCAGAGAGATCTGATTCACCACCTAGCTTTCATCCAATGCAGCTGATGGGACATGTTGAAGACAATCTTGGAGAAGTATTCAAGATCTTGCTTTCAGCAACTTGGCTTGTGGGATTTGCAGGACTCCCCTGTTCGTTTTTCTCCAACTCAGATCACCCTGGTTAGATCAGGGAGAGGTTGGTTCACCTGTTCCTACAAGGACATACTTTCAAGACAGTGTCCTGAGAAATGTAACCCGTCATGATCAGAGCAAGTAACACAGAACCAGAAGACAGCCTGTGCCATACGGCAGCAGAATTATTCTCTACTGTGATATGCCTAACATTCTTTGCCTTCATTTCTGAGTGCATACTTCTGTTTCCCTTAGAGGCAACTGTTGTTCAGAAGAGAGCATACGCCAACTAGCAATGTTTTGGAACGCATTATTATTTTATTGGGGTGTACATTAATTAATCCTGAAATCAGATCCTGTGTGACACTCAAAGTTGTGTTGAGTAGCACAGAGTTTAAATATTTTAGCTTTACAACTCTGTTATGCTGGCAGCAAACAATAGTGTCTCAGTGAAGTCAGCATATGAACTCTGCTTGTGATGACATCTGGAAGGCTTGTTTTATCTATAAGCACAGTTGTAGACAAATGAAAGCAGACAGATGTAAGGATGGTGTGGCATCTTTGCCTCAAGCACTCTCTGGCTGTACATTTTCCAGTGTGTCAAGAACAGGGAGACTCCCCCCCTCTTTTTTTTTTTTTGGAATAAAAATATCTACTCGCATCTGTACACCAGCTATCATGCTGCCTTCTCAGTTCTCCAAGGTATGAAATGGCACACATCGTTCAAATTTTTAACACGAGGCCCATTTCAAAACACTGAATGTTACCTGGGCTGTTCAGCTGCAGGACCACAAAAGTACAGCTGCCATCCCTGACCACTGGCCACACTGGCTGGGGCTGATGTTCAGCAACATCTGGAGGGTCACAGAACACCCACCCATTTTAGAGGCCAGATCTGGCCCAACAGCACTTTTGGAATTTTTATAGTACAGGTACAACAATCGCCAGTTAACATTTTAATTTAAACAGGGGGGGGAAATCACATTGAGCTTTTACCAGTTAGAAATTAGAGGGGGGAGAAGGCATTGATAGAAACAGGTTTGAAGTGATTCGAATTGGGGGTGAAAACTGTGCTGTAAGACAATTAGACCCGTCTTTGATAATATTTTATTCTATCTGATTTCCTCCTGTGAACAGAGGCTACCTTTTCCGTAGCATTGCTTTGTGGCTGCTTAGGAAGCATCAGTGGAAGAGCTAGTGAAACTTGCAGGAGTTTTTTTAGTAACAGAGAGAATCATTATGCTATTAACCTGGGAAATGTGCCCTTGTCCATTTCCTGTTGTGTCCCCGCCGCCCTACCATCAATCCATATAGAGTGCTTGGTCTTCAGAGCCCATGGGCCCAGGATAAGTGCCTCTGTGTATAGGAAATGGCACTTTTTTGTTTTACATGCTGTTATCGTGGGCCAGGGGAAGCGAGTGTGTAATCGCATCTCTACAGCAAATAACCATTTGTACCTGCGAGGAGCAAATGGGCCCACTCAAATGGATGGATCAGGCTTTAATAGCACTTGAGTGAGCTGAGAGACGGACGTAGATGTACCTGTTACACCAGAGACCCAAGGCCCTTGTACCTTTGCATGACTTTTCACTTAAAAACTACTGTATGTGGTTCAATGACTCCATCGCTCTATTTGTGTTCCTTTCCTTGTAAGACCTTCAGCTGCTCCTCAGAGTTTCAGTGTCTGAAATTTTAATGCTGTAATGTTGACCCCTTGGAAATGTTCCTGTATTGGAAAGCACATTAGCCTTAACTTGAAGCATGTAGTTTAACAGCCAGCAGTAAATATTTTACCTTGTTCCTTCTGAGCTGGCTTTTTCTGGCATTTGAAGAAGAAAAAACACATCCTGAAAACCAGACCTGAGATAGCAAATCCCATAAACTGTATGTAGGACAAGTGGTACTGCTATTTTTTTGCCTTGTTTCCATTGCTCACTTTTAAGCAATAAAACACAGGAGGGATTGCAAAAATTAAGGAACGGGTTCCTTAAATCTGCCCAGAGCTGATTTTCGCAGCATCTTCAGCGAATGCACCTTGCTAATTCTCATCTTGTTCAGAAAACTAGGAAGGGAAAGTAACTGTACATGGTGCCAGTTCATGATAAGCAAAAAATATAGAGAGGTAAGGTAAGGTCATGTGGCCAGAATGACTAAGCCACTTCTGGCGAAACCAGAGCTGCGCACAGAAACGCTGTTTACCTTCTTGCTGGAGTGGTACCTATTTATCTACTTGCACTGGTGTGCTTTCGAACTGCTAGGTTGGCAGGAGCTGGGACAAAGCAACGGGAGCTCACCCCGTCGTGCGGATTCGAACCGCCAACCTTCAGAT
The DNA here is from genome assembly GCF_964188305.1 of Podarcis bocagei. Classification (NCBI taxonomy): domain Eukaryota; kingdom Metazoa; phylum Chordata; class Lepidosauria; order Squamata; family Lacertidae; genus Podarcis; species Podarcis bocagei. The sequence goes on from NC_138143.1 coordinate 17,189,065, forward strand.
CGGCAGGCATAAAGGGCTAAGTAGTTTAGACCACAGCGCCACTTGCGTTTATCATTTGCAGGACCTACTGCTCAGTGATAAGAGCAGAACGTACCAATGTTCTGTGCATTTTGTTTTTACTGTATTAGGAAAAGAGTAGAACAGCGTGCAGTAAATTTTGCACAGAATAAGTGCTTAATGAATGCACTTCTTATTGGATTAGTGGGGCTCGTCATTATGCAGGATACACGAACACCTAATAGTATAAATGGATTGAGAAAAGCTTAGATGGGCTGTGGTGTCTGCCTTTGTGCAGCCTGATTTTGCAAAGCTGTTACAACACCAAAACGTTTGGGTCTGCCATCACCATGATGCTGCTTTACAGAGTACGGCCTCCAAATTTGGCATTATCTGGAGTTTCCCGTTATGAAGTGTGTGTCTACCTTGCTCTCTGTACTGAATTTCTTTAAAGTACATTGAAAATAGAATGTGTACATCTTGACTGAACAATGTACAGAATCCCCTATTATGCTATCTATCTGTGTATCTTCGTCATACCTTGATGTGAATGTGCACAATTGCTTTTGGTTATGTTGATTCTCTCCTGAATTTGCATTAATGTCATCATATTGTGGCACATGGGAACTGGCTAGAGATCTTGAAATATTTCACATAGCAAGGCGAGTAATACAAGCATTTATTTTAGTACAGGAGTATAAACTCATTAATAACTTTCCCATTAAACCGTGGCATGTTTGTATTTTCCAGTGCACAGGGGACAAAAGCATCTCATTGTCACTGGTATTATCCTGGTGATGCCTTGATGTTCAGTGCAATAAATTAATATGATGGAAAGCCCATTTATTTCATCTTGATCAGACAGAGCCATGCTCAGAGCTACATAGCATGTTAGTGCCATATAATACCCTTCATAGACTTAATTTACATCTTGGACTTCCTTGTTAATAAGTGTCTGTACATTAAATGATCTGTGCTTACTACATTGAACATTCCTTTAATCTCATAATGCTACTACTAAAGATGTTCTCAGGCTGGAGAATCTGTGCGTAAGGAAGAATTTCCTCTGAAGAATAAAATTGGCAGTTAAAAAAAAATCTACTATTAAAAATAGAATCTTGCTACCTTGCTGATGAAGCCCAGTCTTCTGTTGGTCATGGAAGTCCAAAACAAAAGGAAGGCACTAGATTTAACTGGGCTGTTTCATTAAAAGTAAGTTCCATGTAGGAAAACCAGCATGTAGATTATTGTGCATGTGTGTGGTTTTTTTCCTGCATGACACTTTTTGGGCAAAGCCAAGTAGGATTAACTGCCCAGTTGCAGTTTCTCAGAATATAGAGGCTGCATTTGGATTATCATGCCTCAGTAGTATAATATATCACTAATAGGAACAAACCTTTTGCAGCCCCTTTGCCCCTGCCTTTGCCTGCTATGCAATTAAGCTTCTAATTAACCATAGTTTCCCATTTGGCCCAAACTGGGAAACTATGGCTACCAGATTTGGGGCAAGGCATGGCTTGAAGGTGCTTTACTACGGGAAGAGTAAAGAGGTTGCATGCACAGAGAAAGGTTTATTCATATCTCAATTTGTTGAACCAAGAGCATCCAAAACCATCTCATTCAGTGCATGCGCCATAAAAGTCCATATGCATGATAATGAAATATAACCTATGTGCAGGATTCCTGCCTTCCCTTTAGGAGTTTCCAGTATGAAGTGTCTCCAGCTCATGTATCTGTTGCACCAATTTTCTTTTAAAGCCAAATTTTTAGCCCTGACCGTGCTTACTGGGGAATAATACCCAATTAAATTAAGTGTCTGATATTCTTAGGATTTGTTGTTGTTTTTTTAAATAATTTTTATTAACAGGCCAATCAAATCACATTATTTCCAAATCACATTAGTTCCAAATTATGCAGCCAGATTTTTAAATTTTGTTGGGGTACCCATACTTCAAGCTCCAAACAGGGGTCCAAGCATCACTTATATTGCTGCTTTAATTAGACAGTTCTATCCAGTTCTGTCCAGATAGTCTCTTTATTACTTTCTTCATCTTCTTGTTGTTATCATAAATTCCTTTCTTTGTTTTTTTTCTCAAGTAAGTATTTATTGATTTTCCAAAAAGTAAAAACAGAAAGAAAATAAAGAATAAAGAATAAGATTTCAAAGCAAAACTTAAGAAAAGGAAAGCAGCGCAAAATAGATACTCCATATATACAAAGGAATTTTTACATCTGTCGAATTAACATAGTTATTTCTTTCTGGACTTCCTTCAGCCCGCCCGTGAATCTTCCACAATAAAAATCAGAAGTACACATTACCTATTATGTATTGCCGTTTGATACTCTTATACCTCTGTTTTTCTTAGGCAATACCTCTTCCTCTTTTACAGTGCTTCTCTAAATCCCCTTAGCGTTATTTGACCTTCACTAAGGTGTTCCAAGTAATCTGCATATTTCCCCCAGTCCTTGACAAAATTTTGGTCTCTTAGGTGTCTGATCTTACCCGTTAACCTATCCAAGTCTGAGTATTCTAATAACTTCGATCTCCACTCCTCTATTGTTGGCATTTCCTTTTTTTTCCACTTTTGGGCAAGGACTATCCTTGCAGCTGTTGTTGCATAATACATAAATTTATGATCTTTCTTTTTAATTTCGTTCCCTAATATTCCTAACAGAAAAATTTCGGATTTTTTAGTGAATGTATACTTTAAAACCTTTTTTAGTTCAGTGTAGACTTCTTCCCAAAATTCTCTCGCTCTCTTGCACTCCCACCACATGTGGTAGAAGGCACCCTCCTTCTCCTCGCACTTCCAGCATTTACTATCTACTTTGTACATTTTTGACAATTTCACAGGTGTTATATACCACCTGTGAAACATCTTCATGACGTTCTCTTTCACAGTCATACATGCCGTAAAGTTCAGTCCCTCCTTCCATAAATTCTCCCAGTCTTCAAATTGTATAGCGTGGCCCACATCATTAGCCCATCGAATCATTACTGTCTTAACTTCTTCATCTGCCAAATTCCAATCCAACAACATTTTATACATTTTAGATATTATTTTCTCCTCGCAATTTATAATTTCCCTCTGAAATCTTGATTCTTTATCTGCATATCCTCTATCTTTGGCCTCTTTTCTAAACATTTCGTTCACTTGGTGGTGGTGCAACCAGTCATACACATACCCCTTAATCTGCTCATACGGCTTTAATTTCCATTTCCCATTCTCTTTCATTAGCAATTGCTCATATGTTGCCCAATCCCCACTCATATTAATTTTCTTGAGGCTCATCACTTCGAGGGGTGAGAGCCAGTGTGGAATCTTAGGTTCGAGTATGTTCTTATACTTTTCCCATACTTCAATAAGTGGGCCTCTGAAAATATGATCTTCAAACCCCTTATGTGATTTCCTCCTACCGGACCACAGGTAGGCGTGCCAACCGAACCTGTTATTAAATCCTTCTAAATCAAGTAACTCCTTATTCTTTAACTTGACCCAATCTTTTACCCAACAGAGGCATACTGCTTCGTAGTAAATGCCCAGGTCCGGTAAGGCAAAGCCTCCCCTTTCTTTCTTATCTGTCAACAGTTTGTATTTTATACGAGGTTTTTTGCCCTGCCATATAAATCTTGATAATACTCTCTGCCATTCTTTAAACATTCTACTTCCCTTAATTATGGGAATGCTCTGAAATAGAAATAGTACCCTCGGTAGTATGTTCATCTTAATGGTATTAATCCTTCCCCACAACGACAATTTCAGTCTTCCCCATGTTTCCAGATCTTTTCTTATTTCTCTCCACACTGGCTCATAATTGTTTTTATATAGATCTATATTTTTTGGCGTGAGCCAAATCCCTAAATATTTTATTTTCTTAACCACCTGTATCTGTGACTGTTCTTGGATTGTTTCTGTTGTTCTTTGGTCTATATTCTTAACCATCATCTTTGTTTTCTTTTTGTTTAGTTTAAAGCCAGCTAATTCTCCAAATTGCTCTATCTCCTTTAGAATTTCTTCTATTGTAGTTATAGGGTCTTCCGTCATTATAACAAGGTCGTCTGCGAAAGCTTTCGTCTTATAGGCGTGTTGTCCTATTGTCACTCCTTTAATTTTCTCATTTTGTCTGATTGAGTTTAGCAGAGTTTCCAAAACCATTATAAACAACAGCGGTGAAAGTGGGCATCCCTGTCTTGTACCCTTCTGTATCTTAATTTCTTCTGTTACAATGTTATTTATAATCAGTTTGGCCTTTTGCTCTCTGTATATTGCATTCACCCCATTATAAAAGTTCCTGCCTACTTCCAGGTGTTCTAAGTTCTTCATCATAAAATCCCATGCCACGTTATCAAACGCTTTTTCGGCGTCTACAAACATCATTGTCACCTGCTTATCAATTCTCACCGATAGGAATTCAAGCATATTAATTATATTTCTTATATTATCCCTCATATTCCTGCCTGGAAGAAACCCGGCCTGATCTTTGTGAATAGTTTCCACCAAAATAGACTTCAGTCTTCTCGCTAGGATGCCTGCAAATATTTTATAATCCGTGTTCAACAACGAAATTGGCCTATAATTTTTGACCTGGGTTAGATCTGCATCCTGTTTCGGGATTAGAGTAATAAACGCCTCCTTCCAGGTCTCCGGGATTTCTCCTTTTCTTAAAACATTATTCATAATTTCCTTCAAAGGGTTCAGAAGCACTGATTTCATCTCTTTGTAATAACTTGCTGTGAATCCGTCGGGTCCCGGAGCCTTCCCTCTTTTTAGATCTTTAATTACCTCTTCTATCTCTTCTATTTCGATTGGCTTATTTAAACGTTGCTTTCCATCGATTGGGATTTTCTGTATCATTTTCTCTTTCAGAAATCTTTCTATCTTCCTTGAATTATTTCTCTCTTTCTTTTTATAAAGGCTTCTGTAATAGTTTAAAAACTCTTTCCTAATTCCTTTTGGATCAGTAACCTCTTCCCCTTCTATTACAATTCTGTTTATTGTACTTTGTTCTTTTCTCTTCTTAATTTGCCACGCCAGCCACTTTCCAGATTTATTTGAAAATTCAAAACTCTTTTGTCTTAGCTTTTTGATGTTCCACTCTATCTCTCTGTTTAATATCGCTGCGAATTGGGCTTGGAGAATTTTTATGTTTTCTTTTATTTTCTGAGAATTGGGCTTCCTAATCAGTTTTCGCTCGCTTTCCATAATCTGTCTTAAAATTTCCTCTTTTCCTTTCTCTCTGTTCCTGTTTTTAATCGCGTTCTGCTGAATAAAATATCCTCTAATCACAGCCTTGCTGGCATCCCAGATTATATTAATATTTGTACCTTTGTCTCGGTTATCCATAAAATATTCAGACAGCTTTTTATGTGCGTTTTCTACAATTCTTTGGTCATTTAAGAGGTAATCTTTTAGCCTCCATCTAAAAGTTCTTCTATCGTAACTCTCCAGTTCCCATTCTATCGGACTGTGGTCAGAAATCACTCTCGGTTTTATATCAATTTTTTTACCCTGGGACATAGTTCATTTGATATCCAAACCTGATCAATCCGTGACATCGAGTTATGTGGCTCGGAGTGGAATGTATATTGTTTATCCAAGGGGTGTCTGAGACGCCAAATATCCATCAAATTACAGTTTTTAACCATTGAGAAAAATGATTTTGGCATCTTCCCTTCCTTACTTACTCCTTCCCTCAATCTGTCCATTTCTACGGAAATTACACCATTCATATCTCCCATAAGAATGATTTTCTGATCCATATATTCTGTGATTTTCATTTCAAGGTGTTTATAGAATTCGGTCTTATTATTATTTGGTGCATAAATCCCGATCACAATTAAACTCTCTCCTTGCCAACTGATCCGGACAGCAACCATCCTCCCCTCCTCATCTCTAAATATTTGTTTGGCTTCAATCTTATTTTTAATGTACAACACAACCCCTCTTTTCTTTTCTTTATCGGAGGACTCAAACTCTGTTCCCAGTCTTTTGTTAATTAGCAATTTTTTATGCTTATTAGCCACGTGCGTCTCTTGGAGACAGATGATGTCCAAATTTTTCTTTTTCAAGAATTGTTCAATTTTATTCCTCTTTTTTTTCTCATTTATTCCGTTAACATTCCAACTTAAAAACTTTAACCCCATATTGCCTAACATTCACTAAACTTTTCTCTCTTTTCCTTCTTTCCCCTCTTTCTTCCCTGTCTCCTTCCTTTATTGGTTTTCTGTGCTTTCTTCCTCCCCTTCCTCCTCTTCCTCTTCTTCTGATCCGCTTCCGTTCGTTTCTTGTTCGTCCTCTGTCCTCTTATTTCTAGGTGATCCTTCCTCTACTTCTCTTACTTCACCTTCCTCTGTTCTTAATTCCTTATATTTCCTCAGGAATTTCCCGGTCTCTTCTGAGTTCATTAGTCTATGTCTTTTCCCTTTATATTCGAATGATATTCCCTCAGGGAACTCCCATCTAAGTTCAATTCTATTCTTTTTCAGAGTCTGTGCTAGTGGTTTATAAAAGTCTCTTCGTTTAAGTAGTCTAATTGGGACATCTTTGAAAATAACTATATAGTTTCCCCCTATATTTAGTCTTTTTTCTCTGTTCTTTTGCAACACCTTATTTCGAAATTCTTTGTCTCTAAATGTTATCAGACAGTCGCCTGTAAACTTTTTGGATTTTGATGTTTTAATACGCATTCTAAATGCGTTCTGTACGTTTCCAGTCATTTCTTCTAGTGTCACATCCATCCAAGCCGCCAGTTCTCTTATCAGTATTTCTTTTATATTCTCACCTTGTGTCTCCGGGATGGCTCTCAACCTAAGATTCACCTCTCTCTGTCGGAGTTCATTCATTGCGATAACATCTTTTAACTCCTCTTGCGCTCTATTTAGATCCGACATTTCAGCTCTAATTCTTTCTTTATCCCGTTTAATATCCTTTAATTCCAATTTTGTCCTCTTCACCCCTTCTTCTACATTTTGCGTTCTTTTAAATATTTCTTTAATCTGGCCTTTAATTTCATTTACTGTTTCGTCTATTTTTTTATCCATATTACCAATTTTTCTATCCACTTGTTCTAACTTCTGCTCTAAATTGTTTTGACTCTGCTTAATTTCCACTAGCATTTTCATAATATCTGTCTTGGGATCAGGTTCTTGTTTAGATCCCCTCCTTTCTCCGGGGGTCCCCCCGTTCATACCTTTCTTGACCGTATGTGACATCTTATGCTCCTGTGTTTTCTCTTATATTTTCTCCGCCTCCCCTTACCGTACTCAATCTCCCCCCTCCACAATTTCCCTTTCACTAGCAGTTTCGTATAAATATATTATTTCCTGCTCAGATGTTTACCAATCCCATAAATCTCCCCAACATTACTCTTTTCTGTCCAGAGCGGTTCCACAGTCCAGTAGATAAACAGTCTAATGTCTGCTAAAGAAAGGTGGGATAGAGAAGAACTAAGAGAAAAATCGAAAAAAAAGAAGGGGGGGGGAAACGTGGGAGGGAGTCCACAAGTAAGTCCATTAATTTTAGTCTATCCGCTAGAGGTCGCTAAGTCCCTTCAAAGTATCACAGTTTCCAAGATGTCGCCATTTCCTATTTTCTAGAACGGTCCAAACGTTCCGTCTTTTCTATCCAGCAGTCCTGAAGAGTAGGAAAGGAAATAGAAAGGAAAAAAGGGGCAAAAGGGGGAGAAATATGTTTGTAGAGAGACCAAAGTGAATATATATATCTCTCCGCAGGAGTGAGTGTAAGCGCCTTTTTCCTCAGTCCACCACACTCTGCAGTCTGCAGTCTGTTAACAGCAATGGAGCCTTCTTTTCCGGTTCACCTTCCCTTTATCTTTCAAGTTCGAAACGCGGATGAAAAGCTCCTTTCGTTTTTCCCCCCTCCGTTTCCTCAAGGACTCTCAACAGCAACTGTGTGTCCCTGGTCTCCTCCTTCCTCCCACCGGTCTTTTGATATTTAGTCTCTAAATAAAGTTCGCTTGGTAAGGTAGATAGGAAGAGAAACAAAGTGTCCGCCAAGGCAACTCACTTTCATTTTTTCCCAGCACTGAAGTCGCGCTGTGCTGAGCAGATTTCGTTTCAGGCTGAACTCCGCTTAATTCTTGGATCTCCTCCCGACTTCCTTGTTGATATTTTCACACTTTTAAAGGTTCTTGGTCGGAGTTTCTTTGCGTGAGAATGCAGCGCTTTCGCACCAAGCTCGGGGCTTCGCTAAGTGGAGGTCGGCAATGGCTTCCCTCGACCGCTAAGCAGCAACGCCGTACTCTTCGCTCCGAAATTCGGGGCTACCTGACGGCCAAGCCGCTCGCTTTCCGTCGCTACGGGAACCAGGTTCTCTGAACTCCCTCCAGAGACGTTTTCGGGGGGCCTCCGCGCCCTGGGGCACCCCCAAACCTCCAAAATAGCCCGGGGTTTTCCCTCACGGCAAAACCCCCGCTTGTAACGCGATCGCGCAGCACCGGAAGTCTCCATAAATTCCTTTCTTTGCGATCTCTGATAATCTTCACAAGCGGGTTGGGAACAAACATCCTCTGTGTGGGTTTTACACTCTCCAAAGATCATATCACTTAGGGACAGCCGCCATTCCACACTTCCGTAAAGAATTTATCTTCGGTCTGTCCTTTAATTTTCCCAGGCTTGTCAAGTATATCAGGAGGACTCTGCCAGGTTTAGATCACATTCCAATCATCATTCACATTCCAGTGATCCTGGTCCTCCTCCCCCCATCTTTCTTAGACAAGCCTGTCTTAGCGAGACGCCATTTAAAACTACGTCATAAAACTTTCCTCCGTTCTCCATTGTTTACCAATCATCTCTTTGATATAATTCACTCCACACAGTTCTTGAATTCCTGCTTGTGATTAATAAAATGCAATGATCTTCTTTCTGGGGTGGAGGGTTATTAATACTCACATAAGGCAAAGAAAAGAAAAGTTTTTTCCTCCACCCCCCTTCCGTTTCACTCCAAACATACCAGTCTCTTAATGGGATTCATCACTTGATTTATTTGTCCTGTCCGTCGCTCCGGTCACAGAGATCCATTAATCAGCAGTCTTATCTCCCCGAACTTTGCTTGATGTATGTGCTTTAGCTTCTTTCCAATTATATATTTCCAATTATATTTTCGAGCTAAAGCGAACCAGCACGCGCTGATTGGAGACAGCGTCAGGAAGAGCCGACTTCACCAAGGGCTTGTGCCAAGTGACCGGGCACCCCCTTCTTTCGAATCCGGGGGTGCATTGTGGACACTGCTGGCAAGGCAGTCCCCCCCCATCTCCTTAGGGGGGGCGGGAAGGCTGCATAATTCCCATAGCAGCCTCTTAATTACCTCGTGTGGGTCGGAGAGATGTTATTGTCGGCCATCTTCCAATGCGCCACCTGGTGGCCCCATGATATTCTTAGGATTTGAATGTAAACCAATTGTTCTTCTCTCCTTCCCAGGCTGTATATGGGCCAGCTCACTTTACTGGGTCAGCTAGAGCTCTGCCTGATTCTATTATGATTGGAGGGGAGTTGAGAGGGATGTTGTATGTGGCAGGGCTGCTGATTAGAGATTTACTGCTGGTAAATGAGCCATCATAGCTGCTAGAGGGCCGTGTCATGGGCTTTTTAGAAACCAAAGGGTTCTATCTGAAACCAAAGGGGTGCATTGATTGCCAGATCTGATTTTCCCCTCAGCTCTCCTACCCTACCAGAAGCCTTTCCCATCCCTGCTGTCTGAGATTCTTTTCAACCAAGCTGTTTGATATTTAACTTGGATCTTAAGCATGCTTTGTTACATCTGCATCCACTACCATAGTGCTAAAGTTGACCGTGGACCCTTCCCATAGAAGCTGGAAGCTGGTAGGCTCCTATTCCCTCGTCTTCTTCTGAATATTGAAAAAATCAGGTGTGAAACCATCTGAGTGGTATGGTAGGCTCCTGCTTCTGCTTTATACTGTACACTTGTTGTTTAGTCGTGTCCGACTCTTCGTGACCCCATAGACCAGAGCACGCCAGGCACTTCTGTCTTCCACTGCCTCCCGCAGTTTGGTCAAACTCACGCTGGTAGCTTCGAGAACACTATCCAACCATCTCGTCCTCTGTCGTCCCCTTCTCCTTGTGCCCTCCCATCTTTCCCAACATCGGGGTCTTTTCCAGGGAGTCTTCTCTTCTCATGAGGTGGCCAAAGTATTGGAGCCTCAGCTTCACAATCTGTCCTTCCAGCGAGCACTCAGGGCTGATTTCCTTAAGAATGGATAGGTTTGATCTTCTTGCAGTCCATGGGACTCTCAAGAGTCTCCTCCACCACCATAATTCAAAAGCATCTGTACACTAACCTTCCTCAACTGTACACTAACCTTCCTCAACTGGGAATCTTCTGGATGTTTTAGACTACAGATTCCATCAGTCCTGACCAGCCTAGACCAATGGTCAGGCATGATGGGAGTTCTTATCCAAAACATCTTCAGGACACCAAATTGGAGGAAGCTGGTGTCCAGTATAAATTTGAATGCAGTTATCAGCCCTCAACTTCCACCATATTTGGGTATTCTGTTTGTGTTTCTGTAGGCATGATGCCCTCCTCCTTCAAAGAGGTACAAAAGAAGCTGGAATTAAGAGAATAAAAGAAATCACTGTTCAGTACAGGGGTTCAGCAGACTGGCATAGTGTAGCAGTGAAGACAGCAGTCCTATACTGACTTAACATGGAGCATTGAACTTACTTCTGAGTAAACATACAGAAAACTACACTATAAGAGTTTGATGTGTGGAGTCTCTTGTTTATACCACACCTCAACCATAAACTTACTTGAAGAACCTTAAGTCAAGCCATTCTCAGACTGTTGGCAATAATACTGACGGGATTGTTATAAAGGGATAATATATGCAAAGTGTATTGGATCTTCAAGAAAAATGCTCTATAAATGTTATCTCTGCAAGTTGAGCATAAATTTAAGAGGCCAGGAGATAACTAGGAAAGGAAGGAAGAAGAGGAATTCATTTCTGCCCTATGTTGAGCTGGTATTGTTTTAACCTGCATGACAAAATTCTAACTTGATCATAACTTAGGTCTGAGCTGTTAGTGTGTGATTGACATGACAGACTGTCTCTTTTCTGCCTTTGCTATCACCCAGGTAGTTAGTACTTCAGATAATCTGACACTCAGATCAGAGCAGCTTTCCACATGGAAGAATGGCACTAAGGAGAGGCAGCTGCCAACTCCAGTCCTGTGCCATAACTGCTCATTTCTCAAAAGTATTTCCCCAGATGGTCAGGGATAAAAGAAGAGCAGTCACCTAGAACGAACATTGGACAATTCCTTGTGTACTAATAATTGTATTTAGTTGAAGAGTATGCTTGCTCAATTTAACTTTCTTTAGTGGTTTACTTTTTGTGGGTGTTTATTAGTCACAGTGGCAGCCAAGATGAAGGGGGCATCATAGGACTCCAATATGTGTTGATCCTTTTGGGTTTCCTTAATTTATTTTATATAGTACATTTGGCAGAAGACAATGTCAGTGACTGCTACACTTGGCATATTCACTTTGAATTCATATTAAATATTGAAAGATTGTGACAAACTTCAAATAGGAAGATCTCTCGAATGTCTGATCTACATGTCCAGTGAAAACATGTGGCCTTGACCTCTTGGAACTGCAATGTTCCAGAATGCAAATAAGCGATAACTTGTTTGATTGCTCCATCACATCAAAAGCATATTTCCCATGGAAAGTTAGGATATGAGGAGAGGAGAATCCTTTGGCCTAGACTCTGACATGTCTTCTTCTATGTTCTAGGAAGCCTTTGAAAGGGTGGGAGGACAAGAATATGATCCCTTCCAACATTTTGGCATGGTGCAAACTCCGTAAGGCTGAATTATCACGTGCTTTTTCTGAAAGCGTTGATTATCTGTTAGTTGTGGTTTTAGATGCACAATCCAAAGCTCTGTTTTGGGTTTCCATTCTTTGCTATAAAGGAGGGTATGCCATGCATCTGTGTAGATGCTCCAGGCATTGGAAAGAAGCGTGAACAAAAATTGACAAATGTATTAGGGTCCAAACCACAGTAGCTCTTCTTTCTTGCAAAAACCAAAAACCAGCTAATAAAGATAACACAAGACAACTAGCATTGTGACCTTTACTGACTAAACAAAGTAATAAAAGGGATATAATTTAAAAGATTCGTGGTCCCTGTATCATTTCAGCCACCTTTTTTATTTCAGCAGTATCCATGCTTTCCTTTAACTATACAGCTCAAGGAGCTTCGCAAGTGGTGGTAGATTCACCCCACTTGGATTGCTGTATTTGATGAGTTTAAAAATTCATGGAGAATGGTCTATCAGTGGTTGTTAACCAAACTGAAACTCCATTTTTATTATTAGAAGAGAAAATGTTGAGCTGGTGAGCTTCCCAGAGGCACCTGACTACTGGAAACAGAATACTAGACTACATGGACCTCAAGAGCTGAACTCTTATGTTCTTATTATTTCTCTCCCATATTATGTACTCCTGTGTTGCATAGCAAAATGCTCCCGATATTTTGCCTGAAGTGCACAGAACTAGTATTAAAGTATAATGTTTGATTTGCTAATTTCTAGAGGATTAGATCTACAAATGTTTGTTGTGTTTTTAATTTGTGAAGTACAGAGAAATAACAGCAGCTTTTAATTACGCATTTTGCAAAATGCCACTCAGAATAGTTTTGGAAGAAAATTAAAATTGTGGATCAAACAGTAAATCTGAACAGAGGCTGGAGTGAACTGGAGTGTAATGCTAATGGTTTTGCGTCTTCCTGGCATTATGTCAATAATGGCTCTAATCACATTAAGTAGAGAGGCCATTAGCTTATTCTCTTCAGCAGCATGCTCCATAGCAACATATTGTTCGTTTTGAAATAACTGTTCTTATGCTGTGGGATATTTTTTCCCTAGAAGAATTTCCATGTTTGACGTAAGGAGGAGTCCAAAAGTGTGGCCTTTTTATGGTAACTTTGGTCAATTAAAATTGAAATACCTCTGGCTAGTTTGGCCTCATTTGACTTTGCCTCATTGGATTAAATACTATTATGCTGACATGGTTACATAGCTATACTTGGAGACGGCCATTTTGAAATGGCAAGACCTTCTTGGCCTTCTCTAGTTTCTCAGTTAAGTTTCAAGAGCCTGGGACCGAGAGCAGAAGAATCATCTTGGTGGATCAAGTCAAACATCCATTCAGTGCAGCACTTTGCCTCCAGCAACAGCCTGCCCCTTGGGGAACTTCACAAGCTGGTCATGACATGGACACCCTTTCCAGCTCCTGATAATCTGGGATACGCTGCCAATGAAAACAGATGCTCAGTTTTCAGCTATCATGATAACTGATAGAGCCATTTCCCACACATTGTCTCCCCTCTTCTAAAACCTCTGCACTAGCGACCACCTCATGGCAATTTGATTTCATAATTTCATTTTTAATTACTTAAACAAAAAGTTCCCTTTTTCTGGTCCGAACCTTCTGCCTATCATGTCTTCAATGGATGGACCCTGTTTTCTAATATTTTGCAAGACAATGTGATAGTCCCTCCTTCTCTACACAATGTAAATATTAAACAACAACATGGCTAACGACCAAGGAAGAGCCTCCAAAATGGCGCGTGCTCAGTTCCTTTGATTCCATGCTAGGAATGCTACCTCATGGACTGCTTTGCGGAAGCCAGCTGTACAGCTAGTTCATACTATCATCCGACACTTAATGTCAGCTATGTTGACTTATATGGGACTGGTGCTGATTGAAATACCCTGGGCATGCATTCGGAAGGGACAGAGCGGCTACAGCATCTGGTTCTGTGTAACATTGCTTAGAAAGACTCTGTAGGCATTTTTTTTTATCTTGTGGCACAAGTACAGTGCACACACACATACACACAGAGAGAAACTGTTTTTCATCCCTTGTGCATGTATTCTACCAGGAGTGAGTACACTGCTGCAACATCTGGTTCTGTATTTTATTATTATTATTTAAAAAACATCTTTAGATGTTCCCTAAATCTTTTGTACCATTAACTATCAGCTATAACTCTGCAAAATATTTGGATGTCCAACACTGTAGACATTAAAGGCTCTCTTAGAATTGCATGAGCATTCTTACAAATGTATCCATAAAATATGCAAGTGACTGAGTCCATTTGATACACAGTTTTGTGTCTTTCCACTGGCCTTTTCTAAGTGTATGCTTGCTATCTATCTATCTATCATCTATCTATCTGCTACCTTTTGAGCTATATATTACTAGGACATGAGGTCTGAAACTCTGCACTCAAAATAGCTATAATCAGGGTGGCATACTGCTGGAGGCAAGCCACACCTGGTACACAGTTTCCAGGCATTCTCATTAGTTAGATATGTTCCTGGGAATCAAGCAGGCTTGTTTAGCCATGTGCAATGAAATTTATATTAAGGAGGTGGGGCTCTTCGGGTGTGTAGGCCTTGGAGCAAGCACATAGGTCAGCAACTCCATACATTCCCCTTGGGCCATGATCCTACATATAGCACACACCTGAGTATCATCTTTGCAAAGGAATCACTGGCACAATGTGATTTTTATCACATAGTTTTGTAACCATGAACTCTTTGCTGAAAGACTCATGCATGCCCTCCAATAGCTATTTCCAAAAACCATTTCTAGAGTGTGGAAATAAGGCTACTTTTCAATCTCAAAAGTTCACATAGGTTCTGTTACCTCAACATTACCTCCTCATACTGAGGATGGGTGCTGCGCTCAATATTAATTCTTTTATTTACATTTTACGAATAAAGCCAGAATGTTTAGCAGTAAAAGAACATTAAACCAGTTCGGTTTGACCACAAAAAGTTATTAGGGGGCTTTGGAGTGATTTTACTATTTCATAAAAATAGCCAGATATTTATTTTTTTTAAGCTCTCATAAATGCAAAGTGCCTTGACATTATTAATAGCAGCAAGCTATTAAAAACTCCTTTTGAAAAACCCATTGGATTGAGATTTTTGCACACAAGCTCAGTCCGGCAGAAACTTGGTGAGAGTGCATATAATACATTTGCATGCGTGCCAAAGAATTACACAAAGTGTTCCGCACACCCAAGACAGATTTGGAATTGAATTTCTCAAAAATAGGTCCTGAATGCTGCATGGCTAACTTGTTTTGAAGTGTAGAGAAGTTTCAAACGTAGTTTATGATCAGATAGGGTGGTCTCCTGCTTGAAGAAAAAAGATCAGAAACACCACTGGGCATGTTCAAGGACTGGGTCACACCTAATAATTGTTTTAGTGCATAATTAGGAAGCAAGCAAGCTCAGGCAGTAGTCTATGATTCCTTGATTAGCAGTTAATGTTGGTCTTAAGAGTTCGTCAGGTATAATCTTGGGATAGGGAAAGGTGATTCACGATGTCATTTCAACCAGAAGATAAGAGCTGAAAAATCCCGAATAAATCTTCCTCAGGTTATACATAAAATCATGTTGAACACTAGCAATCACACACCGTGTAGATTCATGAGAAATGACTGTTTTTCCAGCTTTGTGGCAGGTAGAAGACATTGTTATGGGCTGAATACGCTTACATCTGAATAAATTCCCAGGGAGGCTGAGAACCACTGACATGGTAGGTATGTAAAACCATGTATCTGACATCAAGGGCTGTTGCACTTTTGTAGGCTTATTGACTCAGTGGAGCGCTCAGTCCCAAGTGAGGGGAAATGTCACCAGCATCTGCATTCCTGACAAGAAGTTATACCTTGAGATTAAGGGGACACACGTAAGCCTGTTTATCCCTATGTCACTGACTTTAACATAGGTTTTGAAAAGTATATTTTCATAGCAGTGAAATAAGAGCATGTATATAGACAAACACACACATACACATGCAAATAGATGCAACAGGGTTATCATGAGTTTTGGATCTGCGATCCTGGAGACAAGGGGCCATTGGTCTTATGTTTCCACGTGGAACTCACTGTAATGTGGTCTTAATGAGCTACTACAGTAAAACCATTATATGATAACATCAGCCCCTTAAGAAAGAATAAGGAATTTCCTGTGAAGCTAAGCCTAATCTCGGAAGAAACTGTTGTGAATATGTATCTGAAGAAGTGTGCATGCACACGAAAGCTCAGTTGGTCTTTAAGGTGCTACTGGAAGGAAATTTTTTATTTTGTTGTGAATATGTAATTCTAGCCTTCTAATGTACTAACACCTCCAAGTGTCCCTTACTTCCAGGGAAAGTCCTGGATTTACAGAAGCTGTCCCGGTTTCCTATTTGATCCCAGAATGTCCTGCTTTTCCTTAGGACGTCCCTATTTTCATTGAAGCAATGTTGGAGGGTATGGTAGGAGGTCCCTATTTTCAGCAGAGAAATGTTATAGGGTATGGAGTTATGTGACCTCTAAGCCAAGGAGATAACTATGCAACCTTTAGAAGACATCTGAGGGCAGCCTTGTATAGGGAAGTTTTTTCATGTTTCATGTTTTCATATGTGCCCATAGTGGCTGGGGCAACCCAGTCAGATGAGTGGGGTGTAAATAACACCACCATCATCATCATCATCATCATTATTATAGAATAGGATGTTCCTATTTTCATCTGAGAAATGTTGGAGGGTATAACATTTAGGCTAGTGGTTATGTCTTCCATTGGCTGGTTGGTCTAATCTTCTGTTTTGGGGTTTCAGTCTGAGGCTTCTGTGATTTTATGACCGCAACTGAACCATGAAGTGGAATGGAAGCATAAGATTATAAAAACCTTCCCCTTGTTGCTTTGTGGTAACACAAAGTTCTTTAAAATGAATGGTGCTCTCTTAATGCTCTCTTTCACACCGCAACTAGGAGAGTGGGCTTGATAATTTTGCCAAATCTGTGATCATCACTGATAATGACTGAAAAAGTGAGTGGGGGAAATGGGTGGGAAAGCACATAAGTTTCCTTCCTAACTCTCAGTAGGCTTCCAGTATCTATCTATCTGTCTGTCTGTCTGTCTATCTGTCTATCTATCATCTGTCTGTCTATCTATCATCTGTCTGTCTGTCTATCTATCTATCTATCTATCTATCTATCTATCTATCTACTATCTATCTTCTTCCAGTTCCAGCTTGCCTTCTACTTTCTCTAAACCTTGGAGTGTTTTTCTTTTGTTCTGACCGTTCGCCCAGTACTCTTTCAGGCCCCTAGCTGAAGGGGAAGCAAGCAAAGTGTAAACCCGACTTTTCATTCCATGTTTACACAGATTTGTAAGGAAGCTGTGGAGGTGATCACAGGGAGCCGCTTAGGGGTTCCACATGAGAAAGAGAGGCCTCACTCATTTACTCATGTAAATTCAACAGCTTGCTTATCACAGCAGTTAGCTCAGCTGTGAGCATTTCTGTACTGTGTATTTTATCTTATTTTACTTAGGTGATTTATGTACTGCCCTTTGCACAAATCACAGGTTGGTTTGCAACAGGAAAAGTAGATAAAAATCCATAAAATTATGCAGTCCTTTTTAAAAAAAAACCACACACATAGCAAAGAACCAAATAACCATTACTAATAGCAGCAGCAATCAGGTCTCTTCCCTCACCAAATGCCTGACTCAGAAGATCCATCTTAACCAGGGGTCATCAAAGTTTTTCAGCAGGGGACCAGTCCACTGTCCCTCAGACCTTGGGGGGCGGGGGCGGAATATATTTTGAATGAAAAAAATGAATGGATTCCTATGTCCCACAAATAACCCAGAGATGAAGTTTAAATAAAAGGACACCTACTACTCATGTAAAAACATGCTGATTTCCGGACCGTCCGCGGGCCGGATTTAGAAGGCGATTGGGCCGGATCAGGCCCCCGGGCCTTAGTTTGCCTGCCAATGATCTTAACTAACAACCTAAAGCTCTGCAGATGAGAAGCTGCTACTGAAAAGGCATATATAGCATAAGAAGTTAAAATTAGTGGATAGTGTAAGAAACTCAAGGACTACTGGTAAAAATCCCAACTCTCACTTTCCACTTGTGGGGTGTTGGCTCCCCATAGCAGCCTGGAAACCACTCTTTTTAAATGAATCAGCATACTGATCAAATCTGATGGCTGGGGCAGTACTGGACCTTAGTTCCATTGCTTCTGCTCTTTCTTTCTTTCTTTCTTTCTTTCTTTCTTTCTTTCGGAATATAAATTTATGGGCATGCATCATTGTGTAACAGGAAAGCATATTGTGGAGTAGCATTGGAGAGGCAGTCATTAGTGTAGATCCAATTTGTTGCCTCAGACAGGCACGCTTGTTCCTATCTAGCTGTATCAAAAGCTATTACTGCTTGTGATACGTAGCGGAAGTTGCCCCCGGTTCCAGTTACCACACAGAGGCAGCTTAAGGTCCAATGTAGTTTACTTCTGTAGAAGATAAGGCTTCAGTAACACAGTTCCAGACATTGATATATACATACAGCTTGCAGGCTTTGCAGATACATCTATATATATATGTGTGTGTGTGTGTGTGTGTGTGTGTGTGTGTGTGTGTGTGTGTTGCTCCAGAAATTCAAGATGTAACACAGACTCCAACTCAAGACTGACGCCGAGAGCAATGAGCTGACATGCCTTAATTACTTATATAGATGGCACTGGGCTGCTACTGTAGCAACTGGCTTGGCTGATCACGCACCTGTTGGCTTGTCTTATTCATGGGGTGATTAACGCTCATGAAGGAAGTTAATCCCTTCTCCAGGGCCAGTTCCTCCAGCACATCATATATGAAAAACACCATCTTCTTGCTAGGCTATCCTTAGTTTCTGTTGCTCCATGCACTGCCAATTCTACTAACTCTATTTCTGCCTCCTGCAGCATTGCAGCTTTGTTTGCTCTCCTGTGTGATCATTTCAATGCATGCAGGATTGCTTTGATGGTGTTCGCATACTATAATTTGTTTTGATTAATGGATTTTTTTCTAAGGTGTGGTCCTCTTCTTCATCCTGTGTTGATTAAGACCACCAGGTATCAGGTCATCTCGACTGTTTAATTTCCCCAGCCTAAATTAATTACAATGCACTAAGTTTAAAGCATACCATAAACAAACCTAGTCATTGATTCCATAGCAACGGCAGCGTTGCTGATTTAACATGACTTGGCAACTTATAGGACTTTCCCCACTATTTGTTATATAAAGGGGGCGCAGACTCAAATCCTTGCCAAAGTTGATGCAGCCCACATTATTTTAAAATCATGTCTCCATGTAAAGTGGGGCATATATACATTTTTGAACTGCATAAAATGAAATTAAGAGTTGCAAGTATTGCTTTTAATTTGGCTGCATCAAGGCATAATAGGTGGCAGTATATTTTGTGATATTCAGTAAGTATTGATTGACCTTGTTTCAACAAATTTACTAATTCTGAAAGTAAAAATTGTATATGCCATACCCACCTGTGGTGGATTGCAGACCCAAACTCAGGCTACGTTGTTTTAAATTGTGATTTGCTATGTTAAATTGCATATGAAGTTTGTTAGGTCTGGAGTGCTGTTGTTATGTGTGAATACTAGTGATGTCCCACACACAATTTTAAAGAGGCACTTTTCAGTCCTCAAATTGGTGAAGTGTGGTTTTCTGCTTTTGCATAAAATATAGTGATAAATTGCATTAACTTCACAGTGAGACTGTTCAAGGAAGGACCTTCTGTGAATGTTTTTATTGTCTTGCACAAGTAGAGTATGACTCCCCTCCACCAAGCGTATGCACACAGATGTGCACACATTGCTTTTCATACGTTTTCAATCCTGTAGTCATTCTCGTGTACTTTAAAAAAAAAACTGATCTACCCAGAAACAAATGAAAATAAAGCACGGGGGCGGGGGAGAGATCAGAAAGCAACAAGTTCTACCCCATAACACCAGTTATTAAGCGGTTGGTTTTCCTCCTATCTATCTAAGGAGAACCCATTTGCCACTGATTTAATTTGCAATAGATCAGATAAATATGAATGTAAAAGATGCATGTAATAGATTCTAATTGCAATTTTTCTGTAGCATTGAGCTCCACTGATTCCAGCCTCTTTCTTAGAACTGGAGTGACAAGACAATGCTTCCTTCTCTAGAAATGTGTTCACAAAGAACAAAAGTCCATTTGTATAATCACGGCCAAAACTGATGCTTCTTTTTTCTTTATATAAAGTTGCCCCTTCTTTTTCTTGCTTTGTATTAAGAGGTTGCCCATAGATATATCACTTACTTTCATCTGCCTGGCTAGCCGCTGCTAGAAACAAAATTCTGAACTAAAAGGTTTTAATTCGTATCCAGGACAACCTGGATCGTTTACTACCAGATGAGCAATCCCACATCTTAAGAAAAATATTTGGGAAAGGTGTTACATATACGTGTGTGTGTTTGTGTGTGTTGCGCCAGAAGTGGTTTAGTCATGCTGGCCACATGACCTGGAAAAGGTGTCTGTGGACAAACGCCGGCTTCCTTGGCCTGAAAGCTAGATGAGCGCCACAACCTGGACTTAACTGTTTAGGGGTCCTCTACCTTTTACCTTATCTCACATAGCTAATGCCACAAGTGATCAGGCTCATTAACAGTATACACATTTTGAATTTAAGATTACTTTCCTGCTCACCTTGACCTTAACCACCTGCTGGGTTTGTCCTCACAAAGTGCCACTTGGCTTTTGAATCAACTATAGATCCAAGAAACATTCTTGCACGGAGATGTAAATCGTCTCTGGAAAAACTCAGTGAAGTTCACCATTTCTACAGGCATCGTTGAGGCCCATGCAAATGAGTCCCATTTTCTCTATTCATAAAAAGGAAGTGGGTGAAATGAGGCTTGCATATACATAAGAACTCAAGAACCGCCCTGCTAGATCATGCCAGTAGCACATCTGGACCAGCATCCCACTCTCACAGTTTACAACCGGAGGCCCATGGAAGCCCACTAGCAAGACCTGAGCAGAGCCACACTTTGGTTTTAACGGCCCTGAAGTGTACAAGAGCGATAAACCCACCATTTGCTGCCTGTTGATAGATTGTCAAAGCCTTTGTTGGGCTTAATGTCAGCTGCAGGACTTCCTAACCAAAGTCACCAATCCTTGCTACATTTTGAGTGCTACTCCACTTCTTTCAGGGACATTTTAATGTTTATCTTATTAACATTAGGTTTAGCACACTTTTCAGATGCTAACTGTTGTTTAAGGCAACATTTGTCTCTGTTATGCAAAGGACCAATAAAATTCCAAACAGGAAAATTCAAAGGGTAAATAAAGGCCGGATAAAAAGGCAGCATTTTTTTTTTACTAATGTTCTTCATGCTACTGCATTTAACTTTACTCCAAACTTTTGCATTTTACTTTCAAAGCACATTTTAACTGCTTATTGACTTGAAGGCAGGTTTGTATGTCTTTTGTCTTAATGAAAGTAAGAAACCACATGGAAAAGTAAGGGGCAGATGCTGAGTTTGCATCAACAGGTCCCCAGATGGTTCTGCTGGGATGACAGTCCTTGAGACAGCACTTACTTAAAGGGCAATAATAATTTTCAGTTTCCCCCTCTCTTAATTCCCTTCTTTATTCTGCTTCAGCTCATTCTTCCCATCTGTCCTGAAGCCATGATGAGAGGTATTGTATATATGCATGAATTTCAGTCTGGATTGTCAGTTTTAAACTTCTTAGGTTACCCATATTATTATTATTATTATTATTATTATTATTATTATTATTATTATTAAAGTCATAATGCTAATAAAGCACATGTTACTATAACATAAGCTAAAAACATCTCTGCTGTGCAGTTGTATTACCTACACTAATCTAAAGTTTCTTTTTAAAAACTTTCACTTTTCTTAACTGAAGGTAGAGCAGATTTAAACAGAGTGATGCTATTTATAACAACATTTAACAATCAAAACCTTCCCCCTAATATCACTCAGTTTTATCCCAATGTTGTGGTCAAATGTTAGCATAGGTTTCAGAAGTGCATGTAAGTAAATCATAGTGTCAGATGCAATATTAGGCATTACAGGCATACATGCCTTACCTTGTGTGTGTAAATGCTATCTATATTCCAAAATGGGGTTTAAATGCATTTTTCAATGCATTCAAAAGAAGAGCTGGACTTCCTTAGTATCTTTCCAGTACAGAAGGTGAACAGTGAGAGCAGGAGACAAATCATATTCTGGGAAGAAAATAGTTTTTAGCCAACCATCTACACATCAAAATAAAGTTGGGTGAGTTTTTCTTTGCTATTCTTTGTGACATAGTTAATGCTTTTTTCCAGTTGGTTAGGCCATGTATAATCCAGATAATCTATTAAATGGGCCTCTGTAGACTGAAAAATGGAGAAATCCTAAAGGCTTCTTAGGAAACAGGACTGTTATCCTGGCTGAGGTGCTGTGAATAAGACCATTCCTAGTGACACCTGTCCTATTGGAAGAGAAGGGGCTATAATCTCTATTATTGTCAGTCTGTCACCTACTGCTATTATATCGTGAAACGTTTCTTTAACAAAGAATGGCAGGTTTCGGCACAGTCTTATTAGCCACTTCACATTCAGAACTCTTGCTAGATGGCTTCCTCCTCAGAGAGCCTTCTAGAGCTTATCAGTTAAGCAGATGACATTAATGTAGTGGTGTGTGGCGCTAAAATATGGCAGTAGTTTCCCTTTCGCCAAGGAACAATTTTGTATCACTCCACAGAGTTTAAATTTGCCAGTAATCAATTTTCGATCTGGACAATTGAGGTTTTCTCTAATCCTTGGCATAGAGGCAATATTAGTCTGGAGCTTGTCATTTCTAGTGCTGTGCTGTGTGGTATTTTCAGGGTGTCAACTACTGGGAAATCCCAGTGATAGCAAATCCCTGCCAGAAAATGCAGTGCATTAATCTCTGTTGCGCATTAGAGTTGACCAACTTCTTCGAGGTCATGTCAGCTTGCTTCAGAAAATAAGCTGAGCTTATTTTTCCTGAAAAAAATTAGTTTATAAGGCATGACAAATGCCAAGGTCATGTTTATAAATGTTCATGGTGTTTTGAAACTATTAATTCATCGGGATGGCCACAGGTTAGCCACCTTTTCAATAAGAAAAACAAGCCACTTGTATTGGACTACCACTCATACAGTGCTTAGTTTTCATGGTAATAGAAGTGAGATTTTGTGGGAGGAGCTCAACCCTTCATGAACCCTACACTTCCTCAGACCAGAAGCATTGCCCCTTAGTGCTATATTTTGAAGAGGCTGGCAGCTGTACTGACACTAGGTTTTATGGGTGGGGGGATGTAGAAGAGAACACAGTGGTTGCACACCTCTTTCTGTGCCCAGAGAGGGCTCTGCGGCATCTGAACCCACAATCCTGAGTAGGTCACCAGGCTAGCTTCCATCATTGGACCACAATGTAGCCAGGTGCCTCAAGTACCTGCTAATGCTGGTGCCTGACTTCAGACCAGACTTGAGTGATTGCAGTCTCACAGCCTGCCCCAATCTGTTGCTCTTCAGATGTTGCTGAAGGACAACACCCATAATACCTAACTATTCACCATGTTGGGTGTGGCTGATGCAGGGAGTCTGGTTGAGGGAAGTGGCAGTAGAAGATGTGTCTGCCATCTAGGTTTGTCTGGCCATCAACACACTAGCAGCTGAACCAAGATCTATAGGCATCACCTTAAGCGCTGGTCTCTCAGGAACCCCTTTGCAGGCAACAGCAGGAATAAGCTGCAAAGGAAGGAAAAGGCATATGTATCTGCAGCAGGGGAGAAGCTGGGGAATGGTTCTTTTCCAGAAGGTTTCCATACAAATGCATTAACTTCTTGCTTCAAATGGTCTGAGACTCAGCCCAGGCACTGAAACCTGAAAATTCAGGCCCTGGACTATGGCGGGCTACATTCAGTCCTAGAAAATGTGATCGACACAGCTGTCAGAAATTAATAACAGCATTACTATTGCAGCGTCTTTTTATCCCTCTCTTGCTTGTCTCCACCACTTCTGGAGCCTCCTGCCGAATTCCATCTTATTAGCCTCTCAGTACAGAAATTAAAACATGACAAATGGTTCCTAGGGCAGGGCGCTGGGTTTATTTCTTTATTTTAGTTCACCCAGCTTTTTCTCCAAAAACAACAACAATAACAAATAAATAATAAGGATCCAGGCATGGCTCTTGCAGTTTCCCCTTTAATAATAATAATAAAACCCAGAAGTGGTATTTAAGTGATGATACCCAGTAATTTGTTCATTCTTCTGTCAGTGTAATTTACAAGGCAACGACAGATAAACATAGCTACACAAGATTCATTTACGGTGACACAATGGCAGATACACAGAGCAGAACCCTGCCTATGAGATAAAGTGGACTGAGTGACTTATGCAGTAATTAGGGGATAATTGTCATTAACCTCGCAAACAGTAGTTTACCCATATTGTTTAAAAGGCTCCAGGATGCATAATGACAAGGTAATCTGTCAAAGCGCTAGGGGGAAATATTAATAAGATTTGTGCAGGCCTGGATAGAAAATATGCAGAAAGCGGCCACATTAAGCTAATTGGTGGATGAATATACACTTGTAAAAGTGCTTCTAATGGCACGTTTGCTGCTCTCCAAATGACTACTGTTAATGTGGAGAAGTGGGCTGCCTACAAAGTCAAGACTGCTGGGACAAGAGGGTATTAAGTCATGCAGCACAGTTATTATTACCTTGTCCGCCACAACACATTTCCCCCCTCATTTTTCTTTTGCATTTTAAGGTCCATAATATGTTCAGATATATAACTCAACCTGTGCTTCCGTGTATGTCAACATTTCGCCAATCTCTGCTTTGTTTTTGTGTGCATGCGTGTCATTCTTGCACTCTGCTGCTCTTTTTCATGATCCGTCCATCCCAAACGTAACATGTTTCATTTCTGGCACGCATGTGAATGAACACCCAGGAATATTCAAGAACAGGAAGCCTCGTTGGCATGTGATTGCCAGCATTGCCATTAAAAGAACGCTAAAGGCAGAAACTGGATCTCTGAATTCTCTGGTTCTCAAATTTAATCCATTCTGGGAGTCCGTTTGACTCCCGAAATGGTTCGAAAACCTGATTGACTGCAGGAGCTTCCTGAACTCAATTGGAAAACGGGGTAGCCGCGACGGACGTTAGGCTTCCAAAAAACATTCGGAAACCGGAACACTCACTTCCAGGTTTGCGGCATCCAGGAGCCAATTTGTTTGGGAGCCAAGCTGTTCCACTACCAAGGTACCATTGAATGGATCAATGGAGAGAATTTTCGACATGGCAGTGAAACCCTGGCTATGGGTGGGCCTACAAAGTCTTTCAAAGGTGTTCCCCACTACAGCAAGCAGATCAGCCATGTGAAGATGCTCCTAGACAAATAATTATTTATTATCCTCAGTTTTCTTTGAAGCCTCTGCGTTCAATCTGCCTGCAAGTGCCTATGTGCAAATACAAATAGCAGAAGTTTCTAGGCAGACCCCTTTTCAGGTTGAGGGGGGAGTGGGGCTGCCCTGACAATGACATGCACACCAGCCCTACCCCTCTATGGTCTCATGTATAGCAGCTGCATGTCTTGGCACAACACACACATACAGGCATAGGAGCATAGGGACTGCCCCCCATATGAGGGGGGTCCTGTTTGGCAACCCAACTAGAAGCACTTCTGCAAACACTGTGCATGGTGCCAGTACCCCTCTGGCCCGAGGACATTGTAAGGCACTTCTCTTACTCGGAGGACTCCAGTTCAGAATCTCTAGCGCAAGTTGGGGAAACCTTGGCCTTCTAGATGTTGCTGAATGACAACTCCTATTGTCCCTAGTCATTGGCCATGTTTGATGGGGAGTTGGAGGGCCAAAAGATCCCCCTCCTTTGCTCTAATACAACCATAATTTCCCACCGTCTATCAGAGTCCATAACTGTTAGATCAGGATGGAACCCTTTTAATGAAGAGGATCCTCTCAGCCAAGGCAGGGCTCCCTACTTCGACAGAGCCGCAGTTAAGCTCAAGCTGGGGATTACTGCTGCAGAAGCAACATCTGAGCACTGATGTCATGAACTCTCCAGCCTGAGTCCTGCGTGGAGCTGTCCAGTGTACCTTCGCCTCTGCTGAGGTCAGTGCTCACAGCAGGACAGGAAACTGAACCCATATTCGGTAATAAGCAAGTCTAGCCAGTAATGAGGAAGTCTGGTTGGAGCCATGGAGAGGATAGCAATGTTCTAATCCTTCTGTTATCCCCATCATCGCCATGTATCATCGCCACTGATGATGTTTCCTTCTGGCTGCATATCCACATATACCCAACTTTTGAAATGCTTCTCAAATGCAAAGTTCCTGAGCTGGGCTGTGTCCTTGCTGTTGGCTCCAGGATAGGGGTCAATACTCACTCTGGTATCTGCAGTTATCTAAATGCCTTAAAACAGCTTCGGTCCTCCATAGAGGGTGAATTACTTGTTTATCAATCTGAGTTGATGAAAGCATTTCAGATTCTCGTGATTGAGGAAAGGATGAATCAGAAACAGTTTGTAACCTAGACAGTGCTTTGGGAAACCTAGACAGCTTTTTTCTGGGAATGTGTCCATGAGACTCTTCTGCTGATCTTCTCTCCTTCTGGCTGCATATCCACATATACCCAACTTTTGAAATGCTTCTCAAATGCAAAGTTCCTGAGCTGGGCTGTGTCCTTGCTGTTGGCTCCAGGATAGGGGTCAATACTCACTCTGGTATCTGCAGTCATCTAAATGTCTTAAAACAGCTACATCACTGTATCTTCGGTCTTCCATAGAGGGTGAATTACTTGTTTATCAATCTGAGTTGATGAAAGCATTTCAGATTCTCGTGATTGAGGAAAGGATGAATCAGAAACAGTTTGTAACCTAGACAGTGCTTTGGGAAACCTAGACAGCTTTTTTCTGGGAATGTGTCCATGAGACTCTTCCGCTGATCTTCTCTCCTGCTCCCAATTACTTGGCCATGCCTTAGGGTCCCACAAAGATAGTAAAGGATTTGCAGGAGATGCCATACTTGGTTCTTGCTATGTTTAAGATAGTGGAAGCAATCTATAGAAAGCAAGGGGAGATGTACTGCTCCAATTGTTGTGATTCACTGTGCATTTAAGGATTCTTGAGGTTGTCTAAATGGAGCACTGAATAAGCTTTGGGGGGAAATCTCAGTATACTATTGGTAAAAAAGGATCGGACTTCCTAGAAAGTTCTGTTTTTTGAAGGTGCCACCTTGGCCTGACAGGATTCAATCAAGGGAGGTCAATTACCGTTTTAAAGCCATAAATGTGTACCATAACTTAAAAAATACAGTAGCAATACAGATTAGTGCTAAAAGAAGAACAATGCCGTCTCATCAGGCCGATAATCAAGACTGGTCCATACCAAAGTGAATAGGTTATTAAAAATAAAAAATATGTTTTTCAATCTTAAAACTTGTGTTTTATAAAGTTATTTGAGCTACAGAGCTAAAAACTGTTTTCTGAAAGCAAATCCTAATTGTATAAATTAGGATTATTTTAGACCTATTCGCACAGGGAGTTCCGCACCCTTGCTAACTAATTTGCTACTGTTGGCAGGAGTTTCCCTTCTCTTCTCCAACTAAGTGAGAAGTTCTGCATATATGTGCTACTATTTTATTTTTGGAAAGCAGGAAAGCTGATGGGTTTTTTAAAAAAGAAAAGCTGAGCTGCATATCTGTCCATTGTCTACTAACCCAGGAGAACAAAAAGTCTTCTGAGTGTCCACATTTTTATTCCACCTTGTGGGGAGAATTTTGACATCACTTTAGGATGCATGTTCCGTGTGAATCCTGCTTCCATAAATGACCTGAAGTACATACTGAGACTATTCTTGATTTATAAGAACTTTCCAGGTCAAGTTGACCTCAAATCAGCATACCTCTTGAACCATTGTTCATCCATTTGGATCCTCACTACAAAGTAACTGCAACAGGGGAAAGAGTCATTTGAATTGACCATTAAGCCTTGTTCAAATACTACATTTTTTCTGGATTGGAATCATGTAGACCTCAGGATCGACCTTGTTATTTTCAATGGCGCCACAGTTCTGGTATTCTCAAATATAAACCACTGCAGAAGGACTTTAGATACACAAGACCATGGCCCAGGCCTGTGGACCTACTTATATTATGGGCAGCGTACAGTTGTGGATGGTAGTGGTGTTGGCATGATCATGACCCCATGGGAATCAAGTAGAAGCTTGATACCATGAAGCATTTCTTCTGTTTGGGGGCTGTATGTGCAATTGTGACAGACACCCCCCCCCCTTTTAAGCCTATTGGGTGTCTGAGCTGTCAAATCTAATCTTCTGCCTGTGGATTCCATGATGATTGCCATCACATTTTGCTCTATGTAATAATGTTTGGTGATGATGCCTATTGTTCAGTTGTGTGCTGTTTGGTGACTCCTTTGTGTAACTACTTGTGTTTTCCTGTATTCTTCCATCATCTATTCAGCCCAATAAACAATGGCAGGACACATTATACTGCTATACTAGTAACTGTTCTAATTTGGGTGAAGGTACTTCCTTGTATCGAAACCTACTACTATCTCAATTAGGACATTTTCTAAATAATTGCCCTAGTCCTTCAATAGGAATTAAGCGAGCACATTTCCATATTTCCCAATTGGTTAGCATGCTGCTAGCTGGCTCCTCATTTGGAAGGGGGAAATGTACACAGCAAAGTAAAGCCTGCCTCTTAAAATTCATGCAGAATTGCACTGCCCCAACTTATTCTCTTTGTTGTCGTGTATTTTCCAACTTTTCTCTCTGCGCCAGAACTTCATTTAATCAAGAGAGACACATTCATTTCACTTTGTGCATTTTCATATAATTTGTTGCAAATGCTTCACCTCATTATACCGCAGTCCTTCAGGGCCAAGCATTCAGAATGTTGTAAAGAGAGTAATTATTATGGAGATTTAAGGTAGACTGGAGCTTATGGAACATGGAAGATTCATATCAGAATGAGAATTACTGGAGACCTCTAGAGAAAATCCGTATCCTGAATGTAGTGGTATTAATTGGGGATCTGGTAGATTGTGCCTTTTGAAATCAGCATGGGACCAGTGCTTAAGTGCTTTGTTAGACAGTCTCTCTGCTGCTAGGGGTGCAGAGATTTAAAGCCAAAGTCTTAGAGGTCTGTGATCATTAGAGGTCTGCTTCAGTTCTATATCATGTGTTAGCCTGATTGTGGTACTCCTTTTTTTGTTTTACTCTGTTTTCTCATCTGTTCCTCATCACCTTTTTTCCAGTTCTGTAGCCCCCATGTTTATTCCCCTCAGGTCAATACTGCATCTCAGACTCTTACTGCCTGGCAATCTTATTTATTTATTTCATAACATTTACAGAGTTTTTGATTGTTAACAAAAACAACATTTAAAGCGATTTACAAATAGAATGTAAAAAAAAGATCAGTGAATGAAAAAGGTAAAAAAAACTCTTTAAAACACTCAAAAAAATTAAAATTGTCTATGATGAGCTAAAAAAAATAATGTTAAAATACATGCCAACATACTACATTTCTGGGTAGGCTTGCCTAAACGAAATTGTTTTTAGCAGGTGCTGAAAAGAGTCTAGTGAGGGTACCTGCCTCTCAGTAGACTGGGAGTCCCAATGTTTGGGTGCCACCACACTAAAAGATTGATTTATTACAAATGTTTGTCAAATCCTTGCATGTCTGAACTGGTACCCAGTTTTGCCTGTGTTCTCTCGGGCATGAGTCACGAAGTAAATTAAAAATATGCAGAAATACAGTGGATAACAACTGTGCTTGCTCCAGGGTTTTCTTTTGGGGTGGGTGGGCTTTGACATAGTACCATTAGTGCCCCATCAACCAAGGAGAGGTGGGGCCTGCAAACTCAAAATGCTCTTAAGTGGCTGGATAACAACGCTACCTCTTCCAAACATGGAAATGCTTGCACAGCAATTATACCAACCTGCAGTCTGGTCTTCACAGGCCATCTGGCAGGAAACTGACTCATGCCATGATGCAGACCATGCAACTTAGCTGCTCACTAGCATGCAGCGATAGATTTGCAGGCAGAAAGTCTCAGGTTCAAACTATGGCATTTCCAAATAGGGCTGGTAAATATTCTTGTCTGAAACCCTGAACACCCACGGCAAGTTCCTACAGACAATACTGAGGTACATGGGCCAGTTCATTGATGATTTAACTGGCTCACAGATTTCTGCTGATGTGAGCAGGGCTGGATTTCAGTTTGATGAGGCCCTAAGCTACTGAAGGTAATGGGGCCCTTTATATGTCCAGCTGTCCTTTGTCAACAACAAATGGTCACTGGTTTTTTTGTGTTGAATATATGCTATATGGTAATTTGTAGACCTAATAGGTATCTAAAGCCATTTGCACATAACAAGATACGTATGTTATCAAAGTAATTGTTCAACTGAAATACAATTAAAAAGAAGTATGTTAATAGTGAAATAATGATTACGCTCTAACTGTATGTAGAGCTTATGTATATATGTAGAAATGTATGTAGGGGACGCGGGTGGCGCTGTGGGTTCAACCACTGAGTCTAGGACTTGCCGATCAGAAGGTCGGCGGTTCGAAACCCCGTAATGGGGTGAGCTCCCATTGCTCGGTCACAGCTCCGGCCAACCTAGCAGTTCAAAAGCACGTCAAAGTGCAAGTAGATAATTAGGTACCGCTCTGGCAGGAAGGTAAACGGCGTTTCTGTGCTCTGCTCTGGTTTTGCCAGAAGTGGCTTAGTCACGCTGGCCACATGACCTGGGAAAACTGTCTGCGGACAAACATCGGCTCCCTTGGCCAGTACAGCGAGATGAGCGCCACAACCCCAGAGTCGTTCGCGAATGGACTTAACTGTCAGTGGTCCTTTACCTTTTTTAAAAATGAAAACCAGAGGTTTTAACATCAATTACTGAAAGATCATGAGGTTACAGTGTAAACGGCATTTCCATGCGCTGCTCTGGTTCACCAGAAGCGGCTTAGTCATGCTGGCCACATGATCCAGAAGCTGTTTGCCACATGACCCGGGAAAACTGTCTGTGGACAAACGCTGGCTCCCTCTGCCAGTAAAGCGAGATGTGCGTCACAACCCCAGAGTCGTCCACGACTGGACCTAATGGTCAGGGGCCCCTTGACCTTTAACTGTATGTAGGTTTTATTTTATTTGTTTTTTATCTTATATTTTGGAAATGTACATCCAGGTTTTATTTTCCTTAGTTTTTTGGGGGCCCAAGTAGTCACTTTGTTAATGAAATAAATGCCAAAGAAATAAGTTTAAGTACTTCTCAGAAACTATCACAACAGTGACAAAAAGTATTCCCTAAGTGCTTCCCAGAATTACAGTTTTTAAAGGATCTTTTTTCCATTTTAACCTTTTAAAAAATTAATTTCATCTCCTGTATGATTACCTTTCAGTGAATGCCTGAGATGTATGCATGTATGCATATATTTGCCTTTAGTTAGCTATGCCAAAAAGCAAATTAGAGAGATATATAACAATTAGCAGTTGGCTAAGGATATTGTAGATCAGAGAATATTTTCAAATCTGCATTAAATGGGGTGGAGGATCAAATCCAAGATCATTTTAGAACAAGCCGCAATAGAAAATGTTGCCTGGAAAACGTTGCTTGTCTCTTAAACAAGGTGTAAAAGCTTCCGTGTCGTATCAAAAAAATGATTTATGAAGCAGAAGCCCTCAGGAAATCATATCGCCTACTTTCTCGTTCCTGTCCACAGGGCACCCCCCTCCCCCAATTAAACTTCTGAAAATTACACTGAATCTTGGTGTGTGAGAGGTCATCTTTTCCAACCCAATTTGTATTGCCTGAGATAATCACTCCGCGTCCATCACTCGTTCATAGATGACCCACACGGTGGGAGAGAGATGTATCCTAACACGTCTTGGTGTGTATCATCGTAACCTTCAGCTCGGCAAAAATCAGAAGATGAATGCAAGATGATTAACTCTGGCACTGTTTCCC
Organism: Podarcis bocagei; assembly: GCF_964188305.1. Lineage (NCBI taxonomy): Eukaryota > Metazoa > Chordata > Lepidosauria > Squamata > Lacertidae > Podarcis > Podarcis bocagei. The sequence continues at coordinate 17,220,978 of NC_138143.1, forward strand.
TGACCTGGTAATAAATGTGTACATGGTTCTGGAAATATTTGTTCATACCATTAGAGAAAGAGAGAGAGAAATGTATGTTTGTCTGGGCTGAGGGAGAAAATAATTTAGGGTTATAAGTCTTATGCTGTTGGAGGTTCGTATTACATGGTTTAGAGATGTCCCCCCCCCCTTTTCTGAAATCAAGAGGGAACAACTAGTATGTAGAAATGAGTCTTAGAAGGCTCGACAAACAGAAGTATCTCCTTAAGCTGCAGGGGTATGGCATGGTGGTCTTATAGAAAGTCTCCGCCTTGATAGTCCATGATTTGCCTGCATGGTCACAATATAATTGTCTGATTCATTAAGGAGTTTGTGGAAATGATTTTGGATTGGAAACATTTGTAATGAAAAGTGGAACTGTTGCTAAAATTCATTGTCATTGAGAGAAGATCATAAGAGAAGCAAGAGACCACATACATTCCAGAAGCAATGTGAACAGCAAGCCAGGTATTACATTACACCAAGGAATTTGAAGCATAGTCCAAATAGATGTTTGTTTTTGTTTCTTACAACTTTTTTAAAATCTTGAATATTCCTATTTCCCATTATCCAGTTCTGAATTATGACATGCTACCCTTTGGGTGAAACTCCCTGAGCAATTATTTCCCAGAACTTTTTGTCATCCCGCAATTTGATCGCTTTGTCAAGTGCCTCCCATTGTTCCTTTCTGTAGAGGGATTTCTTAAATTTTAGAGTATTTTTATAATGAGAACGCCACCTGTGCAGGTTTTCCACTGAGGACAGGGTCCCTTCCTGTTTTACCTTGTTTTGTAATTTCCTAAGCAAAGATCTTAGGTTCCTACAGTCTTTGTCGAACCAGGCCCTCGAGTTGTTTTGTTGTTTGGGAGGGTTGGAATTCGTGAGTAGTGGGAAGAGCGACTCTGAGACCTGCTGAAATGTTGAAAAGGGGTCAGAATTAGATGAGATACACTGGTCTCTCAAGGCCAGTAAGTCTGGTGAATGCAGGTGTAGTTTGATTTTAGATTCCAGGTCGCTGTTCCATTTACGCCTACGAAGGGCCAGAGTTGGGGGTGGGTCTGCACAGTGATTCCGGTATTGCGGATCCTCCAAACCACGGGGAATTAGTGAAATTGATATAGGAAGATGATCACTCTCAATTCTATTGAAAGTCCTGAAGCCCTGTGACCTCTCCAAGAGTTTTGGGGAGACCAGGATATAATCAATAACGCTCGCACCTCTAGGTCCAAGAAAAGAAAAGAAACCCCCTGACTTGTCCATATGGGTACCATGCAAATTATACAAATTATGTTTGAAGGCAGTCTCCATTAATGTAATGCCTGCCTTATTCAAGACCCTATCTTCAGAGGACCAGGGAATAAACCAATCTGCCTCTGGCAGGAACTGAGATTTAGAGCAGTACGTATTAATGTCATTTCCTATCCTGGCGTTGAAATCACCTGCCAGCAGGATATCCATGCCAGGGAGTTCTAGTTCAGCCTTCTCCAAACATAGCTCTAAATCTTCCCAGATTTGTGACGACTGGGGAGGGGTGCCTATGGGAGGGATATATATATTAAAGCAAAGGAAATCTCCTCCTTCACTGCTAGAAATAAGTAAGATTTGTAAATTGTTACTCTTCACCCACTGCTGTTGCCAGGCCTTGCACTTTAGCTTGGTAGAAACAAAAGTGACTAAACCACCACTAGGTCGGCCTCGGGAATTTGGTTTTATCGCAGGGGTAGCAAAGGCTTCGTATCCCTGTAAAGAAGGGACATGGAGATCTAGACACCATGTCTCCTGTAGACATATAATCTGAAATTTTGTAAGGAAATCCAGAAGGTCGACGTCACCCTGCTTAGATAGCCATCCCGCCACATTCCAGGATAGAATGTGGAAATAGGGTGATGGTGGAAATAGTGGCAGTCAATCTCTTTTCCGGTGGTTTGAGCCTCCTGAGTTAGGCTCCTCCTCTTTCTGCCCTGCTTGGTGGTTCCAAGTTTGAGGTCGCTGGTCCCTAGGTAGGTGTGATAGCTTTAACTGAGGGGCCAATAGGTTGATTTGGCCCAGAGGATCTTCGATGACACCGTTACAAATATCATGTTGTTCAGCTGATGTATCATGATGTTCAGCTGGTTTTTGCAGAGCAGGGGTTTTGCCGACCCGTATAGGCTGTACAGGTAGCAGGTCAGCAGCTGCATCTTGCGTCGGTACTGCTAGCGGGTCAAAGTTTGACAAAAGCTGTGGATCTTGATTGCGTATTGGGCTTAGAATAATGGAAGCCTCCAATTCTGGCATCGAGGCATATGAGGACGAGAGCATTTCAGACTGGTCTTGCTTGGGTAGTCCTATGCCAGGCTCGTTGCACGTAGAGACCAGGGTACCAAGCGGGGGGTGTAGGAAATCAATTAAGTCATTTGCGGGCAGGCTTGCCACTCCCTGTGGGGTAATAGATCCCGGCTCCATTCCCCCGTCTGTTTGTTCTTTATGGCGCACAGGCCCAGCATCAACACGGACAGCACCTATCCTCGTGCATAGCGGTGTACGGGTCAGATTGGTGAATACCCTTGTAAAATAGATGTACCATTTTCTTGTACGGTTTCTTAATTTTAGAATCTTTGCAACGAAATGGGCAGATCTAAAGTTAATAACCATACGTCTCATATAAGGTCCAGAAGGCAGCCATGAGATGTCCACGATATCTACGGGGCGTAATGTCTGCCCCAGCAGTTGGGTCAGGGAATTTGCGACCGAATGTTTATCCGCCCATTTGTTATAATTCAAGGGGTGGTTTCCCACCAGTACTGCAAGTTTGACATGCTACCATTTTTTAAAAAAAAGTTAGTGTTTTGCAAATATTTAGCTTTTATTATAACACAGCACATGTTTGCTCTACTATATGAAATATTTCAAGCCTGACTCAGTTTTCTGAAATGAAATAGTAGCAAACAAGATGGATTCAGTCATTAGCTGCGATAAAAGCCACTGCTTCATTTGAAGATTTCAAAATAAAAATAGCCTTTGGTTCCCATCCGTGGAAATGTTGATCAGTTCATAATTTATGTTGTTGAACATATAGCATGAGCATATAGCCCTAAACAGCCTCGGCCCTATATACCTGAAGGAGAGTCTCCACCCCCATTGTTCAGTTCAGACACTGAGGTCCTCCTCCAAGGGCTTTCTGGTGGTTCCCTCATTGCAAGAAGTGAGGTTACAGGGAACCAGGCAGAGGACCTTCTCAGTCTGTGGAACGCCCTCCCATCAGATGTCAAGGCGATAAATAACTACACAACTTTTAGAAGACATCTTGAGGCAGCCCTTTATAGGGAGATTTTTAATGTTAGATGTTTTATTATGTTTTTATATGTGTTGGAAGCTGCCCAGAGTGGCTGGGGCAACCCAGTCAGATGGGTGAGGTATAAATAATCAAAGTATTATTGTTAGCATGGCGACATCTTTTTTTTAAAAAAAACAAACCACACACACACACAACTGAAGTTTCACTTGCAGAATTGTTAGCTTTCATGTTGCTATGATTCATTTGAAACAGGTGCAGACTTTAGCGTGTTATGGTAAATGGGAAGGGTGTAGACATGGAAGAAGTAGAGTAAACTCTGAATAACTCTAAACATAAATGGTGCTCTGAACATGCATGCTATATAAACAGAGCTAGGGTTCAGACATAGCATTCAGCATGGCAGTAACATAGGCTGTAATTCTATGAACACTTAACCTGGCTAACTGAACTGAACACAGTGAGGCTTACTAGTAAATATACATAAGATCAAGCTGTATATCCATGGCATATTTCAAAGGCTACCCCGGGATGACTGGTCAATTCATTTAGGAAAGGAAAGAGACTTACGAACGCTTTCAGCCCATATGAGGTCATTCATTCTCAGCCGCTCTTGTGAAAAAAATGCTTCCTTTACAAGGCTATGCGGAAATAGCCTGCAGTCATGAGCTAAGGAGAGTTTTGGTATCTGTCTTGCCATGCTACACCAGAGTGGATTGATAAATTAGATTGGATATATTTGCAGTTGTTCTCTAAGAACAGATTTGGGATTGATTTTGGCCATACTCTGTGATGTTGTGCCAGCAGGCGTGACTCTGCTTCCTGTTCCACTGTGTGTGTTTGTGTGTGTGGCCAGACAGTGAGATGCCGTTTATGTTAATGGACATTTGCAGGTACATAAAGGCTGTGCTATTTTTCTAGAAAAAAAAGAGGTGCCAGAACTCACCATGGTTGCTTCTCTTGTTCACTTATAATGGCTCCCACCTGAGATGTGCAGGAACTGAGTTCTGGTGAGTTCCAGCTGGGGGGGGGAAGCCCCGCCTACAGAGGTCTTCTGGACAAGAGACCTCTCCTTAACCACCAACAAGTACCACAGGGTAGGGCACACACCAATACAGAACACACTCAAGAACTCTCAGCCAGGTGACTTGTGGGAGTCCAGCAGCCTGCCAGACTATTTTGGAAAAACACCACCTTCCAGCTTTCAGTGGAATAGCCCAGCTGTAGCTTTCCTGTTCTCTACTCCAGTACTGCCCTTGAGTTACACAGTGCTGTTGTCGTTTGGTTGTTTAGTCATGTCCAACTCTTCGTGACCCCATGGACCAGAGCACGCCAGGCACTCCTGTCTTCCACTGCCTCCCGCAGTTTGGTCAAACTCATGCTGGTAGCTTCGAGAACGCTGTCCAACCATCTCGTCTTCTGTTGTCCTTCTCCTTGTGCCCTCCATCTTTCCCAACATCAGGGTCTTTTCCAGGGAGTCTTCTCTTCTCAGGAGGTGGCCAAAGTATTGGAGCCTCAGCTTCACGATCTGTCCTTCCAGTGAGCACTCAGGGCTGATTTCCTTCAGAATGGATACGTTTGATCTTCTTGCAGTCCATGGGACTCTCAAGAGTCTCCTCCAGCACCATACCCAGTGCTAGTTAACAATAAATGGAAGGTTAAGATCATGTGATCCCTTTGTCTGAAGGCTTCGTCCATCTTCTGTGTTCCACCTGCCAGTTTTAAGATCCCACCCCCTGCTTCACCTTGCCAGGCTTCAGAGCCAGCCATGCACATACAGTTCATGCACACCCTTGCACATGTGCCAGTGTCCATCTTAATTGGCTTTCTAGCATTTCATACTGGCCTGAACACCTGATTGCAACAGAACGTTTCTCCTCCACTGGGGAATATCTCTGGGGCAGTACACATGAAAAATGTTACCTAGGAATGCAAACATGGATTTTGCATTCCATCCTAATACTCTTCACATGTATTCCTTCAGGGAAGGTTGGGGAGACATTTGTTCAGAATCAACCCTGAAATAAACAAGCTCCTTGCATCAGAATGCTGTTGCACATTTCAGCGGGACTTGTATCTCAGTGAATCTTCATAGTGTTGCAACCCAGAAGCAGGCCATGGCCAGGCAGGGTTTTTGAATACCTTCGTGCCATGAAGCGAGTAAGGTTTTACTTTTATACTGAATGTAACTAGTGCAGAAGAGCCTACATGGGTCAGAACAACAGTCCATCTAGCAGCGGGAAGCACTGGGGAGGAATGCAGCAGCTGCAATTTCCTCTCTAGGAGCTACACACTTGTGCAATCTCTCCCTGAGCAAAGATTTGGCTTCCTGTGTCGTGCAAACTAGGCCCATATGTGTCTAACCACCCTTCCAATTCATACATGCTACAAAAAAGAAATAGCTCATTTATATGCTATTGTGAACCACCCTGTGGTCTTCAGATAAAGGGCAGGATACAAATTTAATAATTAAAAACAGTCTGGCACTATCTCTCTCTCTACACATGACATGGGCAGCCTAATTCTCCTGGAAACTTTAGAAGTAGACAAGAGGGTATACAGTGGCTTGTTCCCATAGCTTGCGAGTCCCATAAGTTAATTATGTACTTTGTAAAGGCGTGCTGTGCTTTTTAACTTGGGGGGGGGGGGAGAGAATCATAGTCTTTGCCATCATTCTGCTTTTACTGATACTTTGGTTTGTTTGTTTTCTAGAAAGCAGTAGTCGTGGATCTTTCTGTGTTGTGTTTAAGCCCTACTTAGGGAAGCATCTCAGCAGGAGTCACTAAAACATTCCTGGCTTGGTGCTCAGGAAACATTCCTGGCTTGGTGCTCAGGAAAAGGTTTGCTGGTGAATTATGAAGGTGGCAACATGGCTGGCAATAACCTAACTAAGAAAGTTGCCGGTGAAATGATGTATTTATTATCTAAACATTCTAGTGCTTTTTAATCCATAGATGCTGCAGTGGAGAGCCTGACATTACAGTGCGGAATTTTTAAGTCCTACCTCGAGGCAAATCTCATACTTACTAGCAAAAATGAAAGTGTGAAATGCTTTTTAATGTATATTTAACAACAGATAGTCTGGTGATTACTGATGTGTATTCTCCTTGGACTTTTCTCTTGCTGTCGGAAGGCTGTGTTAAGAGACAACATTTTTACACATTTATGTCAGCTGCAACTATCAAATGTTTAAGAAATATTTGCAACTGTCCTTTGTTTTATTTTTTTAAATGGCAGAAAGCCATCATATTTTAGCTCTAACCCAACTCAGATTATAGCCAATGGCCTGTAACACACCAGCTCCATGAGTCAAAAGGGTGGGATTTGCCAAGGCTTTTGATGTGAGCTGGTGTAAAAATCAGTTTTAAATATTACTCTAGGAAAAAAAGTAAAATAAAATTTAATATTTTATACTGTACTACCTTTTTAAATTTCTGCCTCAGACAGTTTGAATTCCTAACAATGCATTTTTTTTAATACACTCTCAGTTTCATTTAGTTGCATATTTTCCAAAAAGCACGTTCTATTAAATTTATTTACTTAAATATTTCCTATAGTGGCACTATTTAATAAGGAATAAAGTGCAGTCTAGCTCTCAGCAAGAGTTCATCTCCCATTCTAATGAATGTTAAACAGTTGCACAGCACAAAGATCTTTGCTGTTAAACAGGCCCTATTGAAGGTATTTTAGATCACAAAGCCCCAGTAGTCTACATTTTTGTTTGCTTTGACATTATTAAACCACTCTGTTTCTTTAACTACTACTCTAATTAGTGCATTTGCATGGTAGCAAAGTTTGCTTTGTGGACCGACTCCTATGAACACAGTGTTTGCATGTAGTTTTTCTGAGCTTAGCGTTTGATGAGCAGCCAGCGCAGCGCTTTCAATCGAAGTCGATAATTATGCAGAATCAATAAGGTTTTCTTCTTTTGTGTTTGTCTTTGTTGTTTCTTTGATATGGCCTCTAGGATGCTGCAGGCAAAGTGCTGGACCGCTGGGCCATCATGTCCAGGGAAGAAGAGATTATTACTCTTCAGCAGTTTCTGAGGTTCGGGGAAACCAAATCCATCGTGGAGCTGATGGCAATTCAAGAAAAAGAAGGGCAGGCAGTGGCTGTTCCATCTTCAAAGGCAGACTCAGACATAAGGACTTTTATTGAAAGCAATAATCGAACCAGGAGCCCGAGTCTCCTTGCTCACCTGGAGAACAGCAACCCTTCGAGCATCCATCATTTTGAAAACATCCCCAACAGCCTCGCATTCCTGCTTCCATTTCAGTACATAAATCCAGTCTCTGCCCCTCTGCTGGGTTTGCCACCGAACGGCCTCCTGCTGGAACAGCCCACCCTGAGACTGCGCGAGCCGAGCCTATCGACCCAGAACGAATACAACGAGAGCAGCGAGTCCGAAGTCTCCCCAGCACCTTTCAAGAATGAGCAGGCATCCAGCAGGAACGCCTTGACCAGCATCACAAATGTAGAGCCCAAATCTGAGCCAGCCTCTGTGTCCCCCGTACAGACGTCCACCCCTATCAACGATTTGTCCAAGCCGGAACATACGAAAAGCTCTTTCAGAATTCATAGGATGAGGAGGATGGGGTCAGCGTCGCGGAAAGGGAGAGTCTTCTGCAACGCATGCGGCAAAACCTTTTACGACAAGGGCACCCTCAAAATCCACTACAACGCTGTCCATCTGAAGATCAAGCACAGGTGTACGATTGAAGGCTGCAACATGGTCTTCAGCTCGCTCAGAAGTCGCAACCGTCACAGTGCTAACCCCAACCCCCGACTTCATATGCCCATGCTAAGGAACAATCGAGACAAGGATCTCATCCGCGCTACATCAGGCGCCGCTACCCCTGTCATAGCAAGTACAAAGTCCAGTTTAACGTTAACAAGCCCTGGCAGGCCTCCAATGGGTTTTACCACTCCCCCGCTAGATCCTGTGCTACAAAACCCTTTGCCTAGCCAACTTGTGTTCCCAGCTTTAAAGACTGTGCAGCCTGTTCCTCCTTTTTACAGAAGTTTACTTACGCCAGGCGAGATGGTGAGCCCTCCAACCTCATTGCCGACTAGCCCTTTAATGCCAGCAGCTGGCACTGTAGAGCAGCTCCCTCTGCCACCTTCGGAATCAACAGCCCCTGCGTTGATGATGCCCACGCAAGAGGCAAATACTGACCTTGCCCCGAAGAAGAAGCCAAGAAAGTCCAGCATGCCTGTAAAAATAGAGAAGGAAGTTATTGACACCGCTGACGAGTTCGATGACGAAGATGAGGATGTCAACGATAACCGGAGTGTGACTAACGACGGTGGTCATGACAATCACTGTCATTCTCAGGAAGAAATGAGCCCTGGGTTGTCTGTGAAAGACTTCTCAAAAAACGGGAGGAACAGGTGCATTTCGAGGACGGAGCTGAGAAGGGCAGATAGCATGACGTCGGAAGATCAAGAGCACGAGAGAGACTATGAAAACGAGTCAGAATCCTCGGAACCAAAACTGTGCGAGGAATCCATGGAAGGCGATGAACCCATGATGCATGAAAGAAACCACACATCCATGATGAACCACGACAGGCCAGATGAAAACCACCACGGCATTTCCCACCAAGATGAAGTTAAGGTGAAGGAAGAATTTACCGACCCTACCTATGAGATGTTCTACATGAGCCAATATGGACTTTACAACGGGGGCAGTGCCAGTATGGCTGCCCTTCACGAAAGCTTCACTTCAACTTTCAACTATAACAGTCCCCAGAAGTTCTCCCCAGAGGGCGATTTGTGCTCAAGCCCAGATCCCAAGATCTGCTACGTGTGCAAGAAGAGTTTCAAGAGCTCCTACAGCGTGAAGCTCCACTATAGGAATGTGCATCTAAAAGAGATGCATGTCTGCACAGTGGCTGGTTGTAATGCTGCCTTCCCTTCAAGGCGAAGCAGAGACAGGTCAGTAAATACCTCATTTATTAACTGGGTTTTCTTAACTTTGGTTTTAAATTATACCAGCAAACCAAGCACATATTTTATGTAGAATATGCACACAGTACACATATATGAATGACCTCTGTGCAGAGTGAGGGTTCATCTACACTTTGCTCCACACATACTAGACAAAGGTCTGGGCTTTCCAGGTCCAGGTGGGGGGTTTTGTCCCAGCACTTTCCCCAGAAAAAAACCCCTGCATTTTACCACTGAATCTGAGCCAATGGCAATTGCCATATGCTCCAATTCAGCAGAAAAATGCAGGTTTCCCCAAGAAAAGCGCCAGGACTACAACAACGCTCAGACTCACCTGGAAAGCCCAGACCTGTGTCTAGCACAAACAGGTGAGCCTCAACATTATCTTCATTCCCATTTTTTACCTGGAATAAGAATACAAATATTATGTCATCCACTTATGTAATGATAATAATGCTGTGGAGATACAGTTGGAAATAGATTTTATTAGTACACACAAATGTTTTTGGTGTGCTTGCACACTAGATAGTGGGACTTGCATTAAATCTCTATGTATCTATACACACTGTTATGCGTATAGATCTCCCACTTCTTCTCCAAAGGAATGATTACCTGATATTTTAAGTATCCCATATAAGTTATTTCTATACATACGACCTACAGTGTTGTCTAAGTTTAAAAGCAGGAGATATAAAACCTTTCTGCAGAGGCTGCCACTTCTGTTACATTCATTGTCTTCTTTCTTCAGCTTCCAAGTGAAGTGAAGTTAAAGAAAAGTTCCTACTTAGAATTATCGAAAATTATATGCAGCGGGCAGTGGGGAAGCTCCTATCAAATGTATGCTAAAATAAATAGTGGTCATTTGGTGAAACTGTGCAGCATTTCACGTGGGAAAGCATCAGATATAGTATTAATGCTCAACGTGCATGATTATATTGATGGAGTGCAGCCTTGGAGACCTGAACAAGGCCCCGTCGAAATGTGTACAGGAAGCAGAGCAGCAGTTTTGGGGGCATGTTCCTTTGCACATGTGCCTGAGTTTTGTTCTCTGCATGTATGCATATCCCCATTCCATCGGGTGAGCACTATGCGCCCAGATAAAGAGAAACTCGGGCATTTTTTCACCTAAATAACAGCCTTTCATTTCAGCTGGGCACTGGGATGATATCACACTGCAGTTATGCTACGTCGGTTCTGAAAGAGTTCAGTTTAAACGGAAGCAGCTGGCCCTAAATGTTGTAGCTGTTTTTTAAGAAACAGAGTCCCCTTTTTATTATTCCAAAAAGAAAAGTGTAATGTAGATGGAATTTGCCAAAGTGGGTCAGTGGCAGGTTAACATATTTATTCCATATTTATGGATTTAAACGCACACATATATCTGCATTGAGTTTCCTTATAATAATAATAATAAGGTAATAGATAGACAAAATTGGGACCATGATATGAAGACAGATACATCATTTAAATGCCACCATTTGGGCTGAATCACTTACCTCCCACATACTAAAATTCTCAAGAAGGCAATGTATTAAATCCCAGTAGCCCCTAGTCGGTTCATCTTATAACTTGCCCCGTTAAACTGAGCCCCAGTGGGCCTCCCATTGTCTGTTCTTAGCTGTCAGAGCTGAGCGGACAGAACTGAGCAAACAAATCAAAATGGAGGACTAAACACTTCAATTCTGATTCACCACAACCTAGTTAAACAGATATATTTAGGACCTTTTCAGACGTTATGTTTTGTCACATGCTAACTCAGGGAACTGTAGCGTGTTCTAACAAACTTTGATATGGTTTGATCTTGGCTTAAGTGATTTTGATTAGAATAACCCACATTTTCCTAATGGGTGAAGGAGGAGGAAGAGGAAGAACGTGACTCCGATGCTCAGTCCATTTCATTTCTAATCATCTGAACCTTTGTTTAGATAATTTGCTGAACTGGGCAGCTGTGCAAAACTAGTTTTATCTCTCTATTTAATGTGTTAAATGTGCCTTAATTTTAAGCACAATGCTAAGCTTGGCCAGGATCCAAAGAATAGTGAAACTCATTCCATTAGCCCAAAGAAACTTTACAGTTGTTTTTCTCCAACAGAAAATCCCCATGGGCAGGGGATGTTCAAAGGAAAACAAGTTAAGAATTCCACTGAGCTCATTGTGTGACCTGAAGAAGCTCTTTGGATCGTGATCTATGCTTACTTAAGAGTAAACTCCGGTGGAATTTTGGCAGCAGCTTGGCTTCTTTGTGTTGCAAGTGTCATTGTATGAACAATGATAACCAGCTTTCTAAGATCAGTTTGGCTCTGTGGTTTTGAGAAGGTTTGTGTGGCCAATCTGCTTTGCCTCATGGACTTGGAGTCAAATGGTGTGCAAACAGAAAACGTATGTCTCTCTCTCTCCCCCCCCCCCTTAAGTCGGGGGGGGGGGAGAAATAACAAAGTCTATAATATTATTGTGTTCTTTGAAACATAAAAAAGGAGAACCTCGTGTATCATAGAAAATGTCTTTGGATAATATATTTAATTGGCAGCAGTTTTGGATGGACAAAACAGAATCTGATAATGAAGTTCATATGCTGCCTATAATGTATTTGTGAAAAGTTATGATCCAAAGATTTAAAGCTAAAAACCCCCTCAATATTCTCTAGCAGCATTCTTCTAGCTAGTTTGTAAATAACAACTCAAAACAACAAATCTGGGATATGTTGAATCCCTAAATATAATGTATACTTCTGTATTATTCTAGCATACAGTGTAGCAGTTTTTTTCCTGCTCAACCATGGAACAAAGTGCAAAGGAAGTTTGTTTCCTTAATTATTTCCCTTATAAACAGGTACACTGGAGTTCCAGAAATTAGTCTGTGAACTTCAGAATTGGAAGGTCTTCATGTAGTGTGCATTGGAAAGTCTGCAAGATGGTTTTGGCTGAAGCGCTGTCTTTCGCCCTAGGAATTATAAACTTTGAACAACAGTCCACATTTCGGTTGTCTGCACAATTTGCCAACGCAACCTGCATAAATAATAATAATTTTATAAAATTCTAGCAGGTTTCACAAAAGAGCTGGTTACTCAGTATTTCAGTATATGGTGCAGATAAACTATGACTGAAACATGAGTGTGAAAGAATTAGTCAGCGGTCTTAGAGCTGCTTACAAGTTCCTACATTTCTGGAAGAACTCACATGCCAGTGTATAAATGCATTTGAAAGTAGGGCCTGCTTTTCATTGTTAGTTCTTTATATTGACATTATGCCAGTCATTATCTCCAGATAGTGCGGTGAGCGTTTGAGGTAAAATCGTAGCCCGGTGAGCTTTTCTGTAATTTAAGGTTTTCTAGTTGACCTTCTTGGAGATTGTTTCTTAAATGAACTCTTACAGAGGAAGCCCATTAAATGCCTAGCCCTTCAGGTAGCAAGGAAGACCTTGAAGATGTAAACCAGTGTATAGTGCCTTATTGACTCCACTGCCAAATAAGTGGAATAATAACACTGAGTGGAGAACTTATTTCAGTCACCTTAATGGGCTGTTAACTTTAGAACCCAATTATAGCCATTTCAGCACTAATTGCTGTACCAGAAATGTGAAACATCCAGCCTAATGTGCACATGAAGAATGTCACATTTTAACACCATATTTAAGACGGTGTTTGACTGAGCACCTTCATGGAAATAATACTGAGTATTCTTTTAAATATTCTGGTAAACTCGCCAGCTTATGAAGTGTCCTTTAACAATGCCATTTCAAACAGTTGTCACTCTGCAAGGAAGAACCAAGGAATGGGGGTTCCACGAAGCATTCTTTAAAAATTTAGTATTCTCCTATGACAAAAGAGGCTTCGTTGTTATACGGAGATTAAGTATTTCACTTGAAGTATTTTTGTTTCTCACAGCAACAGCTAGTTCATTGGGAACTGCACAATCAAATTCCCACCAATCAAGGTATGGGTCCTATCATTCATAGCATCCTTTACCCTCTCTTCTGCCAGTTCAGGAATCAGGCAGGCAAGGGAACCCATTGACGACGATGTTTGAAATGGAATCTTTCCAAAGCTGTATCTTCTGTAAATCGTTTCCTGGACTATTCCGTTCCAAAAAAATAAATAAATGCATTTCTCTTCCCAACCTTCAGTTTTAGCCTTTCTGCCCTTTCCCCTCATGTCAAAAGGTAGCAGAAACATTATTGACAATCAGCAATGGCAAAGGACAATGTCTCAAGACTATAGAACAACCCTAAGAAAAATGAAAGAGGGACCCTGGAAGGATCATCTTTCTTGCCTATTAGAAGAGTGCTTATTGAAGGGTCATGGGGGTGGGGCACTAGTAGAAATGGGAAAGATATGTCATTTTAGGCAGACAGATGGGGAAGAAGTATAGAATTGTAATAGCCCTCCTATCCTTTGCCTTTTGAGGCTTTTGCATGCAGAAAGACGACCATATTTAGAATACTCTTTGGCCAAGACAGTGTAATTCACCCATGGGGATCAGTGATTTCCCCCATGCCCTCTACAGGCAGGTGACGAAAACCTTTGGATCAAACTGTCAGGCTTCTCCCCTCTTATAAGAACTCAGTCCTGCCTAGTATTAAAGAAGAGCTACACGACTTTGTAGCCCATCAGCTGTACACTTCAAAGTACAAGGAGCACAGGGAAGCTCTGTTTTTAACTTCCTGCTTGAGACTGCAGTTGCAAGGGGATTTCAGGTGAAGGACCACACTTTATGGTTTGTGGGCTACATTTGCCTTGGCGGGACACAAGTTGCATTGACAGGCTTTAAAATGAATGAAAGTTGCTCCTTTCTTTCTTTTTATCAGCCCAAGGCCTGCTAAAGTTAATATCCATTTTCTATTGCTATCAGCAATTGGCAATGAAAATCTTTCTTTCTTTTTACTTTGGGTCTGGTTACTTCATGTTACTTCACTTTTTATTTCCTAAATTTATGTAAAATACATGCACTTCCAACAGCTCCAAGTTGCAAAGAAAGGAACTTTATGCTTTGCCTTTCTTTGAGTGAAGGATGCTAATTGTTGAAGTTTGTTTTTAAATTTTCGCAGAACCAAAAGCATGTGTGTTTGTCTGCAAGGTGGGAAAGGTGATTGAGCCCCATGAATAAATTTAAAAACAAAATAATATTTGCTCAGGGTGACTTATAAATAAATATGAGGCAACTATTGGTGCCAAGTGTGATTCTGCCATTGGGTTGCTAGTTAAATCAGTCCAGATTTAAACTTGTAAACTCCTTGATTTGTATGGAGAAAGACATCTGTATTTGGTTTATTAAAATCTGCTGATGTTTCCAGAACTAAATTTGTGTGCAGATAGGCCTCTGGGTGGTTATATCAAGAAAGCGGAAGCATATACAACTTGCTCATCTAGTTACCTGACTTCCAGCCCTGTACAGGTGTGCTTGAATAAATTAACATCAAATACCTCTGATGAGCCACTGCATACATTATCAACAAAGGTGAAGATGTGAAAACATGCTACCTGCCTCCTGTTATCACCTCTTCAACACAACAGCAACCTTCCCCCCCTTTTCCCAACCATCCCGCTATGTTTGGAAACTTATAAAGCAAACTTTTTGAGATTGCTTTTCCAAGAAATGTACGCAATTTGGGAATCCCATAGCTACAAAAAAGAAGGTACTTTATAGTAGTTTGTAGTTGCCTTAAATCTATTTTCAGTTGGCTGTGGCTTCCAACTCTGTAGATGAAGACATAGCGTATAGCTCTTTGGGTAATCATTTCATCAGACAACTTTAAATAGTTAGTGAAATTGTGTTTTTCTTTCTTTTAAAAAAGATACCTGGACTTCACTTGGTGCCCTAACTAGTAGCCCATTCAACTGGTTAATGGGCACTGCTCTGCAGGCCTAGGAACTAGTTTCTTGTCTTGGAGAATCTACCATACAAACCAAACTTGCTTTTTATTTACTAATGTCCTCCTCAGTTAACTTCATTGCTATCTTCATGGGGGGGGGGGGAATTCAGAAGTAGGTTCAACCATAATGTCTATCATTATTACTACAACTACTACCATTATACTGTCGTTTTCAGAACTCGCTTGGTTTGAAAATGGCTATGAATCCCATTGTAATTTCAGACTCCCAACAGTACCAAGACTTTACAAGGGCTGGCAAATAATAAATCCAGCACAAAGTTTTTCATCCAGTGACCTTGGCAAATCCCTGTTTCTATTGAATAAAGGCATTTCTGGTTGAACATGAGTTCCTTAGATACTTCCCATTGGTCCCCCTTGAACACTGTCCTGATCACATGGCTGCTCATTTGCAAACTGTTCTAAGGTAACATTCATATATATTTTTTAAAGTGCACTATTAACTGCATCTAAAAGTGTCATATAAAATGTAAAGCACTATCACTTTAAAGGCAGCTGGAGCCCTCCTTGAAAGGGGGGAAATATCAGCGTGTTTAAGTTGGCTGAAATCAATTGTCTTCACAAAGGTATGCAGAGATATAATGAAGTTGATAGAAAAGCTGATTGTTCTGTATGTGTTTGTAGTGTTAGAATAGTATCTAAATCCACAACTAGATGCAATTTAACTGTAACCAGGCAATTTTAAAACAATGCAACCCTGTCAAATAAATTGATATTGCAGGAAAGTTAAGCTAAAGCATGGCGTTAATTGCTTTTCTCAGAGAGCTTCAGGTGCCTTTCTTGAGACATAATGAAGACCATATACGCTGGTGCAGAAGAAGAAAGAAATGGGAATTGTGAAAAAAGAGGGGTTTTGCTAAGTCTAAATATATGCTATCCTGTAAAGATTAGGACAGTCAGCAGAGATAAGAGACAGATTAAAAGCACTTGTTAAACAAAGCCATGCACGAAGGAAATCTTTACCAGAATCCATGTGTTTCACACTCATTATTACAGATGAGAATTTCTTGTATGACTGAACCATATGGCCATTATGTGGCTTTTTCAGAAGTAGCTCCCAAGAACTGTTTTCCTCTTGGTTTTTAGCTCTGCAAATGCATCATCTGTCCCAACCCCCCTTTTCCCTTTTAAAAAGAAAATTAGCAGTTAAGGCCAGCTATGGCAGCTTTTAGAAACTCAATATTTACCTGGCAGTTTACCATTTAGTGAAGTGTGCCGTAGCAGTTATTACCCTATTAGAGAGAGAGATTATTGGATAGAGCTGTAGTATCTTCAAAACCAGTCTGAGAGAAGAATCATAGAGATGGAGATAGCAGCCTGTTTGTTGACATTTCAGTGGTGAGCACTATCCACAAGATTTGAAACCAATCTCTTTTCTGTTTTCTAGGAACAAGAATTTGTAAATAGATACTCCGCTATGAATGTTTAAAAGAAAACTTCCCTTAGCACAAAAAACGAGGTAAATTCGGAACTCATTTCACATTTAAATTTGTCTTTTAAAGCCCTTTTTGATCATGAAATCATCGCCGATGGTTTGCTATGGTCAACAGACCAGAAATAAACCATACTGTACACCAAAATATTAAATATGAGACAAATGCAAAAGTGTAACTTAACAGCAGCAGCTCAGTTACATACAGAATAACAAATAACTTGGGGTAATGCCCTATCTTTTTAAAACAACAACAACAAACAAACCAATCCCTATTGTACTGTGTAATAATTTAGCTTTCTTGTGGGCTCTCTGGCACAAGCTGAAATGGGGCAGGAATATCTGGGTCTGTCAAGAGGAAGAGGGCTGTGAGATTTTTGGGGGGAGGGAGGGAGCTCTGGTGGTGATGGAGAAGAGGGTCTCATGCCACTGTGGCCAGGCTCCTCTATAAGACAAGGGGAGTTAGCTGGCTAGGTCCTGATCTGCCACCTGAGAACAGGCAGCTGGCAGAGCCAACTAAGGGAGAGGCAGAGATTTTGGACACAGATTTTGCCACCAAGGGCACACAGCCCCCACCCAGGTCGGAGCAGTTCTTTGCAAGTGCAGTCCTCTTGCCCGGAATAAGAACTGTGCAAATGACTGGTCCCATCCCACTCTTTAAAAGCAGAGAAGGAAGAGCACACCCACTCTTTGGGACAACGTAGTCACTTGTGCCTGGGTCCATGTCCTAGAATTGTGCTTACAAGTTGTTGAACCTTGCGTACTGCCCTTCTTGCTGAATCTGAGACTGTGCTCTGACTTCACCAACAAAGCTGCTGGGATTTCCATAGCCGAGAACAAGTCTTTTGTTTGAGGACTGAAGCTAGGGCAGCTTTTTAAAATGTAGCTTTCTCCCATAAGAAGTGTTATCACTGCCTATATGAAGAAGAAAGCAAGGTTTTAAAAAGCTTTCCGTTTGCCCAAACTAGTCTTACTGTAAAAACCTATCCGTAGGTTGCATTGCAAATGTGTATTTGTTTCTGAGGAGTGAAACAGAGGAAGGTGAGCAGGCTAGGATTTAGTTAGGTAGAATGTTGCATTAGTTCATTAATTTTCACAATCTTCCCAGATTTAAACCTCTTGTGTCAGATTGTATGGTTTGAAGTTGTAAATTCCGGATAAAAAGTTGTTATACTAGGCCTTCTACATTATGAAGTTCCTCACTTCTTGTATTAACTGCTTTCCAGCTGAGCCCCTTTCTCTTATCTGCTTTCTTTCCTATGGAAAACTCTCAGGCCAGTGTCTAAACTTGAGAGATCTTAGCTAAAAGCAGAAAGGAGAAGAGAGTTAATGTTCATACCTGGCTATTTCAAGTCATGTTTTTTGCATTGTTGTATTCAGACAGTTAAAAAGAACAAGTCATCTTTAAATCCTTTTTTTTTTTTTTTAATATACTGACAGCCACCAATCTTGTTTCATACAAGTAAGGAAAAGAACAAGTTGGATCGGTTAGCTGGGCCCTTGATGTGTGACAAAGATCCATTAGCGATCACACAGTGAGAAAAGGAGCCAGGTTGTTAGTAGAGGGGACAGCCCTGACCGCCAGATATAGAAGCAGCACTAATTCTACAGCCTTTTTAGCCTGTACCGTCACAAAGAGGGCACAGCTGGGTCACTCGGCTCACTAGTAATTGTGTTTTACAGACTTCTAAAGCAATTGGCTCAGTCAGTCCCAATTCAATAAAAGTGGAGAGCGAGAGCACTTTTGTTCTATTTTTTTTACTTGAAATTATTTCATTCAGCAGTCTGTCTTTTTTATTACCAGGACTTGACATTAGCACTCCAAGCTATATTAGCATCCATTTCAGCAGTTCAGTAATGGTATTAAAAAAACACTTAACTTCAACGGTGAATGGTTGTATGACAGTGCCATAAAAATCCACATTAAAAAAAACTTATGTATTTGTCCCTGCAATTTTTCCCCCCTCACTTGTTTAACCGCTTCAAAACTGTGCTGTCATTTGCAAAAAAACCTTTTTGCTCTGACGGAAACCCAAGAGAGACCAGCTCAACTGTTCTCCTCACCCCCTCGTTTCCCAGAAGTGGGGAGAAATGAGAGCAATTTAAAGGCAAATAAAAATAAAAATCCAGGAGCCCAAATGTCTGTTGTTTAGGAACTGGAGGGAAATAACCCTCCATTTACCACATCTGTTCCAAAACATACTGATGTCAATGAGTATTTGCCTGTTGGGTTCAATAGGTAATTAAAACAGAAGCCAACCAAGGAAGGACTAATAAACTCAAAATACCTGAGGTAAAAGTGTTTGGCACCTTGCGCCTTTGTGGGACTTATTTTGAACCCAGCACTCTCTCAGTACTTGGAATGAGACCTTAAGTACCTTGGCAATGCAGGATGCTCATAAATGACAACATTAGGTTCTAAATTTTGATTAAACCTTCTGTAATTAATCAATGGTAGATATGAAGCAGTTGTTGGGGTCCAGAGCTGCAAAATGCTCGAGACATAAAACATTACAAAGTAATTAGAGCGAGCTCCTTCACCAGAGAAAGGATTGCCTTCAATAAAGAGGTAAATGATAGCACCGTGTTTATTGTGGACGTAGGCAGCCAGTGCAATATGATAAACTGCAGGAGATACACATATCAGTAATCATCTGCATTATTAGTGTCATTAATCATAATTCTAAAAATATGACAGCAGCCGCCAACTTTTGACCAATTTTCCTTCTGCCTGTTGGCCGTTATAACTTCACTAATAGACCGCAGAGCTCCTGTGTGTGTGGCAGTTTTGCATTGAGAATGGAAGGTTAATTATATTTCAGCTGCTGATTCCTTCTCTCCTTGGAAAAGCCTTAGCACTTTGACAATCCCAGGAGCTTGCTGCTGTTAAACCGGTAAAACTTCTTTATTGAAATTTTCTTTGTTGGTCAGGAGTGAGTAGATGTTTCAAATGAGATATAAGCGCCAGGCTGGGACGGTTGCTCACCATTCTTGCTGTAAAGTAATCCTTGGAAGCCAAGCTGAATTCATACTTCCCTCTTTGCTTGGGCCTCCGGTGGATAGGTTTTTCTTTTTTTTATTTTAAAAAAATGTCTCTCAGAATTTAATAACCAATAGCAATAGTTAGTACAGAACAATTTCGTGGGATCCCAGCACTTCAATCTGGAGCTGGTGCAGATACCCTGGTGGTGGTAATCAGCCATTGAAGCACAGCTAGACGACTACTAAAAATATCATAAGAAACAATGTGTGTGTGTGTGTGTGTGTAAGAGAAAGACAAAGTCAAGAAGGCACTTATAACAAGCACAGTGTGTTTAAAATACTGTCAACGTCCAACAGTAGTCCGAGACACCTTTGGACTAAGGAGGCTGCCCCCCCCATCCTTCAGATAGCCATTTCAGGGAGTGTAAGTGCCTTCAAAAGGGGAAAGTTGCTAGGGGAACATTTCCCCACGAACTTCTTTTAGTCAGTTTATCTTAGAACCCAAGCCAAAGTAACTCTGATCCAAGAATGCTTGACTTCATTATACAATAATCTTTATTGTCATTGTCCCATACAGAACAACAAAATCTACATCAGACATTCAAAAGCCAACAAGCCTGCTATCCTAGCTATCCCAGCCTGGTTAGCCCCCTAAAAACTCTGATACCCCATAATTAAATACAATATACTCCCATAGAGACTACCTGCGTTTAAAACCAAAATTGCATTTGGATAGAAACTGTTTCTCAAGCAGCTAGTCCTAGTCTTTATAACCCTGTACCTTCTTCCAGAAGGCAGAAGCTGAAAGAGATCATTTCCGGGGTGTGCACTATCCTGCGCTATCTCTGCAGCTTTCTTATGGCACCTGGAAGCATAGATTTGATCCAAGGTTGGAAGAGTGCACCCAATTGTTCTCTCCGCAGTCTTTACAACCCTGGACAGCATTGTTTTTTTCCTGACCTTGCAGCTCCCAAACCACACACACAGACCATAAGTTAATACACTCTCAATAGTACAATGGTAAAATGCCATCAACAGGTCCTTTGAAAGATTATTTTTCTGGAGGATTCTCAGAAAATATAACCTCTGCTGTGCTCTATTCATCAGGTCTTTACTGTTTTCTCCCCAGGTTAGGTCATCTCTCAACTCCATTCCCAGAAATTGGAACACCAAGACCTGTTCCACACACTTCTCCTAAAATGGCATCAGTTTTAGGAGTATTTCTCCAAGCTTTAATTTCACCCCTAACTCAGGGGGATTATATTGTAAAACTTGTTACCATTTTACTCATTTTGGTTTGTAACAGGAGGCCATTCTCTCAGATAGGCATGCATGTTCATCACACCTTGACTGTAGCATATAGTAATAAGCTTACATTCATGGGCTGAAGTTTAGCACATAAATGTACGTTACAATCATATGATATGGAAAGCTGAACTGTGCTGTTCACCCGATCAAACAGCACAGTTCCCCTTGTCATATCATCTTGCAACAGAAGTGCTTTTTCGGCAGAGGAAGTTCACGCATTTCACCGTGAGTCATAAAAGGGAGAATAATCAACTGATGGGCATGCATGTGTGAGCAGTCTCCTTTTCAACCATTTCCTTTCAAAGTTCTGCATATATCCAGCGTTTAATTCAAAGTGCATTCCAAAGTGTGCTGCAAATTCTCCAAGCCTGCTAGGAGCAAGGTTATGCCGGAGACTTTATATGTTTTAGTTGCCTTACATGAACATTGTAATCACTCAAAGGGATTTGCACCACAGTGAACCAAAATAGCCACATAGCATCGCAGGGACATCACTCCATCTATTTTTTTCTGAGGTCATCGTTATTATTTCTAATATAAAATAATAATTTTTATCTTCTATATGACCCTTTAGCAGAGCTCCTAGCAGAGCTGTTTACACACTAAAAAGGCACAAAATATATCACAGCCTATATATTTCCCTAGCCTGCTCCTTTGGAATGGGGGAAGAGGGATTGCAGAACTTGCCTAAGTGATGTGTTGGAACACAAGTACATTGTGAGTGGCATTCCAATACAGCACCACAAAACCATTTTTAGGGTTTTGCTTTTCGTTTTGCAATTGAGCAGTATATAAATTAAGCAAAATAATAAATGTTATACCACTGCAATAGGCAGGCAAGTCAACTTAAAAATATCAAAGACTGGGATTTTGGCCATTTATTTGTTATTTGTTCGCCAACCGGTGGACAAGGTGGCACCGGACTCAGTTCAGAGATTCCCAAACAGTGTAACAAATGCCTGCTTGGATGTTCTGATAAGAAAGGGGAGGAGGATGTTTGGATTAAATATTTCATTTTAAAAATCACTCTCACTTCAAAATATGTTCCGAGAAATAAATCTCAGGAAGTTGTTATTCATTGAGAAGGAATTTTGCTTTTTGTGGATAGCCTATAAAAAAGCCACCGGAGTTATGTTCCACAGGTATGTATGAAGCTTTTGTGTGTAGATGAAAAACCTAGATAATGGCAGGGGCCTGATGATACCAAGCAATGAGGTCTGTGAAGCTGGCCTGCCTAAACTGCTGCTGCCTTCTAAATCTGAGAAAAAATGGTGGATAAATGTTGATAATTTTGGTCGATCTTTTCATTTAAATTTTCTAGACCAGTTTGCTGGTAAACCGTGAGGTTGACATGTCACAATGAAACTTACAAGCGCTCCTGAATAACTCTGGCAACTAACGCCAGTGGTTGTGCTTCTTGTTTGTAATGCCTTTTGATCTTTTAATGACCAACAATAGTAATATATTTAGAACGTGCCTTGACCTTGATGCTTGTGAGCACATGCAGCTGTTGGAAAAATGTAATTCTGTTCACACCGTAAGAGCCATCTGTTTTAACACCTCAACAGGTATGTACTGAATTACCAGGCTGTTCTGGAGTGCAGCGCTCTCAGGTCTTGGTTCTATGACAGAACTGCACTAGCAGATGACATGGCAGACAGAAAACTCCACGCTAAAACCCCTTGCATGACCTGCCCAAACATCATAATATCACTATCAGCAGAAGCGTGCATTCCTTGGTGATAACAAATTGCTTTTCCTTTTACTCTGGGTCTGCATTTTGTATGCAAAAGTCTTGGCCGCCCCTGCCAGCAGCCCAATAATTCTTGCTAACATCTTCCGAGTTACAGCATTTATAAAGTTGCAAAGTGGGGTAAACAAACCATCTGTTTGGCTTTACCATATATGTCATGCTCTCTTATTAGCATATTACGATTCATTTAGTAAACAAATTTGGTGATTTTGTTCATGTCAAAGTCAGAGGGAGCTTGAAGATGATTAACATTCCTGGGACAGGCACATTAATACATTGCTTCCTCTGCAAAGTTAAGTGGCTTCTCGGGAGAATCGCCCCTTGTTGACAAGATGAGACTGTCAATTTTGTTTGCCTGCCACATTAGGGGCCATAAGGGGATGGCAAGCTCTGAGAATGAGGAACGGTGGAGGCAGCATCATTCACTGCGAATTGAGAAAAGAAGTCTAATTCTGATAAATGGTCGACCCCAATACATCCTACCTGTTATTACAACAGACGTGCCGTATCTGTGCAGTAAATTAGTTAAACCCCTAAAGAGTTTGGTGAGAGCTTATCTTCAAGTGAATAATTTGAGTGGAGAGGGAGCTGTCTTCGTGACCAGTGTGAATGATTTGTTTCATATTGAAAGGGATGGTAATGACTGGGGCTCCGCGTCTAATTTGCAAGAATTTGCTTGTCCTTTATTTCCCGCATTTAATAAGCACTTCTTTACTTCTTCTTCTTCTTTTCTTTTCTTTTTTTTAATAGGTGCTGAACTGTATTTTACCTTTTGGATTTTCTTCCAATGAAAGGTTAATATTTTCTCAGATTCTATGCAATTCATAAAAAAAGCTTTAGAAACAAATGTCGCTTGTGCTGCTGGAGTAGAATGTTTTGCATTTCACTGGGCAGCAAAGTAGTGCCCTGTCTACAGCCACTGCTCTGAAACGCTGGCAATGGGGGGAAAACTACCATTAAGCCTCCCCAGTTATGGACACATCAGATACTGCATGCACACAGCAAAATATGAAGATATACTCTTCAGGCCTCTGTGGGTACCCAATTTTTCAGTGCAAGAAAAGGCAAGGTGAAAGGCAGTTTCTGTGGTGCTGGGAAGATAAGATTAAGAAATAAGAAAGTTTTGGTTTCCAGTTTTTAGGTAAAATCAGAATGCCATATCTGCTCACAATCGTGTCAAAGGAGTTGAGGGCTTCCTTCTGTTTAAAGGAAACATCAGGATTTATCTGTTCTTGTAAATTTGCATACTGAGACAGATTTTTCATTCTGATGTTTCCATTTAGATTTCATGCAAGACTGTAGCTGAGGGAGGAATCTTTTACACCTTTGTGGAAATTCCCTGCCTGACTTTTCAGCTTTTGGGAATAAAAGCGGCTCCCTCGCCCCCTTACATTTGCGCAAACCTAAGGAGAGGCATAAAGGCAACATTGTACCAGATTATTCAGTATAAATTCAACCTGCACCCACCTTTCATTGTGTTGGCCAATGAATGCAAAGCACTGGGTTACCTGATAAGCACTCGGTCTTGGTTTTAAATTTCATTAAATTAACTGTTAACCTTTAAAATAAGGATAGGGAACCTGTGGCCCTCCAGATGTTGTGGGACTTACAACTTCTTTCATCCCTGACCATTGACCAGGCTGGTGTCTCAGTCCAACGACATTTGGAGGGCCTCAGGGTTAGCCACCCTTGCTTCTAATCGTATTCGGCAACCATAAATTATTTTCTGGCTATTCTGTAATTATTCTCCTCCCCTTTGGGCCTCCCTCACTACAAAACATCTGACTATTGAATATTTAAATGCACAGTGGATCATAGCTTTGGCTTACACATTTTCCCACAAGCTAAGCTTTGTTTTGAATTTCAGGCCAAAGTAAACATACAAGCATAAACAAGGCAAAGACAAAACTCCATCACTTTGTTTTGGGGGGGGGACAATGGGATGCCATTAGTTTTATATGCATATAGACAGAACCATAGACTGCTTCCAGTAGTGCTTGGAGTTTGTATGCCAAAAAGAGAAAGGATCGTTTTTGGAGGTGAAGGCTTTTGCATAGCTAGTCACAGTTATGCAGCCCACCTGAATGCATCTTCAGATACAGGGTACATACACTCACAGAAGGCAAAATAATAAAAAATTAAATTAAATCCCCAAATACACCAACATTAAATACAAAATAATAGTGCTCTGTCAATTTCTTTCATGCAGTACATCAAAAGAGTACTTTAGTAAGGTTCTTACTAATAAAAGTGGAAAATTACCTAGGAGTGTATTTTATTTCCTTGTTTACTCTTGTGGGCTGAAGAATCAGACACTTCCAAGGACAGCCTCTGGAGGAAGAGATTTTTGAAAGGCCTTGCCGGCCAAATGGAGTGGAGGAAGGCAAATGATTATTGGTTGTTTGGTTTGGGGAGGGGGCGGGCAAAGGTGCCAGGAAGTCTTTTCATGGAGCATAGAAATGTAGATGTTTCACAGAGTGGCGAACCTGCCTTATCTGCCCTCCCTGCTGATACACAACCCTTGCATTGTGTATATGTACCATGAATAGCTGAAATCGGGTGTCCGTCTTTATTTAGCAAAAATTATATACTGCTTGATTGTTTAAAAAGAAGGCCTCTTAAGCAGCTGAAACTTCTTAAGACTGCTGAAAGTCTCAGGCAAGTTTTGTAGCTATCTGAAATCTCAGAGATATACCGATACTCAGCTAAATGTGAGCAGCGGCCTTCAGACAAACACTCTTTGGCGTATGTTGGGGTTAGGGTTAGGGGGTAGCTTCGGAGAAATATATGAATACTTATGAATTTATCTGAAATTGTCAGTTTTCATATGTAGATGTCACATTCACTCAATTTGTGGCATTTTCTGTAACACCTGTATTATTAAAAGATTTGATGAAATGGCTAGGTTAGTCTCAGAACAAAAAATGTTATAGTCCCCAGTCTTCTTAGAGGCTTTGAATTCATAGACACTAAGGATGTAAGACAATGGAACTATTGGAACTGGTTTTGTAACAATGCTGACAATTTCTAGTAGATTCCTTCCATCGTATAGCAGATTCCAGCATTGTAGGCCGGAGGAATAGAAACAGGAGCCAACTGCTAGGGACCGTGGTTCCTTTGCGCCCCCCCCATAAAATATTTGAGGGAGCCAGAAAAAACAAAACCCAAAGTTGATGGACATTGCCATTCAAATGGTGTGCATGTGCCAGGTCTTGTGATCGATTATGTGGGGCGGGGATTATCTGGGTCCCTCCAGTATTTTATACTAGTTGACACCCCTGGGAGTACATGATGCTTGGGTCCCTTTCCAACTCTGCAATTCTGTGGTTCTATTAATCTTCTTATATCCTTCTTTTATTTCAATGTGGGACCTAAGGCCACATACATATGGTTCCCAGGCAGTCTCCTAGCCAGGTGCTGGCCAGACCCAGACAGGTTTCGCATATGTGCTTTCAGACATGCTCTGGGATAGTTTACTTGGTCTGTTGTAGCTAGATGACATTTAACCATTGCATAGTCTAGTTAGATCAGGCATAGGCAAACTCGGCCCTCCAGATGTTTTGGGACTACAACTCCCATCATCCCTGACCACTGGTCCTGTTAGCTAGGGAGGATGGGAGTTGTAGTCCCAAAACATCTCGAAGGCCGAGTTTGCCTATGCCTGAGTTAGATGGACACATTTCTCCTGCATTGGAACCTGTCACAATTAAGTGGGGCTGCAGCAGGGAACATTTTTTCATAGACTGTATATATTGGCTATCATTGGGGGGAGGATCTCACACACACTTCCAAAGCAGGGGGGAGGGGGATAAGCTCAAAATTTTTACTTATTTCAGACCATAAATATGATGTAACCAGTTGTCAAAATCAGTAAGAATTGTAGGTCATATGGCTGAAGAACGGCCAAAGTGAAATCTTTATAAAAGGCAGAAAATGTTTGACCATCTTTCTTTGATGCTCTCTGATATTTAAGGAAAAGCTTTAAAATATATTTAATGTACCAGTGGGGGAGAAATTTGTTCAGTTCACATTTCAATGTGAGCCTGCTAAATTCACACTTCTCATAACATTGCACAAACCAAACTGGAAGTGCTACAGAATAATAATAATTGGGGGGGGGGGATAATATAGTATTGTCTTCGTTGTGTACACAGTAAGAAGTAAGCCGTTTCATCTATATACTTTTTATCTTTTTTTAAATCATGTATTACATTGCAATGAGTGTGGTTTTATTTATTTGTTTGTTTGTTTGTTTAAAAATGCAGCGATTCTTGGAAATGTGTTTCTCTGAATTTTGCAATGCATTTTTAAACAGAAAATGCATTTGAAATGTACACATTATGAAAAAGTGCACACACAAAAATGCATATACATCAGTGAACATAACACCTAAAGATCAGCACATTAGGGGTGGGGGAATTGCTTGCAAAAATATGCACATTGTACAAAATTGCAAAGTTAAAATGTGCGTGAAAGTGTATATGAAACCAAACTGACCCAAACTGACAAATTAATCCATCTCCCATTTTATGGACATTTAGAAGCAGAACTTCCCTACAGGTGTTTCCGCATGCCTGAAGAGGAAAGAACTAAGTAAGATTTTCACCAGATTTTTTTTTACCTAAAGTGAAATTTAAAGATAATTGGGGTGGGCAGAGAAGCCAAAAGAGGTTTTGTAAGACTGATGACATTTCTTAGGGCAATTCTGACACTTTTAAGCTGTCTGATTTTTGCCTAAAGAAAGTAATTTTAGATGTCTGCCCTCTGGTGCAACATTTGATGAACTTCTGTAAGAGTAGTAGCATTTCTCAGGAAGATTTTACATATCTCTAGATGTAAGGTAGAAACGGTCGGTCTTAGGGCTGAAGCTAGATTTAAAGCACTTAGCCTTTTAAGTATTCAACATGCACCCTGTCCCTGTTGAATGTACTTATCATGCATTTATCATGCACTTATCACTGAACATTTGAGTATAATACTAGCATATCTGCGCTGCACCCACCCAGCCCAGTAGCTCCAGGCCTATAACACGACAACTCTCTGAACATTTCTTTACATTTGAATAAAGCATCCCCAGTCCTAATGTATCTTTGAACTCCATGATTTCGCTATTAATCTGAAAATGTTTTTAAAAAATAAAAATCCAAATGAATAATAGTATGCCCCCCACTAACACACACAAACACAAGGTATCCGATTATATTTTCGCATGATCTTGGAGAGGATTCTCCAACATGAGTGATATAGATTAAGAAATGAATGTAACAGAATCAATTCTTTTGAACTGTGGTTGCATAATGGAAATCGACTGCTATGAATGAACCCATGTTCAGAAGTTATGAACAGCAGGGCTAATGCACTGCAATGAGTTCATCTTTATTATTGCATTACACCTGAATCAATTGATAAAGCAAGTTTTTTTTAAAAAAAAAGCTAGGAATGGCACTTAATTGAATAAAAGTCAATGTAATTATATTAGGAGAAGCCAATGGTACTGCTGACAAACGGATAAGGGACTTTGTCGACGAAAGTGCCAGAACTTGTCCACACATTTCTGTACATCATTTGCCTGACAGACATTAACGGCCAGTACATAAGTTTAATTAGATTACTGATAGCTACTGCTATAAATGATAAGTGAATGGATATGGCATCATTTCCTATTGATAGCTGAAACCAGCTGCAACTTTTAACAGGTCACCAATCAGGAAAGCAACTTTCGCTTGGAGAAGAGGGTGAAACAATATTAATATTTCTTTGCATTGTATTGCATTCAGTAAACCCTGATGTTATTTGCATGACAAATCTGGCTGTTCTAGCAGGAAACCAAGGAATAAAACAAGAGAGAATTGACAGGCTTTGCACTTCCTAGCTACATTTACACAAAACTCAGCTTGTAGTGTATTTTAGTGGGGCATGGGGGAAATTGGGAAAAGGCAAGCCTAAGTTCGACTCAGTGCCATGCTGTTAGGCTGCTCTACATAAAGGCAAGGCCAGTGCAGTGCAGTGCAGTGAACAGCATGGTGGGTTTGAATGTCAGAAACCCCCCTAGTTCAA
The DNA here is from genome assembly GCF_964188305.1 of Podarcis bocagei. Classification (NCBI taxonomy): domain Eukaryota; kingdom Metazoa; phylum Chordata; class Lepidosauria; order Squamata; family Lacertidae; genus Podarcis; species Podarcis bocagei. The sequence continues at coordinate 17,249,634 of NC_138143.1, forward strand.
TTATCTGCATAGCTACGTAGTTCATTAGTTGGCAGGGCCGGATTTCAGTTTGATGAAGCCCTCAGCTACTGAAGGAATGGGGCCCTTTATATGTCCAGCTGTCCTTTGTCCACAACAAATTGTCGCTCTGTTGAATATATGCTATATGGTAATTTATGGACCTAATAGGTATCTAAAGCCATTAGCACATAACAAAATACGTACCGTCTTTTTTGCTCTATAAGACTCACTTTTTCCCTCCTAAAAAGTAAGGGGAAATGTGTGTGTGTGTGTGTGTGTGTGTGTGTTATGGAGCGAATGCAGGCTGCACAGCTATCCCAGAAGCCAGAACAGCAAGAGGGATTGCTGCTTTCACTACGCAGCGATCCCTCTTGCTGTTCTGGCTTCTGAGATTCAGAATATTTTTTTTCTTGTTTTCCTCCTCCAAAAACCAGTCTTGTGGTCTGGTGTGTCTTATAGAGCGAAAAATACGGTATTTTATAAAAGAAATTGTTGAACTGAAATACAATTAAGAAGAAGTATATTAATAGTGAAGTAATTATTAAGCTCTAACTCAAAATGTTTTTTTATTCATAACAAACTTAATAATGCAAACACATTGTCATTGACAATTTTTTTCTTTAATTTTTTTTTTTTGGGGGGGGGGCTTGTTTAGCTTATATGTAAATCCAGCACTGGTAGTTGGCCTTACTTAGGCATGTCAGACTCCCTCCCTCTAAATGACCACCGTGGGCTGCTGCCATTAGGATTGCTGGGTTGCATCCCAGAAAGTGTGCGTGTAGCTCTACGTGAATCAGAAGACTGGGCAGCCATCTCTCACCCATTCCTAACCCAGTCCCATTGTTTACCAACCCTACGGCTCCATGGCACACCTGGATCCCTGCTTCTTAGAACAGGCAGGTGTGTGTCGAGACTGGGAGATAATTGGAGGGAGAAACTACATGCATGTTCTCTGCAGTGTGTTCTGGCAACCCTAGTCGTGAGACTAAAATGTTGCCACCGGGAGCTTCTCAGAGAGAGGGCGGGATGCACACATTTAAAAGAGGGAGTTGCTCAAGTGCAATAGCTGACTATGTGCTCCTGTTTGTTTTTGCCATGAGAGTTGGCAGTGGCATGGCAAGCTCCTGCCCTCAGATAGCTTGTTCATGGAACAACCACTTAACTGCCGCAGCCAAAGCTGCCACATGTTTCTGCTTGCTTGTAAGATGCAGTCAGGGAAGCAAGCAGACATCCTAGATATGGTTTCTTGGTGTCAGTAACTGGACCATGAATCTCAATAGCACTGTTACACATGTGCAATAACTAGCAAAAACAACTGCAGCTTGTTAACATGCAGGCGTTCACAGCTAAGTGCTTCCTGTATTTTGCTTAGAAAGTTTCCCTTTGAATCATTTGCCATCTGACACTAGAATGGGCAAGAAATAATTCTGTCTAGGAGCCTGTACGGCCTTTTTTTCTGTTTATTTATCATTCATGGATGTGAATACAGCATGCATCTGTTCAGAACAAATCTGTGGATGATGTGAATTTGCCTGTGTCTGATTTGATTTATGGTTTTAGATTGTGCAGTTGGTCCGGTAACCATCAGGACAACAGTGTAAGTGAGATGATGGGTGACAGAAAATGATCTCATGGCCGAAGCATTTTTAGCCTGTATTTTATTGTTTTAAGATTCTCTTTTCTTTTTTTCTTTTTTTTTAAGCCAGATGTGACTGGATTGGAATGTGAATTTGTTCTCTTTCTCTCTTTCTCTTTCTCTCTTGTCTCCTTCTTTCTATCTCTCTCACTGTCTCCCTCTTTCTTTTGTGATCTCGATTTAGCAAAAGATTAGAAAGCTGATCTTATCACAAGGTAAGCTCAGCCTTCGTAAGCGCAGTGTGGGGTACATGTGTAACACACTTGTGTGCTTAGAAAGAAACAGTAGTACAATAGTTTCTGTGAAAGGATCGCTGTCTCGTTGGGAATGAACGGACAGTATATGCCTTGCATCTCTCCTTCCCCACCCCTGAAAAAAATATCAGACATATTTCTCGCTAGTTCTTCTCCATAGAGAGAGCTCCTATGGGACCCAAATTTACTTCCCCTCAATTATCAATCATCCTTAAACCAGCAACAGCCACCTGCCTTCTGTCAAAGGGAAAAGTAGGTTGTTATCCTACTTTGCTATATTTAATAAGGTAAATGAGTTATGACAATATATGATGAATCATGTAAATAGATATGGAAAATTAAGTTTACATTATTCTACACCCTCCCAGCCCACTATAATGCACACTTGGGTTATTCTGCTACTTTTGGGAGCCCAGCTGGTTGAGAGAAAGGCTCTCGATGAATCCACTGTTTGAACCAATGACGTTCAAATGATATAAAGAAATCTTGCATTGTCATCTTGGGTTTCCTACACTCAAGTCACACAAATTTGGAAGGCGCATCCATGTGCAGAAACAGTTGGCTTTGTTAGATTGGGAACCGCACACCCAGATTGCACCCAGATGTGCATCTTGCCTCACAATGCACATTTGAGCAGCCGGCAGCCAGCGCAGCCCCCATTTGAACTGCAAGGAGAGAATGAGGGCAGGCATTTCCACCCACATGGCAAAGCACATTGCCCACCACTTCCTTAGACAGGAACACACTGTAAAGGTAAAGGGTAAAGGGACCCCTGACCATTAGGTCCAGTCGTGGCCGACTCTGGGGTTGCGGCGCTCATCTCGCTTTATTGGCCAAGGGAGCCGGCGTACAGCTTCTGGCTCATCGGGCCAGCATGACTAAGTTGTTTTTGGTGAACCAGAGCAGCACACGGAAATGCCGTTTACCTTCCCGCCGGAGCGGTACCTATTTATCTACTTGCACTTTGACGTGCTTTCGAACTGCTAGGTTGGCAGGAGCAGGGACCGAGCAACGGGAGCTCACCCCGTAGCGGGGATTCGAACTGCCGACCTTCTGATCGGCAAGTCCTAGGCTCTGTGGTTTAACCCACAGTGCCACCCGCGTCCCCCGGAACACACTGTAGTGTGCAACTATAACTGGATTTGAAACTCTTCTTATTTTTTTATTTTAGGACATCTTTTCCCCACCCCACTCTGATTTTTCAGCTGTGCATTTGCTTTGTGTAAATGCACAACTGAAATGTTGAGTGCGCCCGCCTCTACTGTCAGTTGGAGCAAGAGTTTGTGGGTTCACATTGTGACCAGGCCAAGCTCAAGGAACCCCACCTCAGCCTTTACTGGCTGCATATAATAAAATATCATTGTTCCTCTTGGCTGTGCATGTTGAGTGACCCCCACAGCCTGCAAACTCATGCTTTTCAAGGTATTCAGTAACCTTGTAGCCCTCCCAATTGCTTTTTGCCAAATGACACCTGGAAACAGGAAGATATGTAAACCTGGCAATTAATTGAGCCCATAATGAGAGATGTATTGTGGCCCATGCTGTCTGTTACAGGACTCCAAACTTGCTTTGCAGACAGTGACAGATAATCTATGGAATTTAAAACATTAAGTTTCAGTAATGAATTTGCATATTCCACTTTTCATTTATTATTTTCTGCCCAAACCCTGAGGATTTCCTGGGGTGGGAGGGAGAGGAGAAATCAATGGATTTAAATAAACATAATAAGGGCATTGAAACGATCATGTGAATCAATATAAAAAGGCCCAATTTGTGTGGACATGGCTCAGTTTTAAGTCGCACAGAATCACACGTTCTTCCACTACTATTTTAAAACAACAACTCCTCTTATAAGTCATTCCACTCAACATGGATTTAGTTTTTCAGTTACTCTTGCAGCCCCAAATTTCACTGCATGCGTAACTTTTAAGCCAAAATGCCTGACTGGAATCTGTGGTAGCCCTAAGCAAGGATTATATTAAACACTTGTCGAATCAGGCTCAAAAGACCTCATCCATTCAAAGATTTCAATGTTTTATTCCATTTAAGATTGGTCTTGACCAGAAACATTTAAGGTTCCCCCTCATTATTGGGAAAAAAGATAAAACTAGCCTAACTGTTTACAGAGTCTCTCCAGTTTATACTGGTCTTTTTGATTACAATCCCAATCTATAACCAGCAGCTCCAATGTTGTGTATATATAGAAAGAGATTCTACTGATTTCTCTCCCTCTTGCCTAGTTCTTTTTGAAAGAGGCTCCTTTTGTAAGAGCTGCAGTAATCTGTTGGTCAAAAACCAAAGCAGGTTACGTTGCTGAGTAGCTGAAGTTCCTTGTAATCCTAAGTGTCCATTATAGTAATGCCTGGATTTCCAAGAGAAGAGGCAATAGAAGTAGGATTGCATGAAAATCCCCATCTTGCTAACTTATGTTTTGACCTGCAAGTTTTGCGTTACAAATGTAATCAGCGATACGGTGTGTTGTTTTTTCCTCCCTCCCCGCCCCCTCTTCCTATTTCTTTCCTAGACACAGTGCTAACATAAACCTGCACCGTAAACTGTTGACCAAAGAACTGGATGACATGGGCCTGGACACTTCTCAGCCCTCGCTTAGCAAGGACCTCCGTGACGAGTTTTTGATGAAGATCTACGGCGCCCCGCATCAGATGGGCTTTGACATACGGGAAGACACCTCCTCCCCGGCAGGTACTGAGGACTCCCACCTGAACGGGTACGGAAGGGGCATGTCAGAAGAATACATGGTGCTAGACCTCAGCACCACCTCCAGCATCCAGTCTAGCAGTAGCATCCATTCCTCCAGAGAATCCGACGCGGGGAGCGACGAGGGGATTCTCCTTGATGATGTGGACGGCGCAAGTGACAGTGGGGAGTCGTCACACAAGGCAGACGCCCCGGCCTTAGGGGTCGGCGTGGGCGCCGAAGTCCCGGGCTCCCTCATGTTCAACAGCGTTTCCATGAGCAATGGGGGGATCGTGTGTAACATTTGCCACAAAATGTACAGCAACAAGGGGACTCTCAGGGTGCATTACAAGACTGTGCACCTGCGGGAGATGCACAAGTGCAAAATCCCTGGGTGCAACATGATGTTTTCTTCTGTCCGCAGCCGGAACCGGCACAGTCAGAACCCAAACCTGCATAAAAACATTCCCTTCGCTTCACTAGACTAGTTCAAAGATGGACGTGGCAAACGCCAGTAGCTCTCGCAGAGGGTTTCCGCTACTTTGAACTGCCATTTACAGACTATTATATAAATATATATATATATAAATATAAATATATATCTTTTTTTTTCTTTTTTAACAAAACAGAAAAAAACAAACACCAGGTGCTTTTTTTTCCCTTTTCCTTTTTCTATTTTTTCCTTTTCTTGTTTGTCTGTTTTTATTTTGTGTGGGTTGGGGTAGTAAGTTTAACCTGGGAGGAAATTTCCACTGCTTCAAAGAGAACAAACGAACGTACACACACACACACACACACACACGAACAAACTTGCATTTTGAAGCCCCACTTTTGTTATAAAACCCGTGGTCATCTCCAAAGAGACTGTTTCTTTTACCTTTGACTGTCGCCTGCAATCTTGAGGAAGGGGAGAAATGCAGGGGAGGGGGGGCACAAGGAAACACAGCACTGCAGAGAGAGGGGGGGGAAAGAACAAGTACAATTGTCTTTTGTGAATGTTAAACCTTTGAGAGGACCATCAACTACACATGGCTGTTACACTTGTATATATTGAGCCTTGAAGGGCCTGTCATGTAAAACAATTGTATTGATGGTGGTTAACTTTTTGTTTTATTTTTATTTGGGGGGGTTGTTTTTTGTTCGGTTCGGTTTTACATTTACATCCAGCTGTTAGATATGCGGGGAAGGGGGGAGAATAGTTTGCTGGCTAGCTCTGTTCATTTATATTAGCTTCAGTGCACATTTAGAAAAAAAGAAAAAAAAGAAGAAAACACAAGGTCTTGTTTTTTAACTACCTGCTAGAGATGCGTAATGGGGAGGTGCTGGCATGCTTTAGAGCACCTGATCTGATACAGGTTTTTTTTAAGGGATTTTTTTTTGTCTTGTTACTATTACATAAATCCAGTCATGCACTTTTTTCTTACACAATGTGGGGATGTGTAATAATATCCATACCCTTTTTTCCCTTAAAAAGTATTGCCATACTTTCAGTGTCTTATTGATTAAGAAAAAAAAAGAAAGGAAAGAATTAACACTTTGTTAGAAGTGGTCCGGTCAGTATGGGGCGAGAATGCCGAACAAATAAAATAAAAAATAAAAGTGTTAAATGTTAACATGAAACTGCCAACTTTGCACAAGTTTTCAGTAACCAAAATATAATCAGCTGCTGTGGCCTGCGGGGAAAAATATCCTAGGAATTTGGGAGCAAGGAGAGAATACACATGAATGTCCTTCTCAGGTTCTAAATATTATCCACAAGTGAGTCTGTAGGTTTATAGACAAAAAAAAAGCAGAGCTTCACAGTGTGAGACATTTCTTCAACTGAGAAAGGATGGGCTTCCAGTTGAAATTGTCCAGTTGAATTGTGTGGGACTTACTTTTGATCTGCAGTAGCTTAGAAGGAGGTCACAGTGACTTAAGGGCCAAATCCGAATTCCTGAAATGAATTTGTATGTTCTCTACTGAAGACTTGGGCTTTAGTTGCATGAAAATGAAAAACAATTCTAACCTCTGCAAAGTTGTCTGGTGTGCACTGGAAAGTGCCGAGGTATGATCAAGGCATGGTTTTTGTTTTTTTTTAAAAGAAGCAATCGAAAGCCATTAATGGCACAAGCACTTAAAGCTTGGAAACGGTGTGCCATTCATTAGATTGGGTAACTTCCCCTTTGGAGAAATCGGAAGCTGGTGGCTGCGTATAGGGAGGGACCCAAACCGAAAATTCATGTTTTCATCTTTTGTACTTTCCCAACATGATTTGTCAGAGAACAATTACAGTAGAGTTGGGAAAGAGTGTGTTAGAGGAGAGGCCAATGATTGAGGAAGACAGGGAGAAGCTGCTCACCAAATCTTTTCTTCTTCTTCTTTTTGTTTCTGGTGTTTACATGTGTTGTCTGAGCATGGCAAACCGCACTGGCAGCCTGCGTTACCACAGCATACTGACTGAATGATGATATTTACTTAAGCTCAGCCTACAGCCAAGACCATTATGGTGTGTGTCATATAACAGATCTTTTCTCTCTCTTTTTTTTAAAGAATACACAAGGAATATTTCCGCACACAGTGCATTGCTAACTCAAAGAGAGTGCTTTTCTTTCCTAGAACATTTCTCTTGTAACTGCGAAACCAGAAATACTTGGGTTGCTTTCAGCTTCCAAGTTGACTCTGTTGTGCAATTTCAACCACTGTTCATTGCAAACTGGCATTAGCAATCCAGTCTTAATTTTACTAGCGGAAACTATTCCAGTTAAATAGATTCCCCCGTCTTCCTTGGCCCTCATCCACCTCTAGTTAGTTGTGGCTGAGTCTCATTTGAACCAACAGGAAGACGTTAGTCTCAACTGAACTAAACCCTATCCTTTCATTGGGACTTAGGCTTGTCTAACTTTCCCTTGTTTGAAAGCAGTATATGCTACAGTACTTTTTTCTCCTAAAACAAAAATATAAATACTAGTTGCAGTATCTCCATGTGTGTGTAAAAAAGAAAAAGAAAAAGATGTCTTTATTAATTGAAATGCCTTATCTTAGGCCATATTTCTTTGTTTTCAAATAGTGGACACAACTTCTGACATTATTTACAGATTTCCTAAAGACTCTTTTAAAAGTGTTACCGACCAGTATGTCAAAAAAATATGTTTACATCAAAAACCTCCACAATTTTTGCTGACTTGGTTTTTTTTTCATTTGTGCTTTGTCTTTTTTCCAAAGTCTTAATTACTTTCGTTTATAAAAATTAAATGGAGAGATGCTTTGTTTTGTTTTATGCTACGTATGTACAGTATGCTTGTGAAAGGGAACATAGAAAAGTAAAGGTTTGTTCTTCCCAAACAAATTAACTTTTGTAGTGTTATCTGTACTGCACTGTCTCTTCAAACCCTGCCCTCTGCCCAGCTATTAGGAACCAAGCAAGAAGAAATGTTGAAAAAGGCAAAACAAACCTTAAAAAAATGGCTAAATGATATCTAAGGAACATTTTTTAAAAAAATTAAAAAACCCAACACTGTTTTTGAAGTATGTATGGTATAAATAAATATCGTTTTTAATGAAAAACATATTTGAGGTATATAAATAATTCTTTCCTGAATAAATCACTGTTCTGCATTCTCATTTTACTTTTGTTTCTGCTAAAGGTCAAATGGCTTTGGTAAAACTAGATTGGAAACTTAAACATCATCAAGTAGGCCTTATTCAGCAAATGAGTTGCACAGGCAACATCTGTTTGTTACACAAAACGAAACAGGATGGTAGATAATTGTAGTGAATCAGAGAAAAACAGACACACGGTTTAGGCATTAACATTCTTTCATACCTACCAACATTTGAAAGTATGGGAGAAGCTTGTGGTGAGATAGGCTGCACACACTAAACATAAATATGGTTTAAAATTACTTAACTGCCTAGCTTCTGCCTAAGGCAGTGATTCCCAAACTGTATGCTGTCGGAAGAACTAATATGCGTCTTGAAAAATGAAGCCATCATTTTGGAAGCAAGTGCCACCCTAGCCCCCCCCCCCCGACTAAAGAAACCATACAGCGTTTGCACTGTCTTGGTATAGAAGAACCACCATCATCATCTCAAGGGCTTTGCATGCAAAAGGTTGCAGATTCAGTTCTTATCATCTCCAGGTAGTGGGTGGGAGAAACACCTGGAGAGTTACTTCCAGACAGTGTAGGCAATAATGAACTAGAGGGACTAATGACTTGACTTGGTCTAAAACAACTTCCAAGTAAGGCAGACAGAGTGGGATTCCTTGGTGTAACTCAGCAAGTAAAGGTAAAGGGACCCCTGACCATTAGGTCCAGTCGTGACCGACTCTGGGGTTGCGGCGTTCATCTCGCTTTACTGGCAGAGGGAGCCGGTGTACAGCTTCCGGGTCATGTGGCCAGCATGACTAAGCCACTTCTGGCAAACCAGAACAGCGCATGGAAACACCGTTTACCTTCCCACCAGAGCAGTACCTATTTATCTACTTGCACTTTGACGTGCTTTCGAACTGCTAGGTGGGCAGGAGCAGGGACCGAGTAATGGGAATTCACCCCATCACGGGGATTCGAACCGCCGACCTTCTGATCGGCAAGTCCTAGGCTCTGTGGTTTAACCCACAGCACCACCTGTGTCCCAATTCAGCAAGTAGTCACTGGGTAATCCCAAATAAGTGACCTGTGATGGACAGCTAAGCTAGACCAATGTCTTGTGATGCAGGGCCTTGGAATTTCACCAGAGGGCTGGTCTGATGGGCTACCAAAACAGCTAGTCAGAGGGGGGTGGAGCCCGCACTTTGGGAGGGAGAATAAAAGGAGCCGTTTCTGAGAGAGGGTTCAGATAGGGAGATGGTTAGAGAGAGCAGGAGGGACTGGAGAGTTGGCTCTGGTCTGTGTGTAACACCCACCCTGAGGAAAGTATCTACAGCTAGAGAAAGGAGTTTCTGAGCTTAGATTCGAAGACTGCCTAGCGTTTCGGGAGAGAATATTCAGAGAGGAGTTAACGGGAAGGCTTGAGTTTGAGCAGGAGAAGTAAACACTGTGAGGAGATTGTCTCCTTGGGTTTCATTTCAGTCAGGAGAGGAGAGAAAGAGAAGACTTCCAGACCAGTTAGGGGTGTGGGAATCCCCTGGACCTGCTACACTGCTAGAAGTCCCTCAGGAATGTGGTTGATAAAAGGCTGGAAAACTGACAGAAAGTACCACCTTATGACCCTGTTAGAAGCCTGAAACATCCACTAGATTTAGTGTAATTATTGAGTTAACTGTTTCCTGAAAGAACATTATCTCCTGACACATCCTTTGTTTTATCAACTTCGTTCTGCAAAATAAATCTTTTTGTATTGGTTCAACTTCTGCCTGAGTCTCCAAGGATCTAACTTTACCTCCACACAAAGCCCGTACGATAACCCTGGGTACAGAGTGTGTACCTAGGTGGGATCTACCACAATCGGTGACAGAGCGGTGCGATCTGCTACATTTTGGTGACAGAGTGGTGGGATCTCCTAGTAAATCGCCACTATCCGTTGCCATTATTTTTAAGCCCTGACTGACCAGGCAAAGAGGAAGGTGGGATACTGGGAAAGTGCCTGACCATTGTTCTCAATGCTGATGACATTTAGGTGGTGTGTTGTTTTTTTAAAAAGAGTGAATTGTACCCACCACTTTCATTCAAAGAAGCTGTCTCCCAGGTACCAATGGGTTTGGAAAACACTGCCCAAAGGGCACATCTATGCAGTCAGAAAAGGGTACAACTCTCATAGGAGCTGCAGTTTCTGAATTTCAGAATATGAATGCCATTTCCCTTAAGATTGGTGCACTCCAGTGCTGAAGGGAGAAGCAGTAGCCCCAAGTTGCTGGGGCAATGCTGCTGGGACAGGGGGGCAAATGAGTTTATGCTTGTAACTTTTTTTATTGACATTAGTGGTGAAGGAGCCGAACAGCACAGGAGCAGTCAGCCTGTTAGGAAGTTTTTGAAATGCTAATAATAAAATGCGTCCCTTGAAAGAGTCACACAATGACGCTGGGCTATGTGGAGTTGTCATCCATCTCTTAATTTTGCAGGTATGGGGGTAAATCACCGTTTCACTGGCATTTAGATCTCCAGCTTCAAAACTGAAGACGGATTCATTTTGAAGGGTCTCTGGCTCCCACATCTCTTATGAAGCCTTTTTTTCCACACCCCAACTACTAGTAACATTTGATAAGTTGTTTTTTGTTTCTTTAAAGACCTAAATAATGAAACCCTTTGTAGTCCTTTTTTAAAAAAACACACCTCTAACTTATTAGGAGAAAGAGGAAGTTACAAATGGTTCATCTGACCCAAAATTGGTAAAGAAAGGAATGTTTTCTAATCATTGGCTTTCAACATCAAAATACAGATGTTTTTCACCCTCAGCACTTTTTTTGTATTTAGGATGAATTTCTGCCTAGCCTCGTTTAATATTCCCCAATGCATTTGCAACAGACATTTTGAGAAAGTTTCCCAGAGCCTTGTTAAATTTAGGGTGGTACTTCAGAGCTAACAATCCTGCGTGTGGCAAAGAAAGCCAATGATGGGAGAGGAAAGTAAGGGAGAACTGTTGGTCAGATGTGGGCACAGTGGTGTTAGTCGGTCTCCTGTGCACTGACTCTCCTCTCAAAATCCCCCAAGCCAGGCCATTTTTAAATAATCCCTCCCTTCACAGATGGGTGTTATAAATACATGCTAAATCACAAGAAGTGGGGCAGCTTCAGGAGACATTTGCAGGGGATAATCAGAATAGAAGAGCAAAGTGCTCTTGCCTCTTCTCAATTCACTGTTCTCTGCTATAACCTGTAGTTCCACCACGTCAATCAGGTGCGGCAAAACGTATGGCCCTGCAGATGTTGGATTCCAACTCCCCTCAGATCCAGTCCAAATGGCCCATGGTTCAGGATGATGGGTTTTGTAGTCCAGCAGCATCAGAATGGTCACAGGCGGGCAAGTAAGTAAATAAATAAAATTTGTACCCCACCCATCTGACTGGGTTGCCATCCCTACGTATCCTTGCTGTGATTTCTATAGCTTTGGAGAATTTTCTCTGACAACTGAAATAATAGATTTGTAGAGTTGGAAGGGACCCCTCAAATGAGATGGTTTGTACACTCAGGACAACTCTGTTTATTCTGAAATAAATAAGTTCACTATTCAAAGGATGGTACCCCCAGGAAATGTACATAGGACTGCAGCCTAAATCCTATATATGGTGTAGCCCAACAGAGAAAGCAAAGTATTACATGGCCCAAGCACATTAGGCTCCATTCACTGGTGATAGCTCATATGAGTATTGCGACAACCTTTCCAGCATGAATTGCTATGTGATCACTTAGCAATTAGGATCTTAGGTTATCTATTTAGGTATCTGTATGTATTCTGCACTTCACATGAAATACATCAAGGCAGTATATGCCATATAAGAATAAAATCGGCAAAAAGCAACCTTAGAAACATCATTAACATTAAGAAAACTTCCTCCCAGTATGGCTGTGGAGTCAACTGGGCTTTTATGTATCTTGGATTTTAGAGTATACAGATGAACTGTCTAATAGGGATAACAGAGATATTTAGCAGCCTTCCATGCCATTTTGTTGTATCTGAATGCACCTGAAAACATCTCTTTCTGGCTGTTTATGTTGTGGTTTCTGAATTGTTTAACTATGTGTTGCCTTTATTTCTTTTTAAAACTATACTTTGTAAATATAAAAGGACTCTGATCCTCAGTAGGAAATAATACTGCTTGCTGATACTTCCCTGACAGATTAAGCAAACATTTCTTTCCACTGAATTCTTTTTTAATGTGTGCTTCAACAGGTATAAATGCCATTTCCTATTTATGGGAAATTTAAAGGGGTGATTTTATTAAACTTTGGTCTGAAAAAAATAATGAATTGTGTATGAGCATGTGTGTGATGAGCCAGTGTTACTCCTCACTGCATATACATGCTCAGTGTGTGTGGCCTTCAACATAACACTGGAAATAACTTTGCCAGCAAAATTATTATTATTATTAATGCACATTGCTATTTAATGGATTAGATCCAGACCTCATCTTCTGCAAAGACAGACCCATGGCCTGGAAAGGATATTTCCACCCATGGAAGGCTTTTGATCCAATGGTGGGATCGCACTGGAAGAGGGTAAGGAGATGTTTGCCCTTTGACATTTGTCCATCGTTGCAGCCGTAAGTGCCATATCCCACATTGTTCTGGGAGCAGGAGGAGGAAGAATAAACAAAATTTGTCCTTCCTTGCCAGTAGAAGCAAAGTCTGGATCCAATTCTGTGTCACCCAGTTCTTAAACATTATTACACAAGACCATTTTTTAACAACGTGAAGACAACTTGAGCTAATTTTTCAGCGGATATTTGGCATGTTTAACCTGTCTTGTGTCAAGTAATCTTTGGTCCTTGTTTTTTTTAAAATCAGAATGCTGTGAGTCACAAACTCCTTTTCTAATACTTTGCAAGAAAAAAAGTACCGTATTTTTCCATGTATAAGACTAGCCCCCCCCAAAAAAATGTCCAAAATTTGGGGGCATCTTATACACAGCAGCCATGTCCCCCCATTTTCTTAAACCGGAGTCCCCAGAAACATGGGGGCATCTTATAGACAGAAAAATATGGCATTTGCGATCTGGACATCTGACTGGACCATTTATTAGTTCAGCATTCTGGAATCACTGGAAAATGCAACTGGCTGTGAGAAGCACACCTTTGTCCTTATGTAACAAGGGATCTAAGAAGGCAGAGACCACTTTGGCACTGCTGTGCTATGCAAAGACTAGATTCAAACATTTGGATGAAGGACTTAAATGTAGATGTGCATTTGAACTGCAGTGCATCTCCAGACCTGAGATATTGAATGCCCCCCACAACTATGCATACCTCCAAATCCTATCTACATATTTTTAAACTGGTTTCAGCTGTATATGTAAATATATCTGAGCTGGCGGCCAGATATTTTAGAAAGGATGTGTTGGCCGTTACACAACTGTATGTGGCCGGCAGATATGCAAACATTAGGATAGGGGAACGTGTGCCTTTAAATCACAGTTATCTATTTTGTTTCCACAGGATGAATGTAAAAATGCAGCCGTCTCACCAACCTTTGCCCCCTGAAGCAAAGGGTCAAAATGCAAAATACGAGCATCAATTAACCTGCAGCAGAAACCACAGTGACATTGTAGTAACAGACATGCATGCAATCTAAGTGTTCAGTCATTAAATCATCATTTAATTTAGAAAATGTGGAAGACGTGAGTTTTCAGACCCTCTTTAGTACCTGCCAATATCTACATGAGAGATGAAATGCATTTTTTTTAAGGAACCAACACAATAGCACACATTCCACTAAAGGCATATATCAGCCTTGCTCTCTGTTCCTTTTCAAGCTGAAATGATTTCCAAATTTCTCCTGGGTTGATGTTAAACATTCTTAGGATATTATTTTGGTATCCACATATGCACCAAATGCATATACTTGTATTTGGTATCCGGTGATACATGTAAACATTTGATATTTAATGTTTGAATGAAATATTTAATATTCAGTATTATTCAATATTCAATAATGTTATTGAAATTTTGGATACCTGACAGATTTTAATAGCTATTTAGCATTCTATAGCTAACTACTTATAACATTTAATATTTTGGCACCTTCTAAACAAACAAGTTACCAAGCCTGAAACACTTGAACGTTGGTATAAAAAAAATCAAATTTCACGTCTGCAATTTTGCATTTTCATATTTTATGGCAAACATTATTATGACTTTGCCAAGAAGTTAGCAATAGTGCAATGGATTTCTCCCTCTTCTCTCGCCATGTGCACCCCATGCCACCCCCAGATCTGCTCTGGAGGATTGGGGAACCCCCAGAAAAAATATTGGGGGTGCAGGGGAAGGAGAAGGGAAAATTTCACACACTGAGAAATTCTTGCACTGACAAGACTCTTAGCCTTGGTGCTCTGTTGAACATAATCTACAGTTTTCAGCTTTGTTTTTCAAAAGAACGAACAAGATTTTGCTACTGCCATAAGGTTTTAATTCATTCTTTTCTCCTTTCTCTCTTCCTGTAGAACTTTAGCGTATATGAAGCCTGATTAGAGGAGAATCGGCAGTCTCAAGCTGCTCCCTAGTGCAAGGTTGGTGCCTAGGGCTCTTTTGCCCAACACAATTTACTTCACAGACTCCTGTGCAACAGAACGATGTGCATGTAGGGCCATCATCTGGAAAGGCACATCTTTTGACGAAAGGTAGGAGATGAGCCATAGCTCAGGAGTACAGCATTTGTGTTGCTAGGTAGACGGTTCCAGGTGAAATCTCTGCCACCTGCAGTGAAAAGAATCCCAGGTAGCAGTCGAGGATGGCGAAAGGAGATCCCTGAGACCTTGGGGAAGAATTACTAGATGAACTAATGACTTAGCATGAGGCAGTTTCTTATGCTCCCCAGAAAGGTGTGTTGATGGTAAAGCACAGAAATACAATGCACAAAAGATGATTCAAAGCTGCACAAAATATGCATTAATTCAAGTTAGCAAATCCCTGACGTTCTGTGGCTATGCAGCAGCCTCTCTTTGCATCATTGCTGATTCCCCAGGGGCCCATTCCCTTTTGGGGCATGCTTATATCACAAATACAGCAAACTGCAGCTTTTGCATGGTGATGTTTAAAATCTGAAATGAAAGACCCCTCTCTCTTGACTTCTTTGGAAGGTAAGGTTTTGAATTGTCACATACTACTTTGCGGGGAGGGGGGGAGGGGAGGTGCTTGGCTAAAAGAAACTAAAAGAATATCCAAAAATATTTTCAGTTACTTAACAACTTCCTGAAGTATCCTCCCCCCCAAAAAAAAGTTTATAGTATTCCTCCTGGCTGATTGTTATTCTAACTGAAAGCTACCCATCACTGTCATTTTCTACACCCCATGATATAAAATACGTGATATAAAATAATTATATTCTGAAGGGGAGAAGGGATACTATTGACCATTAGAAGATACAGAAGAGGGCCTTGTCATCTTCCATGGGGAGATGGTGAGTGGAAGATGCTTCACAGCAGCCGGTGGGGATCAACTTTTTCCACGTCACCACTCTACACCCCCCCCCACCGGAAACATAGGAAAATGCTTCCATTGAATGCAATGATCTTTCTCCCTCAAACAGACTTTGATAGAACTGATCATGTGTTGGACGGAGGAAGGAAGTGTTTCAAATGAATCACCCATCTCCCCACACGTGTGCCCCAAAATGAACAAAACAAGCCATCTGTTCGGAAGTGCATGCGTGCGTGATTATGGGAGCACCGCGCAAGCATGGCCACACGCTGCTCTTCCTTCCTAGCTGCCCCTTTTGTGCATCCAAGGTCCAGAAGGGCAAGTCATGCATAGATCAGGATGCTAAACCAATACTGTGCCCTTGAGCTTGACTCAGTCCTCCGTTTGGGCTATATTTTGCCGCAAAATTCCCTGGTGTTTCACAAACAAGTTAGCAGCTAACAATTTCTCAAAACTCTCTTCATGTGTTTTGGTATTAATTATCCCTGAGGAAAGAGAGGGGTTTCAAAAGGCAGTTTTGAGAATCCAGCTGTCCCTTGTCAGTTACGAAGCAGCAGTGTTGCTTTTTAACTTCCGACGTACTAGTTGTCATAAAACACTTATTTATTTCCTCTCTTCTAATGTGTTGTAATAAATTCATGTGACCTTTCCTGCAGAGAACAAATACTTCTGTTACATATATATATAAGAGATCAAGCCAAGGCTCGATTTGTAACAAATAGCAGGCCATTACCAAAGAGGAAAAAGCCGAGGCAAGCGACAAGAAGCTCCCGTTCAATTTCGCCTCATATCTTTCTAATAACTTGCTTGTCACTTTATTACCTTCCGCTAATGCGAGCGCCGCTGACAAAACTGTCACGCTTAACAGCAGGCTACACCCTCTGTTCGCCGCCCCCATCTCTCCCGGCTACTTATTGCCCTGGCCCTGAAGGGACACAAACTAATAGTCTCTTCTCAAGTTCAGCACTTGGCCATCAACTATTAAAGGATACGTAATTGCCTGTTTATCCCTTGCGAAGGGGAAATTGAGTACAAGAACCAGGGCTTCCCTTGGCGGCCCCCTCCGAGTACGCAAGTGCGCACTCTCAATGCCTGCGGTAGCGAGGGCAGAGAGGCCCCGCCAGGAGCGCTTCAATTTGTCTTTGGGAAGCCCAAGGCTGCCACAGGCTGCTCCGTTCCGCTATCATTAAATAAGTTGGAGTTCTTGTTATTAAATATACCAAGAAAAAAGCACACCAAGAACTCAGGCCAATATAAGTTTCAGTAGTGGGAATCTGACTATGGACTAACATGAACTTATCTCTATTCATAAACTCATCTCTAATTCTGTAACAAATTATTGTGTTATACATATGCTTATGGGTTTTTGAGTTTGTAATCTCTGAGTTTGTAATCCTTGTCAAAATACATACTTTTGAATGGATTAGTTTTTGTTACAACTGACTATTGATTTGCGAGTAGGGACCACTCCCGTTCTGCTATCAGGCAGACAGTAACAAGGTGCCTTCTTCAACAAAAGGTCAGCTGAGAAATGCTGTCGGTGATGGCACTTTCGCCTGCTTATGGAGAAACTAATTGCCTTACGGCTGCATTAAGCGACACGGTGCTTGCTGGAAGTTGAACAGAGGGAGGAAAACAGAAAGGCCTGTGGAAAGAAAGGCCTGCGGAAAACAGAAAGGCCAGCTAAAGAAGATTGGCAAGTGAAATTAATGGAATATGCCAAAATGGCAAAATTGACTTTGAAATTAAGAGGAAGAGATGACAATGAATTTAAAGAAGATTGGAAGGACTTTATTGCATCTATACAGAAGCAGCAACGTACACAGGTTAATACATTAGCAGGATTTTAAAAATACTTGTAAAGACATTATGACTGGACAATAAGTAATTTTAATGATTTTATAATTTAAAATGGACATGTGGTGCGATGATAAACAATGGAACTAGGGAAGGGAATGGGGGGAAGTAAACTCTATTTTTTTCTATGTTTGAATATGTATTGTTGTTTTTATTTTATTTTTTGTTTTTGGAAAATTCATAAAAATAATATTTTTAAAGAAGAAAATAGAAAGGCCTAGTTCTTGTTGCAGTTCACTTTTGCTGGCTAGGACAGCCACTGGCAAGCTGGGGGGCGGGGGCTAAATCCAGGCAGCGGCGATGCCATCAAGACAAGACTGTCCAGACCCCCAGTCCGCAGAATGAACAGGAAGGCACCCAAATGTAGCATTTTAAAATACATCATGTAATACACATGGCAATCAAGTGGGGGACAGTGTCACCCCCAGTTATAGGGACCTCATGTTGCAGGCTACTGCCTGGGATATCAATGAAAGCAACATAAAACACAGCTTGCCAAGGGGGGTTGAAAACCGTTCGTCTCATCACTCCTGATCATAGTAACAGTGGTAACAACAACAACAACACTTTTATTATTTATACCCTGCCCATGTGGTTGGGTTTCCCCCAGCCACTCTTGTTGGCTCCCAGCACACAAAAAATGACTACGTGCAGAGGTGTGTCAAAAGGTGAATCTGTTTTTGCCCCAAGTTGTTGAACTTTTTCTGCAAAATCCCGTTATTTTTAACTCGCCAAAATCTAGACTTACAACATTGGTTGCCATACACCCAGATTTTCCTGGACATTTCAGGAATTTCAGCCCGGACACTGTCTCCAACTGCCATATTCCAGCTTTATCTGGGAAATTCTGGATATATGGCAACCATAGGTCTGATGCAACCAATGTTAATGTGGATTGGGAAAGAAGATAGTCAGCAGAGGCTCCTTTGAGTGCAATGGAAGTTTCAGCTTCAAGGCATTTAGCAACGGCCAATTCCCCATCTCTGAAAACACAATAACTGGCTAGGTCCATCTCTATAGACAATTTGTGTTTTCAGAGATGGGGAATTGGCCGTTGCTAAATGCCTTGACAAGGGATGCAGGTGGCGCTGTGGTCTAAACCACTGAGCCTCTGGGCTTGCCAACCAGAAGGTCGGCGGTTCAAATCCACGTGATGGGGTGAGTGCCCATTGCTCGGTCCCAGCTGCAGCCAACCTAGAAGTTTGAAAGCACACCAGCACAAGTAGATAAATAGGTACAACGGGAAGGTAAACGGCGTTACCGTGCGCTGCTCTGGTTTCATCAGAAATGGCTTAGTCATGCTGGCCACATGACCCGGAAAAACTGTCTGCAGTCAAACGTCGGCTCCCTCGGCCTGAAAGTGAGATGAGCACCGGAACCCCAGAGTCATCTGCGACTGGACTTAACTGTCAGGGGTCCTTTACCTTTACCTTTTTAAATGCCTTGAAGCTGAAACTTCCGTTGCACCCAAAAGGGCCCCTGTTGGCCACCTTCTTTCCCTTCCATCTTAACATTCTCACCAAATGGAGACTCACCTGTTTCAGCATCAAACACTCTGCACCCCCCTCCAATTTGCTCTGTTTACCATCCATCCTGATGAAGAATTCTGCAGATCTCCAAGGCTTGCACACTACTTTGTGATATTCTGGTTGGCCTAATAAAGGTTTTGCCCTAACATGAATGATTTAGGTCGCAGTGTGGTGGCTTTTATCAAAATGAGGAGTTGCTGTTTTGAAGTTTCAGGTGTCCGTCATCCACATTGGCTTGGTGTCAATGGCTCTAAATGTTCTTTCACGATTATCACCTCTCTGGCTCCTGCTCCTGCTCCCATGAATGCTGCCATTTACACGAAAAGACAAATCCAGCTAGTCCAATCGGTCCCAGGTTACAATATAATGATGCAAATGCACATCTATATCAGCTGCACATATGGAAACCTTCTGCATATTGTTCTCCTATATGGATTGCACCATTATTCCTAGGTTTTGTTCTTTTAAAACTTGGGGACCAGATGAAAAGCTAAGCAATGCTGGGTAAGATAACCTCGAATTAAACACATACCTGTCATCTTATGATTTTTAATACTATAAATTCCTATGGTTCTATTAAATGTGTTAATACAGTTCTGCAAGGAAACCAGGCATACTTATGGTTTTTTCACCTGCTGCAGTACATTTACAATTGGCAGGAATTCTCCCAGCTGTGTGGAGCTGTTCTTTCTGCAAGAGTTTTTAATAGCAGGAGGCGAGAGTTAAGCAAGCACCCATAAAGGCGGCTTGTGGCAAAGGCCCCTGCTTAATCGCCTGGTCACTGGGCTACTTGCACCCTTGCTGTCTGCTCATTCACTCCATGCGGGTCAACAATGGCAGGCAATTAAGTGCTATTAATTTAATAAAGCTGCTCCTATAATGATGTTGATCTATCAACAATGTGTGACTTGTGTTAGAAAAGGGGGGGGGGGAGGGAATATTCAACAGCCTGAATAATACAGGACGGGGGAGATTCTATTGATTGTTTACAAGGTGCCATTATTTCTAGTCACCTGACCAATGCTTGCCCAATCATTATCCATATCTATCAGAGACAGCATAATGAACAAAGGTATTGATTAACTGGGGCAGCTGGAGAGATTTCCCAACAGTGCTAGCTCACATTGATAGGTCTCCAATGGGAATATCCGCGTGAGTGTAGCGCTGTAACATAACTTATTGTGTTCTAGGTCCTTCAATTGATTTTTGTTTCCGGGGGGGTGGGGGGGGTGGAATAAGACAGTGGCTCTCCCTTGACCTTTAGCTATAACCTCTCTTGAAAGTAGAACAAGAAATGACAGGGCGAATAAACATTAGCCCTTGTGTCAGAGCGCAGCTTCGGCAGTGGTGCCTCAACCTGACCTGTTCCACAAGAGCATTCAGCCAAAGAGCAGAGAGCTTGGCAGCTGGCACAATTAGCCCCATACCCCTGGAAGTAGAAGCTAAAGAGCACCATATTTTCGCTCTCTCTGTGTCACTTTGGCTTAAGACAAGCCAGGCAGAATGTAACATGTCTCCCTGTTTACGGCCGCAGCCGAGGGGAAGTGTTATCTCATACAAGAGTTCAACGTACAGTTTAGTAGCTTTAATAACATTGTCACTGCCACAGCTTCTCTAGGCAACACACAAGCACACACACCTTGTGCGCGCACACATATTCTAAAGGTTAACTTGAGTCCTTTCTCACTTGCACCAAATACAGCATGATTTATTTGTTTTATGCATTTATATACTGCCTTTCAGCCCTGCGGGTTTCAGGATTTTTCACAGCAAAACAAAATGCTAATAACGTCAGTACAAATCACACGAGATACTAAGAGAAGGGAGCAAGGTCATTTCGTAGTGCTGAAAGGACAGCAAAGTAGGCACCAAGCAAGCCTCTCTGAGGAGGGCATTCTGCAGACAAGGTGCCACTAGCAAAAAGGCTATATCCCCATTCACCACCCAGAGGAACACCCGCCTTGATTAGCTGAATGTATGGGCAGGCTGATGTGGGAACAGACTTTCCTTAAGATACTTCGTTCCCAAAATGTGTGGCGCTTTAAAGGCAAACAGAAAGCTAGCCAGGGATCACTACGCTATGCTGGGGTACTTCAGATGCTGGATTCCCATCATCCCCAGCCAGCATGGACAATGGTCAGGAACAATGGTAAAAAGGTAAAGGTAAAGGAACCCTGGATGGTTAAGTCCAATCAAAGGGAACTATGGGCTTGCGGCGCTCCTCTTGCTTTCAGGCAGAGGGAGGCAGTGTTTGTCCACAGACAGCTTTCTGGGTCATGTGGCCAGCATGACTAAACCGCTTCTGGCGCAACGGGACACCGTGATGGAAACCAGAGTGCACGGAAATGCTGTTTACCTTCCCGCCACAACGATACCTATTTATCTACTTGCGCTGGTGTGCTTTCGAACTGCTAGGTTGGCAGGAGCTGGGACAGAGCAACGGGAGCGCACCATGTCACAGGGATTCGAACCGCCAACCTTCTGATCGGCAAGCCCAAGAGGTTTAGTAGTTTAGACCACCGCGCCACCCCATCCCTTTCAGAAACAATGGTAGCTGCAGTACAACAACAGCTGAAGAACCGCAGGTTAGCTACCCCAGTAGGGTTAGGAGCCTAGCAAAGTGTTATGAAATGAATTCTGGACAGTCTTGAAAAGGCAATTCTCACATATAACACATTACAGTCAACCCTCAATGTTAGCAGAGCATGAGTGGTCATGGCCAAGCTATTTTTCTGCCTAGGAGAGATTGCACCTGGAGCACCAACTTCGTCTGAAGACAGTGCATCTGTGAGAGACTTCCTCCCAATGAAAATAGCAGGTGTGGGGAAGAGGATATAGCGCAGAAGCAGAGCATCTGCTCTGCATGTAAAAGGTTTGATTTCTGGCATCTGCAGGCAGGGCTGGGAGTGTTGTCTGTCTGAAACCTTGGAGCACCACTGCCAGACGGTGTAGGCCAGGTGTGGGAAACCTTTGGTCTGTTGTCACTGAACTACAACCCCATCTGTCCCAGCAAGCATGCCAAAATGACCCAGGATTGAGAGCTGTAGGTCAGCAACATCTGAACGATCAGGTGTTCCCCACATTTGTAGAAGACAGGAGATCTTCAACCTTCTCAGCCCCAGGTCCCACTTTTAACCCAAACATACATTTGGGGACCACCTTCACCTTCTTTTTCTTCACCTTCACCTCCTTCACCACCACCACACCTCCTCCTCCTCCTCCTCCTCCTCCTCCTCCTCCTCCTCCTCCTTCTTCTTCTACTTCTTCTTCTTTATTTAAATGTTTTAATGTTTTAATTGCTTTTAATTTGCAGCACCTTAAATGGGGGTTGTTGTTTTTTATAATATTATATTATTTCATTATCTGCTGCAAATGTTAAAGATGTTTTTATATATTTTAAGGTGTTTTAAAGGTGCTTTTATTGTTTACTTGTTGTACCACCGTGAATGGTGGTTTTTATTTATGTATTTTTGTTTGTTCCATTTTGCTTTGTTTTTGGGGTTGGACACTGAGTGGGGCGGGGATTGGTTTTGTTTGGGCATAATTGTTTTGGTTGTTTTGTTTTCTATTTGTAAATGGAGGTTAGTATGAGGCTTGGGATTGCGACCGTGGAGGGGCGAGGGAGGTATGGCGGTGGGGGCAGATGTTATAGGCGAAGGGGATCGAGATATGGATACGCTCGTACCCCTTCCAATCTGCGCCCCATCCCGAGAGACGAGGGTAGGGTGAGCAAGGATTACTCACCTCCTTCACTGGTGTTGTGCAATGCCAGGTCTATAGGCAACAAAACCGCTACCCTGCGAGATTTCTTTATCTCGCAGGGAGTTGACCTGGCTTGTGTGACGGAGACCTGGGTGCGCGAAGGGGTAACTGTTACCTTACGAGAGATGGCGCCCCCGGGTTTCTCCGTCCTCCACCAGTCACGGACTGTGGGCCGGGGGGGAGGGGTGGCAGTATTAATCCGGGAAAATTGTTCTTTCAGGGCTCTACCATCGCCATCGATCCCCGGCATTGAATGTGTTGGCCTAGTGTGGGGCTCCGAGGAGAGCTTGGCTGTCTGGCTGGTGTACCGGCCACCTAGCGCACCAGCAGCCACCCTGTCAGGCCTGCTGGAGGCGGTGGCCGGCTGGGCCTTGGAGTTCCCTAACCTATTGGTATTGGGAGACTTCAACTTCCACGCTGATGCCACTCCCTCCTCACAGGCTCTGGACCTGGTGTCTTCCATGGCGACACTAGGGCTCTCCCAGTTTGTTTCGGGCCCCACACATCAAGCAGGCCACACGCTGGATTTGATCTTTGGCGCCGGTATAGATGTGATCATGTCTCCTTCGATGAAGGTGCCATGGTCTGATCACTATGCTCTGAAAGCCAGGATTGACTTTCCACCCCCACCCTGCTTAGGTGGCGAGCCGATTTGGGCTCGCCCGCGGAGGCTGATGGACCCGGATAGATTCCGTCAAGCCTTGCGGGACCTTGCTCCCCCTGGCGACTCATTGACTGAGCTTGTTGAGGGCTGGAATACCCAGCTCCTGGCAGCCATCGATGAGATCGCACCTAAGCGCCCTCTGCGACCCCGCAGAAACCGGGCTCCCTGGTTTACCGAGGAGCTTCGGAAAATGAAGCGGGACCTCAGACGGCTAGAGCGAGTATGGCGGGGTGCCCGTGACGGAGCCTCAAGAACATCTTATAGGGTTTTTATGAAAACCTATGAGATGGCAGTGAAGGCTGCTAAGAAGTCTTACTTCTCGGCCTCCATTGCATCCGCTAGCTCTCGCCCGGCGCAATTATTTAGTATAATTCGGTCTTTAACGTCCCTTGAAGGACAGCCAAATTTAAATAACAATCTGACATATTATATATTATAAGCTATATGAATGTTGAGAATTTGCTAAATGTTTTGGAAAAACATGCTTCAGTATTGAATTTGGTAAACGTTGAAAATTAAGTTAAGATTTCGAAATGTATAAATTGTGGACTATATAACTAAATGAAAACACAAAAACATATGAAATAAGGTATTAACTTGCTGTTTATTTTTATTGTGAAGAAAACAGGGGATGGGGGACGTGGGGAAGTCTGATCGATCATGAAAATGGATGTGAAAAAGTGAATCTTTTCTTTTTCTTCTTTTATAACTTTTTTTCTTTTTTGTAAAACTGCTTTTGATGTGCTATGGATGATATACCTTTCTTTTACCCTGGAAAAAAGCAATAAAACTTTATTTAAAAAAAAAAAAAAGAAGGACAGCCAAATTTAAATAACAATCTGACACACAGCTGTGAGGCATTTGCGAGCTTTTTTGCGGAGAAGGTCCTGTTGCTCCGCCATGACCTCCCTGCCAATTTGGATACAATAAAGGAACTGGAGGCCCCTCGACTGTCCTCGGGTCCAGTATTGGACCACTTTGACCGGATATCTCCAGCCGATGTGGACAGATTCCTCCAAGCTGGAAAGCCCACCACCTGTCCTCTTGACCCGTGCCCGTCATGGCTGATTAGAGCGTGTCCAGACGAGGTGCGGGGCCCCCTGGGGGATATCATCAATTTGTCCCTTGGCACCGGGATATTCCCAGGGGAACTGAAGGAGGCGGTGGTGCGTCCGCTCTTAAAGAAAACATCATTAGATCCCTCAGATCTATCCAATTACCGCCCGGTCTCGAATCTTCCATTCCTGGGTAAGGTGATTGAGAGAGCGGTTGCTGAACAGCTTGGTAGGTTTCTGGATGAAACATCTGCTCTGGACCCATTCCAGTCCGGCTTCCGCGCTGGTCATGGGACCGAGACGGCTCTGGTCGCCCTAACAGATGATCTCCACAGGCAGCTGGATCGAGGCGGGTCAGGGCTGCTGATTCTTCTAGATCTGTCAGCAGCCTTTGACATGGTCGATCACGAACTCCTGGACCACCGCCTTGCCGACGTGGGGATCCAGGGCACAGTCCTTCAATGGCTGCGCTCGTTTCTCTCTGGTCGGGGACAGAGGGTGGCGCTTGGGGGGGAATTGTCATCACGCCACTCCTTGGTGTGTGGAGTGCCTCAGGGTGCAATTCTCTCCCCGATGCTTTTTAACATCTTTATGCGCCCCCTCGCCCAGCTTGTCCGGAGTTTTGGGCTGGGTTGCCATCAGTATGCTGATGACACCCAACTCTATCTGTTGATGGATGGCCATCCTGACTCGGCCCCAGACACACTGACCAGATGTCTGGAAGCTGTGGCTGGATGGTTACGTGGGAGCCGGTTGAAGTTAAATCCTTCGAAGACAGAGGTCCTCTGGCTGGGGCGGGACGATATGGGATCGAGGGGGCAACTCCCATCTCTTGCGGGGGTGCAATTAGTGCCAGCACCGGCCGTTAAGAGTTTGGGTGTAATCTTCGATACCTCCCTTTCTATGGAGTCGCAGATTACAGCTATAACAAAGGCGGCATTTTTTCATCTCCGCCAAGCTAAGCAGTTGGCCCCTTATCTCTCTCGTCCTGACCTAGCCACTGTGATCCATGCGACGGTCACCTCCAGACTGGATTATTGTAACTCGCTCTACGTGGGGTTGCCCTTGAGACTGACCCAGAAACTCCAGCGGGTGCAGAATGCCGTGGCGAGACTCCTTATGGGGTCTTCGCTGCGAGACCACATTCATCCGGTATTATACCAGCTGCACTGGCTCCCGGTGGAGTACAGGATCAGGTTTAAGGTGCTGGTTTTAACCTTTAAAGCCCTATACGGCCTAGGACCCTCGTACCTACGGGACCGCCTCTCCTGGTATGCCCCACAGAGAAACCTACGGTCTGCAAATAATAACATCCTCAAGGTCCCAGGCCTCAGAGAGGTTAGGCTGGCCTCAACTAGAGCCAGGGCCTTCTCGGCTGCAGCTCCAAACTGGTGGAATGCTCTGTCAAAAGAGACTAGGGCCCTGCGGGACCTGACATCTTTCCGCAGGGCCTGCAAGACAGAGTTGTTCCGCCAGGCCTTTGGTCAGGGCGCAGCCTGACTCCCTCCTCTGGCAACCTGCACATAATTCTGCTTAATTGGTTGCCATCAATTTGATTTAATTAATTTTTATAATGAAATATTTTTAGATTGTGTGATTATTTGACTGATTATTTGATTGTTGTTAGCCGCCCTGAGCCCGGCTGTGGCTGGGGAGGGCGGGATATAAATAAAATTTATTATTATTATTATTATTATTTATACCCTGCCTATCTGGCTGGGTTTCCCCAGCCAGTCTGGGTGGTTCCCAACAGAACAATAAAAAGAGCATAAAACATCAAACATTAAAAACTTCCCTAAACAGGGCTGCCTTCAGGTGTCTTCTAAAAGTCAGGTAGTTGTCTATTTCCTTGACATCTGATGGACGGGCGCCACTACCAAGAAGGCCCTCTCTGCCTGGTTCCCTGTAACCTCACTTCTCACAGTGAGGGAACCACCAGAAGGCCCTCGGAGCTGGACCTCAGTGTCCAGGCTGAACGATGGGGGGTGGAGATGCTCCTTCAGGTATCCTGAACATTTGAGACCATTTAGGGCTTTAAAGGTCAACACCAACACTTTGAATTGTGCTCAGAAACGGTACTGGGAGTGTTTCTTAATCTTTTACCATATATTTTCATGGTGCTAGTGGATAAATTGATTAGCGATCCCTTGCAGGCTTCAGCTGCTCCTGCACAACCCACCTTGGACCAGGCCATGGTCCTGACCCACCCATTGAAGACCAGTGGTGGAGAAGATACTGAGATAGGTGGACCAATAGCCTGACTTAGGCAGCTTCTTGTAGTCACAGCACAGACCTCCAAGAAGCTGTCCTCTCTCTAGGAGAGGCTGCAGCTGGAGCACTAACTCTGGCTCACAAAAGACCCCAGTGGGAGATTTAATCTCAATCCAAGTAACAGGCCCGAGAGGGACAGTTCAAACTGGGATTGCAGTAGAAAGCAAAGGTGAAATTCCCTTGCCTCTCTTGCACCAATATGGATTGACTCCCCTACACCTGTTGATGTACTCAAACACAGTCACACACTTGACTAATTGCATGAATGTTGTCACATCTAAGGTCCCATCTTGAATCTAAATTTCTGTCTCAATGGAAAGAATGTTAAGGGCCACTTGACATTCAGGGACAGTTAGGGGGGGGAAGTATGTGCCTCATCGCGACTTCCCATCAGACTTTAGTAAACGATTGCTGATTAAGTGGCTCTCAACACTAAGAAGTCCCACCAAGTAGCCAGGGCTGCGTATACCTAGCCCAGGGGTCAGCAACCCTTTTCAGCCATGGGCCAGTCCACCATCCCTCAGACCATGTGGGGGGCCAGACTATATTGGGGGGGGGAAATGAATGAATTCCTATGCCCCACAAATAACTCAGAGATGCGGTTTAAATTAAAGGACACATTCTACTCATGTAAAAACACGCTGATTCCTGGACCGTCCGCGGGCCGGACTGAGAAGGCGATTGGGCCGCATCTGGCCCACAGGCCTTAGGTTGCCTACCCCTGACCTAGCCTGTGTCAAATTGCCACAGATAGTGACCACCATCACTGATAATATAACGAGTGCTCCACACAAACAGCACATTTTACCAGTGGGAAGATGCAGTCCACAGCTGAAGTATTCCTGGGGACTTCTTCATTAAAAAAAACAAGTTTCATTCATTTCATGGTGGATCAAACTATCAGCATCTTAACTTTTTAAAAAAATAATCAAATATATGTGTTGTGAAAGGTTCTTGACACTTCATCAAGTGGTCTTCCTAAAAATAAACTTCAATACTGTATCAGTTTGTGGGCTCTTACTCTAAGCAACTAAACCTCGTTTTTGCCAGTGTTACACCTGTGTACAGTACAAGTGATATGGAACTATTAGTGATGCCAACAAAACTTGTAACTAGTCAGTTGGGAAATAAGATCTGATGGTTTTGAAAAAGGCTGCATTTGCACTGAGTCCAGGTCTCTCTCTAGCAAACTGTAATATTCTCATAGTTCAGACTAAGACTAATTCTGAGTTAATGTGCGGTTTGTGTGCATGTACATTCAGCATGACTAAGGATATATCACCACTATCTTTGTGCAGGATCAGATGTGGGTTACTGTAACTTGTAACCCTTTACTTGCTGAAGGAACTGTGCATTGTTAACTCACAAGTAGGAATAATGGGAAAATTCAATTCCATTTATATTTAAAGCTGAATCTATCAAATCTGAACTTCCTGAGGCAGTAGGATAACTGAAATGTAGCCACCTTTTGAAATTCACACATCTGAATTTTGCAACGCAATTCTCCAACCCAGCAGTGTTTACATAAATGTATATATCAGGTAAACGTGTGCATAAAATGAATATATTTGTGAAAATAACATCCCGTGTGCATTGTGTTGGGAGAAGCTGGTTGCAAAAATGTGCATATTAGTCAAAACTACATACAAAAGAATTAGGAGATAATGTTGAAGAGCTATCCACAAGCTAGAGAAATGCAGAGAACTGCATTTAAGACTGAGAAGTGGAGAAAACTGAATTTCACAGACCCTGCCATTCGTCCTCTCAAGTAAGCAGCACTGAATTCAGTGGGACTTAACGTCTAAGGAACTGGATAGGAAAGATGGTTCCACAGCGACACGGCATCCCCTTGCACTGAAAAAATCTAGGACACTAAAAACTGTATTACTTAAGACGGACTGAGAACTAGTGTCCCATAGGGGAGCAATAATCTCTCACTGAGAAAGTCTGTGCTGTGCCTGCAGATGGTTAAAACAGCCAGTAGCTGATAGACCTCTATCTACAAACCTAAAGAGCTGTTGCCTGTCTAGGCAGATCTCGTATAATACTGCTTCCTATGTTCCCAGTTCAAACTTCACCACTGAGATAAGCCATTCCATATCTAGTGCCCTCCCAACATTTTGGACTAAATCTATCAGCCCCAACCAGCATGGCCAATGGCCAGAGATACTGGAAGCTCCATTCCAGAACATCTGGAAGGCACCAGGTTAGGGGGAAACTGAACTAAAATGAAGGCAAATTTTAAAATAAAACCTTGAAAAGTAGCTCAATTGGTACTGGCTGTGTAAAATGGAGTTTCTCCCTTTCAAATGCCCTATGCTGAACTGCATCAATAGCAGCCTGTATATTATATATTGTACTGTATTATAATTAAGTATTATATTACCAGCAGCTGAGGCTCTGGTAGAATTTCAGATGTTGAGAATGGTGTTCTAAGTCATTAAACCCAGTGTATTTTAATCCATAATTGTAGAAGATTTAAGATATTTTATTTTATCATTTGATTGGGATTGTAATGTATTTTCTGCACTCTACGCTGAGATCTGTCAATTTTTACTGCAACTTTTAATTGTGTTCTCATAGTCCAGGTGCCAGCAGTTTTCCAGAGCTGGCTGGCTCACAAGAATGCCTTTTGCTTATTCAGGCTGATGAGGAAATACAAAAAAAAGTCAGCCTCTGATCATGTCATCCTTTAATGGATATGGCCTCACAGTCTGTAGCATCAGGAAAGTAATTCAGTCTAACTTAACGGTCCTGGAAGAGTGAGTGCCATTACAACTGAGATGCAACCTTCAGCATCTAGTTCTTAAGATGAGAAGAGTGGAGCTGAGGGAACTTCCATAATTATAAACACAGAGGCCCACTTCCAAGTGTATTACTGCATTTGGTACACAACTGTGTACCAAAAACATGGCTCTTAAAATTTCCGTTTGCACAGCCTCCAAAGGGGCAGGTTCCTTGTAGATCGATACTTCCGCTCCATATAGCAACAGACCTAAGACATGGAGGGATGAAGGGATGATTGTCCTCCGCTTTTAAAGAAGAACGAGAGAAGCGCCTCTGAGCTTCTCTATATATTTGTAATAGTATTTTTCAATTGTATTTTCCATGTGCCTGATGAATGGTATAACAGAGCCACTTCCTTTAGGAAGTGTTTGCATTTATTACTATTAGGTCCTAGGGACCGATTGCTACTTCCAGGTATGATGGCAAGTAATGTCATTAGGTCTACTGGATTTACTCTAGAACTGCACCACTTTAAATTATCTTATACCCTAAAGAACGCCTAGGCAAATACATGAGGGACCAAGAAAGAGAATGAGAATGAGAGAGAGAGAGAGAGAGCGCGCGCGCACACACACACACACACACACACACACAGAGAGAGAGAGAGAGAGAGAGAGAGAGAGAGAGAGAGAGAGAGACCTGCTCAGATGCTAAAATAAAATCCCTGGGTTATATTGTTCAACTACTATTTATTCCCTAGATCCTGGCTTTCATCATGTACCAAGCTACCGTTCCAGCAGGTCCTCCTACCTTCTCTGTGACCAGCGTTTATTAAAAAAACAAACAAACAAAAAACTTCTGTATTATTCTTTTATCTTCAGTGATTATTTTACTTTTACCAGCTTAGCCAGCACTGCTGGCAAAAAGCAGGAGCAATAAATCTTAGTCAAGGCATCTCAGTGTGGGGTGAATAAGCAGCGCTGACGCTGATTCCTTAAAAAAACTCATTTCTTGTAACGTGAGCCCTGCTGAGGATGGTCATGTCAACTTATTAGACTTTTTACTTGGCTGTATCGATTCTGTTCTACACTGATGCGGCCCATAATGCTGGCTAATGTTATTGACGAGCCATCAGTCTTGCAGAGAAGTGTGGGGCTTGCAGCTCTTTCTGAACCACAAAAACCTATCCGTGGACAATGATGGAGGGAAGGGGGAAACTGCAAGCCAAGCACTCAGGCCGGCTTCATTCAGCCTATGATACATTAATGAAAGACGTACACTCTGTTGGAAGAGACAGATGTGGCTCTCTGGCAGCCATTTATTTATAAAATAATTATGAATGCACAGCCGAATCATGGATTTTCATTACTGCAGGCATCCAACACCCATTTCTTCTTCATATCTTGCTGCAAATGAAATCCTGGGATAGGCAAAGGGTGCTCATGACAGATGTCCCTGTCTCCGCTGCCCCACCTTTTGTGTTAAGTGTGAAGGTCAGGAACAGAGTAGAGTTTGTTGCCGAGGAGAGCGCAGCAATGTTTTTGCCCGGATGTTGAACTTCAATCATGACTCACAGGGCCAGCCTCCTTAGGAGTGCAGTGCAAAACTGTCTCCCAAATGCCGGAACTTATCTCAGCAAGAAACAAGCACTGTTCCAGCTGTGATTTGCTCTATCGTCTAATAACTTAACGCCCAAAGTGCCTTCCTCTCTATTATGTGTGTCTCAGTATATTTATTACAGAACATTTTTAACACCAGTTTGCCTTTTTCATCCTATAGTTGTGAATGAGTAGTCACTCAGCACAGTGGGAGACAACCAAAGGAGGGAAACATAGTGAATCTGAATTATTTGTTGCCAGATTTTGTTAAGGTGGGAGAGAGCAAAGTTTAAGGACACCACAGGGGCCACAATATTATTTGCTGCTCCTCTGAAACCTCTTTGATATATATCAAAAGAACATTTCAAATGTCATGTTGTTTAGAATTTGCTGTGGTTACACTTTGTACCCAAGATAGTGAAGGCAGATTTTTCTGGACTATAATTCCCATAATCCTTTACAATTGGCTATGCTGGCATGGGCTGATGGGAGGTAGAGTCCAATGACATCTGTGTAGCACCATGTTGCTTGACTACCTCTGCTTTATACTTCCTCTTGACTTGAGCAAAATAATCTACACACGTTTTTCTTAAGCAAAAGGTTTCGTTCCTTTGATTTGAACACCTAGAGGCCCAGCTAATTGTTTCTCATACTGGCATTGTACGCCTATGTCAGCCATCACACCAGCACTGAATCCAGCCATTATATTATTATTATTATTATTATTATTATTATTATTATTATTATTATTATTATTATTACAGAGGTACCTATTACAGATGGTTCAGGTTACAGATGCTCCAGGTTACAGACTCCACTAACCCAGAAATAGTGCCTCAGGTTAAGAACTTTGTTTCAGGATGAGAACAGAAATTGTGTGGCGGCTGCGTGGTGGCAGCAGGAGGCCCCATTAGCTAAAGTGGTACCTCAGGTTAAGAACAGTTTCAGGTTAAGAACGGACCTCCAGAACGAATTAAGTTCTTAACCCGAGGTACCACTGTATTATTATTATTATTATTATTTATATACTGCCCAATACCCGTAGATCAAGGCAGTATACAAATAATACACATAATAGTACACAACATAAAAGCACAATATATAAAAAAAGAAAATACATAATAGAAACAAAAAACCCACCCAATAACCCCCCCCCCCCCACAAAACTTTTAAAAAGAGGATTGGATGTCAATCAACAGAAGGCCTGGTTAAAGAGGAACATTTTCACCTGGTGCCTAAAGGTGTATAATGAAGTAAGCCACCCTCAGGAGAGCCTTCCACAAATGGGGAGCCCCTGCAGAGAAGACCCCGTTCTCGTTTTGCCACCCTCCAGACCACTCCTGGATGAGGCACACAAAGAAGGGCCTCAAGGATGATCTCAGGGAATAGGAGCCAAGTCCTAGGGGCCGTGGGGAATTTGGCCAGCACAATAAAATATTTGTGGGGGCTTAGCCCACCCCTGGTGATGGTCATTCCCATTCAAATGGTGTGTGTGCACGGTCAAGTAATTGATTATGCAGGGTGGGGCTTACCTGGGCACCCACAATATTTTATTCAAGTTGGCACTCCTGTCTCAGGGTCTGGGTAGGTTCATATGGAGAGAATGGTCCTTGAGTCCTGAGCCATTTAAGGCTTTATAGGTCAAAACCAGCACTTTGAATTGGAAACTAATTGGCCGTGCAATCAAGTTTTATACAGTGGTGCCTCGCAAGACAAAATTAATCCGTTCCGCGAATCTCTTCGTCTTGCGGTTTTTTCATCTTGTGAAGCACGGCTATTAACGGCTTAGCGGCTTTAAGAAAAAGGAAACAAACTCGCAAGAACTCGCAAGACATTTCATCTTGCGAAGCAACCCCATAGGGAAATTCGTCTTGCGGAACGACTCAAAAAACGGAAAACTCTTTCGTCTTGCACGTTTTTCATCTTGCAAGGCATTCGTCTAGCGAGGTACCACTGTACTAAGTAAGTTGAAAGGGAGCTAACTTTGCCCTTTGCCTAAGAGCTCTGTTCACTACTTGGTTTGTAAGTTGCTTTGAGTTCCCATGGCAAAAAAGTGACTAATAAATTTAATCGGTAAAAATAATAATTATTTTTATTTAGCCCCTCACTCAAATAGCATTTTCTCCAATATTAATGAATGGTGGGCAAACATCCCTATGAAAACCAGCACTATATTATGATATACTTTTGTAGTAAAGGGGGGGGGTATCTTGTACACCTCACACGAGGTGGTCTAACCATTTTTGGCAGGAATCTCAGATGAAGGTGCATCATGTCTGTGCTCAGGACAGAGATGTACGGCACCTGGCAGGATTCCTTGCGATATATAAGACTCCCCCCCCCGCCTCCATAGACACTGTTAATAGCTTATGTATTCAAAGCTCACCTGCTGCTAAGATATTGTGGTAAGTGGCCTTCTAACTGAGGGCTTTGTGGTACTCCAGAACCTTATGCAATCTGATGGGACACATTCACCCAGAGTCATGCTCACGCTGCAAACCGCTTGCACCCCTCACATACTAATAAATAATAATAATTTTTTATTTATACCCCACCCTTCCCAGTTCAGAAAACTGGGCTCAGGGCGGCTAACAACAAATTTAAAACACTTAATTGATGCATCAAAAAACAGCATAAAATACAGTATAAAACATGAATAACAATAGATTCAGAATTCAAAAATCAATTTTGGGGGGAAATTCATCCAATGAACATTAGATGATCACCAGGGCTAGCTGGCTAAATTAGTCCTATTTGGGCCAGCGAGGAGACCAGAGGAGAATTAGCTGTGGGTAATCTTCATAAAAAGGGGAGGGGGAGGGAAGGAAGGGAAATAAAAGATCAGGCTGAATTCAAATTAAAAGCCAGGCGGAATAGCTCTGTCTTACAGGCCCTGCAGAAGGAAGTTAAATCCTGCAGGGCCCTGGTCTCATGGGACAGAGCATTCCACCTGGTCGGAGCCATCACTGAGAAGGCCCTGGCCCTGGTGAATAATCTTCCTTAGGGCCCAGGACCTCTAAACTATGATTATTCATGGACCTTAATGTCCTCTGTAGGGCATACCAGGAGAGGCGGTCCCGTAGGTATGAGGGTCCTAGGCCGTGAAGGGCTTTAAAGATCAAAACCAGCACCTTAAACCTGACCCAATACTCCACCGGGAGCCAGTGCAACTTGTAAAGCACTGGGTGAATATGCTCCCATGGCAGGGACTCCGTGAGGAGCCTCGCTGCAGCATTCTGCACCCGCTGGAGTTTCTGGGACAGTTTCAAGGGTAGCCCCACGTAGAGCGAGTTACAGTAGTCAACCCTGGATTTGACCATCACATGGATCACTGTGGCCAGATCGGGGCGGGAAAAGTAAGGGACCAACTGCTTAATGCGGCAAAGGTGGAAAAATGTCGCCTTGGCTGTTGCTGTAACCTGTGCCTCCATGGAAAGGGAGGTATCAAGGATTACACCCAAACTCTTAACGGAAGGCACTGGCACATCAGACCTTGTTACTGTGAGGAACTTCTGCTGACACAGGTCAGGCTCTTTTGCTGATGCTACTCATAACAGCAATTTTAAGTTAGTTCTGTCGGTCAGGCAAGAGAAGTCAAAGATACGTCAGGACAGGAACGACGTGATAATATAATATTCTCTTTGTCTGATAACAAGGCAGACATTTTCCAGATTACTTTGGTGCTCAGTATTTTTTTGTGCTGCAGGAAAGAAATATGCTCCAGGGCACTCCCTTTAAACCAAAAACACAAAACCCTATGTCAACTGTATTTTAATTTCCTCTCTCTATTTTAATGAGGCACAGGACAATAAGGAGGCACATATTTCTCTTGCAAGTTAACTCAACATCAACATGCAATGTGGTAAGGATTACTCAGGGCTCACTCAGCGCTGGAAGCACACAATTGTGTCGATTCCTATTGATCTCTCATGAAGTCTACTTCAATATTCACCACATATAAATTTCCTTGCCTTACTTCCTCATTAGGCAAAAGGGTGGCAAGTGTTGGAATTATAAGGCACTTTTGATAGCGTAGAAGTTGGCAGGTCAGGCAAATCAAACCATACGTATGAACGGGTCCGAGAAATATTCAGATGGCAGTATTTGCTCATAATTTGAAAAGGTGCCGCTAGAGGCCTTTGCCGCTTGGTTGTGAATTATTACTAGGTTAGGAAAAAGCAGGTGCAAACCAGAGGGAAAAGGAAAGGCTGGGTGAGTTGATAGAGGCATATAAAATTATGGATTTGGTGGAGAAAGTTGATAGAGAAAAGGTTTTGTTCTTCCTCTCTCATAATACTAGGTCCCAGTACAGTCCATTGAAGCTTGAAGATTCAGGACAGACAAAGAAAGCACAGCGAAAAGCTAACATGGAATTCATTCCCCCACAAGTGGCAATTATGGACACCATCTTGGATGGCTTTAAAAGAGGATTATCATGGAGAATAAAGCTATCAGTGGCTATATGATGATGACGACGATAAAATAACAATAAAAATTATATCCCGTCCATCTTGCTAGGTTTTCCCAGCCACTCAGGGCAGCCTACAACATATATAAAAACACAACAAAGCATCAAATATTAAAAAACCAAAATATCCTATATGAGCAACAAACAAATCAATAGAAACCAACAACAACAACAAACAGTTTGCAGTTATACCCAAATTAAAATAACTGCCAATCCCAACTAAATATTTAACTAACATCAGCCCGACAAAAGCAAAACAGAGGACCCAGAATTCAAACCGTTTAAAACATTTTAAAACATTTTAGCCAGTTGCCCCAACCCAAGAGTGTATGCATGAGAAAGCAATGTGGGGAATTTCTACACGATGGCTATTGCCATACCCTCCACTGTCAAGACTATGTGGCCTTGCCTGAGCTCAACCAGCTTCTTTCTTTGGATAGCACCAAAGGCAATATTTTCTGGAAAGGGTTTGAAGTTGGTGTGTGTCAAAAATATAGGCCAGAATCAAGGCATGAGATTTCTTGTATTGGTTACTCAAAACACATGAATAGGGAGCAGGGCTTGCTGGGTAGTCCTGCCACTTAGCCTTCACACAAACATTGTGATACTATTGAGGAAGTCCTCGTGCATACAGACAAAAGCTTCCATGTACCCTGGAATCAGGCACGATCAGAGCTGTACGTATGAAGACTCCCTTAATACAGACAGCTCCCCCAAAATGCTTGGACGATCAGTGCATCCTGCTCCTATGCTGAGGAGGAGTTCAGTAATATATATTTGAACTCTGCCGGGGCTGATTCCAGGTTCGGGGTAGGTGGATGGGAAAGGTTTGCGCAAACTTGGCCCTCCAGATGTTTTGGGACTACAGCTCCCATTATCCCTAGCTAACACGACCAGTGGCCAAGGATGATGGGGATTGTAGTCCTAAAACGTCTGGAGGGTGAGTTTGCCTATGCCTGGGTTTGCCAATGGGGCCCCTTCTCAGTCATTGGACCTTTGGTGGGCTTCCTTGGCAGCAATCCAAGCATGGCTGGGTCTAGCCCGTCCATTTAATTTCCTGCAAAGTTCCAGAGCAATGCTAGATGAAGGGAGGGGCATTGTAGAAAACCGAAAGAGCAGCCAGAGCCATCTGTCTAACATTGCTTAAAGTTCTGGGCCAGAAAAAATGTAAGAGGGCCCCACAGTTGACATCTGCCTTGGGCCTACCAGAGCCCTGGCAGCTTGAACAAGGATGCCAGCTCCTGACACCAGCTCTACTTTTATAATGGGTTTTGTCAAATTTCCCATAATCTAGCAAACAAGGAGATGTGATGCAATACCATTTCTTCTTCTGTCTGCACTATGGTTGTCATAATCTCATCACTGTCTCTCCCACCCACCTGGATATCTGATAAAATAGTTTTACAGTGGTACCTTGGTTCTCAAATTTAATCCGTTCTGGAAGTCCATTCCAAAACCAATGCGTTCCAAAACTAAGGCAAGCTTTCCCATAGAAAGGAATGCAAAATAGATTAATCCGTTCCAGACTTTTAAAAACAACCCCTAAAACAACAATTTAACATGAATTTTGCTATCTAACGAGACCACTGATCCATAAAATGAAAGCAATAATCAATGTACTGCAGTCACACAATCAATAAGTAGCCGAACTGGGTTCCACACAGCCACAAGAACAAAACAAAAAAGAGCTGCGAAAGCAAAACCTCAAAATAAATAGCAAAAACAGACACCCTCAGCGTAACACTCAAAACGGAAGTGTGGCACTCAAAATAGAGCATATTTGGCTTCTGAAAAAAGTTCACAAACCAGAACACTTACTTCTGGGTTTCCAGTGTTTGGGTTCCAAGTTGTTTGAGTACGAAGGCGTTTGAGAACTGAGGTACCACTGTATACAGTGCTTTTTTTCTAAAAAAAATGTTTAGGGGTACTCTCATTTTCCTGCTCATATTGAAATACTGCCCCTCAATGAGGCCAAACTTAGGTGCACAAAATGTTTAGGGGTATGCGTCCCCATGCGTCAACCCCCCCCCAGAAAAAAAGCACTGGCTTTATAAGATGGAGAGTTTAATAGTTAGATAACATTCCTACTTACCAGGGAAGGGTTGTGGCTCAGAGGTGGAAGACATGCTTTTCGTACCAACGGTCTCA
This sequence comes from Podarcis bocagei, assembly GCF_964188305.1. Classification (NCBI taxonomy): domain Eukaryota; kingdom Metazoa; phylum Chordata; class Lepidosauria; order Squamata; family Lacertidae; genus Podarcis; species Podarcis bocagei. The sequence goes on from NC_138143.1 coordinate 17,287,349, forward strand.
GGTTCAGCCCCTTGCATTTCAAAGTAGGGCTGGGAAAGACAACATTAAACTAGGCAGGCTTATAGTCTGGCTTAGTACAAGGCAGTGTCCGTATCCTCCTGGCTCCTGTTAAAGAAAGATGACCAACAATTGTAATAGATGAAGATTGCCATTCACCTGAAATATTTTCCCCATTACAGTACACCTGAAATATCCATTCCCAATTACAGTAACACACCTGAACCTCAGTAGCCTCTAAAAATTAGGAGAGCCCTTAACTCTCAACCATACTGGACAAAAGTTGTGCTCACAGGTTGAAACTGCACTTCAATCAACTAATAGTTCAGTTGGTTGCTCTACCATTAAAGGCTCTAGAAGTAGACATGATGAAGATTTTGTTTGGGATTTAATGCTTCAAATCCATTCAATTTTAAGTTCATTTCATCCCCTTGGAACGCAACATTCCCTTGGTTACATGTACCATGATTATTGCAAGGTGATATTGGCTGCTTTATAAAGATTGCTTGGAAACTTCAGCTGGTGTAGAATCCAGCTGATTGGCTGTTTGCTGGGGCCAGGAATTCTGATCAGGTAACACCTGTTTGGGATGCGGGTGGCGCTGTGGGTTAAACCACAGAGCCTAGGACTTGCCGATCAGAAGGTCGGCGGTTTGAATCCCCGCGACAGGGTGAGCTCCCGTTGTTCGGTCCCAGCTCCTGCCAACCTAGCAATTCGAAAGCACAAATTGCAAGTAGATAAATAGGTACCGCTCTGGCGGGAAGGTAAACGGCGTTTCCATGCGCTGCTCTGGTTCGCCAGAAGCGGCTTAGTCATGCTGGCCACATGACCCGGAAGCTGTCTGCGGACAAACGCCAGCTCCCTCAGCCAATAAAGCGAGATGAGCGCCACAACCCCAGAGTCGGTCACGACTGGACCTAATGCTCAGGGGTCCCTTTACCTTTACCTTACTAACACCTGTTTGGTATCAGTGGTACTGGCTGCCTGCGTGTTTCTGGGTCCAATACTGCAATACTGGTGTTGAACCTTAACCTGGCAATGGGGAAGGTCTGAGCCTACAGACATTGTTGCACTCCAGCTACCACCGTCCCTCACCATTAGCCATGCTAACTAGAGATGGTGGAAGTCAGATTTCTACTTGTGGGCTCCCCAGAGGCATCTGGCTGGCCATTGCAACAACATGTTAAGTCTTTGGTCTGATCCAGTGAGGATCTCTTCTTTTGCTCTTGGTGGCACCCTCCCCATCTCTGCCTGAAACTGTTTAAGTAGTAGATAGGTAGCCGTGTTGGTCTGCCATAGTCAAAATAAAAAAATTCCTTCCAGTAACACCTTAAAGACCAACTAAGTTAGTTCTTGGTATGAGCTTTCGTGTGCATGCACAGAGGTATCTGAAGAAGTGTGCATGCACATGAAAGCTCATACCAAGAACTAACTTAATTGGTCTTTAAGGTGTTACTGGAAGGAATTTTTTTATTTTGAAATTGTTTAGAACCAGAAACCTTAAGATTGGCTACAGAGGCACACCATCAAGGTCTGTGAGATTGGTAAGACGCTAGAGACAGGGTCTGCTTGGTGGTAGCACTATATATCTTTCTCAAGGAAGATATGCATGGCCTCATATTTACCATTTTTTACACGGTGCTTAAAGACTCACCTAGTTAGTTTGAATTTAATATGTGATGTGTGCTAAATTTTGTATTATTTTAAGCTGAGGCAGATTTTAGTGTTGGGAAAAGTCTTCATTGCAATATGAATGCTACAGTTTTTAAAAAATTATTCAGGTGAGCCACCTTGAGAGGGCTTTGTCCTGAAAGGTGGCATATAAATATTTGAATAAATAAACTCTCAGAATCTTCCAAGAGCCAAGAGCTTACAAGGGGCACTTCCCGCTCCCACTCCTTCTTAAAAAGCATTTAGAGAAGTAGCTGGAATACAGCCAAGGATGTGTCTTTTGCTAAAGTGACATTTGTCAGACACAAGTCTGGCAAAGTTTTCCAAAGCTGCCGCTTTTAACACATGTCTCAGGCGCATGTCTGACTTGTCTGCTGATTTAAAAGTCATGGGTGTCTTCGAGTTAAGAAAAGGAGCATGGAATGTTGCTCTCACATATTCTGATTTGGAAATGTAGTCATTTTGTGGGTGGTTTTCTTAAACCAGGTGAAAAATATGCTTGGGAGAGTTTTATGTGTGCTTGATTCTCCTTATGCTGTCAAGCTGCAGGGAAACTTGAACTCCTTCTTTTTTTCTTTTTTTCTAATAAATTTTTATTGAAGGTTTCAAAAGGTTTTTTTATCACAACAAAAACAAAACAAAACTATACAATAAACAAAACAAACATAAAAACATAAAAACACATATAATTTCGACCCTTAATTTCTTGCATCTTACTTTCTCGACTTCCTCATACCTCCCCTTTCTGTATTCCAATTTCTAATTAATTGTTCAGCAAATCCTTAAGAAACTTGAACTCCTTCAAATCTCATGGGAATCTGTTTATAGCTGCAGATTAGATATATTTAACATATACATACTGTACATACAGTGTCATGGGGAGACAGAAAAGCATGTCAGGATCTTACGTGGGACACACAAAAGCTAGAGTTAATATCTGGTAAAATGGGGGGGTTTAAGAAGGGAGAGAAAGAGTTTTGTATGTTTCTTTACCATGTGGGTTTGGGTATAGAGTACATGCGGGTGGCGCTGTGGTCTAAACCACTGAGCCTCTTGGGCTTGCCGATCAGAAGGTTGGCGGTTCAAATCCCCGTGACGGGGTGAGCTCCCATTGATCGGTCCCTGCTCCTGCCAACCTAGCAGTTCAAAAGCACATCAAAGTCCAAGTAGATAAATAGGTACCGCTCCGGCGGGAAGGTAAACGGTGTTTCCGTGTGCTGCTCTGGTTCGCCAGAAGCGGCCTAGTCATGCTGGCCACATGACCCAGAAGCTGTATGCCGGCTCCCTCAGCCAGTAAAGTGAGATGAGCGCCACAACCCCAGAGTCGTCCGCGACAGGACCTAACGGTCAGGGGTCCCTTTACCTTTACATGCCTCACCACGCATATCGGAGCCAATGTGAAAATCTTATTTTAAGGAATACAGCGCTGAGTATTTGCCGACAGGAGGCACAGCTGAACCGACTATGGTGGCGGTGGAGGAGAGAGTTCTTGAGTCCCAGGAGAGCTGGAATATGAGGTCTCCGGGTGCAAATTGCAAACTTAGCCCCAAAGTCTTGCACTGGTCTCTCCTCACCTGTTGGAGCCAGTAAGGCTACACTATTCTTTGATTCATAAAAGGATAATTGCAGTAATGATTCTAGAACAATTGCTTGATAAAAATAGGAACCAAGGTGTTGAATTTATAAAACACTGGTACACCAACTAAGCACATCCTGCTTCACTGCAGAACATAGTTATAGCTGATAGCTTGCTGGGAAAACCAGATGTGCCTTGATATTTATCACTTACATTTTTGCCATATGGGCAGATCTGGAAAGCTCAAAAAGCACATGCAGAGATTGCCATCTATTCACGTTTTTACACCAAGAGGACAAACTGTATGTTGGGAGTATTTTTTATGAGGATGATCACATGTTTTGCTATGTGGCAAAACTCCAGTGCTAAATTCTGTACATTCCTGCAAATGTTTGCATGTGGTTTAGGGTCCATTGAAACTTCTCTGTGCAGAACTGTGAAAATCATACATATGTGTGCTTATGTTAGCATGTCACAACTACTAGAAATAGCTGCGACAGACATGGAGCGAACAGGCAAACTACATGGATGATATTTACTGGCTGGACTTTGAGAGATCTCGAGAGAGAAAATGCAGCATACGAGTGTCTCAGATTATCCCTCAACAGAAATTTCTAGCAGCATAGCCATGACTAAAATGTTGGTCTTCATTTCCCCTTGTCCCCACTAGGTAAGCCTTCATCAAAAATTGGAAGCAGCCTGTAGTGCTTGATGAAGGAGACGGTGGCAGCTGTATATTATTCAGTAACAGTATTTCTGTTGAGATATATCCTTGAAGTTATTTGTGGTACACTGCCTTTTATAGTGTTTATTGCTTGTCACTTTGAATATTATTGTAACAAAAACCAAACTATCATTGTCTGTCTTTCTTCTTCTTCTTCCTCTTCTTCTTCCTCTTCCTTTTCCTCTTCCTCTTCTGTTGTTCAGGGAAAACTGAACATTTTATTCATAATAGCTCACAGGGCGAGGAAATACCTGAACTGGTGTTTACTCAACACAAGACATCCAAGCTTCAAGCAGAGATACATTGGTGAATTAGTTACTTTCCATCTTTCTAAACCAAAAATCAGCCTGAAACCCCCTGATTATCATCATCATCAGAGTTTTTCCTCTCCCAATGTAGTCATCCTTATTGTGGCTCTGTGCCTGTACATTGGGAACCTCAGAAATCTTAGATATAAGGTGTGAAGCTTTAAAACAGTGGGCAGGTTTAATATCTCAAGTTCCATAAAGGCATGAAGCTCTTCTTCCAAAAATGTATTCTGACCGACAACTGTAGTAGATGGCCTAGGATAGACCAGCTGAGATTTGGGGTCTTTCTGGATCAAGGAATGGATCCACCATACAGTGACATCCTTCTCCTGTTGCCATGGGTCCTGCAGGGACACCTAATTTCCTAATACACACATGAAAAACATCCATGGCGTTTCCTCTTCTGCCACCAACAAGGAGCATAGGAAGCTGTGTTACACTATTTCGGATGGGGATTTCAGGCAGGGGACATTCCCAGCCCTACTGGGAGATGCTGGAGATCAAACCCAAAGCAGATGTTCTACCACTGAGCTATAACCTCCCTCAGTTATCTTCAAGTCCCATAGACACAAACATGGCTCAAGTCTTTTTGGCAGCCATGTTAGATTCTGATTACTCTTTGATGCTCCCATCATCCCTAGCTAACAGGACCAGTGGTCAGAGATGATGGGGATTATAGTCCCAAAATATCTGGAGGGCCAAGTTTGGCCATGCCTGGTCTAAGTGGAATGCTGTAGTGGACAGAAACAGAAACATGGATGGACACCTTTCATCTTGAGAGATAACCCTACTTAGGCCCAGCGAATGGTCCAGGAGCATGCAATGCTGTGACTGTGATATTAGGAAAATTAGATAAAGTGTGGGCATCATCTTATACTTATTACAAGTGCTTATGATGTGCATGTTTTTAATGGAACAAAACAATAAGGTTATGGCAAAGCATCAATCCTTATGGTGCACACACACACTATTGTCCTATTTTTCTCTATGGTCAGACAGGGGTATTGGTACATTTTGTGAAGACCTGACAAGCTGAGACAATACTGGGATGAGAGTGGACCCCACTGGCAAGAATGCCTCTTTCATCCTACCTTAATCTTCCTTTTAAAAACAACTGTTGCCTGTCTCCAACCCACAAGGCATCTTGTGTATTGTGTAAAATGGCGTGTGTTGCTCACTTGACCCTGCTAGTTCTGTGTGACCTGTGTGTGAGGAACGTGGGTTGAAGCACCTCAAGTCTTGGCTGAAGGAATCGTAAGTGATAAAACGATGCACCTGATCTACAAAACATAGAATTGCCTGGATATAGCCTTGAGGAAAAGGAATATCCTTTTTTAAAAAAAGAAAGAAAGAAAAAGAAATAAGCTTTGAACAACTTCAGAGAGATTCTCCAAGAGAGGAACACATCTGGCTTGAGGTGAAAGAGATGTTGGTGTCATCTGCACAGAAAGAAAAGGGGGAACGAGAAGAAAGATAGTTTTCTTCAAATGTTTCTCCTCTTCTTATTCTTATTCTTTTTTTCTAGTAAAAGCGAAAGAGCAGCAAACCTCCAAAAGTCACACAGGAGATGCGAGCAACTTCAACGGAAGGGGGGGTGGGGAGAACCCAAACAGAGCTTAAAAAAATTAACAACTCCTCTGTAATATTTTAGGAGGGCTTATTAGAGTGAAAATGAAGTGTCATGCTGAGATCAACTTCAGAAATGGTATCTTCTATTCAAAAGAGCCATCACCCAGTAAACCTGTTTTAACAACTCCCTTCAGATGAAATATAAAAAATTAAAGACATTTACAGCCCAGCTTAGTAGCAGATGTAGTGCTATTGTTAGGGTTTAGATCAAAAGGTGAGGTAACTCACCCCCTCTCCCCTGCCCCCAGAAGAATGGAGTTATGGAGCTTTTGTGAAAACCTCACTGGGGAAAAATCTTGGATGTCATACAAAATGTGAGGATTTCTTTAACTATTGTTTCCCATCCTCAGATTGGCTTGCTTCTCTCCCCTTCCCCCCATCCCTGCTGTTTATTTCAAAAAGGAGGTGGGGGGGTCAATTTTGTTCCTGGATGTTTTTCACATTTTGTAATCCTCCTTTAGGGCCCACGCAAAGCTATCAAAGGAACACTAAAACTTTACTTGATTGGCGACAGAAAAAGAAATTGTGCCCATATACCAGTATGGCAAGTCCACAGTTCCCAACTTTAAGAAATGTAAATTATCAAAACTGCACTTTAAAATGTGCTTTAAAAACAAATGAGATTGTTTTCAATATTTTTGTTGACTGCAGGCATGTTTTCTATCACCGTGTTAGAAACCTGCTTTGTAAAAATGGAATGGTGAAACTCTTTACTTTAGCACCATTATTTCTTTTTATGACCTCTAAGATCTTGTAAAGTGGTGAGATTATATACCCCCCCAACCGTTAATAAACAGACATTTCTGAACTCATGACTTGTGCTTAACACTGAACTTTAATCACCTTTATCTTTAATCTTTAACACGTTTGTATAGGAAATACGTTTCAAAGAGAGCGCATTGCGATTGTTCTGCCTTGCTCTGTTACAGTAGCCCAGTCTTCTGTCCTTGCCTCCTTCCCACCATAGCAAGTGAGTCTCTTGTTTTGTCTGTAGAAGCAGAGAAGGAAGGTGGGCAACATTGCAGCATCACAGCAGAAAGCACACCATCTTAGTGCCTCGGAGTCTTTTTAAAGGGGCATTTATCATCTGCAGTTGAAGGCCGAGCAACATCAAAAGGATGTGTGTCAGATTGGTCTAATCATCCAATTCCATACATGTTTCAGCAGAATGTACTTCCTAGATGTTCTAAAGGTTACAGTCTAATATTACTAGCTCTGTATCTCTGAGCAGTGTGCAGGCTTTGCCATAGTCACGAGAAATGTGCATTTGAAAGTGATACTCCTGACCGTGTCATCAGTATTTGCAAAAAAACCTGGCTGTTTGCTCCCCCCCCTTTCAATGCTCAAAGGAAGGCTGCTTATGTTCTTAATAAGTACTTCTAGAGGTAGACTTGCCCAGAGGCCAAGCACTATTCCTTTCGGACACCCAGAGAAGTTTCATGATAGGGTGGCCAACCTATTGTAGAAATAAAGAAAGAAATGAAATTAACCCTCCCAATTGGCATCTAATGACTGAATTTAAGAGATGACACCAGCAACATCAGCCGGGTTTTATCCCATTGTTCATTACTAGTACAGTGGTACCTTGGGTTACAGACTCCACTAACCCAGAAATAGTACCTCGGGTTAAGAACTCTGCTTCAGGATGAGGCGCCATTAGCTAAAGTGAAACCTCAGGTTAAGAACAGTTTCAGGTTAAGAATGGACCTCTGGAATGAATTAAGTTCTTAACCCAAGGTCCCACTGTAGTACGATTCATTTTTCTTCAGTAAAGAAGATAGTGGAGAAAGCAAGGGCCATTAAGATGCTTATCTTTACCATTATTAAAAATGTTACACATCTTTTTTAAAAAATGGACCAACCGAACTCTAAATTGCTATAAGATACCATTTTCATTACTAAAGGAAAGGTATGTTTTAAAACCGCCAGTTATCTTAGACATAAAGTGCATTAATGTATACATTCCACAGATGAGATCCATGTTCAGGATACTACTGATATTGTAATCCAGAAAAGGAAGTTGACAGAAAAATGATGACTTATTAAGACCCTGGCAAGAAAGGAAGGTGCGTCTCCAGGTACAGCCTGAAGTATAAACTAAAAGACATGATTTGTTTTTTGTTCCAAAGTTGGTTATTTAGCAGACTTCACAATTTGGATGCTGTACTTTGTCAACCTACAAATAGACATCATCATCAGCTGATGATAACGATGATGATATTCATCCAAATATCAGTAACCACTATACAGAATATGTTTACAGTATGGAGCGTTGGCCCCCCAAAAAACTGGTTCCACAGATTATTGATACGGCAGCTGAAATGTATAATTCTACAAGCTGTATTTGAAATATTTCATCCTAATGTTTAATCCAAAGCTAACTGCCTTATGTCTCAACCTACTTATTGTCCGGTCACACATTTCATGGGGAATTATTTTTCTCCCTACTCCATGGTAGCTATTAAATCATTGAAATCCCCCTACCCATCAGCTTGTCTTTGAACAGACAGTTCTTTCCAGCTTCTCTTTTTCTCCTGACTTCTCGTGATTGTCCTTTTCTGGCCCACATGCAATGTTAGGGTTGCCCTAAGATACTTCACTCCCTGAGGTGTAGGACAAGATCCCACCCTCCCATTCCAAGTAGTACAACTTGATGGGCAGATGAAGTTGACGTCAACTCTGGTAGCAGGATAGAAACCTCCGCCTGAACCTGAGGGTAGCAGACAGACTTAATGGCCACAGGTGAGGCATCAAGGCCAGCAACAAGCAGGCTTTGCTACCACTGGGCCTCTGTCTCAGCTGGCTGGGAGTGGCTGGGTGTTGCGGGGCTCCAGCCAGGGACCACTTTGAAGGGGAGCTGCTGTCCCACTCTCCATATCTACTGCCTGAGATAGTTCCTCACTCTACCGACACTCTGTACAGAAATCTGCCTGTGCATGAAAGTCTTCTGCTTAAATATTATTGTAAGCTACACTTCTGTGCCCACTTAACCTAGATATAGGTATTCAGCAGGACTTAGTTCTTGTGCTATATGTCTACTAGAAATGAGTCGTGCTGGTCTAAGTCCAATATCCCTTTTGAGAAGATAAACCAGTTTACAGACAAGGGAAATGTAGTCAGTCAATCTAGTCTATTTGGTTTCCAGCGAGGCATTTGATACACTACCACATGGGAAATTACGACCTAAATGGGAAAATATGGGAATGTGGATAAGGTAAGATAGACAAGAAAGTGGTTAAACATAAAAAGAAAAAAATGGTGATGCAAAAACCAAACAAAACCCCCAAAATCTTCAAGTTAGTAGAACTTCTCAGAAAAAACATTTCTGCTACTCAATTTAGTTTTGACTGCCCAATCTATTTCACTCCGCTGGCTGGCTTTCTTATATTTCCTTTCGTGGCTGATTATTAATAGTGGTTGAGAATGGGAAGACTTGCGACCATTAGCCACTAAAGGAGTGATAAGATAAAGAGCAGAAGGACATTTAGCAGTCCCTGTATCGTTATTTGTTTGTCTATGGGCAAGATCTGGTGTGCAGAGTTCTGTGCACGAACCTTAGCTTCACAGATTCCCTCTTTCCTTGTATTGGAGGGGAGAGGAGCCTGAAGGGGAATGACTCTGACCCTGTGAGTGTGAAGAAGCACTCTGTGCATGTATATAAGCCCCTTTAGATCATGGGAATCTTGAGTTCAGTACTCTCTGCCCTGACTGGCACTGTCTTTCCAAGGTTTCAGCAAAGAGTTTTTCCCAACCCTACCTGGAGAAGCGAAGGATTGAACCAGGAACTTTCTGCATGCTAAGCATGTGTTCTTTGATTGAACTATGGTACCTCCCATTATATCTGTCTTCTGAATAGTATTTTCTGTTGTGGACTGGACTGAAAAATAGCCAAACATTGCCAGATTCCACACCCCACCACAATTTCAATAACAAAAAACTCTTCTATGCTGAGAATGTAAATTTTAACACAAGGTTCAAAACTTTTACACAAGATTTCAAAATCTCAAAAAGTGCCAGGTCATACTTTGGACCCATGTTCAGTATCAGTACTAAATTATCCTGATGATGAAATAATAAAGCGTGAAAATGGTGCTATTGATTCCAAGGTGACGACTTCAAAAATTCTATGTTCTGAATGAAACCTAATCAACAGAAGTCTAGTGTCCAGATCAAGGGAAGTAATAGTACCACTTTATTCTGCCTTGATGAGGCCCACCTGGAATACTGTGTCCAGTTCTGGGCACCACAATTTAAGTAGCATGTTGACAAGCTGGAACATGTGCAGAGGAGGGCAACCAAGATGATCAAGGGTCTGGAAACCAAGCCTTATGAGGAGCGCTTGAAGGAGCTGGGTATGTTTAGCCTGGAAAAGAGGAGACTGAGAGGAGATATGAGAGCAATCTTCTTAAGGGCTGTCACATGGAGGAGGGAGCAAGCTTGTTTTCTCCTGCTCTGGAGGGCAGGACTCAAACCAATGGCTTCAAGTTACAAGAAAGGAGATTACTACTAAACATCAGGAAGAACTTTTTGATAGCAACAGCTGTTCTACAGTGAAATGGTCTCCCTCAGGAGGTGGTGGACTCTTCTTCCTTGGAGGGTTTTAAGCTGAGGTTGGATGGTCATCTGTCATGGATGCTTTAGCTGAGATTCCTGCATTGCAGGGGGTTGGACTAGATGACCCTTGGGGTCCCTTCCAACTCTAAGATTCTATCATTCTAATCACCAGAAAGTCTCAATGACCATTACTAGAGAGGACTTTGTGCCAGAAAAGAAGATATTTGGGGGATCACGACTGATAATGAAGTAACACATGCAGGTAGTAAGGTGTTAATACTACTTTGCAAAATACTGGCAGGAGGGTGGCGGAATCCCTCCATTTCAGATTGTATATACTGTATTGTTTAAGTGTACTGTATAACTGTTAAAAACGCGAAAGGTCATAAGTTATTTTAAGTATGCAGTGCCGGTGTGTCCGTACGTTATATTAAGGGAATGGTGACAGATTCTGATGTTGATGTCGTGTGGTGATGATCCCATGGGAACTTTCACATAACAGTCAAAACTATTGCACGAGTGACGTGATTGACATAAAGCTATAAATCACCTTGCATTTAAAATACAATTTTGATGCAAAGACATGTCCTAAGTGCATTGAGACATTGCTTTAAAAAAACAAAAAACCTGGGAGAGCATTAGGAATGTGATCTCTCACCTGCAGTCTAAGGGACCCTTGCCACCTGATTTTGCTGAATGTCATGCCACCCTAATCCGACTGACCATGTGGCTCTACATTTTGTTGAACAGGAGACAGATGGCACACCCTTTTATATCCCTGGCCGACCCGATTGTCAAATTAGGAAATCGGGAGGGATATTTTCCAACACCGGTTCTAACACCTTCCGCTGTACTGCACAAGCCCAGCTTGTTTATCCGAACCTAAAAATATTTATTGTGATCCTTGCCTAGATTTAAAATAAAATTGAAAACATTGCAAACAAATTGAGGTGCTTTAAAAAACAACAACAACAAAGAATCACAGTGCAACATTTGGTAAGTTGACACCACTCTGGGGAAATAAGTAGCGGCACATGGAATCCTGAAGAGGATACAGAAAACGTAAATGGATTTGGGATATTCCCTCAATGTGCAGAAGTAGCAATAACTGTGGTGACAGGACATTTGTATCCACACATCACATTTGATGAAAATATTTCACTGGGGAAGCCTGCCTTTTATCACCTCATTTGGTCTCTTTTGTTTTACTGCTCTACCAGTCTGGATTGCGAGCGAACTTCACCTGAATCACAGCTGGAAAGAGTTGGTTCATTCTAGGTTAGGAAAGGTCAGGATATAAATTGATGCCAATACATAAGCTATAGGAGAAACATGCATTATATTATTAAATCCCATACATCACACGCTGAGGTAAATACATTCCATGGGGGAATTGGAACTCGTTCGCAGTGAGCTAGATCTATCAACTTCTAAATCAGGTACATCAGCCAGTGAATAAAAAATGTCACCTTTGAATTAGATGGTGTTAAATGCATTGCCTACTGAGTCAAAAGGCCTGGACGCCACCCAGTAAATCATGCAAATGCTACTCGTACTGCACAACGAGCAGAGGCGTCATCCGTAAGTTAAATAAGTGACATGCTAAAGGCTGCCACATCACTCAAACCATCACTTTCGAGGGTCAAATTCAACCTGTCAGTCAGTAGCCTTCCTTGATCTGTTTCCCCCCAGGAAGTTTTCCTGCAGTGTGCTGCTAAGCATTGTATGTGTATCGTATTGCTTTATGTAACTAATGAATGAGATTTGCCAAAGTGCTCTTACTTTGTTTATCCAACAGGATTTAAGGTAAAGGTAAAGGGACCCCTGACCATTAGGTCCAGTTGTGACCGACTCTGGGCGTTGCGGCGCTCATCTTGCTTTATTGGCCGATGGAGCCAGAATACAGCTTCTGGGTCATGTGGCCAGCATGACTAAGCCGCTTCTGGCGAACCAGAGCAGCGCACGGAAACGCCGTTTACCTTCCCGCCAGAGCAGGTACCTATTTATCTACTTGCACTTTGACGTGCTTTTGAACTGCTAGGTTGGCAGGAGCAGGGACTGAGCAACAGGAGCTCACCCTGTTGTGGGGATTCGAACCGCTGACCTTCTGATCGGCAAGTCCCAGGCTCTGTGGTTTAACCCACAGTGCCACCCGTGTCCCAACAGGATTTATATACCCCTTAATAATAATAAAAAGCCTCTAGGCGGTTTACTTAAAACAACACAGAATATTCATCAAGATACCAATAAAATCAAAGTCTGAAAACAAACAGGTATAAAATTAATGAAACCGAAAGTAAAATCAGGAATTTTAACATAAATGGGCACAATTATATTTCATGATAGTAAGAGAACTCCATGCCTGGTCCTTGAAATGAATGGGAATGGCCTCAAGAAACCAATGGTACCACAGGGCAGAACTGCCACCTGCCGAAGTCCATTGAGAGGGCCCAAAGCGATGTCCTCACGTCACTCCACACCCAACTCCGTGTTCAGCCTCAACAAGGGGGGGACCCCCAGCTCCCTCAAAAAAATATTGAAAAGGCCCAGAAACGGCCTTGGCCCCTTGTATACGGTGCCTATATGACAGGGAATTTACATATTCTGTTAGAGAACATCTTGGGGAGACAACCATCAACACCAGGGGTCAGCAAACTTTTTGAGCAGGGGGCCGGTCCACTGTCCCTCAGACCTTGTGGCGGGGCTGGACTATATTTTGAAGAAGAAGAAAAAAGAACGAATTCCTATGCCCCACAAATAACCCAGAGATGCATTTTAAATAAAACGACACAGTCTACTCATGTAAAAACACGCTGATTCCTAGACCATCCGCAGGCCGGATTCAGAAGGCGATTGGGCCGGATCCAGCCCCTGGGCCTTAGTTTGCCTACCCATGATCAACACCATTGTCCCAACCCTGCAGACTATCCAGCTGCCTCAAGAGGAGGTGTCTCTCCCCCAAGAACAATAGTTGTATTCTGGGCTTGGATCTTTCTCCTTCTCCTTCTCCTTCTCCTTCTCCTTCTCCTTCTCCTTCTCCTTCTCCTTCTCCTTCTCCTTCTCCTTCTCCTTCTCCTTCTCCTTCTCCTTCTCCTTCTCCTTCTCCTTCTCCTTCTCCTTCTCCTTCTCCTTCTCCTTCTCCTTCTCCTTCTCCTTCTCCTTCTCCTTCTCCTTCTCCCTCTCCCTCTCCCTCTCCCTCTCCCTCTCCCTCTCCCTCTCCCTCTCCCTCTCCCTCTCCCTCTCCCTCTCCCTCTCCCTCTCCCTCTCCCTCTCCCTCTCCCTCTCCCTCTCCCTCCCCTCCCCCTCCCCCTCCCCCTCCCCCTCCTCCCCTTCCCCTTCCCCTTCCCCTTCCCCTTCCCCTTCCCCTTCCCCTTCCCCTTCCCCTTCCCCTTCCCCTTCTTCTTCTTCTTCTTCTTCTTCTTCTTCTTCTTCCTGTTGTTGTTGTTAGAATTTATATACCGCCCTATACCCGGGGGGTCTCAGGGCGGTTCACAGAATAAAATCAAGATATAAAACCACAAAATACATAATAAAAATAATAATAACAACAACCCAATAGCCCGCCCTCCCAAGGACATTTTAAAAGGGCATAGGGTGTAAATCAGGTGTGGAGGATTCCCTGGTCCTGAATGGGGTAACTGTGCCCCTGAAAGACCAGGTGCGCAGCCTGGGAGTCATTTTGGACTCACAGCTGTCCATGGAGGCGCAGGTCAAATCTGTGTCCATGGTATCTGTTTATCAGCTCCATCTGGTATGTAGGCTGAGACCCTATCTGCCTGCGGACTGTCTCGCCAGAGTGGTGCATGCTCTGGTTATCTCCCGCTTGGACTACTGCAATGCACTCTACGTGGGGCTACCTTTGAAGGTGACTCGGAAACTACAACTAATCCAGAATGCGGCAGCTAGACTGGTGACTGGGGGCGGCCGCCGGGACCATATAACACCGGTCTTGAAAGACCTGCATTGGCTCCCAGTACGTTTCCGAGCACAATTCAAAGTGTTGGTGCTGACCTTTAAAGCCCTAAACGGCCTCGGTCCAGTATACCTGAAGGAGCGTCTCCACCCCCATCGTTCTGCCCGGACGCTGAGGTCCAGCGCCGAGGGCCTTCTGGCGGTTCCCTCATTGCGAGAAGCAAAGCTACAGGGAACCAGGCAGAGGGCCTTCTCGGTAGTGGCGCCCGCCCTGTGGAACGCCCTTCCAGCAGATGTCAAAGCAATAAACAACTACCTGACATTCAGGAGACATCTTAAGGCAGCCCTGTTCAGGGAAGTTTTTAACGTGTGATATTTTATTGTATTTTGGGTTTTTATGGAAGCCGCCCAGAGTGGCTGGGGAGGCCCAGCCAGATGGGCGGGGTATAAATAATAAATTATTATTATTCTTATTATTACCAAAGGCCTGGTTAAAAAGGAACGTTTTTGCCTGGTGTTTAAAGGTGTATAATGAAGGCGCCAGGTGAACGTCCCTGGGGAGAGCATTCCACAGATGGGGAGCCACTGCAGAGAAGGCCCTGTTCTCATGTTTCCACCCTCCGGACCTCTTGAGGAGGCACACAAAGAAGAACCTCAGAAGATGACCTCGGGGTCCGGTTATGTTCATATGGAGAGAGGCAGTCCTTGAGGTATTGCAGTAGTGGGAAGTTCCGGAATCAAATCAGAAAATAAGGACACTTGGAGGGTCTGATATTGTACTTCTTAGACTTTATACAACACGCTCCAATTTCTGTACTGCAATTCATGACTTGCATGTGAACTTGGGGAAATAGTGTCCTGTTGAGATCAGTGGATATAAAAGATCAATGTGCCAAGCCCTCATCTCTAGAATATGGTCAGTCTCACCCTAGACCCAAGGAATGACTCCCTCCCCATTCAAAATTATAAATTAAGCTTAGCTACACAAGCAGTATTATTATTATTATTATTATTATTATTATTATTATTATTATTATTATTGAATAGGACATTCCTATTTTCATCAGAGAAATGTTGGAGGATGTGCAGTATTCTATATTCTAATCTATATCAACATCACCAAGATTTCTTGCCCAACTTTCACCATAAGGTCCCAGGAGAGGTTACAACAATGTAAAAATGCAATATTAAAACCAGTCAAAGTAGTTTACAAGTTGTATCAGAGTCAATGAATCATAATTGCCAAAGACTGACAGACTGATTGATTCTATTTCTATGCTGCTTTTTATTCAAATAAATCGCAAAGCGGCTTACAAACAAAAGATGAAAATAACATAATGGAACATCACAAATGTGAAATTGTATAGAATATTTAACAAATAATCAGTAAAACAATCCCAAATAAAACAATTACCACCTATATGAAACTATGAACAAAACAACTAAAAAATAAGATAAACACCACAGTTACACCAAAAATCACATTATAGGATTCACAAAGTATGACAGCATTCGTAGCTATAAAATAATATCAAAACATTAACAAAATAGCAACAAAACAAAGAAAGAAAGCCCTGTTGAATTTGTACACACGCTCTCACCTCCGCCATGACTCATAAACTCCCTTTTGGGCCTTCTTTGGCACCTGGGTACTTATTACCAGAAAGGGAATGGGTAAAATTATTTTCTTTAACCGTTCACTCTGCTACTATGAGTTGGTACCAGAAGGCTACAGAAGAATAAACAAGAAGCAAAGGTGGATGCAGGAAGCACAGGCCAATAAAAACGGCAGCATCTCTGTACAAATTTGTGGCCCACGATTCTACCGATCTTTTCATTATAGTGGCAGAGGAGGGGAAATGAGTAAAAGGAAAATAAGCAAGAGGAAAGCCAAATGGAACAATCCCATCAGAACAGTTAAATTGAGCGTCAAACTTAGCATGATCTAGAGTAGACACCCCTATGCAACACTTGCCTCTTTCTGCAGTACAGTATTATAACTGGCGTACTCTCTAATTTGAGCCCTGCTCAGGCTATAGTCAATAATGCAATTCTCGGGCAGAAGTCTATAGAGGGAAAACCTATACAGCATGCGCCTGGCAAAAGCTCTTCTATGCATACTGTAGAGAAACGAAAAGAAAACCCCGGGCGGTGAAGTCCTTAATGAGAATGACCTGAGCTTCCTCATCCATTGTCATCCTTGTGACAATCATTGTAAGGAGGTATTGAAAACAAGACATCCGAATTTCAAAGCCCAGTCGGCCGTAACAGACAGAAGTTGTACGCTGTACTTCTTAACCTTTGAAATATTCTGTATTTTTGAGTGGCTGGCTGTTCCACCTTTTCTCTTCCCTCCCCTCCCCAACCCCCCTCAGGTTCCCAAGGCTGTAAAAATGGAAAAAAGAACAGGAATCAGTCAGCCAGTCAATCCAATTACAGAGTATGGAGTCTATTGCTGTCTTTCACGGAGGGCAATGAGTGAAGAATAGAGAAGCCTCATTTGTGCGACAAAGGTTACGGTGAGAAAAGGACAAGCGCAACTAGAATCTTTTGCTTTGCCAGTGGCTGGAACGGAAAGCGGGGAAGAGCGAAACCATATGGTCACGATCTCTTTAGTCTTTACCTGTAACTATGCAGAGGATTTTTACCTATTCAGGACAACAGCAACAAAATACAATGGTAGCACCGCTGAGGCTAAACTTCTAACTGATTTCGTGATACTCTTCGGAAGTCGTTCTATAAGAGTAATTCCCAAACCACTCATAAGGATGTGGTCTTGTATGTTGCATCAATTCTGGATCAATTTCATGACGTGTGGACTCATTCCATCACTAGGAGTAAAATAGGTCAACTATCCAGAGATATTGGTGTTTCCCTCTCTTCATATATAGCTGGTTTGTGTCACTTTAGGGAGATGGTTTACTGATTTTCTAAGCTGCAAGCAAGGTTGTGCGTCAGGACGCAAAGTGGAGTTCGTAGACAGCTGAGCTTGCTTCTTGACACACGTGACTTTGCTTGCAGCTCAGAAAATCAGCAATAACTTGTAAACCATTCCCCCCAAGTTGAGATGTATCTTTTTCAGAAGGCAAACTCTGCACCACAGAGTAAACTAGTGGGAACTTTTTACAGGTTCTTGTACTGTTTGTGAGCATGTATACTGCATTGGGTTGGTGGAAGGAAAGGTATGCTTTGGTTGCACACACAAAAAATCCAGCCACTGGTATGAAAAGCAACACCTGGCTTGTCTATTCTGCAAATTTCTTAGGATAAGTGTGAGCTAGAATTTCCACACTACCTTTTATTTTCCATTCAAATCTCACATTTCCCCACTGGACTGATCTCATGTACTCTATCTTCTGGATGCACGAAAAAAACTTAATTCACACCTTGATGTGATTTTGCGTTTCATTGGTTAGGAGATCCTTGCAGGTGCTGATCTTGAAGAAAAAGGCCCAACATGCATTTGCCTTGTGAGGTGACATGCAAATAGTATTTCAGGCTTGCCAGCTGCACATGTTCAGAGCACTAAGGAAACAAACAAACACCAGATTCCGCTTGGAGCTCACCAAAGGGTAGGATAACTTCAGAAATCACACTGCCATGAGTAAAAGGATGTCTACAAAAAGTATTGGAACTTCCATGTCAATTTGGAACACTTAGGAATGGTGCTTAGATTACACTACAGCGGTAAAAATGCAGAATATGCACTAAAGTCAGATGCACTAAAACCAAGTTGGGTAATATATCTGTGGTTGGGGGTTTTGTTTCTGTTTTTAGACAGCCAGTTACATATGTTCTGTGAATACTGAATAGATGATAATCAGTAAACAGACCTTTCCACTCCTTGCCCATTTCCTCATTTGATGCAATTTATAGGAAAATGGCAATTCTGCTCACAATTGTTGTACGTAGATGTTGCCTTAAAAAAACATAAACAAAAGCGCTGAGAGATCCAGGGGCTCCATCTTCCCCATCTCCAAGTGCTCCCTGGAGAGGGGCTGTTGGAATGTAAGAGTCCTAGTCTCCATACTTTGCCTCTTCCATGCCTCTAAATGGGATCAGCCATCACTTCTGATTAGTACCAGCAGCCTTGCCAGCAATGATGTTACACAATGTGCAACCCTCTGATTACTTACAGTCATCAGCCTGGAAATAGCCCTGCGTCCCACTCTTTGCTGGGGGAAGGCAGAGACGCATTTAGGTTCATAAAAGCTAATGTAAAGGTTTTGACGTCTCAAGTGGGCACAGAATGGAATGTGGCTTGTCTATGGAGGTCAAGATGTCCCTACCATCTGCATCTCTAAGTTAGGAATGTGGGTGTTTGACCTCACTTACTCCTCTGTCTTTTCCACTGAAATAGGCACAGAACACCCAAGTTCTTATTCCTGCCAGAACAGTTGTCCTTGAAGAAGCCCTTGCAGGAAGCACTAGAAATTATCCACCTGTGCAACTTGAAACCTCTGGCAGTTTCATAGTGAGCTCCAAGAAGGATTGTATTTCTTATACCCATTATAGGGTCAGTGCTTTTTGATGAATTAATATGCAACTTATCATGTATAAGAACTGTTCCATAGAACACTGTTTCATCCTTCTTACCTCCTCCCAGTTCATTGGCATAAGACTATGATCCTGTTTATTTCCTGACTTGACTGGAATACAGAAGCTGATTTTTTTTTAAAGCCAATGAATAGGGAACCTGTACTCCTCCCAGATGTTGTTGGACTCCAACTCCCATCAGTCTCAGCCAGAATGGTCAATGGTCAGGAATAATGAGCTGGGTCTTGGAGTCCAACAACATCTGAAGGTCCTCCCATCCCTGTTTTAAGTCTTCTGCTAAATTTGGCTTTGGTTCTCTATGACATCTTCTAAGATACCTTGTATTACTTATTCCTGGCACAAACATATGTCATCATGAATTTGTCAGATTAAATTTAGGGTCACTTAAAATAGCATCTGTTACAGGTACAGGTGGAGCCTTCAGTCTTCCTAACATACATGTGTATTGTTTAGTTTTACTGCTCTATAATGGCTTCTAGATGCTTCTTGAGAACACTCTGCATAGATCCATTTAGAAATGGTTCAGGTGTGGCCTTTATATGAAGAGGAAATTTTGGGTTTCATCCATGAGGAGTATTGCCAGATTCAGTTCCCTATGCTGGCCTGGAGTTTGATAGGTACTTGATTTGGTTTTGATCCTCATCCACTGATGGACTTTGCATATTGGCAGAATTCTGAATTCAAAACCAGCAGCATACTTAAAAAAAAAAAATAGTGATCTTTTGACCGTACCCCAGTTAATCAGAAAATACAACAAGTTTAAGCCTTTTGATCTAAAAAGTTTGTTTGTTTATTTAGAATATTTGTACCCTGCTCTTCAGCCAAAAAGGGGTGAACTGGGCCTATATTAGAAATGAATTTGGTCACATCCACACTATACATTTAGAGCATACTTATACCACATCAACAGTCATGGCTTTCCCCCAGAGAATCCTGGGAACAGTAGTTTGTCAAGGGAGCTGACCTCACAGAACTACTTTTCTTAGCATTCTTAACAAACACGGGTCGTTTTTGACACAGAAGAGGGGGAATGATTAATGGAATTCAATGTCTGTACACTAATGCGCAAAGCATGGGAAATAAACAAGATGAGCTTGAGCTCTTGGTACAGCAAACTAAATATGACATAATAGGCATCACTGAAACCTGGTGGGATAAGTCCCACGATTGGAATGTAATAATGGGGGGATACAATCTATTTCAGAGAAACAGACCAGACAAGAAAGGAGGAGGAGTGGCGTTATATGTCAGGGATGTGTATACCTGTGAAGAGATCCAAGATTTAGAACCTCAAACCAAAGTGAGAGCATTTGGGTCAAAATTAAGGGAGAGAAGAATAACAGAGACCTCATTGTGGGAGTTTACTATAGATCCCCAAGCCAAACGGAGGACATAGATGATGCCTTCCTGGAACAGATGGCCAAGCATGCAAAAGGAAGGGAGATAGTAGTAATGGGGGACTTCAATTACCCGGATATTTGTTGGATGTCAAACTCAGCCAAGAGCATAAGGTCAAACAGATTCCTCACTGGCCTTGCAGACAACTTCATTGTCCAGAAAGTGGGAGAAGCAACAAGAGGAACAGCCATTTTAGATCTGGTCCTAACCAATGTTGATGACCTGGTTAGTGGGGTAGAAGTGGAAGGATCATTAGGCGCGAGTGATCATGCTCTTCTGAAGTTTACTATACAGCGGAAAGGAGCAGCCAAGCATACTAGGACTCAATTTTTTGACATTAAGAAAGCCGACTTCATAAAACTTAGGGAAGTGCTGGGTGAGATCCCATGGACAGTAATACTAAAAGGAAAGGGAGTTCATGATGGCTGGGAGTTTGTTAAGAGGGAGATAGTAAAAGCACAACGTCAGGCAATACCAATGAGACGGAAACATGGAAGGTGCCTAAAGAAGCCAGGGTGGCTATCTAAAGAACTTTTAACTGAGTTAAGATTAAAAAAGATGTGTACAAAAAATGGAAAAGGGGGGAAACCACCAAAGAGGAATTCAAACAAATAGCCAGCACGTGTAGACACAAAGTCAGAAAAGCTAAAGCACAGAATGAACTCAGGCTGGCTAGAGAGGTTAAAAGCAACAAAAAAGGCTTTTATGGGTATGTTCGTAGCAAAAGGAAGAACAAAGAAACAGTGGGGTCACTCAGAGGAGAAGATGGTGAAATGCAAACAGGGGACACAGAAAGGGCTGAACTCCTCAATGCCTTCTTTGCCTCAGTCTTCTCCGATAAAGAAAACAATGCCCGACCTGAAGAATTTGGAGCAAATGATTCAGCAAAGGAAACACAGCCCAGAATAACTAAGGAGATAGTACAAGAATACTTGGCTAGTTTAGATGTATTCAAGTCTCCAGGGCCAGATGAACTGCATCCAAGAGTATTAAAAGAACTGGCAGATGTGATCTCAGAACCACTGGCAGTCATCTTTGAGAATTCCTGGAGAACAGGCGAAGTCCCGGCAGACTGGAGGAGGGCAAATGTTGTCCCTATTTTCAAAAAGGGGAAAAGAGAGGACCCAAATAATTATCGCCCAGTCAGTCTGACATCAATACCAGGGAAGATTCTGGAGCAGATCATTAAGCAAACAGTCTGTGAGCACCTAGAAAGGAATGCTGTGATCACCAATAGTCAGCATGGATTTATGAAAAATAAGTCATGTCAGACTAACCTGATCTCGTTTTTTGACAGAATTACAAGCCTGGTAGATGAAGGGAACGCAGTGGATGTAGCCTACCTTGATTTCAGCAAGGCATTTGACAAGGTGCCCCATGATATTCTTGTAAAGAAGCTGGTAAAATGCGGTCTTGACTATGCTACCACTCAGTGGATTTGTAACTGGCTGACTGACCGAACCCAAAGGGTGCTCATCAATGGTTCCTCTTCATCCTGGAGAAGAGTGACTAGTGGGGTGCCACAGGGTTCTGTCTTGGGCCCGGTCTTATTCAACATCTTTATCAACGACTTGGATGATGGACTCAAGGGCATCCTGATCAAATTTGCAGATGACACCAAACTGGGAGGGGTGGCTAACACCCCAGAGGACAGGATCACACTTTAAAACGACCTTGACAGATTAGAGAACTGGGCCAAAACAAACAAGATGAACTTTAACAGGGAGAAATGTAAAGTATTGCACTTGGGCAAAAAAAATGAGAGGCACAAATACAAGATGGGGGACACCTGGCTTGAGAGCAGTACATGTGAAAAGGATCTAGGAGTCTTGGTTGACCACAAACTTGACATGAGCCAACAGTGTGACACGACAGCTAAAAAAGCCAATGCAATTCTGGGCTGCATCAATAGGAGTATAGCATCTAGATCAAGGGAAGTAATAGTGCCACTGTATTCTGCTCTGGTCAGACCTCACCTGGAGTACTGTGTCCAGTTCTGGGCACCACAGTTCAAGAAGGACACTGACAAACTGGAACGTGTCCAGAGGAGGGCAACCAAAATGGTCGAAGGCCTGGAAACGATGCCTTATGAGGAACAGCTAAGGGAGCTTGGCATGTTTAGCCTGGAGAAGAGGAGGTTAAGGGGTGATATGATAGCCATGTTCAAATATATAAAAGGATGTCACATAGAGGAGGGAGAAAGGTTGTTTTCTGCTGCTCCAGAGAAGCGGACACGGAGCAGTGGATCCAAACTACAAGAAAGAAGATTCCACCTAAACATTAGGAAGAACTTCCTGACAGTAAGAGCTGTTCGACAGTGGAATTTGCTGCCAAGGAGTGTGGTGGAGTCTCCTTCTTTGGAGGTCTTTAAGCAGAGGCTTGACAACCATATGTCAGGAGTGCTCTGATGGTGTTTCCTGCTTGGCAGGGGGTTGGACTCGATGGCCCTTGTGGTCTCTTCCAACTCTATGATTCTATGATTCTATGAGCTAAATGGGAAATGAAGGGGAAGCAGGGGCAGAACAGGGTGGGGCCGACTTAGTGCGCTTTGACCCAGAACGCTATCCCCCCCCCCCAGAAATGGGACAGCAGACACAATGGCGCACGGATCACCTGGTCAGTCTTCACTGTGATGAGACACATTATATTTCTATTTGAAGTATGGAAATTATGTATAAATTAGCATGTATAAAAATTAACATGTTCAGTTAGCACAGGCTTCCTCAACCTCAGCCCTCCAGATGTTTTTGGCCTACAACTCCCATGATCCCTAGCTAGCAGGACCAGTGGTTAGGGAAGCTGGGAATGGTAGTCTCTAAACATCGGTAGGGCCGAGGTTGAGGAAGCCTGAGTTAGCATGTTATGCATGCTTTGTTTTGGTATTGGGGTGTAGATCAGTGTGCCACCTACTCCCAGATCCAGTCTTGCTGCCAGGATAAACCTACGTAGACCCATTGACATCAGAAGGGGCTCTTCACAAGGCACTTTGCTAAAGGACCGCTCAAGCTTGGAAGCAAATTCTTCCCATAGGGTACTATTGCTGTAATCCCAGCTTCTTTGATGATGTTTTTAATGATGACGATAATTTACTCACCCTTAAGGTCCCAGCAAGGGCTACAGCAATGAAAACACTCCTGCTCAGGATATGTTGTGGGGCTGGTGTGAGGGGAAACCTAGATAGTCCTAAACCTATTCTGGCTCTTGTTTTCAAACACCCAAAAGTTGGCTTCAAGCTGGATTTTAGCACCCTTAAAAACTTCTGATATTTTCGGGATCCATCTCGAATTAATAAATTCACATTCCAGTGTGCATACGGCAGCCTTGCTCAAAAATTGTTTCCAGCATTGGTTGCGATGAGGTGAACTTTGCCTTTTTGAACCACGTCCACATAGATTCATAAAAGCCGTATCTGCAGCCGCCCCGACGAGGCCAAAAAACAAGAGGGTTTGGGCAGAAACTGCAGGAGGCTGCAGAGGAATTCAGTTAACTCTGCTGGGATCCTTGTTCTGAGTATGGAGAGGCTAAGTGCTGGGAAAGCCATTTGCTACTTTGCCCTGGTGTTATATTTGGGGAGGGGGGTGGAATGAGGTGGAGGGGGAGAAAAGGAAGGAACCAAAAGGAAGGAAAGAATAACCACCGAAAACCCCTAGCACTGCATCGACACCAAAAGAAGAAGGGAAAGCCAGGAAGAGATCAAGTTCCTGTGTTTTCTTTTTAAAGTGTAAGGTAATGGAATCCAATAGAACTGCTGAAACCTCCCTATCCTTCCTATCAGAGGGAGCCTTTGAATAAGCTAAATCCTTAATCAGTACAGCCTAAGACCCAAATGACTACGTGTAGAAGTGTTAGGCCCGATAAATCCTTAAAGGTTTCAAAGATTTGAGGAGCGCTGGCACTTCTCTGTGTAGTGTGTGCCCTTTGTCCTTTCCACCATGATGTCATTATTGAAGTTTTACACTCACTATGCACGGTGTAAGTTGACATTGACAGTTTCAACACTTTCACACCGACTCCAGAGGATTGTTAGCTTTGAAGCCTATTTGGCCTTGAGCAGTGAATTCTTTTCTTGAACTCACACTGGCTCGTAATGCAGCCGAGAAGGTTTGCTTCAGCACGGCCCCAGCTCCGACTTTAATAGGAGGCAGTTTGGAACTAAGACTTGAAGGAGGCAAATATTAGGGGATGGGATCCTGATTCTCACAGACAACAAAAGTTAGTGTTCTTGACCTCCCTCGGGACTGTGCAGTGGGCTTCCACTTTTAAAGTTTTTTTTTGGCTAAAGCAGCGTCTCTCTTTAATTTCAGTTGCCATCTTTCGGAAGGATATGAGAATATACTTGTGTCCATTTGAACAAAATCTGTTTATTATTAGGCTCAGCGGAGAGAATTGAAGGGTCTCGAAGCATGTTTCAGATGAATCTAATTAAAATAATTCCCGCAGATGACTTTAAATATATATATATACGTATATACTGGGGGGGGGGAGGGGGTTTGATCACTTATAACCTGATCCTTTGCATGTTTACTTGGAAGTAATTGCCATGGAATTCAATGGGACTTACACCCAAATTACAGAGCAAGTATATCAAGAAGGCTTCTGCTGTCAGGGTCAAATCGTAGAACTGTAGAGTTGGAAGGGACCATAGCTGTCAACTTTTCCCTTTTCTTGCGAGGAATCCTATTTGGAATAAGGGGATTTCCCTTAAAAAAGGGAAACATTGACAGCTATGGAAGGGGTCCTGAGGATCATCTAGTCCAACCCCCTGAAATGCAGAAGTATGCAAATTTCCCATACAGGGATCAAACTTGCAACCTTGGTGTTATCAGCACCACGCTCAAACCAACTGAGCTATAGGTGGGGACAGGCCCCCTTCCCCGAGTGCTTTTTGCTGTGATAGCTCCAGGATGGCACAGCTGAGGGGCTAAGGATAGGGAAGAAACTTTCTAAATCAATATGGCAACCAAAACACAGCAACTCTTAAAAATTCACACATTTCTGAATTTTTCAATGCAGTTCATCAGCCAAGAAATGAAAAATGCATGTGTGTGCATAAGAATGCAAAATTATCCATGGTTTCTTAGAAATCCAGCTGAATTCAATGCTTATTGTCATGTAAGTGTGCACAGGATTGCAACTGGCACATTAAGCTCTTCATTTGTGTGTCATTTTACTTTTATTTTTTAAAGGGTCTTTGGACTGCATTCGAATGCTACTTCACTTCTGTAAAAAAATAAAAATAAAAGGGCTTTCCACCACTGCAAAATGCCTCTCGTCAAAACTACGTTCTTATCTGATTTGTTGCAAACATGGTGTATCTTCATTCAAGCCCATGGATTCCTGTGAATTTTATACAGGCCTCATTCAAGTTCACTTATTCCCACAATGCATCTGTCTCAGTGGACGGAGGCTGGAACAAGTGGAATTTCATAGTTTGGAGAATCATGGGGGATGTTCAAAACAAATTGATTACCTGAGCTGATTATTATTTCATTAAATTCCAAGTTTTGCACTGGATTAAATGGAATAAAACCTAATGCCAAAAATACTTCAGGGCAGAACCTCAGAAGATGTGTCAGTGTAACTCCTGAAATCAATAACACAGGTCTTGCTAAAGACATGGTTGTCTAGATATAAAGTATATCTGTACAATATCTTAAAATTGCAGTGAATTGCCCCTTGTATAAGTTAGGCATATTTGTAATACTGTTAATGCAAGTGTACTCACTCATTGCTTCTGGCTATCTTTCCAGCACATCATCTGTTATGTAAAGAAATCATTATTGGGAGGCGGGGGGGGGGGATGAATCTCCTTGTTGCTTAAAGCCTTAGGAGTCCATCAGAAGAATTCCTTTGAGGCTCCAAATCATGATTTTCTTTTTTGAGAAGTTAGTAGTTCAATGCCAAAGCACTTCTTACAGTCTGAAGCTGTGAACTTCTAAAGCACAACGATGCATTCTCTACCTTGGATATTCCCACCCACCCTCTCCCTCCCTCTCTTTCTCCAGAAAACCAATTGCATTTCTACACTGTAAAGAGACTCCCGACTTCTGGAGAGTTATGGCAATGAATCCTCAGACAAGAATGCTTTTACAATGCTGATTTGCACTGGTGGGTGAAGATCCTTAGTTATGCCAATGACCTTCAGCATCTTCATCTCTGCCTTTCGAATGGCAGCAAATATTTTTAAGCCTTAATGTCTTCACTGTATAAATTGCTTTTGTGTTTTGCTGGATTCCCTCGCAGCCTGTAAATTCATATACAGCCCTCTGAAAAGAAGAATCTTTGCAAGGGTGAGCAAGTGGATCTGACATCTTTCAGACAGAAGTGAGTTCTGCAAACAAGGATCCACCATAGGACCCCTGCAGAAATCTCTCTGACTATTCATTTATTTAAGTTCACTATATCCTGCTTCTCAAACCAATTTCCCAAAGCACTTAAATTCAAATTAATATGACAAACGCAATGCCAAAAAAATCAATTGGAAGTGCTAAAAATGCTCAGCGGTGTTAAAAACACAACAGCAAAACAATGGCAAAAACTGTAGGGTCACTAATAAAATAAAAAAGGGCATTGAGGATTGTGTGATAGTTTGGGGAAAGCTTATTGGGCTTCCGTGGTAAAAGAATTCCTACAGTTGTCATCTCAACATTCTTGTACCCACCAATCATATATTTTCTAATGTTGAACTACTTGTTGTTTAGTCGTTTAGTCGTGTCCGACTCTTCGTGACCCCATGGACCAGAGCACGTCAGGCACTCCTGTCTTCCACTGCCTCCTACAGTTTGGTCAAACTCATGCTGGTAGCTTCGAGAACACTATCCAACCATCTCGTCCTCTGTCATCCCCTTCTCCTTGTGCCCTCAGTGTTTCCCAACATCAGGGTCTTTTCCAGGGAGTCTTCTCTTCTCAGGAGGTGGCCAAAGTATTGGAGCCTCAGCTTCAGGATCTGTCCTTCCAGTGAGCACTCAGGGCTGATTTCCTTCAGAATGGATTGGATTGATCTTCTTGCAGTCCATGGGACTCTCAAGAGTCTCCTCCAGCACCAGAATTCAAAAGCATCAATTATTCGGCGATCATTGTACAGATATTAAGGAATGAGCAGGTTCGTATGACCACTATGTGAGAAGCAATATCACAGACAGAATTTGAAAGTCTTAGAATTGTAGAGTTGGAAGGGACCCAGCCCCCTGTGAAGCAGGAATCTCAACTACAGAATCCACGACAGATGGCCACCCAACCTCTGCTTAAAAGCTTCCAAGGAAGGAGAGTCCATCGACTCCCGAGGAGACCTTTCCGCTCATGAGCAGATCTTACCATCAGAAAGTTATTTCTGGTGTTTAGTTGGAATCTCCTTTCTTGTAACTTGAATCCATTGGTTTGGCTCAGAAATATCCCAGCTATCACGATGATTACGATTACAATCACTATGCAAAACCCATCGTTTGAATAAGTTGCATGGTTACATTGCAGCCTGATGCAAAGCAGGTTCACTCAGAAATAAGTTGCAGGTTGTTCAACTGGGCTTCCTCCTCCCATCGCATTGAAACTATGACGACACTGTAGTCCTGTTATTGATGCAGAAAGGTTTTGTGGATTGATCTGTCATTCTTAGAAACTCCATTGCCATTCAGAAATCAGAGTGTATTATTCTGTTAATGGGATTAATTTAGCTTGGCACACATTTTTTTCTTCCTGTGGTTTTCTGTATAAACACACATAATTCACTAAGAGCAGAAACTAAACCAAGCAAGGGTACACATTGGAGTTCAGCAGCATCATTTGGCCACAGAGATCTGTTTCTACTGCCAATCGGAGGAACGCTTTTCACACTTAAACCACCAACTCGTTGTCAAATGAGGACAGGGTTTAATTTTCCTCTGTTCCTGACAAGGCATGCCTTAGGCTTTCTAAGATTGCCACAATTATCTTATCCCTTTAAAACAACAACCCTGAGATGCAAATTGCTTTCAGAAACTCAGTGGCCCACCTGATTTTCCCCCACCAGAGTTCAGAGGTGCCTAAGGGAAGTGATGTAGGGAAGAAAGCAAATGCCACTGTTAATACGGAAAAACTACCCCTCTCTCTGACGTATCCTTGTGGGATAATCTTGATCTATGCGCACGTGTGCTCAAAATGTCAGCCATTAGTTTTCAGCCTCCCCCTAGAACACTCCTTTTCCGTTGCGAAGGTACATGTCAGAGTCTTGGAAGAGGTAAGATCCAAATTATACAGCCGTCAGGGTTTGTCATTTGGAGTAGGGCTCAAGGAATCAGTCATGTTAATTCCTCTTT
This sequence comes from Podarcis bocagei, assembly GCF_964188305.1. Lineage (NCBI taxonomy): Eukaryota > Metazoa > Chordata > Lepidosauria > Squamata > Lacertidae > Podarcis > Podarcis bocagei. The sequence continues at coordinate 17,315,966 of NC_138143.1, forward strand.
GCCCCCCTTAGCACTAATGAGAAGTGCGAAACTCACGCTGTGTTGCTGCTCTCCGGTGCCCACCAGGCAGCCGAAGGACGAAAGAGGCCTGTTATTGAGCCAACCCCTCCTGCCTTCAGTATAGCATCCAGGCAATCGGAAAGAAAGAAAGCGAGAGACAAAAGATTTGTAAGGAATACTGTCAACTTTGGGTAATTAGAATATACTTCAGTTGCGTGCCTAAACAAGCAGGATTGAGGTCGGGCATGTGTGTACTAAATCACCTCAGTGCTAACAACAACAACAACAACAACAACAACAACAACAACAACAACAACAACAACAACAAATTAATTTATACCCCACCCATCTGGCTGGATTTCCCCAGCCACCCTGGCCAGCTCCCAACAGGATAGTGTACCTCGGGTTACAGACGCTTCAGGTTACAGACTCCACTAACCCAGAAATAGTACGTCGGGTTAAGAACTTTGCTTCAGGATGAGAACACAAATAGTGCGGCGGTGGTGGGAGGCTCCATTATCTAAAATGGTACTTCAGGTTAAGAACAGTTTCAGGTTAAGAACAGACCTCCAGAACGAATTAAGTTCTTAGCCCGAGGTACCACTGTATTAAAAGACAATAAAACTTCAAACATTAAAAACTTCCCTAAACAGGGCTGCCTTCAGATGTCTTCTAAAAGTCAGATAGTTGTTTATTTCCTTGACATCTGATGGGAGGGCGTTCCACAGGGCAGGCGCTACCACCGAAAAGGCCCTCTGCCTGGTTCCCTGTAACCTCACTTCTTGCAGGGAGGGAACCACCAGAAGGCCCTCGGCGCTGGACCTCAGTGTCTGGGCTGGATGATGGGGGTGGAGACACTGGACCGAGGCCATTTAGGGCTTTAAAGATCAGCACCAACACTTTGAATTGTGCTCAGAAACGTACTGGGAGCCAATGCAGGTCTTTCAAGACCGGTGTTGTGTGGTCTCAGCGGCTGCTCCCAGTCACCAGTCTGGCTGCTGCATTCTGGATTAGTTGTAGATTCTGAGTCACCTTCAAAGGAAGCCCCATGTAGAGCACATTGCAGTAGTAAGCTCTAACCCTGTCAGTTCATAGGAATAATATGGCTAAGAAACAACAGGTGCTTTAATAGTGCATACCCTCCAATATTTCTCCGATGAAAATAGGGATGTCCTATTCAACAACAACAACTTTATGATTTAAATCCCACTCATCTGACTGGGTTGCCCCAGCCACCCTGCACAATTTCCAACATACAATTAAAAAGAAAAAGAAAATTAAACATAAAAAGTTCCCTATACAGTGCTGCCTTCAGATGTCTTCTGAAGCTTGTATAGTTACTTATCTCCTTGGCTGGGTTTGGGATGCAGACTGCCACACTGCATTTCCCACAATGGATTCAGCTACATTAGTAAAAACAAACAAACAAAAAAAAACCCAACATTTTGAATATGTTATAAACATGCAACACCAGATGGCGATGGAGAGAACAAAAATTCTAGGCTATTTTTGCGTAGTGTTTTTTTGTTATAATGATTTAATTTATGACTTACTAATAGCGTTTTTCCCCCTGCGTGGAGATCCACCCAATGTCCACAAGTGCTCTGCTTAACATGATGGGCAGTATCCCAGATCCAAAGCCTTTGTTGCCAGGTAAGCTCCAAAGGGGGCGTGGCACAATGGTTACCTTGCCAGCCCCCCCCCCCAAATAAAGCCTGGAGCCAGCAATGCTGGAGAGGGTGGGGAAGAATGCATTAAATTATGTTGCTTACAAACTACAGTAGTCCTAAAAATAACCAACTACAGAATGCTCAACAAGCCATTTAGCTCAGCTGTAGATCAGCTGAATGATCTTTGATGAGCTCCTCTCCTCGATTTCTGTCCATCAGCCACAGCTCATCATCTGAAAAACCTTGGGGATAAAAGGGCCCAACCCCGTGGAACTTTTTGTGAGAGAAAGCAAGTTGAAGTTTTAAAGCACTTTATCTATTAAGCTGCCACATAAACGATAAGTCATGGAATCATTCTGTGCCTAGTAAGAGCACTTGTTAATAGCTAAATTCCTGTGCATGTACCAAGAAGCTGATGTGAAAAATGAAATAATGTCTCGCTAAGATTGGTACATATTTGTGGTGCCAAATTCCTGAGGCTGTCTTAATCACAGGCCTATTTTCAGCTATTTTGCAGGGAAAGGGGCAGGGGCAATCGGGATTTCTTGGTGCTTTGTCTTCTCTGATCTGAACTGTCTCCAAATCCAAATTAGGAAAGCCAGCCATCAGTGAAGTAATGAAACATACAGCTGCAGGCGATACCCATCCTTGCAACTGTGACAGCTCACAAGTGCAGAAATTCCACAAAGCCATGAGAAGACCACTTTATGTACCATTCTGTTAAATGGTAAAGACCCCTGGATGGTTAAGTCCAGTCAAAGGCGACAATGGGGTTGCAGTGCTCATCTCACTTCAGGCTGAGGGAGCCAGCGTTTGTCCACAGACAGTTTTCTGGTCATGTGGCCAGCAGGACGAAACCACTTCTGACACCATGACAAAAACCAGAGCGCACAGAAACGCCGTTTACCTTCCCACTGCAGTGGTACCTGCAGGGAGGGAACTGCCAGAAGGCCCTCGGAGCTGGACCTCAGTGTCCGGCTGAATGATGATGATGGAGACTCTCCTTCAGGTATACTGGGCTGAGGCCGAGGAGCTGGATTCATTTCAATCAATCAATCATTTATTTGTATGCTGCCTTTCCAAAGTTCGAACCATGTGCAAGGCGGCTTACAACATATAAAAAAACAACATAACTACAAATGTAACAAAACGAGTCATAATCAATAACCAAAACATCAAAAAGCACACAACCAAATTGGAAAAAAATGTCCCACAGAAATCATAAGATCATACACACACACACACACACACACACACACACACCAACAATAGCAACCCATCCCCAACAAACACCCCTAAACACCAGCGCAGCATCTCATACAGTTCCAGTCAGGATACATCCCTAGCCCCTGTGTGTGTGCATGCCACAGCTATTGAAGGAATGAACCAGCTCCGAATGTGAAATAAAACAAGGCCAGTTAGGAACCTCTTAAGAATAAGAACACTCACTACGGTCTCAATCTATCAGTTGCACTCTTTCTTAGGTGGAGCAGAAGAAAAGAGCAGAATATCACTCTGAGATTCCAACACAGGCAAGAAGGCAAGAAGGAACTGAAGCCTTTTGTCAACCATGAACAAGAACTCTCCCCACAGAGCCCACTAGAGGCTATTCTAAACCATGGCTATTCCCTCCCAGTTACTGATTTTGTTCAAAAGCCATGTTTAACTTGCCTTACACCCAGAGACTGAGCCACTATCACGCCCTGGCAGTGCACAATGCAGGCTTCTTAATTTGGAATAAATCCTCACATGGCCACAACACAGAAGAATGAGGTTATGTACTGTCCTCTCGAGGAAAGCCATCCTCAACTAAGATTGTACTGACAGATGAGCAGAAAGAGAAGGAGGCAAGATGAGCAAACAGGTGATGCATCAGCTGCCAAGGGCCAGAAGAAGGGAAAATAACTATGGGGTGGAGATGCTCAATGTAGCTGTAATTGCAGAGGGGTCTGGGGAACTGCTTTGCAAGTTGCTTCTTGCAGCAAGGAGAAAATTAGCTTGCAGTTGGGGATCTTGCAGTGTAGGACCAGGCTTAGGTTACGGTAGGAAAGCACTGTTTGTCTGTGAGTAAGTTTGCACGTGTTTATTATATTATATTATATTATATTATATTATATTATATTATATTATATTATATTATATTATATTATAATTTTATTTTATTCAACTTATACACCACCCTATACACAGAGGTCTCAGGGTGGTTCACAACAAGACCACAACATATAAAATCAAACCAAAAGCTGTAACCCAATAACCGCCCCCCCCAAAAAAGCCACATTCTAAAAGGATGTTGAGTGTCAAGAAGATCAACCAAAGGCCTGGTTAAAAAGGAACATTTTTGCTTGGCGCCTAAAGGTGTATAATGAAGGTGCCATGCAAACTTCCCTGGGGAGAGCATTTCACAGATGGGGAGCCACTGCAGAGAAGGCCCCGTTCTCATGTTGCCACCCTCCGGAGCTCTTGAGGAGGCGGCACACAAAGAAGGGCCTCAGAAGATTATCTCAGGGTCTGGGTAGGTTCACATGGAAAGAGGCGGTCCTTGAGGTATTGCAGTCCTGAGCTGTTTAAGGCTTTATAGGTCACAACCAGCACTTTGAATTGGGCCCAGAAACTAATTGGTAGCCAGTGCAGTTGGACCATGAGCAGTGTAAAATGCTCAAACCATCTTGCTTGGGTGAGCAACCTGGCCGCTGAATTCTGCACTAGCTGAAGTTTCTGAACCGTCTTCAGAGGCAGCCCTACGTATGAAAGAGATAGATATATTTGATACCTATACATGCATGAAGCATGGAATCTGTATACGGTGCTGGAGTCTTTGTACTGGTTTCAGTTTGGCTTAGAGTCTGTGCAATAGGTTCACAGGTAAGTGATTTGGGCTTTGAGAGAGGAGAAGCATACCTCTCACGGTGGGTGCTTCACTCATGTATCTCCTTATTTCTCCATTTCGTTACTCTACATTTGATGAGCCACAGTAGAATATGTGAACTGACTCCACTGCAAAACGTTGCATTTGAGCTGATGCGAAGAGATATTTACATACTTCCTCCAGTGTTAGGTCTCTAGCGGACAGCTCATTCAAACATGCAAGTCATCACTTGCTGCAGCAGACTTCAAGTAAGGAACCAGCATGTCTGAGCATACTGGGTGGGTGTCATAAGAAAGGGGCAGGGGAAGGATGGGAGGCTGGAGCTACACAGTCTTAGCAGATGTTTAGTATAACAGCCCCTGCTAGAAGAGGATGAAGTGTCTCATTTCAAAACAGCAGGGCTGCACATCAGCATTTTAGCTGGCTGGATGGGCAGAATTAAGTGGACTTTAGCAAGGTCTTGGTCTGAGGAAGGACAGACAATGCACGGCATCTCAGAAGCAATCACAATGAGCATCCATGAGGACAGTAACATTAATACTGGGGATGGAGTCCAGATAACACAGATATAAAATAATAGGGAGTGCTGGAGAACAAACTAGAGATGAGCATTGGAAACAGTAAGGAATGAATGGATCTTCAATAGTGTGTATAGACCTTCCAAGTGTCCCTGTTTTCCAGGGACAGTCCTGGATTTACAGAAGCCATCCCGGTTTCTGATTTGATCCTGGAACGTCTCGCTTTTCCTTTGTTGTTGTTGTCTAGTCGTTTAGTTGTGTCCGACTCTTCGTGACCCTATGGACCAGATCACACCAGGCACTCCTGTCTTCCACTGCCTCCCGCAGTTTGGTCAAACTCATGCTGGTAGCTTTGAGAACACCATCCAACCATCTTGTCCTCTGTCATCCCCTTCTCCTTGTGCCCTCCATCTTTCCCAACATCAGGGTCTTTTCCAGGGAGTCTTCTCTTCTCAGGAGGTGGCCAAAGTATTGGAGCCTCAGCTTCAGGATCTGTCCTTCCAGTGAGCACTCAGGGCTGATTTCCTTAAGAATGGAGAGGTTTGGTCTTTTTGCAGTCCTTAGGACTTCCCTACTTTCATCAAAGAAGTGTTGGAGGGGATGGAGTTATGTCACTTCTGAGCCAAGGAGATAAGTATCTAGACAACCTTTAGAAGACATCTGAAGGCAGCCCTGTATAGGGAAGTTTGTTAATGTTTAATGTTTCATTATGTTTTTATATATGTTGGAAGCTGCCCAGAATGGCTGGGGCAACCCAGTCAGATGGGTGGGGTATAACTAATAAAATGATGATGATGATGATGATGATGATGATGATGATGATGATGATGGAATAGGACATCCTTATTTTCATCAGAGAAATGTTGGAGGGTATATGATGTATGATACCAGGAACAGCTTTGAAGACAATGGAGCTGACACTGAAGGAGACCAGGGAATGAGAGACAGAAGAGCAGCGATTTAGGAATGGAGAGGGGAGGGATTAAGCGTGAATATCAACTACACAGAAAACGAGCTGAGAACCACATATTTCTCACAACAAAGCAAACAAGGCAACCAGCAGGGTCCTATAGGGAAAATGACATCACTGCACATTTTTAGGGATAATCATTTAACTGGATTAGCCCCAAAGTGCTGTGTCTAAAATCAGCATCCCTGTCTCTTTATGTACTCCAGATGAAACACATTAGCAGAAATATGGCAAGGGACATTCACGATGCACTGTTCTACACTCTCAGCATTTTTTGCAAATCTGCAATTAGTCTAAAGGGCCTGGGTAAATTAGGCCTCTTGATAAATGAAGCACCTAGACAGGTCTCAGATTTATTGGATCGAGCTGTCCTGCTGTCCAGAGCCTGTCGGCTACGTTGCGGCTCAAAGAGGGTACAGAGGGAAAGATGGTGAAGCCAGCAGAGCTGGGAAAAGTACTAAGCAAATGGTGAAAAATCCAGAGTTGCTAAGCTTTAAATATGCCTGCCAGGAATGCTAGGGGTGTTCTGGGGGAACATTTGCCATAATATTAGTCCTTTGTAGCCCTGTGGCTCCTATGCGCGTGGTGTATAACATACAGGCACACTCCCACTGACAATCGTGCCACACTTGTTACCTAACATTCACACCGGAGCAAGAACACACTTTTGCAGACAAATTCATGCGTTTCCTTTTTTATACCATCCAAACGTTCAATGGATACCATTGTGACATGCTATGCGCAGGATGCGAGGGGTGGTCCATTGCAAGTACCCTAGGTAAAGGTAAAGGGACCCCTGACCATTAGGTCCAGTCGTGGCCGACTCTGGGGTTGCGGCGCTCATCTCGCTTTATTGGTCGAGGGAGCCGGCATACAGCTTCCGGGTCATGTGGCCAGCATGACTAAGCCGCTTCTGGCGAACCAGAGCAGCGCACCAAAATGCCGTTTACCTTCCCGCTGGAGCGGTACCTAGTTATCTACTTGCACTTTGAGGTGCTTTCAAACTGCTAGGTTGGCAGGAGCAGGGACCGAGCAACGGGAGGTCACCTCGTCGCGGGGATTCGAACCGCCGACCTTCTGATCGGCAAGTCCTAGGCTCTGTAGTTTAACCCACAGCGCCAGCCGTGTCCCTTGCAAGTACCCTAGGGGGCAGTTAATCTCCATGCACAGATGTCTTCCCAGAGACATCTGTTTGGCCACAGTGGGAACAGGATGCTAGGGTAGCTAGGCATTTGGTTCACCTTACGTCAACTCAGGACCAAGGCACCCATTGTCAGTGATTTATGGTCACAAGGTGGTTTACGCTACGAAAACAGAAAATGCTCCGAGATTCACTTTTTCATCAGCACACAGCCCTACTTGGGCTTCTGCCTCTTGGTTACACCAGTGTGGCCAAAGGTTGGGAAAGGGGGTGGAATCTTGTTGTTGTTTTTTAAATGATATTTATTGAGAATTTAAAATTACAGAGGAAAAAAAGAAAAAGGAAAAAAAAGAAAAACAAAAAAGGAGCAGGGACAGAGCAACGGGAGCTCACCCTATTGCGGGGATTCGAACCGCCGACCTTTTGATCAGCAAGCCCAAGGCTCAGTGGTTTAGACCACAGCGCCACCCATGTCCCATTAAAAAGAGTAGCAAGTCATGAGTCAAATTATCATTGAATTTGTCTTAGAATGTGAGACCACATTTATGAAGATTATACCTTGCGATTTTGACCACCACACTCATTAATGGTTAGAATGGTTTCTACTGTTTTCATGGTCAAGACACAGGAGGGAAACCCCTACTGGTGGAATTTTAGAAAGAGGGTGATATCGATAAAGCTTCTTCTAAGTGACTTTGCACCCCAGGACTGGCTTGGGCTTCCACTTCTACAATGAAAAAGCAAAAACTCCCAAAGTTCTCAGCATGATGGAAAGTAAGCTCTCTCCTAAGCTCGAAGCCTTGATGAAACCTTAATCAGTTTCGCAGTACTGCTACTCTGTATTCAGTGTTAAAGAATTAAGTCTGCAATCAATGTACACTTACCGGGGAGTAAGTCCCATTGCCTGTACATCTTAAACATGTTTATGACAGTGCTGCTAGTTTATGACCCTAAGCACTCTTAATGGTAAAGGTAAAGGGACGTTTACCTTCCCGCCGGAGCGGTACCTATTTATCTATTTGCACTTTGACATGCTTTCAAACTGCTAGGTTGGCAGGAGCAGGAACCGAGCAACGGGAGGTCACCTCGTTGCGGGGATTCAAACTGCCGACCTTCTGATCGGCAAGTCCTAGGCTCTGTAGTTTAACCCACAGCGCCACCCGCGTCCCATAGTAAGCACTCTTACTAGGGAGTAAATTCCACTGAAATCAGTGTGACCTATTCTAAGTAAATCTGCTTAGTCTTGTGCTGTCCAGCTTCAGTCCATAAACCACCCACTAGCTGGTGCCATTCAATGCAACGCATAATGTTCCTCTGTTAGTAATATGCGCCTTTCAATTACATGTGAGCAACATTGGTTTTACCGTATACAGACCATGGTATGTACATTTTAATAGCTCTGATGAGATGGACAGAAAGGTGTTTTTTTTTTTTAAAAAAAAAAAGCATCTGTACCTGTCTCGATTATCTGATTTACATCCTGAGTTCATCTTCAGCAATTTCCAGCTAAAACATAGTGACACCTGCCAACTCTGCTGCTGTTGCTGCTGCTGCTGAACTCAGCTGAACAGGCCAGTCAGGATTTTCCAGCAGATGTTCAGCTACTGCTGCTTCCTCTTGTTCTCTGCACGGTTCGGAAAGAAAGAAAGAAAGAAAGAAAGAAAGAAAGAAAGAAAGAAAGAAAGAAAGAAAGAAAGAAACTCACTAATAAGTCAACCTTCTATCCTTTCCCTATGAAACTCTACCTTAAATGTAGAACTCTTCTCTCCCCCATGCAGGGAATCAAATTTACCTAGGTAGAAGTTGAATCCAAAACTGGATATCTATTGTAAGGTCTGAGTAGATCTTTCAACTTTGACTGCTCCCAGTTTCTCATTTTTTTCAGTCTTAAGCTCAGTTTTCCACATTTCCACCTGTTTGTAATTTTGAAAGAAAGCAAACATATATCTTCACGAAAATTCACCAGCATTTTAGTGCAAATTTCTCCTAAAAGACACATGTCCACATGCAGTCTTACCTAATATACACATCTCTGCAAAGCAGTATTCCCTAATATGTTTGTAAATGGTATTTTCACTAATATATGCAGATTAATGCACACCTATATGCAATTCCCTGTCTAGACAACAGGGCAAAATTCAGACAAGTGTGAAATTCACTGAATGGTTGCATGTTGGTTCTCAGATTGTTTGGGAAATGGTGAATTAGGTAGATTCGCCTTCAAATGTGAACCGATATCTCCAGCATCCCTCTATTTCACTGTGGAAATAAACAAAGAATGCCCTAAAAAATACCAGTGCCCCTTTGTTTTCTGAGGGTGAAGAAATGCACTTCTCCTGAAGAGCGTTCATCCTCATCGGTCTCTTCAGAGACACTTCTGAAAAACCCTCTATTGATTTTTCTGTAGATGATACCTCTTGCCAGTCAAGAAGAAATTCTGCTTGAAGGGTCTGTCATGACAAGGTGGGAACTATTTGCCCTGAACTATAAAAGGCACTCCCTGCATCCTATTTCTGAATCATTCTTTCCCTGTGTGAGCTGGAACAGAGACTATCCTTGCTTACCAGGGAACAAATCCACCTTAGAAATCTCTAATTACATTGCAGTTTGAGCCTTCTGCTTCCCAAGGTCTTCTAAATAATGGAATTAAAATCGTTTTAGTTGGGTGGTAGAGAAGCAACAGTGACACTGGGAGAGTTAAGAATTTAAAATGTTCCTTCTCACGGAGTAAAAAAAAAAAAAAAGGAGAAGTCTCTTTGAATACCATCAAAGAGATTTCGCAATTTTTATGCCTTATAAAAATTGTTTTAGAAATGATTAGACTTTTCTCCTATAAAAGACTACACCATGTAATATACTCCCCCCCTTCCCTTTTTCGCTCATTCACTGGTTAAACGGACTTTTCTTTGCTAACATTAACCACATCTGCCAAAATACCATCACTGGAAGGGCCAGTACTAAAAACCCTGGCGTTGGACTTGGGCAAAGGCCTCCTACACACTGTCATTGAGAAAACAGAAAGGAATCAGCACTTTCCCGACCACTTGCTCTCTCCAACAGCAACAAATTCCCTGACATTAGTCTTCAGGCACCATTACGAAACCAGGGGAAAACCACAAAGTGGAGCTGAGTGCTCTGGTGGCTCCCACACTCAAAAACCCATAGGAAGTGCGCGAGTGTAATGTCTGGGGGTGTCTGGATGTACGTCACTGAACTTCTGTGCATATAACTGAGGGTGTGTGTGTGTGTGTGTAAATATATAGTAATATCCATGCTCTTGCCATCTGAAAGTAATTAACATTGCCGTGGTATGAAGACTATTCCCTAGGCTGGGAAGGCTCCTAATGATACAACATTAATTACTTTCAAATGGTAAATGATGGTCATATCCGTGTATAAGGGACCGTGCCAAATATGTTCACCTATGTGCAAATGATGTGCATCAGTGTTTCAGGATTTCAGCTACATCTCTATATTTTTGCATTTATATATATGGCTATATCCATGTGTGGAAAGATCTCTTTTATATGCAAATGGAATCAGGGGGCTTTAATATCTATTACCATTTTATATATGCACAGCTGCACAAAATCCTAGAGATGGGTGAATCTGGTCCATATTTCTGGTCCGTATCAGTTTTGGCATATCATGAGTCTATGCTGTCCATTTCTGCATTAATCTGCAATTTATTAATTATTATTATTATTATTATTATTATTATTATTATTATTATTATTATTATTATTATAACGTTTAAATATGCATTTAAATATTTTCTCCAAAATATGAATTTGTAAATATATCTTCTCTCAAAATATGCATTATAGAGATAGTTAGATGTTAGATAGATAGATAGATAGATAGATAGATGATAGATAGATAGATAGATAGATAGATAGATGATAGATAGATATATAGATAGATAGATAGATGATAGATAGATGATAGAGATAGATAGATAGATGGTAGATAGATACTATTTTCTAGCCAAAAGCGGTATCAGAACATCCAAGCCATACATTCAACACACATTTGAAACACATTGTTTTCCCTCAAAGAATCCTGGAAATTGTAGCTTGTTAAGGGTGCGGGGGGGGGGCGCGGGTGGCACTGTGGGTTAAACCACAGAGCCTAGGACTTGCCAATCAGAAGGTTGGCGGTTTGAATCCCCGCGATGGGGTGAGCTCCCGTTGCTCGGTCCCTGCTCCTGCCAACCTAGCAGTTCGAGAGCACATCAAAGTGCAAGTAGATAAATAGGTACCGCTCTGGCGGGAAGGTAAATGGCGTTTCCGTGCGCTGCTCTGGTTCGCCAGAAGTGGCTTAGTCATGCTGGTCACATGACCCGGAAGCTGTATGCTGGCTCCCTCAGCCAATAAAGTGAGATGAGCGCCGCAACCCCAGAGTCAGTCACGACTGGACCTAATGGTCAGGGGTCCCTTTATCTTTAAGGGTGCTGGGAATTGTAGCTTTGAGAGGTAAACTACAGTTCCCGGGATTCTTGGGGGCGGCAACCGTGTACTTTAAATGCATAGTGTGGATGTGACCAGAGAGAGCATTTCAATCTGCACTTAGTCTCGGTAGTACAGATGAGATCAATTCGTACCAGGATTTTCAATTCCCCAAGCATACCTACAACATGATGGGTCTTGGAAACACTAATATATTTGGTTAGTATGTACATTTGGGGTTGGCATAACAGCCACACGCTCAGCTATTTCACCCCCTTTTTATAACCAACAGACACAGCCGGGTTCAGCTTCCAAAGTCTTGCTGTGGGGCGGCGAAGGTGGGGGGGAACCCGCTGGTTTTTAACTGGCTTTAACTAAAACAACGTCTCCGTGCCCCGACTGTCACTTTTCATGTGTGCTCTGCTCTGCTTTCAGTTGCATTACATTTCTGAGCAGGTAAGCCCTGTGGAAAGCAGTTCCTGCGGTGATTCCTAACTGCTTTGGCAACCTTGTACAATATGGCAGCTAAAGATCACAGGACGACTATGTCGACGTAGAGAAACTGCGCGCCGGCGTTGTCCTATCACATGGAGATGAAAACACGTGCCTTCGGTCTTTGTGCTGTAATAGCAGAGGCGTTCTGCGGAATGTTTAAAGAGCAATTCAGCCCCACGCTGCCTGTCTGCTGTGCTTGTACTCACCTTCTTCTAAAGGGATGGAGGGGGGGGGGAAGAGAGGGGGAAGCCTAACATCTGAGCTTGTCACAATCGCTGAGAAACAGCACTCATATTCCTCTTGTTCCACTTACTAGCTGCCTGCCTGCGCTACATTCAGATGCCAGCACCAGCAAAGACTTTATAACTCCCTAACAATATGCTGCCCATTTTGAAGTGCCGGGAAACATGGCTGAACAGGGAATATCGGAGGCTGTTAAAACGTGCTTTAAAGTTTGTTAATTTGTTGTACCCGTATAATGGCACTTTAATAAAAAGCAATTTTGTGCCTTAATCGTCGTACAATCAGCCGTTATTTATTTGTACGAGCCAATGTGCTGGGGATCAAACTTCCAGGTGTGTCCCAGATTTTCAGTCACGGAAGTGATCCACAGGGATGGTGCTCTTTCGAAGAACTGAAATCAGGCTTATTAAACAAGTACCATTCTGCCTAGTCACATCTGACCGTGCGCAGCCTGTAGGAAGCTCTTGGCACGCAAACACGGCACTCTGGTTTATTTGCGCATTACATTTAATTGTTTCCTTCTTGTTGAAGCCTTAACATGCCAGGCCTGTAAATACAACCCGACCCTTCCATATGGCACTCTGGTTTTTTTCCATTTTCAGACGCAACCGGCCTGGAATAATGACTGTGGTATAACTCAATTTGATTTCTGCTGCTGGGGACTTTATTACATAATGCTTTCTAATTGACCCTCGTAGTTTAATAAGACAGAACATTTCACCAGAACATTGACAAAAGTTATTAATTTTCACTTCAGCAGAGACCAGTGTCCCAATTAAATCCCATGATAATGCCTGACTGACTCACTGACCTCATTATGGCTAATGCTTATTAGTCCTGCTGAGAGGATAACATCACACACGGTTAAAATGGCTAAATGAGCACATACAACTATTCAGCGTGATTATAATTTACATACATGACTAATTTTACTTCACTGGTCCTTGCCTAGTGAAGTTAAGGCTGTAAACTCCTGTCACACAACAAGATAGCTGTTGAGAATACCGAGGAAGTCATAAAAAGAGACCAAGGGCCATTTTTAATTACAGCCACCTCAAATGGAGGTGGCTAGAAATCTTTCCACACCCCAACAAGGCCTCTATATTATCTTGAGCCAGTCCACTCCCAAAAAGAATTTCTGTGCCAGTGCAGAATTGTGTCCTTTTAGAAGAATGACACAATTGCTTCTCATGCAACTTCCACATCAGGTTTATTATTTAAAAATAACAAAGCAACAAGCCGGAAACTCTCTAGAAAAAGTAAAATGCGCCACCATTACATTGAACACAGTGGCACTTAAAGAGGGCTCCATTCACATTGATTTCGTTGGGGCTAAGCCCAGGTCTGTAGTGAAGGAGATCCAGAAATGATCATGAATTGTTTGATAACAGTTATGGACAGGTGCTACAATCGACAGAATGCCTTTGAATGCCAGTGGCTGCGAATTGCAGCCACAGGGAGTGTTGCTGTGGTCAGGTCAGATGCTACTTGAGGGTTTCTCATGGGCATCTATGAGACCTACATTGGCTCCCAGTACGTTTCTGAGCACAATTCAAAGTGTTGGTGCTGACCTTTAAAGCCCTAAATGGCCTCAGCCCAGGATACCTGAAGGAGCGTCTCCACCCCCATGGTTCAGCCCAGACACTGAGGTCCTCCTTCAAGGGCCTTCTGGTGGTTCCCTCACTACAAGAAGTGAAGCTACAGGGAACCAGGCAGAGGGCCTTCTTGGTGGTGGCACCCAACCTGTGGAACACCCTCCCATCAGATGTCAAGGAAATAAACAACTACAGTGGTGCCTCTGGATGCGAACAGGAACATTTATCATCATAACACGTGACTGCACATCTGCACGTGCATGGGTCACGTTTCGCCGCTTCCGCACATGTGCGTGACGTCATTTTGAGCGTCTGCGCATGCGCGAGCGGCGAAACCCGGAAGTAACGCATTCTGTTACTTCTGGTTCACTGTGGAGCATAACCTGAAAACACTCAACCTGAAGCATATTTAACCCAAGGTATGACTGTACCTGACTTTTAGAAGACATATAAAGGCAGCCCTGTTTAGGGAACTTTTTAATGTTTGATCTTTTATTGTGTTTTTAATATTCTGTTGGGAGCTGCCCAGAGTGGCTGGGGAAACCCAGCCAGATGGGTGGGGTATAAATAAATAAATCATCCTCATCCTCATCGTCTGATTGGCCACTGTGAGAACAGGACCCTGGACTAGATGGGATCATTGCCCTGATCCAGCAGAACATTTCTTAGGTTCTTAACTGGAGATGAAAGATGACAAGCTTAACATGAGTCAACAGTGTGATGCAGCAGCTGAAAAAGCGAATGCTGTTCTTGGGACAGAAGTCTAGTGTCCCGATCAAGGGAAGTAATAGTACCGCTCTATTCTGCCTCTATTCTAAACACTGTGTCCGCAATTTAAGAAGGATATGGACAAGCTGTAAAGTGTGCAGAAGACAGTGACCAAGATGATCAAGGGTCTGGAAACCAAGCCCAATGAGAAACAGTTTGGGGAGTTGGTGATGTTTAGCCAGGGATGTGGAGACTGAGAGGAGATACGATAGCTATCTTCAAATATATTGAGGGATGTCACACGGAGGACAGGACAAGCTTGTTTTCTCTTGCGCTGGAGGTTAGGACCCCAACCGACGGATTCAAGTTACAAGAAAATAGATTCTGAGTCAACATCAGGAATAGCTTTCTGACAGTAAGACCTGCTTGACAGTAGAACAGACTCCCATGAGAGATGACAAACTCTCCTTCCTTGGCTGTTTTTAAGGAGAAGTTGGAGGGCCACCTGTCATGGGTAATCTAGTTGAGATTCCTGCATTGCAAGCGGTTGGAAGAGATGATCCATGAAGTCCCTTCCAATTCTACAGTTCTATGATTCTATAATCCCCTCCCTCCATCCTGTTCACCCTCTGGCAGTGTGGGGCTTTTTTTATGAAGTGCTGAGAGACCCAGTGGGATGGATGTCAGTGGACTGGTTAGGATGTCAGACTAGGACTGTGAGACCCAGGTTTGAATCACCTCTCAGCTGCAAAGCTCACTAGGTGACCTTGCGCCAGTTGCTACCTGTCAGCCTCACCTACCTCACAGAGTGGTTGCAACAGTAAACTACGTGCACCACTTTGAGGTAAAGGGGAGATAAAGGTAAAGGTAAAGGTAAAGGGACCCCTGACCATTAGGTCCAGTCGCGGTCGACTCTGGAGTTGCAGCGCTCATTTCGCTTTATTGGCCGAGGGAGCCAGCGTACAGCTTCCGGGTCATACAAATTAAATAATTAAGTGTCAGAGAGGGGATCGAGGATATAGAAACAGTGTTGTGACACCTTTCTCTCATGTGTTCTCTCCCCACCCAAGTTATGCAAAAGAGAATTTTCACAGTTTTGGAGGGTGAAAGAAATTGGCAGCAGCAACTGATTCCAGCTGGAGGCTTCCAACCACAAGGAAACTCTTTTTCGGCTCCTATGTGAAGTGGACCACTTTCTCCAAATCACTTTCCTTGAAGAGTTTTCCCCCCTTCTGGAAAACTCTTAATGAATATCACCTTAGGAATGGGCTGATCTGTAAATTTCAGTTTCTTGCTTTTCTAGTCTTTCGGTCACCCCATTTCTGCAACGGTTTGAGATTTGTTTTTCGGGTTTTTTACGTCCCCATGAAAAATTTGCACACAATTTTGTGGCCATTCTCATTTTTGTATTCATGTATATATACCGTATTTTCCCATGTATAAGACGATACTTTTTCCTTAGAATTAAGAGGCAAAAATTGCGTGTTATCTTATACACGGATAGCAGAGGGGGGAACGGGCGATTGGTAGCAGCAGCCAGCAGGGGAAAGGCAGCGGCGAATGGGCTTGTGATTGGTTTCTGCAGCAAGGCTTGGCGATGATTTGCTGTGGCTGCGGGAATTGGGTGGGCTATTTACGGCAGCTCAACAACTCTGGGTAATCTCCCCCCACCCCCCAAAAAGCTCAACAACTAATGTTTCTTGCAGTCCAAAAAAATAGGGGTTGTCTTATACATGTCTTATACAGAAAATACGGTACATATTTGCAAGTAATGTTGCCCTAATACTATGCATCTTTGCATATTATTTCCATTAACGGGTACATTTTTGCAAGAAGTTACACACACACACATTTTTGTATGCATTATTTGATTGGAGAAATGCACCCCAATATTTAGAGCAGTATGATTTTGAAAGAGATGTGCTTTGGTTCCCATTTGGTCGAGGAAGTGCAAATTTGGTAGGCCCACATTATAATAATAATAATAATTAAAAAAAAAACCTGATGCATTCCCTTCCCATCTTACCTAGATGCTAGATGACATCACACTCATTAGGCTTTCTCCCTTCTCTCTTTCATTAGCAGGAAAAAAAATATTTAAGACCAAACCCTTTATTAACAATTCCAGTAACTGCATATTGAAAATGTCACCTCTTTTGAGAGCACCCTTCAAAAAGGTCAACCAGAGCCGACATATTTTTATATGCTTCTAAACAATGTATGTCAGGGATGGAGGAGAGAGGAGGTTATGCTTATGGCGCTTTTTGCGTTTTTAGCCTCAGATGCATACCGGTATATGCACACACATTGAACAAATGAATTACTGTAGCTTAGTCAATAAACCAGGGATCAGGGAGAACCAGATTCATTGCTTATCAGTGAAGCTTGTTACCTGTCAATGGGAAAAATTTTAAGGCACCTCACAGGGTTTTTGTGTGTGCTGCTTGTTGGAGGAAATGTGGGGCAACAATCACACTGAAATAATAATAATAATAATAATAATAATAATAATAATAATAATAATGATGATGATGATGATGATGATGATGATGTCAGGGCTGCCTCAGGTCTCAGCTCACGAAAGACCAACGCCGAGTTCTTCTTATATACAAGGACGTTTATTGCAGTTCATAGTAAGTTCCACAACCGAGGCGCGCAGCCCCCACGTCTGTTAACCTTAGACGGTAGAAGTCCCCTCTGAATCAGTCCCTCCCCTACACCAGTTTAAGAGGCTTACGCTGCTCCACCTCTTTCTCTCTTTCCTTTTCCGCAGGGTCCTTCTGCCCGCTGGGGTTCCGCTCCTTCGGGATTCTCCTGACGCTGAATCCTCAGACTGCTCTCCCCCCCCCTCCTGCGTGCTTTGGGCCCTGGCTCCTCCCCCGGGCTCCCTGTACTTCCGCGCGCCTCTACATTTGAACTTGGTGCGCGCGCCCAACCTCTAACCTTCCTTTTGACAGTTATGCTACTCCCCTCACTGCCCTCCTCCCCTTCCGGGAGAATGGCTTCCTCTGACCCCTCCTCCTTCTCTGCTGCCGGAGCTGTTTCCCCTGACACACTGGAACCTCCCCCCCCCCTTCGCTGCGCTCTGGTGGGGAAGCCGGCCCTGATTCCCAGCTGCCGCTTTGGGGTCCCCTGCTGGCCCCCCGCTCCTCACACTCTCCCCCTGGGGCTCCCCTTGCCCTGACCACGGGCGCCCCCTTCTGGGAATCCTCTGATTCGCTGGAGAGACTCATGGAATCCCTTGCGTCATTGTCATCCTCTTCCTCGCTGTCCTGGGATTCCTCTCCATCGCTCTCCATCTCCTGCCTTCCCTGTGCCTCTGTCCCTGTACCCCTGACAAATAATAATAATAATAATAATAATAATAATAATAATAATAATAATAATAATACACATACCCCCTGGCTGTGTTTCCCCGGCCACTCTCAGCCCTGATGATTCATCCATTTCTGTAAGAATGGTTTCACAGTCAATCCTTCTTCCCAACTCTGCAAGGGGAACAGGGATCTCCTACAACTCTCACCACCATTAACAAACTACAGACCCCAAGATTCTTCCAGGGGAAGCCATGACAGTTCAAAGTGGCATGGTGATGCTTAGTATAACTGCAGATAGGGCCTAAGTCCGTCTCCAGTGATTTTTATTCAGCCGTAGCCTGCCTTATTATTAAATTCTTTATCAAGAGGTTCTTTTTTGTTTTATTATTTATCAGCCAGTCCAGACTCTATGATTTATTTATGTATTTATTTTTACTTATTTGTTTATTTTGAAATCCTCAGAGCCTGTGTGAGAAGAGAAAGAGAGGCTGTTTCATATAGACACTGCAGTTTGCTACTTGATCACAGTGCAAGTGGCAAAGCATCACATATGCATTTATCATCATCATCATCACACAGCTACACATCGAGTGTTAACAAGACAGCAGTTTGGGGTCCTGCTTGTGGAAAAGGAGAAGGCACACCCAGCGCAGGTACCAAGTGATTCCCACTCTAACAGACCTGTGCAGGTCTCCCAGAATAAAGGCAGAGATTCTGGTTCCTACAGGAGCAGTGCAGAATGGGCTGGCTTCAGTCAGAGCTGAGCATCTTTTCGGTTCTGCTAGGGTTGCCCTATTTCAAACAGTGAAAATCCGGACAGGGAAGTTGTTGCAATTTGGCAGGTTTCTTGGAAGCAAGAAGAAATTCCGACGAAAGAAGAATGGCAGACAAAATTAATGGACTACGCAGAATTGGATAAAATGAAAGGAAGGATTCGAAACGTGCGGGACCAGAGATTTACAGAAGATTGGAAGAAATATACGAACTATTTGAAGAGCAACTGTAATCAACAAATCATGCTAGTAGGACTGCAAGAAGTTTTGTAAGGAGAAATATATGAAATACTGCAAAGTAGAGAAAGAAGAGAGATATTAGTTATGAGATTTAAATGTAATAGTGAAAGTAAGAAATGTAAATTAAGTGAATAGAATGGAAAATTTTCAGATGTGATTGATGGAAGTCAAAAATTTTGTGAGATTTAAATATGTTTAATTATTGTTTAAAAAACTAATAAAAATTTATAATAAAAAAATAATTGGCAGGTTTCTTACCTACCTACAAGCCCCTTTCATAACAACTGCAGACAAGGGGAGATTGAGTTAATGTCTGATGTTTATGTTTCTATATATGCTGTAAGCCTCCAGACAGATGGGCGGGGTATTAATATTATTATTATTAATCCAGATGTGGGGAAGACTGTAGTGACCAGAGGTGCCAACTTGAATAACATATTGGGGGGACAGGTAAGCCCCACCCGACATAATTGATCACATGCCACAGTGCATTTGAATGGCATTGCCCATCAGCTCTTTTTGGGGGGGACTGGCTCCCTCAAATATTTTATTGGGATGGCTGAAGCCCCCTCGGCCCCTAGGAGTTGGCTTCTATGGTAGTGACTTTAAGATACCGTACTTTTCCATGTATAAGACGAGGCTTTTGTATTTTAAAAATTATGTTGAAAATTGTGGGTCATCTTATACACAGATTCTTATCTTATGAAAACAAGCTGTAAAGCTTTGTTTTATGACGTCCAACACTGCCGAAGTGGTCCGCAAGCAGACGTAGTGAACAGTGATTCCAGATATACCCACTGTTTTGTGGAATTCTTCTTCAGCACAGCAGAAGGATACAGAAATGCTTCATAAACCTATCTATATGGTGAATGGAATTGTATAACATTCGCTATGGAGCAGTGGTCATAAGGTTATGTTGCCTTGGATATTACTGATAATTGTTTGCAACACAGGGGTTCAATTGTTGCTTCATAATGACTGACCTCCAACTAGCTCAGCCAAGCTAGTTTGCAACGTTCTACACCCAGGAGAACGGCTGTAGCCTGCATTTCCCCCTTCGATACCCCAAATATTTGCTAGACCCTGACGTTCATTAATTTCTTGGACTGAAGGGGTTTCCACCCCTCCAAACTCATAACAAGATGATTCATTAAATCTATCAATCTGAAATAATAACCCATTCTTAGATCTCCACTCATGTTCTATTTTAAATCTTGCACCTTTGCTTGTCTGCATGCAGACACATCGGACGTAATACGATGCCTCGTGGTGTAAAAGAAGTCTAGACGCTGCATCTGCTCTCACCATCCCGTGCATAAACATCTTCTCAACAGACACGCAGGTGTTGAAAAATGGGTATTTGAGGGTCATGGAAGCATCATGCTAAGGCATGGTGGCTCACTATTTTTAAATCCTTATTGAAGGTCCCAGGAAGGGGCCTTTTGCAAATGAACTCTGGATAGAAGTGAGAAGTTTTACTTGAAACACAAGCTGTTGGCTCAGTGGTTGTTTTCAGTGTCAACTTAATCACATCACTCATCTTTCTACTTCAGCTACTTATAGAGTGGTACTTTTGAAAGTCAGCACTTCAGTTGTGTACCCGTTTACATGCTGACCTAAAAGCATATTGAAGATAAAAATATAGGCATGGTCCTATCAGATCCTCCAAGTATACCTATTTTCCAGGAACTGTCCCAGATTTACAGAAGCCGTCCTGGTTTCTGATTTGATCCTGGAATGTCCCGCTTTTCCTTAGGACGTCTCTCTTCCCATCAGAGAAATGCTGGAGGGTATAGAGTCATGTGACCCCTGAGCCAAGGAGATAAGTAATTATACAACCTTTAGAAGACATCTGACAGATTCAAGAGAAGACATCTGACAGATTCAAGAGAGAGATGCGGTTTTGCAGCCCCGAATATTAGGTTATATTATGAAGCAGCCTGCTTATGCTGGATAAAGGAGTGGGTCACCCTCCAAAATACAGATTTATTAGACCTGGAGGGCTTTAATATAAGATTTGGGTGGCACGCCTACCTTTGGCAAGAGAAAGGAGAAGCTCATAGAGGCTTCTCCAACCATGTAATTAGAGGCCCATTACTAGAGGTGTGGAAAAGGTATAAAAAAGTGATCGAAGAAGGTATTCCAGGGTGGCTGTCACCAACTGATATTATTAGAAGTAAGAGAATAAACATGATTGATGAAAGATGCACATATGAAGATCTTTTAGTGAAGACAGATGCAGGATGGAAGATGAAGCCCTATGAGCAGTTGAAAGATAGAATAAAAGAGTGGCTGCTCTACCATCAGATTAATGCTTTATGGGCTGAGCACAAGAGAGTGGGTATTAGTGGAAAAAAATCAAGGTTTCAGGTGGAAATTTTGGAGAGTAATGAAAAACTTCTCTCCAAAATGTACAAACACCTTTTGGAGTGGGACACTAAGGAGGACCTGATGAAGGGAGCGTTGGTAAAATGGGAAAAAGACCTGGGACATAATATAGAGTTTAAAAACTGGCAGATACTGTGGACAAAAGGTGTAAAATTCACAGCATGCGTAGCATTACGTGAAAACTTAGAGAAAATGGTATACCGCTGGTATCTGACCCCAGTAAAGTTAAGAAAAATGTATAATAATGTTGATAACACCTGTTGGAGGTGTAGGGACAGGGTCGGGACCTTTTTCCATCTTTGGTGGACCTGTGAGGTGGTGAAGGAATTCTGGAAGCAAATACATGACGAATTGAAAAAAAATTTGAGATATAATTTTCTTAAAACCCCTGAGTTATTTCTTTTAGGAATGATTGGTAAAGAAATAAAGAAAATAGATCAAACCCTTGTTCAATATGCTATGGCAGCGGCAAGAATTCTAATTGCACAAAAATGGAAATCTTCTGATATGCCCACGGTCGGAGAGTGGCAATTGAGGTTATATCAATATATTGAACTAGCAAGACTAACCCAAAAAATAAGACAAAATAACACAGTTAAATTTAAAGACGAATGGAACAAATTTTTAATTTATTTCGAAAGCAGCCAGGGATTAAATAATTTATCAATCGACGATAATTAAAAGCATCGACGTATAGTGTTTTAGTAATACTGCGAATTAATGTAAGATTATGAATTTCCAAAACCAGACGGACGGAAGTTTTGTATTTGTAATATTGGTTGTTATTTGTTTCTTCTTTCTTTTCTCTCTGTTCTTTTTATTCCCTTTTTCTTTGTCTTTTTTTCTTCTTTTCCTGTTTCTTCTTATGACGGAAATTTTTGTACGTGTATATATTTGAATAATGATGTAAGGAGTATATCTTTTTCTAAATAAAGAAATATATGAAACAAAACAAAAAAAAAAATAGAAGACATCTGAAGGCAGCTCTGTATAGGGAAGCTTTTAAAAATGTCTTACTGTGTTTTTATATGTGTTGGAAACTGCCCAGAGGCGGTTGGGGCAGCCCAGTCAGATGGGCAGGGTATAATAATAATAATAATAATAATAATAATAATAATAATAATAATAATAGAATAGGGCATCCCTATTTTCATCAGAGAAATGCTCCACGGAGGACCTTAAGGTCCCAAGTCGCAAGGTGGTTAGATGGATCTCATCTAGGGCCAGGGCCTTTTCAGTACTGGCCCCAACTTGGTGGAATGCTCTGTCACAAAAGACTAGGGCCCTGCGGGATTTGGCATCTTTCCGCAGGGCCTGCAAGACAGAGCTGTTCCACCTGGCCTTTGGTCTGGACACAGTCTGACCCTTATGTTTCCCTCCCCTTATGGTTTTGATCTATGGGCTACTTTTAAAACGAGGCTGCATTTTAAATTGCATTTTAACCTGTATTTTAAATTGGTCCCCCCCATTATGTTTTTACTGTAATTTTACTAGTGTTAGCCACCCTGAGCCTGGCTGGGGTGGGGTATAAATAAAAATTATTATTATTATTATTAATTATTATTATTATTATTATTATTATTATTATTATTATTATTATTATTATTAAATGTTGGAGGGCATTTCCTATTCCAGCAGCAAGTTCCATTGAAATGAACAGCACTTATATCCTAGTAACGATGGTTTTGGTTAGTGGGATTTGTGAGTTCAGTTAGAATACTTTCTGCATAGTCTGTTCAGGTGCGAATAAATTCCACAAACGCAGGGGCTACTTTTACTTCAATAGTGAGAACACGCATTGTATATTCTTCACACTGAAAGTAATGGGGAAATCCCATTTTCATGGAAGCTTTCTGTGTGTAGCAAGAGACCCTTTGGAGCACTAGATAGGGCACGCTGCATTTACATGGTACATTGCTCTCATAAAGGTGCAAAGAGGCATTTTAAGCTTCCATCATAAATGTACAAATTACATAATAAAGCTATACTGTGATAAATGTATTCGAAAATTAAATGCACTTTAAAGAGATTTAGCACTCCCTCCAAGGGAGCCACAAAGGGTGTCGGAATGAGAACAGGGCCTTCTTGATAGTGGCTCCCTGCTGATGGAACTCTATGAGTTTTAGATGTGACTCTGTTTTAGTTTTATGCTGTTTTTCATGAGTTATTTATTTTCTTACTGTAAGTCGTTTTCAGTTACTTGGGGGGGGGAGTTACTAATAAATTTAATTAACTAATTATTTATTTTTATTAATAAAAATGTTCAGGTTTCCTATATGTCAAAGTTACCAGGAATTTGATACGTTCTGCATTCTCTGCCTTTCTCCAACTGAAATCTCCATTTTATGCTGAACTTAGAGCATGAAGATTATCTATATCTATATCTAATCTAATCTAATCTAATCTAATCTATATCTATATCTATATCTATATCTATATCTATATCTATATCTATATCTATATCCAGTGCTTTTTTCTGGAGGGATGGAGGGGTACGCATACCCATAAACATTTTGTGAATCTAAATTTGGCCTCATTAAGGGGTAGTATTTCAATATGAGTAGGAAAATGAGAGTACCCCTAAACATTTTTTTAGGAAAAAAAGCACTGTCTATCTCTATCTCTATCTCTCCTTTTGCTGTGATCTCCTGTTCTTGGATATTTGAAATCTATGAAATTTAAATCAGAGTCAATGTGTTTATTATTAATTATTATTATTATTATTATTATTATTATTATTATTATTATAGTTGTATCACAGATTGCCATAAATTATGAGTTGTGTATTGCACTGTGCAGAATAATGTATTGTGCGAGTTGCTATGCGCACATGCATTGTACGTTTGATGCAAATTGTGGCATCTCACTGTGTATTAACAGGGTGAGGCAAACATAGATAATTGCACAACCGTGTACACATATTTTCTTTCTACACCCATGCACACCCATTAGCAAAATGTCAAATGTGAAATTACTCTGAGGGCAGAAATAAATTTTACAAGAGGCACAATTTGCTTATGTCTTATATTTATACCTCACCTTTCCTTCAAGGAGCTCAAAGGCTTTATATGCTCTGCATGATAGCTCCCAAGATCAAGGAGCCAGATTTCATCTGTGTTTGGATGCAATTGGACGCCATTTTGAATCAAGATGGCAGAGAGAAAATTTTGAAACTGCCTTGATTCTAATCACTGCGCTGTATTCTTTGTTTCCTTAGAATTTCTGTGCAATGCCTTGAACCCAAATTGGTCCAAAAGGACGAGAAAGGTAGAATCTTAATAATACAAATTAAAATTCAGGGAGAGAAAGTAATTCTGGTTGGCATTTATGCACCCAATGATAAAAAAGCAATCCTCTTAAAAAAAATTAAAAACAGAACTACTCGAATTTGCAAATCAAAAGATAATCTTTTGATTGCAGCTCTATGTCTCTTGAAGCATCTAATTCTCTTTAAAATGCTGATGTTTGTGCTGCTGATAGAGTCAATTGTCCCGAGGTGACAGAAATTTTCTGAATGATCTTGATTAGCCAGATGTTTTTCCCTGCCTCTTAATTTTCTTTCACAACAGACTAAGCTGTCGATTGTTGAAAGCACTGAGGTTGAGACGAGTCAAAGGTTTGTTACTGTGGAATTAATGATTTTGTACAGAAGTCCCAAGTGGGGATTACAACCCATTTTGAAGCTATTGGTCTCATTCTGGATCTTCCCAAATAGCAAGTAAGCACAGATGAGGCACTTCTGACAAGACTGTAATGATCATGAAATAATGAAATAAAGATGATAAGCTTCAAAAAACCCACACTTTGAAAATTAGTACATGTGCCTATAAATCAAGGAAAGGGCTCTGGCCAAATTCATGCTGTTATAAAGGCTATACATAATATAGCGTGCACACCCACCCACCCACCCACCCACCCAATGTTTTAGAAATCTATTTACAAAAATTAATGTTTTGAATTTTATAATATAATTCTTCAAATTGTCTTTCATCTAAACTATTTCGTAATATAGTATAAAATTAGTAAAATGAAACACAGGCACACACACACACACACACACACAGATTCCGCTACTCAGGGGAACAATACAGGCCAATATTTAACAGCCATTGGCAGTGGCATAGTGCGAATTAAGACAGACTTCGAAAATTAGTGTGTCTGAAATGCAAGGGAATTCAGGTAGACAGGATGTAATCACCCATGTTGGAATTTTGCCAGGGCACAGGGTTAAAAATACCTATTCCTGAAAAACGTATTGGGAGATTTTTTTAATGAACGCAAATGGTTCAGGACCCCAGTTTCAGTTTTTCTTGAGAAAGTGTCACTATTCCTCTTAACATCCTTCAGGGGCCATGGTTCAGAAGGACACAGAGTCAGAGGAAATAGTGACACCTGCAGTACTGAATTACCAGCACTTAGAAGCAACGAAGAAGTGAAAAAGGGGAGAAAAACACACACACACACACACACACACACACACACACGTCAAGCACAACAACAGGCGATGGGGGGAAATGTAAAGATTCTAATGTAGTGCAGACAGGAAAGGAGAAAGTTTAAATGGAAACTGTAGAAAATTAAGGGCAAGGAATAAGGAGGAGATTTCCACCTAGGCTAAAATGTTTCAAGACCTTAATATAAGAAATAGGAGGTCAGCGAAAGTGGCAGCAGGACTTCCAAGAGATGCTCAGAGTAATTTGCTGACCAAAGAAAGCTCGGGGAAAACATTACATACATCTTTTACTTTCTTGTTCGCAAAAGGTCTGAGATAAAAATCCAAAGCAGACATAAATTTCCCAAGAGTGGGGGGTAAAGTTATGGAAGGAAATCAAGATCATGTCAGATCAGGTTCTCAAGGAATTAGAACCTCGAAAGACTGACAAATCTTCTCAGTTAGATTAGGTCACTCGCAAACATGTGTGCAAGGCAGCAGAGAAATGAAGGCAATTCTTAGCAGATGGCCAGCTATGATCCACTCTGTCATTCATTTATGAACTCCTGAGCTGGGAATAGAGATGAAGCGTGGATTGGTAAATGCAGAGGTCTCCGGATTGAATGGGAGGGGGTTTCCTGAGGGCGCTAGGAGCAAATAGATTGGCAGATTATTGCTACTATGTGGGTCTAAGGTCCAGTGTATTGAACCTTTCACAAATAAAGCTTAAACCGGCTTCTGCAATTCCCGAGTCTGTTAGGATGAAAACCTACATCACTGAGAATATGCATTGCCAAAATTGTTTTCTTCTGTTTCTGTTGCTGAATGAGCAACATTCACCGTTGAAATGTTTCCAAGTGAAAGGTGTTCTTCACTTACGAAAAGATCTCCTGTGTTTCAAAAGAAGAGTTTACTTCCCCTCCCTGCTTTGATAACTAACAAGGAACCAGGCAGAGGGCCTTCTCGGTGGTGGCGCCCACCCTGTGGAACACCCTCCCATCAGATGTCAAAGAGATAAACAACTACAGTGGTACCTCGGGTTAAGTACTTAATTCATTCTGGCGGTCCATTCTTAACCTGAAACTGAAGCACCACATTATCTAATGTGGCCTCCCACTGCTGCTGTGCCGCTGGAGCACGATTTCTGTTCTCATCCTGAAGCAAAGTTCTTAACCCAAGGTATTATTCTGGGTTAGCGGATTAATTCTGAATGAACACTGTGCCACAGAAGCCATAGAATTGTGTGATTGCTTTGTAATTCATTTGCTCCTTGCTGGGGTGGGGGAGAAGGCTCCCCTCACGGAAAAAAACCTCCCCCTTTCCCCATAATAATATGTCTCTGGCTCCTTCACCACATTCTGCATTCAGCTGCTTAGTACTCCTGTTGAAAACATCTTCATATTTAAAAGAAAATTTAAAATAGTTTTTTTATTTTTTTTTAAAACACACTCACATACACTAAGGGATGGAACAACCCGACAAGCAAAAACAGGGCGATATATTTTCCTTTAGATGTGCTAAGAATGTAAACACGGCTTTGGTTTCACCTCATTTGGACTACACTGCTTTATTAATGATGTTTATGTAATCCGGTCACAAAAAGAATCTGTAAGTGTTTTCATCCTCTCCTAGGGCGAAAATACACATGGCATGGGGGATCTGTCATTAAGGTAACAGCAGTCGCAAGGGAAAACCAACAATTCTAATTGAAATGCTTGGGGAAGGGGGAGTTGGCACTGTCCCCCTGCTGTTTTTCCAGTCACAATCAACCCCACCAAGAGCTATTTGCCAAGGGAGGGGCAGATACGTATTGTACATGTATGCAGTGCTATTTTTTCTAGAAGCTGAGTACCTACACTTTCTTTGTTGCAGAGAGGGTAGGTATTCTAGAAGTGGACTTTTTAAAGTAGGTTATTGATGCTTTTGAATTATGGTGCTGGAGGAGACTCTTGAGAGTCCCATGGGCTGCAAGAAGATCAAACCTATCCATTCTTAAGGAAATCAGCCCTGAGTGCTCACTGGAAGGATAGATCCTGAAGCTGAGGCTCCAATACTTTGGCCACCTCATGAGAAGACTCCCTGGAAAAGACCCTGATGCTGGGAAAGATGGAGGGCACAAGGAGAAGGGGACGACAGAGGACGAGATGGTTGGACAGTGTTCTCGAAGCTACCAGCATGAGTTTGGCCAAGCCGCAGGAGGCAGTGGAAGACAGGAGTGCCTGGTCCATGGGGTCATGAAGAGTCGGACACGACTAGACGACTAAACAACAACATTACTTCCTACATGAAGGACGTCAGAGCAAAAGTCAAACCAATCCACCAAGGAGGGGAGCTATAGCTCCCTGGTTGTTGCTGCACCCCAATTTCCATCAACCCCAGCCAGCAGGGTCGTTAATCAGGAATGATGGGAGTTGTAGTCTGGAGAGCCACAAGCTAGCCACAACATCTGGGACAGTGCTGTTTTTTAGAAGTAGAGGTTCCAGAGTTCACCATGAACACCTCCATCGTTCTCTTAGAATGGCAATGGCATCCACCTCAGAGGTGCTGGAGCTGACTTCCAGAGAATTCTGGCTGAAAAAAAGCCCCGCATGTATGTACAACAAACTTTTTGCACTAGCGCAAAAGATTAGTGCTAGTGCAACAAGACTTTCTCCCTCCACGTGCGCCCCCAGCCACCTCCAGATCTGCTCCAGAGAGTTGTGGAAACCTCCAGAACAACAACTTAGTGCCAAATTGAATAAACATCTATGTTTTCCCTTGCAGGGCAAACAGCAGCTTCAGAGGGGCATTTTAGGGGGTGGGGAGTAGAAGCAGAAATGACTAATCTCTCACACTACAGTTCCAGTCAGAATCACCACCACACACAGATGTTGTTGTTATTTCTTTAAAGAGAGATCCTCCAATTTCAGGTGGAAGTCCAGTGTTACACCTAGTTTGGCCACTAGAACATAAGTCACAAATATAAGGTAGAACCAGACAGAAGGAAATGTAACCTGCATGACAAAGCCTTCTTTTAACAATGAACTCGCATAAGGTAAAGGTAAAGGACCCCTGGATGGTTAAGTCCATTCAAAGGCAACTATGGGGTTGCAGCGCTCATCTCGCTTTCAGACCGAGGGAGCTGGCGTTTGTCCACAGTCAGTTTTCCAGGTCATGTGGCCAGCAGGACTAAACCGCTCCTGGCACAATGGAACACTGTGACGGAAACCAGAGTGCACGGAAACACCGTTTACCTTCCCGCCTCAGCTGTACCTATTTATCTACTTGTACAGTGGTACCTCGCAAGACGAATGCCTCGCAAGACGAAAAATGCGCAAGACGAAAGAGTTTTCCGTTTTTTGAGTCGTTCCGCAAGACGAATTTCCCTATGGGCTTGCTTCGCAAGACGAAACGTCTTGCGAGTTGTTGCGAGTTTGTTTCCTTTTTCTTAAAGCCGCTAAGCCATTAATAGCCGCTAAGCCGCTAAGCCGTTAATAGCCGCTAAGCCGCTAATAGCCATGCTTCGCAAGACGAAAAAACCGCAAGACGAAGAGACTCGCGGAACGGATTGATTTCGTCTTGCGAGGCACCACTGTACTGGTGTGCTTTCGAACTGCTAGGTTGGCAGGAGCTGGGATAGAGCAACGGGAGCTCACCCCATTGCAGGGATTCGAACTGCCAACCTACCGATCAGCAAGCCCAAGAAGCTCAGTGGTTTAGACCACAGCGCCACCCGCGTCCTTAATGAACTCGCATAGTAAAGGAACGCTTGGAGGGTCTGCAGAAGAGGGAGTTTTGACCTACTCATCCTCCCCCCCCACCCCAAGTCCAGGTCATCTTGCCTGTTTCCCCAGGAGTCCACAAGAGGCTATCATCCAAGTCAATGTTCTCCCACTGGTTAAGATCCATCCTTCTAGCCTAAAATATTATCCTAATTCCATTTGGGCAATATGCTTAGGAAAGTCTCTCCCTCCCCTCTAAAAAAAATATGATACAGATATCTGTTTTCTAGAAAATCTGGTACAGAGAGGCACCTCAGCGCCAGCCCATCTGCAATATGGATATGAGATTTGAAAACAATGGGATCCAGGGTGCCACAGCATTATATCATCAGAGCACAGAAGGGTAGGGTGGACTGGCAGCCTCTTAACAGCAGAGCTATAACGGAGAGGAAAGGGGGAGCCTTAAACCGAGAATGGAGAGCAATTGACTCATGCTAATGGAAACATATGCAATATTAAATGAAATTGAACTGCACCTTCTTTGCAAGGTGGCACGTGGGACTGGAGACTCTGTGTACCATGGGATCCATTTTGAGCTTAGTATAGCGGGGGGTGGGAGGAAATCAACTGCACCACTCCAGCTCTGCCTAATGGTGGTTGCGCTCCTAATTCACTCTGCACTGTGTAAAATATTTACCTATGCCTCTTTAGCGAGGCTCCTTGTGAGACTTCAAGGGAGTACATAGCCAAGGGGGAGTTGCTTCATACCAGTTAAATGGACGGATATTAGAGGGAGAGCAATTCAGCAGGCTCACTCCTTGTAGGATGCTCTGTACTTAAGACACCTCGGCGGGGCTCTTTTTAATGAAGAATCAAATTGCACTATGTGGCCTCCTGCACACCTGAGAGAGGTTCCTGGGGCTCACGGCCCTGAATTTCCCCTCAAAGAAAGGAAGTCAGATGTGCGGCAAGGCCTCCTGCCGGGTGATAGATTTCAGGCTGACCAGCAGTGGGGAACAGGGTGGGGAAGAACACATTTTCATAAATCTCTTTTCTTCTAGATTGGTGAGGAGGGTTCACCACTCGGAAGAAGCAAACCAACCATGGCAGTTTCCTTGGATTCCTACCCAGATTTAATTTATTGTGCATCATACGTCTCTGTTTTGCTGAACTAATAATCACTCAAAACCTTTTTTAAACACACACACACCAAACAATAAGGCATATATGAGGTCTTATTGAAAGCTTGGCTCTGTCTGGGAGATGTTTTCTCTCTTTCCTTTATTCAGTCCGAGGGCTGCCTTCCCTTCTGAACAACTTCCAGGGGCCACATGGTAGGCGGAGCCAGAGGCAAAAGTAGGCGAAGCCACCAATGAGAATTTACCTTTGTATAGTAGGCTAGCTTGTACAAACACTCACCCCTCTCTATCCTCCACCAAGGGCAGAAAAAGTCATTATCAGAGTTCAATGACACATTCCAGCAAGCCAGAAATGGCCAGGATGGGAAGCAGGACCAAAGAGAGGTGGAACCTGGGGAGAGTTGCAAGCCCAGATGGAGAAGCCTGGAGGCCCACATTCCTCACCCTCCTCATCTCCAGCCTGAAGTTTCCCACTTGTACAAGGCGTATTGCACGCTACCATCTAATATTCTGCCCTGAAATGTTATGATGAAAGACAGTATATACCGTATTTTTTACTCCATAAGACACACTTTCTTCTTCCTAAAAAGTAAGGGGAAATGTCTGTGCATCTTATGGAGCGAATGCGTGGTCCTTGGAGCCGAATTGCCCCGAGGCAAAAAGCAGATCCTTTCCCTTTCCCTTTCCCTTTCCCTTTCCCTTTCCCTTTCCCTTTCCCGTTTTCGTTTTCGTTTTCTTTTGAAAGAGGGAAGTGGGAGTTGAAACAAAGCTGCCGATTGCAAGCGATTGGAAGCGAGATAAGGGACAGTAGCAATAAAGGAGGCTGCCTGGGGGGGGAGAGGTAAAAGCCCATGGATCCTAAGGATTTTTACATTGGGTCACCCCAAATTCACCATCAGATCACATAGCATGTCCATGGCTACAGCCTGCACCAAAAAAAATCATGCATCCACTGTTTCCTGGGTAAATAAAATAAAATAAAATTCACCTCTGTACAAGCTTGCTTCTCCTAAGCAAGCCTACCTTAAAATTATCTCAAATTATATTGCATTAGAGACATAATATAATACAATGCAAACCTGAACATAACATTTTCTAAAAAGCTATAACATATTATATAATGTTGCATAACACTTAAACTTCTATTAATTAAATTATGACGGCAGTGGGAAAGCTTGGAACAATTCTAATGGATGCTCGTTCCACATTCTCAAGGGGCAGTGGGCACCGTTTACCTGCTTTTCTGTGCCAGTTTGCATCACACTAAATTGTTCTGCCTATCAATGAATTGCAGACCGGAGAGCCCTGGTGGATCAGACCAAGGACTCTTTTAATCCACTATTTTATTTCCCACCATG
This sequence comes from Podarcis bocagei, assembly GCF_964188305.1. Lineage (NCBI taxonomy): Eukaryota > Metazoa > Chordata > Lepidosauria > Squamata > Lacertidae > Podarcis > Podarcis bocagei. The sequence goes on from NC_138143.1 coordinate 17,347,971, forward strand.
ACCAACCAGGTGCCAATGGGAAGCTCACAGCAGGATAGAGATATACCGCCTGGAGGTAGCAAAACAGCCCTTGCGACAAGTGGCCATCATTTTTACATTCATGCTAGATAATACACATAAAAGCCCTGTGCCTTCACATACTTGCCACAAGGAATGTGCACTTGCACATACAGGGAGAGCTGGAACTATGCCCACTGGCCCTTCCTCCTCATGGCCCCTGACCTTTATGAATTAGAGGAGCTGTCTGCACAGGCAAGAAGATATGTGTACCCCGACACACATACATAAACTCTGTAATTGCCCCCTGTACCTCTGAAAAAGGTAGGGCACACAAATCCAATGTCGAGAGCCTGCTCATAGGCCTATAGGAAGGTAGGGCTTCCACCGTCCAGTGCTTCCAGTCCAGTGCTTCCAGAGAGGAAACCCAATGTCATGAACTGGCAGGACAACAGGGAGGAGGAAGAGGTTCCCGGCAAAAGGTGTAGCCAGGCCTGGGACATGTTGAAGTAAGCTGGGGGTGGGGAAGTAGAGGTTGGTGTAGGAAGTACTCACTGGGTGACGAGGATGACCAGGGGGTGGGAGTCAGTGCACAGGAACCAGAGCAGCAGAACCCACCACCGAAGCTGAGGGGCCCCTGTCTTCATGAGCATGGTGGTCTCTGAGGCGTAGGAAGCAGCAGGCAACGTGCTCCAGGAGGCTGAGGCAGGCAAGAGCCCACAGCCCATCTCCCTAGCTGGCCAGGTGGGGCTCACTAGCTCTGGGAGGAGATGTGTGATTGCTCAGCTGCAGTAGCCTTGGAACAGGTGAGGGTCATCTGCCTCATCAAACTTAAGTTTCTAATCTACAATAGAGGATTAGTGTGAGGATACAAAGGAGAAGAATCATAATTGCCCTGTTTCTGCTCAGACACTACAATCTGAACACACACAGGTGCGATAAGTACAGGATCTATTTTGTATTTCAAAATATAACCAGTAAACATGATCTGAGCTGCTTATTCAGTTTTGTATGTGTCTCACAGTTTTCAACACGCTGTGTTGTCTTCTGTTGGCTGAAGAACTAACATTATTTAACCTTCCTTTGTAGGGTAACATATAGATGTGCTTAATTTAATGCCTGTGTCTGAGGTAGGGGCAAGGGTCTTTGTTCTTGGCATGACAGCAGAAGTCCAGCAAGCCTCTGTTGCCCCCCCCCCTCAGACTTAGCCCTCCAAGGCTCAGGGCAAGTGTACCCAGCTGCCAGGCACCCCTCCCCACAGGCCTGGTTGGGCCCCTATGGTCTGTGATTTATGGGCGCCCTAGCATGTTCCCCCACAACAATATTCATTTTACAAATTTGTGTTATGACTCACTGTCAAATATACATTCATGGGCAAACCTAGATTTCCCACTATGGATTGCATAGCAAATGACCATTTTGGGTCACTTCTGACAATGTCATTTGTTGAAGACGACAACTTTGCCAAGTCCTTCCGTTCTGCTGACGAACTGGAACACCCTCTCTAAAAATGCTTTTGGTTCAGTTTGTGAAAACTGGTGAAAACCTACCTGGAGCTGTTCAGGATAAAGAATTGTGTTGTTTGTATTTCTCAAACAGAGTGGTACCTGCTTCCCACTGATAGCCAACTCTGATTGCAACGATGGCGCAGCCATATACTCTGCTCATTACACCCCCCCCATTTCCTGAATTTTTGTTCATCAGCATTGCAGTTCAGTGCTGGAGGGGTGTTGGAACTTTCATTCTCACATGCTGATTTCCCAGGGGTAGTTCTCCTTATATTGTAAATAACAAGAGGATTGATCTGTTCTATGATATGAAAAAGAGACCGAGTTTAAAACAGAGGAAGGAACGAAGGAATACTAACAAGAATCTTATCAGCATCAATTTGTTGGAGTTCCCTTTATTTTGAAATACAAATCCTTATTCCTCGGTCTTCGTGAGAAATGTATACAAAGCCTTGGTTGGTAGATATTTCAAGCACCAGGATAATGAGCACTCACACTTTACATTGTGGGTGCTCTTTGCGGGATCACGCGCGGCACTTCAGACCCCAGGGAACTCACAGGTGGTGTAGGCTGGCCTGCCTCTCAGCGTTATTCTTTGGAGGTTCACGCCCAGCCTCAGTTAGTCAATTTACACTTCTGGGAGGTGGGGCCAGTCACATACGGTAAATAGGGAACTGAGCCAGCAGCAGCCAGGCAGTCGGCCCAGGAGTGTCCAGGGTCCCCTCTTAAAAGGGTTGTAAAACGGGTGTCATTGCCCATACACTGAAAGGTTGTTAGTGAACTACCCTGCGTGCAGGGATATGGGGTGGGCTTCCTGCATACACATATGTCTTGCATAGCACCCCCATATCCCATTTACCCTGAGGAGCCTTAGTTCCCCCAGCTGTGGGGCTGGGTGGGATACATGCCCAAGGCCTAAGCCAAGGTCTTCCTACATGGGAGCCAGTGTGGTGTAGTGATTAAGAGCAGTGGACTCGTAATCTGGTGAACCGGGTTCACTTCCCTGCTCCTCCACATGCAGCTGCTGGGTGACCTTGGGCCAGTCACACTTCTCTGAAATCTCTCAGCCTCACTCACCTCACAGAGTGTTTGTTGTGGGAGAGGAAGGGAAAGGAGAATGTTAGCCGCTTTGAGACTCCTTAGGGTAGTGATAAAGTGGGATATCAAATCCAAACTCCTCCTCCTCCTCCTCTTCTACATTTGAAAGTTTAATACAGTTGTGGCCAAATTTTAATTCCATAACATGTTGTCCTGAGTCCTTTCTAGTGGTCCCTGGGAGCTGGGGCTGTCGCCGCTTGGTCATGTAAATGTCGAATTTGCACTTTGTTACACAATCCTAGGGATGCGGGTGGTGCTGTGGGTTAAACCACAGAGCTTAGGACTTGCTGATCAGAAGGTCGGTAGTTCGAATCCCTGCGACAGGGTGAGCTCCCGTTGCTCGGTCCCTGCTCCTGCCAACCTAGCATTTCGAAAGGACTTCAAAATGCAAGTAGATAAATAGGTACCGCTCCGGCGGGAAGGTAAACGGCATTTCTGGGCACTGCTCTGGTTCGCCAGAAGCGGCTTAGTCATGCTGGCCACATGACCTGGAAGCTGTATGCTGGCTCCCTCGGCCAATAAAGCGAGATGAGCGTCGCAACCCCAGAGTCGGTCATGACTGGACCTAATGGTCAGGGGTCCCTTTACCTTTACACAAACCTAGGCCTTAAACTTTGTGAACATATCCACACACTGCATCCAAAAAGCTATGAAGGCCTGCCATGAATTCTGGAGCTCCACCCCAATGTGGGTGGGGGGGAGCCTTTTCCTACTATGTCTCCTCAGTGAGGAGAAGTGCCTCAACAGAGATAATGAAAGCGTAGCTTATAAAGGCAGGAAATGCAGCTCTTGTTGTGTTTCCATCTGGGGAACATACTTGAAAGTGTTTTCTGTAGTACCTAGAAGGGGAAAAAAGCAAATTAAAATGATTGGTAGGGTTGCCATCATTGCTTTCTTTTAGGGTTATTTCAAACTGGCTGTTGACACCTTGCTTCCAAAGTTGGTCCTAGAAAACATGGTCCTAAACTTAATTCTTAATGTACTGCAGCGAGATACCGAGAGAGCATCTTTCACTCGGCATGAAAGATGACAAAAGCACTTGGGAATGTAACAAATGAGTAGGGTGTTACGGCTGCGGACCCACATGCAGCGACTCACTCCCCCAGGGAGCAAGGCCCAAGCCAAGAAGGGAAACATACTGGACAAGACAACGTTCTGGGATTTTAAAATTGGCCAAAACTTTATTGATTCCAGATGTAGGTTGGATTTGGCTTAGGCATGTCCCTCACAGCCCCCCTGGTGGAGGGCTGTCGCATGATTAACGGGTCATCTGCAAGCCACAGTTCTACACATATGACCCTCCCAAGCTGCTGAAAGAAGTTTTCTGTTTTCCCTGAGCAAATATGGTTAGGATTATGGAGCAGTGAAGCAGTGAAGAATCAAATAGCCCAGCTGATGGGCAACATGCCTGGGAGAGTGCTATTGCTAACATGTTCTGTTCTGGGAACTTCCAAGATGCAACTGGTTGGTCACTGGTGGGAGCAGAATGCTGGACTAGAGAAACCTTTCGCCGGACCCAGCAGGGCTGTTTGTGTGTTCTTATGCTCCTCTGCCCTAGGAAAAAAAAAATCCCTTCGAGTGAGCAAAAGGCTCCTTTCCCGTGTGAAAAGTAGTCGAGAGGCTTCTGCCCAGGTGGAAGAAATCAGGCTCTCCAAAGAAGCTGACTTTATGCAAAGCAGGCAACTGCAGTCAAAACACTTACAGCAATCAATTGAAGTTGTTGGGTAAAGTTTTTTCTTCCCTTCCCTTCCACGTCCCATAAATTATTGAGCAGTTAATTTCGTCTTTGTGCCTCCAAGACATTCTAGCTTTAGGGATGACAGCTTTATCCATTAAACCGAGTGTGGTGACAGCGGAGAACTGCAAGGAAAGGAAGCCCCATTCTCAACTGCATTACCACCGAGAAATGCTGGGACACATCAACATCTTAATCAATATGCAAGAGTCAATTACTGAGGAAGCACAAGCTTAAGCAGGGGCTGATTATTAGGTTCACGTTCAGGCAGCCAAATGGGTTTAATCCATAAGGGCTGAAACATCAGGCACTATATGTGCCCCTTGTGAGTATACGGAATCATGGAATTCAGATGGACAGGGTATAACTAATCAAATTATTATTATTGAATAAGACCTCCCTATTTTCAAGAAATGTTGGAGGGGATGATAATGGGGTAGGCCAGTGGTTGCAGGTTACCACTGAGCTAAGTCCACTTGCCGTTCCTTGTTGTTGTTGTTTAGTCATCTTAGTTGTGTTCAACTCTCCATGACCCCATGAACCAGATCATGCCTTGGAAACTCTCAGTTTCTTCTAAAAGCTTCTCCTTTTTTATGTCCATGGAGTTTTCTTGGCAAAATACTGGAGTGGGTTGCCAGTTCCTTCTCCAGGTGGATCACATTTAGTCTAAACTCTTGGCTATGACCTGTCTGTCTTGGGTGGCCCTGCACAGCATAGCTCATAGCTTCTCTGAGTTATTCAAGCCCCTTCGCCACGACAAGACAGTGATCTATGAAGAGGTGCCATTCCTTAGAACCCTACTAATAAAGTTCCTTTCTTCCAAAAAAGCTTCCTTTTGGGGATAACACTGACTTATGCTGCAAGGATCCAAAGAAAACAACACGCATGGATAAGAAGCAGGGAGACAGATTGGGGAGGGAAGAGAAATAGGTCTAGCTAAATTGAATGAGAATTCTGCCCCTGGTAGGCATCCTACAAAATGCCTTGGATAAGGCTTGAAGAAGAGTGAACCTCCTGGAGAAGTTCAGGAAGCTGAACAAACTGGGGACTTAGGGATACCCAGTTAGAGGGAAGAGATTTCCTGCCAGCGAGTAGCTCTGACTCAAAGAGTCATCTCGTTAAAAGAGGAGCTGTATGCAAGAAAATTAAATGACAACAGGAGCTGTCAGGAAACAACCCAAGACCGCTGGGTTGTTGAGCAGGGGAACAGTCATGAGCAGTCTCCAGCTAATCAGAATTCACAGCCAAGTGACTAAGATGTTCGTAGGAAAAGGGGAGGTGTGGATTTTTGCTTAATTCAATTACAGGTGGAAGATGCTTGCTAGAAGATGCCTTATTGTTACATCCCTAGGTCAATGAATAACTGAATAAGGACATTTACTTAAATATGACAAAGGTTCTGGTAAAGGACCACTGTCCCCAAGATGTAGCAGTGGGAAGCAGCTGAACGGAGTATTTGAATACCCTATAACTGGTTTGAAAAGTGATTTGTGGATTTAGTTTACAAAGGTAAACCAGCCTGATCTGGGCCTCTTTCGGAGGATAATGCATGTTTTGACTGCAAAATAAGCGCGATAATGGCATCCAACCCAGAGAACAGCAAACGTGATCTTTGAGAGTTAGGCATGAGGTTAAACATCTGAGAGGGGCGCGCATGTTGAGTGTGTGCACACAGGAAAAAAAACCACACCTATACTTGGAAAAAGTGTGTCCTGCTAAGCAGAAAACACAAATTGGCCCCAGCCACTGCCACAAGTCTCTCTCTAACCTTTATTATTATCAGAGACACAGAGGGCTGGTGAGGGGGGAAGAGTGTGAAAAAACGGTCTGTGTAACAGGATAGTGAAAGAATGACATATTTGTCTGTTAAGTATAAATATGAACAGCTATGGAGATCTGGTGCTGTGGTGCGGCTAGGTTTTAACTTCAGCAACATTCATCTATTGCCAGGAAACACTAGATTTAGTACCTGAGGGATTGCAGTCTCAAATACCTTCTGCATTTCTTTTTTAATATGCTGCCAAGAATTTAAATTGGTAAAAGCTGGGGACTGACAAAAAAAAAGAAACCCCAAAAAACACCCTGATCCCCAAGAGCTTTTCTGGCACTGGTTTCTCAGGGTATATGGCACCGTTATTTTTATTATATTTGTTATTTTTTGGTGGTGGTCGGGGAGCTCATCTTTAACTCTGCAAGTTTGACTCCCAAATGCTGTTTTTCTTTTTTAAAAAAAGAGTTAAACAAACAAAAGGGCTTGATTCTCTTGGTGACGCTAGGAGCTGTCATTCATTTTACATGCAACATGCCTTCTTGGATTAAACCAACTTTAGCATATTTTTTGAAAGGTCAGGAACAGGCAACAACAACAGAAAAAAAGAGCTGACTGCAGGGTACACATTCGATCCAAACAACCTCCACCCATCCATCTTTCCGGCCATCTGGAGTCTTTCTAGCAGAATAAAGGAGGGCTCACACTGGAGCGTTGTGGGGAGTTCGCTGGCTTACAGCCTCATCCTCAGCACACTGCCCCATATACAGGGAGTGCCAAAGGAGCTTGGACCTTGTGTTCAAACGCAGAGATATCACTGACCATGCTCAGATCCTTGAGCAACCAAAAGTAGCTCTTTGGAACCCAGTCAATACGTGGGGGGGGGGACACAGGACAAAGGAGCATAGGAAGAGGTCACATGCTGACTGAGACCATTGGCCTGTCTAGTTCAGTATTGCCTTCACCCAGTGTTGTTGTTGTTTTTCTGGGGGTACGCATATCTCTAAACATTTTGTGTTGCCCCGACCAGCTGACCAATGGACCAACATGCCAGCACTACCGGAGGAAGAGGAGTGCGGGGGGAGCGCACCGCCCCCGGCAGCGCGATCCCGTCAGGGTGCCATCGCGGCTGCCCCCTGCCCACGCTGGGCGCCATGCCCCCACAGGCGCCGCACTACGCCCCAGGACGCGCACCAGCCTTGCCACACCTCCTCTACACCCCCCCATCCCCAGTGCTGGAGCATGAAGCTCTGCCACTGCATGCCAGCTGTCTTCCCCAGGGCCGGATTTAGGTTTGATGAGGCCCTCAGCTACTGAAAGTAATGGGGCCCTTTATATGTCCAGCTGTCCTTTGTCAACAACAAATTGTCGCTGTGTTTTTGTGTTGAATATATGCTATATGGAAATGAGCAAACCAGTGATATTTTAGGGAGCAGGCTAGCAGGCGGGGCCTATGACTTACATCATAGGAGCCTACACAACACAAAACACTGTTGCTGTATGTTGTTTTTTATCATATACAGTGGTACCTCGGGTTACATACACTTCCGGTTATACACTCTGCTAACCCAGAAATAGGGCTTCAGGTTAAGAACTTTGCTTCAGGATAAGAACAGAAATTGGGCTCCGGCGGTGCGGCGGCAGCAGGAGGCCCCATTAGCTAAAGTGGTGCTTCAGGTTAAGAACAGTTTCAGGTTAAGAACAGACCTCCAGAACAAATTAAGTACTTAACCCGAGGTACCAGTGTAAAGTCTTTTATCATATTTATATAATATATATCCTATCACTCTCTCCTCTCCCACCTGGGAGCCCACATATCTCATCCTGGGGGGAAGAAGAAGAGGAGGAGGAGGAGGAGGAGTTTGGACTTGATATCCCACCTTTTACTCCCCTTAAGGAGTCTCAAAGCAGCTAACCATCTCCTTTCCCTTCCTCCCCCATAACAAACACCCTGTGAGGTGAGTGGGGCTGAGAGACTTCAGAGAAGTGTGACTAGCCCAAGGTCACCCAGCAGCTGCATGTGGAGGAGCAGGGAAGCGAACCTGGTTCACCAGATTACGAGTCCACCGCTCTTAACCACTACACCATGCTGGCTCTCAGGAGACCCTTTCAGGAGACCCTTTCTACTCTGCCTTTCTACTTTGCACTTTGTGGGTGCTTTCAGATCCAGCTTTGTCCTTGGAGACCTCAATAACGTTTGTGGCCTTTGAGTCTCTTCTCTCAGCTGCTGCTGCTGCTGCTGCTGCTCTAGTGGTGATTCCTCCTAGGCAGAGATAGCCTAACCCCTGTTAGCCATCATAACACTGGTCACCTTCAGATTAGACTATTGTAATCAAAGAATCAACCTTAACTATGTTTCCTGGCTCATTTGGAGAGAGACAACCTGTGGCCTCAGCCCCAGACGCTACGTTAAGCCAAACCATGGCTGAGCTCCCGGTGGCACTACAACACTAGGAGCAGGAGAGGAACAAAGCAGTTTTGACATTCTTTCCATACACCAGCACACTGCATGTCTACCTTTAAACCAGAGTGAAGTTTATGCAGTGTGAACCAAGCCAATGGATGGACGTCAGTGGCAGCATCCCTTACCCCCACAATCCTAGTCTGTTTCTCTTTGACTTAATCTTTGTTACAGCACTAGATTTTGTCCCTAGGTAAGCACCACAACCCAATACAGTGGTACCTTGGTTTACGAACTTAATCCGTTCCGGAAGTCTGTTCTTAAACCAAAGCATTCTTAAACCAAGGCGTGCTTCCCTATAGCAGCGGGGGACTCAATTTACAAATGGAACACACTCAACAGGAAGCAAAACATGTTCTTATTCCAAGGCAAACTTCACAAACCAAAACACCTACTTCCAGGTTTGCAGCGTTCTTAATCCAAGTTGTTCATAAACTAAGCTGTTCTTAAACCAGGGTACAGTGGTACCTCAGGTTACATACGCTTCAGGTTACAGACGCTTCGGGTTACAGACTCTGCTAACCCAGAAATAGTACCTCACGTTAAGAAGTTTACTTCAGGATGAGAACAGAAATCGGGCGGCGGCAGCGGGAGGCCCCATTAGCTAAAGTGGTACCTTAAGAACAATTTCAGGTTAAGAACGGACCTCCAGAACGAATTGAATTCTTAACCGAGGTACCACTGTACCACTGTATTTGAATTTAAATCACACACATACAAAATTTTTCTCATTTCAGACTTTTCTCTAGATTTTGGGGTTATGCGTGAGTCAGATTTCAGATCAGTACAGATTAAGACTGGAGGGAAACAGTGATTTGGCAAAAAAAATATCAAAAAAAATCATGGTATTAGCCCAGTAATGGATTCCTCCCCACACCCCACCCCAATGCCAAAAGCACCTCAGAACAGTGCTGACGGAATGAAGCATAATTCAGCCAACACAACCGAAAGCCTCCCTATCTCTAGATATTTCCTGGGTGCAGAAGGAAATGTGCATGCTTCACCAATGGCTGGAAGCTGTTTTGACTCCCACCTCTCCCATCAAGGTTAGACAGTCTCTATCATCAGTAAGACCTTCTCCTGTTCTTCTAACCCTTGTTGATTGGACTACCAATGTCTTTGGAAATGGGGAATCGCTTTAAGAATACAGGGAAATATAAAATTAGTTCTTCGAGGTTTTATTATTCTCTTGGGTTTTTTGCTGCCAGAACAAAAGGCACAGCGCTTTCCTCATTAAAGTAATGATTGCCTGCCCATGTATAATGGCTCTCATTCTTTTTTCCTAATTCTCAAGAACCACAAAGAACGCTAATAAATGATAGCCTTGATATAAACTAATCTCTGCTGTGTTCAAGAGAACCTTGTCCTCATGTGGGGACCTCCATTAACTCCAACATTACTTACGAAGCTCCACATTGTAGGATGTCACTTAGTGGTTCCATGGTAGAAGGTCAACCAGTGCTACAACCTCACTGGTTTCCCATACAGATTAAAGCAATTCCATCAGAACGACTCATGGGAATTAATGAATGAGAAGTCACCAATTAACCGCTTTGTTAACAAAACTTGGTAACCTGGACAAATATTTAAATTATTTAAAGCAGCCCATGTTCAGGTGCTCCAACTTTGAATGATGTAGTCACCATGAAGTTCCTCAGCAACTTGCTGTCTGGGAGGACTCCCCTCCTGCACGCACATATACACCTTGATGGTGTGAGATAAATCAGCCTCATATAATCAACATGCTTAACTCTAAGTAATGCATGAAGGGGTTAAGACCATAGAGGAAGATGTCCTGCCAGGCTTAGCTAGGTCACACCCAGCCTTTGGAAGGGCTACCAAATTATTTATTCTCCCACTTTCCACTTTCTTCCACCGTGCGAACTCTACAGTACAGAGGTCCAAACCGGATGCTCCAAGCTTAGACTGCGTAGCTTAAGCAAGCCATATTTGTGCTTGTAAGCAAATAATTTAGAAACACTGTTTTGGAACCTAAGTTATACGGCCTGCCTATTCTTGCTGCTGTATGGAAAAGCACATGAATCTGACCTTTGAGAAGTTTGTAAATAAATTTAACTTACCAAACGTGTGGTCTCTTTCTAGGATAAAGGAAGTGGGGAAATTTGGAAGCAACCTAGAAGGGGATATTTCAAAGGTCTAACAGCCTATGTTTCCACGATTTACTTTGCTGCATGTTTTGTGATGTCAAATCTCTACTGGGCTCTCTTACCAAAGACTACTTGCCCCCAAACCTGGATGTAGGCATCCAGGACATTCTCGTTCTATTTGACCTGTAGCATTTTCCCCTTAAGCCAAATTACGAACATTAAAAACCAACAATGAGTCACTTTGATGGGCTTAACTTGGTGACCATGACATTACCAGCTGGTGGCACCAGTGTGATTACCACAAAGCACTCAGCAGTACCGTTTACATTGCCAACAATGCCCCCCTTATGTGGCGAAGTAGGTGCCAGCCCAGTGATGGGCTGTGTTCATGCCCCAGCAGCTACCTGAAGGTGCTGCCTGGAACCTCTAGGCCTTGGGCAAATTCCAGTTTTGCACACCAGGCCCATCAAGGCGAAAAGTGGGAATCTAAACCATTCATTTTTCTTCTTCCATCTCTTGTTTGCAACAAGCAAATCCATCCATATTTCAGTCTGCAAAAGCACAACTGGTCAGGTGCCAAAGCTCAGTGGTAGACCACATGCTGTGGATGCAGATGGGCCCTGGTTCAAATTCTGCTGTTTGAAGGATTTTAGGTGTCAGACTGGGAAAGACTTCTACCCTCAAGGTTGGCAAGCAGCTGGCTGCATTATCTGTGGCTGCAGTCCTAACCATGTCTACTGTGTACCTTCCAACATTTCTCCAATGAAAATAGGGACATCCTATTCCACGATAATAATAAAAATAAGAATTTTATTATTTATACCCAACTGACTAGGTTGCCCCAGCCACTTTGGGTGACTTCCAACATATATTAAAAACACTAAACATATTTTTTTCCCCAATACGGGGTTGCCTTCAGATGTATTCTAAAGGTTATATGGTTTCATATCTCCTTGACTTGGGGTTGCAGAATTCCATATCTTCCAACATTTCCCCGATGAAAATAGGGACGTCCTAAGGGAAAGCAGGACATTCCAGGATGAGATCAGAAACCGGGACGGCTTCTGTGAATCTGGTTCTGTCCCTGGAAAATAGGGGTACTTGGAGGGTCTGCTACTGAGAAGTACAGCCGTATCCCGGAAGTCAAACAGAATCCGTTCCGGAAGTCCGTTTGACTTCTGAAATGTTCGAAAACCAAAGCGTGGCTTCCGATTGGTTGCAGGAAACTCCTGCAACCAATCAGAAGCCCTGTCGGATGTTTGGCTTCCAAAAAAACATTTGAAAACTGGAACACGCACTTCCGGTTTTCTATTGTTCAGGAGCCGGATCATTAGACTCCCAAGGCATTCAGGAGCCGAAGTACGACTATAAATCCAATTGAATTCAGTGGTGATTATGCTCAGGTAAGTGGGACGAGGATTGCAGCCTAATTGCAATTTTCTCCACGATACCACTGGTGATGAACCCTGGTGATGAATTGTGAATAGCCCTATTCAGCACACGAGAACAAGTCAACTTATCCCAGCCCACAGGTCAGTGCTGATGTCTTCCCCGGTGTGGCACAAGAAGACCAACTTTCCAAGGCACAGCAGGAAGTCACGCCCCTTCTTCAGCTGTACCCACTGTACCACTGTTCCTTTATTTATTTATTTATTTATTTATTTATTTATTTATTTAGTGATGACATTTTATGGATTCCCCGCCTCCGCCCGCCCCCCTCAAATTAAGGACCTTTATGAAACTGTGGCATATGTTGTGTGGGCTGCTCTGGCATTGCACAGTTCTGAAACAATAGTCAGTCATTATATTCTTCAGGGCTATGAAATGTGGGGAGGGGGGGAAACAAGGAGCAACTCTTGAAGTTTAGGGAAATAACTTAAAATTAGAGACATCTGGCAATTCTAGCTAAGCCTTCCAAATTAAAGGTTGCTTGAAAGACAGACCTTGGATATGAATTTTATAGTGTAGGAGTTTGGGGTTGTTGATTCTCCCCCCTGCCCTCTGGTTTTTTCAGTTTTTTTCTTTTTTCTACCGCTTTGGGAAAGTGTGTTCAAAAGAGGTGAAAAATACACCACACATACATACATACAAACACACACACACACATTTAGAAAACAGTTTGAGCACCAGTGCCAAATACAGCTGGCTTGTGGACTCATTTCCAGGCAAGCACAACAATTTAGCAGTCTTTTTTTCCTTCTCTTTTCTTTCCGTCTGCCTTCCTTTTATTTCAGAGGTTCGAAGGGTGGGTTTCATTTCCTTCCTATGGGAATTTTTATTAGTTTTTTCCCCCCTTAACTGTGTTGCTTTCCTTCTGCCGGTTTACTGCCTTGTATCTATCTACCCCCAAGGAGTTTGAAGCCTCAAGTAAGGATTATTAGATTTCTTAAAAAGTGTATATTTTCGGATTTGTCTGTGCATGCAAGGAAACAGAGTGAGAACAAATGCTTCCTCGTATGCTCATGCGATTCTTTTTGTGAGCTTCTTCTGACATAGAACCAGAGAGGAGAGATATATACAGGTCACTGTTTGCGTGTTCAGACCTTTAAACCTCCCCCTTAAATAAATTCAGACAAGACTCAAATTTTGGTTTGGTTTTTGGCAAAATTTAGGCCACAACTTTGTTGATTACAGAAAGTGACTGGTTGCACAGGCTCTGGTTCAACTAGCTCCCTGCCATGCAGGTAGCGCTGACCCAGGGCACCAGCATAGGTCAGCCAAGGGTGAACACCTGGATAAGCGGAAAGCTGGGAACAGGCTATCTCTGCCACCCAAATGCCCCCAAGGACTCAGGCACGGGTACAACCCCTTCTCAGGGATTGACCAAACCATCGAGTCCTAGGATTCCTTTAACAGAATACCCTTCGCATAGGGATGGCGAGAGCTTTTCCCCAGCCCTATCACCTGAACCAGAGCCTATCTGCAACCTTACAAGTTGTGACAATTTGCTATACAGCAGGTGAAACCCAAATGGCAACAGCCAATCCGCCAAGTGGGAAAAATTCCTGCCGTGCCCCTGTCCCAACAACAGATGACACACAATGGCATAGCAAGGTCAAGAGCACAAGCCCTAAAAGTAGGGAGAGGTGGGTGGGTGTTCCGAATGCACACGCCGAAAGAGGAAGCTCTGTGTCACATGCATGGGCATAAATAGGTCCCTTGATCCATTTAGCTTGCGTCCCATTGGTCTGATTAAACCCTGCATCAAGGGACCTACCAATTGGGTGTTGTGGCTATCCAATCTTACCCACCCACAACACAGGGTTTGGTTGCCAGGTCTCACCGCAACACGTGCCCTCTTTAAGGGAGGACCCAATTTAGTAAGGGGTACATTGCCTTGGATATAGGCAGGGCTAAGTTCCAGCACCTCTCAGGTGGGCGCCATTGCCATTATAAGAGAGCAAGTGAAGCGTTTGTGGTGAGTTCCGACACCTCTTTTTCTAGAAAAATAGTGCAGGATATATACAGTAAGTCAGTCATCAGTACCATCCTCAGTGGCTTAGCAGGGTGGGGTGGGGGACAGGGGCAGTTGCCCTGGGCGCAAAATTGTTAGGGGCACAAAATTTCAACCTCCGGTGCTGCCTCAATACAACTGCATATTTCCATCTCTAGGCTCCGTTGAAAATGGTTTCTCCATGAGAACCAGGAAGTGGCCTCTCCAATCAACAGAATGACTCTTCTTTTCTTATCTCTGTGGCTGCGATCTCCAGTTGAATGCACATGCATACTCCGTCTGTTTCCCTCCCTCCCAATCTCCCGTCTGCACAGCCCCGGGCACTGGCAACCCACGCTATGCCACTGACCACCCTGCCAAGCGGTGAGAATAATTTTTACCACAAACGGGGTCAAATGTATGGTGAAATGTTCATTTCTATGCATGCAGATGAAGTGGCACAAAATACGCACGGTTTTGCCCAGTATAGGCATCCTCCCACTTTCTACTTGCTTGCGACCGTATAAATGCACAGCACCAGGAAATAATTCAATAATTCAATTCATACCCGGAAATGGTGGGAGAGTCCTCTTGGCTCATGAGGAGACCCTCCCCGGAGCTTGAAGAGGATGTCAGTGAGGGCAGAGGAAGCCCCGAAGAGAATACAGCCTCCTTGAGTCCCATCAAGGGTGTCTTTGTGCTTTTGGGTTGTTTCTATTATGATTATGTATTTTGTGATTTTATATTGTGATCTCCTCATGAGAAGAGAAGACTCCCTGGAAAAGACCCTGATATTGGGAAAGATAGAGGGCACAAGGAGAAGGGGACGACAGAGGACAAGATGGTTGGATAGTGTTCTCGAAGCTACCAGCATGAGTTTGACCAAACTGCGGGAGGCACTGGAAGACAGGAGTGCCTGGTGTGCTCTGGTCCATGTGGTCATGAAGAGTCGGACACGACTAAACAACAAAATGACAACAACAACATATTGTGATTTTATCCTGTGAGCCGCCTTGAGACCCACGGGCACAGGGCGGTATACAAATTTAATAAACAAGAATAAAACCATTAAAAGGCAGCGTATTTTCATATAAGCGGGTGGCGCTGTAGTCTAAACCACTGAGCCTCCTGGGCTTGCCAATCAGAAGGTCAGCAGTTTGAATCCCCAAGATGTGGTGAGCTTCCATTGCTCTGTCCCAGTTTCTGCCAACCTAGCAGTTCAAAAGCACCTCAAAGTGCAAGTAAATAGGTACCGCTGTGGTGGGAAGCTAAACAGTGTTTTTGTGTGCTCTGGTTTCCGTCACGGTGTCCCGTTGCGCCAGAAGCGGTTTAGTCCACATGACCTGGAAAGCTGTCTGTGGACAAATGCCAGCTCCCTTGGAATGAAAGCGAGATGACCGCCGCAACCCCATAGTCCCCTTTGACTGGAGTTAACTGTCCAGGGGTCCTTTGCCATATATATATATATGGTACAATATATGCCATCTCACATGTCAATAGGACATTAAAAACAACATTAGGTTGGGTAAATCAGTATTCTAGGTGGGGGTTTGCACACACTGGTCTCACGCTGGCTATGGCCCTGCTTAAAACATCCACTTCACATGCCGTCTTCAAAAGCATCCCAAAATTTCCCTGGGTACCTTGTAATGAGAGTTAAGGCTGTGTGCTCCCAGACCTAGAGAATTTGAAAGGAGACCCTTTGTAGGGAGTTGTACAAGTGCCCCCCTCCCCTCCCCATGCTAAAGTTTTTAATCGCATGATTACATGGACACCCGTTTTTATCCAAGGCCCTATTGTGATATAGCATATCTAACATACTGGTTAATCCAGTTTTATGGATTGGAACCTTTCTGAAGCATGTAGTCTTTCTACGACTGTTTTTCAAGCATGCACGCTATAGATTTCCCCCTTTTAATCTCAAAAACAAAGGAAAAAGACCGCTGGGGAGAAAACTTGATTTGTTTTGAAATGCTTGCTGTTTCACATGATCCTTTGGCTTACAGTGAGACGTGGTCAGGGTGCGCACCTTATTAACTTCATACGAAGTGTGTGTTTTCGTTCTTCATCAGTTCTGCCTTACTAGTTGTTATATATATTTCAATCTTTTTACTCGATATAAAAAAAAAACCAGCCAAAGAAACTTCACAGGCATCACTGTGACTAATTACATTTACTAAACACATAGGTCCTAACACAGTACAATCTCGTTCTTTGGAAAGGAACGAGGTGGAAGGAAGGAGAAAACCCAAAATGTTGGCGGTGGGGAATGTCTGAGCAACTGGGCACACTCTTTGGCACGCGGAATGTGTTTGTTCAGTCGCTGCAGCAATGATTGCACAAAGCAAGGAAGGGGAAAGTGATGTGGTTTCCACGTTCCAAGGTTGCTCTGAAAACTCAACCTCCCTATGAAAGAAGTGCTACCTTTGGGAAAGGGCTGTAGCTCATTGGTAGAGCACATTCTTCACATGCTGAAGGTCCCAGGTTTTAACCCTGGTGGTGCCTCCAGCTAGGCTGCGAATATCCCCTACCTGGAACTAATTTAGCCAGCTAGGACTAATTTAGCCAGCTAGCCCTGGTGATCATCTAATGTTAATTGGATGGATTTCCCCCCTAAATTGATTTTCAAATTCTGAATTTATTGTTATCCCCATTTTATACTGTATTTTATGTAGTTTTTTGTTGCATCAATTAAGTGTTTTAAATTTGTTGTTAGCCACCCTGAGCCCGGATTTCTGAACCGGGAAGGGCGGGGTATATATAAAAATTTATTATTATTATTATTATTATTATTATTATTATTATTATTATTATTTATTAATATTAATGAACTAATGGCCTGATTCAGTACACGGCATCTTCTTAGCTTTCTATTGTCACCTGATAATGGGCAAAAGCCCTACAGACATCTAAGTTGACAATTCTGCGTTAAAGGGGCACATAGCAAGACCAGCACATTTCCAGGAACAATTCAAAGTGTTGGCACTGACCTTTAAAGCCCAAATGGCCTTGGCCCAGTATACCTAAAGGAGCATCTCCACCCCCATCGCTCAGCCACTGAGCTCCAGCTCTGAGGTGGTTCCCTCACCGTGAGAAGCAAAGTTACAGGGAACCAGGCAGAGGGCCTTCTCAGTAGTGGCACCCTCCCTGTGGAACGCCCTCCCGTCAGATGTCAAGGAAATAAACAACTATTTTACTTCTAAAAGACAATTGAAGGCAGCCCTGTTTAGGGACATTTTTAATGTCTGATGCTGTATTGTTTTTAATATTCAGTTGTAAGCCTCCCAGAGTGGCTGGGGAAACCCAGCCAGATGGGCGGGGTATAAGTAATAAATTATTATTATATAAATAATGAAATTGTTGTTGGCCCCTGTCTGACCTTCAGGCCTGCTTCTAACCTTGCCAGGACACTGTACGTATTCTTGTCCAAAGTGATTGGTCTCCAGCAAAGTTGGAAATGGCCATTCCAGTTCCAAAGCTGTGTTTGGAGGCTATCACTTATGGGGCTGGGAGTGGAGCAGAGGGAGAAGCTTCCCCCTTTGGTTTGCTCCAAGACCCCACCCCAAAACCCCCACTGGTAACAACAATTGGTTCCCAGACAAGAACTAGCCCCAACATGGTCAAGTGGACCCTCACAACCAGAACAACGCCTGCTGCACACCTGAAATGAGTCTTTGTTCTCCATCCCTGCATCTCTACACAATGCTGCAAATTGCATGCATTACGCAGAGAGAGGGAGAGAGAGAGAGAGAGAGAGCACATGAGGGGACATGGTCTTACAGTGGTACCTCGAGTTAAGTACTTAATTCATTCTGGAGGTCCGTTCTTAACCTGAAACTGTTCTTAACCTGAAGCACCACTTTAGCTAATGGGGCCTCCTGCTGCTGCCACACCGCCGGAGCACAATTTCTCATCCTGAAGCAAAGTTCTTAACCTGAGGTAATATTTCTGGCTTAGCGGAATCTGTAACCTGAAGCGTATGTAACCTGAAGTGTATGTAACCCGAGGTACCACTGTATTCCTTGTCCTAAGTCATTGGCCAGAGCCAGCTAGAAATGCAAATGCATAAACTAAATATAATTATAACCCCAACCCCAGTGCTTTTTCTGGAAGGGACACGGGGGACGCATATCCCTAAACATTTTGTGAATCTTTGTACTTTTGTCCATTTACTGTATTTATTTTTCCTGACTTGAACTGTAAAATGGTGATTTTCTTGAGTCAAAATGAGAGTGCCCTTAAACATATTTGGTTTTGGAAGAAAAAAGAAGTACTGCCTAACCCTAATCCAAATATAATTTGATTTTGAATATAGAGCACTTTAGGACTATCATAGGATTCATCCTGGAAAAAGAAAACAAAATTTCACAGAGTGTGGATTTGTGGATGAAATCCAATGGCTTTTCTGGCATTCATCTACCCCATAGTGAATGTATGGACAAACAGGATTCGAATCCAGCTCTTTATACAACGTACAGTGCACTAACTCTCAATCTGCCTTTTTGAAACCTCATTGTTATTGTTGTTGTTATTAAAATGCTTTAATCCATTTCGTTTGGGTTCACAACTTGGCCCGCATGCAGATGTTGAAGAATCCCACCCCCTCATTAAGATCCTTTGTCCTTCAGAGATTATTTGGGCTGGGGATGCTGGGAGACTTCTGTCCCTTTGTTCTCTGCTTCTTGATTTGTGTGCAAACAAAACACGACGACAGTGCTGTGCCATCAGTTCCATCACTATTGATCCCTGGGAAAAAGCAATGGTGTGAGTGTGTGTATATATAGAGATAGATAGATATATAATTTATAACTAATACATTAAAGGGGGAGGAAAAGAAAAGGCAGAAAAGCATGTCAAGATACTCTCTTTCTTTCTTTCTTTCTTTCTTTCTTTCTTTCTTTATCATAAAGCCTCCGGGATCATTGTACTTACTTAGCAGTTTTTAAGCACCTTCCTTCAAAGGATATCCAAGTTCTTTGCAAACATTAATTAAACCTCACTGTATTCGCTCGCAGGAGGTAAGGATTATTAATCCCAGTTTACATCTGGGTAAACTGAAGTGCTAGGACATTAACAGGTATATTATGCTTGCAGGTAGAGAGAGCTATGAGTTGTACCTCTTCCGCCTTGGCAATTACTGCTACTTCAGATTTCCTTGTAGGCAAGAAAGTGCAGATCCTGAAAAAATAAAAATCTTTCAGGGGATATGGGGGGGGGGGAGAGGAGAAATGGAACTTTCTCTCAAATTAAAGACCGTGATTGTTTTGCTGTCTCTCTTTCTCTTTTTAAGCATGACAGAGGTGTCACCCCAGGGGGGAAATAAGACAACAACATCCTTAGAGATGTCATTTATACAGAGCTTGCCATACAAGTTCAATTTCTGTACCAGCAGCTACAAAAATGGGACGGGAGTAAAGAGGTTGAAGGCGGGTGGGTGGCGGGTGGGGGGGTGGACAGGGGGGGGGGCAACAAACTGCCAGAATAAGAGCAGGAGAAAATTCATTCTGAAATGTAACAAACAGTTGAGAGATGAAGAAAAGGGGAAAGAGGCAAGGATTGAGATTCCACTCTCTTTTTTCAGCAGAAGGTGTTTTCTTGGCACCCGGGTTCTGATCTTCCATGTTAGCATACTTTTTCTGAAGGGTAGGGTGGGGGGCAAGTCCAGATAGGTCATTGGAGAGAGAATTCGGGCCCTAAGGAAGAAGAGAAGAAGAAGAGTTTGGATTTGATATCCCGCCTTTCACTCCCTTTAAGGAGTCTCAAAGCGGCTAGCATTCTCCTTTCCCTTCCTCCCCCACAACAAACACTCTGTGAGGTGAGTGGGGCTGAGAGACTTCAAAGAAGTGGGACTGGCCCAAGGTCACCCAGCAGCTGCATGTGGAGGAGCGGAGATGCGAACCCGGTTCCCCAGATAACGAGACTACCGCTCTTAACCACTACACCACACTGGCTCTCCAGTAGGGACACAATCAAGCATCTCCAGCTCTCAGTCTTTGGCCTCCATCCTTACATTACTCTATAGCTCATCCCTCCATCATTGAAGTTCTGCAGAGTAGCAACAACTGGAGGAAACTCTGTAGAGAATTTTGTTTGCAGGGTGAGTTTCTCTGGGGCTGGGCTTAAATTCAGACCAGTGTGAGTGTCAAAGGATGGCTGTATTTTAGTTGCAGACCCTCCAAGTGTTCCTATTTTCCAGGGACAGTCCCAGATTTACAGAAGCCATCCCGGTTGCTGATTTGATCCTGGAATGTCCAGCTTTTCCTTAGGACGTCCCTATTTTCGTCAAAGAAATGTTGGAGGGTGTGGTTATGTGACCCCTGAGCCAAGGACATAAGTAACTATACAACCTTTAGAAGACCCCTGAAGGCAGCCTTGTATAGGGACATTTCTTAATGTTTAATGTTTTGTTATGTATGTTGGAAGCTGCCCAGAGTGGCTGATGGACAGGGTATAATTAATAGAATTATTATTATTATTATTATTATTATTATTATTATTATTATGGAACAGGACATCCCTATTTTCATTGGAGCAGCGTTGGAGGGTATGCAGTTGTATTGTTTGCCATTAAATGCTACTGTCCTGATGAGCAGGATAATAAAAAATATGCAATTTTTGGATACGCTCTGTGTGTGTGTGTGTGTGTGTGTGTGTGTGTGTGTGTGTGTGTAGCCTTATTCCAACGACTTTGATCCCCTTGTCCTTGTCTTTGACTTTGACATGTCTGGACAATACATCAGGTTGGTTTATGCCACTCCATCGATGCTTAATCCCCCCTCCCCCTTCATATTGCATCACGTGCCCCGGCCATTGACCACGGACTCGTATATCCTCATTTCCTCTTCAGCATCTTCTTCTTCTTTCTCACTCCCTGGCAATTAAAGAAAGTACAAATCTAAGCCCAAACAAATCAATGTTTACGGATTTGTAATAAGTTTCTTTCCTCCTTATTTATTTATTTCCTCCTCAGTCACTAAAGAAGCAGCAGCAACTTGCAAGGAGCAGCTCTTGCCAGAGGGTGAATCATAGCTATATTGATTTGATTATGTAAAAGCTCAGAGGAACCTCAAGCCAGATACAGAAATATCTCATAGCCGAAACCCTGTGGGACACACACTAGTAAAAAAGCAATCTTTATATTGTTCCTGATAAAAGCATCATTAGTTTCCTCACAGCGAAACCATTTCTCTGCTGATACAGTGGATGGTTTTTCTTCTTCTCTAAAATCCACTCAGACATAATTAACACTCAGTTACTCGACTCCGGCTTCCCTCTGGATTGTGTAGCGTTTTGAGGGCAGAGAGAGAGAGAGAGAGAGAGAGAGAGAGAGAGAGAGAGAGAGAGAGAGAGGAAAGGAGAAAGTGAGTGCCGGAGAGTCTATCAAACAGTTGCCTTATAGGGTGATCTTACTTTATGGCAACAGCGATGCTGCGGAGCATGTCAGACTGTGAACTGTGGCACCCTCTTCTGGGCCCTCAGCTCTTTCAGGTTTCTTGAGTGAGCCATAAAACAACATTTCTCCCTCTCCATTGCTCTCTCTCTCGCACGCACTCATGCACACACACAACCAACACTATAAACTCTTTTCCTTTTTCGCTTTGCGTAATTCTATTCCAGCTGCTTCGCCACAACAAAGGCAGGGAATCACACAGAATCACACGGACCTGCAAAGGCAGACATGCTTCCTGCCTGTCATAACAAAGTGAGCGGGGAATGGTTCGCTCTTTTTGGTGAGCTATCCCTCACAAACATTGCTAGCTAAGCCAGACAAGAGCTCTCTATTCCTGTTGTCAGTGGAAGGGTGAGGCAGAGAGAGGCCGGGATACTTTTTCTCTCTCTTTTCAAGCTGAAAAGTCCCTTTCCCTCCCGCCTGCCCGCTCTCTGGAAAACCACACACAGTCATATGTATGCTTCTGTTTCCTCAATACGTGATTAATACTTGGCCAAAAGTGATCAGCACGGGCAAACTTGTTAACCTCACACAGGGAAAGTCTGTACATTCATGAAGTGGATTTTTTCTTCTTCTTTCTCTCTCTCTCTCTCTTTCTCTCTCAACATGCACACCAAAAAGGAAAATATGATCCCTCCGTCCAGAGGCCTCTCCTGTGTGGATATGACTTCATGATGTAGAAAGGGCTGATTGTGAGCAAGTTGACTTCGCTTGCCTTATGTTCCTCATTTAATTCATCTTGGCCCAGCTGAAGGAAGGGATAGATTGATTTTTAATATCTTGGCTTTGAGGTTGTGCAGAACTCTTTGCAGGGAGAGATGGTGTTTGTGGGGCCAGAAAAACATTACCCTGATAATTTGTAAGGCACACAAGAATGACTGTAAAAGGAACAACATGTCAGAGGATGAGCGTGAACGGGGATTTTTTTGGGAAGGGATCAAAAACTGGCCCACCCCATAGAGGCAAACCTGGCAATCACCCAGTGTGCAAAAATTTTAGGAATGTTTGCTTCAGATAGGTAAATGTTTAGGACAGAGAGAGGCAGGGCCTGCACTTTGTTTTTTTTAAAAAAATTTTTATTGCGTTTCTTTCCATAGGTGAACAAAATTGTTTGAACAGCAACACACAAGAAACATTTTCTACATTTATATAAAGAAAAACAGAAAGAAAAGAAAAAGTCATTATAGAATTTTTTCGACATCTTTTTGGACCTCCTCACATCCTCTCGGCATTGCATTCATCATTCCAACCAGTTCAGCAATTTATTATCTTATTACCCAACTTATTATACCTTTGTATTTATTATGTTACCAATTTCAAAAATTTGTAATTTAATTTTAACACTCTTAATAAACATAATATTTTGTTTCTAGTTTGTCTCATTTTTTTTCCATCAATACTTACTTTATCATTTACTTAAAATAAATTGCAGAAGCATAACGTTTCTTAATCGTGCACAATCTTAACACTCAAACAACTTATAATGTTTTTGCAAATAGTCCTTAAATTTTTTCCAGTCCTCCTCCATTGTTTCTTCGCTCAGATCTCGAATTCTGCCGGTCATTTCTGCCAACTCCATGTAGTCCATCAGCTGCGTCTGCCAGTCCTCCAGTGTGGGTAAATCTGGTGTCTTCCAGAACTTTGCGATAAGAATCCTAGCTGCTGTGGTTGCATACATAAACAAGGTTCTGTCCTTCTTTGGCACCTTCCGGTCCACCATGCCCAGAAGAAAGGCCTCTGGTTTCTTAGAAAAGGTATATCTGAATACCTTTTTCAGCTCATTATGTATCATTTCCCAAAAGGCCTTTACTTTCGGACAGGTCCACCAGAGGTGAAAGAATGTCCCTTCTGCCTCCTTACATTTCCAACACTTATTATCAGAAAGATGATATATTTTAGCCAACTTGACTGGGGTCATGTACCACCGGTATACCATTTTCATAATGTTCTCTTTCAAGGCACTACATGCCGTGAATTTCATACCGGTGTTCCATAACCTTTCCCAGTCCTCAGACATAATGTTGTGTCCTACATCCTGTGCCCATTTTATCATAGCAGATTTAACTGTCTCATCCTGTGTGTTCCATTTAAGCAGCAAGTCATACATCCTCGAAAGTACCTTAGTCTTTGGTTCTAGTAACTCCGTCTCCAGTTTCGATTTCTCCAACTGGAAACCCACTTTTTTGTCCATTTTAAATACCTCTTGAATTTGAGCATAATGTAACCAATCTCGCACTTTACCTTTTAATTTGTCCTGGCTTTGGAGCTTCCAATTATCTCCAACTCTTTCAATCAGTTCCCAATATTTTGGCCAATAGGCCTCCATATTGGGCTTTTTTTTAGAAATCTTGGCTTCCACAGGTGATAACCACCTCGGGGTCTTACTTTCTAATAAGTCCTTGTACTTCATCCAGACGGCAAAAATTGATTTTCTGACAATATGGTTTTTAAACAATTTATGAACCTTCGCCTTGTCATACCACAAATATGCATGCCAACCATACACATTATCAAACCCTTCCAGGTCTAGGACATCGGTGTTTTCCAACAGGAACCAATCCTTCAACCAGCAGAAGGCTGCAGCTTCATAGTACAACCTTAGGTCCGGCAGGGCAAACCCCCCTCTTTCTTTTGAGTCGGTTAGTATTTTAAATTTTATTCGGGGTTTTTTGCCCTGCCAGACAAACTTAGAAATATCCTTCTGCCATTTTCCAAAACATTCCATTCTGTCCACGACCTGAAGGGTTTGAAATAAGAATAACATTTTTGGCAAAACACACATCTTTATAGCTGCGATTCGGCCTGACAAGGTAAGTTTCAATCTTGACCAGATATCCAAGTCTTTTTTAATTTCCAACCAACATTTTTCATAATTATCTTTGAAAAGGTTTAAATTTTTAGTGGACAAGTATACCCCCAGGTATTTCACTTTTTTAACCACACTTAGCTCTGTCTCTTTCTGATACCCCTCTATCTCTGTAAGTGTCAGATTTTTGACCAAAACCTTAGTTTTTTGTTTGTTTAACTTAAATCCCGCCACCCGACCAAACTCCAAAATAAGTTCCAAAACTCTTTTTGTGCTAGATACTGGCTCCTGTACTGTCAAAACTAGGTCATCTGCAAAGGCTTTCAATTTATATTGTTTAGCTCCGACCTCTATACCTTGCACCAGCTGGTCCTCCCTAATCATATTCAGCAATACCTCCAGAACAGAAATAAATAGCAGAGGGGATAAAGGGCACCCCTGTCGTGTCCCTTTTTCAATTAGAAGTTCATCCGACACCACATTGTTCACTATCAACTTGGCTTTTTGCTCTGAATAAATTGCTTCTAGTCCATTTTCAAACCCCCGTCCCACTCCCATCCCCTTCAAGTTTTTCTTCATAAACATCCAAGAAATGTTGTCAAATGCTTTCTCCGCATCAATAAAGATTAAAGCAGCCCTTGTGTTTCTAATTCGCAACAGCTCCAATATATCAATAATATTCCTGGTGTTATCAGACATGTGTCTACCAGGGAGAAAGCCTGCTTGGTCCTTGTGAATTACTTCATTTAATACGTTTTTAAGTCTACTTGCTAAAATATCTGCAAATATTTTGTAATCCACATTCAGGAGTGAGATGGGACGGTAGTTCTTAAGCTGAGTCTTTTCCTTCTCTGACTTGGGAATCAATGTGATGAATGCTTCTTTCCACGTTTCCGGTGCCCTTCTCCCCTCCATAATCTGGTTGCAAACCTCCAACAATGGTTGTATCAAACAATCCTTCAAAATCTTATAATATTTGGAGGTGAGACCATCTGGGCCTGGAGATTTGCCAAGTTGCATATTTTGGATGGCACCTTCAATTTCCTGTTGAGTTATTTTACTGTTGAGAATTGATCTTTTATCTTGACTTATTTTGGATAGTCCATTTATCCTCAAGAATTGGTCTATTTCCGATTCTTTCTGAGGCCCCTGTGCATAAAGTTCCTTAAAGTATCTGTGGAAGCACTTTCTTATTTCTTCTGGTTTCTGAACTATTTTTCCTTGAATCTCCAGGTTTGTGACTGTGTTTAACTTTTGTCTTTTTTTCAATTGCCAAGCTAACAACTTTCCACATTTATTTGCTGATTCAAACGATCTCTGCTTCATTTGTTTAATTTTCCACTCAATCTCTTGATTAATCAATTTCGAATATTGTGCTTGATGGAATTTGATCTCTCTTAGCACCTCTTTTGACTTCGGATTAGTTCTCAGCTTTTTCTCTCCTTCACTTATTTTCTCTAGAATTTTTTCCTTTTTTCCATTCCAAAATTTTTTCTTTATTGTATTCTGTTGTATCAGAAACCCTCTCATTACAGCTTTGCTTGCGTCCCAGATTATTCTTTTCTCCACCGTAGTGTTCAAATTTATTTCAAAGTAGTCCTTTAGCGTTTTTTGGGCCTTCTTAACGATCTCTTGATCTCTTAGCAAGGTGTCATTCATTCTCCATCTGAAGGATCCAGTTGGGAAAAGTCTCAATTCCATTTTTAAGGCATTATGGTCGGAGCAGGTTTTTGGGCAGATTTCCACTTTTCTCGTTTTCGGGGCCAGCCCTCTAGATATCCAAATTTGGTCGATTCGTGTCCATGACAAGTGGGCCTCAGAAAAGAAGGTTCCTTCTTTACCCAAGGGGTTCCTTGTCCTCCAAATGTCAATCAAGTCCATATTGTCTGTCATTTCAAAAAAGGTTTTAGGGAGTCTGCCGTCTGTTGTTAAATTTTGATTTTGGGATTTGTCCATATTTGTAGACACCACCCCATTCATATCTCCCATCACGATAATATTAGAATAGTCCAAATAGTCCATCATTGTCTCATGCAGCTTCTTATAAAATTCTGATTTTCCATCATTTGGCGCATAAACTCCTAATATCAAAATCTTTTCCCCTTGTGTTTGGATTTCAATTGCGAGAATTCTTCCATGATCATCTTTAAATAAGAATTTTGGTGATAGGTTCTCCTTTGCATAAATTACAACACCTCTTTTTTTGACTTTGTCTGATGAGATAAATTCTTGGCCAAGTCTTTTATTAATTAATACTTTCCTGTGGAGCCTAGTCACATGTGTTTCTTGAAGGCATATTACATCCAATTGTTCTTTTTTCAAAATATGGAATATCCTCCTTCTTTTTTCCGGAGAATTCCCGCCATTTATGTTCCAGCTAAGTAGCTGCAGAGACATCCTGTTCTATTTTAAACGTTCTTAAGATGGGGTGCCTTCCTTTTGCTCAGATCCCGAGGGTGCAGGCGTTGGCCCGCTTTCAGGCAATATTGGTGCTGGTACCGCTGGAAGCCAATCCACTCCTTTTTGGAGATCTTCTCCGTGGTCGTGAAGGAACTTTTGGTTATCTTCAGGTGTTCTAATTTTAACCTTCCTTTCTTTGTAGGTGAAGGATAGTCCTTGTGGAAACTCCCACCTATAGGGAATTGCGTTGTATCTCAGCAATTTTGCTAGTTCTGAATAGGTGGCTCTAAGATCCAACAGCTGTCTCGGGATATCTCTATAGATTTCCACCCTTTTGTCTTGTATTTCAATTGCTTTTTTGAAATGAAGACCTAGGATCTTATCCCTCTCTTCCTTTGATCTTAAAATTATCAAACAGTCTCTGGATCTATCTTTCTTTACCACTCTTCCCAGTCTATATGCCGAGACAATCTTAAAATCTGTGTCTTCCTTTAAACCCCAGAACTTCGAAAATTCTTGTGTTAAGTATCCAATCAAATCTCCTTGCTCTAGTTCCGGGATGCCTCTCAATTTGATGTTACTCTCGCGATTTTTCAGTTCCACCATTGACAGATAAATTTGTTGTTCACCCACCTGTTTGTGCAGGGGCTTAACTTCTCCTTTTATTTCTTCCACTTCTTTTTGTAGAGCTCCCACTTTCTGGATTGCTTCTCCAGCCAATTCCCGATTTTCCGCTGTTGCTCCTTGCAAATTCTCTATGGCTTGTGTGTGCTGGGAAACTTGATCAGTCAATTTTTGAATCGAGGAAGTTACTTTATCTATCTTCAAAGACTGGTCGTCCACCTTCTGGTTTAAACTTGATAGTTGCTCCAATATTTGTTTAAGTAGTGTATCTGACCCACCTGCTGCCATATCTTCCTCAGTGGACTTCTCAGTTGTTTCCCCTTGTTCCCTTTGGGTCACCAGTACAGCTGGAACCGACGATCGGCGTCCTTGGGTCAGTGTTGTTTGTACAAATTGTGCTGGTTTTCTTTCCTTTTCTTTCTCCTTGGCCTCTTTAGATTCCTTAGCTTTAGATGCTCTTGTTCTCCCTGCACCACTCATTACACATCTGTCAGTGTTCAAGGTCAAATTGTCTATTGTTCCATGGGAAAGACACATTCAATTATAAACAACCGGTAAAGTGGAATTCAAAACAAAAGTCAGTTCCCAGGATTTTATAATCCGAAAGCCCTGTAGGGGGAGTGCCACCAAGTTTCAAAGACAAAGAAGGAAGTAGTCCGCCATTAAAGTTCCAAATTTTTTTGACTCAGTAAGTTCAATATCCAACAGTCCCTTCAAAGATTCAAAATTCCCCAGAGCACCTTTTAAAGTTCAACAAAGTTTCACAGGGGGTGCTTGCAACAATATCACATCCTAACTTTCCTGCTCAAATGTATCAATTATACTCCAACAAAGTTTTTACAAAGTTTGCAACTGTTTCCGCAGTTTAACACAGTCTCTCTCTCCGGCAGCCCGACGATCTGGCTCTTTAAAGATCACCCCAAAGGGAGGGGGAGGTAGAAGGAGACCCCCCGTTACTCGTTCTTATAATCAAAGTCCCTTTCCACCTTCAGTTCAGCAGAAAAAAGAGCAGATTTTAGCACGAAAAAGTTAAAGCTTCCCAAAGTCCCGTTTCAAGCGCTTCCGCTTTTTAAAGCTTTGCTTTGATCTTGTCAGCAATGTCGGAAGACGGACTTCCCTTTTTTCGTCTCCCGCTTTCAGCCAAATTTATGAAATTCTTTGCCAAATTTTAGTCCCCTTTACTCACGGGTATGTTACTTGCAGTTTGGTGTTGATTTTAGGAAGAAGGATCAGCGCTCATCTGTAACAGCCGCGCGGCTTCACTTCCGCGGAAAGAGCGATGAACTCACAGCACCGCTACCCCTCCTTCACTCCGGGTCTCCTTACGGGGTCCCTTCTGTGTTTTCGGAGCAGCTTCTGGTGCCCGCCGAGTCCCACGGCCACGGGCTCACTCTACCCGTGGTTTATCTTGATGGGTCGTCGCTATGCCGCAGCGAACGACCCTTTTCCGCGGAGCCCCTCTTCAGAGCTCGAAGAGGACCGCCATTACAGTTTCGCGCCGCCCCCGGAAGTCCGGCAGGGCCTGCACTTTGGAGGAGGTGCACAGAGAAAATTTAGCCATTCTTCTGCTGAGCGATATATCCTGCATCCCAGGGGAAAGCAGCTGAGGGCAACCTGATCTCTTCTGGACACCCAGGCCGTAGGCAAAATTGCAAAGGGGAAGAAGTCAAGCAATGAGAGACGCTGGAAATGAAAAAGAGAAAATGGTATTCTGGTCACCTCTTTGTCATCTAATGTTCAGGAGAAGGGATTTCCATTGGAGGGGGGCAGGGGACTTTGGCTGGTCCTAAAGAGAACATACATGCTTATTCAGCAACAGTCCTGGGAGTGCTCTGCTGCAGAAGAAGAAAAATACCCAGAATCCAACTCAAGCCACACTTTTTACTCTTTTAGCAATATACAGTGGTACCTCAGGTTAAGAACTTAATTCTTTCTGGAGATCCGTTCTTAACTTGAAACTGTTCTTAACCTGAGGTTCCACTTTAGCTAATGGGGGCCTCCCGCTGCCGCCGCTGCACGATTTCTGTTCTCATCCTGAAGCAAAGTTCTTAACCTGAGGTACTATTTCCGGGTTGGTGGAGTCTGTAACCTGACGCGTCTGTAACCTGAAGTGTATGTAACCCGAAGTACCTCTGTAGACTGATCCATAGTACCAGCAGTCAGAAGATCTACAAGACCAGGTCAACATATTTTGTGTGGTGGGGGAATCAACTCATTATGGCTTCACTGAAGAACCACACTGTTTAAACAAGGGTGGCCCTGGGGTCATAGACTCAGAAGAAAAGTCCTTGCTTTAAACTCTCTACATCTCAATAGTCTGTGGAATAACAAAGAGAAATGGGTGGTTAGATTACATACCCTCCAACATTTCTCCGATGAAAATAGGGACGTCCCATTCCATAATGATAATTTTCTATTTATACCCCACGCATCTTACTGGGTTGCCCCAGCTACTCTAGGCACCTTCCAACATATATAAAAACATAACAAAACATTAAACATTAAAAAAAACCCACACACTTCCCTATATAGGATTGCCTTCAGACGGCTTGGTGGGTCGGATAACTCCATACCCTCCGACATTTCTCCAACGAAAATAGGGACATCCTACCATACTCTCCAACATTTCTCTGGTGAAAATAGGGACGTCCTAAGGAAAAGCAGGACATTCCAGAATCAAATCAGAAACCGGGACCACTTCTCTAAATCAGGGATGGCCCTAGAAAATAGGGATACTTGGAGGGTCTGAGATTAGTACATGACAGAGAAAACAGATAAGCAGGAGAGGGTACCAAGATGTGAAGGTGTGATGTTGCAGATAGTTTTGTGAAATACTTCACTTACAGATTTTGAGGAGGGGTTTGAAGAAAGAGAGAGAAAGCTGGGAATCTGACCACAGACGAAGTGTTCATCCGAATGCCCTGCTTTCTTCTATATGAGTACTTTTCACAATAGGGAAACATGCACGCCCATAGGTTAGTACCCAAAATCCCATGGGCCTTGTGTTTCTTAAATTACCACACAGGAACCCCTTTTTGAGGGAGAGCTTCTAAAGCTTCTTCAAATTAAAAGAAGAAATAAAAACCACACTGGTTGCATGGGAGATTGTTGATGCACCTAAAGCACCATTCAGATACTGGACATTGTACCGTTGATCCAAACATCATGGCTCATGTGCAGAAGGTCATTCTATTCATTCAGACCTGTGACTATTTGCTGGTCTGTCCCTGCATCTGCAGGCTCCCCTTTGTGCCACATAAAAACTGGCTCCGAAGGATAAATCGGGTCCTCCCTTAAAGAAGGCATGTGTTGCGGTGAGACCCGGCAACCAAACCCTGTGTTGTGGGTGGGTAAGATTGGATAGCCACAACACCCAATTGGTAGGTCCCTTGATGCAGGGTTTAATCAGACCAATGGGACGCAAGCTAAATGGATCAAGGGACCTATTTATGCCCATGCATGTGACCCAGAGCTTCCTCTTTCGGTGCGTGCATTCTGAACACCCACCCACCTCTCCCTACTTTTAGGGCTTTGTGCTTGACCTTGGTATGCCGTCGTGTGTCGTCTGTCGTTGGGACAGGGGCACGGCAGGAATTTTCCCCACTTGACTAATTGGCTGTTGCCATTTGGGTTTCGCCTGCCGCAATTGTCACAACTTGTAAGGTTGCGGATAGGCTCTGGTTCAGATGATAGGGATGGGAGAACGGTTTTGCCATCCCTATGTGAAGGGTATTCCGTTAAAGGAATCCAGAGACTCAATGCTTTGGTCAACCCCTGAGAGGGGGTTGTTCCCGTGCCTGAGTCCAGGGGGACATTTGGGTGGCGGAGATAGCCTGTTCCCGGCTTTCCACTTATCCAGATGTTCACCCTAGGCTGACCTATGCTGGTGCCCTGGGTCAGCACTACCTGCTATGGTGCAGGGAGCTAGTTGAACCAGAGCCTATGCAACCAGTCACTTTCTGTAATCGATAAAGTTGTGCCCTAAATTCTGCCAAAAGCCAAACAAAAATTTGAGTCTTGTCTGAATTTATTTAAGGGGGAGGTTTAAAGGTCTGAACACACAAAGAGAAATGGTTTGCTAACGGGGTTTTAGGGGACAAGGGTTGCCAACAGAAAAATCAGTGCTGACACCACCATCTCCCCATCCAAAGATGCGTTCTCTCCATTCGCACAGCAGAATTTTTGATCTAACCCACTGTGCAGAAGCTCCACACCCCCATCTTAAACACCTTCCTTGCCAGAAAATACATGAATATCCACCTGGATTCCGATTGACTATGAAGGCTTTTCAAGAAAACTGGAAGACATCTGA
This sequence comes from Podarcis bocagei, assembly GCF_964188305.1. Lineage (NCBI taxonomy): Eukaryota > Metazoa > Chordata > Lepidosauria > Squamata > Lacertidae > Podarcis > Podarcis bocagei. Next base: position 17,379,671 of record NC_138143.1, read on the forward strand.
CATTTCCTTTTGAAATTACTTTATAGACTCCACTCTGCTCTTTAATCTTTTTTTTTGTGTGTGTGTGTGTGTTTCTTCAAATTATAGTTAGTATACCTGGCCAAGGAGCAAACCTGAGCACGAAACAATTTAGAAAAACTGCCCCTGGCTAATCAGGGTAATTTTTCTCATCTTTGTTTTAACCTTGGGATAAAGGGCCTTGTAAATAATAGTTAGTTGTGTGGGTGGGCGAGCAAAGAGGAGTTCGCAATTCAGAACAAGCACACAGTGATCTGATAGTGACCCAAGATAATATAAGATGTCTTGGGAATTCCCTTCCATGGGGAAATTAGCCCTGAGCCAGTTTCTGGATTTATTTGTGCTTCTGTTTCTATGCTTCTTTAAAAAATAAATTAGCCCCAATATAGTCTGCTAGGACCTATACAAAACACAATTTCTAAAGAACAGCATCTTGACAGAGGGTGTGTGGTCTCAGGTAAGACAAGGGATGCATAGACAACAACCCTGTTTAAAGATTTTCAGAAACACTCTCCTGAATTTCATTCATGCATCAGGATGGGGGATATACATATATTTTTAATGCAAAACTTCCAGATTGGCATTTCCCAAACTGTTATGCAAACTGAAACACACCTCTCCTTTGGAACTTGCGCTTTTACGCATTTCGTGGTGCAGTTCATCAGCCAAACAATGTGTACAAAATTGCATTTATTAGTAAAGGAGCAGAAGAAATGCATGCAAAAAAGGCATAGTGCTCACAAAAATATATCTGCAAGGCAAAGATGTGTAAATCATTTTTTTTTGTAATCCGCACAAAAATGCATATGAATTTTCATGTGGTCTTTGAGGGTGGGGTGGAATTCATAAATGTATGCACAAACTGGGTGATCTTAACTTAAGGGGGGGGAGATGAGAAGCTAAAATGGAAGCTTCATCCATCCCTCCTCATATATAGATTTTCCAAACATGATGGCAACATGCCTAATCATTTTAAACATACCAGCAAAGCCCAGTTGTAAGATCAGTTGTATTTCCTAAACATCCCCACCCCAACACACACAATATGCCTTTTGACCTCGCAGCCTTCCCAGAGATGTTCTTAGGTGGTGAATTATGAACTTTTGCCCTTCATTTGTAAGACAGGTGATAACCGCGCAGTGCTCTTCTGCCAGTCACGAAAGTTGTGTTGCAATTTTCCAGCAGAAATAGAAAATGCAGTGTCGGCATCTGCCTTTCAAATCTATTGCTGGAGGAAGCAGCAACTTGTGGGTTCCATCCATCGGGGGTACCAACTTGAATAAAATATTGTGGGGGTAAGCCCTGCCCTGCACAAGCGATCACATGATGCAGTGCACACACACCATTTGAATGGGATTTCCCATCAACTTTGTGGGGGCCTGGCACCCTCAAATATTTTATTGTGGGCACCAAATCCCCCACAGCCCTAGGAGTTGGCTACTATGCCATCCATGAAAAGAACGGGCTAGTCACAGGGCCGGATTTAGGTTTGATGAGGCCCTAAGCTACTGAAGGTAACGGGGCCCCTTATATGTTCAGCTGTCCTTTGACAACAACAAATTGTCACTGTTTTTTGTGGTGGATTTATGCTATATGGTAATTTATGGACCTAATAGGTATCTCAAGCCATTTGCACATGCAGAATGTAGGCACCCTATATGTGGAAATGAGCAAACCAGTGATATTTTAGGGAGCAGGCTAGCAGGCGGGGCCCATGACTTACATCAAAGAAGCCTACACAACACAAAACACTGTTGCTGTATGTAGGTTTTATTTTATTTGCTTTTTATCTTTTATTTTGGAAATCTACATCCAGGTTCCTTTTCCTTTAAATTTTTTTGGGGGGGCCAAGAGAGTGGGGCCCTAAGCTATAGCTAGTTTAGCTTATACGTAAATCCGGCACTGGCTGGTCATCACCACTAGAAGTGGACATTCAGAAACACAAATTGGCTCCTGAAATCCCCACTACATTTTAAGAATGTAGGAAGCTGCCTTAGATCTTGCAAGATGCTTGGGTCCACCAAGCTCAGTATTACCTATAGTGATTGGCGCAAGTTCTCTGGGATTTCAGATAGGGAAGAGAAAGAGCTCCTATTGGGTAACACTGCAGATTCAACTTGGAAACTTCTGCATATGCAAAGCAATTGCTCAATGACTGAGCTATAGGCCTTTTGCATCTCTAGTAGGCTGCTTGGGTCAACATTTTCAGTGAACAAATTGTACTTGAATACCAGTATCATTTTCCTATCAGTTCAGACCTTATCCTTGTTTATGTGGGGACAGCCAATGCAGCATATTCGACAGTGGGAAGTATGTCAGCTGGAGAAACAGAAGTTCGGATCACCCTTGAGTTACAAAATTCAAAACTCTCCTGGGTTGATTTATCTCATAGGGCAAGGGCAAGACGAAAACAGTATACCATGTACACTTGTTTCTTGCAAACCGCTAAGAGGTTTTGCTGCAATCAAGCAGTATAGCAACTTTGCTAAATAAAGAAATAAATAAAATACAGACCACCCTGAGCTTCCTGGAGGAAAGGCAAAATACAGCTTTGACTTAAAAGCACCATGATGCAACTCCTTTTAAAATCCATTTCATTTTTCACTGGTTACATTGGCTCTCATTTGCCCATTTTGCTGTCCCTGTGCAAAGCAGTGCAAAATAATCTTAAAATACAATATCATAAGCAGAGTACCGGTAATTATTTGTATATTGTTTTCTTGTTTTTTGAGTATACTTTAAAAAAAAAAAAAAACCAACCCCAAACCCTACTTTCCTGGTGCATACTTTTCTGGCATTCAACATTTTTCAGCTCATTGGCTTAAGAATCTGTAAGAATTAATAACCTTTGAAAATTTGCTCTGGCTGGCAGCTTTAATAGACCTGTCTTGCTGATCCCCAGTTTCCACCCCCTCAAATATAAAACAAACCCAAACTATAAATCAGAAGCACTGAGATGAAGTCCAGTCACACATCATAGGACAACAGTTTTATGGGCAGAACGTGGTCCAGATAATTTCTAGAACAAATTATTGCACTTTATTTAATGTTGTCCCATGTACAAACTTTGAATTACAAGAAACACTGCAAATATGGTGTGCTACTGGCTTTAATCTCTTTAACTTTGGCTGGAATCTTTTCCCCAACCTCTCTCTCTTATACCAGTTCCTGGTATAAACTGGACACTGAAATCCATTTGATTATAGAAATCTCTGTTGCACACTTTGTGCGGCCATATCATTTAACAATGTGATCGTTAATAGAGTTGTCTTATTATTGGTATCCTATTTCTGCCCGGCAAGCCTGGAAGTCAATATTTAACAGCTTCAGGTCAGATTTAGGAATAGGATTTCAGTTTTTAAAACCTAGCAAAAGATTAAACCCTTTTTAGAGAATGAAATGTGAACTAATATACGCAACCATTATCAATATTCTGTTTCTATGACAATACGAGAGGGAAGGAGAAAGGAAGAAAGAGAGACAGAGAAAGTTTTTCCTCGGACCACAGTAGCAAAACTTTTGAAATCGCATTTGCTCATTAAAAGATCTGAAAATCACTCCGCAGAATCTGTTACTCTCATCAGCATTATACTAAAGTGCTCTTCGGTATAGCCTGTTGCACATGAAAGATGGCTATTTGATTCCCAGCACAGTTGGGTTCCAGTGTTTCAGACAGCGGGGCTGCATGGATTTAAGAGCACTTTCTACTTGAGGAAGTGAAAGCCCTGAGGAAAGAGAGGTTGGGAAAGCATGCTGATGATGCCATGCATTGATGGACAATTTGATTGAGAACCTTGGACTGCCCATCCCAACTACAGAGGTCAGTCTTGTCTACACCAAATCAAACAAAGCAAGAAGTTGCGATTCATTTCTCTAGTCAGAATTGGGTTTCTTTGCTGGACGGCAATGGGAGTTCAGCAACTATAACCGCTGTGCGGCAAATCTATAAGTGAAAAATGTTCAAAAATACTGAATTGCAGAGAGGGAGAGAGATGTGAATGGGAAAGTGAGTTCTGTATTATTTTTATCTGCACACCTATAATTTCTCACTACACACGCTATCTTAATATTGAAATGTGTTTTCTGTCAATAAGTCAGAAAGCAGCAATATAGCCACATCATTTAACTGAGTAAATTACATATTACTTTGCATGGGAAGAGCATTCCTAGGCAGGTATGTTACTGTAAGCAGTCATTATCACCGCACAGCTTCCCCACCTTTTCAGGGAAGTCTGTGAATGTTCACAAGAGTGGGTGGAAGGGGCAATGTCCTCATTCAGAATGACACAGACACCTGCAACTGATTTAAAACTTCAAATTGCTTGTAAATATAAAGTTTAAGCCTTAGGGACTTGAAATACACATTTCTAGGGTCTTGGGTGCATCATGAAAATGGTTGGGCATTATGGAATCACAGTTGGGGCTTGCTGGTGTGGTAAGATGAAAACCCCTTTTAAAAAATAGACAAATCTTGGGTGGGGACACAAACAAACTTTTGACAGAACAACATTACAGTGGGATAACTCTGTAAAACATTGTTATATTCCTTTAAAAAACACACAAATTAATTGAACAAATTTGAAGGCTCTAAGGGGCCACTAAAAAGGTTTTTTGTATCTTAGTATCACAGCAAAATACTGTGGTATCTTGGTAGCAGTGAGAAAAACAGATATCTGTATATATGTTTTATATATATCGCCTTGGGGCTCAAAAAATCATGGTATCACATTGCTTTTTTTAAAATACAGAGCAAACCACTTTGTTACTGTGTGTATGTGATGGGCTTCGTTTGAACCCAAATTTCTCATGCCTTGTAACCTGTTTTCAGTGCCAGGAAGAAATAAAGCAATAATAAAGAGAACAGTGCCTCTGAGTATGCTTAGAGTGCATTTCCCTTTTCAGCCCACAACTCCCTGCACATGGAATTAGGATGTAGGGCTTCTAGAGCAAATAATGTTCTATCTAGACAAGTTGAGCCAAGATTTTGTGTGTGTGTGTGTGTGTGTGTGCTGAGACTTGCATGTTCAACAAAAGAAAGCATTCCTCCCCCCCCCCCGCCTTTGTCATGTGACAATTTAACATCAATTGCTAATTCTTGAAGAAGGCTTAAAGGTAAAGGTAAAGGGACCCCTGACCATTTGGTCCAGTCGTGACTGACTCTGGGGTTGTGGCACTCATCTTGCTTTATTGGCCGAGGGAGCCGGCGTACAGCTTCCAGGTCATGTGGCCAGCATGATTAAGCCGCTTCTGGCGAACCAGAGCAGCACACGGAAAAACCGTTTACCTTCCCGCTAGAGCGGTACCTATTTATCTACTTGCACTTTGACGTGCTTTCGAACTGCTAGGTTGGCAGGAGCAGGGACAGAGCAACGGGAGCTCACCCCGTCGCGGGGATTCAAGCCGCCGACCTTCTGATCGGCAAGTCCTAGGCTCTGTGGTTTAACCCACAGCGCCACCCGCGTCCCTGAAGAAGGCTTACTTGGAGCAATTATGGCTAACAGCCGCTGAAAGTTATATCACCTTTAGAAAACCAACAGAGCCTACTAAAACAATGCGTGCCCAACATTTCCAATGTGTGACCTATTATCGTGCACATTTTGACACTGATATTTGCATTCCCGTTTAGAATACTATTTACCACAGCATCAAACCTATTTGAGCTTTGTGGTTGTACATCACACCAAGGTGCAATCCCAATGTAAGGAGGAGGGAAAGGAGACGAGAAGGCATGTTAACCTCAAAGCATTTCCAGCATTCTTGCACCAGTTAACTGAAGAATTAATATGGCATCTGCATCCTGCTTTCTATTCCACAAACCTCCCAGTGACACCATTTGGTGATTTTACATAGCACCACTTGTGGTTTAGGATTTCAACTGCATCCTTCTTAGACTATATGGAGAGAGTTGTTTCTCCAAAGGACCGGTATCAAAGATTCAAAATGATGATATTATATCTCTGTCTTGCAAACCAACATCCCTAATGAAATACAGCCAAGATACATTAAGGAGGAACAAGAGATAAGAGAGGAATTTTTGGCTATAACTCTTTCTGGAGGATTATATTTAAGAACGCTGGGAGAAGAAACTTATATTTATGGCTCAACAAAGAAATCAGATCTCCTCCAAATTGCTGAAGGTACGAAACCTTGTATTAAATCCATTAAAGTTTACATATGGAAGGCATATGACCATCCCACGATCGGTCAGCAACAAGGTGGGCAAAGAATCCGGTCCCCCCCCTCCCCACCCCCAATTTCCTTATGCTTGAAATAAGAAGCCAACTGAGCAAGCTGCCGCTTCGAAACACGCACGCACGACGGCTGCTTGTGCAAAACTCTCATTAAGTTAATCCACACGATCATTTGCACATGGAATCTTGACAGCATCCAAATGTGTCGCCTTTGCCCCTCTGCAGCTGCTAAACTGTGGCTTTTTGTGAGCGCCAGATTGAACAGGGAGATGCGAGGGTGTTTAATTAGCTGAGAAATGTAAGCATCGGCATGTTTGGACAGCTTTTACTGCCCGTGGGTATCGGTTACTGCACCGGCCAGGAAGCGTTTAGTATGTGTGTCACAGCCGTGCCAGTGTGGCACCGTGACCTGTAGCAATGCACTGGCATCGTATAAAAAGCCAGGATATCGTGCCAGCAGTGAGGGGTGCTTCAGTACTGTTGTGCCATCAATGCTCACTACGGAGAGAAACAGGGCTTGCCCAAAGTTGTTGAATTGGAAAAGAACGTGGCCAAAGAGGGTACTAAAATTATTCACACTGTGGCGGCGGCGGCATTGCAACTCCATGCGCAGGGCCGGATTTCGGTTTGATGAGGCCCTCAGCTACTGAAGGTAATGGGGCCCTTTACATGTCCAGCTGTCCTTTGTCAACAACAAATCGTCACTGCTTTTTGTGTTGGATATATACTATATGGTAATTTATGAACCTAATAGGTATCTAAAGCCATTTGCACATAAATGTGTATTTTATCAAAGGAAATGTTGAGCTGAAATACAATTAAGAAGAAGTATATTAATAGTGAAATACAATTAAGAAGAAGTATATTAGTAGTGAAATAATTATTAAGCTCTAATTTTAAATGATTTTTTATTCATAACCAACTTAATAATGCAAACACATTGGCATTTGGCAATAATAAAGGTTCCTTTAAAAACACAATTTACAATTTGGGGGGGGGGCTCCCCAAAAGAGTGGGGCCCTAAGCTATAGCTTGTTTAGCTTATACAAGTGTTTTTTTAATATTAAGTTGGGAGCTGCCCAGAGTGACTGGGGAAACCCAGCCAGATGGGTGGGGTATAAATAAATTATTACTACTACTACTACTACTATACGTAAATCCAGCTCTGTCCATGTGTAGCAATCGGCAGGCAGCAAGTAGGGTACATCCTTGCCACTACATTATTGCAGGCTACTCTGAACTATTATAGCTATGCAAGCTATAGAATCTGTGTGCCAAGTGGGAAAACCCACTGATTCACGATATACTGTGATTATTTTTGAAATGAAATATTTATGGATCCATATTTCAAATTCCCCCCAAGTTAAGTCACAGGAATGTATTTCACTTCTAGACATCTACTATTTTAAAGATGGAAATGGCAGCTCCTAACCAATAATCAGATAATACAAAATTGGCACATCTCTTTTTAGCTAGGGATCTACCTGATATTCCAGCGACAGCAGGTAGCAGAATCACAACGACAAGCTCAATTTCTGTAGCGGCACAAAAAGCTGAGAAGAAAGTGTGAAAATGGGGAGATTTTGACAAATGAATACCATTCACTGCTAAAGAAAATCCGTAGCTGTTCTGTATCACAAGAAAGCTATATTTATGATCTGGAAATCAGTGATCAGAATGTAAGGGATTCCTGAAATGTGGGGGAAAACTTCTTCCTCTTCTTCCATTACATGTTGGGGATGGTGATAACTTAGCCACCTCTGCAGTTAGGGATTGTAGAGAAATTCCATTTGGTTAACATTTAAAGGCAAATCTATCTAGTTCACACTTCATATGAACGATATACCGTATTTTTCGCCCTATAAGACGCACCAGACCATAAGATGCACCTAGTTTTTGGAGGAGGAAAACAAGAAAAAAAAATATTCTGAATCCCAGAAGCCAGAACAGCAAGGAGGATTGCTACACAGCTATCCCTCTTGCTGCTCTGGCTTCAGCAATAGCTGCACAGCCTATATTCGCTCCATAAGACGTACACACATTTCCCCATACTTTTTAGGAGGGAAAAAGTGTATCTTATAGAGCGAAAAATATGGGGTGTGTGTGTGTGTGTGTGTGTGTGTGTGTGTATTTGCAAAATGCAACAGCCATCCTTAGAAAGTCACATTTCTCCAAATTTTGTAACGTAGTTCTCTGGCCAAACAAGGTGTGCAAAAATGTTTATGCTGGGGAAAGTGTGTATTAAAATGCATATATTAGTAAAAATAGCATTAACGTGCCTTGTATTACAGAGAAATGCTTTGCAAAAATGTGTATGTTAGGCAACGTTGCAGACAAGAGTGCATACTGATGAATTTACATGAGGACCTCTTTCTTTTCTTTTCTTTTAAAAAGCAAATTGATGTGGAAATGTGGAGAACTAAATTTAAGATTGGGAAAATGAGAGGCTGAGAAACAGAAAGCAGATTCATCCATCCTCAACTACTTCCAGCACCTCCTTTGTGGAAGAAGCCGACACAGATACATTTCCTGTACTGATAGAATAAAATAATCCCTTTGGGGGCATTGAATAGTGCATAATGCACATGTGTGAGGGAGTGGCATTGCTGCTGCAGCCTCTGCCCTGAACTTAGGCACATCCACTAATTTTTATCATTTAAGTATTAAGTATTTTTCCAATCTTTGTTGGGCTGGCCCTGACACTCTTTTGTTTCATTCAGGGACCCTACAAAGGCAAGCACACACACACACACACACACCCCATTAGCTAAAGGTGCTATTTTGGCTTTCACCTGGATTCATTTTATTTGCACAGACTTTCCGAGGGAGTGGGTATCATTGATCGTTTGGTTGGTTTGGTTAGATAGTAGGAATGCTACAAGAACAACAGATAAAAAGAGACTGGGTCTCAGCACTATGGACTGCTGTGTCCCAACAAAAGTTTCATAGACAGCTTTACTGTTTGGACAAAAAAAAGGGGGATGCTATGTATTTCGCTGTCCAAAATCAGCTTTTTTGAATTGTAATATGTTGTGTCAGAAGGTTAAGTTTGTTCTTTGCTGCAGAGCCTTGGCACCATTCGACTGAGTTATGCAAAGCCATGGAGGGGAGTGATTTCCTTATTTCTCAAGGCACACCGGACAGTACTCCCTTCTTCTTTGGCCTGTGCTTTCCTGTATGCTGTTCCCTTTCCCTTCCTTTTCCTAGAGGCTGTGAGTCCAAGGGCCAATATTGACCTACATCACAGGGGGACTCTAGCTGCAGGATGAAAGAGCAAAAAATAAGGGCAGTGGAAAGAACAGAAATCCTCCTCACTAGCAGCCATTAACCGTAGAGCGTGGGCCAAGGCTCACATCCACCCGACTTGTGGTGGCTTCTTTCCTTCTCTGCTGGAAGTGGCTCCCTGCTTGTGGTAAATAGGTCACATATTTTTTTCTTACACCACAAACAGCCTTCGTATGGGCTGAGTGGGTTGTGTACATAACTGCAGCTTTTGCTAAAGGCAAGGAAATCAGACAACCCAAGAAGAGGCAGAGAGTCACTGTGGGAAATCAATAAGCCCTAGAGGAAAAAGTTGTTGTATAAATGTGCAAATAAGAATGCATGTGGACAATCTGTATTCTATATTACAGGGTTGTTTGCTTTGTGGGTGGTTAACCTGATGAGGTTAAAATAAGGGTGGGTTGTCTGAAAAAGAAGGAACATTTTATCATATGTTGTGGGAATGTAAGAAAGTAAAAAACTTCTGGGAAATGATACACAATGAGATGAAAAAGATGTCAAAGTATACACTTTTTAAAAAACCAGAAGCATCTTTACTTGGAATTATAAGTCAGGATGTTAATAGACAGGATGTTAAGCTGTTTTTATACGCAACAACAGCAGCAAGAGTATTGTTGGCCCAGAAATGGAAGCAAGAAGAAATACCAACGAAAGAAAAATGGTAGACAAAATTAATGGACTACACAGAATTGGATAAAATGACAGGAAGGATTATTGGAAACCTACGGGACCAGAGATTTACAGAAGATTGGAAGAAATATACGAACTATTTGAAGAGCAACTGTAATCAACGAATTACACTAGTAGGACTACAAGAAGTTTTGTAAGGAGAAATATATGAAATATTGTAAAGAAGAGAAAGAAGAGAGACATTAGTTATAATATTTGAATGTAATAGTGAAAGTAAGAAATGTAAACTAAGTGATAAGATTGGAAAATTTTCATATGTGATTGATGGAATTAAAAAAAAGTGTACAAGATATAAAAGTGTGTTTAATAATTGTTTAAAATGTTATGCTATGTGTGTGTGTGTGTGTGTGTGTGTGTGTGTATATATCTATCTATCTATCTATCTATATATATATATATATATATATATATATATATATGGGTGGGTTGTCTAGATGTTGCTCCACTCCAGCTACCAGTGGTCAGGGACAGAGGCATAGCTTGGGGGGCTAGGGTTAGGGTTAAGGCTGTGGCCCTGGGTGCACATTTCTGAGGGGGCTCAATCAGGTGCCCCCATGACAGGCGCAGAGCCCTGGTAGCTGAGGTGTGGTGGCAGGCGGGTTGGTCTAGTGGGCAGGTGGAGCCTGCTGAAGGAGGGCTCTGCTCACCCTCTGTGTGGACTCCACACATGCCCCCTGATATAAAGGGGATAAGGAATTATCAAGGGACGCGGGTGGCGCTGGGATCACTGAGCCTCTTGGGCTTGCCAGTCGGATGGTCAGCAGTTCAAATCTGCACAACAGGGTGAGCTCCTATTGCTCTGTCCCAGCTTCTGCCAACCTAGCAGTTCGAAAGCACGCCAGCGCAAGTAGATAAATAAGTACCACTGTGACGGGACAGCATACAGTGTTTCTGTGCGCGCTGGTTTCTGTCACGGTGTCCCGTTGCACCAAAAGCAGTTGAGTCCTGCTGGCCACATGACCCAGAAAGCTTTCTGTGGGCAAACACCGGCTCCCTTGGCCTGAAAGTGAGATGAGCGCCACAACCCCAGAGTCACCTTTGACTGAACTTAACCGTCCAGGGGTCCTTTACCTTTTTACCTAAGGACTTATCAGAAAGGATAAGGCAACTAAATGGGATTCCTCCACATAAAGGATAGTAATGGAAGGCATCCATCACTATTGTTTTGTACAAGTGGTAGGGTTAAAATATATGGTTGCTACTGACAAAACAAAAATGGCAACTGACGTAAGATTGGTCTCTCGGGGTCAGCTAGTAAAACACATCATAATAAGTCAAGATCAGTAAAAGAAAGTTGCTCTTCTCATAATTGACATAATTCACTGTTGGAATTCAGTATCAGAAGATGCAGTGATGATCACTAGCTTAGATGCCCCCCCCCCTTTTTGGGACATTAAGAATTAGATAAAGACATGGAGGATAGGTCTCTAATGACTTTTAACTATGAACATGGTTATAATAGAATACAGAACTATTAATTGTTTGGCACAATCCAATTTGGAACGGGCATTCTGAGCACAAAGCTGCATTAAAATTGCCACATGTCACGAGTCTTGTACAGGAACACCCTTTTGTCCGTAAATAAAACTCCTGCTCACTTTATTTGCAGACTAACAAGGGAAGCAGTTTATTGCTGGAATAACACCAGAAAAGGACTGAAAAGAAACTTTTAAACGCAGAGTTTTGCTCCAGCTCCTGATAGTAATAGATTTAACCCCACAACAGTTCTGAAACTTAGCAGCTGTCAGGGAACTGACATCAGAGCGAAAGGAGAAGGAGAGGCTCCCTGATTCTGCAGGAGAAGGTACCAGCACCAGGAGGAGACGCAGCTTGGTAGAGGGGGAAGGAAATCGGCGTAACACCAGGGATCCAGGAGGGCAGATGGGGGAAGCGGAGGCAGAGCTCCGGGATTCTTCCCTGGACGTCAGTGAGGAGAGCACTGGTCCTCCACTACCCACGCCCTCCCTGCGCAGAAGACTCCCGCGCAGTGAGAGGTGGAGACGACTGGGAGTCAAACAGCTTTTATGCTAGAAAAGGTTTAAGAAACGGCCACAGACAGATTCTGCTAGTGACTGAGGCAGCCACGCTGAGATGGGCTGTGCAGTCAGGACGGTTTAACCCAGGCAATTAAGCTCCCTAACGGGGACAGTTTACGCACGAGTAACTCAAACCCATTACAGCAGCACTACGCTTAACATAGCAATTTAGCATACTTATGTTTCCACAGCAAGCATGTAAAGTAAGGACAATAGATATGCACCATCAGTATCTGGTGCATTGTCAGGATGCTCCCAGCAGCTCCCAGCTGGTTGCCCAGGAAAGTATGAAGACAAGGAAAAGTTCCTTACCATCCTTTTTAATTTCATTATTTACAGAGAGGGGCTGTAGAGCCCAGCCTCTTGGATAATGGCATTGTCCCGAGTGAATCTCTCCCACTTCCTCATTCGTCGTCATCACCACCTCCTCTACGGGTGCTGCTACGTGCCCTCTGCCTTTGAGCTCTTTGCTCTCCTACTTTTAAGGATCGCCAGGTTCTGGGAGATGGAGGGTCTGGAATACTTTCTAGTGACAACGTGTCAGCCAGCTGCTCCAACTCTGCCTGCTCCTTGTCTCCCATGATTTCCCTACTTTCCCCCTCATCTGCCTCTGAGCTGTGGCCTCCCGCAAACTCCTGTTGTAAATCTATACTGTCTTCTTCTTTATCCTCCCTGGGAGGGTCAGGGTGGAGAGGAGGTCTCCACCATTCCTCCTCATCCTCTGCTCAGCCCCTGACATTCATATGGGCTTCTGCAGGTTCCCAGAATGGGTGTTTCCATGTGTACCTCTTGTTTATGCCATATTGGTTTACGGTAGGAAACATGAGAGTACTGATGCTAGCATTCGATTGACGTTGGAGAGAGACTGAGTTGAGAAATAAGACCAAGGGTACATATTGATATAGGAATGTATTAGATAAAATGTAAAGAAATATACAATAATAAGAGTACATTCATTTGTAAAAAAAGGAATATACAACGGGATAGACAGGAAGTCCAAAGTGTTGTTACATATATGATTTTGGAATAGTTTTTTGTCCTTGTTTCTTTTATTAAGGTATATAAACATTGTATACATGCTGAAAATTATATTATAATAAGCCTTGTGATGTAATATGAAGTTTACTGATGTAACATAAGAACGTTAATAAATAAATAAAACTCAAAATAAAATAAAATAAAGGAAACATGAGAGTACTGGTGGCAAACACAAATGACGATGGCAAACACAAATGACGAAACCATTTACAGCTAGATACAGACCCTCCAAGGGATCCTATTTTCTAGGGACAGCCCTGGATGTTCAGAAGCTGTCCCAGTTTCCCTTATCATCAGAGAAATGTTGGAGTGTATGTAGTTATGCGACCCCCAAGCCAAGTAACTATACAACCTTTAGAAGTCATCTGTAGGTAGCTCTGCATAGGGAAGGTGTTTTTTTATATTTAATGATTTATTGTGTTTTTATATATGTTGGAAGCTGCCCAAAGTGGCAGTCAGATGGGCGGGGTATACATAATAAAATTATTATTATTATTATTGTTGTTGTTGTTGTTGTTGTTGTTGTTGTTGTTGAATAGGACACCCCTATTTTCATTGGAGAAATGTTGGATGGCATGTTATAAGACAACTAGATATATGATAGCTAGATGTGTAGGCTGCAACAATAACAAAAAGGGGGGGAAGAAATAGCCTCTGCCCCATGTAACTACCAGAGACTACTGGCCCAATGTAGGCCAACTGATCCATAGCTAATCAAACCAAAAATACATTGTCTTGGTATGTAAATCTATACTCAAGGTCAAATATGAGAAGGGACAGAGTAAGAAGTTAGGAGATCCACATTTCTTGTTCTGTTCATATTCTTCTGACTTTAATATGGATATTTTTTCCTATGCCAAAATTTGTGCTAAAGGTCAGAGAAGGCTATGGGACTGTATTTAATATCTACTTCTTGTCTACTGAGACAACACATTCTCTCAAAGCTTATTAAAACCTGGAATCTGCCATGTTTGTCCTGGGTTGTGGTCTTTCCTGGGAAATTGTTACTTACCTTGCCTATTAAAAAATATGACCTAAACAGAATAAATGTATTGAAAATAACACATTTTCAGAGTCATCTAGAGAATCAAATACATTTATATTTGATATCTGCTCATTCTTGCTCCAGAAGCTGTTTAAACCTGATGGCATACTTGCTCTTCCCCTAAGGGCTAGTGACTAACGGCACATATTTTCTACTAAAATGGAACTTGCCCTTTTTGGTCAGATTACACGACACATTAAATTATATTATACATTTGTATTGTTTGCATAGCCCCTTTTCATCTACCAGCATTTATCTGTATTACCAATTGGCCTCTAATTGATCTCAGTAACAGGCCCTCCAAAATTTCACAGGTGGAAATGGGAGGACTTGCAGATATACTTTGACTGACATTCCTATCTGTGTGACTCCCCATTCCCCATTGCTGAAAGTTCTTCCTCCTCTTCCACACATTAGAATCCATTTATTAGGCAATCGTGGGCGCCTTCGAAGCAAGTCAGTTTTAACATGATCAAAGCCATTTGCTTTAAACCAGGGGTGGGGAACCTCAAGCCCAGGGGCCACATTCAAAACACTCTCTGGCTACTCCCTCCCATCCCAGGCCAGACCCCACTGCCTGTCAGAGGCCGGGCTGAGGAGTGCTGCTTTGATGAGGAATGGTGGGAGCCTCCCTCTCCCCCTGCTGCTGACCAGGATCCAGAAGTTGCCCAGGAGCAATGGAGCAGTGTGGGAAAATGATTGCTTGTATATGAGAGCATGAGCAAAGTTCTTATTGTTGCAGGGTGATCTCATAGCTAGAAGCATCCTTGGAGCATGAACAGCGCGTGAACAGCTCGTGCTGTCCTATATGATTGGCTAACGTAGCATGGCCTGATCGCTCGCACGGTCTAGTACGAAGGTCTTTATCTACTGGCTAGAACAAATGGCTTGGCTTGTATTTTGTATCTTTCCTTGGCTTGTATCTTTCTGATTTCACACAATAAAAGCTGTGCTGCATTAGCCCTAGAGCTGCCAAGCCCTAGAGCAGCCATATTTCGGAACCCCTCTTGGTGTGAGACTGATTTTTCCCTGGATGCCGAGCTGCAACTCGACAATTGGTGCCCCGTGTGACTGCCTTCGGACTTCACGTTGTTTTTCATTATTCAGCACTCACCAACACGTCGTTCATCCACGTAGTGGATCCCTGGCGAGTGCTCCCGTGTGACTGCCTTCGGACTTCACGTTGTTTTTCATTATTCAGCACTCACCAACACGTCGTTCATCCACGTAGTGGATCCCTGGTGAGTGCTCCCGTGTGATTTCTTTCGGACTTCATGCTGTTTTACAACGTTCAGCTCTCACCTCGCCCCGCAAGGGCTGCAGACGCGTCGTTCATCCACGTAGTGGATCCCTGGTGAGAGCTCCCGTGTGAATGTGATTCTGGACTACGTTACGGACTTATCAGCACTTATCTCCGCCCGGACAGGGCAAAAAGGCGCCTCCCTCATCCTCCTAAGGATCCCTCGGTAAGTGCTCCCTGCTCTTTTTGCAACTCTACAATCATGGGAAAATCTCTCTCTGCACCACAGAAAAATTTTTATAAAGACCTTAAATTCCTTTTGGCCAGTAACAACCTTGCTGTTCGGAAAGCTGACCTTAAGTCCCTTATAAAAGCCCTGGACACTCACTGTCCGTGGTTCCCCCAGGACGGAACTTGGGGGTTAGATGATTGGAAAAAAATTGGACACTTCTTTCAAAATCATCCACAGATTGATGTCAAGGTTTTGCATGCCTGGAGTAACGTCTACAAAGCTATGTCGTGTTTAACTCCTTTAAACATTCTTCTGGCTGCTGCGACAGCTTCTTCGCCCGCCCTTCAGGTACCTGTTTTGCCTGCCTCAAACCTACCTCCTAAACCGCCGGACATTTTCCCTCCGGCTCCTCCTGTCGTCCCTCCCCTGCATTCTCCGCATTCTTCACTTCCTGCACCTCCCATTACTACTCCTCTCCAAGAATCTTCGCATTCAGCACCCCCCACTCTTCCAACTCCTGCGCCCAAGGCCCCTGGCACCGCTGTTACTACTCCTCTCCAAGAATCTCTCCGTGCCGCTGCCCCATTGTTGGGTTTTGACTGTGCAACTCCTAATCTCTTCCCTGTGATTGCTCCTGCCGCGCCAGGGGGAGGCCCAGCCCGGCACGAACAGTTTGATTTGAGATTCATAAAGGAACTGCATTCCTCTGTCAAGGACAATGGTTTACAATCTCCTTACTCCCTGGGCTTGTTTGGCACTATTTTTCAACAAAATTTGATACCAGAGGATGTTAAGCTGTTGGCCCGCACTGTAATGCAGCCTCATCAAATGATTTTGTTTATACAAGCTTGGCACTGGGCCTGCCAACGTCGTGTTGATGGGATTCGGAATAATCTTAATAATGCTGCATTGGCTAATCATCAGGCTGCTTTGGCTGCTGCCGCTGCTGGTGCCGCCCCACCCCCAGCCCCCGTCATGTTAACCCAAGCTGATGTCCTCGATGGGTTAACGGGAGGAGGCAATTTTCTTACTGCTGCCCAACAGCTAACTCTCCAACCTCAGTATTGGGAGGCCACTACATCTGCTGCCCAAGAGACTTTGGCCTCTGTCCCTGATGACAAAACTGAGCGCGATGGCCGATGGGGGAGCGTCAGACAGGGCCCTGCAAAGCCCTATGGACAATTTGTTGATCGCTTGTATAATACCTTCAAGCGGCAAGTTCAGGACCTGGCAGCACAAGAACTGACTGTACGCCAGCTTGCAAATGAGGACCATAAGCAAGCACTGTGCCCTTTGTTGGCAACATCAAATATAGCCATTGCTGATATGCTTACAGCCTGCCAGTCAGTGGGCACTGCTAGCCACGGCCTGCTAGCCACGGCCTGGTCCTCCTCCGTGTCCCAAAATCCTGCAAAGGCTACAACCTGTTGGATTGACAGTGGCTAAGGAAAAAATCCAGCGGACTTTACCTATTACGTACCTGGGACACAAGCTGACAGCATCTGCTGCCATTCCAGTTACGCCTCAACTACAGTTCCCTGATCATGTTAAACTGGTGGATTTACAACGAATTCTTGGACAGCTGAATCGGATAAAGAGTTATTTGGACCTGCCCACCTCCACTTTGTCTCCACTATTTTCTGCCTTTAAAGAACACAAGAATCCAGCGGACAAGATCACAATCACCTCTGCAATGGAAGAGGCCCTTCCACAGCTGTTCCAGTGTTTCCTGGCACGTTGAAAGGCCATCTTCACCCCTACTGCATTGGCCCCCCTTTTTCCCTGGGAAGCCACTTCAACCACCAAACATCATTACAGTTTTGCTGCCTCTTGTTTGGGAAGTGAGCCTGGCTTTGAAGGATGCCCTCGCCAGACCGGCATCGCTTGGGTTTTGCCCCCTAATAGCGACCATCCCATCTGTGTCATCACGCTTCATTGGGCTTGGACTTTTGACTAAGCAGTACAAGGAGCAATACATCAGACTTATTTACAGCAAATGGGCTCCTGTATCTGCAGAAATGGTTGTGTGACTTCTTCTGGATTATGGTTTTTACATGCCAATAATCGAGCCACGAAATACCACGCAGGTTGCTCGAAAACAGCCATTGGACTAATTTACCATTCTCATCCTTATTGGCATCGCTTGGATTTTACCCCCCCAGATCTCTTCCTTTTTTCTCCTCCCTCAGGAGTCCTGCCCTATGATGTGTTCCCCTGAGCATGTACAGAGGGCTGTCTTGGAACTATTGTGGACTTTTGGCAAGGGAGGGGTGAGGGAATTTCAGTGTGTTCCAGTTGTTTCATTTTTGTGCTTTGGCATGGTTCCCAGACAAAAAGCAAGTTGCAATGTGGTTCTGAGAAAGGCCTGCAAAGACAATGGGCTCTGTTCTCGACCTTGTTGCAATCTTTTAGTTACAGCAAGCAGAATATGCTTCGCTAGTGCCTTTTAGCTGCTGAGAAAAATGATTTTAAAAAGCTTCTCAAAGCTTTGAACCTTTTTTTGGTGATGGTATTCTAGCATTCCAGTAAATGCTTCATTTCAGATTAGCAATAATATGAAGGACAATCATATAAGTTTATCACCTGTGTTTTGTTGCTTGCAGAAATAGTGTCTTATTGTTTTCATTTTAATCATAATAGCAAAAAAAATTTTTAGGTCATTATCCATATTGTAATTGGACATATGAGTACGTTAATGGATCTTCTTGTTTTCTTAATGTTACAACCATGAGTGGTAGGCCAAAGGTTTTAGTTAATAATGTCACAACCTACATGACCTATGAACAACAAGCTGCATGTAGAGATTTTTATGTTTGGTTCAACTGGATGAGAAAAAGCAGTAAATCTACATGTTTGCTTCAATCTGATTCATGGTTACTTTGTGGCACAAAAGCCTACAAAGAAATAACCTTTGCCTTTTTTGGAACCTACACTCTAGGAATATTGATACCCCTGATAGATAAGCTCCCAGAGGTTCGTTTGCGTAACAGAAGGGAAGTATAATCACCTATTTCTCATTATACAGGAACAGCCATTTCTAGATCCCTTTTTCCTCTTTAGGTGTAGAAATGAATTACCGTGATTTGCATAGATTGGCAAATTCGACCGAAGCCTTGTTTAATTCTACTATCTTGGCTTTAAAAATGATTCACACAGAAATGTCAGAAATAAGAGAAGTTGTTTTGTAAATTTTTTATGCTTTAAATGTAATTTTTGCATCTAAAGGTGAAATTTGTGCCTTAATTCATTCTCATTGCTGTATGTATATAACCGATCAATCAACCAATATTTCCGCTACTATTGATTATATGGAACAAATGATAACCCATAATCCTTTGAATCCACCTGAAGGTTTTGATCCATGGGATTGGTTATTTTCTTGGTTACCTAATGGATTATGGTTAAGAAAATATTATTGATTGTAATTGCATGTATTGCTGGCTTCATTATGGTGTGTTGTTGCATTCAATGCATACCCTCTTTGATTTCCCAATGCACTGCATGGTGGTACCGACCACGGCCCACCACAGGGGTTACAAGAGGAATTTATGTTGCAAAGTGTAGACGCTTAGGCAATGAAGTGTACTAATGGTCCCTCTTTTTTCCTCTAACAATATAAACAAGAAAAGAGGACATGTGGGAAAATGATTGCTTGTATATGAGAGCATGAGCAAAGTTCTTATTGTTGCAGGGTGATCTCATAGCTAGAAGCATCCTTGGAGCATGAACAGCGCGTGAACAGCTCGTGCTGTCCTATATGATTGGCTAACGTAGCATGGCCTGATCGCTCGCACGGTCTAGTACGAAGGTCTTTATCTACTGGCTAGAACAAATGGCTTGGCTTGTATTTTGTATCTTTCCTTGGCTTGTATCTTTCTGATTTCACACAATAAAAGCTGTGCTGCATTAGCCCTAGAGCTGCCAAGCCCTAGAGCAGCCATATTTCGGAACCCCTCTTGGTGTGAGACTGATTTTTCCCTGGATGCCGAGCTGCAACTCGACAGAGCAGTATAGATTTGGAGCAGTGGTTTGCAGAGGGACATAGTTCTGAAGACAAAAGTTGGGTACAGTTGAGTGGGGAACACCTAGGAGGGGAAGAAATGGGAGAGAGAGAGAGAGTTGACAGACTCCCTTTTGCTGGAAAGTGTCCAAGGTCAAGGATATTAGATAAGGTGGCTGCACAGAAGGCACAGTGATTGTGAGCTCAGGTCGCAAGATGAGGAAGTGGGAAGTAGGTGGAAACCTTAACTGGGAGCACCTTTACTCCAAGAATGGACTCTTGGTTCTTTTGCTGTGATCATTAAAATCTCTTTAAATGGTTTGTTCTGCTTATCCCTGGCCACTTCCTCGAAGCCTGACCTTGCTTCACATCCTCCTTGGGTGTTTTTGCCTTTGTGGAAATGTACGCTTGAACTCTGATAGTGACTCTTATTTTTGCCTGGATGGAGGATAGATAAGGGTGTGGGTGGGTGTGCGCATGCAGAAACTAGCTCTCCTGCTCTCTATGTCCGACCCACCCTGTCCACTCTACTACATGAAAGCTCTCTCTCTCCCACACTGGACTAGGCCCCACAAACCCCCTCTCTTGTTCTCTGACCCACCCAACACCCTCCTGCCCACACAAAACCCAACACTCCAGTATAGCAGGCCTGTGCACTGCAATTGCAAACCCCTTCTCTCGCTCTCCGTCACCCACCCTCTGCCCACGTCCCACAATAACTCTCGCTCTCGAACTCCCGCTCAGCCTCTCGCTGTCCTCCTCCCACAGGACCCAGCCCCTGCCCCTGCAGTTTTGAGGAGGAAGAAAAGGATGGGCTGAAACACGGGAGGGAAAGGCATCCCATTTGAAGTCCAAACAGGACAGTGGACACTTTTCTAAAAAAAAAAAAAAAAAGATGACCCCCTTTTTCCAGGAACGGGTGGCAACCCTAGACAACCCTCTTGTGTTCTGGCAGAAAGCAGTTTTCCCTGCCTTGAGTGACTGTTGGGATAGGCAAAACATCTAGACAGAGGCAGGAGGTTTTGGAATGTATGTGTTGTGGGGGGCACCTTCTCGCTATAGGGGTGCATGATTATTGATTAAAAGAATATACTGCCATTCTGATGAAAACGCTGGGCTGTTTATTTTTTTCTTTATTCAGAACACATGGACTCCTAGGAAACTCAATGAATGCTTCATAAGAGATTAACTTGCAAATTTAAATGACAGAATCGTAAACAATAGCAATTATTTACATTATTAGGAAAGTTAATAAGTTGGACATGTTTATGTGTTTGCAGCACGAAGTGCAGAGTGAATATATTGCGAACAGCACTCAACGTCCTTTCTAGATGAACATCTAAACATGCAGTGACCCAGACCAGAATATGCCACTACTTCAAAAGTGGCCTGGTTCCTGTGTCAACAACAGTGAATTTCATCACGTACCACTTCTCTCTTCACCATGATACTGAGTTTTCAAAGCCGCGGCAGCTGATCTTTCCCACAAAACACATTTTATAGTACAGTACATTGATTGCGTGGACAGGCGGAGTCCCCAGATCCTGAGCAGTCCCCCCCCCCGTCATGTGGAATAACGACTCAAGACAACGTGCTATGGGATTAAATCGGCCACAACTTTATTAAATTTCAAATGTGGGTAGACGTTGGCTCAGGCATTGGGCGTTCTCCCTCCCTAGTCCCCAGCCGGGGACCTAGGGAGCATCAGGGTTATCCAGTGGGGGGGATGGGCCGGCTCTGGAGAACATATGTTCAAGCAGAGATAGCTGCCCCCGTTACGCCGCCGCCGCAGGGGAGAGCAATGACGACCTTTCGGCGTACGGTCAAAGCCTCCCTTCAGAAACCCCTTTAACGAGGAACCCTGGTATCGCCACCGCAAAGAGGAAGATGGACTAAAGGATTCCGCCCAAGGCCTGATACCGCCACCCGAGACCGCAAAGATTGCGGTCTCGCCACCAAGACTACCTACATCTGAAAAGCCCCTTTGCCATCCTCCAACCAGTCAATCGGGCCATGCCTGATGTTGCTCAGCCAACGCTCATTACCAAGGTCCGATAGGTGCATGCCATCGGGCCGAAATAGCTCCTTCATGGAAACTTTAATGTTGGGATGTTTCACAACCCGACCTCCCATGCGAGTGATTGCAGAGCTCACTGCCCTATTGATTTTTTCAACAGTGTAATTAAGTCTAGTGGGTTTGATGTTGCCACACCAATTCAAGCGTGGCAGAAGTTCTGACCAGAAAATTGTGATATTGGGGTGAGTGGCATGTATGCTTTCCAGGTCT
Source organism: Podarcis bocagei (assembly GCF_964188305.1). Lineage (NCBI taxonomy): Eukaryota > Metazoa > Chordata > Lepidosauria > Squamata > Lacertidae > Podarcis > Podarcis bocagei. Next base: position 17,401,730 of record NC_138143.1, read on the forward strand.
GTGATCGTTGTTTTGATCAGAATTATACTTTTACGAACGACCAAGTCATTTTCGCTGAGGTGGACCAAGTCATTTTCGCTGGCGGGTGGCAGAACGCAAGCTCGTGACGCAACCGAGGGAGCAGGGCATCCCATCGCATTCCATGTTGTCCGAACCAGGAAATGGAGACCTTTGGCTGCAGACCCAGATGTTCTCCAGCTGGACCGGTGGCGGCATGGGCGGCCGCCCAATGCACTATGCTGTGGCCGAAGATCCAAACATGTTTGGGGGTCGAGCCTGAAAGAAAGGATTATATGGTATCTGTCAGTGCCTGCTGGTTGTATCTAATGTAGCCTTTGAAGGCAGCTGAACGCCACCGCCCCATTGTTTTTATGTGTTCTGCCGGGAGGCCGCTTGCAGCTGCCGTGGTTGCTGCACTGATACAAAAGGAATGCCCGGAAAATTGTGCCGGGTCGCCTCCACAAGCATGGATGGCCTTACGCAATATTGAGACAAATTGGCAACGGGTCATGGGGCGGCCTGATGCGTGAATGAGGAGGAGGCCTGGTCCCGGAGGACGTACCTTCAGAAATTTGCGTGTGTCCGAGACATGGCATGGTCCAGTGTGTGGGGAGGAGGCTAGACTTAGTGTCGAACCCCTACCTAGTTGATCAGTTTTGGAGGCTCGGATTTTGACGTGTATCATGTGCCTGTCAATGTTGATATCAGCCACAGACAAGCCCCTGTGATGAGGTGACAGTGTGCCCCAACGCACTCTCCAATACGGAGCACACCAAAGAAGGCCAGGGAGAAGGCCGCCCTGAAGAGCCTAACCTCATAGTTGGACCAGCAAATGCTGGGGAGCGCATCGCATATCAGCCGGAGGATCTCAATGGTTACTGGCCTCCTCTTATCTGGACAACTGACTGAGGTAGACGGAGACCTCCAGGTATCCCACCTGAGGGAAGGCAAAGCCAAGCCTATGCTGATGGAGCCGCTCCAGATCCAGGGGCTGCGCGCGTCCACGCAAAGGGCGCCCCCCGTTTTAAGCAGGGAGTGGTCATTATTGCTTTTATTTTATGGATCAATGGTCTCGTTAGAGAGTAAAATTCATGTTAAATTGCTGTTTCAGGGGTTGTTTTTAAAAGTCTAGAACGGATTAATCCATTTTGCATTACTTTCTATGGGAAATCATGCCTTGGTTTTGGAATGTTTTGGTTTTGGAACGGATTAAGTTTGAGAACCAAGGTACCACTGCATAGCATGTATAACCTAAAGATTTGCAAAGCTTTTTGCAGATATAATCTGCTAAAACCCGAGGAGCTGCCTAAAACACAGAATCAGATGTCATCCTGCCAACTCCCAAGATAATCATTTTTTTAAAAAGTCAGCGCTTCAATGGATAACACTGTAAGAATACTGGGCTCAGAATTGTTCCGCAGGTGCCATGAATATTTGCATTCTCAACTGCAACAGCAAATGAGTGGCACAGGGATAGGATGTCTGATAATACAGTTCTTTGGTTGTCGGATTCCCTACCTCCCCCCCCCCCCCAAATCTTGTCACATCGGCGATGCAAACAGACAGTCCCAAGTTGCTCCTCACTTTTCAGGCTTTCCGTACAACAAACCTGCATTTACAAAAAAAAAAAAAAAAAAAAGCCTTGCTCAATGAAGCTCTGAGCTTGGAAGGGAAACTTAATTGGATTTCTTTATGACTTGCAACAATCCCATGGAAAATTATGTAAGAATAGCATCATTCAATCTTGGCATTCACTTGAACCGTGTTTGGGGTTTTTATAAAGAATTTTTTTAAAAAAAGGGATTTAAAAAGAGAGAGAATTCTCTATCTTTCAAAAAGGAACGAAAACAGCAGACTCCAACCACGCGATTGAGCGTCATTTGTAGCTGCACAGAAACCCTACATGTGTCATTGTCCCAACTCAGTGTAACATAAATGCGCAAATTATAAGCCATTCACTGTGAATTCCAAAGCCTTTCAAGGCTTCCGGGCCTGACATTGTGAGGAAATAATGTTGTCTTTCATGCTATCCCCATGTTCTGCAGCAAAGTGTATGCTTCGTGAATTAAAGGGGGAAAATATTGCTCCGTCTCATTATCAGATCTACCTTTCTGAATAATGACGCGCCTGAGCATTGCAGTACTGAGGTTCTTGTGTACAAGTTTGTACTTTCGTTATTCCGTATAGTTTCACAATGAAAAAGAGCCAAGGCAATCAAATACTTTTGATGATTGCATGTGTTTCACCCGTAGGGTGACCAGATATATAAAATAAGGACAGAGCTGCTGTTCTTTAACCGTTGGGGAGGAGAGAAATTTCAGCAGGTACAGTTTTTCTCAACTCTGGATGGTGAGCTGCACTTGTCAGTATTTCTTCCTCCATTGGTTAGTTAAATTAAATGGTCAGTTCCATTATACATATACTGTAGTATTTTACCAAATAGCATTGCATTGGAGGCAGAGCTAGGTAGCTTCAGCTGTAGAACTGCTGCATGTGGGCTGAATCCAAATAAGTTACTATGGTCGCATAACTTCTGCTGACACAACAGAAATTTGCATCCTCCCCTCTTTGTGCACCTTTCCCCCGTCTCCAAATCTGTTCTGTTTGAGGGTGTTGAAAGTGCTGGGATGCAACTCAGTTTGTTGTGGTTCGAGGACCCGATCCCCGCTTAGTGGAATGAAGACACACGGACACGTAATATAAGGTTAATGGGCAAGAAAAGGCCACAACTTTATTGATTACAGCAAGTGAAAAGGTATTGGCTTAGGCATTGGATCACGTCAATTGACTCCACCCACACAGAGAGGGGTGAGCCTAAAAAGGGGGGTTTATTCACCAGTAGGTGGAGCCTGTTGATGCTAATACAACTATAAGTTCTCCCCTGATGTCACCAAGGGTCGTGCCATGGCCCGCTGCCACACAGGCATCGGACAGGATCCATGACCGCCGGATTCCTTTAACGGAATACCCAAAATTGAAGGCGTAGGTGATGGCCACACCTTGCCCTTCCATACACCACAAACACATTCCAATGCCTAACCGCCACCCGACGGGAAGGCGGAAAATGAGGCCGCATGGCTGGCGCAGCAGCAAGTTAAGCTGCAAACCACGCCCCCCCAAGCCACCCGGTTGGGCACTTACCCGTGGGCGTGGTGCGCCAGCCAGGTGAGTGGGTGGCAGGGGGCTAATGCCCCCTGCATGAGGCGGACATCGGATCCCGCCCACAAGTAGGAGAGGCTTTATGATGACTGCTGGCTTTGCATGGGGAGAGAGGAAGCTCCAAAAAGTCCTTTAACCTGTGCTGACCTTCCATCGGGTGCTAGAACAGGGGTCAGCAAACTTTTTCAGCAGGGGGCTGGTCCACTGTGCCTCAGACCTTGTGGGGGACCGGACTATGTTTTGAAGGGAAAAAATGATGCAAGAGCACCATGAGCCCCCGTGGCTGCTTACCTGTCTCTTGTGAGCGGCAGGGGCTGGCGGCGGTGGCAGCGGGACAATGAGTGGTGTGCAATAGGGCTCTGGAGAGGGGCTGCTTAAAATGGCGGCCGCTCGAGCACCGCTGCTGGCACCAACAAAGCCCAGCCCCCTTCCTCCTCTAGGCACGGCAGGGAGAAGCCAGGAGGAGGGAGGGAGGAGGGAAAGAACACGCACGCTGGCAATCCATGCAGCGATTCCCAGACCGTTTGTGGGCCGGATCCAGAAGGCAATTGGGCCTGATCTGGCCCACCAGCCACAGTTTGCCTACCCATGTGCTAGACCGAGAATCTTAGGGTTGCTGAGCAGATCTCACTTCCTACTTCTTCATGTTTGCTGTGCTGGGCCCAGGGGTAACCCAGGAACCATGGTCCAGGTCTGGTCCAGAATCCAAAGGTATCGCTAGGAGTCAATCCAACAGGGTCAAGGCAGGACACGAGGCAGGAAACCAGGCAAGGACAGGTGCAGGATCTGGCATATAGCAATGTTGCTCCCGCAACCTGGGGCAGAGTCCGACAGACTTTTATCTTTGTCGGGGTAGCGGCCGGTCCTGATCCCCTGGCAACTCACCTCCCTGTTTCACCCGAAGGCGAGCACTCCTCCTGTGAGTACTCAGGTCTCTCTTTCTCTCAGACCTTAGTCTCTGCAGCTCGGGAGACGTTGGTGGGTTACTAGACCCAGGGGCCGCCTCAGCCTCCCCTGACCCAACCAGTAGTGGAGCAGCTGTAAGTGATGGCCCAGCTGAAGGCAACGAGGTCATCCCCGCATCTGGAGCCAGGGCAGGCTCAGGCCCCTGACTCGGCCCAGCTGGTGTTTGTTGCAGGGGAACCTGTGCAGACTGGGACTCTTCAGGATCAGGCCCCAGACTTGGTTCAGATGATGCCTGAGGCAAAGGATCCGGTGCAGACTGAGACTCCTCTGGTTCCGAGTCCGAGCCAGAGTCCCAGGTCATCACATTTGCCTTGGGAGGGGAGACACTTTTGTGTGCCTCTCCTGCTGAGATCAAAGTCCAAGCATGGCTCTATCTCCACCTTAGTAAGAAAGAACCAAGATCGTCCTATTTTCTTTTGTAAACTTAGCTTCTGCTGCATTCATGGCTATTGTAGTGAGAGAGCCAACTGGGGGAAGAGTGAGCCCTCTAAAGGGCATGTGGTTGTATTGGAGATCAATTGTGATTGCTTTCACCAATGCCTTGACTCTCTCATGGGACTTGGCTGCATCTTGCCAAGTGGTAGGCGTATTTTATTGTCTCTCTTTTTTAAGGACAGCTACGGAACACTAATGTCCCTAGAAGAAATGTATGACTCACCAGTTTTTCTTACAAATAGAATTATTTCATAACACGGAACCACAATCTCTGGAAAATATCAACATCTTGACAGTTTCTTCCACTTAACTGGTGGAATACATCAATTTCTCTTCCTCATCTAATCAGCAATTAAGTCTCTTCCAACCAGAGCACAAGATCCCTTAATTTCATTTTGCTGTACTAATTGTATATGATTATGTCAATCCCTAAATCCATGTTGCCTTGCGATGCAGCTAATCTCACAGTTTCAAAATTATAAGCTATAAAACAGCACACTAGACTGTTTTCTGCCATTTGCCAATATTTCCATTTTACTGATACCAATTTATTTAGGTATCTTCTTTCACCTATTAATTTGGGTATTTTCTTTCATTACGGTAATATCTAATGTAATGCATGATGACATTTTTTATTTTAAAAAATTGTATTTGTTTGGCTTTTGATTTTGTGCTGCATTCAAAACTTTAATTTTTAACATGTATGATGAACAGGGATCTCATACAGCTAAATTTTAGACATCTTCATGACAAGCCAGGAAATTGAGATATTGAGGATTATCCGCAGCCAGTAAATTGGGAATGTGATTAATTTAAAAATTATCCATTCTGAGATGGTGGGGCAGCCCTATCCCTGAATTTGGAGAGTAGAGGAAAAAGTACACACCCTGTACAATGTGACACAATATAGGTGTGTCTGAAAACTAATAGTCACAAATCAAGATAAAGTTGGTTGCAAATAAAAAGTCCCATTATTTTCGAGCAACATTTCTGGACTGGAACAATGGTAAACCTACCACTAGGAGCCAGGATCCACCCCAGTTCTCTCATGCATTACACAATAGATACACAAACACTTGTTGTAACAGGGGAGGTATCCCTGTGAAGGCAGTTTTACATTACACATGGATCTGAGTCAGTTGTGACGATCATTCGGTTGGAGAATATTTATTTGTTTAGAAAAATGTGTTCCTATCTCACCCTTTCATTAAATATCAGGTCAATACACAGCAACATAAACACACAAAACCCCATTAAAAGCAGTACGGGTAGAATATGGCACATATTACACGACTAGCACTTTCTGGTTGAGAAACTGAAGCATGAGCGTTTAGAAAAATTTCCTTCGGTACAGCTATTTCTTTGTATTTATTTAGGCGATGGAGAATTATATCCTTACTGATGGGACAATGGTGAGCAGAAGTATGAATCAACCTTCCTGTCCAACAATGCTCTCTCTTTGAGGAAAAAGCTCTTTATCATTAGCTCTTAATCATGTTTCCCTCTTTCTTTTCGTCTTGATGCTATTAGAGTGATGGGTAGCAATTGTATGTTATTTACTCTTTGGGTTGCTGCTGCTGCTGCTGCTGCTAAGTACTGTGTTACATTATCACATAATTTGTCTCCATTAGAATAACAGGTGGCAACTGTACATCTTTTTCTATGGGTGGCCATTACTGAGGTAATTTCTCTTCATTTATTGTGCCCCCCCCCTTCCTTACTATTGGTGAAATTCAACATCTTATAAGGATTTGAGTAATGGATTTTCAGTCCCAGCTTCATTGACTGACCTTGGTCATGTGACATTCTCCAACACTTCATTTTGCCTATCAGTAAAAGGAAGATAATAATATTATTCTTACTTGAACTTCACCTGAAGCCTAAATACAGTCATTTAGATGTAAATCCATTGACTTTAATGGGACATTCTTCCAGCTGTGTTTAGGAGCATAGCTGCACACAGTTTGAAGACTCAGACAATCTCTCATGTTTACCTCACTTTTGTTCTTATTTCTGGTTAATAATATATCAACTGGAAGGTTATTCAGTTTTGAACTACTACTGTTAAGAATATGGAATCATCCGCTCTCCTAGTTTTCTGAAAGTGCCAGGCTTTAAAATTTGTACAATATATAAATTTTGTACAATACAAAATATAAATCTGATGAATGAAATTAGACACTCTCTCTCTCTCTCTCTCTCTCTCTCTCTCTATATATATATATATATATAATGTCGAGGAACAGGGACGCGGACTTATAAAAAATATTGGGGGGGCCCGGGAAAGCTCATGAATAATAAATAAGCTCATGAATATGCAAATAAAGTGGCTCCGGCCCTAAATAGGGCAAGCCACGCCCCCCCAGCCAGCCGATTGGCTGGCTGGGAGGTGTGGCCAGTCGGGATTCCCCTGTTCTCGCGGGATTTCCGGCAGTGCCTCCGATTAGGGCGCGCGGCTGGCTGGCTGGCGAAGGAGCAGGTGAGGAGGAGGCGGGGGACGGCGGCGGCGCTCTGCTGAAAGGGCGCCCGCCCGAGATTATTGGGGGGGCTGAGCCCCCCAAAAAATTTTTTTGAGGGGGCTTGAGCCCCCTCAAGCCCCATGGAGTCGGCGCCTATGTCGAGGAAAGGTATTCCCTAATCAGGCAAATTGATTCAAGTACTAGCTGAATATTTGAGGAAGAGGACTTTTAGCCCTTAGCTGGTTGTATTCAACCTCAACTTGTCAAAAACAAACAAGCCAACTTTTTAGCTATGCTATTTCCTTTCTACAGTTGATGGGCATATCTTACATTGCCTATACATGAAAGGATTTTATAGCCATTGTTCTTACATAGAGGTGATAACTGCCTGCCATTTCTAATTACTTAAGGTTTTCTCTTCTGCTAAATAGTGCCACTGCAAAAGCTCATCGTCTAATATGCATGTTGATCTTTTAAATCAAATGGTACCTTTAAGAATAAGCCTGCTTTAAAGCAATGGACAATTTGCCTTTTTTGGTGCACATCCATACTCTGATAATGCATGACAAGCATGCTGTTTCATCATTTCCAAGCCCACAAACTAGACATGAGTTTCTCCAGTCTGCATGGAACCAACAAACAAGAAAGGGCAACACCAAAAACGACCAACAAAACAAAGCAAGCATGACTGGCCCTATTATTAGGTAGAGGCAGCAATCTCAGGTGGTAGATGCTGGAGTGCCGGGAATGGCGGGATGGCGTTGGAAGACAGAACTGTGCCCTGTCTGCCCTGTGCCTGCTAAGCTAGCCTACCACCCTCAGCATTGAAATAAGAGTCAGCTGCAAATTTGTTTGGCTTCTGCTCATGTAAATTGGAGGGGCTGGGAGACTTGCCTCAGGCAGCAAAACGTATTGGGTCAGTCCCAAAAATGAGAAGCAGAATTTGAGAGAACTCTGTAATTTTTTATCTCTTTTCTTCTTTTCTCTTTTATTATTTTTGTTTAGTTTTTTTATTATTGTAATGTGAAAAGTTTTAATAAAACGAGAAGCAGAACTTAGGTGGCACCCAGTAAAGAATTTACCAGAATGGGGGCGGGAGGGTGAAAGGTCCAGGCTATTTCAGTATGTCTCTTCTTTAAGGGAAATAGCTTTGTGTGCTTCAAGTTTAGAGTTCTAATTGGAAGAGTGCTATTCCTTTTGAGAACTGGAACTCTTGAGAGTACAATTCACTGAAACAAGAGAACATGTAGAATGATTGTTATTTGTTCCAATAAATTCTTCATTCAGCACCAGCCTAAAATTCATCTTTCTCTTTTGTCCCTGTTTTGACTATTGGCATGGTAACAATGTGAATTGCGCATTATGCACAGACAGATTCCTGTGGTGAGCCTGGAGGACTCCTGGGCTCACTATGGTGCCCAATCAGAACCACAAGAAGGTGACGTTTGGTCATACCTGTGCAAAAAGGACCAGATTTCTACATCAAAGGGTTCCCAATTCATAGTCCAAATCTATCATTTAAAAAACTCTGGATTAATGAAGAGAGGGGGGGAGTTGGTTATATGCTTGCACAGTCAAGAGAAACTATTGCAAATATTTGCAAATATCTGCAAATAATGCCTCTTTCAGTGCTCAATCTACTGTAATGCCAATACAACTATGGAACACTACACTTTTTTTAAAAAAAACCCTACACATTATTGGGAAGAACTGGATAACCTTGTAGGTTGGCAGCACTCACATATTTCGCTGTAACACGTCATTTGGGCCTTGGATACTGTCATGTTGCGTGGATGCCTGATTATTGTCTTCCAAAGCAACTACTCTATTCCAAACTTAAAAATGGAATGTGTAATGTTGGTGGTCAGCAATAGAGGTTTAAAGACTGTCTCAAGGCAAATCTTAAAAAATCTAGTATAAACATTGACAAGTGGGAAACACTGGCCTGCAAGCGCTCCAGTTGGAGAACAGCCTTTACCAAAGATGTCATGGGCTTTGAAGACACTCAAACTCAGGACACAAGGGAGGAACGTGCTAAGAGGAAGGCACATTTGACAAATCCACACTGTGATCGACTCCCAACCGGAAACCAATGTCCCCACTGTGGAAGGACGTGTGGATCCAGAATCGGCCTTCACAGTCTCTTATAGACTCACTGTTAAAACCGTGTTTATGGAAGACAATCGGCTACGAGTGATCGCCAAAGAAGAAGAAGACTATAAAGATTCAAATAACTGGGCTTTGGTTAATAGCATTACTTTGGCGTTTTATGTTTTTTTACTTGCAACCTTAAATATTGCTGTGGATCCGGGATTGTTATCTTCCTGAGCTGGCTTCATGCAGGATCACCTCATATTTAGCCCAAAACATGAAAATAAACCTCCAAAGTCTGATCTGTAAAATGCTCAGGGATTTTGTGATGGAGACAGCAGCACAGCCTCCAACACTCATTGGCTGAATTGATGTGACGTCGTGGAATGACATCAGAGTGTGTTTGCAACAAGGCAAATGGTCAGCAATGAATTGCTCACAACTGTCCATTGCTGAGAGTTCAGGCTAAGAAAGAAAAGTGGTATTGGTAAAAAGATTATTAAGGATATGCAAATATGGATCGACAATGGTTGAAAATACATAGTTATAATAGGTTAAGATATTGAGTAAAGATAAATGATAGAGGGTAAGGATTTGCTGAAAGGACTTTTAAACGGGAATACAAAAGGGGAGGTGTGAGGAGGTCAAAGAAATAAGGAAACGAGCTGAAAAATTATTGAAAGATGGATTTTATTCTAAATTTCATTTTTCATTTTTCTATTTAGCTACTATCTTTTCTTTCTTGTCTAGATATCTTTTCTATGTGATTTTTGTTCTTTCTTTCTTTTTTCTTTCTTTTTAGGTTGTTAAGTTTTCTTTAAATTTTTCTTATATTGTAAACTTATGATTTTTGTAAACCCTATTGTGCAAACCTATGTTTTGTGTAAACTTATGTTTTATGTTAAACCTTAATAAATATTTTATAAAAAAAAGAAAAGCTTCACACAAATTAATTTTCAAACTTCAAGCAAATGAATGAGAGGAGAGGCAAACCCTCAGGGTTGGCAGTGAAAGTAGCATTATGCTTTGCTCCAGTTTCACCATGCATGGCAGCAGCACCAGCCATGGTGCAAGAAGCATGGGGCACCCTGTGCTGGGCCCGGGGGTAACCCGAGAACCGCAGTCTAGGTCCAGTCCAAAATCCAAAGGTTCCGCTAGGAGTTAGTCTAACAGGGTCAAGGCAGGACATGAGGCAGGAAACCAGGCAAGGACAGGTACAGGATCTCAGGCAGGGTCTGGCAAACAGCAATGTTGCTCCCACAACCTGGGGTGAAGTCCAACAGCCTTTTATCTTTGTCAGGGTAGCGGCCGGTCCTGATCCCCCAGTGACTCACCTCACCGTTTCGCCTGAAGACGAGTACTCCTCCTGCCAGTACTCAGGTCTCTCCTTCTCTCAGACCTCAGTCTCTGGAGCTCAGGAAATGTCAGTGGGTTACTAGACCCAGGGGCCACCTCAGCCTCCCCTGACCCAACCGGTAGTGGAGCAGCTGTAAATGATGGTCTATATGAAGGCAACGAGGGAATCCCTGCATCTGGTGCCAGGGCTGGCTCAGGCCCCTGACTCAGCCCTGCTGGTGTTTGTTGCAGGGGAACCTGTGCAGACTGAGACTCTGCAGGATCAGGCCCCAGACTTGGTTCAGATGATGCCTGAGGCAAAGGATCCGGTGCAGACTGAGACTCCAGTGTGGTATAGTGGTTCAGAGCGGTAGACTCGCAATCTGGGGAACCGGGTTCGCTTCCCCGCTCCTCCACATGCAGCTGCTGGGTGACCTTGGGCTAGTCCCACTTCTTTGAAGTCTCTCAGTCCCACTCACCCCACAGAGTGTTTGTTGTGGGGGAGGAATGGAAAGGAGAATGTTAGCCGCTTTGAGATTCCTTCGGGTAGTGATAAAGCAGGATATCAAATCCAAACCCCTCTTCTTCTTCCTCTAGTTCCGAGTCTGAGTCCAAGCCCCAGGCCATCACACACCCTATCCCAAGGCACCAAGGGGGCAGGGAGTGAGAAGGGGCTCCATCCTGGCAGGAGGAGGTCTGAATGGCTGCCTGCTCTCCACTCCCAGTCCATCCGACCACCCAGAAGATGTGCATGCTGTGCAGGTCACATTGCCAGGCCAGAAAAGGTAGCCACCTCCCTCCCACAGCAGCTTTGAGACCACTGTAGTCCAGTTGCACCCTTCTGAATGTGGGCCCAGGGTGACGGCCCCTGCTGCCCCCTTGCTATGCCTCTGAGAACAGCCAAGGTTCAGATCCCATCTCCCTACTTCTGAACCATAGTTCAAAGCTGGGCCCCAATGGAGCAGCCTTAGGGAAATGGTATGATGAGGAAAAGCAAAATAAGAGCCACGAAACCTAACGTGATTTATCCATCTCTTCACATACAGAAGAACCTGGTTGAGGTGAGCTGCGTACTTGGTGGGTACTTGACCTTGGCCTCCTACAACTTCCTGACAGAGAAAAATCAAGGAAGCGTATTTACGTAGCAGTTGTAAACGATTGCCTTGCGCTTTTTATGCATGAACTTAATACGCTTGTTTTACAACCTTAACCCTCCCTGATGAATTTGTAACATTAGCAGGCACAAGCAAGTTGACATGTGTGCTGTTTTGTGACAATAACAAGACGTAGGTTAGAGCAAAATGTTCTGGCTAATAAGGGATGAAATACAAAGCTCTTTGTCAACAAATGTGACTGGGGCAGATTTGATAAGTCCTTTAACTGATCCAACTGCTGTAAAGTTAATTGGCACAGATTTGGGCGACTCTTCCTGAGGTTTTATGCTCATGTAATTCTATTTGCTCTGCATGGATTGGCTATGATTTTCAATGGTTTAAGCCAGACGAAAAGGAGACTTTCTTTCTGGGAGTAGGAAGTAAATATATACTGATTACAATAATAGTGGCAGAACGAAAAGAAAGAAAGCAGTCTTCATGATGTATTGCTATCTACTTCTTAATAAGTTCAACAGTTAAATGCAAGAAAATGTGGCATGCAATGTTGTATCTGTTATAGCACTTCTAGTACCTACTTAGGATAGTTTAAATATCATAGGCTCTTTTTTCATATTGCAGGATCTGGCCCATATCAACCCATGCCCACAATGATCCCAGATTAGTGGATTACACTGTCAGTTGCAGAAGTCAATAACAGCATGTCTCAAATGTCAGATCTAGGACTTAGCTATACGCTGCCTTCAGATGCCTTCTGAAAGTCAGATAGTTCTTTATTTCCTTGACTTCTGATGGGAGGGCATTCCACAGGGAGGGTGCCACCACCGAGAAGGCCCTCTGGCTGGTTCCCTGGAACCTCACTTCTTGCAGGGAGGGTACCACCAGAAGTCCCTTGGAGCTGAACCTAAGTGCCGGGTTGAACGATGGGGGTGGATACGCTCCTTCAGGTATATTGGAAGATTGTGAAGCTCCTTGACATCTGACTGGAGGCGGGTGCCACCACCAAGAAGGCCTTCTGCCTGGTTCTCTGTAAACATCACTTCTCAGAATGAGGGAACCACCAGAAGGCCCTCGACGCTGGACCTCAGTGTCCAGGCTGAATGATGGGGGTGAAGACACTCCTTCAGGTATACTGGGCTGAGGCCGTTTAGGGCTTTAAAGGTCAGCACCAACATTATGAATGTCTGAAAGTACTGTCCTACATAGTCCATGCTTCACTTGCTTACACAAATGCCATATGTCAGAATGCTTGGGATGACTTCTGAACCTGCACAAAACCCTAGATTTCCAGCACATCGCCACCCATGGAAGATGCATGTCTACCCTAGTCAAACTGCTGTTGTGTTCTCTACTATAATGGTGATATACTCTACGCCTGTTAATCCAAAGATGGCAGTCATCCAAGAAGAGGGACTCAGCACATCCACGTTATATACTAGATGCAACTTCAAAGAGGAATGAAAAGTTCACCTAATACCTATCAGATAGTATCATCCTTTTGAAGTCCTTTCCTGTTTAAGCTGGCTGATATGCAAAATTCTACACTTTTCATCGCCTCATATCAGCCAAATGGGCTTTTAAAAGCCATTGTTGTATTTTCATCTTCCAGCTCTCCTTCTCTGAAGGGGAATTGTCTAACATCTCACTTTTGCTATTAAAGAATGGATTGCGTAAGCCTTTGATACACCAGGAAACTGGTCGACTTTAAATTAGTACCTGCTAAGAAAGGATGTGTTCATGACCAGTTGGAACAGAAAAATTTCACATGCTCTAATTGGGCTAAGAATATACATTGGCCAGAGCTTCTGGTTACAAGTAATTTTAGATGAGGGTGAAAAGTCAGGAGGGCTTTGCAATTTAACAGACAAGTAATGTGGCCTTACAGCTGATGGAAAAAGCAGGCAGTTTTACTATGGGAGGAAAATTAATGGGGGTTTTTTACCTTGAACACTGGACAAATTATAGAGTAAATCTGACTTTTACAGAAACAAGTACCCACTTACTTGAGAATAAGCCTCAGTGACCTCATTGCAACTAATTCTGAATAGACCTACCAAGGATTGTGCTGCAACACCGCAAACCTAGACATGAGAAACAAGCCCCATAGAGTTCAATATTCCCAGGCAGGCAGCAATCATGTAACACTTGAGGCAAGGGGTAGGCGAATCTGAAAATTTTAGTTCTCTACATTTCTCATTTTTACAGTCTTAAATTCAGTTCTCCATCTTTCTGTGGGGAATTTCAGGGCAGTGGCGTAGCGTGGGTTGTCAGCATCCGGGGCAAGGCAAGTAATTTGCGCCCCCTAACCCGTGGATTTGCGCCCCTAACCCTAACCCCAAGATGTTGCGCCCGGTGCGGCCGGCCCCCCCTGCACCCCCCACGCTACGCCACTGTTTCAGGGTGTGTGGTTTTTTTTTAAAAAATGATCAAGAAAATTGATCAACATTTTAAATGTTAACATCTCCTTATAAACACATTTTGTAAGCACTTTTTGGCTAATATACACATTTTCCAAGCAATATTCCATAGTGTGATGCATTTCTGTTGATCATTTTTACTAATATATTCATTTATGTACATGCTTTGAACTAAGATGTACATTTCTGTGCATGTTATATAGCTGGAGAAGAGCACTACAAACTCCAAAGAGGTGTGAATTTCGAAGGGTGGCAAAATTTCAGTTCACATTTTGTTTTGCAAATTAGATAAGTCCGCCTTTAAATGTGACCGGAATCAAATTTCTCCTCCGTACCTGCTTAAGGCAATATATCATCTTTCCCGTTGCCCATCCTTGGAAACACTGATTCCCAAAGGAAGTTGAATACCACCTCTGAAACTTCCCTGGGAGATATCATTCTCCCTAAACCAATTCCGCCCAAATTGAGGCACAAGATTTCAAACCATTTCAAGTATCCTAATTGAATACCTTGACAAACATTTAGTATAGGTGAAAAAAAAACACTTTTATTTGATCGTATTCTAATTTACCGTACTCCATGTTGGTGCAAACTCGTGCAAATGGCAAATATGTGGACTATTCACTGGGCTGTTCAGATGTATGACTGCAGAATAATTGAGTAATAATTTAGCTGCTGTATTCATTGGCAACAGATCCCATAGCCATGGGCAAGTAAACTTGGAGTATAATACAACATGCTTTGAAGTCAGTTGAATGTTCCCTTAGTGTGTACTGGTTTTTGAATTAAACCACATATACGGTTTCTCTTAATACTGAAATATGAAAACTGAGTTTCACTGTTGCATAGCTTCGAGAGAGATAGCTATCTTACTCCTTTGCAGCAAAAACAAAAAAGGAGTTATGAGCAACCTTTAAAAACTAACAATTTTAGTATAGCTAGCCATAAACTACAGTCCACTTCAAAATAAACTTGCTGTCTTGTATCTAGTATTGCTCAGGAATTCAAAACACCAAAATATCAGTGCAGTTTTGAAAGGTTCGGTCCATCATTTTGAATCAAAATTGTACCCAACTGTATCCAAACCTAGATGAAAACCTATGCCTTGATCTCAGGAACCATCACACAAAATTTGGTTATTAGACACTTAAGAAGTGTCCAGATTCATAGTGGACAGACAAACAACAACTTTCCAAATTATGTAGTAGATTTGTTACAAGACTGTTTGTAGCAGTAGTGGTGATGCAGTGGTACTTAAGGATAAATCACAATATGATATCTGATTAAACAGTTCCACTAGCATAATCATTTTGGGCTGCACAACGTTGAAGTAAGAGTAGTGAAATCGCATCTAAGAAGCTCAAATCATATATATGAGTGACACCCTTCTTTGGAAATTAAACCAACGTCCAGACATTGTCATTCAAAAGCTTTACTTGCAGAAACATATAGATCAGGAATGTCCAACAGGTCGATCACGAACTACTGGTTGATCGCGGGGGGAGGGGTACGTGGTAGATCACGGTCGATCGCGAGATCCCCCCCCAAAAAAAGCTCAACAACGTTTGTCAATCCAATGGGTAGATCACTGCCAGTTCTTTTATAGCAGGAATAGATCGCAGTTTCTTGTAAGTTGGACATCCCTGTTATAGATGAATTCAAACATGATATTTACAGTCGCAAGCATGAGCTTACAGTCTCTTCTTCTAGCTTCCAAACAACTGAATTTTACTCTCCAGAGCTCAGCACTTAGCCTTCTGTATCTCAGTTAGGCCATGCCTTGCAGCTCCTATGAGAGATATCCACTTTTACCTTCTCCTGCGGCTTTGCTCTCCTTCTTTCAAGCAGAGAAGAAGCATTCCAACACTCTCTTCAACTTAGCAGTGTTCACAGTGGATTCTAAAACATAGTCACATAAAACAGAGTCTCTCCTTCACTACTCCCATGTGACCAACGTTAACCAATCACATGAGAACTGCTAGAGAATTCAGTTACCAACCAATCAAATTAAAACACATAGTAATGCATATAAGCATGTGCAGTTTCAGTGAATTAAATTGCTATACTTAACAGACTTGCGTTATCCCAGCATGACCACACCAGAGGAAAACTGTGCTGTACAACAGACCAGAATGAGATTTCTGGGGGATTTGATACAACTCCAAACCTAGATACAGATACCTAGAAACCTAGAAACAGAAACCTAGATACAGATATATATTTGATACAGAAGAGTGACTAGTGGGGTGCCACAGGGTTCTGTCTTGGGCCCGGTCTTATTCAACATCTTTATCAAGGACTTGGATGATGGACTCAAGGGCATCCTGATCAAATTTGCAGATGACACCAAACTGGGAGGGGTGGCTAACACCCCAGAGGACAGGATCACACTTCAAAACGACCTTGACAGATTAGAGAACTGGGCAAAAACAAACAAGATGAACTTTAACAGGGAGAAATGTAAAGTATTGCACTTGGGCAAAAAAAAATGAGAGGCACAAATACAAGATGGGTGACACCTGGCTTGAGAGCAGTACATGTGAAAAGGATCTAGGAGTCTTGGTTGACCACAAACTTGACATGAGCAAACAGTGTGACGCGGCAGCTAAAAAAGCCAATGCAATTCTGGGCTGCATCAATAGGAGTATAGCATCTAGATCAAGGGAAGTAATAGTGCCACTGTATTCTGCTCTGGTCAGACCTCACCTGGAGTACTGTGTCCAGTTCTGGGCACCACAATTCAAGAAGGACACTGACAAACTGGAACGTGTCCAGAGGAGGGCAGCCAAAATGGTCAAAGGCCTGGAAACGATGCCTTATGAGGAACGGCTAAGGGAGCTGGGCATGTTTAGCCTGGAGAAGAGGAGGTTAAGGGGTGATATGATATCCATGTTCAAATATATAAAAGGATGTCACATAGAGGAGGGAGAAAGGTTGTTTTCTGCTGCTCCAGAGAAACGGACACGGAGCAATGGATCCAAACTACAAGAAAGAAGATTCCACCTAAACATTAGGAAGAACTTCCTGACAGTAAGAGCTGTTCGACAGTGGAATTTGCTGCCAAGGAGTGTGGTGGAGTCTCCTACTTTGGAGGTCTTTAAGCAGAGGCTTGACAACCATATGTCAGGAGTGCTCTGATGGTGTTTCCTGCTTGGCAGGGGGTTGGACTCGATGGCCCTTGTGGTCTCTTCCAACTCTATGATTCTATGATTCTATGAACTCGATCTGTCACACAACCCCTCTGTGCTAGCACAACAAAGCATGAGGCCTTTTGTGCTGCTCTTAAGGCAGATGGAATTGGATGCATGCTACCACAATGTCAGCACCAGGAAATCTACATTTTGGTAAATACTCGGAAGCACACTGACTTGTGGATGGCACCCCCAAAACACATGTCCTTATCTTAACAGCTATTGAACATGCTGGCTTTAAAGAATCTGTTTTGGGATTGTTGTTTTTACATATGCTTCCTTTGGAGTTAACATTAGGGATGAGTAAAATGATTATTTCTCCCTTCCTGATACTTTAGGAACAGCACACAATGAATTCTGTCATTGTCCTCTATTTTAAATGTGCAAATCACTAAAGAAACTTGCTGCATGTGTTTCAATTACTTGAATCCCTTTCCAATACACATTTCCCAATCCCAGCTGATGCTGGAAGGAGAAATTCATCCTCTTTGCACTTGACAGCTACCGCAGCACTCAGAGGGGAAAGCAGGAAGTTACAATGACCTCTCTCTCTGTTCCCTCCCTGGATCTGTGAAGTACCTTGTCTCACTTTCTTAGCCGTTCCCAAAGCAGCTCACTGTTGTTTTTATAACTGTAATGACCCTGCTATAAATTCATCACTGTAAATCCTCTCCTTTTATTTGCAGTAGTGGAACTATTTAATACAGCTGGCTGCTGCTGCTACTGCAGGGGGGTTTAGGAAATTAAAGAACATGTAGCTGAGACGTCTTTATTTCTGTTCATTATTTTGGTGTTAAACACACACACACACACACACACACACACATTTCTAAATCTGATTCATACTTGTGAATCCTAATGAGAAGTAGAGAAGGAAATGCCAGCAATATAGGGAGATGTAGAAATGGGTTCACATGGTGGGTTGAATCTCAAACTGATGGTAGGAGGTGTGTTGATTTTAAGGGGTTTGGGTGTATGATTGATTGATTGGTAGACTTAATTTTCAAGTAGCTTGGACTACTGCAATGTGCTCTACATGGGTCTACCTTTGAAGGTGACCCAGAAACTACAACTAATCCAGAATGCGGCAGCTAGACTGGTGACTGGGAGCGGCTGCCAAGACCACATAACACCAGTCTTGAAAGACCTACATTGGCTCCCAGTACGTTTCTGAGCACAATTCAAAGTGTTGGTGTTGACCTTTAAAGCCCTAAACGGCCTTGGTCCAGTATACCTGAAGGAGCATCTCCACCGCCATCGCTCAGCCCATACATTGAGGTCCAGCTCCGAAGGCCTTCTGGCAGTTCCCTCACTGCGAGAAGCGAAGTTACAGGGAACCAGGCAGAGGGCCTTCTCGGTAGTGGCGCTTGCCCTGTGGAACACCCTCCCATCACATGTCAAAGAGATAAACAACTACCGTATTTTTCGCACCATTGGACGCACTTTTTCCCCCTTAAAAAGTAAGGGGAAATGTCTGTGCGTCTTATGGAGCGAAGCCAGCAACAGCTGCTCTGCGCAGCTCTCCCTTTAAAGCAAGAGCTGCGTAGAGTGTGTCTGCGGCTCTGGCTGGGTTTACAGGGAGGCAGGAGGAGGGACTGCCGTCTGTCCCTCCTTCCGGCTCATTGTAAACCCAGCAAGAGCCGTGGCTGCTGAGCTGAGCCGGGGAGGAGGGAGGGAAGGGGATTCCGTTGGTCCCTCCCTCCTCCGTGGCTCGCTTTGAAGCAGCAAAGTGGGAGGGAAGCCGCTTACACCCGTGTAAGCGGGTTATTATTATTATTATTATTATTATTATTATTATTATTATATTCATTCTCTGTCTCTCTCTCTCTCTCTCTCTCTCTCTCTCTCTCTCTCTCTCTCACACACACACACACACACACACAGATGCACAACATATAATTCATGCTTTAGCTATATATTTCAAAAATTGTCATGTACCACAGCTTGTACTAGTTCTCCTCATCGCCTCAACTGCAACGCAGTTCTAGAAGATTGTATTTCATCACAATACTTGGCGTTGTTATTATGATAAAAAGGTGCCTCCCTCCAAAGTATTGGCCAAAGAAAGGTGAGAGAACAAAATAGATTTGGAATGGTGGGGGTGCCAACTTTAATCAAATATTGGGGGAGCGGGGGGAGGTAAGTCCTGCCCCGCATCATAAATCACATGATATAGTGCATGCACACCATCTGAATGGCAATCACCTTTTTTTTGGGGGGGGGAGCCATCACTGTGCAAAACCTGTGACTGGCGCATGGCTGAAGAAATCCGAGGGATGCTGTGGAGTTGGCTGTTTGGGTGGCTGAGTTATTCTTGTGTTTTGCTGGTGGGAGTGCTGAAGACTGCAGGAACTGCATTTCACCGTCATGGCTGCTTGGCAAATCAGTTGCTGTTCCCATTTTTATCTGAGAATCAGATAAAAGAACGGGGTTGCGGGGGGAGAGAGAGAGATGCGTAAGTTCCCTGAAAAATCCCCCAAGCTATTGACCAGACCTTCCCCGGGCTCTGAAATGCAGCTTGCACGCAGCCTTAAGCCCCAAAGAGCAGTAGATGAATGGTGAATACTAAAATGATGTCAACAGTTTGTGCAGAGGCCAAAGAAAATACTAAGGGGCCCTTCATGGCTTCATCCCTAAGTTTGCTGAAGTACATCTGTGAGTAATAAGTTTCCTTTCCCTTTCAGACACAGCACAGTGCAGTACATCTGAAATAGGTTTCCTGCCCATTTATTTTGTTTCCTTGGGGGTCAGGGGCATTTTGAACCGAAAATTCAGACTATCCATGGTGGCCTCATAGCCTGACTCCACAGGCCCAGGGAAGGGTGCTCTTTCTCTACGACTCTTTGTGAAACCATTGCCGCATCATAAAAATTGAGCCGTACTAGGGCAAAGACAGATGTAATATGAAGAAACGATTTTTAGGGAATCTTTCACACTGTCTTCTTCCCAGTTTCCCAGTTTGCTGTACAGATTTGCATGCCAGTAGTGAACTCGGCTCTGGTTTAGCTGTTGGGCTGGCTCCTTCGCCTTGCTTTAAAGTAAAGTGGTACCTCAGGTTACATACGCTTCAGGTTACGTACGCTTCAGGTTACAGATTCCGCTAACCCAGAAATAGTGCTTCAGGTTAAGAACTTTGCTTCAGGATGAGAACAGAAATCGTGCTCCGGCGGCGCGGCAGCAACGGGAGGCCCCATTAGCTAAAGTGGTACCTCAGGTTAAGAACAGTTTCAGGTTAAGTACGGAGCTCTGGAACGAATTAAGTTCTTAACCCGAGGTACAACTGTACCACCACAATGTGTTTTCTTTTTTAAAATCAATTTTATTAAAGGTTTTCAGCCATCGGCGTTCAGCCCGGACACTGAGGTCCAGCTCCGAGGGCCTTCTGGCAGTTCCCTCCCTGTGAGAAGTGTCCCGCCCTTTTCTCCAAGGAGTTCAAGATGGTGTACATGGTTCCCCCCCCCTTATTGCATCCCCACAACCATCCTGTGAGGTCGTTTTGGCCTCAAAGGCAGTGAGTAGCCTGAGGTCACCCAGTGAGTTTCATGACCTTCGTCTTTCAGTTCAGGTCTTGCCAGAACAATAGAAGACCTATGCATTATGGCCTTTACTGCATCTGTCTCTACAGCCACAGCAGGAACTGCAACCTTCGAGGAGCTGGACCTCACCCCCAAAGACACACTCTTCCATTGCCTTCTGAGACAGACGGATGCCAAATTGGACAGGAAAATCGGCTTTGAGGTGGAAAAGTCAAAATTAGAAACAGAGTTGTTAGAACCCAAAACTAAGAATTTGTCAAAGATATATAACTTGCTGTTGAAATGGAACACGCAGGACGAAACGGTTAAATCAGCTATGATCAAGTGGGCACAAGATATTGGTCATAACATGATGTTTGCTGAGTGGGAACAGTTGTGGACCACCGGTATGAAATTTACGGCATGTAATGCCTTAAAAGAAAATATTATGAAAATGATTTATAGGTGGTACATGACCCCAGTCAAGCTTGCAAAAATTTACCACTTGCCTGATAATAAGTGTTGGAAATGTAAAGAAAAGGTACATTCTTTCACCTTTGGTGGACATGCCCAAGGATTAAGGCTTTCTGGGAAATGATACATAATGAAATGAAAAAGGTATTTAAATATACCTTCCTGAAGAAACCAGAGGCCTTTCTCCTGGGCATGGTCGGCCAATTGGTGCCAAAGAAGGACAGAACATTCTTTATGTACGCTACAACAGCAGCAAGAATACTCATCGCAAAGTACTGGAAGACACAAGATCTACCCACCTTGGAAGAATGGCAGATGAAGGTGATAGACTATATGGGACTGGCAGAAATGACTGGCAGAATCCGAGACCAGGGAAAAGAGACGGCGGAAGAAGATTGGAAGAAATTTAAGAACTATCTTAAGAAACATTGCAAAATTAATGAATGTTAGAATGATGTTGGTTTAGAAATTAAGTGGTTTTCAGCTGTAATGACTAAGTTAAAAGAAAAGAAAGGTTAAAAACTAAATGAAATTAAGGGAGAGGATTTGCTGAATTAATAATTTGAATTTGGGATACAGAAAGGGGAGGTATGAGGAGGTCAGGGAAGTAAGTTACAAGAAAATAAGAGACTGAAATTATACTTGTTTTTGTCTGTGTTTTGTCTGTATTACTGTATTACTGTGTTGTTTTTTATATAATTTTTGAAATTTCAATAAATATCTTTTAAAAAAAAGAGAGAGACAGACGGATGCCAACCAGGGGGTGGGGTTATTGGTTTGGTTTGTTCTTGTTTTTAATTTTGTATTTTGTGTTTTTATTTTGTGAACCACCCTGAGATCTTTGGGTGAACAGTGGGATATAATAATAATAATAATTTATTATTTGTACCCCAGCCACTCTCGGTGACTTCCAACAAAGACCAAAAATACACTAAAATGTCACACATTAAAAATATCCCTGAACAGGGCTGCCTTCAGATGTCTTATGAATGTCAGGTACCGTATTTTTCGCTCCATAGGGCGCACCTGACCATAAGGCGCACCTAGTTTTTAGAGGAGGAAAACATGGAAAAAAATATTCTGAATCAAATGTTGTACTAAACTATTTAAAGCAGCAAAGCGGGTGGCTCCTGTCCGCTTTGCTGCTTTAAAGCGAAGGAAGGGGAACCATGGCTTATCTAAGTCCAGTTAAAAATGCTGAGCCTGATTTTATTTGCATCTCAAAGCCCTTGACATATATACATTATAATGACAAGCTGAGATAGGCCTCCTGCATAGGAGGAGGGGAGAAGAGAGGGAGCCATCATAGCTCAATGGGGAGAGCATGGAGAAGATCCCAAGTTCAGTCCTTGAAAGCTTCTCCAGGTAGGACTGAAGGTGTGTCTCCTGAAACCCAGGTAAGCCTCTGCCCATCAGTGAAGACAAAACTGAGCTAAATGGGCTCAGGGGTCCTGACGTGGTACATGGAAGGTCCCTCTGTTCCTGTTTAAATTAGCCCTTTCTTCAGAACCATGGGGACTACAATCTTAGTTTGTTTTTAAAGGGAACAGCTGTAACCTCAGTGGCTTTGCATGCAGAACACCACACGTTCAGTTCCCAGCCTCGCCAGGCCTGAAACTCTGGCAAACTGCTACCAGTCAGTGTTGACATTACTAAGCTAGATGGAGTAGTGGATCTGACTCCTTATAAGGCAGCTTCCTAGGTTCCCATTAATGCTTCAGATCTGGGTGTGAGGCTTGCTGTCACGTTTAGTGTGGCGAGGGTGGTTCTTTGCACATCTGGAAGATGACTGTGTCACCTCCCATCACCCTCTTGAAGGTGCTTTTACAGCTCAGGGAAAAGGGCAGGCAGCCACAGCATGTGTAGACTGTAGCATCCTCAATTAAGGGAGGGATTCCCCTTGCAGCCAAAGGGTTGTTTGAGGCCACCACGAAAGAGCTGATCTTAAGCTTGAAACCAGGACTTGCTCTTTAACCATGCTGCTCCTCCAGTTGCCAATGCCATCCATGTAACCTTGTGTGAATATCAAGTGTGGGTTGTGTCCAGGAACCTGGGAGGATTTCTTTCACATGAGTGCATGTTTTCGTCTTTAAATAAACAGCCCATGCAAGTTTCTAGCTCTTATGGCCATGCCTGGCTGTCTCAGTGAAAATCTGGGGAGGCTGAGGTGGACTTTCCACTGGTCAGTCTTCCTGCCCAGCATCTATTTCCTGCCCTCTTTCCCCACTGAACCCCCACACCCTGCTTCAAAGCAAGCCACGGAGGGGATTCCCTCCGCTTTTTACACGGGTGTAAGCTGCTCCCCTCCCACTTTCCTGCTTCAAAGGGAGCCCGGGAGGAGGGAATCCACTGCAGCCTCGAGCAGCGAGAAGGATCTATGGGTCCCCTCCTTCCCTCCTCCATGGTTGCAGCTTACAACAACAGATTAAAAATACATTAAAACATCAGTCATTAAAAACTTCCCTAAACAGGGCTGCCTTCAGGTGATTTTTATTAATTTGGGGGGGGAGCAACCCCTCCCTGCCCCCCCTTGGCCTTGCCCATGTATAGGGCTACCTTTAGATGTCTTCTAAAAGTCAGATAGTTGTTTATTTCCTTGACATCTGATGGGAGGGCGTTCCACAGGGCAGGTGCCACCACCGTGAAGGCCCCCTGCCTGGTTCCCTGTAACCTCACTTCCCACAGTGAGGGAACTGCCAGAAGGCCCTCAGCACTGGACAATCAAGGAAAATCAAGCAATTTCCCAAAAGGCCCCATAAGGCACATGCCTTCATCCAAATTAGCTATCATTGCATGTTGCGTGGCGATTTCCCGCCTCCCACCAGAGAAATAAAGACACAGGACACAAGAATTCAGGTTAATGGGTCGATTCAGGCCACAACTTTATTGATTACAGGAATTGAGAGGCATTGGCCTTAGGCATTGGTCCTCACTACAAACCGGCAAAAAGCCGGAAGGGTTAATCACCGGGGGGAGGAGTCCTGCTGAGGCACGTCAACTAGGACCACCCCCGGGCGTCACCGCGTGGGGGCGTGCCATGGGCCCACACCTCCTTAGGCTTAGGACAAGGCCAAGCCCCCCAGAATCCTTTACTGGACTACCCTTTGATTTGGGGGGAGGTGATGGCATTTCCTCCCCCCCTTCATCTGCATATCAAAAGACCATACCCCTACCAATGCCTAACTGCCAATACCGAAGAGTTGTGACGGTTTGCTACGAGGTAGGCGAAAACCAAATGACTGGTGCCAATCTGCCATTTGGGAAAATTCCTACCAGGCCCCTTGACGGCGACCAACCGTAGTTCATAGCAACGTCAGGAAACCTAGCTGCCTAGCCTAGAGGGTGGGACAGGAGGGGAAAACCGGATCACTTGTGGGGAAGGAAAGAAAGACGAGGGGGCTCGGCTGCAGCCGGGTTAAATAGCCGAGGCCCCGCCCCCGGCGCCAGGCAATTGGCTGGCCCAGGGGTGAAAGGTGGACTGGGATTCCCTAACTATCGCGGGGCTGGAGCCAGCCCCGCGTGTGGGGGGGGGGCGTGAAGCCCACAACCCCACCTCCTTTGTCGAGGACGGAAGTGGCTTTGTTGAATCAAATTAGTCACGCTTAGAAAGAACTCCGGTTTCTTCTGGACATTCTTCCTCCACACTAAACCTTGAGCAACTCTTCCCACCCAGCCAGGTGCCTGTTTCTGCGTACTCTTCCGAGAAGCCCCCTTTATACCGATAGATAAATGGTGTGTGTTTGCCTTAATTACAGTAACATGTTGTCCTTTTCATTTATGTTGGCGCAATCCACTTTTGACATTGTGTCATAAAAGTTTATGTGCTGTGTTCTCTCGGCTCCTTACTAATATCCCAGCCGCTCTCCCTGGCTATCCGAAATCAATACCGTTGCTCCTCTCTCTTGATACACACACGTGCACAGGCATAAGAGCAATGAACGGGGCCGAAATATGCATGCAGGCAATTTGCAGGGCTGACAAACGACTCTCCCGAGGAGTGGGGGGGTAAGGCAGGACAATGAGGATCACAGTTGTCGTATCCGAGGTACCCAGGTACCTCTTGTCACATCTAAAAATTGGGTTCAGTCTCTGTGTCTTTCTGTCAATGGGTAGCAAAACGCAGGAAGGGAGGGGTCGAAGAGGAGCCAGGAAAGAGAAGCATGTAAATTAGGGACCCCTTGCAATCAATTTTTACTTGCAGCTGGTGGATTGTAATCAATGTTAATTAACCAGGCTCCTTTTTCAGAAAAGGCCAGATCAGGAGAGCAACTGCATATATTCTTGTCTGTGACAACAGGCTCTACGAGTTTTCAGGAAGCGAGAGAGTGATGGGTCTGTGAGCAGCAAGAGAAAACAAGATTAAGAGAGAGATAGAAAATGGAGGTTTCCTGAAGCACTTCACAGTGGTGATAGCTTTAGAATTATGTAGTCTGAGAGGCAGTAGCCTAAGGTAGCATAGAGCCAAAGTCTATTAATTCAGTGGGACTTACTCCCAAGTAAGCGTGCACAGGACTCTAGACCTAGTAGTCTCTCTTGTAGTTGATCTCTTTTATGACATGAGGGATGTGGTTAAACCACAGAGCCTAGCACTTGCCGATCAGAAAGTCGGTGGTTTGAATCCCCATGACGGGGTGAGCTCCCGCTGCTCGGTCCCTGCTCCTGCCAACCTAGCAGTTTGAAAGCATGTCAAAGTGCAATTAGATAAATAGGTACCGCTCCGGCGGGAAGGTAAACGGCATTTCTGTGCGCTGCTCTGGTTCACCAGAAGCGGCTTAGTCATGCTGGCCACATGACCCGGAAGCTGTACGCTGGCTCCCTCGGCCAATAAAGCGAGATGAGCGCTGCAACCCCCGAGTTGGTCACGACTGGACCTAATGGTCAGGAATCCCTTTACCTTTATGACATGAACGTTTGCAGTCTCGATCCAGATGCACTGGGAATGGTTCTTTTGCAACTGCTACCAAACTCTGAATTGCATGTACATATGAAAACCGAACCATTCGTTCCACACACCCCAGAAGATATCACCTGCAGATGGCAGAAGGCTGCATCAGAAAGCCCGATCGGCCTTTCAGAACAGGGGACTTCCTGTCTACAAAGACAAAACTGCTTTTTTAAAACCCAGAAGACATGATAGTGGGGAGGAAATGCCACTCACAAGATTTATATACCCTCCTTTATGCAAATCTCCCTGCTCTATTGATTGTTGCATCCAGTGACTAAAGCTGCTTTTCCAGGCTCTTTTGACGACAATCAGAATTGAGGCTGAACTCAGGAATGAAATGGATGGAGCAACACCAACTATATTTTTTTCATATCTTGAAAAGGAACTTGAAATGAGATACATGACCAGAATGTGGGTTGTCATTCACAATGACTGTCTTTCCTTATCCTTAGCTTATGGTCCCCCTGAGTAAAAACTGTACCGCCAGTATCTGCCTAGAGAATTTGCAGTCACTGGAAGCCACCGAGAAAGCAGAACGTGACTCTTGCAAGTATGTTATGGGCATTTTTTAAAAGGGACCTCTGCTTGAGATAGGACTTTTATGTAACAATATTCTCTGTGTTAGACATACCGCTGGATATTGACTATTAAAATGCATTTTCATTTGAGTTTTTTAATATATTTCTAACTAGTTCTGTTATTGTGGGGTTGCCCTTCTCTGGGTTGATACACTAAAATCATGTAGGTATTCTGTAATGAACCAGCTATCTTGTATCAACCCTAAAGTACCCGGTGTAATCTAGTTCAGCGTTTAACATAAGAGGAGTTGTCTTACCCTAAAGTCAAGCTAATTGCCTCTGCAGCCCAGTACTGACTGTCCGTTCCTTTTATCCTTGTTGTTTAAGATTTTATTTGTGGCTTTTTATATTAATGAACAATACAGTTTTACATGCCTCCGTTAAACTGATGGCTCTTGCTAACACTTATGGGTATCTTATGTAATCAATTACCCACACTTTTCTCAATCTCCAATACCCCAAGAAGATGGCAATCAATAGCAGTTAGAATAATTGAACAAAAGAGATTCTCTTGACAAATGTATCTTTTTTTACAAACACAACTCTGGGATAGTTGGTTTTTAAAAATAGAAATTATAGTAGAGAAAGAGGTACAATGAGCTGTTAATTCTGCTATTCTTCAAAAGAGAGGGGGTGGGGAACGATCTAGGTTCCAAAACAGACTTCCAGTTTACCATGTTCTGATCTCCCATTTTAGTTTGCTGTTGTTCATTGCCGGGTCAAGCATCTTAGATAACTATGCATAGATCAAAGATGAGATATGCAACTCTCAACACTTAGCACCAATAATTCCACACTGCCTCATCTCAGCTCCACCAGTCTAATTCCTGTGTTCTTTGGGCGAAGCCCTGGGGCCTCACTCACTCACTTTGTGCTGTTGTGTTTCAGGGGACAGAAGGAAGTAAGAATGGAGAACCTCACCTATACACAACTGGCAATGTGTCCAGGTAGCTCAGGGGTGGGGAGCCTTTGGTCCTTCAGCCGCTGGTGGACTACATCTCCCATCATCCCTGACCACTGCTCATGCAGGGTGGGGCTGACTTGCGGCAAGACCTACATTGGCTCCCAGTATGTTTCCGAGCACCATTCAAAGTGTTGGTGTTGACCTTTAAAGCCCTAAACCAGGCATCCCCAAACTCGGCCCTCCAGTTTTGGGACTACAATTCCCATCATCCCTGACCACTGGTCCTGTTATCTAGGGATGATGGGAGCTGTAGTCCCAAAACATCTGGAGGGCAGAGTTTGGGGGTGCCTGCCCTAAACAGTCTCGGCCCAGTATACCTGAAGCAGTGTCTCCACCCCCATCATTCAACCCGGACACTGAGGCCCAGCTCCAAGGGCCTTATGGCAGTTCCCTCACCACAAGAAGTAAAGTTACAGGGAACTAGGCAGAGGGCCTTCTTGGTAGTGGCGCCTGCCCTGTGGAATGCCTGTGGAATTCAGATGTCAAAGAAATTAATAACTATCTGACTTTTAGAAGACATCTGAAGGCAGCCCTGTTTAGGGAAGTTTTTTTAATGTTTGAAGTTTTATTCTGTTTTTAATGTTCTGTTGAAAGCTGCCCATAGTGGCTGGGAAGGCCCGGCCAGATGGGCGGGGTAGAAAATAATAATAATAATAATAATAATAATAATAATAATAATAATAATAATAATAATAATAATAATAATAATAATAAAAAATTATCATTATCAAGTAGCCTAGGTAATTTAACACCATAGGGTGTGACATTGCTAAACTTGCTGGTTTAATTAATATTGGGGTAGAGGGTCTACCTGAAAATCTTGTGCACATATTCTGTTTTCAGTATGCCCAGCCCTGAATGAGGCTAGATTGTAATGAGCATCATGTCACAAGGACCAAATGTTTTGGAACTTTGCAGCTTACATGGATTAAGGGCTTACAATACATGGAATGCCAACATCAACATGGTTCTGGATGAGAACTGAGTTGCCTAGCAAGAAGCCAGCTTTGCAGGATTCCAACAGATATTTGTTAATTCTTTTTTCTGTATTCTCTCCTCCCATTGCTGCCTTCACTTGTTGGGGTCGGGTGGAATCCTATTGAAACAGATGAAGTATAATGTTGTTGTTGTTGTTTAGTCATTTAGTCGTGTCCGACTCTTTTTGACCCCATGGACCAGAGCACACCAGGCACTCCTGTCTTCCACTGCCTCCCGCAGTTTGCTCAAACTCATGTTGGTAGCTTCTATGACACTGTCCAACCATCTCATCCTCTGTCGTCCCCTTCTCCTTGTGCCCTCCATCCTTCCCAACATCAGGGTCTTTTCCAGGGAGTCTTCTCTTCTCATGAGGTGGCCAAAGTATTGGAGCCTCAGCTTCACAATCTGTCCTTCCAGTGAGCACTCAGGGCTGATTTCCCTCAGAATGGAGAGGTTTGATCTTCTTGCAGTCCATGGGACTCTCAAGAGTCTCCTCCAGCACCATAATTCGAAAGCATCAATTCTTCGGCGATCAGCCTTCTTGATGGTCTAGCTCTCACTTCCATACATCACTACTGGGAAAACCATGGCTTAAACTATATGGGCCTTTGTTGGCAAAGTGATGTCTGTGCTTTTTAAGATGCTGTGTAGGTTTGTCATTGCTTTTCTCCCAAGAAGCAGGCGTCTTATATGAAGTATAATACTGAAGCAATAAACCATGATGTTGCGTGGTAGTATATTCTTCTCTGCTCAGAACGCAAAACCTTCCACATTCTAGCTTGGATTCGCCCATGCAAAGCTCCTGCTTTCCAAATTCAATTACATTAAGAGAAAGCAAACAGAAAGCTCCCTTAGGGCCAATTTGCACTTTTTGCAGCACACAGCGGTTAGAGACCCATGCCTGCTGCAAAGCAGGGCAAGGAAGGAGTGGGATTTGCACGGCAGAAACAGTGGGCAGAGCGCAGGCAGTTAACCATTCCTTCACTCATCATGAAAGTTCTTCTCTGGATTTCCACCCTCTTCTGCAGTTTCTCTCCCTCACTAGATACAGCAACCGAAAATCTGGAACCCAAACTGAAAAACAGATGCAGGGTTTGCAGGACTCATACTTTGTTGGACTGGTCACGTTGTGTGGATGCCTGATGATCGTCTTCCAAAGCAACTACTCTATTCCAATGCCGGTGGTCTAAAGTTTAAAGACTGCCTCAAGGCAAATCTAAAAAAATATAGTGCAAACACCCACAATTGGGAAACACTGGCCTGCGAGCCAATTGGAGAACAGCCTTTACCAAAGGTGTCATGGACTTTGAAGACACTCAAATTCAGGACGCAAGGAAGAAGCGGGCAAAGAGGAAGGCACACTTGGCAGATCCACTCCCGCCCGGAAACCAATGTCCCCACTGTAGAAGGATGTGTGGATCCAGAATTGGCCTCCACAATCACTTACGGACTCATTGTTAAAACGGTGTTTATGGAAGACAATCTTACTCGGCTACGAGGGATTGTCAAAGAAGAAGTTCCATCCAGACAAATATGCGCTTGACATAGTGCCACTGATTCCCTTCTGTACCAATAATAATTTAATAGTAGGATGAACTTTCTGAGCAGTTCAACAGTGAAACAGACTCACTCAGAAGGCAGTGGATTCTTCTTCACTGGAAGTTTTTTAGCAGAGGTTGAATGGTCATCTACCATGGATGCTTTAGCTGAGATTCCCGCATTGCAGGGGTATTGGCATATAGATGACTCTCAGGTTTCATTCCAACTGTATTCTATGATTGTAATAATGACAGACACTCTGCTTCACAGAAGCAAGAGGCAGATTCCTCTTTCTCTGTTACAGTACAGTGGTACCTCGGGTTAAGAACTTAATTCATTCCAGACGTCTGTTCTTAACCTGAAGCACCACTTTAGCTAATGGGGCCTCCCACTGCTGCCACCATGCGATTTCTGTTCTCATCCTGAAGCAAAGTTCTTAACCCGAGGTACTATTTCTGGGTTAGCAGAGTCTATAACCTGAAGCATCTGTAACCCGAGGTACCACTGTACTAGGAAATGAACTAGTTTCATTGCCATAGAGAAGAAGAAGAAGAAGAAGAAGAAGAAGAAGAAGAAGAAGAAGAAGAAAGAAGAAGAAGAAGAAGAAGAAGAAGAAGAAGAAGAAGAAGAAGAAGAAGAGAGAGGAGGAGGAGGAGGAGGAGGAGGAGGAGGAGGAGGAGGAGGAGGAGGAGGAGGAGGAGGAGGAGTTTGGACTTGATATCCTGCTTTATCACTACCTGAAGGAGTCTCAAAGCGGCTAACATTTTCCTTTCCCTTCCTCCCCCACAACACTCTGAGGTGAGTGAGGCTGAGAGACTTCAAAGAAGTGTGACTAGCCCAAGGTCACCCAGCAGCTGCATGTGGAGGAACAGAGACACAAACCCGGTTCACCAGATTACGAGGCTACCGCTCCTAACCACTACACCACGCTGGCTCTACATAAGGTAGTATCTGTTTCTAGGCCAGCGACTAAAAGGCTTCTTGTCTAGCATGAATTTCATCTTTCGGTAGAAATAAACATGTGTTTATTTTTAATTAAAGTCTGGATGTTTTTGCCAAAACTGTGGTTTGGATAGCACAGTGATTCCTTCCAATCCTGTTCTTCTCTGAAACTGCATGTGTTGGGCACAGTCCAGTAAAAGTCCCTTGCAATGACTAAGTCCCATTGGGGGGGGGGGGAGTGGAATGAGCCGTTTGCCATGGCCAACCATTGATTTCAGTAGGCTTTCATTCTGACATAGATTATGTTGGACCGTGCCTGGTGCCTGTACAATGTCTCTAGTTTGACTCCAGCAACACTTGCCATTAACTGTGGTTGATGGGTTCGTCACTGAATGACTTCACTCTCTCAGAAATCTGTTTGTAATGAGTAATAATAACAATGAAGATGTCATCAAGCTGTAAAATCCCCTAGAGAGCTGAAATCTGTTCTCAGCTCATAGAGAACATAAACAGTCGAAATATATGTGGTGTTACAAGATCCTAGGGTCCTGCTTGTGAAAATATGGCAGGGCGAACTTTTCCCCCCTCTCTTAGACAAACACAAATAAATTATCTTTAAAAAAATAAATAAATCAGTGGAACTCAAAGCTCTCTCCTCCCCGTTATTCTACTGAACTGGGAAAGAAAAAACTAGTTTGAAACCTGGAGTGACATAACGAAAAGTTCTGAACGTTGGAGGCGCAGTAAGTGACTCCACAACTATCTGGCAAGATTAATGGATTTGCTGAAATCTCGTCGAGAAATTCAGAGCATAGCCTGCCATCTTGAGAAAAATGTGGACACATTGGGCTGCAATTTCACAACATACAGTTAGATCTAAAGGGGCACTTCTGTATGCTCTATGGTTGAGGCAACTCTGAATATGCCTATATTGTGTACATTATTAATTATTAATTTATTATTATTATTATTATTATTATTATTATTATTATTATTATTATTAGTATTAGTATTAGTATTAGTATTATACCACCCTTCATTTGCATGTGACTACAAGTCTCAGAAGGGAATCGTTATTGACTAAGTATACACGCACAACAGTTTGCAAGCTGCCTGTCTCTTGGAGTTACGAAATGGCCTTCTGTACTTTTATATTTTCAGGTTGGCCACCGGAACAGCAAGGCAGAAGACCGTTTCATGTGCCCCACCCCATCCTCCATTCTCTGATGTGTTGGCTTTTTACCTGTACAGCTTAGCTGGGGGGGAATCACTTTTGTTCAAGGCTGCACTTCCGTCTGTGCCTAAAACCACTAGACTCCATTGCCAGATTCTGCCTGGATGCTGGTGTGAGGTGGTTTGGAGCATGGGACTAGACTGATGAGGCTTAGGTTCAAAATCCCTCCTAAGCCACAAAATCCATGGTGACCTTGCACAAGTCTTAGATTATCCTACCTCAAAGGGTTCTTTTGAGGATAAAATGTGGCTGAGTGGAGGTAGAATATACACTCCTCTGAACTCATTGGAGAAAGGGAACATTCAGCAATGCGATCCCCATATGCAAACTTATGCCCTCCAACATGTCACCATGGAAAACCGGGACGTGCACTTTCTGGGGATGCCCTCCTGCGCAAGTTACGTGCAAGATCATGTCCCAAACATCTTTTTTTTTATACAAATATTTTTATTAGGTTTTCACACAATACATCTTAAGAACATCAAATATTAGCATTCCTATTTTTCTGTGACTTCCCATTATCACTCGATAAGATGTTCTCTCTCCACTCTCTGAACTGTCTGTTGGTTTCTAACATTGCCCAAAGTATAAAATAGAAGCCTGAAAATAACATATTCTGGTTCTTCTGTTGCTCAAGATATAAACCCAACCTGCATTGGAAAGTATTTCCTTAAGTAATTCGAAAAGGGTTTCCATTCTGTATCAGGAAGTTTTTAATGTTTGATGTTTTATTATGCTTTTGTATATGCCGTAAGCTGCCCAGAGTGGTTGGGGAAACCCAGCTAGATGGGCAGGGTGAAAATATGATGATGATGATGATGATGATGATGATGATGATGATGATACAAACACATTATCATTAGAGTCTCTTAGTCTAGGAGTTAATTTTTCCATTTCGGCATAGTCCTTGATTTTGTTGATCCATTCTTCTTTCGTGGGTATTGCTATTTCCTCCCAATTTTGTGCATATAAAATCCTTGCTACAGTTGTTGCATACATAAACAATTTTATCATTATCTTTGGTCCCAAACATCTTTTGGGGCCATGCTGCCCAAAATTGTTAATTGAGGCAGATGGCCAACTAAAATTGAGAAAAAATTAGGAAATAAAAGAAATGTTAACAGATGGGTTGCCGTATCACCAATTAAATGGTGTATTGAAAGTAGATAAAAAAGAGGGTTTGAAAGATCGAGATTTGAAATGGCTCTGTGGGAAAGTAAGGTGAAAATATTGTCAAAAATGTATAGATTACCGTTGGAGTGGTACACAAAGAAAGAAGGAAGAAGTTAAGGCAGTGATGATACACTGGACTAGAGATTTTGGGTACAATATCCAACTTTCATCATGGGAAAAGTTATGGAAAGAAGGAATAAAATTTACAGCATGCTGTGCGCTGAAAGAAAATCATATGAAAATGATGTATCGTTGGTACCTAATACCAAATAAGATCACAAAAATGTATAAAACTAAATCAAATATATGTTGGAAATGTAAAGAGAAAGAAGGTGCTTTTTTCTATATGTGGTGGTCATGTTGTCAGGTAAAAGACTTCTGGAAAATGATTTATAATGAATTAAAGAAAATGTTTTAAAACACATTTGTTAAAAAAACCAGAAGCCTTTCTTTTAGGTTTAATAGGGGAAGAAGTGCCAAGAGAAAATAAACCTTTTATGTACGCAATGACGACAGCGAGAATGTTACTAGCCCAAAAATGGAAAGAAGCATTGCCAACAAAGAAAGAATGGCAGACGAAATTGATGGACTATGCAGAAATGGCAAAACTGACGGGGAAGATCAGAAACCAAGAAGACCAAGTATTTGCTAAAGAGAGGAGTAAATTTGTACTTTATTTTTAAAAAACCACTGTAAACAGTTAAAATCATTGGTGGCGTTGTAATGATATTTGTCATGTGAAATTGACTGTGATAAATTAGGGATGCATAATAGTTGGGAAAAGATGCAAAACAAATTATTAATTTAAGAACCCATGGGATGGGAGGGATGGAAGGAAGTCAGAAGGTTCAGAGAACCTTGTACCGTGGTTCCTCGGGTTACGAACTTAATTTGTTCCGGAGGTGCGTTCTTAACTTGAAACTGTTCTTAACCTGAGCGCACTTTCGCTAATGGGGCCTCCCGCTGCAGCCACGCCACCGGCACGTGATTTCTATTCTCATCCTGGGGTAAAGTTCTCAACCCAAGGTACTGCTTCTGGGTTAGTGGAGTTTGTAACCCGAAGTGTTTGTAACCCGAGGTACCACTGCAATTGGATATATGGGTGAGAGATGATATGTTTAAAAATGTGGAAACTAATAATAAAAACAACAACAACGGGATGTCCCGATTTAATCGGAGGAGTTGAGAGTTAAGCATTCTGAAGTGGTGTGATTGTAGGAAAAGACCTGCCAAGGAAACTGAAAAATATCTTTATGTATGCGACAACGGCAGCAAGAGTCTTAATAGCACAAGGATGGAAGAACGAGGAAATCCCGACCAAAGAACTGTGGCAAGAGAAACTGATGGACTACGCAGAATTGGCAAAACTGACACACAAACTACATGACAAGGATAACTGCTTTTAAAGATGAATGGGAACCCTTTACAAAGTATTTAAAGAAACAGCAAAATGAACTGGACTCCTTGGCAGGTTTTGAATAAACATTCACAAACTTATTATTGATAACATCTAGAGAGATAAATTAACACGCAGAAAATAATATATGTTGATAAACCAGAGAGAGGAGCTGAGGGAAGTCTGAGAGGAGGAGGGGTGGGTGGGCTATATTTTGGGGAGGAGGGAAGGAAAAATGGGGGGGATTTAAGGATGATATGCTTTTTGATAAAATGTCATGTTGAAATTACTAATATTTTTTTTAAAAAAATATATATTTTATTCAGGATTTTCTTGTTTTACAGAAGTGTAGTGCCTCGTATTTTTTTTCTCCATGTAACATTTTTACAAATCCGTTTCATTTGTTGAGGCATTAGGGGGAGAAGAAAAGAAAAAAGAAAAAAGAAAGGGGGGTGGAGAGAGGGAAGATGGATGGGGGTGGGGTCGGGTGGCGGTGTTTCTATTATGTTTAATGTATGTAGAGTTTGGTGTCAGCGTTGCTTGTGTTGTTCACTTGTGTTCCTTTGGTGGTGAGAGAGGTTGGGGTTGGCCTAGGGTGTGATTGTTTGTGATTGGCTGTGGTGATCTTTGTTTTTCTTTTTTTAAAAAAAAATTATCACCACAGCTAATAAAAAAATTTAAAAAAAAGAAAAGCATTCTGAAGTGGTGCAATCCATTCTACCACCTCAATCCTGCAGCTTGTATAGATCACGCCTCAAATCCTGGGCCTGTCAGGCTTATGTATAGCTCAGACAAGTTCATCTATCTGTATTAGATCCCCTCCTATAAGCAGTGGACACAGAATGGCCTACTAACTTTCTTTAAAACAAAACAAAACATTTCCCGTTCCCAGCCTTACGAGCTTCTTGGGAGAGCAGGAAGACATTTTTGCAACAACACACAAGCAAAGCCAGAAGAGGCCGACTAAGGATCTACCGTGAGGCGACAGAATGAGTAGCAGGTGAACCGCAGCCATAAATGCGCTGCCTTGAGAATGTTCACTAAGAGATGTCAGCTTGATTTGAATCACTTGCTAAAGTGCAACCTCGCCAAAGCCAAGAGAAGCTCCGTTTCTTCAATAAAAGGGAATCCCAAAGCATAAATAAAAGATTTCACCTGTGAAGAGTGATTTATTATCTCTCACTCATGAGAGAGATAGATGTGATTTTTTCCCTGCGGTGGCCAGTGCTCTTAGTTTTAAAGCAAAAACAAGCCCACAAACAAACAATCCATCCTCTGCAAGAAAAGAGAAACTTCGGAACAGGTGGAAATGCGACTTCTTGTGCAAATGCAAATTCAAAAATAGCGGGTTGATCGCCAAGGCAGCTTTCGGTGGCCATTTAGAAAACATCACTTGGAAGGTAGGCAGACTGTATTATTTGTTTTAGCACCACTTTTCCCTAGGTCACTGCAGGTAGAAACTCAACCAGTGAAACTCAACCACCTTACTACTTCTGTATGTCAATAAAAGGCATATCCATTGAATTTCCAGGTATCACGGAGCCCTTAAAACCACAATACTGGAGGCGGGGAGGATAAGCCATTTCCTATTTAGTATGTAGTTGTGTGTTATGGGGTGCTGCTAAGTCCTATACTTTCAGCAGAATTCTGATACACTGAAACTAAGCAAATGCTTTTGTCCTGGAAACTAAGCAATTAGAAAAATCTTTTACCTACTTGATTTTTGTTATTTCACACATAACACGTAATTTTTGTTTTGGTTTTTGGGCACTATTTTGGCCACAACTTTATTAAAATACAAAATCAGTGAGTGGTTGTTTAGACATTGGTTATGACCATCTGTCCCCCCGCCTGGGACAGAACTGACATACCGAGGTCCGATCGGAAGCCAGTAGAAGGGAAAGCCAAAATTGGGGATCATTTGAGCTAAGCGTCGGACCCACGTCGCTCACCCCAGCAGCTCCCCAAGGCTTGCCGGCCCTGGTCCCATGACAGGGATTGGACGAAATCGTGGCAAGCCCCAGGATTCCTTTAACAGAATTCCCTTCAGCGCAATAGGAGGGGCAGGCACAGCCTATCCTGACCCCTCCACCACCAGCATTTTATAACCAATGCCTAACTGCAACCTTACAAGTTGTGACAAATTGCTAAGTAGTAAGCAAAAACCAAATGGCACAGCCAATCAGCCAAATGGCAAAATTCCTACTAGGCCCCTGCACCAAGGCAGGCGACCCCATGACAGGCAGAGCAAGGTCAACCGGAAAAGAGGGCGGGCGGGCAGGTGATCCGATGAACTCTGCAAAGAGAAAGAGAAACAAGAGTGCCCCAATATTTAAAGACTATAGTCCCACCCACCCAAATTGCAACATACAATTTGCCCCAGCAACCTGGTTATCCAATCAAAGTACCAGGCAACAACCATTAACCTGCCTGGCAACAATAGGGCTGTCCCGGCGGCCCACACCGCAACACGCACTCTCGTTTATGGAGAATGCGCTTTCTCCCACTGAGGAAGAATTATAACAGAAAATGTTCTTCCTGTAGAAACTCTGTGTTCTGTAGGGCAGTGATGGGGAACTTTAGCCCTCCAGGTGTTGCATAAAGAACAATTCTGCCTTTACCTATGACACTGAGGGCATGGGAGTTGCTTTTTAAGAAACATTTTAATTTTGTTTGTTTTCAGAATATAGAACTGCTGGTAGTTCAGTGTAAATTCTTGTAGAATGGGGCAGAAAGCAGATTGATGCGGTTGTTGCTGGATCTTTCATCAAGATGCGATCTACCCCTGCTTTTTAGAGGAGCGGTACTTCTTGAAACCTTCCCTCTTCATTCCTGCTGGGTTTGAACAGCAGCAGCAGGAGGTGTGAATATAGCTTTAGTGTTAGGTGAATGTTCATGAAGCATAATCAATACAGCTGAGATTATTTATTTATTTTTTAAGAAAAACCCCATGTGCTATTAAACCAAGGACCTTGATTTAAGAAACTCCCTGCAACTTGGGATTCAGCACTTTTTAAAATCACAGGCGCTGCTCCCTAACAAATGACACTTTTCAAATGATACCCGACTCTCAAGCTCGGTCGCTGTGATTGAGCTAATGCTCAGAGCGCCGTGATTTTCCTCGCCGATGTTCATCATCTTACGGGACGCCAAGTGCTTCTCAGTGACAAATGCAAAAACTCACCGCCTGGTGATTGCATTCGTTCCGAGTTTACTGACAGGAAAACAATCATGTGCACAACACAAGAGCTGCCCTGCAAGTCTCTTTGACTGTGTAGCAAAGGTAGAGCCAGAGACACGGCTGATCATAAAAAATAGGGGTGTTGAGAAGCCACTCAAACATATAATGGTGATTGCAATGGGTTGAGCTGTGGAGCAGCCAATCAGCATCCACCGAAGAGCACCTGCCATTCAACAGTGCTGGGGGTGGGGGAGAAATTAATGAGCTCCGAACAGGAAATTTAAATATGTGAAAAGTCCAACTTAGATCCCACTTTAGATGATGTTGGATGGTACAGTCTGCCTAGTGCAGTGTATTATCAGTAGCTGAAGGCTTAGCAACAACATATTCCATCATAAATCACTATTATTATTACTATATTGTCATGAGGAATGTACCTAGGGGTTGGTGAGGTTGGCTCCTGCCAGGAACACAGGGCAAGCAAGATGCAAAAACCGGGCTGTTCCCCTCCAGCCCAGCCCAGGCCCTCTGGCCACGACACAAGAGGAGGGTTGCCAATACAGTGGTACCTTGGTTCTCAAACACCTTGGTACTCAAACAACTTGGAACCCAAACACTGCAAACCCAGAAGTGTGTGCTCCAGTTTGCGAACTTTTTTTAGAAGCTGAACATGCTCCATTTTGAGCGCCACACTTCCAATTTGAGTGTTACGCTGAGGTCTGTCTGTTTTTGCCATTTATTTTGCATTTTTGTTTTTGTAGCTATTTTTTGTTTTGTTTCTGTGACTGTGTGGAACCCAGTTCAGCTACTGATGATTGTGTGACTGCAGTACATTGTTTATTGCTTTCATTTTATGGATCAATGGTCTCGTTAAATAGTAAAATTCATGTTAAATTGCTGTTTTAGGGGTTGTTTTTAAAAGTCTGGAATGGATTAATTCATTTGCATTACTTTCTATGGGAAAGTGCACCTTGGTTTTGGAATGCTTTGGTTTTGGAACGGACTTCTGGAACAGATTAAGTTTGAGAACCAAGGTACCACTGTACAACTCTGTGACAAGGGTGCAAGGAAGCGTAGGTATGCCTCTACTTATTACAATTTATTACCTGGCCTTCACCCTAATGTCTCATTAGCCATATAGAGGGGACATGTTAGTATGGGGGGAGGGTCCAAATACCACCTCACATGTTCAGTGTGCACATGGTTTAAGTATAGATACATCCCTGGGAGCTCCAGAATAATTTATTTATTAGTCATTTGATGGCTTTGATACACCCCCCCCTTTAACCAAAGGCTGCAAGAGCAACTTAACAAAAATCAACAGTAGGACGGCCTCTGTCCTCACACCGAAATGTCATGGCACAAAAGGAAAAGAGACTGGAAAGGAAGAGAAAGGGAAACCCGGACACTAGGTCATAGTTATTCAAGCAACCTAGTAAAAAGTATATTGACAGACACCCTAATAATAAAATTATCACCATAATAACAGTACTCTCCCACACACTTTCACAGACCATAGATTATTTAATGTTGTTGTTGTTTAGTCGTTTAGTCGTGTTCGACTCTTCGTGACCCCATGGACCAGAGCACGCCAGACACTCCTGTCTTCCACTGCCTCCCGCAGTTTGCTCAAACTCATGTTGGTAGCTTCAAGAACACTGTCCAACCATCTCGTCCTCTTTCGTCCCCTTCTCCTTGTGCCCTCCATCTTTCCCAATATCAGGGTCTTTTCCAGGGAGTCTTCTCTTCTCACGAGGTGGCCAAAGTATTGGAGCCTCAGCTTCACAATCTGTCCTTCCAGTGAGCACTCAGGGCTGATTTCCTTCAGAATGGATGGGTTTGATCTTCTTGCAGGCCATGGGACTCCCATGAGTCTCCTCCAGCGCCATAATCACTGCCTTGTTGTGGCGAAGGGGCTTGAATAACTCAGAAAAGCTATGAGCTATGCTATGTAGGGCCACCCAAAATGGACAGGTCATAGTGGAGAGTTTTGACCAAATGTGATCCACCTGGAGCAGGAATCGGCAAGCCACCCCAGTATCCCTGCCAAGAAAACAATTACTGACATTGCTGGTCATGGGGCACACCTCTATGGAAGGTTACTTCCAATTTCCTGGTTTTGTGGAGCTTGACTCAGCTGTGATCTTAACTTGACAGGGTTTTTGGCTTGTTTGATTATTGAATATAATATTAGCATTTAAGAGTTCCAAACCAATAATCTTCATCTGTTGCTTAGAAAACAACGTTCTCTCTCACACATAGGACCAAACCACAGGTTATGTAGCAGATCCATAACTGATTTGGCTTTTCTTTCTTTATAACAAAATAAAAGGGGAGAGGTGCTTTAATCCTCAACTCCATGCTGGCTTCTCAACCAAAAACCCCTCCCAATATGTTGCTTACCTCTCAAGTTGGAAAATACAGCTGGAAAATATTGGAGTATAAACAAGAAAGGGCAGATCCCATTAATCTGAAATTATCATACCACTTACATTTATTGATAACAGTTTCTTAAGGGTCATTCAGAGGCCTTGCTACAGTGTGGACCAGTTCAGAACTTCTATAATGCCATTTTATTTGAATTCTATCTCCTAGAATAAGTTGATGACAAGCCACTGGTGAATTTTGGGCTTTCAAATTTTAGTGGCACCCTGTGTGACATTAACATTTTGGGGGGGGAACACAACCCAATTCTTGCTCTGTTTTACAGCATTCTTGTGGCACCCCCTGCAGCACAACACCCAGTGTGGCTGAACCAGTTGTGCTACCCTAAAACCACCTCTGGAGAAGCTGAGGGCAGCCTACATGAAAGCATACTTCTTTTTTTATCCTTTTAATGCCCCAGAATACATTGGGGTAGCCTTTGGAAGAATGAAATCTCTGCCTTCCCCTCCAATTTTTTGAGCGAAGTTCCTGGGTTCTTTGTAAAAGAGTAAAACTGTAGTCTGCTTCCACTGGTGTTATCACCACAAGCACCAAACTAAAGGCTGTAAATTGGAAGACACAAGATCTACCCACCTTGGAAAAATGGCAGATGAAGGTGATAGACTATATGGGACTGGCAGAAATGACCGGCAGAATCCGAAATCAGGGAAGAGAGACGGCAGAAGAAGACTGGAAGAAATTTAAGGACTATCTTGGGAAATATTACAAAATTAATGAATGTTAGATTGATGTTGGATAGAATCTAAGTGGTTATCAGCTGTAATGATTAAGATAATTGGGGGGAAAAGAAAGAAAGGTGTAAAATTAAGTGAAAATTAAGGGTGAGGATTTGCTGAATGAATAATTTGAATTGGAATACAAAAAGGGGAGGTATGAGGAGGTCCGTGAAATAAGTTAAAAGAAAATAAGAGAATGAAATTATATGTGTTTTTAATTTTTGTGTTTTTGTTTTTTTGTCTTTTTTGTATAACTGTTGAAAAGTTAATAAATATATATTTTTTAAAAAAACAAACTAAAGGCTGTAAACACAAGTTGTTCAAAAACACACACACACATACAAAAGTATACGCACTTTCCCTTAATATTTGTACAGCAGGGATGGGAAACTTGTGACGCTCGAGAAGTTATTTTTCCACAAACCCTATCACCTTTCGCCAATGGAAGTTGGCGTTCAGCAACATGTGAAGGGCCACATCTCTGTTATATGGGAAGAAGTGTATCCTTTTCATCTTCCTCAATTTTCCTCTGAGATCAAGAGGTGATAAGCTAATGTATTATAAATTCTAGCTCAGCACAGTCCTTTGACAGGTGTCTCTGCTCTTTCTTTGCCTCAAGCTTTATCTAATAATTCATCAGATCATTTCCGTGACACATAACTAAAGTTGCATAAAGCCCAGCCATGCGCGCAGAAAAACACACACTGGGCACCTACCGACATTGTTTCTGTATACCAGACTTTGTTCACTTACGTCCGAGGTATGTTCCCACATCCATTAAACAGAGGTCAAAAGGGTAGGAATGTTAGTCTATTGCCACAAAACACAGCCAAGAGTCCCGTGGCATATTAACACATTTATTGTAGCTTTTGTAAACAAGAGTCCCTTCCATTGGGTGCAGGAATTGGGCAGTGAAGTTGCGTGTGTGTGTGTGTGTTGTGCTGTGTTTCCAATGCGGATGGGATGTTTTGCAAGTGAGGTTTAAAAAATGGACAGAAGCAGATATGTTACATGTGTCAATCAATTGAAGTTAACAACATTCAATGAGTTGGGGGTCAATGAGTCCATAAATGTAGACAGGACTGAGCGGAAAGTTCTCTAGGTTTGCTTTTCAGCTTCATAATGGTGAGGGTTTTTATTTTATTTTAGAGTTTTATCAGCCTCTTTACAGCTAACAGATACCAAAGCAGTGTACAGTAAGACAAAATTCCAAAGATATAGCCTTAGAAAACAAAACAGTAAAACTTCAGCAACAATTGTACAGTTAATATTCCATAAAATTGCTGAGTTACACTTCAAAGAAAGCCTTCCTAAATAAAAATGTATTTAGTCTAATTTCATTCGGAACTAATTTGGAGGGAACTAATTTGGAGGAAGCTAAACCTATGAAACCTCCTTAACTCTACGCATTTGTTCGCAGACACTTTCACCTCCACTCCCTCAAAATGTAAGGGGTGGGGGAAGAATCCACCCCAAAGTGGAGCTTCAAGAGACATAGTAGGTTTGAGCCATCATCTGCTACACCGCTTTCCCCATTGTCATTTTGGCCCTCCATCCACTATTGGAGTGAAGTCAATATTTCCCTAATCCAGTTCCTTTAGCAACAGAGAGATAGCATCGATCATCATTCTTTTCACATTAGATTTTTATTGAAGAATTTTCCTCCCATCAATAAGAGCTACCTAGTGCAGTTCTGGCATCTCGCTGTATTCCCTCTGCTTCCTTTTTCTTTACTTTCCTTCTGGCCCTGAACTTCCCTCAAATCTCCTGTCATGCCAAGGTTAGAGGTGTCCGGTTTATAAAGAGTGCATCTCCGTTATACTGACAAAGCGAGAGGGAGAGGGAGAGTAGCAAACGATAACACTCCCAGACCCAGGCCTAGAGAGCAGTGCCTGTGGTTAAAGAGGAAGGCTTTTTGAGAGGTGACCCATCAGGTTTCGTATACGCAGCAATAATGGAGAACGCAATAAACTGTCACCAGAAGATGGTCTCAATTCCCTGGGTCTTAATGGTGGGATAACACAATAGGGTCAGACTAAAAAGGTTTCCTTATGAAAATTTTATCAGCAACTTTGGTAAATTGCTGTGGGAAAGGTGCTCAGCTCTCAGGCAGACCTGAAACCTGGTTGTTGTTTTTTTTTACAAGGTACAGCTAGCAAGCATTGCATCACCCCCCACAAGATATTAAGGGCACTCAAATTGAATTAACACCAAATCAGGCCGGTGCACTTAACAATACAAATGCACTTAAGGGATGCCTCAGAATGATTTGTGACTAAAGAAAGCAAAGAAGAAAACAGCCTTCAAGACCACAGAGGTGGTGTTGTGTGTCATATACAGGAAAAGCCATAAGTAGAACTTAGAATACCGGAAAACCATGAACTTCAGGGGCTCTCAAATACCTTAGACCCAGCCATAAAGTAGATGGCCTATTTTGTGGTATGCAGAAAACAATTGATAAATAAATTACAGCCAATTTTCTTAGTGGTACAGTCTCCATTACCTCTGACAGCAGCAAACTGCCTTGCTAAAATGATAAGAGGCGAATAATAGTGTATCAAGTAGCAGCCGAGGAAATTCTTTCCCAGTCCACTTTGCGATGGCAATGACACAAAGATCATTCACAAAAGGGGAACGGGATGAGCTGTGGCAGCTGAAGGAGGGAGACAGGAAGACTCCTGCGAGAGGGAAGCCAAATCTATTACTTGACTGGCTTTGGGTGGTATTAAATTCCCCCTCTCTGCTTTATAAAAGTTAAGTCAGACTTGTGGAATCTTCTTACAGCTAATAGTTAGCCTCAGACTTCCTCA
The DNA here is from genome assembly GCF_964188305.1 of Podarcis bocagei. Taxonomy (NCBI): domain Eukaryota; kingdom Metazoa; phylum Chordata; class Lepidosauria; order Squamata; family Lacertidae; genus Podarcis; species Podarcis bocagei. Next base: position 17,445,785 of record NC_138143.1, read on the forward strand.
AACAGATCCTGAGCTTCACATCTAATACAACCAGCCTCAGCATCTTTCTCATTTGCAGAATAGCCAGTGGGATTTGAGAGCACTCCATTCTTGATAGAAATAGCCAAGGTATCACAAGATCAGCTTAATGCCTTTCCTAGCAAGTAAAATGACTTTAATGGGGAAATATAGCCACCTACAAATTTCTCCTCCTTTCCCTGTTCTAGGATTCTACAAATTTATAGTAGAAAACCCTCTATGGTTTTATCTTGTTGTTAAAATTCCAAAATGATTGGCCTTCCTCATAGCCAATAAGCAGTCCAGCTGATAGCATGTCAGGAGTGTGATCAGATTTTGCTTCAGATGTAAACAGTGCTATTTTTCAGGAAAAAGAGGTGCTGTAACTCACCATGAATGTCACAGTCTGGTTCACGGGCAATCGAAGTCTCAGCTGGAGACGTCGGGACCGGGGCCAAGATGGTAGTGTGGGAGCAGGAATGGGAATCCAGAAGCCCGGAGTCAGAAAGCCAAGAGTCCAAGGGTCAGAGAGCCAGGAGTCACGAAGTCAAGGGTCCAAGGATCAAGAAGCAAGGAGTCAAGGAACCAAATGCAGCAAGGCAGGGAACATGTTGCTGTGGCAAAGAGCCGAAGGGAAAATACTGACCTTATATCCCTTCCCGGCTCTTGCCACCAGGTGCTGTGAGTTACCAATCAGCCTCACCTGTGTGGCCGCGCCTTGCCTCTTCAGAACAAACTTAGTCCTGCCCCAGTCCTGCCGAGTCCTATTGGTCACAGGACCTGGGTCCTGCACGCATACCTGACAATGAATGCCTCCCTTGTAATGGCAATGGCGCCCACCTGAGAGGTGCTAGAACTGAGTTTCTGTGAGTTCCAGTTGAAAAAAAGTCATAGGTGTCAACATTCTGCTTGACCTTATGTGGGTATCCTTGAGAAATGAGCCACTCAAAGTTGTGGAACTCACTCCTAAATGCATAAAATTTTGACTTTAGAAGGAGCTTGAGAGAGGGGGGGAGGGAGAGAATTCCACAAGCCCCACCTGTGACTTCTCCAGGTCCCTCATAGCCTAAGGGACTACTACCACAAAAGATAAGAGAGGCTGCAGCCCCTCTTTGCCCTCATGATTCAAACACTGCTTCATGGATCCCACCGGTAGATTAGCTTCCCACTTGTTAACATGGGAATGATAACAGTGTACTTTGCAGGGCTGTTGTGAAAATTAAGACGGTACAGCTACTTGGTTGCCCAGTCTGAGCATAAAGGTAGACCAGGAAATGTAAACAGAACATAAACAGGCTTTTTCACATATCACGTATCTAAGCTCACTTCCTCTGGCAGATGGAACAGGGCATCAGAAGAGGATCTGAAGTTTGCGCAGGTACATATGGTAGGAGCCGATTTTTATAGGTAACTTGATCCAAAGCTGTTAAAGGATTTAGAGGGAAAGAGCAGCACTATAAATAGGGCAACCTCAAGTTACACATATACACATGTTTAATAAAGTATTTCCAAAAAAAAAGCACAAAAAGTCCCATCGGTTCAGATAAACTCCACTTAAGGAGCAAAAAGCATGGCTTGGCTCCAGAGTTTGTTTCCAACAGCAGGCACATCTCCTGTCAGCAGTTCCAAGCAAAAGAAAGGAAGGAGTTTTGATAATTCTCCCTTCTCCCTCCAGCCTCTTGTACCCAACAAATACAGTGGTACCTCGGGTTACATACGCTTCAGGCTACATATGCTTCAGGTTACAGACTCCGCTAACCCAGAAATAGTACCTCGGGTTAAGAACTTTTCTTCAGGATGAGAACAGAAATCGTGCTCCAGCGGTGCGCAGCAGTGGGAGGCCCCATTAGCTAAAGTGGTGCTTCAGGTTAAGAACGGTTTCAGGTTAAGAACGGACCCCTGGAACGAATTAAGTACTTAACCCGAGGTACCACTGTACTTGAGAATTGGGTAACTTCCTGATGCATTGGTGGGTAGGGACTCTTGAGGGAGGAAGAACTGGGGGAAATTGCCTCTCTCTCCTGCTTGCAAGATCTCTTTTTCTGGTTAAAGCCTTCCATGGACAGGAGAAGTCCTCCTTCTCCTTCTTCCATGAAGACTAAGTTTGGATCCAGCTCCATAGATATAAGTGACCCAAGCCTTTCAGACAAGGACGAGTCATCAGTGATTTTTCACGGGCTGCACCCTCATGTGGTGAGATTCAGTACCAATAACTTGGGCAACCAATGCCCTTGTAGCATTTCCACATTCCAGCTGACCTGTGAAGTGATATTTCAAAAGGCAGTCCCAGAAGTAACAAAGGATATGCCAGAAAATTCCTTCCATCATAGCTCCCCTCCACCCGTCTCCTTTTGATTTCTTAGGAGAATAAACAGTATGATATTCTGGTACCCACACTGCTTTTTGCTATCTGCAAAGTCAGCAGATGATCTGGAGACGATTGACCTGGATTCTTATCTTATGCAATTACTAAAAGATGACTTAGGATTTCCCTACGGGTAGCTTAAAATACACACCATTCTACCCAGATCCCAAGCCATATTTAGCAGACAGACCTGTCTTCCGTTAATGTAGTTTGCCACTAACCTGAGTTGCTTTCTCTGACGTACTTCTTTGGACAAGCTCTTATTGACTAAAAGGGGAATTTGTCTGGCTAAAAAGTTGGAAGGAAGAACCCTGATCTACCTCCTATAAAACAAGTTTGTTATGGCATCGGATTGCCATGTTTTCTCCCCACCCTTTTCTAGATCGTTCCTTTGATCATTAACTTTTCCTTTTATCAGGCATATGTTTTATTTGATGTATGCAGTGGGGGCGATATAAAAATCAATAATAAACATAAGAAATAATGTATTTTTTATTATTGGGCATAAGTCATCTAAGCCATTTGCTTTTAAGGAACTTCACAAAATAAAGTAGTGAAGGGCAAAGTTCCTTGGATCTCTGCTGCAACTATGGAGCCATTTCTTAACACATATATTTAGGGGCCGGATGCCCTTCCTTATTTTTTCCTTTCTAATTAATTTTGGGGTTCAAAACTTGGAGATATCATTTGGGGGGGGTTGCAATTCTCCAAAACCTTTTTTGAGGGGAAGGAGTATTATTTCCAATCTATTTTTCTGAAAGTGCTGCTGCAGCTCAGTTGAGCACTCACTGGCTGTGTGACTCTGATTTGCTTTGGAAGACTGCTCCACTTCCTTGTGGGGCGCTGTTGCGGGCAGGCCACATGGTCTCCCCATACACAACAGGGGCATGGCTAAGCCCCCACGTCATGAAGGGAGTCCTGGCTGCATCCTGGTTTGCTGGGGGCGTGGCTTAGCGTATTTAAACAGGTACGCAGCCGGGGGATCTCCCTTCTTGTTCCTGCTTCTGTGGATCTCCCGCCCTCCAGCCTTCCTTCCATGCATTCTACAGTGGTACCTCAGGTTAAGTACTTAATTCGTTCCGCAGGTCCTTACTTAACCTGAAACTGTTCTTAACCTGAAGCACCCCTTTAGCTAATGGGGTCTCCTGCTGCCGCCATGCCGCCACAGCACGCTTTCTGTTCTCATCTTGAAGCAAAGTTCTTAACCTGAAGCACTATTTCTGGGTTAACGGAGTCTGTAACCTGAAGCGTATGTAACCCGAGGTACCACTGTACATCTTGGCCTTGCTATGGATCTTGGTTGGTCGCCTGTTGAGGGGGCCTGATAGGAATTTTTCCACTTGAAGAAGAGAAGAAGAGGAGGAGTTTGGACTTGATATCCCGGCTTTCCCTCACCTTAAGGAGTCTCAAAGCGGCTAACATTCTCCTTTCCCTTCCTCAACCACAACAAACACTCTGTGAAGTGAAAATAAAAAAAATCCTTCCAGTAGCACCTTAAAGACCAACTAAGTTAGTTCTTGGTATGAGCTTTCGTGTGCATGCACACTTCTTCAGATACACTGAAACAGAAGTTGCCAGATCCTTCTATATAGTGAGAAGGTGGGGAGGGGTATTACTCAGAAGGGTGGTGGGAAGTGAGTGAGGCTGAGAGACTTCAGAGAAGTGTGACTAGCCCAAGGTCACCCAGCAGCTGCATGTGGAGGAGCGGGGAATCAAACCTGGTTCACCAGATTACAAATCCACTGCTCTTAACCACTACACCACACTTGGCAAATTGGCACCAGCCATTTGGTTTTCGCTTATCTCGTAGCAATCGTCACAACTTTTGTAAGGTTTGGCGGTTAGGCACAGGTAAAACCAGGAGGGGAGATTGTGGCCATCACTTGCGCCTCCTTTTAAGGGTATTCCGTTAAAGGGATCCGGGTGTGTGGATCTTGTCCAAAGCCCGAGTAGGGGCTAGGGCCATGTCACAACCCCATCGGGGACCCTGGGGGAGCTCTTAGTTGATGTACATCAACAGGGCTCCCCCTACTGGTGGTTGACCCTTACTAGACTACCTGCATGGTGGGCAGGAGTCAGGTATAGTCGGTTCAGTTCCAATGCCTAAGCCAATACCACTCACATTCTGTAACCAATAAAGTTGTGGCCTTTAATTTGCCCATTAACATAAAATACTGTGTCTCTTGTTATTATTCAACAAATGAGGAGGGCTCGGGGCCTTGACATGCAAACAGGAGTTCAAATGCCGCTGGGAAGTTGCCCCATGGATATATTGCAGTGTATGGATGAGCAGTGGGACGCGGGTGGCGCTGTGGGTTAAACTACGGAGCCTAGGACTTGCCGATCAGAAGGTTGGCGGTTCAAATCCCCGTAACGGAGTGAGCTCCCATTGTTCGGTCCATGCTCCTGCCAACCTAGCAGTTCGAAAGCACATCAAAGTGCAGGTAGATAAATAGGTACCGCTCCAGCGAGAAGGTAAACGGTGTTTCCGTACGCTGCTCTGGTTTGCCAGGCTGGCCACATGACCCAGAAGCTGTACGTCGGCTCCCTCGGCCAATAAAGCGAGATGAGTGCTGCAACCCCCGAGTCGGTCACGACTGGACCTAATGGTCAGGGGTCCCCTTTACCTTATGGATGAGCAGATGGTTAAGTAGCCCTGAGATCATTAAGCTTCTTTACCTGCTATCTGAGAGTCCTATCCTTGGCTGAAGGCAGAACTTACTAGGGGTGGGTAAGGGAACCTTGTTTATCCTTGGTCTGGAAACCAAGCCCTATGAGGAATTTGTTCCTTAGACACTTGCTATGTAAGGAATATTCACAGAGCATTCAGGTTCCTTGCATATACAGTGGTACCTTGGTTCTCAAACTTAATCCGTTCCAGAAGTCCATTTCAAAACCAAAGCTTTCCAAAACCAAGGTGCACTTGGGGGAGGGGGCTGGTAGGGAATCCGACAACCATGTTTCAAAGAACTGTATTATCAGGCCAAATGGCTGACATACTGGGAAATTTTGGAACAAGACGGAGATAGACTGAAATTGCAGAGTTTTGAGAAATTAAAAAAGTGAGAGATTGGCTTCATTATTATCAGATAATGGAGACATATAATTTGGATAAGAAAATTGGCTTCCAGGTGGAAAAGTCAAAATTAGAAACAGAACTGTTAGAACCCAAAACTAAGAATTTGTCAAGAATGTATAATTTGCTGCTGAAATGGAATACTCAGGATGAAACGGTGAAATCTGCTATGATTAAATGGGCACAGGATGTTGGACATAATATTATGTTTGCTGACTGGGAACAGTTATGGACCACAGGTATGAAGTTTACGGCATGTAATGCCTTAAGAGAGAACATTATGAAAATGATATACAGGTGGTACATGACCCCAGTCAAGCTTGCAAAAATTTATCATTTGCCCGATAATAAATGCTGGAAATGTAAAGAAACTGAAGGTACATTCTTTCACCTTTGGTGGACGTGCCCAAAGATTAAGGCCTTCTGGGAAATGATATATAATGAATTGAAAAAGGTATTTAAGTATACCTTCCTGAAGAAACCAGAGGCCTTTCTCCTGGGCATTGTTGGCCAATTGGTGCCAAAGAAGGATAGAACTTTTTTTATGTATGCAACAACAGCAGCAAGAATACTTATTGCAAAGTATTGGAAGACACAAGATCTACCCACCTTGGAAGAATGGCAGATGAAGGTGATTGACTACATGGAATTGGCAGAAATGACGGGCAGAATCCGAGACCAGGGAGAAGAGTTGGTGAAAGAAGACTGGAAGAAATTTAAAGACTACTTACAGAAACATTGTAAAATTAATGAATGTTAGAAGGATGTTGGATAGAAACTAAGCGGTTTCCAGCTGTAATGCTTTAAGAGATATGAAAAAAAAAAGGTTTTACAAACGGGTAAAGTTTAATGGTAAGGATTTGCTGAACTAACAAATCGAACTGGAATACAAAGAAGGGAGGTATGAGGAGGTCCGAGGAAATAAGTGTATGGAAGTTATGTTATTGAAAATTAATGTGTGTTTTTAACTGTTTTTTATTTTGTATGTTTATTTTTCTTTTTTTTGTTATATCTTAAAAACTTTCAATAAATATCTTTTTTAAAAAAAACAAAGAACTGTATATCAGACATCCTACCCCTGTGCCACTAATCTGCTGTTGCAGTTGAAAATGCAAATATTCATGGCACCTGTTGAACAATTCTGAGCCCAGTATTCTTACCGTGTTATCCATTGAAGCGCTGACTTTTAAAAAAAATGATTATCTTGGGAGTTGGCAGGATGACATCTGATTCTGTGTTTTAGGCAGCTCCTCGGGTTTTAGCAGATTATATCCGCAAAAACTTTACAAATCTTTAGGTTATACATGCTATACAGTGGTACCTTGGTTCTCAAACTTAATCCGTTCAGAAGTCCGTTTAAAAACCAAAGCGTTCCAAAACCAAGGTGTGCTTTCCCATAGAAAGTAATGCAAAATGGATCAATCTGTTCCAGACTTCTAAAAATAACCCCTAAAACAGAATTTAACGTGAATTTTACTCTCTAACGAGACCATTGATCCATAAAATGGAGGCAATGTACAGTACTACAAAATAAATAAGACAGTATTGTAGATGATAAAAATTAAAATTATTATTTTTTCTTATACTTGCACTGATGATAGTCATTGTTTGGATTTTATCCATTTCCACAGTCACACAGTCAATCAATCAATCACAGTTCCACACAGTCACAAAAACAAATTAACCAAAAAGGCCTAAAAAAACACACCCGCAAAATAAATGGCAAAAACAAAATATAATAATAATAATAATAATAATAATAATAATAATAATAATAATAATAATTTATTATTTATACCCCGCCCATCTGGCTGAGTTTCCCCAGCCACTCTGGGCGGCTCCCAATCAGTGTTAAAAACAGTACAGCGTTACATATTAAAAACTTCCCTGAACAGGGCTGCCTTAAGATGTCTTCTGAATGTCAGGTAATTATTTATCTCTTTGACATCTGATGGGAGGGCGTTCCACAGGGCGGGTGCCACTACCGAGAAGGCCCTCTGTCTGGTTCCCTGTAGCCTCACTTCTCGCAATGAGGGAACCTCCAGAAGGCCCTCGGCGCTGGATCTCAGTGTCCGGGCTGAACGATGGGGGTGGAGACGCTCCTTCAGGTATACAGGACCGAGGCCGTTTAGGGCTTTAAAGGTCAACACCAACACTTTGAATCGTGCTCAGAAACGTACTGGGAGCCAATGCAGATCTCTCAGAACTGGTGTTATGTGGTCCTGGCGGCCACTCCCAGTCACCAGTCTAGCTGCCGCATTCTCGATTAATTGCAGTTTCCGGGTCACCTTCAAAGGTAGCCCCACGTAGAGAGCATTGCAGTAGTCCAAGCGTGAGATAACTAGAGCATGCACCACTCTGGCGAGACAGTCCGTGGGCAGGTAGGGTCTTAGCCTGCGTACCAGGTGGAGCTGGTAGACAGCTGCCCTGGACACAGAGTTAACCTGCGCCTCCATGGACAGCTGTGAGTCCAAAATGACTCCCAGGCTGCGCAGCTGGTCCTTCAGGGGCACAGTTACCTCATTCAAGACCAGGGAATCCCCCACACCAACCCGCTCCCTGTCCCCCCAAAACAGTACTTCTGTCTTGTCAGGATTCAACCTGCACCAGAATTCAAAGCACCAAATACAGTGGTACCTTGAGTTGCATATGCTTCAGGTTACATATGCTTCAGGGTACAGACTCCGCCAACCCAGAAACAGTACCTCGGGTTAAGAACTTTACTTCAGGGTGGGAACAGAAATCATGCTCCCGCGGCGCGGCGGCAGCAGGAGGCCTCATTAGCTAAAGTGGTGCTTCGGGTTAAGAACAGTTTCAGGTTAAGAACGGACCTCCGGAACGAATTAAGTACTTAACCAGAGGTACCACTGTACAATGATACCTTGATTCCCAACTTAATCTGTTCTAGAAGTCCATTTGACTTCCGAAATTTTCAGAAACCAAGGTGTGGCTTCTGATTGGTGCAGGCACCCTAGAAACAATAGCTGACAGCTGCATCGGACATTCAGCATCCGAAAAACATTTGAAAACCGGAACACTTACTTCCAGGTTTTTGGCGTTTGGGAACCAAGGTGTTTGAAAACCAGGGTATCACTGCAGTACTATGGGTCCCACCTATACTTAAATCTGAAGTGCATCAAGTAAGGGGTCTGGGGGAGGTACTCAGCAGGAAAACCTTATTTGTAGAAGTTTGTTATAGCCTTTAATCAGAGAGAGAAGCTGTTGCCCAGAAGCAGTGAGTAGACACACAGGCATGCCAACCTGCTGGAAAGATTTTGTTCCAATGCGCAGAAAAAGGGAAGTCTCAAAAAGCGGGGGAAATAAAGTGTGCTCCAAAGAAAAACACTGACTTGCAGATATATGAGTCAGAGCTGAGACTGCATTCCTTTTGTCACAGGCTCTCTTGGGAGTCGTAGATTCCAGGATGTGGCTATTTTTCACAGCTCTGGGAAACTGGGGGACAGATTACTAAACGGATGAATCACATCCAAGAGAAATACTTTCGTGTCATCAGGTTTGATCCTGGTCAACAGAATGAGGTAGTGGGTCTGACTGTGCTGGAAATCCTGATTTGAACCGGGAATGAACCATGTTCGGGGTTTGTGTTTCAAGGAAAGGGTGGAGGAGATCGTTGGCATGATGGAATTTGGATGGAATGACAGTTGGGGGATGACGGCTGGGGAATTTTGCCAGTTGACAGTTGGAAGAGAGAGAGAGAGAGAGAGAGAGAGAGAGAGAGAGAGAGAGAGAGAGAGATAAGAGGGTGGAGATTAGAGGGTAAGTTTAACTGGGTGGGAAAATTTGAGTTGTTCCTGCTACTTCTAAATGCATTGATTGCAGACGTGAATTTGTTTTCATTGTCCGTATGCAATCTTGCCTAATGAACACAAACCTAAAAGATCTTCGTTTTCCCTAATATAATGCAATTTTCTCTGGGGTTTTTTTGCTACTATGTGCATGCTCATGCACACTTTAGCTTAGTAAATACATTTCTGGCTGGAGAACTGCCCTGAAAAATTCAGAGAAATGCAAACTTCAAAGGATGGCCGTGTTTGGCTTCACATCTTGTTCCAGAAAGTGCAAATTACATCGGTTCACCTCTAAATGTGAATGGAATCCAATTTCTCCCCCATCTTGCAGTGCCCAAACAGATGCCAGTTCCTCTCCCAACTGCAGCAAACTGAGCACCAATGTCTGAAAGAAAATCCCAGTTGCCTTCAGCTGAACATGGTTAGAATCCTCAGGAAAGGAATGGAAGGATTGCAGCCATGTTCAAGGGAAGGCAGTTCCCTGAAGACTTAAAGACACAGGTTGAAAGAAGAGGGGCAGAGTTTGAGCCCTCGTGGGCCCATTTGAATGCCCATGAAGAGCTTGTGACAACTCCAAATCAATTGAGACTGGTCTACAGAGAGAAATCAAAGATCACATGAGAGATACAGAAAAGAACATAAGATGGAAATTCATTGGACAGTTTCATAGGATCTTAGAGTTGGAGGTAACCCAAGGATCATCTAGTCCAACGCCTTGCGATGAAGGAATCTCAGCTAAAGCATCCATGACAGATGACCATCCAATCTCTGCTTAAAAACCTCCAAGGAAGGAGAGCCCACCAACTCTCATGGGCGTCTGTTCCATTGCTGAACAGCTTTTACTATCAGAAAGTTTTTCCGTATGTTAAGTAGGAATCTCCTTTCTTCCAACTTGAAGCCATGGTTCAAGTCCTACCCTCCAGAGCAGGAGAAAACAAGCTTGCTCCCTCTTCCACGTGACAGCCCTTGAGATATTTGAAGATGGCTATCGTATCTCCTCTCAGTCTCCTCTTTTCCAGGTTAAATATACCCAGCTCCGTCAAGCACTCCTCATAAGGCTTAGTTTCCAGACCCTTGATCATCTTGGTTGCCCTCCTCTGCACACGTTCCAAATTGTGGGGCCCAAAATTGGACACAGTGTTCCAAGTGTGGTCTGACTAAAGCAGAATAAGTTAAGTAAAGGTAAAGGGACCCCTTACCTTTAGGTCCAGTCGTGACCGACTCTGGGGTTGCGGCACTCATCTCGCTTTATTGGCCGAGGGAGCCGGCATACAGGTCATGTGGCCAGCATGACTAAGCTACTTCTGGCAAACCAGAGCAGTGCACGGAAACGCCGTTTACCTTCCTGCCGGAGCAGTACCTATTTATCTACTTGCACTTTGACGTGCTTTCAAACTGCTAGGTGGGCAGGAGCAGGGACCAAGCAACGGGAGTTCACCCCGTCGTGGGGATTTGAACTGCCGACCTTCTGATTGGCAAGTCCTAGGCTCTGTGGTTTAACCCACAGCACCACCCACGTCCCACCAGAATAGGCAGAATAGAGTGGTACTATTATTTCCCTTGATCTGGAAACTATACTTCTGTTGCTGCAACCTAGAATAGCATTAGCTTTTTTCGCTGCTGTTTGTCTCTGGGTCCACCTCCTTACTTAGTCATGAATTCATTGTACAGTCCTCATTGAAATCTATGCAAGTCTCTGTTCCCTATCTGCTAAAATACCTGTTGTGCAGGTGTAAGGTGAAGGGAACACTGAAAAGGATGCGGGACTTGAATATTCATGTCACCTTAGTCCTTAGAGATCCTACATACAAATGCATTGTAGTGTTTTATTCGTTGTCTTATGTAGGGCCTAGAACAATCTGATTTGCTTCCATTGAACTAGTCCCTGGGGCTTAAAATGGTATCATGTTGCTTTTTGCTTTTGCTTCAACTGGATTTCTTCTGCCTTTGACATTTCTACTGCACTCCTCCCCGCCACCCCCCAGCTACAATTTCTTTTTTTATCTCAACCTTCAATAGTTAGGTGCTTTCTTTAAAAGGTTTCAGTTATGCTGAAAGAACAAACAAAATCAAACTGCACCCATGTTGTGCTTTCCTGAGAACTCTTACTGGCTTGCTTAAACTTTGCGGTTGTGAATCTCTGCAGGCCCAATGCAAAACTACTTGCCCTTCCCCGCAGAGGGGGAGCTACTAATTTGGGAACGCCTTCTTCCAAAGTCAGTGGGATTTGAGACTTCCTCTTCATGGTATGCTAACAGCAGTGAGGAACCTTTTCCAGAACATCAGGAGAAACTTCCTGATGGTAAGAGCACTATGACAGTGGAATAAATAATAATAATAATAATAATAATAATAATAATAATAATAATAATAATAATTATTATTATTATTTATTTATACCCCTGCCACTCTGGGCGGCTTCCAGCAAATGATTAAAAAGGCATTAAAACATCAGACATTAGAAACTTCCCTAAACAAGGCTGCCTTCAGATGTCTTCTAAACGTCAGATAGTTGCTTATTTCCTTGACATCTGATGGGAGGGCATTCCACAGGACAGGCGCCAACACCGAGAAGGCCCTTTGCCTCGTTCCCTGTAACTTTGCTTCTTGTGGTGAGGGAACCAGCAGAAGGCCCTCAGAGGAGGACCTCAGTGTCTGGGCTGAACGATGGGGGTGGAGACGTTCCTTCAGGTATACTAGGCCAAGGCCGTTTAGGGCTTTAAACCAGTTTTGAAGATAGTGGTGGGCTTTCCTTCACTTGAAGTCTTCAGTCAGAGACTAGACAGCCACATGTTGGTGATGTTCTAGCTCTGGATTACTTGTACTGAGTAGGACTTGGTGTTCTTGAGAAGCTGCCCACTGCCCACACTCCAGGGATGTTTCCACCATTTACAGGGAGAGAAAACACATACACAGTGAGAATTAATAGGGCTAAGCGTCTGCGTTTTAACTTGTGCTTTGGGGAGGAACAAACGTTTCATCTTGCAAAAGTCCAGGTACCTGCATGGATCCCCTATGAAATGGGCAGTGTTGAGCAATGGGTGCATCTGACCCCAAGCTAGTTAAATCAAGGGAAATAGGGGGAGCAGGACAAACATGGGTCCACTCAGGTTGACATATCCCTGTGAAAAATATTCCACATACTGACTAGGGCATGCAGCCTTAGGTATTGCACAGATGAAGAGATGCTGGAGTGAGTTGGTCCAATCAAATTACATGGGGAGGAATCAGATTGTGCCTTCACCTGCCACTTTGAGACCCATTAGACTTCGGTGCTTCATTTTAAATGCCTCTGAAAGACAAAGTTGTGTTCTGCCTTCAGGGAGCTAAAGGCAGAAAGGGAGCTGGAAAAAATTATATTTACTACCAGCCAAGCTGTATCTCTTGCTCCAGTTAGCATAACTATGCTCATAAGTGGCCATTATTCTAGAAGTGCTCCCTTAAATTATCTGTGAGAAACCCAGTTCAACACATCTTCAGTACTAATGCAAGACTCCAGCCTGATGGCTGGTAGAGGAGCTTCTGAGAAGAGCCTAGGAGTGGCATGAAACACAGAAGCCACCAAGAGACTTTCATATCAGCTGGTGCCGTGCCATCCAGGTCCAGATACCTACCAGGAAGACATAGTACTAGTTTGGAAGCCTTCTATGGCCGGTGGAATGACCACCCTGTAGCAGTTGTTGGGAGCAGGAAACACAGGTGACTGTCATCAAATGCAGAGATTGCCTTCCAGCATTGCTCACATGCCATGAAGTGCAAAAATGGCCCAAGAGACAAATGCCATAAATGTTTACTAATGATTGACAGGTGGGCAAGGCTCACTGGGACAGCCCTGATGGGACAGATTGAGAGGTCTTGCAGACTGGATAAGACTGGATACGGCTGAAGGTTTCCCTGCGAACCTGATTTCACTAGCAAAAAAAGGATGGTGGTCTTGAATATCCCACTATTCAGGTCCATTGGATAATCCCAGTAAACAACATTATATGTGAGGTTGAGAAAAAATAAGTTTATGTGCCTCTGTCATGCCCCTCCTTACTCTCTTTTCCCTCTAAGTTTAAAAACAAAAACCTTCTGTTGCTCAGAAGAAGAAAATAGTGTCCACACTTGTTTGGTTATCTATTATCTTTCCAGAAGAATCCCAGGATGGCTTCTAAAACACAAACCAAACACAAAACAAACATTTGGAGTCAAAACTAAAACCACACCTTAAGAACAGCAAGCCCATAAAGGTAGCTTTGCAGTGCAATTCTGTGTGTGTCTATTCAGAAATAAACCCCACTGAGTTCAGAGGGACTTACTCCCAGGTAAGCGCGTGGAAGGTTTCACTGTTAAAATAATCATTCTTCAAAGCAGGAGCAAGTAAAACCTCACCAATCACCTCAAGCTGGAAGTAAAGAGTAAAGAGGTCTTTACCCTCCAGCGAAACCAAGTGAGCAGTTTGGAGACTTGCAGTGGGAACTTGAAGGGTTTGCTAAATTGGATTCCTCCCATTAAAAGTGTTCATAACTTGAAGTGGAGTTATGTATTTTTCATCTGAAAATACTGAACACTGCCCCCGCTGCAGCAGGGTAGAACATGGGTGAAGTGTTCCCCAAGCACCCATGAACCTGTCATTAAAGGAGTCGTGAGTCTTCCAGTTGGGGGATTACATGTTCCTTAATGTTACAGGATGTATCACTTGCAGAGAATTTCTGCCACCGCAAGCTAAGAAAACAATAAAAAAAAATTGTATTAAATAGCAGCACAGATTCAACATCCATATTTCATCCAGATTTTTTATTCTTCTGTGGTTTCTCACTATGGCCAGCCATGTCGTGCCATTAAAACGAAGCCCCTAAGTAAATGACTGGGAGATTAAAAAAAAACAAGCCAGCACCACACCGCTTGCGAAAGGTAACCAAATTCCTCTTCCTGACAGGCTGTAAACAATGTCACAGGACGACATTGTTTTTCTTTCCACAGCCCTGCCAAGTGAAAGAGGAAGCATGAGATTAGAAGAAAATATTTAAATCAAAAAACCAAATCCTCAAGTGAACATTGGTCAAGTCCCTCCTTCCAGTTCAGTTTGTAAAGCAGATGTGCGCTTAAGAGAGAGAGATATATAATTGCTGAGTTAGGGGGAAAAAACCCATTGGGAAGAAAAACAAAGTTCAAGGACCAGGTCTTCAGCTGACATTTGCTGTGTTGTCTCTACTAAACAGATTGTCTCCACCAGTGATATCGAGAAGTATTGTGGGGGAGACTGGTGGATGTTTTTAAATGAAAACTATTTGGTTTGAATTTTCGGAATAGGCCGAATCTCCTGAATTTTCTATGGTGACAAGTTATGCATTTGTATTTTTTAAAATGCATAAGCTATTTTATATATCTAGGCCAGGATTCAGCTAAGTCATTGCATGTGTGGAACAAGGTCTACTCGTGCAAAGGGACTTCCCCTGTGTCCTCCCACCCACATGCCTCCCATGCTCCCTAAAACTGCTCTGGAGGAGTGCAGGAACCCCCAGAATAGATTTTGAGCGGGGGGCATATGAGGGAGCAGAGGGAGGAAAGTCTCATTGCTCAAATGGATCTAATTTCGTGCATGCATACTTCACTTAGATGCAAATTTCAAAATGAGTACTATAATGTAATACATCTTGTCTTAGTAGAGTCGTACCTCGGTTTTTGAACAGCTTAGTTCACAAACAACTTGGAGCCGAAATGCTGCAAAACCGGAAGTAGGTGTTCCGGTTTTTGCCCTTTTTTTCCAGAAGCCAAATGTTCTTCTAAAATCTCCATATAAAATGCTAGACTCACGAGGAGGAGAAGCTAAACTGTGAACAAATGTGATGGAAAACACCACTGAGCGCATTCTTACGACACGGTTGCCCCCGGTGCATTCAGATACATTACTGTGTAGCAAGTGCTAAGTACTGCGGAAAAGGGGAAGAAGAGTGGTATGGGGGGGGGGGGAAGCAGCCTGATAATCAGCTGCCCTGTTCCACAGAGTATAGGCTGGATACACAAAGCGGGGCTGTAATGATTTCTCCACCCCTGCAGTTTCACTTGTAAGAAGAGATCAGCAGCCACTCTCTCTAAAGTCCCTCTCTAAAGCAGGGCTTGAATGTTGTGTGCAAATAAACAGCAGGGAACACCGAACAGTTTGCAGAGTACAAACAGGATGGCATCTTGCTGCTTCACACTGCGCAGGGCTGCCATTGTCTGGGTGATCCACAGCAGAAATCAATCGAGGAAACTAATGATGGCTTCAGAAGGGGATGAAAGGAAAAGAGAGGGAGACTAACAAGGTGGGAAAAGGCACGGCTGTCAGAAAATGTGCTGGGATTGCAAGAAATTGCTTGTTGTTCATTTTGGATTTGCTCGCAGAGCTGTAAGGCCAGGCTGTGCCAGGTGAGAGGTGCATCCCAGCCAATATCCTTTGCAAGGCTGCGGGGCATGTTGGGTTGGCCCCATGTGACCCAGGATTTGTGCCCCCAGCATCCTCTGTGAGATTTTGTGCCATACAATTCACAGACCCTCCAAGTGTCCCTGTTTTTCTGGGACAGCCCTGGATTTAGAGGCCTGGGTGCCTACTGGAATGAATGAATGAATGAATGAATGAATGAATGAATATAATAATTTATTACTTATACATCACTCAGGCAGAAGATAGAGAAGCATGATTAGTCGCACCAACAGGGTAAAGAACAGCTTCTATCCGTGGGCTGTTAGGCTGCTGAATGAAAGGATAACAACAGGGCAACTGACTTTCGGGTTTGGTGGGTGTGCGCCAGTGAACGAGGGGAATTAAGAATTAAGACTAAGAGAGCTGAGTGGGGGTTGCTTGTGTTATCTCACTGTATACAAGTTGTACAAGTGACAATAAAGTATTTCACTCCTCTGAATGGGTTGCCCCAACCACTCTGGACAGCTTCCGAGAAATTGAAACATCAAACACAGTAAAAATCAAACATAAAAAACTTCCCTATATGAGACTATACGGTGTCACTACCGAGAAGGCCTTCTGCCAGGTTGTCTGTAGCTTCACTTCTCACAGAGAGGGAACCACCAGAAGGCCCTCGGAGGAGGACCTCCATGTCCGGGCTGAATGATGGGGGTGGAGATGCTCCTTTAGGTATACAGGGCCAAGGCTGTGTGCTAAGACAAGGGAGCGTGGGAAATACAGTTCTCAAGCCATATTTCCCATGCTTCATTGCTCCAGTAGATGCTGCCACATGTGATCACGGCAGAGTCTAGGTATTAATCCTGAGGCCTGCACCTAGCCTTTCCCAGTTGAGTTTTGGGGGGGGGGGGTCCATAAGGATTGGTAGAAGAGAAGATGCCATGGAGTCAAGCTAATTCTGAACCTAGAAGGATACGGGCCCAATTCAGGATGGGTTTAAGGGATTGGAATCAGAGCTGGAGCTAGCTGCTCCGGCGCACATGCTGTGCACCCAGGAACAAGGCCATGGGGGTGGGGCAAGTGTCCCAGGGGGGCACTGCGTTGAGCATCCCGGGGGCGAGACACCCAGGGGGTGGAGCAAGCCTCCCATGGGGGTGGAGTGAGCCACCCTTTGCGGGTTGCTTCCTGGGCGGGGGGGGGGACAGAGCCGCACCGCTTTGCCAGCAGCCTCCCTCCCTTCCCTCTTGCTTTTGACAGCTCAGGAGGGCTCCCCCCCAGGAAGCAGCCCGGGAGTGGGGGGCAACGGTGCACCACCCTCCTGCCCACAACTCCCAAGCCTCCCCCGAGCTGTCAAAATGAAGGGAGGAGGGGGAAAGGCCACCGGCAAGGCAGCTCAGCTCTGCCCCTTCCCCCAACGGCTGAGGGTAGGCTTGGGAGTCGTGGGCAGGTGGTGCACCGAATGTCACACACACCCCGGTGATGACACCCCACTGCCCCCCTTTCCTCTGCCCCTGATTGGAATACACAAATTCAATCTCTTCTTCCTGAGATTTGGTACCATCACTACTTTGACTTGCCACAACATCGTGCGTATGGTATCATCTGCCTTTCACTGGACCACCTATGTTCTTGGTTGCTTTCTCCAATACAGTGATACCTCAGGTTACATACGCTTCGGGTTACAGACTCCGCTAACCCAGAAATAGTACCTCGGGTTAAGAACTTTGCTTCAAGAAATAGTACCTCGGGTTAAGAACTTTGCTTCAAGAGAACAGAAATCGTGCTCCGGTGGCACAGCAGCAGGAGGCCCCATTAGCTAAAATGGTGCTTCAGGTTAAGAACAGTTTCAGATTAAGAACGGACCTCTGGAATGAATTAAGTACTTAACCCGAGATACCACTGTATATCAAAGAGAGTGCAGGGTGTGGCTATCTGTCTGTGGCAGGCTAAGAACACTAAGGTGTGTGCTCAGCAGCATCCCAGCTTCAAGGAGCCCCGGGACAGGTAGATTTTAGGGAACCTGACACCCACACCTTCTTTGTCTTTGACTCAACTGTTGCGAGAACCTTTCCGGAGGCAGATTTCCAGCTTGCTTGTCATTAGACCTCTGAAGAGCAATCAATCTGGAATCAATTCAGGAACTTGAAGCTACAAGTTATCTGTTCTTGTTTATTCACCACGAGGAGAAGGCTTTAATTAATATAATACATAGTGGTCAATGCCTTGCTTTTAAACTTTACCTTTTCCCCATTGGTCAGTCAATATGTATTTTAATCTTTCTCCCCTTTTAAATGCGTTTTAAAAGTCTCACAGAACAGGAGTAGCAGATTGCACGGTTATTAATTGCTATTATCAGCTCTTTCATTTTCCAAACATCAGCAGTTTCTATAAATTCCACTTTTATCCTTATACTTAAATCACCTTAGTCTTGTACATCACTTACGTCTGGAGACAACTGGTCCACAACTGAGGAGATATTCCGTTAAGCCAACAGCAGTAACAGATTAAAACCAAAAACCAGCTTCTCCTTTAAAAAAAAAAAACTTTCCTAATTTTGACAATGAGAAGAGATAAAGATATCCCGTGATTAATTTCACGGTGCTTCTGTATCACACTGGGAGTGAGGTGGTGCTTACTATTTCATATCTACCACGTATAATGTAGTGAGGTGGAACAGAATTGGTGGAGGTTCAAAAAGCATGAGAGATTCCTAGATTGTTGTGGCATCTGCAGCTAAGCTCATGGTCCAGATATCTACAGCAGATTCCCCCTCCTCTCAAGCTTGTTACAATCCATGAAAATAGGTGGAGTAATTATGAATTCCAGGAACTTAGCCAAATCAGGAATAGTGTTTGTGCAAGTCTGGGGATGGTGTAAGTTGGAGAAGATTCCAGAAAACACTACTCGTGGAGAGACAATGTTGCTGTGGACAAAAACAAATAGAATCTGTCACACATGTTCTTTTGTACTGTCTCTGGTACCAGACAGGAGGAAAAAGGGAAACAGGGACGTTCTGGGTTCAAATCAGAAACTGGGACGGCTTTGGTAATTCCAGGACTGTCCCTGGAAAATAGGGACACTTGGAGGATATGGTAACAGCATAGGGCTTTGGGTCTCAAATCCAGCTTTGTCTAAGCCAGTGGCCCACATCACATGATGTGCCTTGTGAGGAAGCCGCCCTCTTCTGAATTTACTGCTCCCTTTCTATTGCATTGGGTGTTCCTGAGTTCTAAAGTTCAGTGTGGGAGGCATAGTAATTTGTGTTTTGTTGTATGCCAATAAAGGTTTAACGGATACGGAGGGATAATTTGTGTTTGCAATGTTCAGCGATTGCATTTGGATGGTTTAAAGCAGTCTTCCTCAACCTCGGCCCTCCAGATGTTTTGAGACTACAATTCCGATCATCCCTGACCACTGGTAGCTAGGGATCATGGGAGTTGTAGGCCAAAAACATCTGGAGGGCCGAGGTTGAAGAAGCCTGGTTTAAAGGATACAAACACTACTGACACAAATACAGCTTATTACTCCTAGGAAAGTAGGAACACAATTGCAGCCTTGGCTTTCTTGTGAGAAAAGGGCAGGCAGAAGTTGAATATTATGTTTACAAATATGTATTTTTAAATGTATAAAATGGTTTTAATGCAAATAAATTGTTATTAATGAATGGTTTTGGGGGGGAAATTCTATAACGTTTTAAAATCTCAGTGAATTTGCCAATGGATGGAAACATTGAAAGGTAAGAGCAGGCTTTATTTAACTGGTAACTTAGGAAAAATACTGTCCGCTTTTCCTTACTATTCTACCTGTAAAAGTAAAATAGTAAATCAACCAATCAATCATTTTTTAAAAAAGGAAAGCAGATCTGTTTTCCACAACCACCACCTCACCACCCCCGTTGTGGCTACAGGCCTAAAACAACTCCATAGGAATCAGTCCCCAGGGCACATTAACCTGGGAGTAAGCTCAATTAAGCACAAGTAGAACTTGTGAATCTAAAACATGAAATAATCAGATCAAATTCAGATTGGTTGGTGCTAAACTTGGAGCTGTAATATTTTGGCCAGGAGGGAGCAGAAAAACATGGCACTCTATAGTAAAAAGATGCATTGCTCTGGTTAAAAGAATCAAAATTCAGTGCCTACAAGGATTAAATCCACTTCTTCAGCCATTTTATATTTATATATCTCTTCCATTCTGTGTCGCACCCGAGGCAATCACACCCTTTTGTCCTTCCTAAATTTGGCCTCGACTGTCAGACTTCCTTGAAACAGACTGGATTTCCAGAGCAGGAATTTAGCTGTTTAATGTGATCACAGCTCCTTAAAAAACGGTATGGGTACGTGCATAGCTTAGGGCGCCCATACATCTGAAATTTCTGGGACATGGCCGGGATTCAGCAGTCAGAAACAGTGTCCGGGCAGAAAAATCTCTGAAATGCCTGGGAAAATCTGGACGTATGGCAACCCATGCCTGAACTGTAGTTTTTGGCGAACTTTCGTTTCCAGATTTTCACTTTTTGAAATATGGCAACCCTTGCATAGATGTTGTTTTTAATAAGAGTGACCCGTTGATTACACATATGGCATAGGTCATCTTCTTACAGGTTTTTTGTTCTTCTGCTTATTAAAAAAAACATAAACAAAATCACAAAGATGTAAGGCAAGGGTTCAATATACAGTGGTACCTCAGGTTAAGTACTTAATTCGTTCCAGAGGTCTGCTCTTAACCCGAAACTGTTCTTAATCTGAAGCACCACTTTAGCTAATGGGGCCTCCCGCTGCTGCTGCGCCACCGGAGCACGATTTCTGTTCTCATCCTGAAGCAAAGTTCTTAACCTGAAGCACTACTTCTGGGTTAGCGGAGTCTGTAACCTGAAGCGTATGTAACCTGAAGCGTATGTAAGCCGAGGTACCACTGTAGTCTGTTATGAGTTTTAATTGTTGGTTTGTCATTGCTTTAAAAGTATTTTTTAAGGACTTTTGAGACCTCAAGGTGGTGCAGATTCGTAAAATAGACATGAAATACATTGTGTTCATTTCATTTAAGCACAGTAGAGATGTTTAGTTAACCTGTTATAGTACAAAGAGAAGACAGACTAGATGAAATTGAAGGAAGAATGGACAGTATAAGGGGGGGATGTAATAAGTCGGCTACAGATGGAAGGATGTGGAACTTTCTGAAATTTCCACCTTCAGCCTCCCAAGGAAAATGGCTGGGTTTCTTAACTTATTCTCAGAAAAGAAAAGTAATCCTCATTCCCTCCACAGGTCTTCTATCGGGGGTTTGTTTATGACACCACTTACCCAAATTTAGGTTTAAAACGTCTGCCTCTTTTGATGTGCAAAATGACTGGCAGCTATTGAAAAGAAATAAGTTTGTAGTCAAATAGTTCACGTGGTGAACTGGACCTAACTTGGTGAACTTTATACGGAGGCTCTCGCAGACTAGCAGACAATGGTAGGAACCGTTCCAGTTATTAAAAGAATCTTCTTCTTTTTTGGAGTCCAGCACCAAAAAGGAGAAACTCCTCCCCTTTCAAATTATATATCTTTTACAGTGCAATTCTTTCTGGCTAGGAGGAAGACTTCAGACACTTTTTCAAATAACCCCAACTGTTTAATCTGTACCCTTCAGGGAGTCCTGCTGTGTGTGGATATGTGAAAGTGAAACACTTTGGTTGAAACAGGAACAGGCTTTTGGGTTTGGCTGGCCCTCTCTGGAAAAAAGTAGCAGCAGAAGGCGACTCATTTCCTTTATAGAGAGTGGCATTACATGGATCGTGAACCTTTATCCTTTCTTAGCTTGGACGGGATCATCGGCTCGCTGGGGACTGTCGGAGAAAAACGCACACCAATTCTCTTTGCAAAATTAGATCTGCTAACTTGGCTATTTAACTTTACTTATGTAGCAAAGTGGCAGCTTTTGATCTTAATTTATAGCAAACAGATCAGCCTGGGCTTTTCTTGAAAGGTCTTATTCATCACCTCCTTTTAAAATTTACTCTTAGTGACAGTCTAAAACCAGATCAGTCAGGGTGTTCTCCCTTAGGTTTTAAGTAATTTGTTTGGAATCCCAACAAATCTAATATCCCAATAGTAATGTTCATTGATCTCACTACCTTTCCCAGTGTGGTGGCTAACCAATCAGTCAAGTATACATGCGCAGCCCCCAAATTGCATAAATACTCAGAAAATACTATGGTGGAATCAATGCTGCTGGGGGCGCGGAGAAGAGAGATCTTTTCCTCCAGTGAAAATATGCATGGTATACAAATCAGAGTAAGTATTTCAAGATTTCTCCCTCATGTTCTCAGTTCCTGGGAATTATTTGCCTCGTCTCTTTTCTTTCTAAGTAATATTATTACAGTCTACGAGTTGGCTTATCCACTCTATTATAATTATTATAGAAATGTAAAGATGAGAGACTTTGTCATTGTTGGTTACACCACTATAGTACAAAAACCAGCATTTTATCAAGAAAACTCCAGAGACAAACACTTGATGAAGCAGTGAGGCACAAGCGGCATTCTATGAAAGAGGCTTGAACATGCCTTGAGAAAATAATAATAATAATAAAAATAAAAAAATAATTATTTCTACTCCGCCCATCTGGCTGGGTTTCCCCAGCCACTCTGGGCGGCTTCCAACAACTAATTAAAAATACATTAAAGCATCAGTCATTAAAAACTTCCCTAAACAGGGCTGCCTTCAGATGTCTTCTAAATGTCATCTAGTTGTTTATTTCTTTGACGTCTGAGGGTGTTCCACAAGGCGGGCGCCACTACTGAGAAGGCCCTCTGCCTGGTTCTCTGTAACCTCACTTCTTGCAGTGAAGGAACCACCAGTGGCCCTCGGAGCTGGACCTCAGTATCCGGGCTGAAGGATGGGGGTGGAGACGTTCCTTCAGATATACTGGGATGAGGCAGTTTAGGGCTTTAAAGGTCAGCACCAACACTTTGAATTGTGCTCGGAAATGTACTGGAAGCCAATGTAGGTCTTTCAAGACCAGTGTTATATGGTCTTGGTGGCCACTCCCAGTCACCAGTCTAGCTGCATGCCAGGCACTCCTGTCTTCCACTGCCTCCCACAGTTTGGTCAAACTCACGTTGGTAGCTTCAAGAACACCGTCCAACCATCTCATCCTCTGTCGTCCCCTTCTCCTTGTGCCCTCCATCTTTCCCAACATCAGGGTCTTTTCCAGGGAGTTTTCTCTTCTCATGAGGTGGCCAAAGTACTGGAGCCTCAGCTTCAGGATCTGTCCTTCCAGTGAGCACTCAGGGCTGATTTCCTTCAGAATGGATAGGTTTGATCTTCTTGCAGTCCATGTACTTTGCTCAAACCCACAGACTTCCATCTTCAACAAAAGATATGGGTCATATTATCCATCTTACAAAACAACAACCATTAACTACTTACCTCATCAGAATGAGCGACAAAAATCATATTCTAAAGATTCTGAAGTGACACCATAGCTTTTATTTACAGTTGTTAATCATATGTTCAATCGTTCAGTCAACTTATATGAGAGACTTGCTTCGGAGTATGCTCCATCGAACATGCAAACCTTAGCAGCCATGCAAAGGATTTCACTGCAAGTACACTATCCATCCTTGTTTTTAATACACAACGACTCCGTTTGTTTCAAAAATCTTGATCCTGAATGGTTTACCCAAATATGTCCACCCTTCTAAAATCAGATGCATTTCAAATTAATAGATGAATTGCAGAAGGAGATGTAAACTTGAGTGAATCAACAGCAGAAGAGAGCAAAATGTGCACTAGAACGGGGGGGGGGGGTTTCTTGGGATTTTCACATCAGGTGATGTTTCTAAATCTGCTCTGTTTCACCTTATCCATTCCTCACCTTCCCCAGTAACACATTTTTGGATGATGGAATACATAAGATGCATTACTGTCACAACAACAATATAAAAAATACCCTAGAATGCTTTTCTTGCCAAAAAAAAATATCCGATGAATATTTCCATCCAAGTTATAACTCAATGTCACAAAGGCTTGCACCAAGTGCACAGATATTCCTAATGACTACAGTATGCTGTTCCACTGACATATTAGAATCAGCTGTGCTAGTTGACCCAGGACAATAAAAGAGTGGTATAGAATAATAGACCATCAGTTAACAAGAGCTCTTAAAACAAAAACAAGCCATTTTCAGTCTAATATTTAAGGAGTGAGACAGCAAAATGGTACATTGCTCTTCGCCAGCATCAGAGAGGACTTTAGTACAAACAAGTAAACATGATTATTAGGACATTGATATCGTGCAAAGCCTTCGCGTGATTCTGAGAGGAAGCCCCTTTGAACTCAATGCCACTTACCTTCTGAATAGGCGCGTAGAAGAACTCAACTGTTAGGAGCAGCATTTACAGCTACATAAAAACAACCAAGGAAGAAAAGGGAAAGAAACTTTCCCAAAATGCAAACCGAAAATATTTTCAGATTAATCCCCTTGACCGCTGTTCATCATGCTATTGGCAAGCTGTTTCCAGCAGTTCCCCACCAACACTGGAAGAGGGAAAGAGTCCTTAAAAACAGAACCAAGTTACCTGTGGGGCCAGTCACCCAGGCAGCCTGTGGCTGGATGGGGGTAGTTTTCAGGGCTGGATTTCGGTTTGATGAGGCCCTAAGCTACTGAAGGTAATGGGGCCCTTTATATGTCCAGATTACCACTGTTTTTTTGTGTTGAATATATGCTATATGGTAATTTATGGACCTCATAGGTATATACTGGGACGTGGGTGGCGCTGTGGGTTAAACCACAGAGCCTAGGACTTGCCAGTCAGAAGGTCAGCGGTTCGAATCCCCACGATGGGGTGAGTTCCTGTTGCTTGGTCCCTGCTCCTGCCAACCTAGCAGTTTGAAAGCACATCAAAGTACAAGTAGATAAATAGGTACCGCTCCAGCGGGAAGGTAAACGGCGTTTCCGTGCGCTGCTCTGGTTCACCAGAAGCAGCTTAGTCATGCTGGCCACATGACCCGGAAGCTGTACGCCGGCTCCCTCGGCCAATAAAGCGAGATAAAGGGACGCAGGTGGCGCTGTGGGTAAAACCTCAATGCCTAGGACTTGCCGATCGTATGGTCGGCGGTTCGAATCCCTGCGGCGGGGTGAGCTCCCGTCTTTCGGTCCCAGCTCCTGCCCACCTAGCAGTTCGAAAGCACGTCAAGTGCAAGTAGATAAATAGGTACCGCTTTATAGCGGGAAGGTAAACGGCGTTTCCGTGTGCTGCGCTGGTGCTGGCTCGCCAGAGCAGCTTCATCATGCTGGCTACGTGACCCGGAAGTGTCTCCGGACAGCGCTGGCTCCCGGCCTCTTAAGTGAGATGAGCGCACAATCCTAGAGTCGGACACGACTGGCCCGTACGGGGTACCTTTACCTTTAATAGGTATCTAAAGCCATTCGCACATAATAGGAGCCTACACAACACAAAACACTGTTGCTGTATGTAGGTTTTTTTTTATCTTATATTTTGGAAATGTACATTGAGGGTTTTTTCCCCTTTAAATTTTTTTGGGGTCCTCTAGAGAGTGGGGCCCTAACCTATAGCTTATTTAGCTTATACATAAATCTGGCACTGGTAGTTTTGCAGGTCCTGGGGAGTGGAGGCAGATTATTAGGGACAGCGGCCCTCACCCAATTGGCCAGGAAGGGTGGGAAATGGCTGTGTTTTACTTCTGCTGTATCCTGCAGTGCCGGGATCCACATTTTCATCGGATCACACATGGAACACCTATACAGCCTTTTCCTGTGCTTTGCATCTCTGATGCTTTTGAGGTTGGTCATTGGATTAAGGACCAGTTGCTGAGTTGCCATTGCTTTGAGATCGCTTGAGGTCGGGCGGATAACAAGCCAAGGCAGCCACCGAAAGGGAGTCTCGGTGGGGAGTTTACATATTTGTTTTCTGATTGATTGCATGGTTAGAGAGCTCCAAAAATCTACTGTGGTTTGTTGCGTAAATGCCCCTCCTATGTAGCGTGAGGAAAGTATCTACTATGACAGGCATGATCATGATTTCACTATGCTAAGGTACCCTTAGGTCCATAGAGTCGCCAGTGGTCATCTAAATACGTTGCCAGTAAAGTCTGCAAAATGAATAAATATAAAAATTATAGCCTGCATGGGGGAGATCAAGCCACAGAAAAGTACGAGTTTTACACGAGTTCACAGGTAGCAGGGCAGGTGTATCTCACGTGGATATCTAGCGACAGGGAGGAATACGAGGCTCACAGACCCTCATCCATCATTTGGTCATAAAACCATTGCAGTGAGAAGAAAGGATGGGACCATGGAAGAACCCCTAGTCTGAGGATCTTCTCTGTTTCTTTGGAAAATGCAGTTTCCTATGATTCCTATTCTGGCAGCTTCTTCCAGCACTAGTTGTAAACCGTTTCTTCAAAGCATGACCAGGTTTTCCTTCAAGTCTCCCAGTTTTCTGTTCCTTCCACCTAAGCAGCTGTGATTGTGTTGATGTGTAATCTGTCTTACATAACTGTGTGCTCAAAGAGTGTGATTTTTGTGAATTCCTACGCAAATGAAACCGATTCGCACATCCCAGACTAATATGTGGATTGGAATGTTATTATCCTTCGGATCTTGCATTTTGATGGCTATGGTACAGTTCTCAGCTCAAAACATACACCGAAATGCTTCAAAATGCATATTTTAGGATCAAATACACATTCGTAGTAATGCATACATTCAGATAACATATCTATTTAAATACGAACTTTCATGTGCATTTTATTTTAAGCAGATTAATGGAAATGCAAAATTGCATCTATATAGAGTGTTCTTTAGGTTTAAAACTGAAATGGATTCAACAACAACAAAAAGATGTCGTGGGTATATTGTTTGTATTAACTTTGCTTTGGAGGAATCCTTGATATTTGAGGGTGTTCACACACTCTTAAATTGTATCTCTGTAGTGTGGGGACTAACAGACAGACAACAAAAGTGGATTCTGTAAATCCTTATGGTGGCAAAGAGACTTACGTTTGCTCCAAGGACAAACTTCCACCACTCAGTGGTCTGAACATCATAGAATTATAGAACTGTAGAGTAGGAAGCGATAGCAATTGTCATCTAGATTCAACTCCCTGCAATGCAGGAATCTCAGCTAAAACCCTTCATTGAAGGCAGTGGCATAGCGTGGGTTGTCAGCACCCGGGGCAAGGCAATTAATTTGCGCCCCCTAACCCGTGGATTTTAGAACTCAAGTCTCTTCCACTAGATTAGTGTGCGCCCCCCAGATGTTGCGCCCGGTGCGTCTGGCCCCCCCTGACCCCACACGCTACGCCACTGATTGAAGGAGATTCCACGACTTTCCGAGAGAGCCCAATCTTACTGCCTTTTCTATGTTTGAATGCATGGTTTATAATCCTCATTTAGATAGTGTTTTACCTCGGAAGTCTAACGCCTTGTGACTTGAAAAAGCCTTGCGACTGGCCAATTGGAAGCCACGCCTTGGTTTCTGAACGTTTTGGAAGTCAAACGGACTTCCGGAACGGATTGCATTCGACTTCCGAGGTACGACTGTATATATTTTGGACATACGGATGATGTACAGTGGTACCTCGGGTTACATACCCTTCAGGTTAGACTCCGCTAACCCATAAATATTACCTCGGGTTAAGAACTTTGCTTCAGGATGAGAACAGAAATCGTGCAGCAGCGGTACAGCAGCAGCGGGAGGCCCCATTAGCTAAAGTGGTGCTTCAGGTTAAGAACAGTTTCAGGTTAAGAACAGACCTCCAGAACAAATTAAGTTCTTAACCCGAGGTACCACTGTATATTAATCCACTCATTTAAATTAGGATTAATAGAATATTTTATTGTTAATTTCAGTTGCTATTTTTAAAAATCTCCTTTCTATTTTTCATCTGCTAGATTTGCATCACACACACACACACACACACGGAAATGAGACTTGTGAATGACCGTATGTGAAATTGGTATTGACTGGTAAAGGACTGATCCATCAACCCCTATCTATTCTATAATATTCATGCTAACCTCCTTGCAAAACAGCCGTTCCTATACATCATTTACAAACTTCCAGTTGCGGCTCTTCTGCTGAGTAGGGAAATGCAAACCAGAAATGTTCTGATTTCCCAAAGGCAGCAATGCTTAACTCATTACTGCACGACCCTTTTAAAAACTATAAATTGCATTGTGTTACTGTTGTGACAAGCAAAGTTTAAAACTGAACATCACCACAACCAATGTTTGGAGGGCTTTTTGAGGGGAGTGGTGGAGATGGTAGTGCAAAGTCATGCATTGTAAACAAGCAAACTTCTGGCCCTATGGTCTTAAAATCTTTGTGGTGGCTTTTAATGGACTCAGATCTTTGCCTTTGAGCTCACTTTAAACAAGCAACAAGGGTACGGCACAAAGAAAGGAAAGCCCTGCGTGTGGATAAAACCAAGTGATCCACGTTTGAGATCAATGTACAATATTTTCAGCATGTGTGTAGCAACGGCAACAACTAGGAGGAAGAGAAGCAGAATAGAACTTTGCCTCATAGAGAAAACACACCATGAAGAGAGAGACTTTTTCTTTTTTTTACTAGTTCATTTGAAAACAAGTACATCTGCAATTGTACGTGTGCGACCACTTTGTAAACTAGGGATGAAAAATACTTGAAATTTTTCAGAGTTCTACAAAGTGGCTTTGGAGTACATTTCTTGGAAATTTGCATGATTTTACTTATAACGGTAGGTGTATTACATATGCAGATTTTATCTTCTAGGGCAAAAGAACAAAGACAAATGTTCCTAGTCAGGACATGTGGAATCAAATCACTGCTCTTATCAAAGCACGAGAAATTACAAATTCCATAAAGCACATTGTTATTTTTCTAATGTACCCCTGATCCATAATGAGAAGCAATCTAACATATAGATTTTGCATTCAATATCGCTGTCAAAAACTACATTACACATCAAATGTTAATGGCACTGGGGAGTTGGGGTGATTAATACCATAACAAATGGTATATATTACAAATTTTCTTTTGTTCTTTACTCACAATGACGCATACAGCCAGGATTTAACCTTTAAGGGTTAAAGAGTTTAATCAATGTCAATGTCTGATCTTCTGAAGGCGATAAAGAACGGTCTGTCTAGCGATACCCAACAGAACATCACTTTGTCAAGCCACAAAGCGCCCAAAAGCTTGTCAAGTAAGTTACCAGAAACCTCTTTGTGGTTAGAACTCAGCTCCTTCCTGCTTGACCTATTATTTGATATTTGACCACTTGGTTGCAAGACACTTGCTCTTTCCAGCTGAAATGTCACTGGGGCATCTTGTCAGCTCCCCGACATCTCGGCCTGACATACAATTTTACTTTTGTGTGCTACAAGGCAGAAAATGCAGGGCAATGGCCTTGCTTTAAATTCTGTCAGCATCAAAGATGGGCGTCACTCTTGGGTCCTACTACCAACAACAACAACAACAAAAGGAGTCTATTTTGAAGGTCAAAACGGCCATTCCTTTAAAGTCTCTGCAGCTTAAACTAAATTTATTACCTGCAATCCTGGTTTGGGAACTGCCCTTATAAAAAGTACATAAACATATCATCTAAAAAGAGAGAGAGGGAGAGGGAGAAAATCCTCCCCGTACAATTGTTTCTACTTTCTTATCAAACACGGACTTGATAAAAGGATGAGTTTGCAATGCCTGCAGGGACCGGATTCCACACTTAACTTAACTTGTTCAAATGGGCAAGTAGTATCATGTAGGTTTACAAGGAGCAACCTGACCTTCTCACATTGACCAGGAGTGACATTATTGTGCAGAAAGAGAAGCAGTCCCATCATTTCTGTTTTGCACAACCTGCTTAAAGTTTGCAACTAAATGCTTGTCTTCAGTTGAGCTGACAAGAGAGGAGAGGGGGCTCACTGAACCATAGCAGGGCTGCCATGAAATGACAGGAATCATTGGCATACATTTCAAATAGCTCTCTCAATCCTATTAAAGTATTGCAGCCCTGTTTTAAAATAGACAAGTATGAAACAACTTTGATAGATAGAGACTAAAATGGCTTATTGATTTCTTTTTTAAAAAAAGTCAGAGGAAAATTACCCAAAATGTGTCATTCTTTAACATTTAAAAATATATTACATAAAAATGAGCTACTACCGTGATAAATAAAACTTTTCATTATATATATATATATATATATTAACAAACTCTTTTTCAGTATGCTGGGAGCGCAGGAACATAGGAACAACCCGTGAAACCCCCGCAATGAATAATGCAAAATTAATGCCACGGAAATGCATAGAGAAATAAGTGCAATTCGAAGGCTCAAAACGTCCAAATAAGCGAGGGTTTTTAATTAGTTACACACATGTATTTATATATAGCTGCTTACAAAAAATATCAGATCTTAACATCCATTTTGCATTGCTCGTTTGGTGGTGGGTATGAAATTCAGGGTTGAGGAATATGAGGAAATCTGAGAATTAGGTCTGTTGTGTACCAAGGCAAAAGATGGATCATAATCTGACTCTGCCTTGAGTGGCAAAAAGTCTGGGATGCAATTCTGGTCCAGCTGGGTTAAGGATCTTGAAGACCTAGGGATGGTTAAAGTGTTTTGCGGCTCCTGTAAGGCAAAAAGAAAGGGGGGGGGAATCATAAATAAAATACATACACATTAGCCATAGGCCAATTAAGAAACAGTATGCTCAAATTCTATGGCATATTAGTACAACCCAATGCACAGTTTAAAGCGGTTTTAAGCCCCATTAATTTCAACAAGCACACTATGATTATCTATGGATTGCAAGTTAACAATAATTTTTGAAAACATTATTTGTTTCGCCTAATATTTCGACTACCCTTATTTTCACATTTGAATGCTCTAGTAAAGGTTTTGATTCTCTCATTCCTGTATCTCTGCTGCACTGCTATCATTAAGACTGAAAATTGCTAAATTGCCACAATCAGCTACAAATCCGAACAAGTGGTTTTTCGCACTGTACAGTAAAGTCTAGAGTAGTTTTTTCACTTCATTTCTTTTTTTTATAAAAAAATATTGTTTGATAATGCTGAATTGTGCTTGCCCCTGACCTTTCCCAGTTTAAATTTTTGTCTCATTCTCTGTCTGGAATAAACTAAACATGGTCAGCAACTACATTCCATCCAAATAGGATACAGTCCTGAAGGAATATTAGCTTGCTCATGTTCATTAACATCTACAAAATTTTAGCTACATTTTGCATTGATCAGAGCAAATGAAGCAGATAAAGTATTCGGGTACCATAATCCTACACATTTCTT
Organism: Podarcis bocagei; assembly: GCF_964188305.1. Lineage (NCBI taxonomy): Eukaryota > Metazoa > Chordata > Lepidosauria > Squamata > Lacertidae > Podarcis > Podarcis bocagei. The sequence continues at coordinate 17,476,718 of NC_138143.1, forward strand.
ACTCAGAACTACGTCCCATCGACTTAATCCTAGGTAAGAGAGCAAAGAGGTGCAGTTTGAATCAGTTGGAAGAATGTATAGGAAGAATGAGTACTTTTAGAACAAGTATCACATACAACCACCGCCAAAACTAGCAAACACAACTGTATCTAAAATTCGATCTGCACTCCCTCAATAAGGGAATGGCAAATAAGATTTTGTGAATATATAGAATCAGCAAGACTTACAGCAGTGGTAAGAGGCCAATCCGACCAAAAACTGATAGAGGAGGGGACTTGCGTGAAGGAATACATCAAAAAACATTGTTCTGGTATTAATATATCAATATGCAATGAATGAAACTTATAGAGTAAAAAACTAATAATAAATGGGCATAAGATGAGATAGTCAAAAATAATATTGACAACACAGCGAAAAGAAGAAAAGAAACAAAGGAAGCCACATATAGGTGGAGGGAAGTCAAAATTTATGTATGTTTAGTTTGCATATTTGTTTTCTTTTTTGTAATCTAAGTTGAGAGGTGTATGTATCTATGTATAATAAGTTTGTTTGGTGTTCTGGTTTGTAAGTATTGTATTCATCAATAAAAGTTTTTTAAAAAATCGATCTGCATTAGGGACATGTGCTACTTTAACCAACGGCATCAAAATGCCATGGAATGCATTCGGTGAATTGTATGAGCACCAAAATACAGGCTGCAGTAATGAAGTGGAAGGGAATATTTGGAATTTTGCTACTGTGCGCATCGGGTTTTTGAGCGCTTCCCCCTCCCATTCCCATTACTGCTACTGGGGAGAAGAAGGAGGAAAAATCAATGGGCTGCATCTAACACCTAGTTCAGCAATTTCCTTTGATGTTGGCTCTTTGATTTCCTGATACAACACAAGCTATCTTGTAGCAGGCTGGAAAGGCGGACCTTTAAGAACCACCAGTATGGTTGCAAGTTCAAATGGTTACCCCAAAGAGATATTTAAAAAGCAGTTGTACACTCAATTCTACAAAGGATTTTGGATTGTGAAGTTTGAGTTAGACAGAAATTAAACTTGCAATCTTTGCTGCGAGTATATTTTGGTCCTACTGCACACAGGATATTGTAGCCAAGTTAAAATCGATATGTTTATTGCAATGGCAACAGTGACTTCACATATTTGAACATCTGTTATTGTAATTAGCAAGTTTTAATTATCTAAATGTTTATACAGGATGCTGCAGAAGGATGCAAAATTTGGATTTCCTGGTTTACTCCAAAGAGAGAAATTCTGGTGCTATGTGAAAATGTGCTTTGTTTTAAAATTCCTCTCCCAAAACCAAGGACAATTTGTCATTTTAAATAGGTGCAGTCAATAGGTAAAGGACAGGTTGTTTTGCATATTTGTCAGTCTCATTTTCCGCATGAACTCGCTTATCACTCTGGTTAGAAATCATAATCATTTCTCACATTTTATTTCCCTCAAAACTCAGCCGATTCTTTTTTTAAAAAATAAAACAACCTCAAAATCCCAAGCAAGGGGGTAGAAATCAGGTTCCCTCAGAGAGTTGCACACAAAAAGTATGAAACTTAATGATTGGCAGCTAGTCAATAGACTGTTACAGGAAAAGGCTTCAATGTTTGGCGGTGGTGGAAGGAGGGGAGGCTGGTCTGCTTCAGTTCTCAGGCCCAGGCTGCACCTCCTAGGAAACTGAGGTAGAATAACATCCAACAAATGGAATGGAAATCTGATTGCTCCTGTAGCCTTGACAGATGGAGGAAAAGCTTTCGCTGCTATTCATACAAACTGTTTTGATCCAGAACTGCTGTATGCATTTAAAACAAATGAAGAAAACACACACATAGCCCTGAAAGTATAACTTACATTGGAATAACTCAAAATAATATAGGTTTTAGGGTTGTTGTTTTTTTACTATAACCATGTGTCTATGTGCATCAGATTGTGTTTTTTCTCTCAATATCATTACTCTCTATCCCTTAGTTGGCAACATTACGAGTCTCTGTAACATGAGCACCAACAGATCATTTGAACCGGAAACGTGTGCCTATGTGCATATTCGCTGAGACGACTGTATTTACTGATGGGTTCTGTCCAAGAGGGTGGCTCCATGTTGCAGCACCTTAGAGGCTAGAGATGCTATGCAAGTTTGCCCTAGCCTGGCTAAAAAAAGAACTTCGGGGGGGGGTCTTAAAAGGTTGCCTCAAAAGAATGCCCCCCTCCACATCCTACTACAGCTCAGATCAATATTTGGGCAGGAGAAGGGTTCTTGGTTTCCCTCTGCTCATTTCAGCCAGCCCCCAAGGCACCGTCTTTTTTACTTATCTGTATACAGCAATACAGTGGTACCCAGTTTTTAAGGATTCAACAACTATCTTGTAGGTAGAGAACCAACATCCCCCAAGGTCAAGTTTGTACTGTGATCAGTAAAATGGGGTGTCTGCAGTTTCTTCACAGACTGCTCTGCTACCACCTTGTTTTCCCATCCAGATTTAGGATGAGCTCTGATGGCCTTAAAAAGATAAAGGTAAAGGACCCCTGACAGTTAAGTCCAGTCGCGGACGACTCTGGGGTTGCAGCGCTCATCTCGCTTTACTGGCCAAGGGAGCTGGCGTACAGCTTCCGGTTCATGTGGCCAGCATGACTATGCCGCTTCTGGTGAACCAGAGCAGTGCACGGAAACGCTGTTTACCTTCCCGCCCGAGCAGTACCTATTTATCTACTTGCACTTTAACATGCTTTTGAACTGCTAGGTTGGCAGGAGCTGGGACAGAGCAACGGGAACTCACCCCGTCGCAGGGATTCAAACTGCCGACCTTCCGATCGGCAAGCGTTTCCGTGCGCTCTGGTTTCTGTCACTGTGTCCCATTGCACCAGAAGCGGTTTAGTCCTGCTGGCCACATGACCCAGAAGGCTGTCTGTGGACAAACACCAGCTCCCTTGGCCTGAAAGTGAGATGAGCGCTGCAACTCCATAGTCGCCTTTGACTGGACTTAACCACCCAGGGGTCCTTTACCTTTACCTTGGATCCCTCAACTGTTGGCCAGGTAGACAACTCTACATTGGGGACAATATATATTGCAATCCAGAACAGCAGAGCTGCTTCTCAGGATCTTACGGGAGATGGACCCTGGGCTCTTGCAGACAAGCAGAAAGACAACTCCATGGCTCTCTCTTGCAGAACGATGACTATATGCTCTTGAGCATCCCCCAAGTTTTTATGCAACGTGCTGCCATTATCATTTCATAGCACAACGCTCGGCGCTTTATGCGGCTCTAAACATGGAGACGGAAAAACTGCCGACTCTGTTTTCCTCTTTCCTTTTTACACTTTCTATTTGAATCTTGCGGGCCAAGCCTTTTGCTTGTGTTACTGGCCATATTTCTGGGTGCCCATTTTACGGGTGAATGGAAGCTTGGCTCTAAATCCAAGCAAGCGGCCTTCTAATGTCCGTACCTCCCCACAGCTAGTTTTACAGGTGGCTGTTTTTCCCACTGTTACCTCCGCTTCAATCGGTGGAGGCTGGGAGGGGATCAATTAAAAGGAAATAAAAAGGGACGAGGTTGTATTGACTAGCAACAGCTCGCTCGCTCAGCCTTTGCAACAGGCTGGAAGGACCTGTACAGAAAAAAAGTTCTCCTGCGATGGACAAAAAGCACCGATTAGCCAAACCGTTTTAATTGCCCAATTCAGGAACCCCTTCGCAAGAGATGTGCATCTATCTGCTGAATTTCCAGCAGTCTAATTTTTTTGTCAGAGACCTGGAGCCTGATGCAGATCTGTGCTCTGGCAGAAAGAGGAAAGGGGATGCGGGGGGAGAAGAGGGGGGGGGAGACTATATTTACATTCACTTTGCCAAACATTAGCATCTTTTTGTCCAATCATTTGAATTCAGAAGGGTTAGGAGAAAACAGCTTAGAGAACAAGGGTTGACACATACAGTGTGAAATCTTAAGGTGCTTGAATGCAATGAGGGAGAAAGTGAGCCCGAACCACATTTCAGCTCCCTAACTGCGCTGCAGCCCGCGTGAACTTTGTGACAGGTCTCTGTCTCTCAGCCACACTTGAGTAGCTTCTGCTGACATTCAGCTGTCAGCCAGCATCCCTTTACCATGCCCCTAACATGCTCTACAGCTTCACCCAATTAACTTGCTTTCACTTGACATTGCAGCAAAAAGCTTCATAATAGGTGGTCAAGGTGCACGGTGCCTGCCTGCCCTCTTAACTGCTCACGCACAGCAAGATGCTTAACTACTTTCCTTCAGTTTGCTCCGAAGTGGTGCGACTGTGATTTAGTCATCCCATTTACTAAACCAGGAAGAGAAAGCTGGGATTCAGCAAAGCCACATTTCTCATTGTATTTTAAATCATGCTTTAAAAATGAAACAAAACAAAACAAAACCAAAGGACCGAAATTTGACCATCAAAATAATTTGATTTTAAAAATATACATTTGATTTTTATATATGAAATCCTTGCATTTCTATTAGCAACAGAAATGCAGGGAGTGTGGGGCATCAAAATTATTATTTCAAACAATAGCCTTTTATGATACAGAAGGATATGGCTAAGGCACAATTAAAGTGTCTTTATGATTCAGCATTCTCACACCAGAAAAATCATTAGACATTTAGATGATTAACTCTATTACATACTCTGTTGAACAGCTGGCAGTATGTTAAGTAAAATAGTGAGCAACCCCTTAAAAAGGCATATCAAAGAAAGTAAATGGATTGTAAATCTTTTAAGGGCATCCGGGAAAGATTTAAGATTCAGCTGCACCTATTTTAACCCCAGATCATTGGTGAGATTTATTCCCCGCTTTTCTTCTTCTTCATGATTTAGGTAAATCTCCAGTTTATATTAGGGTTATCCAAGAGCACAAGTGTCATCTCATACTCTAAGGAAGTTGCGGTGTGCTATGAATAGAAGCCTACTGATCAATATGCTATGGAAGAAATTTAAAGAGAGACCCTATATCTGTGGCAGTATGCGGACAATGATCTATTGAACTGAAGGATAAACTCATTGAGACATTAAAAACAAATGTCTTGTTTAAAAATGCATTTTAAGTGTTCCAGGATTGTCTTGTGAGAAAAGGGTCCCCTGCACAACAAATTCTCATAACCACCATTGTTTGTGACCCAGCTAATCAAAATGGTGGCATAACCCTTGCTGGCTTTGAAAATGGATCTCTTCATATGCTATATTGGAGGTCAACGTTGTCCATCTCAAAGAGTTTTCTGCTGAAAAGCGTTTGTGAGGGAGTAGAGAGGGGGTGTGCAATGTCCCCTGCTTTGGAGGGAAAGTCACCAGTGGGGAGAAAGGTTTGGTACCACAAACCGTGATTCACAGCTCGTTTACTTCTGAATACTTTCGTTCAATGAAGCTGTTCCACTGTAAGTGGGCTGTAGGTTAGAGACAGGTTCAAAACATCTTTCTGCCAGTGTTGTGAGATTACAAGCTGTACGTGTTATCATGCCATGCACTCTCAAGAGAGCAAAATTCCCTTTCCTAGCTCAAACTACCCATGTTTAGCACTGATTTCGTATCAGAACTACGCCGTCTTGTAAAAAAACAGCCCCCTCTGGGGGAAAAGAACAATGCTAGTCACATTGTGCCCTTGATAAACCGCTGTTGTATGTAGATAACACTTCTTGATGTGACGGCAATGTGACATTTGCAAAAGAGCATCCCACTGGGATTTCAGAAACTCTTCAGAATTGCTGTTCAAACACCGTGTGCATTATCCAAATTCAACATGCCTGAGGTTCACTCATTTAAAAAATAATAATACAAAAATATGGGCCATGCATTTTGTTGGATTAAAACAAACAAACAAAGCAGCTAGCTTTAAAAAAAAATAAATCTGAGAAGGTGCTACATTGCGTAAATGTATCCTTTATAAAAGCAATAAAATCAGCAAATAGCTTTATGAGGAAATCCAAAAATGTTGCTCTGTATGAAATAATTTGAAGGAACTGCCTGACGGCAAGAAATCTAATCCAAAATTCTAGTACCAGGTGGGGAAGACGCTAGAATTTCTAACTCAATGAAGTACACTTGAGTATCCTCATAAAAGTTAGCTGCTTTTAAAATACCTTTCGATCTGACTTAGATTTTACACACAGAGAGTTTTTGGTTTGGTGCAGCAGTACTGACCTTTGCTTCTCCTCTTGCTCCTGGTGCAAGCAGTTTATGAGCAATACCAATCACTTGTGAGTTTTATAGAATCAGAAATTAAACAGAAAAGTGAATTTATTTTGAAAAGGCATTGCAATGAGAGAGGGAGGGAGGACCCTTAATTGTTATATGAATAACTAGGAGGGGGGAAAGGGTCATACTCTAGGCTCAATTTCAGTTGATGTCTAACAGGCATGCAAGCTTCAAATTATGCTAACTGGGCAAGAAATCAAGCTTATCAGTTATAAACAATTTGAGTGTGGCTGGGCTAGGGTTACAGTTTCTATTGTTTCTGGCCTCATTCATATATACAGTTATACTTCTGGCTGCACCTAAATAAAAACCTAATAATTCAAGGGGGGGGAAACTATGTATATACACCAATCAGCCGTGGATTGGTACTGACACTGGAAAATCACTTTTCCCCAAAACGGCCAAACAAGCCGAGAGTCACTAAGCAAACGAAAATCAATATTTTCCACATACCAATTGCATCCTAAGGGAATGAACGTTCTAAAAAGGAATTGTCCCCACCCACTCCCACCTTTTATATGAATGTAAAATCTGTATACAAGAGAGAAAGAGAGAGAGAAAAGAATGTGAGCAAAAGGCTCTGCGGAATGATGCAAATGCAGAGGAAGACAAAGAGATATAGGCATTTATAATGTGGTTTTCTTCCAAGTACCTTGTGGTCTCTTATGTGGTTCTTAGCTTCCCTTCCTTGCACCAACCTTGTAGGTCAGACCAAGAGACGGTGACCAAGCTCATAGGCAGGTGTGGCTTTCCACCATGCCAACCTATGATTGCCTTCCAGCTGGGAAGCTGCTTCTGGATCAGGTGAAGCTAGCTGGGGAGTCATAGTCAATAGCAGAACCTGCTTCTTAATTCAGATTCACTTGTCCCTTGAACACACAGATGGGTTTAAAGGTCCAGCTTTGGAAATGCAGAGACCAGCTACATGTTATGTGCAAGACTGTCTCAAGGCAAATTTTTAAAATGCAGTATAAACACCAACAACTGGGAAACACTTGCCTGCGAGCGTTCCACTGTAAGCAGATGGAAATATCGGCAGGATTTTGATTTCACTTGCAGTGTAACAATTATCATGGGAAATGGGAAACACTTTCCTGCGAGCGCTCCAATTGGAGAACAGCCTTTACCAAAGGTGTCATGGGCTTTGAAGACACTCGAACTCAGGATGCAAGGGAGAAACGTGCTAAGAGGAAGGCCCTAGTGTTGTTATACCCATTTTGCTGCAGAAAAATTGAGGTTGAGTAGTGTATGACAACCGTCAAGTATAGTCCAATGTTGCTAGCCTTGTGTGCTGGTGTTTTTTCAGGAAATGCAGCAGGGGTTGAGAACCTGTGGCCCTCTAGAAGTTGTTGGATTCCACCTACCAGGGGTGCCAACTTGAATAAAACATGAGGGGGCAGGTAAGCCCCGTTTCGCATAATCAATCGCATATTGCGGCACACACACACTATTTGAATGGCAGTATCCATCAACTTTGGGAGGACCTGGTCCCCTCAAATATTTTATTAGGGAGCTGAAGGGACCTTGGCCCCTAGGAGTTGGCTCCTATGTCCCCTATCATCAACTGCAGCCACATGGCCAATAGCTGTGCACGATTGGGGTTGTAGACCAGCAACATCTGGTTCTACAGAATCAAAATCGGGTTCTACAGAATTTTCTTGGTATTTTGGAACAGGTTTACACTATAGGTCAACATTTCTGGCCTTTGAGAAGCAGTATGGTTTCGAAAACTTTCTTCAAATGAGTTCCACACAAAACCAGGAAACGGGAACATTAAGAAAAAGTACAATTGCTGATTGTAAGAATGGTGATCCAAATGTACAAGCTCAATAAAGCAAACATGAAGATGTTACTGCCAGTTCAACAGTCCTGAAACTTGTCAGCAACCAAAGGACCAAAACGGTTGTCTAATAATAGAATATTAAACTTTTGTACCCTTTGAACTTCCTGTCTTCTGCATCACACCCTCACAGACATTTCCAAGTATTTTCATATTATTCCACTTGGATTTCCAGCACAAAACAATGGCTCAGTTGAGAAACATAAAGCATACACCCTAATACTTAATAGCAAAGTCGTCTTATGCATACTGTAGAAGCCAGAACCTCTTCAACTACAAAAATGCTTCAGCGATAGCATAAACTTTCCAACAGAGCCATGAAATAGTCTTCTCTAGAGGATTTCAAGAGGAGTTTGTGAAAGCTATCGGAGATAATTTACTGGTGGCCCTCCAGATGTTGTTAGACTTCAACTCCCATAATCCCTCACTATTGACCAAATACTTTTATAATACAAAAATAATTTTATAAGTTGTGTGTACTTGTTTCCCAATTTGACCCTTTTGCATGGTTTGTGGTATTTTAAGCACTTTGTGGTATTTTGAGCACTGTGACTTGCCATTATTTTTATTGATTTGTAATTCCTTACTGTAATTGGTAAGTGTAAACTGTTTAACTATTATTTGCTGATATTTAATTCTACTGTTTACTATTACAGTTTAATGGATTGTTGAATATTGCTTTATTTGATACAACTTGTTTATTTTAAAGTTGTTGTGGCTTTTATTATTGGATCAGATTGTTATTGTGTGTGTGATCTTGGTCGTCTATTTTGTTGTCTTCGGTTGTAAACTGCCTTGTGTGTAGTAATATAGAAAGGTAGTATACAAATTAAAAGTCGAATGAAATGCCCGGGGGCTTTTAGGAGTTGGAGTCCGACAACACTTGGAAGGCCACCAGCTCCCCATCTCTGTTGCAGGCTATGCTGTTTTAGGGCTTGAAGGCTAAACTAAATAGCTGCTCTTCAAATAGCAAGCATGACAATGGGGTCACACCTTGTCCCAAGGTAGGTTGCCAGAGTGACGACACCACCACTATTTTCTTCGTTTCTTTGAAGTTTGTACAGTGGTACCTCGAGTTACATACGCTTCAGGTTACACACTCCTTGAAGCCAGAAATACTGCTTCAGGTTAAGAACTTTGCTTCAGGATAAGAACAGAAATTGGGCTCCGGCGGTGCGGCGGCAGCAGGAGGCCCCATTAGCTAAAGTGGTGCTTCAGGTTAAGAACAGTTTCAGGTTAAGTACGGACCTCTGGAACGAATTAAGTACTTAACCCGAGGTACCACTGTATAAGAGAAAGGATAGGGCGAGGAAAAACAAAAGGGGAACGGCTTGATAGATTATAAAACGTGGGTCCCATGTGGTCACTTGGGATTAAAAGTCCTCAGTCTGAAATGAGTGTGTAATCTATTGAGAGTCATAGGTTCCATGGTTATCACCAGCATCTGTGATGAATACCAGATTTTATCAGGAGCTGGAGCAGGTGAAGTGTGCATCACTTCTTGTTCATTTATGCCAAAAGTGCTTGCGTGAGCAGCATAACACCTGAGGTGCTCAGGAAAGACCAGCAACACTCGGTTTTTAGCAGAAATGAGCCAGAGACTGGACCATCTGAACTCAGTTGTAGGCAATTTTTACAGCAAAGGGTGGGTCCCCACTACCATCAGATCAAACGTGAGTTTGCTAATATGTTCAAAGAGCATTTGCATGCCCAGAACATGCACACACACACACACACAGAGAGAGAGAGAGAGAGAGAGAGAGAGAGAGAGAGAGAGAGAGAGAGATGAATGCCGGACTTAGGTACATTCATACTCTGCAAAAACTCTTCTGACATTAATGAAAAGGTGAAACGGAGCCACAGTGGAAGTTCAAGGATCTGTCTTTTGCTGCAACACATAAAGTGGCCCTCACACATTTCTGCAGTGACCCAGAAACAGAAGTCTGGCGAAATGGGGAGTGCTTGGCTATGTTCTGTATGTTCTGACTTTATTGAGACATAGAAAAAGGAGGAAAGAGTCAAGGTAGCATTAGCATGGATAGGTCATTTGGATTACCTCAATTCAGGTGTCATCTGAGTACATGAACCAGAGTCTTTTGGCAGCCTAACTAGGCTTTAACTTCTTACAAAAATGTCTCCGTTGATTCATAACCCCAGAACAAATTTTACTTTCTTTTGTGTTTAACCCACGGTTTAGCGCTGGATAATGGATGCTTCTAGCCCTCTATCTTGAAATAGCTTCTTCAAAAGGAAGGAGGAAATGCCGAAGTAAAAGTCCTTGACACCAGAAAGAAGTAAATTTATCTACCTTTGTACAGAATAGTCTTTTCTTCAGCAAAGCCAGCTCAATTATGTTCTCGGCTCTATTCTTTCTTAAAAACTTTCTACTCGGGGTTAAACATCCTGATCCAGTTTTCAACACAACAGCTTTCCCGCTTCTTACAAGCTTTTCATTCCCACTGCAACCTAGACAGTATTGTCGGATCTTTGTATCGTGGCGTGTCAGACACTGTCACTTGGCAGACAAATGGGGACAGAGGCAGATTGGGAAAAGGCAGGTACAATGGACAGAGCAAAGAGCACAGAAAACTAAGACACCTGCTTACTTGCCTGCGAATTGTGCAACTACTGTAAAGAAACATGGTGACGTAATTCTGTTCTATTCTATTGTGGTAAAATCGAAAGAAAAATTATGTCCAGGAAGAAAACCTCAAATCACTTTTGTCTGGTTTTTTACATGCAATATATTATCTGACTAAAGCTAGATATCTGAGTTAATTTTCAATAAGCAAGTTCCTCTTAGTTCCATCGGCAAAATACAGCACGACCCACAAAATGCTAGGGACTTTGCCGTGGGATAGAATAGTAGTTGATGACCAGAGTGTACCCAATGCTAGCTGCTGAGATACGAAATAGTATGCTGACACTGTGCAGGAAGAGGATCACTGTACAAACCGATTTTCTAATAATAATAATAATAATAATAATAATAATAATAATAATAATAATAATAATAAATGTATTTATATACCGCCCAACTGACTGGGTTACCCCCTGACACACGCAATCAAAACTCACTGCAGACAAGCAACCTTGCCCTGGGCCCCCCAACCACTCTCACTACCAATGAAAACCAATAAATGAATAGAAAGAAAAGCTACCCAAGTTTGTTGTTGTTGTTTAGTCATGTCCGACTCTTCGTGACCCCATGGACCAGAGCACGCCAGGCACTCCTGTCTTCCACTGCCTCCTGCAGTTTGGTCAAACTCATGCTGGTAGCTTCGAGAACACTGTCCAACCATCTCATCCTCTGTCGTCCCCTTCTCCTTGTGCCCTCCATCTTTCCCAACATCAGGGTCTTTTCCAGGGAGTCTTCTCTTCTCATGAGGTGGCCAAAGTATTGGAGCCTCAGCTTTAGGATCTGTCCTTCCAGTGAGCACTCAGGCTTAATTTCCTTCAGAACAGATAGGTTTGATCTTCTTGCAGTCCATGGGACTCTCAAAAGCATCAATTCTTCGGCAATCAGCCTTCTTTATGGTGCAGCTCTCACTTCCATACATCACTACTGGGAAAACCATAGCTTTGACTATACAGACCTTTGTCGGCAAGGTGATGTCTCTGCTTTTTAAGATGCGGTCTAGGTTTGTCATCGCTTTTCTCCCAAGAAGCAGGTGTCTTTTAATTTTGTGACTGCTGTCACCATCTGCAGTGGTCATGGAGCCCAAGAAAGTAAAATCTCTCACTGCCTCCATTTCTTCCCCTTCTATTTGCCAGGAGTTGATGGGACCAGTGGCCATGATCTTAGGGGTTTTTTTTATGTTGCATACACCAAGCAAAAGAATGCACCACCCCCCTTCTTTCCTCTCTCTTCTCCCCCACCCTTATACTATGTACAACATTGATGTCTCACATTGAATGTAACTGATCAGTAGGAAAGACTCCACGAGCTGAAAATAGAGACAACTCATGTGCTTTTGTAACCCAAGATCTTTAATTTAAAAAAAAAAATTTTTTAAGAAAGAAAAGACCTGTTCTTCTGCTGCCACTCTCCGGATGGGGGACACAGAGAAGGGCCTCGGGTGACAAGCACAAGGTCCGGGTTGGTTTGTATGGGGGAAAGGAGGTCCTTAAGGTATTGAGGTCCTGAGACATGCAAGGCTTTATAGATCAACACCAGCATTTTGAATTGGGCCCAGAAACTAATCAGCAGCCAGTGCAATTGTGCCAGGACTAGTGTAGGACTCTTGGCTTTCTGATGTTCAGTTATAAGTGCCAACATGGCATTATTAATATGCCAACAGAACAACAAGTTGGAAGAGGCGTTCATCATACACCAGTTAAGGTTTACAAGCAATACTTATTTGCTGTTTACTTACAAAGCCCATGACCACCTGCAGAGGCTTTGTGACCCGCAGGTTGGGGGGGAAACACTGCAACAATCTTCAGTGATTCCATTTCACACTCATCTTCCAGTTCTGAGTGTTTACACCTTACGTTAAAAACCTGGGATGGACTGGGGCTTACTGCTGGTGTATGGACAACCCTTCGGACTAACAGTCTACCAACCTGAACTGAGAGAAGTGGTCTCAGATTTGGCTCAGCAAGAAAACAGTGATATCTACTTCCATTAGCACAAAAGTCTGCCCTTTGGCAACCTTCTTTTTAAGAACATTCACCAGGAAGTCATTTCGCTTTGTAGTGGGATTTGGGGTTGAGTGCTAGAGCCAGAATAGGGATTCTGTTGGGTGTATTACAGAGCTCAGTGGCAGGGCACACGCAGAAAGTCACAGGTTTGGCCTTTGACATCTTCAGTTAGACAGACCGTGTAGCAGGTGATGTGAAAGAAAGCTCTGTGTGCCAGAAGAGAAAATACTGAGCTACATGGACAAATAAAGTCTACCCTGGTATAGGGTAGCTTTCTGTGTTTCTAGGATGAGGACCCTGGGCTTTCTGTTATGGGGGAAGCTCAATAAATATGCTGAAATTGTCTTGTCCAGGGCTGTTCAGTTCTTTGTGGATGCTAACTATGGAGCCTAGCATATGGGGTGGGTTGCAGTCATAGAATCATAGAATCATAGAGTTGGAAGGGACCCAATGGGTCATCTAGTCAAACCCCTTTGCAATGCAGGAATCTCAGCTAAAGCATCCATGACAGATGGCCATCTAACTTCTTAAAAACCTCCAAGGAAGGAGAGTTCACAACCTCCCAAGGGAGACTGTTCCACTGTCAAACAGCTCTTGCTGCCAGAAACTTCTTCCTGATGTTGAGTCAGAATCGCCTTCCTTGTAATTTGAAGCCATTGGTTTGAGTCCTACTCCTCAGAGCAGGAGAAAACAAGCTTGTTCCCTCTTCCATGTGACGGCCCTTGAGATATCTGAAGTTGGCTATCACATTTCCTCTCTTTTCCAGGCTAAACATATCTAGCTTCTTCAAGCGTTCCTCATAAGGCCCGTTTTCCAGACTCTTGATAATCTTGATCAGGGAACCTCAATAAATATGCTGGAGCTGTTTTGCCCAGAGCTGTTCAGGACTTTGTGGGTGCTTTGACAACCATGGAGGGTCTAGCATATGGAATGGGTTGCACTCTTGACTAGGCAAGAAAATGTGGGAGACGTTCCGTTGACTCCCTAGTAATGGTCAGGCCAGGTTATCTTAAGGTTCACCTGTATCTTCATATATGTACCCAGACCCTGAGATCTTCATCACAGTCCCTTCTTCATTTGCACTTGACCAGGTAAGGTGCAGTGGGCTGCTACAGAAGGATGACCATTTTGAGGATGGTGCCCTACTCTGGAATGTCGTCCCCAGAGAGGCTCACCTGGCATCTCATTTTATGCTTTTTCAGCTGGGAAGGACATTATCTCCCCTCATGCAGAGTTCAGTTAGTCCCACGGTTTACCTGGATACTGATGGCTGTAAAGCAGGAATGCTGGTATGCAAGTGGCAGAAAACAGTGCAATGCTCATCCTCTATCACTGATTTTATGGAGTGCGGTCCGGTGAAGTTCTTGGAGTGCCTTGGGACTTTTTCCAACATGGCAGGCAAGGCAATGTTTAAAAAAACCCTTGGAGGCATGTTGTGACATGTTTACTAAGCACCGTGAGAGTAAAATAACTCGCATCTGCAGCAACTTGGATATAACTGTTTTGACAGCTCGGCCTAAGGACATGTTTAGAGCACTGCCTCTTCCTATTTCATTAGATGACTTTCAGTTATTATGGCTTCAGGACATGGACAAGGAGAAGTCTGGCTTCCCAGCTGTTTGTTCAATCCTTGGCTTCTTGGCTCGTAACACCTAGCAGGATAGGACTGGATAGCTGGGTCCAGGAGACAGTGAATGTCTCCCAGTGAGAAAAAATGGTCCCGGCTGCCTTTGAAGGACATGGTGGCATGGCCTCCTTAGACTCAGAAGATTGCAATAACTATCAGTTAGCCACTGATACTCCCCTCTGGGATCATTGTGCTTCAGTGCTTTCATTCCTACCTGGAAGGACAGTACTAGGTGGTGGTGGTGGTGATGGAAGACAGTGGTATTTATGTTATGGGATGGAGATATTATCAGTATGCTGATGGCACAACTCTATTTTCTCTTGTCACCTAATTTGGGTGAGACAGCAGAAATGTTATTTTTTTGATACCTAAAGGGCTGGGTGAAAGCCAACATACCAGGGATGGGGAACCGAGGTAAATAACTATACTGCAAACAACTGTTGTAAATCTATATTGTCTTCCTCTTCTCTGGAAGGTTCAGGAGGAAGAGGGGGAGGCAGTCCCCACCATTTCTCTGCAGTCCAGTCCCTGACACCCCAGCCACTCTGGGCGGCTCCCAACAAAATACTAAAAACACAGTTAAACACCAACCATGCAAAACTTCCTTGGACAGATCTGCCTTCGGATGTCTTCTAAAAGTGAAATAGTTATTTATCTCCTTGACATCTGAAGGGAGGGCATTCCACAGGGTGGGTGCCACTGCCGAGAAGGCCCTCTGCCTTGTTCCCTGTAACTTCGCTTTTCGCAGTAAGGGAACCACCAGAAGACTCTCAGAGGTGGGCCTCAGTGTCTGGGCTGAATGATTGGGATGGAGCTGTGTTGGTCTGCTGTGTTGTTGTCTAGTCGTTTAGTCGTGTCCGTCTTCGTGACCCCATGGACCAGACCACACCAGGCACTCCTGTCTTCCACTGCCTCCCACAGTTTGGTCAAATTCATACTGGTAGCTTCGAGAACACTGTCCAACCATCTCGTCCTCTGTCGTCCCCTTCTCCTTGTGCCCTCCATCTTTCCCAACATCAGGGTCTTTTCCAGGGAGTCTTCTCTTCTCCTGAGGTGGCCAAAGTCTTGGAGCCTCAGCTTCAGGATCTGTCCTTCCAGTGAGCACTCAGGGCTGATTTCCTTAAGAATGGATAGGTCTGATCTTCTTGCATGGGACTCTCAAGAGTCTCCTCCTGCACCATAATTCAAAAGCATCAATTCTTCGGTGATCAGCCTTTTTATGATCAGACTTCTTTACACGAAAGCTCACACCAATAACAAACTTAGTTGGTCTCTAAGGTGCTACTGGAAGGAATTTTGTTTGTTTGTTTTGATGGGGATGGAGACACTCCTTCAGGTACATAGGGATGAGGTCGTTTAGGGCTTTAAAGGTCAGCACCTACACTTTGAATTATGCCCGGAAACCAACTGAAGGTTTAAAAGGAATACCAAACAAACAGTGATGGCAGAGACTTTTTCATTCAATTGGAAGAAATCCAGTTGTTTCTGGAAAGTACAGGTAATGAGCACCTGTCCAATTTCAACAGGGATGCTGTCAGGAATATAGCTATCTCCACCTTGAACTGTGGAGGGCCTTCCTTATATGTGAGTTCCAAAATCCTGAACCTGCCCCGCCAGGAGTTTGACAACCAGTTCAAATCCCATAAACAAGGTGTTATACGCTGAACACGGTTTTTCCTCCCCCCCCATCAAATACAATGCAACATGTTTTGAGACTGCTCAGAAATTGTGATCGGTCCAAATAATGTTATTAGGTTGCTCACAATGTAGATGGGAACAAAGCTTGCTGGTACTTAAAACAACTTTAGTTCTAGTCTTCTGTAAAGAATCTGTGGGAATGTACCAAATGTACTCAGCTTCCCTCTCCATATACGTTAAAATCCAAAATCAGTTAAGGCATCCTTTGTATTTTAGCATCCTTCATCTCACTGAGGTAATTTCAACAGATCTAGCTTGCTAAATATATCAACTCCCTGTATCATCTCAACAACAGAACTGGGTTCTTCTTCAAATATTACCACAAAATAAGTTTTACCACCTCAAATTTTCTCTCGCAAAAGTGAAGCTACATTGGGACATTTAAAATAAGGAAGCAGTATGTTACTCTAAACTTTACTTATCTGCAGGTGTAAATACATAAGTCTAATAATAAGAGTTCCCACTGAGAAAAGTGTTACTTATATTAAAATATTAAAACTATTTAATGAGCTTTCTCCCACTGCCCTCCAAAAAAGTAAGTTTAAGTGTGTGCCTTAACCTGCTTGAGGCAAAGGAAGTTTCAAACATATTGGATTTGAAACTGGCCATTATTTCCCATGTTGCAAAAATGGCAATTTTATTTCCCGACAGCAAATGAAACTGTCAGGAAAATTTAGATGCAATAAAACTGTGTGGTTAAACCAACATGCTGGATTTGGACTAAAACTGAATTAAAGGAATTAAAATTAAGTATTATGTCAGTCAAAGTTTATAAAAACTTTATTAAAATGGGGATATTTGGTGGGAAAACCTGGGAGTTTGGGCCTCGGCGAAGCCCAACAGGACCTGTCCATTTCATCTCTATCAATTGTGTCACATTTGGAATTTGCACAATGAAAAATATTTTGCATAAGTGTCTTGCTCCTGGCAACCTTTCCACCTTTATAAAAAGTTGTCAAGGCAGTGTGTGACTTTCGCGGTGCAGAGTTTGAGAATGGTGGCTTCAGTCCAAGGCTAGCTAATAACGGCTGACATGCGCTGGAACCTAGAGGCCTAAATCAACATTGTTTTCACAGCTGTAATTAAGCCACCTAATCAGAAGCACATTTTGACGGGACAGTTTCTGGAAGCCAGACATTATAATTTCTTATGCCTGGAGCGCAGTGGCTCATGAGAGGTCCTCATTTAATTTCAGTTTGTGTGTGAGTGTGTGTGTGTGTGTTTTAAAAGAGGCAGTAAAAAGAAAATACTATTTGGAGGGTGGTGGTGGGGGAGGTGGCGGGAAAGCAGGGCGCATCTGTTGAAATGAAGCAGGCCTATGTGTTCGTGTCTTGACCAACTTGCAACCCACCCTCCTCCAGCCGCGCGCCGAGTCCCCGTCTCTCGGGTGGCAGCTGTGCGCAGTGAGAATACGGACCTCTGCCAAGATCAACAGATGAGCTGGTCTGAACCGGCTCTCTGTGTGTTCCGATTGTAAATTGTGCTGGTGATGATTAGAGAACTCCGACACAGGATGTTGACTCTTAAAACTGTCCAGAGAAAATAAGTTTTGGGTTGCTTTCCTTCGAATTCGGTTAAAAAGGGGGGGGAGGGGAGGGGAAAGAAAAAGTAAACCCTTTTTGTGACTTGGTGCGCAGAGTCGAGTCTCTGGCTGTCAGATGATTCCTCTAACATGAATTCACACGAATCAAATAGCCGTGTTGTTTTTATAAAAAGATATAAGAGGCCCTCGCAACGTTCCCACAGCAAGACCCGTCATCTCGAAGTGTTTATAGAAGAGAACCGCTGCTGAGTGCACTTCTTTAAGAAGCAAACCCAAAGTGTTTTGCATGCGACACCACCTGCTAAAAGGGAGAGAGGTACCTGCAACTCCTTCAGTATCTAGAAGCTGGTTAGCACTTGTTATGACTTACCTATGCCCTGGTCACACTGAACTGTCATCTGGCCCATGCTCTGTGGAACTGCTGCAATGGGGAACTTTAAACATAAACTTTCAACCTCAGAGGCCATGGTAAGACTATCACTACGAAAGCCCTAGTCACTGGGGTCTGATTACGTTTAGTTCTGCATTTTAATTGCATATGGATTCTATTAACTCGCCCCTTTGCCTTATAGGCAACGTTTTAATCAAATTGCTACAATTTCCAAATATACTACGATAGCTTGACAAGGTAAAAGTTCACATGCCTAGCATACATGGAATAGCAAAAAACAACAACTTCATATTGAAGAGGAAATAATTTTTACAGACACACACACAAAGCAGGAAAATTTGTCAAATTATTCTGTTGCTGCTTGTGCTCATGAGGGCAGTAAAGGTAAAGGTAAAGGGACCCCTGACCGTTAGGTCCAGTCACGGACAACTCTGGGGTTGCGGCGCTCATCTCGCTTTATTGGCCGAGGGAGCCGGCGTACAGCTTCTGGGTCATGTGGCCAGCATGACTAAGCCGCTTCTGGCGAACCAGAGCAGTGCACGGAAATGCCGTTTACCTTCCCACCAGAGCAGTACCTATTTATCTACTTGCACTTTGACGTGCTTTTGAACTGCTAGGTTGGCAGGAGCAGGGACCGAGCAACAGGAGCTCACCCCGTCATGGGGATTCAAACCTCCGACCTTCTGATCGGCAAGTCCTAGGCTCTGTGGTTCAACCCACAGCGCCACCCATGTCCCCATGAGGGCAGTAGGGATGGGGAATTTTGATACTGTAGGCCAAACACCCACTGCCACTCTATCTAGCCCTCCAGATTCTGCCCCAAGCTGCCCTCCTCATTGGCCATGTGCCACACAGTCCCTGAGGGCTTCTGCCCAGTTGAAATAAGTCCTTCAACTGCAATACTTTTGCTTGCTTGCCTGGCTGGAAAGATGAGTGGGTGGAATTCAGCGACATGATAATACACTGGTACCTCTGGTTGCGAATGGGATACATTCCGGAGGCCCGTTCGCAACATGAAAAGCCCATAACCTGAAGCACTGTATCTGCGCAGGTGTGCGGCATGATTTAGCGCTTCTGCGCATGCGGCGAAACCTGGAAGTAACCCTTTCCGGTACTTCCGGGTCGCCGCGGGACGCAACCTGAAAAAACGTATCATGAAGCAAACATAACATGAGGTATGACTATACTACAGTTCCGCCAGCGCAAGCATTTCTGCTTGACAGATGGAATCATGGAATTGTAGAGTTGGAAGGGACCCGAGCGCCATCTAGTCCAACGCCCCGCAAAGCAGGAATCTCAGCTAAAACATCCATGACAGATGGCCATCCAACCTCTGCTTAAAAACCTCCAAGGAAGGAGACCGTTCCAATGTCAAACAGTTCTTACTGTCAGAAAGTTCTTCCTGATGTTGAGTTGGAATCTCCTTTCTCGTACAGTCGTACCTTGGTTATCAAACGCCTCAGTTGCCGAACAAATCAGTTCCCAAACGATCAAAACCCGGAAGTGAGTGTTCCGGTTTTTGAACATTTTTTTGGAAGCCGGATGTCCAATGCAGCTTCTGATTGGCTGCAGGAGCGTCCTGCAGCTAATCAGAAGCCATGCTTTGGTTTCTGAACGTTTTTCCATTCGACTTCCAAGGTGTGACTGTAATTGAAGCCATTGGTCTTGAGTCCTACACTCCAGAACAGGACTTTTAATAAGTCTTTGTAATTTTCTTCTTTTTATTTCAGCTTTGTGAAGCATCTGCCATTTAATCATATACGAAGTCACACTCCATACAGCAGTAGCAATTGCAAAAGTCGCCTCACTAGAGGGAAGGGAGCATTTCCCAGCACTTAGCATTGCAGTTCCTGGGAAAATGCAATGTCTCTATGACCAAAGAGCTGTGCAGAAGAGACGTGTCAGGAATCCGACAAAAAATGAGTAACACTTTCGTTGACTGTGCTCAAAACTATCTGGGAAGGCCCTCAGATCTATGATTCATAACAACATTGTTTTCCCCAAAACATTCTCAGACTGCCTGCCCAAAGGTCTCCTGAATTGTGTCATCTCTACCTAGCTCAGCTTGTGGCATTTCATCACAACGACACCTCATGGAAAACAAATGAAATAAATACCACACACAAAACCGCATAAAAGCATTAATGACACAGGCGGCGGTTAGATTGCGATATTAGTGGGGATTTGCATCCAAAAGCAACAACTCTTGATATTTCCAGTGGTGGGATGACAGCCCAGCTCTTTCTCCAGCTGTTATCTCACTTGCAACCATCTTCTCCTGAGGCTCATAATTCTTCCCCGCCCCCTTGATCTGAAGCTGTCCTCCTGACCCCGGAACATTCCCATCCCTTCTTCATGCATGCAATCCCCGTCTCCTCAGGTTGTCTCACTCCATCCTCCTCCTCCTCATTCTTTTTCGCCCGTTTCCCCTCTCTTTTGTGATACTATCTAGATTCCAAACGTTTGAGTAATTGCTGGGAATTCCTCCCAATATGCAATATAATTGCATAACTCTGCGGCCAGGTGGACATTTTTTCGTTCTTTGTGCACAAAAACTTCAGCATTCTAAACTAAAACCTCCTAACGTTTGCAGAAATAACTTTGTTTCCTAGTGCCTAACGATTGCAGAAATAACCTCGTTTCCCAGTGCCAACAACAGGATTTCCCTGCCCTCAAGCAAGGAATGGGAATAGCTGTTCCTCCTTTGGGATTGTGGGTGGCAATCATACTCTGGAGTGGTGGATTTGTCCACTATTTGGTTGCTGTTGTGTTTTGGGGTTGTTGCTGTTGTTTAGTTAACAGAAAGCAAAACATGCCTTCCGCAGAAGGACAAGCCTTGATGAATATGTGGACAATGTGCATATTTGTTCGAATGCCTCTAGGTATATCAACCATGATATAGCTTCAGCCATGCATAGCTCAGTTGGTTGAGCATGAGACTCCTGTTATTCCCCGCAGAGGACCTTAAGGTCCATGAATAATCATAGTTTAGAGGTCCCGGGCCCTAAGGAAGTCAGATTATCCTCCACCAGGGCCAGGGCCTTCTCAGTGATGGCTCTGACCTGGTAGAATGCTCTGTCCCATGAGACCAGGGCCCTGCAGGATTTAACTTCCTTCCGCAGGGCCAGTAAGACCTATTCCGCCTGGCTTTCAATTTGAATTTAACCTGATCTTTTATTCCCCTTCCTTTTATTCCCCCTCCCCTCTTTATGAAGATTACCGCTCTGGGATCCCACAGCTAATTCTCCCCTGGTCTCCTCACTGGCCCAAATAGGACTAATTTATCCAGCTAGCCCTGGTGATAATCTAATGCTTATTGGATGGATTTCCCCCCAAAAAAGATTTTTGAATTCTGAATCTATTGTTATTCATGTTTTATACTGTATTTTATGCTGTTTTTTGTTGCATCAATTAAGTGTTTTAAATCTGTTGTCAGCCACCCTGAGCCTGGTTTTCTGAACCGGGAAGGGCAGGGTATAAATAAACATTTATTTATTATTATTATTATTTATTAATCTCATGGCCATGGGTTTGAGCCCCAAGTTGGGCGAAAGATTCCTTCATTGCAGGGGGCTGGTCCCTCCCAACTCTACAATTCAAAGATTTGATGATTCCATGAAGTTCAAGTTTATTGTTTCTTTTCGACATGATCACAGGTATGGTTCTGAGCTGTGTGATGCAAACAAGAGTTGCCCAGACTCTTTCCTAAGCCAAACCTGGGAATATTTGCATAAGCAATCACGGAATTAAACAAGACCAACAGGGAACCAGGCAGAGAGGGTCTTCTTGGTGGTGGTGCCCTCCCTATGGAACGCCCTCCCATCAGATGTCAAGGAGATAAAGAACTACACAACTTTTAGAAGACTCCTGAAGGCAGCCTTGTTTAGGGAAGTTTTTAATGTTTGATGTTTTATTATGTTTTTATATTTTGCTGGAAGCTGCCCACAGTGGCTGGGGAAACCCAGCCAGATGGGTGGGGTGTGTATGTATGTATGTATGTATGTATAAATAAATAAATAAATGACAGATAGGCATAAACTAAAACAGTATCAGTTGAGATGAATGTTGCTAAACTAAGTGTTATATTCATCTCCTTTTAAGGATTTTGAGAGTCCTGCATTCTGAAAAAAATTGGGAGGCCATACAGGCTTAGACCTATTTAGTTATGTGCAAATTATCCATTGTGTATGCAAATATTACCCATTAATTAAGAATGATGGGTAATATAGCTGAGACGTTTTCTGTTTTGATAGGTTTTGCATTCCAAAACATGCAGCTGCAGTAATACAATGCTAACACTTTGTGTCTGTACATGGGACCTGGATAGTTTATAAAGCATGATTTCAGAGGCTTTTCGCTCCACTTCAAAAAGAGTTTGTTAGAATGAACTTTCCTCAAAGCTCTCTCTGGCCAGAGGAAAGCAGCTCCCTGTGTAGCAGGCTGCACTTGGCACGGCGCCCGCTCCCTTGTTCACAACTTAAGCACCAGTAGCAATCGCAACAAATATTCGGACGGAGACAAAAAGGAACATTTGAAAAAAGATGATGAGTTGAACATGTAAAAACCAAGCAAGATGCCCAAGATACGTAAAGAGTTTTAGGCCAGTTAAGACTCTGATCCTAAATTTTGCACGTGTGTTAATAATAATAATAATAATTTTTATTTATACCCCACCCTCACCGGCCAAAACCAGGCTCAGAGCTGCTAACATCGAATGTATAACACATTAACATAAAATCAGGCAATCAATTAAAATACATCCTAAAATCAGATCAGGATCAGAGTAAAATCCAATCAGATGTTGCCTGATGATGGCTTCCAAAAGCGCACAGATGCAACCCCACACCACACTTTCGCCCTAAAAAGCTAAAGAAGTAATGTATGAATCCATGGCCTGATAGCTAAACCGTGGCTTGTCTTAATGTCTGGACCCCAGGTCTGTCCGCAGAGTGTGGTTTGGTTCAGGGGTGAGACAAGCCACAGTCTTGAACCCGTAGTTGTTCTGCAAACATGTATTTGTTATTTCCCATCTCAACTGCTTCAATGGGAGAGAAAATAACTTTTGATCCACAGCCTCCCCCAAACTGCCCCCAACACATCACTTTCATATCCTAACATCCCTGAGGGACTAATGGGCAAACAAGTGATCTTGGTGGAAATGTCTTCTTCCACCCCAAGAAGGAGGCCTTGGGTGAGAGACCTTCTCCTCTACCTTCCCTGATCCACAAGGTCCGAGCGACCCTCATCTGCCCTTCCCACAAGGTAAGGATTGCTCCCTTTGTTAGCCTTAATTTATATGTGGGCAATAATGTTTCAGAGGTTAAATTAGACTTGAAATTGGATTAAATCTTGTAGTACGGGGTGGGGAAGAGAAACCCCATGTTTCATCGGCAAAGAATATGCTATGACTGAAAATATAGATGTCCATGGAGAATATTCACGTTTTAATTCACCAGTTTGGTTCGGAAAAAATAACTAACAATATTACCGTATTTTTCCATGTATAAGATGCCCCCATGTATAAGGCACCCCCTATTTTAGGTGACTAAATTTAAAGAAAATGAGGGGAGGTGGCCCAAAGTTGTTGAGCTTCTTTAGGGGGAATGCGCCATCACCCCAGAGGGACCACAAAGAAAGTTCATCACAAAGCACTGGTCCAATGTGGATTTCCCTCTTTGGAAACCTGCCTGGACTTCAGATATCACCTTATTTGTATCTGCCCATTCTTCTAGTCTCCCAAGAAGGAGCCTGGCATATAGTTTGGAGGCTACGTCTAACAAACTAATGGGTGTATAATTGGCAGGATTTTTCTTATCACACTTTTTATATATTGGGGCAATTATACTCAGCTTCCACCCTTCAGGTATGCGACCTGAGCTGTTAAGGTATGCAAAACAATTTTGCAAAAATGGGTGACCAGAAATCAGGTCCTATCTTATAGATCTCCATTGGGATCATGTCTTCTCCTGGAGCTTTATTAGCTGGTTGGCTTGCGATTAGCCTCTTAATCTGATTGGGCGTGACGTCTGGCCATTCTGGCAGTTCTAATAACTGAGTATAGTAAACTTGTGGGGGTGAGTCAGGACAGGGGCCATATATTCCTGTAAAATATGTCACCCAATCCGTTCCTTGGACAGATGCTTCTAACGAGTAGCCCAGCCCATTTGTGCCTTGGGTAACCAGATGCCAAAATTTCTGTGAGTCCTTTTGAAGTGCTGCATCTCCCAATGTTTTCCACTGGTGTTCATAATATATTTGTTTCTTGCTTTTAAGTAAAAATTTATAATTGTATCGTAATTGGGCTACCTCAGCTTGTAGAGCAAGACTGTGTTTATCCTGTTTTAACTTCAATTTTCTAAGTTCCCTAGCTAGGCATTTTTTTGCTTTTCTGACATTCCTTATCAAACCAAGTCTGTCTTTTAAACTTTTTGTCCCAGAGGGACCATTGCTGAGGGTTGGCAAAGTGGGCAGCCGCTCCCCTGAGCGGGAAACGCTCCCTAGAGCGCGGGCCGCCAAGCAGCTGGCTGCCACGCAGCTCCCCCCTCCCCACGCCACTATCCGTGTATAGGACGACCCCAGTTATTTGACATGATTTTTGAGTCAAAAAACCCGTCCAATACACGGAAAAATACGGTATTTCTTAATAGGAGGTAGCAAACCTTTAAATAAACTTTGCTCCGGAATCATTGCCAAAGAAAAAGGAGATGTGACGCTATACTTTTTGATTTGACAGTCTTACACACAAGCATTTGTACAGGACAAAAGGGTGACAAATTAATTCAACTGTTTCCTCCTCAACTATAAAGACTTTTACAGGGGGTGGTGATCAATTTGCTCTGAAGGGCAAAAGCCAAATTACAGATAGCGTAATATACTCCATCTTTCCAGCAGAGCTACGCAATAAATAAAAAACTGGGTTGTAATGCAACCCAGTTATGCAACCAAATGCAGGGCTCTGTAGAGTTGTGTGGCAGAGTAAAATTCTGAGGGGAGGGGGGATAAAATTATTATTTTTATTACCACCCGTAGGCATTCCCTCCATAACACGCACAGACATTTTCCCTTACTTTTTAGGAGGAAAAAAGTGAGTGTTCTGGTGCAAAAAATACGGTATTTTTAAAAAGCAGACACTTACCGAGTGCAAGCTTTCATTTTCACGAAGGCATGCTGTTTGGAGTTCTGATTTCAGAGCTGCAATGTGATGCTGGTGGGACGCTATTTCTCTCTCGAGTGTAGAGACTCTGGAGCACGCAAGTTGATAGACATCGATGAAACTTACAATCATTGCCTAAAGCAGAAGGAAAAGGAAAAGGAGTCGTTGTTATATACAAATGCTGGTATCAGGTCTGTGTCATCTGTGCCTAACCATGTTTCTGAAGAAGCAACATCTTATTATCAAATTTGTATAACTTACTTGCTTACGAACACACTCCCCCCAAAAATGAACATCAATACTCGCCTCTTAAAAATATATCAGATTGTATACATTTCTGCCAGCACTGCAAATGCTATTCTGTTAATCTCGCAAAGCTTTCATTTCACTTTCTTCTACAATGTTTGAAGAATAATGTATTTGGATGTGTAAACAGAGCTTTCTGGACTCATCTCCCAGCTAATTTCACTCAGCGAAGCTCTGAAGAACACCAGAGAGGGAGTACGAACATTTTCAAAATAAATGGACTTGCTAATTCTCCCAACTCACCTTTAAAAAGAATTAGATTTAATTTGGCATGAAACTAAAGAAAGTTACAGACCTCTGAAAGTAAATAATCTGATTACAATATAGCTGGGAAAATAATTCTGTTCAGGTATATAGTGAAGGAATGTCCCAGCCGTGTAATATTGATCAGACCGATAATAAAGTTAACTGCACAAGAGAGTATAAATGATTTGGCAGCGCTGGTAACTTGATATCTGACCTAAATAGTATAACACTATTGGGATTATTGGACTTCTTTACAACTGGTTAATCACATTTTATAGTTATAGTTTCTCTCTGAAGTGACCTGTACTGATTTCTCAAATGTTAGAATAGCATTAGGGCTGATATAAAAAAAATTCTATTTCTTTACTGAATAAACCAAGATTAAAACAAAATATGGTGTACTCTTTAGCATTTTTCTTTTTTTTCTCTCATAAAGTAAATGAACATTTTGGAATGATCAGGCTGGTAAAAGTGTGTATAGACCAGGGGTCAGCAAACTTTTTCAGCAGGGGGCCGGTCCACTGTCCCTCAGACCTTGTGGGGGGCTGGACTATATTTTTTTTGGGGGGGGGGTGAACGAATTCCTATGCCACACAAATAACCCAAAGATGCAGTTTAAATAAAAGGACTCATATAGAAACATGCTGATTTCTGGACCGTCCGCGGGCCAGATTTAGAAGGCAATTGGGCTGGATTTAGACCCTGGGCCTTAGTTTGCCTACCCATGTGAAGCGAAGGACATGAAGCAGGAGTTGATAATGCAGGCGAGCTGTGCACAAGCAAGCTGCCAGCTAGCTCTGTGGAGGCTCCTTTTATTGGCACAATATGCAAAACCAGGCAGATACATTTTGGGCTGTGACCTTTACACATCTTCCAGTCCCGAGATCGTGGGGTGGTACAAAGTTATTTTGGAACCTGTTTCCACCGCGTCATTTTCCCCTTGCACAATGTATGATGAAGGAGACAAAGGTCTCAGAGAAAAAGGTCACAGACAGGACACGGCAGACTACTGAGACCGTGAAAGGTTAGACAGAGGGCAAGATGTTCAGACAGCTGTGGCCTTATTGTGAGGGGGAGTGTGTGCCACACCCCAAGGTCACGCGTGCAGGTAGCTGAGGCTGCCTGCGGGTGGGAGTGTGCTCCACAACCCAGCGATCATTCCTACACCTATGGTATAGACCCTCCAAGTGTCCCTATTTTTCACGGATGTCCATGATTTAGAGAAGCCATCCCAGTTTCTGGTTTGATCCCGGAATGTCCTGCT
Source organism: Podarcis bocagei (assembly GCF_964188305.1). Lineage (NCBI taxonomy): Eukaryota > Metazoa > Chordata > Lepidosauria > Squamata > Lacertidae > Podarcis > Podarcis bocagei. The sequence continues at coordinate 17,503,634 of NC_138143.1, forward strand.
TTTCCTTAGGATGGCCCTGATTTTATCCAAGAAATGTTGGAAGGTATGGAGTTCTACGACCCCCCAAGCCAAGGAGATAAACAACTATATAACTTTTAGAAGACATCTGAAGGCAGCCCTGTATAGGGAAGTTTTCTTTTAATGTTGAATGTTGAATTATATTTTTATATACGTTGGAAGCTGCTCAGAGTGGCTGGGGCAATCGAGTCAGATGGATGGGGTGTTGTTGTTGTTGTTGTCATTATTGAATAGGGTGTCCCCATTTCCTTTGTATAAATGTTGGGGCCTAGACGAGTAATCAGAGTCCTGTTTAGCATACCATATCCCAACCATGGGATATGTGAGTGAGAGGTGGACCATAAAGAAGGCTGATCACCGAAAAATTGATGCTTTTGAATTATGGTGCTGGAGGAGACTCGAGAGTCCCATGGACTGCAAGAAGATTAAACCTATCCATTCTGGAGGAAATTAGCCTTGAGTGCTCACTGGAAGGACAGATCCTGAAGCTGAGGCTCCAAGACTTTGGCTACCTCATGAGAAGAGAAGACTCCCTGGAAAAGACCCTGATGTTGGGAAAGATGGAGGGCACAAGGAGAAGGGGACGACAGAGGACGAGATGGTTGGACAATGTTCTCAAAGCTACTAACATGAGTTTGACCAAACTGCTGGAGGCAGTGGAGGACAGGAGTGCCTGGCGTGCTCTGGTCCATGGGGTCACAAAGAGTCGGACAGGACTAAACAACAACAACATTCCAACCCTGCAGCTCAGCTATACGTGTTCCTCAAACATTTTTGAGGTTCAGTGAATTATTAAGCTCATCTGTAGAAGAAGCAGAAATATGATCATTTTGCAAGTATTATACCTTGGGATGGTAGGGGATGGTGGGTTGGAGAAAGAGATGCGCATTTGCACAGCAGATACAGAGAAGGAACTGTGTGTAGCGAAAAAGACCTTCCATGCAGGGGGTCACTCGCTGGCCTGGAACCACACACAAACTGCATTGTGATCACAGAATCACAGTGTGATTCTAACCCTTAGTGTGCTTTCAAACACTGCCTTTATTTGCAGGATATGGCCCAGATTGCTGTATTCATGCCTCGCTATCATATTGGGCTATGCATATCCTATTGTACACAACTATAGCTATATCAGGGATGCCAGTTCATAGAAGCATAGAATTGGAGAGTTGGAAGGGACCCTAATATTCATTTATTTGGACTCCCTACAATGCAGGAATGGGCACAACTCAGTATTTTGGTGCAAGCCGATAGTTCGTCAGCTATTGTACTTGGGGGGTTTTGCTCACTGCTATTGATATAAGAGTCTATATTGAATACAGCAAATCCAAGAGCGTTTTTACACATGGTCTCTGTGCTTGAAACACATCATTTGTGAATTATGTCAGTGCACAGGCAAAAGTCGCTACTGATTTGTACGGCATAGCTAAGGGAATTTTTAAAAACTGTTTAACAGAAATACTTGTGAAAAAGCTTCCCCAACCCCTCAATTCCAACCACTAGATATTTCACGCAAAGTGTTGAAGAAACAATTCTACTTAAACAGTTACGTTATAGAGAAACATGTTCCTTTTTTCTCACGTTAACTTTTTTTAAATTCTCAATTACAAAAGGGTAATCTCTGTTCTTTTTTTAAAAAAAGCAACACACAGAAAGGTTAAAACCCACTTGTTCAATACTGTTCAAATATCAGAAACATAGACAAGTACAAATGACCAGATAGAACAGTACATTCTGCAATCATAAGAAACTATAGGCCTTATGAATCAACTGCAACCCAGTCTAATCTCCCAAGTGAAATTTAGACAGCACTACATACATTTTAATTCGGACAAGTTCTTTGGGGTAACATTTCCTACTTTCCCAAAAGGAACCATGGAATTTTCAGTATCATGTGTTCAGAGACTCATATTTAAATCTCAGTGGAAAGATGATATTTCCAGTAGCTCACAGTATTTATTAGTGTGCTGCCAAGAATGGATTTATTGCTGACTCAGCACAAAGTAACCTGTGCGGTAATTAAGAAAAATCAAGATTTCTGTTTTTGACTTTTTTTCCTATAGACAGTAGGATGAAGAGTCTATAACTTCTACAATACAGAACTCCTTTTCTGTTTTACGGAGTTCAATACCTTTGTTCTTTTTTTACAATTCGTTTTAAAATAGTACGTTAAATTTCAGACTGAATATCACCTATCCTCTGCAAGGCTGTTTCTGCAGAGTCCAGCCATTTTTTAACTGATAGTCCATTTCTACCCTTCCATCCCAAGGAACCAGATTCCTCAGATGTGCCTGGTTTAAGGCGCAATGTCTGGACCTTTATTGTGCTGGTTAGCTGAAACGTTTGTCTTCTGGCTTTGCCACATTTACACCAGAAACCGGCATCACGCAGAATTTACTGGTGCGAAATTATTCTCTTTGGTATAAGAATTTTTCATCATTTGGTATAAGAATTGCCAAAGCTCTTACAACCATGCAGACAGACAATAAACCCCACATAGGTACATTAAAACCAAAAGGAAAGAGAGACATTTGGAAACATCCCACCCACTTCTAAAAGGCCACAGATATTTAAAGGTCAAAAGCCTGGTTACATAGCAAGGTTTTAGCCTGGTGCCAGAGATAATGACGGCGCCAGGTGAGCCTCCCTGGGGAGCGCATTCCACAAATGGGGAGCCACTGCAGAAAAGGCTCTGTTCTCGTGTTGCCACCCTTTGGACCTCCTGTGGAGGAGGCAAAGAGACATTCGCAGGGAAACCAAAGAAGAGAAGAAGAAGAGTTTGGATTTGATATCCCGCCTTTCACTCCCTTTAAGGAGTCTCAAAGCGGCTAACATTCTCCTTTCCCTTCCTCCCCCACAACAAACACTCTGTGAGGTGAGTGGGGCTGAGAGACTTCAGAGAAGTGTGACTAGCCCAAGGTCACCCAGCAGCTGCATGTGGCGGAGCGGAGACACGAACCCGGTTCCCCAGATTGCGAGACTACCGCTCTTAACCACTGCACCACACTGGCTCTCTGCAAAACCAAAATGCTTGTTTACAAAGCTATTGTACTACCAACCTTACTGTATGCTTGTGAAACGTGGACCACTTATAAACGCCATCTCCAACTCCTTGAAAGATTAAATCAACGGTGTCTCTGAAAAATTGTACACATCACTTGGGAAGACAGGCGAACTAATGCCACTGTACTGAAAAAGCAAAGATCACCAGTGTCTTGATTCTTCAACATCAACTTTGTTGGACTGATCATGTTGTGTGGATGCCTGATGATCATCTTCCAAAGCAACTACTCTATTCCGAATTAAAAAATGGACAGCGTAATGCTGGTGGTCAACAAAAGGGGTTCAAAGACTCTCCCAAGGAAATCTTTAAAAAATGTAGTATAAACACAGACAACTGGGAAACACTGGCCTACGTGCGCTCCAGTTGGAGAGCAGCCTTTACCAAAGGTGTCATGGGCTTTGAAGACACACAAACTCAGGACAAAAGGAATAAACATGCTAAGAGGAAGGCATGTTTGGCAAACCCTCTTCATGATCCACTCACACCCAGAAATCAATGTCCCCACTGTGGAAGGACGTGTGGATCCAGAATTGGCCTCCACAGTCACTTATGGATTCATTGTTAAAACTGTGTTTATGGGAGACAATCTTAGTTGGCTACGAGTGATCACCAAAGAAGGAGGAGGCACATGAAGAACGGCTTGGAGGATGATCTCAGGGTCCAGATCGGTTCATATGACAAGGTGTGGTCCTTGAGGCATTGTGGTCCTGAGCCGTTTGCACCCGGAAACTAATTAGCAGCCAGTGCAGTCGGAAGCAGATGGGCTTGTGCAAAGGTGGAGCAGGAAAGATCACCTGAATTCTGCTAGATTCGCCTTCCGCTTGTAGCTTCCATGTTCTAAAATCCCTGCGATGGCAGAGGGTTTGCCCCAGCCTTCAGCAAAAGATGGGGGGGGGGGGGCAAAGTGGAAAATCCTGCTGTATAAGAGAAACTCCAGTGACGGTTCTCGAGATCCCACACACTGCTTTCAAAAAACGGTGATGAAGATTTTAGAAGAAGAAGAGGAGGAGGAGGAGGAGGAGGAGGAGGAGGAGGAGGAGGAGGAGGAAGAAGAAGAAGAAGAAGAAGAAGAAGAAGAAGAAGAAGAAGAAGAAGAAGAAGAAGATTGATAGAGGAATGCAGCCTCTTGATTTCTTACTGAATTTGCAGTACTATTACAGGGAAACTAACAACAGAACATTTGAAAGTAGTAACTTATCATTATAAATAAAACCAACAAAAAAAAGAAGAGTTATACTGTTCTTGATTAGAAAGCAATCATGTCTTCCTGAACCGTTTTTTACAACCCAGACAGATTCATATGGAACGTTCATTTAAAAACCGAAATCCCTTCCAGACTGGGGAGTATTGTAAGAATGTCAGTGGGGCAGGAAAGCTAGCCACAGCAATTCTGAAGGCTGAAGAATTTTAATTTCAAGCATTAAAAAGCCATTTTAAATTGAAACACAGGATGTAAGTTAATAAAGCCTAAAACATACACGAGGCTGCCAATTTTAGAAACAGTAACAAATTACTCAGGAGTAACCAAAGGCAAGGAAGTAATAAGAGAGCAAATGGTTCCTGAGTGACCCCCTTCCTGTCCTTTTGACCTTTTTACTTTTCTATTGTACATTATATTATATTCTTAAGAAAACATCTTATACAGATGGGGAAACCCAGCCAGATGGGCGGGGTATAAATAATAAATTATAAATTATAAACACTGTGGCAACAGAGTTTACTCCCAGAGAATTGGCCAATTTTAAGAAATGACCTCTAGGCCAATACCAACTTCCAGAAACAGCTCGCTGAACATGTACAGTGGTACCATGGGTTACAGACACTTCAGGTTACAGACGCTTCAGGTTACAGACTCTGCTAACCAAGAAATAGCACCTTGGGTTAAGAACTTTGCTTCAGGATGAGAACAGAAATCGTGCAGCAAAGGCAGCGGGAGGCCCCATTAGCTAAAGTGGTACCTCAGGTTAAGAACAGTTTCAGGTTAAAAACGGATCTCTGGAACGAATTAAGTTCTTAACCCAAGGTACCACTGTATGTTGGAAGCTGCCCAGAGTAGCTGGGGCAACCCAGTAAGATGTGTGGGGTATAAATAGAAAATTATCATTATGGAATGGGACGTCCCTATTTTCATCGGAGAATGTTGGAGGGTATGTAATCTAACCACCCATTTCTCTTTGTTATTCCCCAGACTACTGAGATATAGAGAGTTTAAAGCAAGGACTTTTCTTTTGAGTCTATGACCCCAGGGCCACCCTTGTTTAAACAGTGTGGTTCTTCAGTGAAGCCATAATGAGTTGATTCCCCCACCAGCCAAAAGATGTTGACTTGGTCTTGTAGATCTTCTGATTGCTGGTACTATGGATCAGTCTACAGTGGTACCTCGGGTTACATACGCTTCAGGTTACAGACACTTCAGGTTAAGGACTCCACTAACCCAGAAGTAGTACCTTGGGTTAAGAACTTTGCTTCAGGATGAGAACAGAAATCGCGCAGCGGCAGGCGCCATTAGCTAAACTGGTGCTTCAGGTTAAGAACAGTTTCAGGTTAAGAACGGACCTCCGGAACGAATTAAGTTCTTAACCCGAGGTACTACTGTAATGTTCCATGTTCCTTCCCCCGGTAAAATTCTGATAGATCAGCAGTGGGGAACTGTTTCACCCCAAGAGCTGCGTTGCATTTGGGGCTCACCTTCTGAGACTCACATGGTCAGAGCTTCCAAGTGTCCCTATTTTCCAGGGACAGTCCTGGATTTACAGAAGCCGTACCAGTTTCTGATTTGATCCCAGAATGTCCCGCTTTTCCTTAGGACGTCCCTATTTTAACTGGATAAATGTTGAAGGATACGAAGTTTTCGAGTCAAGGAGATAAAGAACTATAGAACCTTTAGAATACATCTGTATAGGGATGATTCTTAAGGTTTAATGTTTATTACATTTTTATATGCGTTGGAAGCCGCCCAGAGTGGCTGGGGCAACCCAGTCAGGTGGGTGGGGTATAAACAAAATAATAATAATAATAATAATAATAATAATAATAATAATAATAATAATAATAATAATAATAATAGGTGGTGTTGTTCCATAGGACGTCCCTATTTTCATCTGAGAAATGTTGGAGGATATGCCTTTGCATTTAATTAATAAGATCAAGGAAAGTCACAGTTATTGCCAAGTTTGAAGCAGCTCAAGAAGAATGTTCTAGAAAACAGAGCTCTCACTGCTCAAGTTGCTAAATGACTTCTTGCAAAGAAACTGCTATTATTTTTAATACTTTCATTCATCTATGGGGTATTAAAACGAACGTTCTTTACTGCAGGGGAGGACTTTAGTAATGTGGCGCCCTGGGCAAGGACAAAATTTGGCAACCCCTAACTTTGAGTAAGTACCAGTATAAATATAGGTATTATTATTATTATTACTATTACTATTCTGGGCCACCTCAGCTTAGTGCCCTGTGTGGCAGAACCGCCCACACTGCCCTAAATCCGGCACTGTTTACTGTATCCAGTGGTCATTTTCCTGAGAATCTGTGACAATAGAAAATCGAAATAAGGCATAATTGAGGCTTATTAAAGATGTGAGTAAACACATTTATGCACTTAAGGATATTTAGTAGACAGTTGAAGAATAGTTCCTTATCTGAACAGCAGTGGCGTAGCGTGGGTTGTCAGCACCAGGGGCAAGGCAAGTAATTTGCGCACCCTAATCCATGGATTTATTACCAATTATTATTATTATTACCAATATTTCTTTTTGCCAGGCTTTAAGTAGTCTAAGATTTTAGAATGCTGATGTTGGGTTGTATCCAACTAGGTTAGACCCATTGAAAGGTTAGACCCATTGAAATCAGGGGACTTGGTCATGCTTAACTGATTTCAGTGGGTCTCCTCTGAGGATGACTTAGCTGCACATCATCTAATACTATTCATAAAACCTTCCACTATGCGGTAGCATTGGCGTTCAACTTTATAGCAATATCAACTTCAGCAAAATTAGAGATTTTGGTCTTTCCCTGGCAGTGGGTGGTGAGGAGGATCGACTTTCGTCTAGACAAAGTTTTATCAACTGAACAGAAGCAGGAAAAAAGAACAACAAATATCAAACCTCTAAGAAAGTTGTCATATATAAAAGTATAATCATAAGCAGACCAATAAGATAATACAGGGGGGAAAACTGCAACAAAAATTAGAAACACAAAGAAGAGGTTCTTCTGCTTTTTAAGTATAGAAAGAGAAGAAAATTCCAAATTAATATTTGCCTTTTAGGCTTCCAGCCTCCAGGAAATTCCTGAACTAAAAAGAATGTTAGTAGGTAATAAATTTACCTAAGGGCAATGTACACAAAGAGATGAAAAGGAACAAGAGAGGGAATAATAAATGTACTTCAAAAGAATGTGAGTCTAACTTTAGTGTAGCAAACTACTAGGATGAAAATCTGAAGAGACTACAAATGTTGTGTTCACTGTGAAGTTTGCTCAAAAAGTGACAACAGGCAAAGAATGTTTGGTGCAGAGCTACGAAGTAAAATAAAAATGGCACCCTGCATCTATACTGACTATTCTGCAGAAATAATGGTCCATTCTACTTCTAGGGCAACATTCGCACCATTTTTTTCCTTACCAATTTGAGGGTTGTGTTGTGTTATGTTGTGCTCCCCATCACGCATAGGAGGGGAACCCGTGAAGTAGTTACAGATGTAAAATATTAGTGCATATTGACAGTATACTGTAGATTTCTGCTGGCCTTTCATTGAGGGAAGGGGGAAAATTAGATGCTAAAGGAAAACTAAGTACATTGTTCCACGTTGCTCATTCAAATTCATTGTTCCACGTGCTTCAAAACTGCAGGAAAGATGTATGAAGTTGCCCCTAATCTGGCACAGAACATGTCAGTGGCTTCAGAAAGAGAGTTTTGAAGGAAGACATTCCACAAATCATTTTGTTTTATTATTATTTGAGAGAGGGGAGGACATTGTGTTGAGTGGGCTGCTGAATTTGAATTCCTCTCAAAAGAGTATGCGTGAAAATGCATTCAGGTTTTTTCCTTTGTCCCGCAACTCCTTACAGCAGCTACAGAAGAGGCTATAAACTCTGAGGCATTTTCAGGCCTCAAAAGAGGCCTCATGGGAAACAACATTCGACAGAAACTGCTTTTCCGCAGCTGTTTGGTACATGCTTTAATGATCTTCTCTCCATGGATCTTCGTCTGACACCAAACTTGTGCTGGGCTTCATCTAAGCATGGCACATGCAAGTTAAATGCACCAGAAGGGAAGGCAATTCCATTCCAGTCCCCGCACGAACACACACACACTCCAGGATCCTTCACTGCAACTGCTTTGAGCCAAACCCTGCCATCTTAACTTCAGTATCAATTATGTTTTCTCTCCTGCCACTCACCCCTTCCACATCCCATCAAGGTCTTGGTGGACACCCAAAAGATGAAGAGGTCAAATCAGTTAAGATCAAATGGGCACAAGATATAGGACACAATATACAATTTGAGGACTGGGAGAAGTTGTGGAAGGTGGACTTGAAATTTACAGACTGTTCTCTTTTGAAAGAAAATTATATGAAAATGATGTATAGATGGTATATCACACCAGAACAAATGGCAAAAATGTACAAAACTGGGTCAAATACATGTTGGAAATGTAAAGAAAAAGAAGGTACTTTGGATCATATGTGGTGGGAATGTAGAGAAGTTAAAAAATTCTGGGAGATGATATATAACGAACTGAAAAAAAAATGTATAAAATGACATTCTTGTTAGGGATTTTAGGAAGAGACCTGCCAAGAAAAACAAAGAATTTATTTATGTATGCTACAACAGCGGCAAGAGTCTTGTTAGCACAAGGACGGAAGAATGAGGAAACCCCAACGAAAGAACAATGGCAAGAAAAACTGATGAGTTATGCGGAGCTGGCAAAGCTGACATATAAATTACGTGACAAGAACAATTGTGACTTCAAGGAAGAATGGGAACTTTTTACAAATTATCTAAAACAACAAAATGATTCTTGGCAGGTTTTGAATAAACACCCACAAATTTATTAGTAGAATATATGACAGCTAAGGCAATGATATGTATAATTTTACAACATGCAGAGAATAATATGTGCAAACAAATCAGAGAGGGGAGCTGTGGGAAGTCTTTAGTGGTTGGGAGAGGGAGGGGTGGGGGAAAGGGGAGAAAAGTAATTGTTTACATTGATTGATAATTTGTTTTGTTAAAATTGCTTAATAAAGATTTTTTTTAAAAAAAGAAAGATAACAGAACCAGTTTTAAGCCAGCTGTGCTCAGCTTCTCAGAAGGAATAATCCAAACAAGAATCTTCTGCCTGTTTCTTTCACATAGAAAACTTTCCAGAACACTCTTGAACCAAGCAGAACAAGAAAGATCTCCACATATCAGATCAATACTTTATGTACTAAGATATGCAAACTGACAGACACCCCAAGAACTGAAGCTCTCTGAAGGATGGCAAATGGGCCATGAGAAGTAATGGCATGACTTTTTCCTGCTTGGCAGGGGGTTGGACTCGATGGCCCTTGTGGTCTCTTCCAACTCTATGATTCTATGATTCTATGATTCTATGATTCTATGACTTCCTATTTGGGAAAGAATGGAGAGCAGCTTTTTGAATTTGGAAGATGGAAAGGAAACTGCTTCTACTGAAAACGGCAGCAGACTGGCACGCAAGAGCCATCGTGGCATTTCTTGCCAAGTATAGATTGTCCTAAGAAGAACATTGATTTTCTAAATTAAAGCTGTGGCTCTATGATGTCCTGTTACTGCAGACGAAGTTCCAGTGAGTTTCGTGGGACTTGCTTCTGAGCAAACACGCTTTAAGAGATAGTGCTGCCTTATAATTAGGTGGGTCACAGCGCAAGTGGAGAAATTCAGTGAAACTTCTCTCCTTAGAGATCCTAAATCAGCATTTTGGTGTCCATTCAGAAATGGGTGGAGGAGGAGGAGGAGGAGGAGGAGGAGGAGGAGGAGGAGGAGGAGGAGGAGTTTGGATTTGATATCCCGCTTTATCACTACCCGAGGGAGTATCAAAGTGGCTAATATTCTCCTTTCCCTTCCTCCCCCACAACACTCTGTGAGGTGAGTGAGGCTGAGAGACTTCAGAGAAGCATTACTAGCCCAAGGTCACCCAGCAGCTGCATGTGGAGGAGAGGAGACGCAAACCAGGTTCACCAGATTACGAGTCTACCGCTCCTAACCACTACACCACACTGGCTCCACACTGTGAACAAAGAGAAAAGGCATTTGTACCCTTGGCCACAGTTTCACGGAGCTGGGATTAGACTTGCAGCCTATTCTGGATCCTGCTGAAGAATCGTATTTGCAGCTGCAGTGAATATTTGGGCTGCGGTGTCCTAAAAGTGAAATGCAATCCCATGGAGGCTCACCTGCCACCTACTGCATTTAGGGGTGGTTTTTTCCCCCTCAGCACCTTCTTAGTTTTATTTGTCTTTTAAAATGTTGATTGAGTTGTTTCAGTTGGCTCCCTGCTGCTGCCTTTCTGTTATTTTAATTGTTGTGGTTGATTTATTGTACCATTTTATTTCTGAAAATTGTCAGTTCATGTTTGCACCTGCCAGTCAGGGAGTTTTTTTCTTCTTCTTCAGATGAAGTTTTGAGGTACAAACAAATTAAATAATGACGTTTCAGAGCTCCTGATGAGGAAACAGAAGGGCCAAGATCTTCTCTCACAACACTCCTGACATTTCCATTATGGGTGATATCACTGAACATTACTGGCAACTTTCCACGCACAACTTCAAGCAGATCCTGCGTACCACAGAATTTGCCGTTTGAACAAGCACTGGCGGAAGGTACTTTGGGATGGGAAAGACATTTAACTGGTGTGTGTTACCACCTTGCCACTTGAATTAGCATAATTTCACAAGATCCCTTTCTTCACGTGAATCGGGTTGGAAGCCACAGAAGAAGGGGAGATAATTGGATTGGAAGTGGAGGAAGGCAATAATGATGATGAAAATTGATACAGGATAGTGAATTAAAGGGGGGGGGAAGCTTCCAAGTTTAGATAGGCATACAGTTTTTAGTCAGGCTTCAAGGAATGAGAGAAAGAGGATTAAAGAATAATAAGGACTGCTAGTGGAATGACTGACATAGTTGTTCGTTTAGAAATTTATAAGCTGAAGTTCTGCCAAAAATGGCACACAAAGCAGTATACAATACTAAAAATTAAAATTATTAAAATGTAGTTATGGACCCTGAGGAAGTCCACTGAAGAAAACTTGACAGAAGCTGATGCTACCCAGTGTCTTCCCCTCTTATATGCAAGCACAGCAGTAGGGCACAATTTCAGTGGTGGTGAGGGCCAAGGGTCTGTCACCAAAATCTGCAGTTACACTTCAACGTGTCATCTGACAACTGTTAAAGGGCGCCTATTGAGAAGCTAGTTGTTGTTGTTGTTTAGTCGTTTAGTCGTGTCTGACTTTTCATGACCCCATGGACCAGAGCACGCCAGGCACTCCTGTCTTCCACTACCTCCCACAGTTTGGTCAAACTCACAGCCAGGAGTCCATGGGTCAGTTGTTAAATTAGGGGATTGCAGCTTCTCTCTCTCTCCAGTATGACTGAAATAGGCGGAATCAGCTCTTATATGGTAAAGCATAGTTTACAGCTGTGTGGATTTTTCCATTATGAAATGCAGTAAACTGGCTCCTTATATTTTTAAAGGGCAACTAAAATGATGGTCGGCGGTTAGGTTTTAAGTCCCAGAAGCAGCAGCCAGGTATATAAACTTAGGGATGCTGGGGCAAACATAATTATAGAGAAATGTATTCTGTATCTCTTAAAATACTGGAACTTGGGTACAGCCAATTAAACCAGGTTCAAGGACAAGCGTAAGGACATGTTTCATCACAGGCACAGAATGTAATGATAGTCACTAACCTAAGGGGACGCGGGTGGTGCTGTGGGTTATATCACAGAGCCTAGGATTTGCCGATCAGAAGGTCGGCGGTTCGAATCCCCAAGACGGGGATAAATAGGGACCGCTCTGGTGGGAAGGTAAACGGCGTTTCCGTGCGCTGCTCTGGTTCGCCAAAAGCGGCTTAGTCATGCTGGCCACATGACCCGGAAGCTGTCTGCGGACAAACGCCGGCTCCCTCGGCCTATAGAGCGAGATGAGCGCGCAACCCCAGAGTCGGTCATGACTGGACCTAATGGTCAGGGGTCCCTTTACCTTTACCTTTAAGCTAAGGAGGCTTAAAAAGAGATTTAGCTCACAGAAGATGGTCTGTAGATGGCTGTCACCTACAGCAGCTAAAACAAATCTTCATGTTCACAGGCACAAAAACACAGGATGCCAAACAATGGGTGAGTATGACCAACACTGGACACAACTCCAAGTCTTTTTCACCCCCTTTGGCAAAATGGCAAGGGAGTCCTAGAATGGAGCCCAGGGCTACACCTGATAGTGCCCTTGCTAAAGAGCATGTCTTCATCTTACAAAAGAAACAGATTCGTGCCTCTCAAAAACTACACTCCTGATGCAACTGGGCTGAACGAGACATAAGGATGAGATGATTTCTGCTATTGCCATCATTTATTCTACTTTATATGGTTTTATTAGGTTCTCTTTCTCTCTTTTTTTTAAAAAAAATATAATTTTCACTTTTACAAGTTTTCCACATTTACATTCACCAAAAGAAAAAAAACATGGCATTTGTCATCAAGCTCTCCTCCCCACCTTCCATGATTTGATTTAGTTATCCTTTGCTGTTGCATATTCAAATTACTCCATATTCTTTCTTCTTCAGTTTTATCTCAACTTTTTTGAATTTACCCCAATCCTCCTAATGTTTTAAATTTTTACAATGATTTTTCAAATATTCTACAAAGCTTTCCCAGTTTTCCTTAAAGACTCTTTCTTCCTGGTCTCTTATTCTACTAATTTAACCAGCCATTTCTGAATCTTCCATCATTTTCATCTGCCATTCCTCCTTCGTTGGTAATTTCCCTTCCTTCCATTTCTGAGATTAAACCATTTGGGCTGCCGTAGTTGTGTATAAAAAACATTTTTTCTCCCCTGATATCCAGGGACATCTAGACCGATTATTCCTAAGAGAAAGTCTTTTGGTCTTTTTTTTTAGGTTCTCTTCCTGCTCTGCTACCCTGTAACAATAGCATTGCACTTTCATTAATTTGAAAATGGCACAAGTACTTTGCATCCAGCTGTACGTAAAAAAATGGGTGGCTGTTTAAAAAACAAGGAAACAGTGCCACTTCAAGAGACAAGCGAGGAAGCACTCCTTTCTATACCAGTATTAGTTAAATCTCTGCATTGACGCGGGTGAAGTAAAGATGGGAAACCATGAATTTATTATCGAAGCGTAGGATGTTGTGGGGGAAACCAGCAATGCAACTTGGTAATGGACTGAACATAGAGGCAGGAAAAATGTCAATATGCAAATAGGTGAGCTAAGAGCCTTATTTCCTCATAGCATGATATAGAATATTGCCGCTGCTTCGTTTTCCACATAATGAGACAAAGTAGAATATATTGTAGCAGATCAACCTCTATTGGAAAAAGCACAAAACCATTTAAAATGCCAATCACATCATGCAAGATTCATAAAATAATGCACCAAGTGTTCCAGCGGTAATTATGTGGGTGAACCCAAACAGTGCTTGAGACCACAAATGAACTAGTCAAATTATTATTAGGGACCGTACAAGATGATTAACTTATTCAGCCCGTTGAAACACTTGCAGCCCTCTTTCCTTTCAAGTGGGACAAACTGGACTGGAAAAGATACGGCAGACATATGACTGAATTTCATAAAGCACCTGACATTTGGTAGGTGCTGCGCAAAAATTAAAAACACTACAAGTCCATGCTTTCAGGCCAATAATCTAAAAGTAAGGACAAGATACCATACTTTTCCGTGTATAACACGCCCCCTATTTTGGGGACTCAAAATTCAGAAAATGGGGGGAAGAGATTCCCCAAAGTTTGGGGAGGATTGCCCAGTTGCTGAGCTTTTCTTGGGGGGGGGGGCGACACACAGCTGTTGAGCTTTTTTGTGGGGGAATGCCAAAAAATGCTCACCCACCAGACCGACAATGCTGCTTGCGTGCGTCGCCGAAGCAACCTATCCTCTGTCCCATCGCCGAAAAAGGAAGCAAACAGCCCGCCCACTTGCCGCAGCGACAGCCAATCAACACCAGCCCTTGCTGCAGCCACCAATTACAATCTCCATCTTGCGGCACCCACCAATCCCACATCCCCACAGTGCACTACCCATGTATAAAAAGGTAAAGGTAAAGGGGGCCTTGACCATTAGGTCCAGTCGTGACAGACTCTGGGGTTGCGGCGCTCATCTCGTTCTATAGGCCGAGGGAGCCAGCGTTTGTCCGCAGACAGCTTCTGGGTCATGTGGCCAGCATGACTAAGCCGCTTTCTGGAGCAGCACACGGAAATGCCGTTTACCTTCCTGCCGGAGTGGTACCTATTTATCTACTTGTACTTTGACGTGCTTTCGAACTGCTAGGTTGGCAGGAGCAGGGACCAAGCAATGGGAGCTCACCCCGTCACGGGGATTCGAACTGCCGATCTTCTGATCAGCAAGTCCTAGGCTCTGTGGTTTAACCCACAGCGCCACCCGCATGTATAAGATGACCCATAATTTTGAACATGATTTTTCAATTAAAAAAACATAGTCTTGTACTTGGAAAAAGTATTTATCACTCTCCTGTTATACAAAAATCTCCAAATAGGTCCAAACTTCAATGTCTAAAACTCCTGGTAGCGGACAAGGATCTATGGCGACTGCCATAAAACTTAGGGAACAAGCTGTACTACCAAAATGATTAAGGTTTTAAACGACAATTTTAGGTTATATTCTAGTGATCCAGATTTAATATATATTTTTAACTGCCGCTACATCTGAATTGTCTCTGTTATACCCAATTGCAATTCAACGTATTCTTGTTGTGTTTTATGATTTTCCTGATATTGTAAGTGAGCCGGAACTGGTCTGTGACCGTAATAATAAAATTCATAGGTTACCAGGATGTTAATAATAATAATAATAATAATAATTACAGCTGTTCTTCCATACTCCGTCTGTCTAGAGACTTAACTGAGATTTGAGTGCTTGAGTGGAGGGGAAAATGTAAGCTGGCACACAACTCCAACTGTGGTTTGACTGTATGTCTGGTGACTCAAACAATTGCTTGGATGCGTAACGGTGGTCGGCACAAATCTTAAGTTTCGCCTAATGCCTAAGCAGACAAACCTAGACAGCATCTTAAAAAGCAGAGACATCACCTTGCCAACAAAGGTCCGTTAAGTTAAAGCTATGGTTTTCCCAGTAGTGATGTATGGAAGTAAGAGCTGGACCATAAAGAAGGCTGATCACCGAACAATTGATGCTTTTGAACTATGGTGCTGGAGGAGACTCTTGAGAGTCCCATGGACTGCAAGAAGATCAAACCTATCCATTCTGAAGGAAATCAGCCCTGAGTGCTCACTGGAAGGACAGATCCTGAAGCTGAGGCTCCAAGACTTTGGCTACCTCATGAGAAGAGAAGACTCCCTGGAAAAGACCCTGATGTTGGGAAAGATGGAGGGCACAAGGAGAAGGGGATGACAGAGGATGAGATGGTTGGATAGTGTTCTTGAAGCTACCAGCATGAGTTTGACCAAACTGCGGGAGGCAGTGGAAGACAGGAGTGCCTGGCGTGCTCTGGTCCATGGGGTCACGAAGAGTTGGACACGACTAAACGACTAAACAACAATGCCTAAGCAACGTCCTTGGGTTTATACCGTCTCATAACAATATATAAATTGTAAGTGTGGAAAAGAGACAGACACCCACACACATATTTCTAAGTCTCTTGGGAAATGTTCCCCAAACGGCAGTATATATTTAACAGCCGTTTTCCCTGGCTTCGTTACCTATACTTCATTCGATGAGAAATGATGGCATTTGGAAGATCACAGTGCTGTTGTGCTATTTTACACCTGCAACTAAAGAAAATTGTGCTGCTGGCTGAAAGTGTGGTAACGCTTCAGCTTTGACAAGGTAAGCAATATATCTCCTAGAAAGAGCAATTTAAAACATTCTGTCCCACCATGACAAGAAGTTTTACATAATGGGGGAAGAATAAAAATGCAGCACCTGGATCCAAGTCTTAACTAAAACATTAACCTGAAAAATGGGACACAGTCTTACCGTTTCCAAAACACAAACAAATGAGGTGACATTTAAAGCTAATTTTAAAATGTTTCATTCATTTGTTGAGAAACCGGCCATTTTTCTCTCTCCCTTCCAAATTCTCTCCTATGGTTATAACCACAGCAGAATCCACTGCTGGCTCAGGAATGATCTCTGCCTGAAGCAGAGGCCATATAGTGCCGCTCTCTGCTTCAACTGCCGACCTTTTATATATACCGTATTTTTCGCACTATAGGACGCACTTTTTCCCCTCCAAAAATGAAGGGGAAATGTGTGTGCGTCCTATGGTGCGAATGCAGGCTTTTGCTGAAGCCTGGAGAGCGAGAGGGGTCCGTGCGCACCGACCCCTCTCGCTCTCCAGGCTTCAGGAAGCTATCCCAAGTCTTGCAAGCCCGGCGGGATGTCCCGCGGGCTCGCAAGGCTTGCAGGCAGCAGCCTGCACCCAAAAGCTGGGGACAGCGGGGAGGCGCAGAGCCGCCACCCCGCTATTCCCCGACCTGATCTGGAGGCTGGCGGGGGGAGAAGCAAGCCTGCTTCTCCCCCCCCCCAGCCCCACAAGCTCGGGGGATAGGGGGATGGCAAAGCGCCGCCACCCCGCTATTCCCCGACCTGATCTGGAGGCTGGGGGTGGGAGAAGCAAGCCTGCTTCTCCCCCCCCCACCATCCCCACAACCTCCAGATCAGGTCGGGGAATAGCGGGATGGCAGCGCTCCGCCATCCCGCTATTCCCCGACCTGATCTGGAGGCTGGGGATGGGAGAAGCAAGCCTGCTTCTCCCCCCCACCATCCCCACAACCTCCAGATCAGGTCGGGGAATAGCGGGATGGCAGCGCTCCGCCATCCCGCCATTCCACGACCTGATCTGGAGGCTGGGGGTGGGAGAAGCAAGCCTGCTTCTCCCCCCCACCATCCCCACAACCTCGAGATCAGGTCGGGGAATAGCGGGATGGCAGCGCTCCGCCATCCCGCCATTCCACGACCTGATCTGGAGGCTGGGGGTGGGAGAAGCAAGCCTGCTTCTCCCCCCCACCATCCCCACAACCTCCAGATCAGGTCGGGGAATAGCGGGATGGCAGCGCTCCGCCATCCCGCTATTCCACGACCTGATCTGGAGGCTGGGGGTGGGAGAAGCAAGCCTGCTTCTCCCCCCCACCATCCCCACAACCTCCAGATCAGGTCGGGGAATAGCGGGATGGCAGGCTTCAGGAGAGCCCCACCGCCAGCCCCACAAGCTCGGGGGACAGCGGGAGAGGCGCAGCGCGCCCTTCCCGCTGTCCCCCGACTTGGTTAGAAGGCTGGGGGGGGAGCCTGCTCCTCCCCGTCGCCAGCCCCGCAAACTCGGGAGACAGCGGGAGAGGCGCAGCGCGCCATTCCCGCTGTCCCCCGACTTGGTTAGAAGGCTGGCGGGGGGAGAAGCCTGCTCCTCCCCGTCGCCAGCCCCGCAAACTCGGGAGACAGCGGCAGGGGCGCAGCGCGCCCTTCCCGCTGTCCCCCGACTTGGTTAGAAGGCTGGCCCAGCCCCGCAAACTCGGGGGACAGCGGGAAAGGCGCAGCGCGCCATCCCGCTGTCTCCCGACATGGTTTGGAGGCTGGCGGAAGGCTTCCTCCTCCCCCAGCCCCGCAAGCTCCCAGAGCGATGCCAAAGCTGCGCGCAGCTTCGGCATGGCTCTGGGTCCCGTTCTGGGGGAGGGGGAAGCTCGGGCTTCCCCGCCCCAGCCCCGCGCCTGGCGGGGGGGATAAATTTTTTTTTGCCTTTATTCCCCCCCCCCCCCAAATCTAGGTGCGTCCTATGGACCGGTGCGTCCAATAGTCCGAAAAATACGGTAAAACCCTTTTACAGTGGTGCCTCGGGTTAAGCACTTAATTTGTTCCAGAGGTCCGTACTTAACCTGAAACTGTTCTTAACTTGAAGCACCACTTTAGCTAATGGGGCCTCCTGCTGCCCCTGCGCTGCCGGAGCACGATTTCTGTTCTCAACCTGAAGCAAAGTTCTCAACCTGAAACACTATTTCTGGGTTAGCGGAGTCTGTAACCTGAAGCGTATGTAACCTGAGGTACCACTGTATATATAAAACCCAGACACAGCGCTCCTGGAGCAAGATGCTTTCCTTTGCAGCAACACAGGACCAGGCTTGGCAAAACACGGAGAACTTTACTAAACAACCATTTTGCACAAAGAACAAGGACTGAATATTTCTTAGTGCCAGAGGCAAAGTTGTGATGTTGGACTGGAAAAGGAAGACTATTGTTGGTGTTTATCTATAATAATAATAATAATAATTGGGACTTTTTGTTTTGTTTTATTGGGGAGGGGGGAATGAACGAACTTGAGACGCCCGGACTAAAGACAGGAAACATGCTGCTTCACAGAGGGAGGGACAGCTGGATATTATTCCGGATTGAACATGTGACTGTTTTGAAGCACACACACACACACACACACACACACACAGTCGAAGTGTTCAGGGTGAAGGACAAGGGAGCAGCATTGCTAGGTGCTGACCCGTTCTAGACTTAGTATCGAGCATACACACACTGGGCTAAACATGAATATAATAATAAACTATAAACAAACAAACAAATATTTATAATAGGTTCTAAAGGCATGTACCCATAATTGTTCTTCTGCAAACATAAGGGCTTCTTCTGTAAACAGAAAACACAAAGGATATATATAAAACTGACAGATGGATAGTGAGAAGTCCTTTTTATTCCTTTCCTTTTTTATTCCTCCTTTAATATCCTTATCTCTTGCCTCTCTTCCTTTTTCTTTCTCCTTCATTTTCTCGTTTTCTCCTTTTGCTTAGTTTCTGTTCTTTTGTATTTTGCGTGGTCCTCTACTCAGGGTTAAGGGGCGGGGTTAGCATGCAGATGAAGATGATAGACAGCTGATGAAGGACCCTGTGTGAGAGGCGGGAAGAGAAGAATCTCCCAGGGTGGGAAGATGGGAGAAGGGGAAGTTCCTGGGTGAGAATTGGGAGGGATCAACTTTTTCTGTGCGGGGCAAGTTAAGATCTACCTGTGAAAGAGTTCTCTCTCTCTCTCTCCCATTTTTCTGTTTTTGTTTAGATTAGTTTGTTTGCTTTGTTGTGACATATTAGGATTTTTTTATAAACAAAATCTTCTTTAAAAAGAAAAAGCATATAATCTGCTTTGCATGCAGAAGTCCCCAGCTTCAAATCCTGGCAACTCCAGGAAGTGCTAGGAGATATTTGCTGTCTGAACCCCTAGAGAGCTTCAGCCAATCAGTAGAAATGACCGGTGGTATTTGACTCCTATTAAATTGGCAAAAAATGTATAGGACAAGTACAGATGCCAGCTGGAAATGCAAAGAAAAAGAAGGTATCTTTTATCATATGTGGTGGACCTGTAAGGTGGTAAAAGCTTTCTGGGAGATGATATATAATGAAATGGGAAAAATGTCTAAAATAACCTTTGTTAAAAAAACACACCCCAGAAACTTTTTTATGAGGAATTACAGGTACCGACATCCCGAAGGACCAGAAAAGACTTTTTATATGTGGAACAGCCGCCAGGATGTTACTAGCCCAGAGATGGAAAGAAGTCAAGTTCCCTACTAGAGAAGAATGGCAAACCAAGCTGATGGTCTATGCTGAGATGGCAAAGAAGCCGACTGGAAAACTCAGAAACCAAGAGGGCGAAAACTTTACAGAAGCCTGGGAAAAATTGATAAGTTGTTTAGGAGACCACTGGAAACATCAGCAGGATTTTGATTTCACTTGTAGTGTAACAATTATTATGGAAAATGGGAAACACTGGCCTGCGAGCGCTCCAATTGGAGAACAGCCTTTACCAAAGGTGTCATGGGCTTTGAAGATGCTCGAACTTAGGACGCAAGGGAGAAACGTGCTAAGAGGAAGGCACACTTGGCAAATCCACACCGTGATCAACTTCCACCCGGAAACCAATGTCCCCACTGTGGAAGGACGTGTGGATCCAGAATTGGACTCCACAGTCATTTGCGGACTCATTGTTAAAACTGTGTTTATGGAAGACAATCTTACTCAGCTACGAGGGATCGCAGGAGGAGGAGGAGGTGGAAAATATGGATTGATATAATAGAGTTTGGAGAAGATGCAGTTTTAAATGATTAAAACGAGACTCCAGGGAAGGGGGTGGGGAAGTCCTGAGATTGGGAGGAATCTATGCACATGGATATGTGCTTATAGTAATTCTTATAATTTTGTAATGTAAAAATCAAATAAAAATGATTTCAAAAAACACACAAAACAATCAGTAGAGACGATGCTAACATAGATGAACCAAGTTACAGATAGGTAGCCGTGTTGGTCTGCCATAGTCAAAATAAAAAAATTCCTTCCACGTGTATCTGAAGAAGTGTGCATGCACACGAAAGCTCATACCAAGAACTAACTTAGTTGGTCTTTAAGGTGCTACTGGAAGGAATTTTTTTATTTTCATAGATGAACCAAGGCAGCTTCCCATGTTCCTATGTAGCGAAAGGAAGCGCAAGAACTCCTGAGGCAAACTCCCAATCCCAGGAAGAATCGCTGGGACAAGGTATAGCCACAGACCCTATTTCAGCCACCAGCCATCATTTTAATTAGTCCCTTTAGTCGTTCTCTCCTCCCGGTACCCCACTCTTTGTGGTACTTTGGCGCTTAACACAGAAGGGAAAAGCGAAGTGAAAATCAACAGACTCCAATCAAACTAGTGACATTCTTAATACATGCTTCCCATTGAACTCCCTAATGTAACAAAAAAATTATGCTGCCTGAAGACTGATGCTGCAAACTACTAATAAATAAAGCTGGGACCTCTATCTTCGATCTCATCAGCAATTTATTTCCATTAGGCGGGCAATCAGTTCTGCAGACCAGAAACAAGGCCTGCCACACACTTATATGCACTATGAAAGCATGAAAGCAAAGGGGGAAATCTCAAAGGACCTCACAGATTTGAAATTCACATGCTTCCAAAAACCTACACTATCAAGCAGGGCAAACATTTATCAGAACTCAGGAATATAGGTTAGTTTTTAATTCCCTCTAAACTTTTTCTTCCCTTTGAATTTTTATTTAGTACATCACTTGGGACACAACAATGCCCTATTTCCTCGATGCAGAAGAACTGTGGAATTAGCAGACTAGCCTGTTTCTTATGCGTAGTTTCATATTCTGAAGCGTTTACACTGCATTTTCCTTAATACCACAGTTGCATATTCATTGCCATATTTTCCTTTAACTGCTGTCACTTAAACAGGGCAAATCAGGGTCAGTTTGTGTAAGCCGCATCACTCTGAAGAACTTCATCAGTCTCTATTTCAATGCATTATGCAAAAAACTTGACATTAAGAGAGCCTTAACTGACAGCAAATGAAATCAATCAGCAAATCACTAAGCCATAATAAACTCGCTCAAGTTGTAGCTAACCCTTCCTTTTCCAGGCCCTCACCTAAGCACCCCATCAAATGATATCCTTTTCCAAAAAAGCTGACAATTACATTACAAAATCCAATATTAATATGGTGCAATATTTCACATAGCTTTTTGACTTTCAAAACTCTTTACAAGGGTAACAAAAGAAAGCCACTATAAAGGCCGTTTACTGAAATACTAGGCTGTCTTCATCACAACTTGCCCTAAAAATGCAAGATATTAAAATATTGAAAGTAGGCTTATAGCTGTGCAATCCTATGCTCACTCAGAAGTAAGTAGGTTTCTAGCTGTGCAATGCTGAGTTTACTCAGAAGCAAGTTCTACTCTCTTAAATGGAATTAATTCCTGAGATGCCATGTCTAAGATTGTGCAGTAAAAGTGAAACTAGGAGGCAACCTTAGGCCTTAGTTTTGAAGGTCTGTACTTTGAAGGTCATGAAAAGCTGAGGACTGGGCTGTCCCAGGGCTTGCCTCTGTCTGACCAGTACAAACCTTCAAAAGTAAAACTTTGGCAAAAGGTGTCTTGAGGATTAAAGCATTTCAGTCAGAGCTCATACTTTCATTTTAGTAAAGGTAAAGGGACCCCTGACCATTATGTCCAGTCGTGGCTGACTCGGGAGCTGCGGCGCTCATCTCGTTTTATTGGCCGAGGGAGCCGGCATACAGCTTCCAGGTCATGTGGCCAGCATGACTAAGCCGCTTCTGGCGAACCAGAACAGCGCACGGAAACGCCGTTTACCTTCCCGCCGGAGCGGTACCTATTTATCTACTTGCACTTGGACGTGCTTTTGAACTGCTAGGTGGGCAGGAGCAGGGACCGAGCAACGGGCGCTCACTCCGTCGCAGGGATTCGAACCGCCGACAAGTCCCAGGCTTTGTGGTTTAACCCACAGCGCCACCCGCATCCCTACTTTCATTTTAAAGGTGGTTAAAAACTTCAGCGATGACTTCTGCTCTCTTTCACAGGTGAACTGTTCTGTGAAGCGCTCGATCCTTCCCACGTGAGAGGCTCATGAACTCCAAAACAAGGTGTTAACTTTAGAGGGGACAATTTTACCTAAAATGCAGCCTATGTTAAAATGCAACGTGAAAGGAGCAACTTTGGTCTTCGGCCCCTCCAAAAAAAAAAAAAAAAAAAAAAAAGACTCAAGCATTTGAAAACAAATGAAAGTACGACATTCTTTCTATGATTCAATTAAGTGCGTTTTTAGCATTTTTTAATTAAAGTAACACATGACACAACTGCACACAAATGATTCACCATCAACATTTCACATGTGTGTGTGCCTGCACACAGTTCATTATCTATCTATGAATCACCTATTGACCGAAACATTCAGTTTTTGAATGTTAATACAAGGAAGATGGCACAAAAAAAGTACAGAGGAATATAAAACAATGAAACAGGATATTGTAGCCCTTTTTATTTCAGGGAAATAATATTTTTTCTTTCCTTTTTAAAAAATACACCCTTGTGCAAATTAATTGAAACAAAGCATGTTTTCTGTCTTACTCGTAACCCTGTACTCAAAACAAACACAAAAAGCCAGTTGATCATTATGGTGTCGGAAGCCTGCAGCCAATAGAAGGAATGATGCGCTCGCCACAATATATTGAGGTTCTTCGAAAGAGAGTTATTCCAGAGCTGGAAAAGAGGTATCCTGACGGTACTGGGATTTTGCAGCAAGACCTAGCCCCGTCACACACTGAATGAAATTCATGACAGAGCAGCAAATACAGGTACCTGATTAGCCAGGGAATTCCCTGGACGTAAATCCCATTGAGAATTTGTGGGCTATATGCAAAAGTTGCCTCCTTGCTGTAGACTGTACGACTGTGGAGAAGCTCATTCAGGCACTGATTCAAGTGTGGTACAGGGATCCGAAAATCAACAGGGACTGTTCAAAACTAGTAGACTCCATGCCAAACTGTGTTCAAATGCTGCTTAAAAATAGCAGAGGTCATATCTGTTACTAACGTACATATATGTGAGTTTTGTACAAGTATATGTGAGTTTTGTACAATAAACCACATTGTTTGTTTCAATTAATTTGCACAAGGGTGTATGTTTTCTGCTTTTCTTATCCTATAACTCTTACACAAATACGGATACCCCTAAGCAGGCTTTGGAGTACAATGTTTACTCTCCCCCTCCTGCAATATCCTCTCATGCCTGAAAACAATTCGTTTCCCAAAACATAGTCTGCCTTTATCAAGATTGCAGCCATAAGTTGGTTCAAAATGTCTTTTGCACCACCCCCTTACTAGTTTTGCAATGTTGAGTGAGTTTTACATTCATGGCTAGTTGCCAAAGCCCAGCAATCCAGCCCTTAATAGCCAAGTATTAAGATATATAAAGGCATACACAACTGTGGGCACCATTTGGATGGCAAGGATTTCTCAAAGTGGATGAAAAATAATGCCGGAAAATATGCTTCTCTGAAATCTCAAGCTCCCATCAGATAAAGAAATTGGCCCTCTGATCCCATTTACAGTTCAATATCATCTGAATTCCACCGTGTTTTCCAACGGATGCAAAGAGAAGCATTAGTTGAGGAAAAACTGAATATTCTGAAGGAAAAACCAAGATTTCTTTTCAATCATAATAAAGGAATCAAACTGAATGAAGGTAAGCTGATAGGTGTAAAAAGAAAAAATTAAAAAGAGGGGATCCCAGAGGATGTGTGGAGAATGTGGATACCGAGAAGAAATTTAGCAGGAAGAGAGTACAAAGGAATTTGTAGAGAGGGTGCTTTGCCGGGAAGAATCTACTTTCTTTGCAGTTCGTTTTCCTACAGTGATCTCTCTACAAAAACCACACGGAGCTGCATTAATACAAACTAAGCACGGAAATATTTCAGGGATTTTTCATTTTGCAGAGATACTTCCCTGTTTTTAAACATATTTTAACCTACAACTTTTAAAGCAGTCAAAACGTTGAATGCAATATACCTTCTAGGTAAATTTCTTAGTAGAATTGTAAGTCGTGTCAGAATCTCCGCCCCAATCCTATAATTATTTTTTTATGAATTGTGGAAACTAGAGGTGACCTATCAGTCAGCTGTCACTGCTCAGGTCAAGTGAATATTGAATATTTTTGCAAGCAAATCTCAGAAACAATAAGGATTCAAATTTGTTGTATATTACATAAAGCAGGGCGAGGTTTGGAATATTTCATGCTTCTCTGCGTAAGTGGTCTTACCAAGTGTGGATGCGGGGAAGACAAAGGTGGCGTACCTTTTCACAAAGACCCTCTTCTCTCGGCAACCTCCAAATTGTAAGGCCAATATATATCTTTTTAATTGGAAAACCTTTTTTACACCACACTTTGTCGGATTCAGATCTCACAGCGGCATACAGGAGAAAATTTTAAAAACTGAAATGAAGTTCATTTTTCTCCTAGTACACCTACATCAAGAGGAAGTATGTGGATGGGTGGAAGTACTTGGATTTCCAACTTTCTTTTCCACCTAAGCAGGTGAGATCTGCAAGTCATGGGGTAAGGTAAAGGTAAAGGGACACCTGACCATTTGGTCTAGTCGTGGCCGACTCTGGGGTTGCGGCGCTCATCTCGCTCTATTGGCCGAAGGAGCCAGCGTACAGCTTCCGGGTCATGTGGCCAGCATGACTAAGCCGCTTCTGGCAAAACCAGAGCAGCGCACGGAAACGCTGTTTACCTTCCCACCGGAGCAGTACCTATTTATCTACTTACACTTTGATGTTCTTTCGAACTGTTAGGTGGGCAGGAGCTGGGACCGAGCAACGGGAGCTCACCCCGTCGCGGGGATTCAAACTGCCAACCTTCTGATCGGCAAGTCCTAGGCTCTGTGGTTTAACCCACAGCGCCACCTGCGTGGGGAGGTGTGTGTAAAAGAGAGGGGTAGAAAAAGGGGGGAATGGGGAGGTTTCCCATCCTTTGATCTGATGAACTGCTCTTTTAAAAACTGCTTCCTTGCAATAGTGTGAAGCAAGCAAACAAGTGATATATATTAAGCTTAAGGCAAATCACCATATGCAAATTTGTCTCTTTTTTGAGTGTTACCTCTCTTTTTTTGTAAGCATGTGTGTTGTAAGTGGCCACTCTGTACTCATGTCTTCAGCAAGAATAATGTTTTCAAAGGGAGCTACTTAACAAGGATTGTGCCAAAGCGTTGATCATGAAAACGTGTGTATTTTACACGCCCGCAAAGAGCCACAGTTTGAATGGGGTTGAATAATGAGGAGTTCTGCCACCTGGAAAAAGCGCGGCTTTGCCTTCAAAAGTACTTTTCTAAGACGCAATATTTGCCACGATGTTCCGAACAGACAAGAAACAACATAATTATCTTTGTATTTGTAGATAGATATTTTCCCTTGGGCCCTGAATGCTTTCCGCTGTACTAGTGCTATTGAAAGAAGGAAGGGGGGGGGTTAAACGTAGTAGGAACCTAACATTTCAAGCTGCATTTTATCTTTGCCCAATTGATTAGAAGAGCAGGCAATTTTGCCTCTGTGCCCAATACAATATGATAAACCATGACTGCATCATACATGGATACATAATTTACATAAAATAAATGGAAGACATAAGCCCTTTATAAATTTATAATGATTATACTCTATCACTCAGAAGCGACGTCAACACTCTACTCTTGCTGCTATAAAACGAATAATACCCCTCCTTACATTTGTATAGCAGTTTTCAAACAAAAGAATGCCGTACCGGTACAACAACTGTAAAATTGCAGGCAGCGTGTCTGTAACCTGCCTGAACCGGCAAGCGCTACTACAACTCCTGATGTAAGGAGGACCAACTGTGAGGATGGTCCATGATTTACACTTCCACTCACCTTCTCTTTTCCCTGTCTCCCTCACACCACAATTCCTTCAATTTTACATCCTGAAAACCAACATCTTTCTGCCAGATGTTTGTGAAGTAGGATACGGTCAGTAGAGCATGTGGACATCTTAAAACCCAATTCTGAAGTAACGGGATAGAGCTATTACAGTGGTCCCTTGGTTCTCAAATGCCTTGGTACTCAAACAACTTGGAACCCAAACACTGCAAACCCAGAAGTAATTGTTCCAGTTTGTGAACTATTTTCGGAAGCCGAACGTGCTCTGTTTTGAGTGCCACGCTTCCATTTTGAGTGTTACGCTGAGATCTGTTTTTGCCATTTATTTTGCTTCGTGTGTGTGTGTTTGTGTGTGTGTGTGACTGTGTGGAACCCAGTTCAGCTACTGATGATTGATTGTGTGACTGCAGTACATTGTTTATTGCTTTCATTTTATAGATCAATGGTCTCATTAGATAGTAAAATTCATGTTAAATTGCTGTTTTGGGGTTGTTTTTAAAAGTCTGGACGCGGGTGGCGCTGGGGGTAAAACCTCAGTGCCTAGGGCTTGCCGATCGCATGGTCGGTGGTTTGAATCCCCGCGGCGGGGTGAGCTCCCGTCTTTCGGTCCCAGCTCCTGCCCACCTAGCAGTTCGAAAGCACCCCTAAGTGCAAGTAGATAAATAGGTACCGCTTTATAGCGGGAAGGTAAACAGCGTTTCCTTGTGCTGCGCTGGTGCTGGCTCGCCAAAGTAGCTTCATCACGCTGGCCACATGACCCGGAAGTGTCTCCGGACAGCGCTGGCCCCCGGCCTCTTAAGTGAGATGAGCACACAACCCTAGAGTCGGACACGACTGGCCCTTTACCTTTACCTTTTAAAAGTCTGGAACAGATTAATCCATTTTGCATTACTTTCTATGGGAAAGTGTGCCTTGGTTTAGGAACGGACTTCCGGAATGGATTAAGTTTGAGAACCAAGGTAGTATTATATTATTAATCAGTTTCATTTACATTTCATTTTTATGTATGCTGTGCCATCCTGGAGGCCGGACGACACAGAACGAAACATTAAACGATGGAACGTCTTCCTTTCTCCCCATTCCGTAGTGCACGCTTCAGTATTTTGCTGGACTCTCTTCAATGGGCCTGCACGGGCCACACATCTTCCAGTAAAAAGGAAGGGAAGCATCACTTAAAATGGTTTTTGCCTGCCCCCCAAAGAGGGCAAACAGTAAGAGAGGGCGCTGAGAACGGCCTGTGGGCTTTTATGTTTCACACCTCTGAGCATGGTGGAATTAAGTTTTATATGCTCCTTCCGAAGAAAATCACTAAGGACTGCAATAATCCACTTATTTTAGCAATCATGTTTTGACACGCAAATAATATCAAAATAATTGAGTCACTCATTATGCCATTTATTAGTATTCCGTTCTTTTGCTGCAGCTCTGTCATATGAACACGGGGCAGTGCTCAATTGCCCCACATGGTAACTCCTTCATCGTACAGTGGCAATAGACAAGAGCTGTCACTATGGTCTTTTTTGACACCTGATAAAAACATTTGGTTTGTTTGTTTAGGCAAGCCTGTCCAAACATGCAGACGCTGCCGGGTGTTTTAATCTGGTTTTCGCTTCTTGATGGTTTTCATGCTTTTTGAAGGTTCTAAATACTTGTTTTTAACTGTTGTTGTTTTTCCTGATAATTTTATTGTTTTGTTCCTTTTGAAAACAACTTTGAGGTTTTTTTATTAAAATCAAGCGTTATATAAATGTTGCGAAATAAAATTACTAAGCACGTTTTCGAGTCACTCCAGAATTGCAGCGACGTCTGATTAAATTTAAAGCTTTTGTCTTATAAAGCATTTTATCACTTTAACTACTATCCGCTACTGCGGCGCAAAGTTAGATTTAGGCTGCCATCCCATCCACACTTATTAATAATAATATTTTTTTATTTTTTTAAATACCCTGCCCTCCCTGGCCAAGACCGGGCTCAGGGTGGTTAACACTGAATATAAATACAGTAAAAACATTAAAAACAAAACAAAAACACACAAAAAAAAACAGTTGATTAAAATATAAGTTAGAATACAGTTTAAAATGCAGCTTAAAATGCAGCCTTGTTTTAGTGGTAGCCTATAGATCAAAGCTATAAGGGGAGAAAACGTCAAATATTCACCGGGGCCATTTTAGTCCTTTACCTGGGACTAAGCCCCATTGATTTACTTCTGAGTAAACATGCACGGGACTGTGCTATTAAGCAGCTGCTTTGCCCAGTATCAGAACTTTAAAAACACATATCTTGCTCTGAATAATTAGTGTCCACTGTTTATGTACTTTAGGACTAAAATACGGGGTCCTTAGTTGTTTCTGACCCGAGTTTAATGAAGTAAATTGCCTGAAGAAATGAAACATGATATTTAAACCATAGCGGAAGAATACATTTCACAACAAAGAAAAAAGCTCTATGAGACACATAAAAACAATGCCTATCATTTAAGGGCTCACCGGGATTTGTAAGTCCCAACTGAACTTAATATCATCTGCACATCCATGCACTGAACTTACTTCCTAACTGGAGAGGTCAGTGTAACCCACAAGGATGAATGTCAGCCATTTAATTATGTGGCAGAAAGAAGAAGAAAAGTGGAGCCACAGAGGCTATCCTATGTCACGGCAGCCTTTAAAAACTAAGACCGGTTCCCTATCTGCCCTGAGTTCTGCTTCTGGGTCACACTATAGTATACTAAGATAATAAAAGACCAGGACAGAATTGATGGCAACTGGCATGGGCAAATGATGCCCTCATTGGAAAAAAATGTACCGTACTTTTCCGTGTACAAGACTAGGGTTTTTTTAAAATTTAAAATTCATGCTAAAAAGTGGGGGTCGTCCTATACATGGATAGTGAATAGGGAGACGTTTGATTGGTTGCTTCCATGGCTGTCAGCAGCTATTGGGCGTTTTATTAGTTGCTGCGTCAAGGGCTGGTATTGATTAGCTGACGCTGCGGCAATTGGGCAGGTGATTGGCAGCTTCTGCCGGCGAGGGGATAGACGAGAGGCGGATTTTGCGACACGTGCGGGTGGGCGATTTTTGGCACCCCCCCTAAAAAAAGGTCAACAACCCTGTGCAATCCCCCCCAAAAGCTCAACAACTCTGGGCAATCCTCCCCCCAAAATAGGTATATATGATTAAAAGATCGTTTGAAAACCTATTTTTGGAGGGGTGTGTGCTGTTTTTAAAACTATGTTTAGCTGCTTTTAGGGTATGTTTGTAAATTGCCTTGAGTTATATGTAAAATGTTATTCATAAATTAAACAAGAAGAAATAATAATAATAACAATTGCAAGTAAATTTGGTATTTCTGTGCTGATTTGCAAGTGGGGAACAATACATTTAAAAGTGAGTCAGTTGTTCATTTGGAGGATAGTCAATCATGAAAGATTTCATACTTTGGGTATTAGGACACCCTTGCCACAGAGTTAATACGAAAACTTTAAACTGAAGCAAGATTGGGAAACAGGTAAAGTATGTGCCTGTGAGTGTTAGAAGAGAATAATAGGAATAAAGAACAATTAAATAAGAATCACCTTTATCTGGTTTAACTAGGCAATGACCCAACTGAAAATCCTTTATTTTCAATTGATTATTCCCATTTCCTGCTTCTAAATCACTGGAAGGGACTCAAGCAAAAACGATAGCAAACCACCTGAATAGAGGTCCTCCACAGTTTTTAGACATTAAGAGAAAGCATGACTAACACAGGGTAACATCCAGTGTCAGCCAGAATAGACCCATTGAAGTAAGTGGAGTTAAGTGACTTGAGTCCATTGATTTCAATGGATCTACTCTATGACGTAGATGGAAAGAATCCATTATTTATTAACCTTGACTTTTTCCATTCCAAAAAGGTTTTTTTGTCGATAACTATAAAGGTACTTTGAATAGCTATGTAATACTAGGGGGGAAATACATACCATGTAGATTTCAAGCCACAAAATACACATATAGAGCATTTCTTTCATTTTTATACCATTTTGATGTTGGTCATGAGCACACTGGAAAGTAAGACCCATTGAAATTGGCTGCACATACTTTCCAAGAGCTGTGCTTGGGGTTAGGTTACTTGTTCCTATTCTTAAAACTCTGGGGCATAGCCACCTGGAAAACTCCACAAGTGACAAAGCCAAAGTATTTTATCTCAAAAGAGAAAATTTATACATGTCACTCAGCATACAATGTGGACATTCCTTTCGCCCCAGGGCTGTTAAACTATCAGATTGGCCGATAGTTTACCTAACCAGTCTGGAAGCATGAATTTGGGTGCTTGTAGGAATCAGAATCACAAGGGCCAAACTAGACGCGATGCTGGGAGATCTGTGATTTTAGTTGTAAAAGGAATCTGCAAACAACCCCAGGAACTTTCTAGCACTTCTGTGGTGGGGTGTGTGTGCATGTGTGTGCCATAACCCTTTCAACCCCATGCTGTTTTCCAAATTCAAATCTCTTCTAGTGTGTTCTAGTGTGTTCTAGTGTGTGAAATCAGCCCTGAGTGCTCACTGGAAGGACAGATCCTAAGGCTGAGGCTCCAATACTTTGGCCACCTCCTGAGAAGAGAAGACTCCCTGGAAAAGACCCTGATGCTGGGAAAGATGGAGGGCACAAGGAGAAGGGGATGATAGAGGAGGAGATGGTTGGATAGTGTTCTCGAAGCTACCAGCATGAGTTTGACTAAACTGCGGGAGGCAGTGGAAGACAGGAGTGCCTGGCGTGTTCTGGTCCATGGGGTCACGAAGAGTCGGACACAACTAAACAACAACAACAACAACAACAGTGTGTTCTTTAAAAAAAATTAAAATGTACAACCAGGGCTGGGGGCCAGACTTGAAGAGAGGGCTGGTGTGAGGCTGACAATTTAGTCCACTCCAACCACACCTTCCTCCCAACAGGAGAGGTGGATATGACAGCTGTTGCACGCAGCTGTGCTGGGTTCTGCCCCACATAGGGCGTGCCCATCGTAAGCATAATGTCACATGGCGCAATGGGCCCATCAGACCCTACCATGGCTGTGACAAGCCCCGTCGGGCTTCATCGTTCCATGTGATGCCACGCGAGTGACGTGTTGGGTCGCCATGCCAGCCCCGCCCCCCATGAAAATTTTATGGGTGCCTTGGCACCCACAGCCCCACATAAATGGCACCTGTGGTCATGTGCTCTTTCTGCCACTGCTTTGGCCAGGACGACTCACCTTGAGCACATGGACATGCTTCAGCAGGGATAGATGGATGTGCTTTAAAGTGAGAACTCAGCTCAGCTCCTACACACGGTGGCTAACCTGCCATCTTAAGTTACCCAAAATGCATTTGCTCAGGCCTATACAGTGGGTAGCACTGTTGGTTAAACCACAGAGCCTAGGGCTTGCCAATCAGAAGATCGGTGGTTCGAATCCCCACGACGGGGTGAGCTCCCGTTGCTCGGTTCCTGCTCCTGCCAACCTAGCAGTTCAAAAGAACGTCAAAGTGCATGTAGATAAATAGGTACCGCTCCGGCGGGAAGGTAAACGACGCTGCTCTGGTTCGCCAGAAGCGGCTTAATCATGCTGGCCACATGACCTGGAAGCTGTACGCTGGCTCCCTCGGCCAATAAAGCGAAATGAGCGCCGCAACCCCAGAGTCGGCCACAACTGGACCTAATGGTCAGGGGTCCCTTTACCTTTATAGATTTCATATGGAAGGGCCACCATGGGTGGATAGGAGACCAGTTTGGTCCTGTTCCTCATCAGTGTCCAGCATGGCTGACCATGAGTGCTGGGCTTGTATATGACAGCAATCACAGATATGCTGATATCACACAAAGCTGATATTCAGGCCCATCACCAGACCTAAGACTCAATCTTTGCATTTCTCTATCCAGGTATGGGGCTCCTTACTCAAGGCACACCATAGCACCTCCATAGTAATACCCCCAACCATCCCCAGTACAAT
The DNA here is from genome assembly GCF_964188305.1 of Podarcis bocagei. Classification (NCBI taxonomy): domain Eukaryota; kingdom Metazoa; phylum Chordata; class Lepidosauria; order Squamata; family Lacertidae; genus Podarcis; species Podarcis bocagei. The sequence goes on from NC_138143.1 coordinate 17,536,158, forward strand.
ATTCCCGTATTTTTGATCATCCTACCACAGCCTCATTTGTCACTACAGGGGTGCATGCCCAAGGCCAAGGCCCAGAAGTTTAATAAAGTTCTTTCTGGTAAGGGCACTACTGCGACTTTGTTAAGAATGAATCCATTCACAAAAACACTTAAGCACTTAAGAATTCTTGGATCATTTATATGAAGCAAGAAGATAAGTTGGGGCTTGCACTCCGTTCTAGAAGGGCTGTTTTCTGATTCCGATGCCTTGACAGCTGCATCCATTGTCTATTTCATTTGTCAGAGTACTGTCTTCAGCCGGTGCCAGAAGGTGTCAGAAAATGGCTAAAAAGATCAATAACGGTAGAATCTTTCTCAGCCATTTGAACTGCCCCACCTGCGGTGAAACTAAGGGACTCCAACACACCCTGCTTTGTAATTCTTTTCTCCTGGGTGACCCACTGCTGATGCCATCCTTAAATATTAACCTAGGGCACATTTCTTTTCTTCGAAAGTGATGTTGAGAGAAATACTGTTCTGAACCCAACTTTTAAAAAAGTGAAAGGCATTTTATTTCCCTCTTGCCTGACCGCAGCGATTTCTAGGCGTGGCGTGAACCATTTGTGTTTGCTAAAATCCTTTCTACAGATCCTTGATACTCAATTTGGAATGCAAAAGTGTTGTTCTAATATAACGATTTCAGTCGAGCACAAGTTCGGAAACTTAATTTTGTTAATTACAGGCCACTACATTTCTGCTTTTATTTATAGCATTATTATTATTATTATTATTATTATTATTATTATTATTATTATTAAGTTTTGGAAACCCTTTGCTTCTCAAAGAAAGGTTATTTAAGAATCTAACCTGGAATGCTACAACCTCTGGCCCGCCCTTTAGCCCTTCCATCGCAAAGGTCTCCAGGTGCAACTTAGGTAGCTGCAGGGTGAAGTCATTCCTGGTTGCCGCAGTCCGTGACAGCGAGATCTGATCTCTGACCTAAAAGGGAAAAAACAGTATCAATGGTAATTCCCCTTCAGACACATTAACTGGGATGAAGTGGGTCCCCCTGAGTCCACTGAGTGGACTTGCATTGATCGCTGGACCTGAAATCCATGAATAAATTTAGGACTAATTGATTTTTCGTTGCAAATAAATCTCTAATTCAGAGTGCTGGGAGAGAATGTTAAGAAGAAAAAAAGCATATCCCCTTCTCCAGACTGAAATGAGATGGGAAGGAAAGTCGCTAAAGGCTTCTCATCCAACCAGTACACAAAACTCTACAAACACACAATTTGAGGTCAAGGAAATCGCAGCGCGAAATTGTACGCAATAAGCGTCCTATGGATATAGCCATTATTGCCTGCTTGGTTAGCAGAGAATTGCCATCTGCCCTGGAGAAGCAACACACCACCAAAATATTTTTAAAACAACTGCTTTGACATTCATACAATGATCTTAAGCCTTTTTGCAGAAAGGTCTTGATTTTGTTCTTTTGTTAATAGCCAGTTATGTTGCAAAGCTGCCCAAGTATACTTAACAAAGAGTATTTTTTAAAATGTCACTTGGTTAAGCATCTTATTGGAAGCATGATGATCGGTTCCTATAAAAATAGCAGGTATCCACTAACTAGCAATAGGCTCCAGTACAAGTAGCTAGAATCCGTTTTCTTTTCCAAAGTCCAAGTAGTTTGGATTTAGTATTCCAAAAGGCAGAGTTTAAAGAAACAACAACAAACCGCTCAGCGCTGTAAATGAGATATTTCCATACATATGTAGATAAACACAACCTCATGCAGTTGGTATTGTACTGCCACCTTCTGTCAAGGTGGGAAATCCCTTCGTTCAGTATGTGTTCGGCAAAAGGAAAAAGTACAAAATCGGGGGGGGGGGGGGAGAGAATCACTAGTTCCCATGCTTGTGTTTATATTAATATCCAAACAAACAACAATCCTTAACACGTTTATTGCTACTGTTCTATATGCTGAATCCTGACTCACATTCCAAGGCAGGTAAGCGAAAATGAAAGTGAAAACTTCCAAATTCCTCCAGCATGGTTTCTCCTTCCATATTTGATTAGCCGTAGTCGTGATTAATTAGGGTTGCTATTATGTCCGGAATTTCCCAGACATGTCCAGGATTTAACTGGCAAAAATAGCGCCCGCGGGAGGGGGGGATGGACGACATGGCAACCCTAGATTAATCCAAACTGTAGCACACTTGCTTCAAAACTCAAGGGTTCAAAGTTGGCTTGCTTTAAACAAACAAGGTCAAGGTTAGTCACAATGGTCAGGTTTGGATGAAACAATAAGCTACAACCGTTCAAATAACAACAACAACAATAAATTATTTGCAGCCTGATAGGAGGAGGAAAGAGGACTGAGGAACGCATGTGCCCAGGGCTCACCTAGGCTGCTTCCTAGGACGTATTGTGACATCAGAACATAGACAGCGGTCATTGAACAAACAATGATTTTTCTTTGCAATTGTATTGCTTCATAATACACAAAAGTGCTCACTCTGAAACTGCACAACCAACTGGCAATCTTTGGTCAGATCTTTTAGGATGATGGGAACCTACGATAGTAACTTGGTCAATATCTAGTGCCCATTGTCTGTAAAGCGAGGTAAGAAATACCGAAATAATAACTTTTTTATCTGTCTCACTTGTTCGCCGTTTGTGATGTTTTATTTTCCTTGTTCTTTTCAACTGTCTTGGTAATCGAGAAAAACTATAGCTATTATCTATCCACCTAACTCAAAAAAAGGCTGCACAATGGGGAACACCTCTGAGCAAACGTGCATAGGATCTTTTAATTAATTAAAAGCAAAAGGTCTTTACATATGACATAAAGCTATTCCTTCTTTTCTTCTACAAGGGGTCAACTGTAACACTTTTAAATGAGTAATATTCTGCCTTGTTCTAATAATAATAATAATAATAATAATAATAATAATAATAATAATGATAATGATATCCAGTAGCTCAACTGGATTGCATCATCCTGTACTCCAATACTAACGTGCTAATATATATCTTTCAAATAAAAATTATTCCCAGGAGCAGCAAATGATGCTAAGTACTTAATCTTAAAATTGGAAAAGGAAAAAAAATCAGGTAGCACCACATATGACAAATAAATACTAATTATGGATCTAATTAACATACCCAATACTAATGACCTAGGATACCTTACATAAAAATAATACCATTATGAAAGCCAATGTGGACACTTCAAATTCTATGTGATACTTCCTTCTACAAGTAATCCTATTTTTAAGAATAGCCAAATGCATGCATAAATAAATAAATAAATATACATGCATGCTGTCCATACGATGTACAAATGTTAGGTGGGATTTTACAGATTTATAGGATACACACACATACATTCTGTGCTTTAGTCTATGGGAATAGGGAGCTTTACAGTTCCCAGGCTGACCTAAAGAATTCCTGTCAATACCTGTGGCTGCCAAACTTATGCACTATAATGCAATTTTTATAACAGCATAGGTCCTTCATGCATCCTCCTTTCTGCTCATACTGTTCTGGGTTCAGGATGGAGAGCCCAATGGAGCAAACACGGTCTCGGGGGGTCTTCTGTCAGCATGTGTAATTTTGTTCAGATGTTAACCTTAATACAAACACGTTGTTTTCACCATACCTCTAATAATACACATTTCACTGGATTTGTTCTGGTTCATATATGCTAACGTTCCCGTTTCTCATTGTAGCCAATATGCACACAGATAAAAGAAAACATTAATGTGGATTAAGGTACTAAGAATTTATCAACATCAAACCCACCAGTGTGTTTTTTTGTGTGTGTGTTTTTTTGCCTTCTACCCTTCTGAACCATAGTCAATAGATCTAAATATTTTACTGCACCCTGGCCAATTCATTGTTTGATGTTTAAAAACGCACCCAGAATCAAAGAAAATTTATTAAATTTGAGCCCCCAAATGAGATACTATTAGCTTTGAAAGTCAAGTTTAACTGCGATATTGATGATTCTCTTTTTTCTGTGACAAAATCCACCAGGGAAATCCCTGATGTCAAAGTACCAAAGCAGATTGCTAATACCGAGGCGAGAGGGAAGGGGAGGGAGAACGGGGAGGGGCGGGGAAGGAAAGAGAGCGAGAGGAAAACAATATATACACTATGTAGGCATAACTCCGACATCAGTCGGTTCTTTAACCCCATCCCTGTCTGGTTCTGTTCTTTGCCACCAGGGTATATAACATAAGCCGGACAATAAAGCGAAAAAACAAACAAAACCATGCATATCTTTAAAATGCAACCACTGTAATAGTAGCTCATCATCAGAAAGGAATGAGATCATTCCTTACATATAAACCTCTGGACACCATAAGCCCCAAGCACATGCTCCAATGTTTTTAATTACTTTTGATGGAAATGGCTGCATCCCCGCCCCCCATTCACAGTATACATAAAACCCAAGAATGCTTAGCTTTTGTGTGTCTGCGTCTGAGTGGCATGTATTAAAAACTCACAAAACCTTTATGAAGTGAGGGGAACAGAAATGCTTTGCTTGCATAATGTTTCCTATTGCATGATAAAAGTCTATAATTTTATCAGGACAAGTTACTTGTTGTGTACTGTTGTAACAATCGTTTTCTCCAAATTTATCTTCTGCACCATGAAAATAAATAAAAACAGTATTTATTTATTAAAAAAGAATGGCCCTATCAATTTAACTGTCGCCCAGGACTAATTTGGGTTCAGAGGCTAGGACAGCAGAGAGAAGGGAGCTTTCAGGGTTACACCAACGCCCCAAAATCAGTCCCATTACGTCACCTAATACAGTTTTACCTACAGTAATATTTGCCCTCGGCTGTGCATAAACTGCCAACGTTTCCCCACAGGACTGAGATGCCACTATAGCACAAAACTGGGTCCAAGCAAGTCTTTCAGGCTGTGTACAGACGATAACTAGTTTAAGAACTGCAAAGGACACCCATTCTGAAAATCCTATGGGATCAAATGCTCTGCAGGATATGGGTGCCGTGGGCAATGATGGCCTATGTCATGCAGGCTTCAGGTCACTGAAAAGTTGTATGTCTGATGGAGGCTAAAATAAAGAAGGATGCAGTATGGCTCAAGCCGATACTGTGCTGATCCTCTACCCAAATGATAGATAGATAATTTATTACAGTTGGAGACCAGCTTATAAAACACACATGGGGGTACAATCCCAGAAGGAAAACAAACATTTAAAACAATGAGCAACAATAAATTTAATATTTATAAATTAGATAAGCGTGTAGACACTTAAAACTTTAAGATAAGCTACCGCAGAGATATGACCCAGAGTCACCCATGGAACTGAGTTTGGGGATTTTCTTAACGAACTTGTTTGGGTTGGGGGATGGTCTGCACCTGCAGATCTGTACTCAGAATCTGGCAACCTTCCGGGTTGTCTTATGATCTTTGCCTAACAGGAAAAGGTCAAATTTTGGTGAGCCTCACCAGCAGGGGATCAGTGGTCTCACTACATGCCTCTTCATAAAAGGGACATCTAAAGAACAAGTGCTCTGGGCTTCCTATATCCCCCAATGAACAGGCACAAAGTCTCTGAGGAGGAGGAGGAGTTTGGATTTGATATCCCGCCTTTCACTCCCTTTAAGGAGTCTCAAAGCGGCTAACATTCTCCTTTCCTTTCTTCCCCCACAACAAACACTCTGTGAGGTGAGTGGGGCTGAGAGACTTCAGAGAAGCATTACTAGCCCAAGGTCACCCAGCAGCTGCATGTGGAGGAGCGGAGACGCGAACCTGGTTCCCCAGATTACGAGACTACCGCTCTTAACCACTACACCACACTGGCTCTCCTGAGCATATGGGACTTTTAAAAGGATCTTTCCAGGACTGGCGAGGGCAGAACCAAGCTTCTGGCGAGTGTAAAAGCCCTTCTTGCATTTTTGTACTCAAATGATTTTAAGGGGCATGCAAAACCTAAATATGAATCTGGCATCTCTGCTTGGGTACAGTGCAAGGATCAGAAGTATGCAGAATGCACTTGGTGCCGAGAGCTCAAGTTACCTTTTAAGTCTTCTTACCTGGAAGACCTTCAAACTAATTGCATACAAATGGAGGCTATTGAGGTGATTCATGCACCCAAAACCTACGCACTTGATAAAAAGACACTGTTTTGCAAGGAATGCTTCACATGTCTCAGGACTGGGCAGTGGCGTTACAACAGATCCTTGATGCTAAGCTCTGCCCAGTTACTGCACCTGGTGGCTCGACCGTAGCTCAGTGGTGGAGCCTGCAGAAGGTTCAATCCCCAACATCTCTCAGTAGGGCTTGGGAGAGACCCCTGTCTGAAACTCTGGAGAGCTGCTTCCAGTCCGTGTGGACTGTACTGAGCTAGATGGGCAAACGGTCTGCACAAGGCAGCTTCCTATGTTCCTAGTTACAGGTAGGTAGCCGTGTTGGTCTGCCGTAGTCAAAACAAAATAAAAAAAATCATTCCAGTAGCACCTTAGAGAACAACTTAGTTATTGGCATGAGCTTTCTCGTGCATGCACACTTCTTCAGATGTTTTGTTCCTGTGTAGCATTGGACTGGGCTAGACCAAAATGGTGCTTGAGGAGACTCTTGAGAGTCCCATGGACTGCAAGAAGATCAAACCTATCCATTCTGAAGGAAATCAGCCCTGAGTGCTCACTGGAAGGACAGATCCTGAAGCTGAGGCTCCAATACTTTGGCCACTTCATGAGAAGAGAAGACTCCCTGGAAAAGACCCTGATGTTGGGAAAGACTGAGGGCACAAGGAGAAGGGGACGACAGAGGTTGAGATGGTTGGACAGTGTTCTCGAAGCTACCAACATGAGTCTGACCAAACCGCAGGAGGCAGTGGAAGACAGGAGTGCCTGACATGCTCTGGTCCATGGGGTCACGAAGAGACGGACACAACTAAAGAACAACAACAACTAGCTTCTCAATAGGCGCCCTATTGAGACACGACTAAATGACTAAACAACAAACTGCCTGAAGGTGAATTTGGTATAACTAATGAATACTCGATCAACACAATGTTGTTTTAGACAGCCCCAACTAATTGCTCCACTATTAGTTCTTCTTTGAAGGAGGAAAGGAGTTACTGCGAAATAGTACTCAATTCCCCTCCACCCCTGCTATGCATCCAAAAAGGATATTTATTTCCTCCACAAATAAGTGCATATGGGTAGATGTCTGCTTCATCTCCAAAATATGCATCTTGTTTGTATCAAAAGGTTATATTTAGCTGTCCAAAATATATTAATATTTCTTAAAAGCAAATGCCCAGTTGCTGTCAATAGTCTACTAGGGGGTTTAGGCCCATGGGGAGATTTGGATGTTTGACAAAGTGCTGTGGGTGTCACTCGCTCTGACTATTTTTCTTCCCAGCCCCACAGATCATCCCCCAGGCAGAGAAACAGAGAGAAAGCATGCACCTATGAGCTCTTTTTTTGCTTTCCCAAGGGATCCAAATAAAAGTTGTATCCAGCAGAATCAGTCTACGTCTTGGAAAAACACACAGAGCTGAAAGAGGAACTGAGAAAGAGCGCCAATCTTCCAACGTCCTCCTTCAGCTCTTACGCACTTTTCAGTGGAGAATAAGGTTGCCACCCTCGCTGCCTCATGACAAAAGGGGCAGTGATTATTTTAACAGGGGGAGGGGGAGGGGAGCCTGAGGTTTTGTGAGTGCCAGGAGAACATCTGCCCGCAGGCCACCTCATTGGCAACTCCCAGTCTACTGACTAGAATGTTTGATTCATATTATTCGGTATTTATTGTCAATAGAGTTTAATCTCCTGTTGGATCGTTTCATCCAAGCCGTTCGTTGCTAAGGACAACAACAAATAGGTGGCGGTAAGGCTGACAAAGCAAGTGGTCCATTTCCACACAACTGAAATTAAGAGCTTTCAACCCTCGCCTCAGTCAGCTGAGTTTTTAAAACACAGACCTACTTCTTGTGTTACAGGCAAGAGTGCCAACATGGCCACTTGACAGTGGGTGCCATGCAGCGTCTGTGGCCCTGGTGCCGAAATTTGTGGGTGCCCGGCCCCTTCATGGGGAGCTTTGTGCGTGCTCCAGCACCCAGGGCCCCAGGGGGTTGGCACCTATGGTTACAGGTACTGTTCCCCTATGGTAGCTTCTCATGCTATTCCACTAATATCTGTATCCCATGCCAACTTGACCCAATCCCCTGGGTTAGTTTGGGATTCATGTGGGGATTTTAAATGAGTTTCCTGTTTAGCAATTTTCCCTGCCAAAATCTGAAGCTGTGTGTGTGTATACACGGAAGCTTTAAAAACTGTCCTGGGAATTCAGCTTGGAGAACACTTCTTTCCGCCAATGAGCAAGAGGAACACTGCAGCGGTTGCTGGCATCGTGGCGGACGATGCTTTCCTTGGAGGCTGAATCTGCTGCCCCTGAGGAGCCCTCTGCCCAAGGCTGCTGCCTCCCCTTGTCTCATGGGTGGGCCGGCCCCATCTGCATCCCTTCTCTCACATTTATGGACCCCGATATTCACCCCAGTAGCTTAAATAGTTGCAATTAACTTGCCGAGATGTCAGCATGCTCATTCTGGTCTGCTGTTGTTGTTTAGTCGTGTCCGTCTTTGTGACCCCATGGACCAGAGCACGCCAGGCACTCCTGTCTTCCACTGCTTCCCACAGTTTGATCAAACTAATGTTGGTAGCTTCGAGAACACTGTCCAACCATCTCGTCCTCTGCCGTCCCCTCCTCCAGCACCATAATTCAAAAGCATCAATTCTTCGGCAATCAGCCTTCTTTATGATCCAGCTCTCACTTCCATGTATCATTCCTGGGAAAACCATAGCTTTAACTATACGGACCTTTGTCGGAAAGGTGATGTCCATGCTTTTTAAGATGCTGTCTAGGTTTGTCATTGCTTTTCTCCCAAGAAGCAGGCGTCTTTTAATTTTAATCAGGCAGTTATGACAGTTTAAAAATCTGGTTTAGTATGACGGCTTCTGAAAGCGAACTGTTGAGGGAAGCTTAATATAAAGCGATGGACTTGAACCCAAGATATCTGGGCTAACATCCCCACTCAGCCATGATGCTCAGTTACTATCTTTCAGCCTAAATGACTTTCACGGGGTTACGGCGAGGATAAAAAGGGTGAGGTGTGGAAAAGAGGTATATATACAGCAAGGAGCCCCAACTCTATGGAACTGAGGCCTCTACAGCTTCCCCAATATCCACTGGAATGGAGCCCAGGCCACCACCCCAATCTTGAGGGGGCAGAGGAGGTGAAGCAGGATGCCACCCTGACGCAGGACAGCCTGGTGGGATGTTGACCCAGGCCGACAAGCGTGGCCTAGCGCACAAACGTTGCTTCAGGAGGCTGCCCAGTCATCATGCGTGTGATGGCACACAGCCCCCTGCAATGTTGGGCCCCTGTGTATACTGCCCAGAGCTGCTTGTTGGTAAGTGGGACAAAAACGAAAAAGAACAGCAGCACCGCCAAGTCCAAGGGCTTTGCTTCAGCTTCCCAACAACCATTTGAAGGGTATCGCCATCATCCCACCCATTTTCACAAATCAAGAGCCGAAGCAGAAATAGCGACTCCAAAGCCATCGATGGAATATTCACGTCTTTAACTTGGGGGGGGGGGGCAAGGAGAGAGAGCGAAATCAACACGAGCCTACGTTTTCAACCACAAATAGAAAAATCCCTGTTTTGGAAATAGGTAAAAATTATGGAAGCAAAGAATTAAGGTTAATCTGGATATTTATGTCCTGCCTCCAGGCGCATGGGGCCTGATTCATGCACTGAACAAACTACAAGAGCATGATAGCAAGAACACATTCAATACTCCCCTGCAGCTACATGTTTCAGGGTAAGATACACTGTCTTCCGGGAAGCTCGTTTGCAAGCAATGACCTTCTCCTTGAGGAACCCCTGATAAGCATCCGAGGAACCCTGGAGTTCAGAGGAATGCAGTTTTAAAACAGCTACACTAAAGGATGGGGTGGGGGGGGGAGAAGATAGTTGAGAGCTCACCATTCTTTGCAAACTCTGTTACTGAGGCGGATCCTGAAGCAATGCTTGAGGAACATTGCAAAAGTCGTGCTTCATGTCCTTCAGAAAAACATTAAGCAGTTGTTGCAATTTCTCGTGTGCTTCATGTATTTCTAAACAGACAACTCTCATAGTAGGGTGTGTTTTTTAATCACTCGTGTCCAGGGCGCATTGTTAACCAAGTTGACATATATCACTTAAGGGTTGACAAAGTATGGAAATCTTCTCAGGACATAGTGTTGAATTTGGATGATGCCCTTTCTTTTCCTTTTAGCCCCTCCAGCTTCTGACACCCATTAAAGGTTTCCTGAATCTACCACCTACAGGCGGTTCTTCAAAGTACTGCGACCAGCATTGCTTCTGGTTCTTGGAGGGCTGATTTAAGAAATGGCCTGAGGGATCGCTGCCCGGTTCCCCAGCACCTACGCTACGGGGTCCTCTCAGGGTTCTATTTTGTCCTCCCTGCTTACTGCTGAGTGAAGTCATCCAGAGGTTTGGGGGAAGGTGTCCCCAATATGCAGGCGACACTCAGCTCGATTTCTGCTTTTCACCCCGTTCAAATAAGGCACTGATGTGTCAGGGTCTGGCAGGACGCTGAGGAATGTGCACGGGGAGAAAGGGCCTGGAGTCTAACGCGGGAGAGGCAGCCAGTGGTCTGTGGGGATCTATACCAGCCAGGAGGCAAGAATCAGAGACAGGTGAGGTTTCGGAGCTGAAGGGCAGAGCACAAGATGGATCAGAAGAGGAGGAGAGACAGGTCAGGCAAGTGAAGGGTCAGGTGCTTCCTCACCCTCTCCTGCACCACTGTTCCCCATAACCAGGTGGGGATTGAAAAGGGAGGAGCAGAGGAAGTTTGGATGGCGCTAATGGATTGAGGTTGAATCCTGACAAGAAAGAAGTACTGTTCTTGGGGGACAGGAGGCGGGTGGGTGTGGAGGACACCCTGGTCCTGAATGGGGTAATTGTGCCCCTGAAGGACCAGGTGTGCAGCCTGGGAGTCATTCTGGACTCACAGCTGTCCATGGAGGCGCAGGTTAACTCTGCGTCCAGGGCAGCTGTCCACCAGCTCTATCTTGTACGCAGGCTGAGACCCTACCTGCCCGCAGACTGTCTTGCCAGAGTGGTGCATGCTCTAGTTATCTCTCGTTTGGACTACTGCAACGCGCTCTACGTGGGGCTACCTTTGAAGGTGACTCAGAAACTGCAATTAATCCAGAATGCGGCAGCTAGACTGATGATTGGGAGCGGCCGCCAAGACCATATAACACCAGTCCTGAAAGATCTGCAATGGCTCCCAGTACGTTTCCGAGCACAATTCAAAGTGTTGGTGCTGACCTTGAAAGCCCTAAACGGCCTCGGTCCTGTATACATGGAGGAGCATCTCCACCCCCACCGTTCAGCCCAGACACTGAGGTCCTTCTGGCAGTTCCCTCCCTGCGAGAACATTGGATTTAGTATTCCAAAAGGCAGAGTTTAAATACATTTGTTGTTGTTGTTGTTGTTGTTGTTGTTGTTGTTGTTGTTGTTGTTGTTAATGCAGTCTCCAGCTGCGGCAATGCAGCCCACCGGAGGAAGCTACATAAACTGGTGGAGGGTGAGTGGCCCCCTGTTGCTGAAACTGCTCCAACAGAGTGTGGACCCTGCTGAATTAAATGAGCCCCCCCTTTATTATTTTGAGAAAATAATCATCATAAATAAATAAGAATAATAATGTGCACCCCACCACCAAGACCATTCCATTGTAACTATCCAACCTCCCAAAATTTCAACACCCCTTGCGATGGTTTGACCCCTTTCCGCTTTAACAGTACAAATACCTTCCATATCTCCTCAAAATCATTTCTCCTGCATATTCCCCATCTTGCCTTAATGGCAACATATTCATTTATCATTACTAGCTATATCCCACACCTCTTTATACCATTCTTCCATTCTATATTCTGCTTGCCCCTTCCACTTTCTAGCTATTGTAATTTGGGAACCTGTCAGATAATTTGTGAAACAAGTCCTTCATAGCCTGTGAATCTTTTACCCCATCGTACATTGATAATGATGCTACGTCTGGACTTTCGGTCAGCTTTAACCCAGGGATTTTTGTTATCTACTTAAACACCCTTTGCCAGAAAAATTGTACATATTTACACTCCCACCACATGTGAACGTAATTCCCGGTTTCCTGGCATCTAAGTGAGAGGTTTTTAGGTCACATCCACAACATACATTTAAAGCACATTTATACCACTTTAACAGTCACGTCTCTTCCCCCACAAAGATTCCTGGGAGCTGTCATTTACCCCTCACATCTCTCCAATTCCCAGTAACCTTAAACTACACTTCACAGGATTCTAAAATATTATGTGGTGAATTCTCTTTTACTTGGGAATTTAACCAACTAACGACTAGGGTGTTGGACACAAATTTTATGCAAAGACCCAAACCATTTGGCGTTAGGTAGGAATTCTTCCCTTACATAAAAATTGGCTATTAGTCCTTGTGGCTAGGTCCTTCCCTGCTACTTCAACCGTATGTTTTAAGATTAATTCACCTGCTTATTTTGCTGAACTGCTCCTTACATCAAGGGAGTTCTTTTGTCATGAGCAACCTTTTTCATGTTTGCTCACAGACGGTGGCAAATTAATCCTTAAGCGATTTGATGTAAGGTACAGAATTAATTCGGTACTTGGAGGTTACTGCCACAAGGGACGGGATGATCCGGATCATCTTAGATCAGTTCCCTGCTTGCATTCTACAGTATAGTCTCAAACACACATCTCCAGGACAATCTTATGTATGTCTACTTAGAAGCAAGCCCCCTGGTTTTCAATGGACTACTCATCCAAATCCTATATATTCTTAAACAAGCAATAAAAACCAACAGATTTTTAAAAGAATACATGTCTCGGCTGAAATAAAAAAGGAAAATTGTCTTCTATTTTAACAAAAGGAAGTTCAGCAAAATACGTAGCTCAGTCAGTAGAGCGTGAGACTCAATCTCATGGCTGTGGGTTCGGGCCCAGATTGGGTAAAATATTCCTACATTGCAGGGGATTGGACAATTTGATCCTCATGGCCCCTTCTAGCTATACGATTCTATAATTTCATGAAACACATTTCTGGGAGGGGGGAAAGTCTAGCATTTTTAAAAATAAAATAGAAACATCAAACCCAAGCTCAGTTGGATGAGAGATTAATTTGATCCAGGCCCTTTTAAGCAAACACTAAGTACAATGCCAAAGCTATTCTGTATTTGTGGGATGTGCACAAGAATATGTCCCTTATGAACAGATTTCATTGACCTTGGGCTGAAAGTGAACCCATGTCTGGATAAAATAACGGCTAACGCATGAACTAATTTCACAGTACTCCATGCAAGGATGTTTCCTTACTTAAGGCAAGGCACACACACACACACACACACACACACACACACTTACACTTCATACTTTCCAAAAAAAAAAAATGAAGACAGACGGGCTCTGGCATTAGTTACTTAGATATGTCTAAGCTGAAAACAGTTTAACACATGGATATGACATTCTGCAATGTCTTATCTTTAGTTTGTCAAGGTTTTTAAATCCCTCTTGAACTGGAGTACCATTTTTAGCTTGGCTAGGTCAGAATGACAGTGAGCAATATGAATGATGGCACACTAGACAGCTATATGGACAGAGATGTCATCAGCAAGCCAGCTGTGCCAACACCTGTATGTCCTGCACAACTGATCTTTAGGAACACGGATCAAGGAAGCCAGGTTATTAGGAGAGCCAAACAAAAAACAACAACAAAAAGGCTGATTGAGGCATTTGCAAAATAAATGCCCTAACACTAAGAGGAATTATTCAAAAGCAATGCTAATTTACAGTGTGTGTATATATATATATAGTCTTTTTTTCAAAATTCATAGCCCATGTTTCTTCCAGAAGGAGGAAAGCGTACTTACTGAAATATAAACATGCCATGATCCTAATTGAGATCAAAGTGTTCCAAATTGTGTTTTAAGGAGCCCTCTTTTTTAAAGCAACAGCAACAAATGGGTGCTTCTGAAACTCTTAAAAATATTTCGTTTCCTTGTAGATTTCTTGTGTGTGTGTCTACTGGTCCGTTTCACCTGTGGCAGGTACAAGGTTGATCAACAAAAGCCAAGAATAGGTACAATACACGCAACAGCTACCTCAGAGTCCTGTCACTATCCTGTCAAGTACACCTGAGCCTTGCCCCTGTTTGTGATTCGCAACTTTCCAGAAGATGGAACACACAGAAAGGAGAGATATTTCATAACATCATCAGACTCCTACACGAAGCAAGTAGAAAGCAAATAAGTATCTGTAGGACCCTTTCAAAGAACTAGGGTCCCCTGGCCTTTTTACTGAAAAATCTAAATGCGCCAGAAAAATCCATTACTCAAACATCGTTTTAATCTAAATCTCCAAATAATTCAAGTCCTTGGGATTGCTTCAAGGTTCAGCACAAATCCAAGTACATTGCTGGCACAATATGAATATTAAAAAAGCAGTTGCACTAGTAGGAGTCCTGGCGTCTCCTCTGTAAACATAGCGTATACAAGTAACCCTTCTGAGGATGTGGCCAAATTTGGAGCAACGTTCTCAGGCAATACGGATGAACAATGCTAGACTATAAACAGGGGCTGGCCACCGCCACCACGGCTGGATTGAGAGCTTCCGGACGTCTCTGGCTGACGTCTGAAGGAGACTCAAGTCCTGGGCTGATCCAGCAAAGCCAGTTATTTGGCTCTTCCAATGATGTGCTGTTAAAACTATGATTCTCAAGATGGGAAGCAGCTCTCCTGAAGGTGATACTGGGATTTGCTGGTGAAGGCACAACTCGGTCCAAGGCTCTTCTCACAAGATCCTGCTTGTGAGAGTATACGCATTGGCGGCAGCCCCATGCAAGGCTTCCATGGTTAGAATTGTGCGAGGGGGCAGATCAGGACACCAACTGCTTATCCTGCACCCTCTGCCCTATCCCAGTAGCCCAGCCTACCACTGCTCACGTGTGGGGCGGGGAAGGCCCAAAACACCATGCCTTCTTTCCATGTAGGGTCCTTGCATGGTTTGGAACCTTGTGAGATAAGGGTTCTAAGACCCATAGGAGGCTTATGCTCTTAGAGAAAGCCCCTTGTTTCCACAACTTCTTTGCAGATGTGCGCAGGGCTATGGGGCAGGTAACAGGGATACGATTGGGGGGGCATGACTTGCAGATGTGGCTTTGAACACCTGGATAGGAGGAGCAAGTGTCAGGAGATGATGGCAAGGGGAATGTGCTCGCTCCCCTAACTGTTCCAATGACAGCTGACACTGCTGGCAGACAAATGGAACCAATGCCTGTGCTTTCAGGCCAGTTCCGCCTGGGCTCAGGTTATGTTGCAGGTCCTTGTAGCATTCATTTAAAAGCAAACTCAAACCCACAGTTACTTCTCTGAATAAGAGGAATATAATACCTCTCTCTAGAAAAGTGTCAAAACTAATGCGAGAATGCGTACTCAGGTGTCTATTTGTCGGCATTCATCTGTCTGGGAGTTTGGGGAGGGGTAGTGGAGGGCACTCGGGTGTCCCTGTTTGGGGAGGGGTAGTGGGGGGGCACTCGGGTGGCCTCTTGGGCTTGCCGATCAGAAAGTCGGCGGTTCGAATCCCCGCGACGAAGTGAGCTCCCGTTGCCCAGTCCCAGCTCCTGCCAACCTAAATAGGTACTGCTCCAGCGGGAAGATAAACGGCGTTTCCGTGCACTGCTCTGGTTTCGCCATAAGCAGCTTAGTGATGCTGGCCACTTGACCAGGAAAAACTATCTGCGGACAAACGTTGGCTGTCTCAGCCAGTAAAGCAAGATGAGTACCGGAACCCTAGAGTTGTTCACGACTGGACTTAAATGTCAGGGGTCCTTTACCTTTTTTAGTGGGGGGGGGAACACACACATGATGTGATTCTTCTGGGTAGTTCATCCACCTTGGTCCCCCCACTGCACCGTGCTCTCACCTGTGGCTCTTAGAAGCTGTCGACATACCACTGCATACTTCAACTGGTTGGCTAGACCAGGCGAGGGGAGCTGATGGGTCTCAAACCCTCAGTGAGTTAGGGACTTCCCCTGCATTTGAAGACAGGCCGACAGAGGCCAACAGTGGATCCAACAGTCAAGAAGGCAGTTTCTGCACCTTCTGTAGAGGGAAGTATAGGGGCAGGTGGGGCTCATCAACCACTGGGAAGGGAGCCCATCTAGGAAAAGTAAAACTAAACCTCTGCTGCCTTCCGGCTAAATTGTATTTAGCACATACTGTATTTAGCACATACTGTACTGTATTTTTCTGTCTATAAGACACCCCCATGTATAAGATGCCCCCTACTTTTGGGGACTCAGATTAAAGAAATGGGGAGGGAGATGTATCCGTGTAGAAGACACCCCCTAATTTTTGACATTATTTTTTAGGGGGGAAACCTAGTCTTATACACGGAAAAATATGGTATATACTGCAGGGACGTGAATTTGGAAGAATGACATGGTCCTCTTTAAATGATGCACTAGGTACTTAAAATTATGTGGACACTGAGAACTGAAATGAAACAGTTTGCTACAGACCATAAAACCACTAAGATACGGTACTAAATCATATCTGTACTGATCAACTCTGAACTAGTTCACCAGATAGCTATCTGGTCTCTCTCCATCCTCTATCAAATTTGTTATGTACTGAACAGCAATTTAACTCTAATCTTCCCATCTGTTGCAGACTTACTTGGAAGTCGCCCCGCTGATCCGAGTGGGACATACTTCTAAGTAAAAATGTATGAGATTCAGTTGCATGACTATATATATATAAGAACCATGAAGAATGTGTATCTGAAGCCCACAATTCCAGCTTTTGTGAACTGTAAAGGGAAAGCGAAGAGGCAGAAGCTGCCATGGAATAGTCTGGAACACACTTTATCTAGGAAGGTAAGGTTTTCCAAGTTGACTGTTGATCAAGTTGCGCCAAAAGAAAACTCCTTGGAACAGGAGAGAACAAAAGGAGACTTGAAAGGTAAGTGGATCTTGGGAAGACCTGGGTGGTAAAATATTTTGAATTGACTTAAGTACAACGAGGAAAACCTGTGCTCATTTTAGGAAATCAGTAGCAAGGACAGTGGTACATATAAAATGGATGGAAGGGGTAAGCAGGAATAGTTTGGTGCAAGTGGGAAAACCACAAAGACTTGGGAATTCCTGACAGTGCGGGGATTTGGCTAGCTGAACCTCAAAATTTATTTAAATGCTTTGGGGTTCTACAAATTCTCAAGCCCGGTGACGTCAGCTGATGGGAGGGTGAGCCTGGTTGCAGGAAAATGGCTTCGCAGGCCAAACTGGACCCCCTTGTGGGACAAGACGTGTGAACATGCTGAAGGTCCCCGCTCCTGTAATAAGTACTGCTCCAAGTGTCCCTATTTTCCAGGGATAGTCCTGGATTTCTGAAGCCATCCTGGTTTCTGATTTGATCCCAGAATGTCCCGCTTTTCCTTAGGACGTCCCTAATTTCATCGGAGAAATGTTGGCAGGTATGGTAGGATGTCCCTATTTTCATCAGAGGGTATGGAGTCATGCGATCTCTGAGCCAAGGAGATATGTAACTATACCACCTTTAGAAGACATCTGAAGGCAGCCCTCTATAGGGAAGCTTTTTTAATGTTCAGTGTTTAATTATGTTTTTATATATGTCGGAAGCTACCGAGAGTAGCTGGAGCAACCCAGTCAGATGGGCGGGGTATAAAGAATAAAATTATGATGATGATTAGGGAATAGGACGTCCCTAATTTCATTGGAGAAACGTTGGAGGGTATGGGTTATGCAACCTCTGAGCCAAGTAGATAAGTAACTATACAGCATTTCCCTTTCCTGTGTATATTACAAATGAGACCATCAAAACATGATAAAAAGTAATCTATTTAGCACCAGTGATTTTTCCTAAGTCTCATTCTGTTACTGCAACTGCAGGCCTTTTTCCACAATGGAAGGTCTTAGAGCAAACTCTTATCTTTCTAAATTTTTGCGGCTATGCTCTCCTGCTGTTAGTTATAAAAAAAGAAGAAAAAGAAGCAGTGAAAAAGCATAGTACGCATTAATATTTTAGAGTAGCAGTTACCTTTCTGGCCTGATTTTCCAGACTGCTCACAAGAAAGCAACCACCAATATAATATTTATTTTATCTATTTCATAAAAGAACCCACATCCTGGATGCTGTGTGCTCTGATAAGTAATTTAAAGTAGAACCCCAAAACACAGAAAACACAATCCAGAAATCAACAACATTATAGATCAAAGAAGTTAACTCCTCTAATCCCTGGGAAAAGTTAACATTGAGCTTATGATCTATTGCTTTAGTACAGACAGGTGTACATTAGGTATAGCTCCCCCAAGGGGCAGTTTTCCCTCTAGTGAATTGCCCCCATGGTCCAAGTTCACCTTAAGGGGAAAGCTGTATTCGATGCATGTTGCTGAGGACCATTCAACCACAAAGGAGCAACATCTGAGTGGCTGTGGTCTGGGAACTTTGAAGTTGCTCACAGTCTCCTCACATCGAGGTTGAAGGGGAAAGAGTTCAGGCGTTTTCAATCTTGCACAGTTGGGAAAATGTGTATCGCCTGTTGTGGCATGGCATTCCTGATGGGTTTGGCGATGGGCTCAGCTGTGCGAATTGGCCTGAAACTACCTCTTTGGATCCCTTATTATGGTGCCAGATGAGCTGTGCCATGAGTTGGACAGCACAAATAAATGGTGTTGCTGTTTTAAAGAATGGGTCGGCAAACTAAGGTCTGCGGGCAGGCCGGATCAGGCCCAACTGCTTTCTAGATCCGGCCCGCAGACGGTCCAGGAATCTAGGCAGCCGGCATAGCATGCACGCACAATGGTTTTTGCGACTCAGCCAGTGTTGGGGGTCAAAAGTGAGGCGGGTGGCTGCTCAAGCCAAGCCCCATCTCCGTCCGCCACGCGTGGGGGGTGGGGGTGGGGAAGAGGGAAAAGGAGCCACAGTTTGGATTTCCACCATATAGCTGCCGGCGACTGACCTCAGCAAAAGCAGCGGCGGAGGCAGAGGCTCGGAGGCGCCTCGGGAGCGACGCCTGCCCGTGTCTGTGGCGGCGGTGCTCCCCGCAACAGGATGCGGGGGGGGGGCGCCTGGGCGGCTGCACTCCAAAACAGTTCTGTGCTCTGCTGGGGAGGCCATTCATTAGCTACACGGTGCATGGAAAGGCAAATAGCCGCTGCCTTGTTTTCCCTCACGCAGGGAAAAGAACTTTTTGCTTGAGCGGCACCAGCCCGACTTAGCGTGGCCAATGGCTTTCCCCTTCACTCACGCATGCGCACACGTTCTCCAGGGCTGACAGGAATGGCGTGCTTACCTCAGCCCCCCACCCTGCCTTACAAGAGAAATACTAACTGTCAACGCGTAAAACACAAAGGAAGCAGCGTAGGTGTATGAGGGAACACCCCCCCCCAAAAAAAAATTTACATTTGGGCAACGATGGGGTTGGTCCCAATAAGGGTTTTTGCAAACAACGTGGGTCATAATCATGGCAACATATAGTCCGGCCCCACACAAGGTCTGAGGGACAGTGGACCGGCCCCCTGCTGAAAAAGTTTGCTGCCCCATGTTTTAACGCATCATCTTGCCCAGGGTAAGCGGCATTGATCAAAGCCAGGACTTGGAAATAATTAGACGTGGTCACATTTTATCATGCCATTGTTTTTAGAATGTGGCCATTCCAATAACAGTGTTTCTTTTAGTACAGAAAATAAAATAAAAAATAATTCAAAAATACTATTATTGAGATACAAACGTGACTGGGGTTGGGGGTCAGGGAGAGAGTCAAGCAAGTTACTCACATTCTGAAGGTTGGCTTCTACTGATTTCATATGGGCAGCGATTAATTCTTTGTCTCTGTTGAAGGAAAGAAAAAAGAAAACAAGAAAACAACTCGTAACAGATACTGGCTAGCATGTTTACAGTCACAATTAATGTCACATCCATTATTTGTTAGCTTTGTCAACAGCCTCAAGATTTGCTCTCCTTGGATAACTCTGATGCAAGTATAAAATGCTTAGCTTAGATAGCTATAAAGAGACTGCCACAGGCAACACTTTCTCTTCTTTTTCTTCAGCAGACTGAAGGTGAAGCATATGGTGCTTCCTGTAGAAAGCAGATTGATAAGCAAGTCTTGACAAATTTCCACTGTGGGGGCCGATAACAGCTCCACCTACGATTCCACACTGGACAACATTGGATAGGCTCCGAGTCTGTCTAGTATTTGCTAATGAGCTGCTATGGATGCTTCCACAAATTCAGAATTTAATGCTTGTGGCTGAGGATCATCTGGATCCTAGTGTACCTAGAAATGTTGAGAATATCTTGGGTTTCAACAGTGTAAAGGAGTATGTCTTCAATTCCGTTAACAATCTGGTTAGCTGTTGAGTTATTCAGTTCAGTATTTACAAACCAAACAGTTCTTATAAAAGAACATGTACATGCAGATTTTTTCCTGACTGTTACAGTTTCATCGCTGTTTAGGTCAAAAGTCCCATTCTAAACAGAATGACTTCCTTACTAAGAACACCTGCCAAAATTGGCCTTGCATTCAGGTGTGCAATGGCCAACACACGGCTTATCCTTTGAATGCTGCCACCACATTTCCCTTCTTTACACCCTAATTAGGGAATGCAGAGGGGCAGAGTTTTGAGGGGACAGTGGTGGGTATGTGGAAAATCCCCCTGCTTGCCATATCTTCCCTGCAAAGATCTCCCTTCTCATTTTCCAGTGGAGAACGAGAAGCCTGGGCTTCACATATCGTTGTGTACTGCCAAACTTCCTAGTTTTACCATACTGAGAGAAAAGCAATCAAACTCAGAATACCCTCTTTGGGCAGAATGGACTAATATATTCCTAATGTCATCTCACGCCTAGCTAGGTGTGTCAAGAAAGTTGAAATTTCCAAGCCATTTAGTTTGTCACTTTCGTGACCGTGAGTTGTGGTGAGATTGCAATGTTAGTTTTCATTCTTTGTAATTTCGTAATAATGTTGTATTTTTAATTGCTATAACTAGTCCTTTGGCAGGTGATAAATTAACATTATTGTAGTAGTAGCAGTAATAGAAAAGACTGATAAGTTTACTTTTGAAGCCTGGGAGAAAGGGGTTGAATGTCTGAAACGAAACAGCTAGGCTGATACAGTTAATGTATGTTTTGTGAGGGTTTCCATCATGACAGCTGAGAATTTATGTGGATTCTTTTATATGGGTCAATTTGATCAGAAAGCGTAAGCTGTGGTAGGTTATTTCTGCCCTTTTTGGCCCTTTGTTATACAGTGGTACCTCTAGATGTGAACTGGATCCGTTCCGGAGCCCCGTTCGCATCTAGAAGCAAACATAACCAGCGATGGCACATCTGCACACACACACACGCATCGCTTTTCGCTACTTCTGCGCATGCGCATGACATCATTTTGAGCATCTGCACATGCACAAACGCCAAAACCTGGAAGTAACACGCTCCATTACTTCTGGGTTGCCGTGGAGCGCAACTCGAACACGCTCATCCCAAAGCACATTCAACCTGAGGTATGACTGTAGTCCAATGATATGTCTGTAGGATTTTCAGAATGAACTTTGCGATTTGTTAGGTCAGGGCAGTTCAAACTTTTCATACCAAGTGGGCCACAAGAGTACTTCGCCACGGAACCTGTGGGCCACACACTGCCTCGTTGCACGCAGGAGGGGAACAAAGCCAACCTTTGACCCCAACCCCAGCCTTGTGCTGCCTTCCCAAAGCCAGCTAAGCGAAGTGTCAGACTTTGGGAAGGAGGCACAAGGCTCTGGCAGGGTCCTAGAGCCCTCCCCCTGCCTCCTTCCCAAAGTTGGGAAATAACTAACTAGGCTTTGGGAAGGAGGAGGGAGGACTCTAGAACATGGCTGGAGCCCTCACGCCTCCTTCCCAAAGACCAGCGGCTCACTTAGCCGCAGAGGCGAAGCTAGCTGCTCCGGCACCCAGCGCGGCCTGTGGGGGCAGGGCTGGCCGCCGGTGGGGATGCGCTGCCGGCGGGGCGCATCCCATGGGGGTACGGCAGCGGCAACTGTCCCAGGGGGGGTGTCACCTGCGGTGATGTCACCGCCCCTCAGGGATGACACCCAGGGCAGACCGCCCCCACCTTTCTTCACCTCTGCTTTGTCGGCTTTGGGAATGCAACTTCCTCAAAGGCTGAATTGATGGGTCAAATGTTGCAGAAGGCTGCTGAAAAAGGGCATTGAGGGCTGCCTGTGGGTTTTGAGATGTGTGTTTGACCACCCTGAGTTCGAGGGTTCTGACTGAAGACAATAAATGCACAGCACTGCCTGCAGGGGGAAGACTGTGAGGTGACACAGAGAAACTGTCACTGAGGTGACATAAGAAGAGACTCAGAAGAGGCTGAGGTTGAGTCTGGACCCGACAGAAGTAGCGTCAGCCGCTAAAAGAAGCAGGCGGAAGTCTGAGGGTTGGGAGATCCTTGTGGTGGCAGGCAGCTGTTTAAGAAGAAGCCAAGACATCAGAGCTAAAATGGAGGAAGGATGGTGCTGAGAAGATCTGAAGGGAGAGAGAAACCCAGATTTGCCAGCGCACAGGTCTTTGCAAACGGCAACCATCAGCCGACACAAAGCATGGCCAATGATGGTGCTTGTGTGTTGCCACAGAGTTTTATAGACCAACACGTGCAAGTATTCTGATCTTCATTCTTGCAGATGCAATACACGCCTCGCTCTAGTCTGCCACGTATTGCCCTACGCTGGCTTTTCATATCAAGCCCTTTGCTCTTTCGCCAGGACCGCTTGCTGAATTCAAGTCTGCTAGCCAGCCATGGTGGCTCGAGCGCTGTGCAACAGGAAAGAGAGAGGGGGGTCAGCACCGCTTGTCCTAAAATCACACCCATCCTTGAGCTCCGCAATGACTGAAATGGGCCATTAGTATGTTGAACTAACTTTTCTTCCTTCAAGAGGATCTTTTACTAAATTTCAAAGACAGGCAGCTGTACTTTTGTTTTCCAGCACTGCATTATCCAAGGCTAAAACCCTTTGCATGAAAGTAAGAATTGATCTTTTGTCTGTTTCAAGTGATCTCCCCAAGGCCCCAGTGCTCACTTTGCTGCCATGCGGAGGGCACTCTCTGCATCGCGTATGCTCTCCTCCAGCCGACGCTTGTCCTGCTCCAGCTGGGTAAGATGTCTATTGAGCTGACGCAGAGATTGATCTTTTCTTCTCAGCTCCATCTTTGCCTCGGAGAGACTCTGGGAGCAGACAGAAAGCAGAGTTACTTGTCAGCTCCGATAATTAACTTCAATTTATGCCATAGGCTATTAAACAAAGAGGAATACAGACTGACTGTGAAATAGATTGAGGCTATTTTCTAATAAAAATAGTATCTATTTACCCTTCTTACAACATCTAGCGCGTTGAAAAATTTAACTGCATTACGGCAGCACACAAGAACACTCCCACCTGCCACAATCGCAGATACTACAGGTGCTATACAGAATTTTTAAAAAGTTATTTTATGCTTTCCTTACAGCATTGCAGATGAAGAGTTACACATGCAATTTAAAGTATATTTTAAAAAGAGAAACCCAAAAGCATCTGAATTTATGGAAGCGTTTTAATGGAAAACTGCTGCTCAGGAGGGAAAGGAATAGAAATATAGATGAAACAGATGACATAAATATACAAAGGAGCCAACTCCTAGAGGTTGAGGGGTCTTCGCCCCCCCCCCAGTAAAATATTTGAGGGGCCCCCTCCCAGTTGATGGGCACTGCCATTCAAATGGTGTGAGTGCGCCACATCGTGTGATTGATTATAAGGGGCGGGGCTTACCCCAATATTTTATTCAAGTTGGCCACCCTGTAGAACTCTCTCTCTCTCTCTCTCTCTCTCTCTCTCTCTCTCTCTCTCACACACACACACACACACACACACTATATATATATAGAGAGAGAGGAAAAAACCACCCTCTTTATAGTCCCTCAATTTGTTACAATACCATTCTGACAATTATAAACACAAACATTCTGTAACTGAGTCATATGGCTTTTCTGATTTTCACATTTTACTGCAGTTTCCATCCGTTGAAGGCTTCCCCAGGATCTACTCTCTAACATAAAAGGCTTCAGGTAGAAAATTAGTTTAGATTGATACATTCATGCACACAATTCCCCAAAGGACGAACAATTAGACAACTTGCATGCAAACTACAATCAAGGCCTTTATTCTGGATTTGCTAAGCCCAATTTTCAATTCACAGCTCAAGCTCTTCTTTTAATCTAACCTTCCCTATTGTTGAAAGATATTACAATTTGTAGAGCCTAGAGATATGCCAGGGCTATATCTGCATTTTGTTTATTCTTGTCTGTATTTAGAGTTTCTTACACAAAAATCTAATTCTAAAAATACGCCTTTTTACAAGCGTTTACCTTTCGGCTGTAATGCTTATTGCAAAAGGACTTAGCTGTACTGTAGCAGGAGTAAATTCCTATATGCTACTTTGACAAATTAAAAAGTTATAACCTTCAAAATGGAGCCAGGAATTTTAAAATATCTGCATAACGCTTTACATCTATTCTTAATATCTTCCATCTGAGGATTTGAAAGGATCAAGCAGTAGAAGAATTTGGGGTATTGATTTCCAGGAAGGCTGAGGAAGCAAACTTAGCCTATGTCAATGGAAACTCAACTGTGGAACGGAAGCCCAAAGGACCTCTGCAGGGCAAGCTCAGATTATATCAAACACCTGGGAAGCAGAGGGCCACTTCTAAGATTGCTTTTGAAAGACTTGGGCACACACCTTGGGAGGATTCTGCAAATTCAGGAAAACAATAACCATCACATACATATTGGAATCGAGGCTCGTGAACCCAAGAATAGCTCTGAGATTATTTCTCTACAGGTACCATTGCTCTGAAATGGTTGTACATAGGATGATTGACAAGAGGGCCTCAAAGATCTTCAGATACAGATGTTCCTCTTGGGAGTGACTCAGAGAACGAATGCCGAGAAGAAATCAGAAATTGGGGTGGGGAGTCCAGTTCCTATTACAGTGGTACTTTGGGTTACATACGCTTCAGGTCACATATGCTTCAGGTTACAGACTCTGCTAAACCAGAAATATTACCTCGGGTTAAGAACTTTGCTTCAGGATGAGAACAGAAATCGTGCTCCGGTGGCGCGACGGCAGCAGGAGGCCCCATTAGCTAAAGTGGTGCTTCAGGTTAAGAACAGGCCTCCGGAACGAATTAAGTACTTAACCCAAGGTACCACTGTACTGAATTTAAACTAGCATTTAAATGCAAAATGTACATTTAAAGTCTGCAAGACAGTGACAATACAGCTGAAGGAGAAAATATAGTTATCTCGTAACAACAGTGTTCTAGGATGAATGTGCCTATTGCCACGTATACTTTCTTTATCAAATGGGAAAACCACATTCACGCAAAATTCAGTTGATCGAATTTAGAAGGGTTGGTGGGAGGGAGATTGCATTACTCAAGAATTTCCCCTTTCCCTTTCCCTTTTTTTTAAAAAAATCATATAGAAGATAAATTCATTGCTTCAAAAGCCTTTTTGATACTGCAGGAAGAATATGTGGTCCCTTTTTTTTTCCTTTTTAAGAAAAACAAACAGCACCAAATATTTCTCCGGCAGAAATATGAGACTACAAAACAAGACACATTCTGTACATTATAAATCTGAACTTAACTCTATTTTATTCTTATACAGAATGTGCTATTCCTTGCATGCAGGTCTTTTGCCTTCCTACACCCAAGTGCAGGGCAATGGGGGGGGGACTTCAGAGTTTAACTTTAGACCATCACTCCCTTAATGTCTTTTTTATGTTGAGATTCCACACCGAGAAGCTTAGATATTCTTACAACACTGATGGCATTAGGTAGGCCTTCATTCTTATTCTTCTTCTAGAGGTCTTTTGCCCATGAAAAGTTGCAGCTAGCTATAGGCATGATTGAGAGGCGGCTGCTGTTGGTGGGTAGTAGACTAAAAACCTCCTTCTGCCTGCAGAAGATAGACGCAGGCTTCTCTAGACTGCAACTATTTGTTTTTTAAAAATAATAATAATGATAATAATAATAATTATACCCCGCTTTTTACTTCAGCCAGGCTTCGAAGTTGCTTGCCAATAATAAAAACATATAATATACAGAAATGCACCATAGGGTGCAATCCATTTGAGATTAAATAGGTTTTAAACCAACCTGTTTAAGTGGGCTTCATGTGTGCTTTAAATGTTCTGACATCGCACTCAGTAAGCAAGGCAAAGAAGGTGCTACTTCCATTTAGCATCACAGTGTGAACTATATGTGATATTGGCACACAGGCAAACACGATGAATTAATGAGTGCAGCTAAGTCATCATTTCAAGCATTCAGTTTGCAGGCAACAGGGCACAACTTTACACGCTGGGAAAATTAAAAGAGGCTAGACCATTTCTCTTCTTCCACTTTTCCTAACAAAATAATTTAAACACTTTTCCGCCTAGAAACACTTACTCAATGGAATTAAAACTACACTGAGTTATTTCCTATTTACTGCAAAAAAAGCAAGGAAACCCCCCAAAAACCAAAAAGCTGGCCATTACATCCTAACTGGCAAACTCTGTTGGTTACTTGCCCTCCCAACATGAACTGCAAACCACGATCAAACTGTGGTTTGCAATTCCGGTTTGGAGAACAAGCACAAACCATAGGGAGCACATGAGCCTTAGTCTCACTCATGCAACACCAAACCATGGTTTAGTATTTCATGAAAACCAGTTAAGAAGGGTTTGCATTTCTGAAGAGCTCCTGAAGTAACCATCAAAATGATTCCTTACTACCATTGCACCCAATTTTTACAATTAAAAAAAATTCCACCTTTCTTTTTTTGCCTTGGATAAGACCACGGCAGGCGGAATTTTAGCAGATTTTTGAGGTTTCGGGGGCTCCCGTTTGTTTTTTTAAGGATGCTAAATCTGCTTTGAATCCCTACCACCAAGTTGTTCAAAGACAATAAAGGGGAGACCTGAAAGCAACAAAAGTTTACATGACCTGGAGAGGTGAAGAATAATTTGCAGGCATCAAATGATGACTATCCTGGACACTTTCAGGAGAAAGTCTCACCTCTGCTTTTTAAACCTGGCCTTTGCAGGTTAAAGATAAACCTCCAAAATGGTTGGAATCACTTAACCTCAAAAATGGTTGAGCCATAGTCCGGAGTGCTTTAAAGTAATATATTTTCGGTTGCTAAGCCTTCCCCTTCCACCGCCCCCCACTCCCCATTTCTTCAGATTGATCTAATTAAAACCCCCGATAAACTTTATGGGCTCTAATATTTCCAGCCGAACGACGGAAACCAAGAGGGTGTGCCTCAAGGCAACAAGGCGGCCATGATAAGCAGCGGGCTAGCCACTAATTTCTCAACCAGGGTAGAGATTGTGAAAAGTGCGATGTTCTGATATCCAAGAAACTGTTCAGGGGAGAATAGGATAAATCAAGTTTAATAACTCTGGTCCTAATTGTTCCCCCAATGCTCAACTCTAATTACTTGGAGAACTCTCCTGACTGTCACCTGATATTAAGTTGTTGGAGGCTGAGTGTGGAACGGCGAGATAATCAATAAACATTTAGAGGGGAGAAGAATGAAGATTCCCCGTTAAGCAGTGGGAAGCGGCAGCACCCAAAGCCCTTCTGCTCATGAGAAAGCCTATGGGAGACGCGCCGTGATTGCAAAGCAATAATCCAAAGCCCTGTTTTCGGGCCTCGAGGCAGGAGTACGTCTGAGGGAAAAAGGTTAACACGGTCACCCTAATTACAGCCCACTTTCACATGCTTCATATATAAGCGAAGACAAGCCAATTAGGTAGAGAGGAAGATAAGAGAAGTTTTATTTGTATACTAATTAAACCCCTGATGAAATTAAAGGAAAAACATACAGCTCTGTAATTGTGTCTGAGAAAGGTCACTTCAGGTTCAGTTATCAGAAAAGCACAGCCTTGAGATATTTCACTTAATCCACAATACAGCCCCTTTCTCTTCTCTTTTTTTTTTGCTCCCTGGGCCTTAATATTTACAGAAATAGGAAAATTTCAAAGCCCGATAGCGCATTTATCTTGGAAGCGTTGTCGTAGACAAATTTGAACCGCTGGAAAGTTGAAGCTGGATAAGAGAGAGCAGGACAACAACAAAAACACAAAACGCCCACCTACTGCCGGCCTACAGCGTTGTGCAGACGCAGAGAGTGTTTGTTTGGAAATGCAAAGAGCCTTAAGACACATTATATTTAACACATTATATTGTTAAAGACAAAATAGCCAAGCATATAAAGGAGTAAGTCTTGCTGAACGAGAGCCAGGTTCAAAGTGCATTTCAATGCCACCCCAGCTCAGCTTCAGATAACATTAGCCACATTTCGCTTTCGCTGTATTAGCTGGCAAAATGTTTTAAAAATAGAGTAATACTAATATCAAACTTGGCAATAGAGCAATGCAATCCTGTGCTCCAATTATCCCTTGGAAGTGAGATACAAGCTTAGGGAGGAAGAGATGGGAGGTGCATTTTTTTATAAAGGAGATTTCACAAACAGAATTTCTTCTGAATTTTTTTTTGCAAAAACTCATTTCCCACTACAGTTATAACAAGATCCTGTTTACAGTGAATTTGTCCCAGGAGTCAGGTGACTCATGACATGAATATTAAGTGAGAATACTAAGCAAGAATCCTGCCTATACAGTGGTACCTCAGGTTAAGTACTTAATTCGTTCCAGAGGTCCGTACTTAACCTGAAACTGTTCTTAACCTGAAGCACCACTTTAGCTAATGGGGCCTCCTGCTGCTGCTGCCGCGCCGCCACTGCACGATTTTTGTTCTCATCCTGAAGCAAAGTTCTTAATCTGAAGCACTATTTCTGGGTTAGCAGAGTCTGTAACCTGAAGCATATGTAACCCGAGGTACCATTGTAGAGAAAACTGACTTTATTAAGTTTACCACGGTGGAAGCTTTTGTTCTAGAATACAGACTCAAGCCCTGGATTCACCTTTTCCTGCTAAGCCATCTTTAAATTCAGCCCTCCTGGGGCAACCAAAGGCTATCTTTTCATGATGGAATTTAATCGATGTGCCTCCAAAATTGGAACTCTTAACATTTGAAAATTGGCAGGTCGTCTTCTGTCATATGATGTAGAAACATCATGAGGTACCTCCATGCATTACAGTGTTGTCAGAGATCTGTCAGAAATAACATGTGTAAGTTCTCCAAAGTTGGTGTTTTTATTTTTACTTTTAAAAATAAATTTGGCTTGCCAACGTTCCATAGAAGACAGGAGATAGCAGACAATAGTGAATTTATTTATTTTTTAAAAAAATATGATCACCCACTGCAATGATCATACACTGCGATATGATTTTAAAATCGTATCAGACATATTTTAATACTTATAAACACCTTAACAAAGAAATCTAGGGGGGGGGAATTAAATCTAAAGTAAACCACTAGCATATCTATCTATCATCTATCTATCTATCTATCTATCTATCTATCTACCTGACTTTAACCAATTTAACTTTGAAAGCTAAACTAAAAGTTCAGGATATTGAAATTTTGTGCATATTTAGAATATTGTGTTGAGAAGAGGAGTTTGGATTTGATATCCCGCTTTATCACTACCCGAAGGAGTCTCAAAGCGGCTAACATTCTCGTTTCCCTTCCTCCCCCACAACAAACACTCTGTGGGGTGAGTGGGGCTGAGAGTCTTCAAAGAAGTGTGACTAGCCCAAGGTCACCCAGCAGCTGAATGTGGAGGAGCGAGGAATCGAACCCGGTTCACCAGATTACAAGTCTACCTCTCTTAACCACTACACCACACTGGCGTAGAGGTGCACAAGTCATATAATGAAAGCATCATGACTTGCAATCAGAGAACTGCAAGTGGAAGAGGACCTTCCAAGTACCTCTCCTCCACCCGTAACTCCCTAGACCCTCATGGGTCTCGGTAAGGTTGCAGGACTCTCCTGAATAGGATGGGCTAGGTCGCTCGCAATCTACCAATTGTGGGGTGTCCCTGGTCGATTGTGTGATCCTGATTGATCCCCCCCCCAAAAAAGTTCAACAACTTTGGTCAATCCAATGGTTAGATCACTGCCAGTTTTTTTAATATAGCGGGAGTAGATTGCAGTCTCTTGGGAGTTGGACCTGCCTGGGCTAGGGAATGGAAGGAGACTGCTGGGTAAGGTAAGATCTGGCAAAATCGGGCACCCAGGGTGACTTCACGTGATTTTGAAGGATTCCCCTCTTTCTGCTGCAGCCCCCCACTCTCACACTGTTCAGAAGAGCGACCCAACCCTCCAGAGGAACTTTTCGGAGGCACAGGAGAGCAGACAGGAAAACCCCATTCTGCAAACTTTGTTTGACTTGTGGTTCTCAGGATCCAAGCCAACAGGTAACAAGGAACATCACGATGTGTGCAGCCTTGAACCGGCCAATAAGGTCTGGATCTACTGTTTTGGAGACACAGTAGTAGCATGCTCATATTTTGTAAACACTGTGATTAATGCAAACACAAGATTTATCTGTGATAATGTGCAGTGGTAGGTTGGGCAAAGAGTAGCAGAAAGGAGGAAATGAAGTGTGCAGTCCTACAAGGTCCTCCCTTTAACCATGGTAGTCTGTTTAAGTGAACAAGGGCAAACAGAATTAGCGCAGAGTTCATACTACTAAGATATCCAATCTCATTTCTATTTGAGCAGCTATTTTGGTATGAATTCTATGGAAAGAAAGAAAAAGATGAAAGCTTTGCACAAAAGGAAAAGAAGATCATGGGAAAAGTTGGTTAAGGTTAATAAAGACGCCCACAGGGCAAGTCCTATAAGCGTAACTCTCTAGTTTAAAATAACAACAAAAACTGCTAGGTATAAGGGACTTGGATATCAGAAGGTATCAGAAGCCAGAGAAAAGTCCCATGCATTGATATTCAAGCTGCTCAGAAAAATAGGGTTTAGAACATTAAGAAAAAAATTCCGCACAACTTTATAGGTCTATCGATTCCCTCTGCACATCTCAAGGTAATATAGTTACTTTGTAGTTGATTCAATGCTCTAACAAAGATCTCTCAGGAAACTGGATTTAACAAGAGCCTTCTTGTATATTTGAACAAAATCTTAAAGGTACATAAAAGCTTTAAACTAACCGGGATAAGTGGTCTGCGTGCACGTCTGTTTAACACCTTTGCATTTAACTCGTGAAATAATCCCATTCCCCAACCCCCTCAAACGTACAAGTCAATAAATCTTTCCCACTGCAGTCTAAATTCCAAGGTCATGGAAAGAAGTGTTTATTAGTATAATTACAAAAAAAGCAATAATACCATTAAGCCTTCTGTGGCAGATTTAAGAAGAAGAAAAAACAACCCATTAGAAGCAGAAAATAAATAATAAAAAAAGGGGTTGGTAGGGGCATTCCCTCAACAAAGCTACAGAAGGCAAACCAAATATCAATTTTCATTAGTTGTTGTTATTTTTTGTTGTTGTTGTTGTTTGTAAATATATCTCCTTATTTAATCATCCTAAGGGCAGGCGCTGTTGCAAATTAAATGCAACAGATTTAATTGCATTTGCAGGTAGTGCTAAGCCAGAGGTCGGCAAACTAAGGGTTGCAGGCTGGATCAGGCCCAATTGCCTTCAGGATCTGGCCCGCGGACTGTCCGTGGATCGGCGTGGGGATTCTGCTCGTTTGGGCTGCGCCATTTCCCGCCCTGCGCCATTTCCATTCCCCCCTCCCTCACACACACACACACTGCGGCGACGCTTCCTCCCTCCCTCCTCTTGGCTTCTCCCCGCCCTGCCTAGAGGAGGAAGGGGGCTGTGCTGAGCTGGCTGAGCACCATTTTAAGCAGCCCCTCTCCGGAGCCAGCCCTTTCGCGCCGCTCATCTTCCCTCCTCCTCCGCCACCCGGGTGTGTCTAGGGGCCAGAGAGCGGAGCGAACAAGCTCCCTTTGCCTACCCACGAGAAGTAGCAGCAGCAGTGGTGGTGGCAGCACAAGGGAAGGGAAGCGCAGTGACTGAGGGTGGGACTACTTGCCCCCTTGCCTCTTCTTCCAGCTCCCCCCAGTGCCACTTCTCTGGCGCACCACAAGGCCTGAGGGACAGTGGACTGGCCCGCCACTTAAAAAGATTTCTGACCTCTGTGCTAAGCCAAATCATGGCCTAGGACCAGCATGGCTGTTCCCAGGGAGATCACAGCTGCTTTGCTCCTATCAGGTCCTTTTAGTTCAGCACAACATGACAGCTAAACCAAGGTTTGGCTTAACGAAACCTTCTGAACCAGGGATTGTGGTCTCTACTCCTCAACCATGATCTGCACTCAAAGATTCGTACTCAAGGGGAAGATTGGAAGAAATTTAAGATCTATCTTAAGAAAAATTGTAAAATTAATGAGTGTTAAAATGATGCGGCTTTAGAAAGTAAGCGGATTACAGCTGTAAAGATTAAGTCAAAAGAAAAGAAAGGATAACAATTAGATAAAATTAAGGGTGAGGATTTGCTGAACTAAATATTTGAAATTGGAACGCAGAAAGGGGAGGTATGAGGAGGTCGGTGAAGTAAGTTTTATGAAAATAAGGATTTGAAAATATACTTGTTTGTTTTTGTTTGTTTGTATTGTGGTGTTTGATTATATAATTTGTGAAGATTTAATAAATATCTTTTTTTATAAAAAAAAAGAAATTAACTTTTCATACAAAAAAAAAAAAAAAAGATTCGTACTCAAGGATACAGAGTGCACCAATCTAGCCCAGTTTTCTGACGGAAGATGCTCTCCATAGTCTCCAGCAGCCATCTTTCCTACTGTCCAAAAACAACTGTGATGGCCTGGGACTCGGGCTCGGAGCCAGAGGAGTCTCAGTCCGCACCGGATCATTTGCCTCAGGCATCATCTGAACCAAGTCTGGGGCCTGATCCTGAAGAGTCCCAGTCTGTACAGATTCCCCTGCAACAAGCACCAGCTGGGCCGAGTCAGGGGCCTGAGCCAGCCCTGGCTCCAGATGCGGGGATTACCTCGTTGCCTTCAGCTGGGCCATCACTTACAGCTGCTCCACTGCTGGTTGGGTCAGGGGAGGCTGAGGAGGCCCCTGGGTCTAGTAACCCACCGACGTCTCCCGAGCTGCAGAGACTAAGGTCTGAGAGAAGGAGAGACCTGAGTACTTGCAGGAGGAGTGCTCACCTTTGGGAGAGAAAGGGAGGTGAGTCGGCGGGGGATCAGGACTTACATGGATAAAAGGCTGCTGGACCCCGCCCCAGGTTGCAGGAGCAATGTTGCCCAAACCTGCCTGTGATCCTGTGCCTGACCTGGTTTGCTGCCTCATGTCCTGCCTTGGCCCTGTCGGACTGCCTCCTCGCGGAACCCTTGGATTCGGGACCAGACCTGGACCACGTTACTTGGGTTACCCCCGGGCCCAGCGCAACGACCCCCTTCCAACTCTACAATTCTATGAAACTGATACATAAATAAAGAATCTTTAAAAGGGTGCCTATGAAAATCTCTTATCCTGGCATCAAATAGGGACCAGTACTCCTATATTTGATAGCCAGTTTCTGGAACCCCTGAGTAATTAAAGCTAAAATCTTTGCCGTGGCTTTTTGGCGGTGACACCAGGTTGTGGAATGGCCTTTGAGGTGTATGTTTTTCAATGACAATAGTACCTTGGTTCTCAAACGAAATCCGTTCTGGAAGCCCATTCGGCTTCCAAACAACTGAGGCGCGGCTTCCTATTGGTTGCAAGAGCTTTTTGCAGTCGGCGGAAGCCGCGTCACACGTTCAAGTTCCAAAATACATTTGAAAAGAGAAGCATTTACTTCTGGGTTTTCAGCATTCGAGAACCGAAACGTACAACAATGGAGGAGTTTGGGAATCGAGGTTCCACTGTACATGTTTTAAATATGATAATTTGGTGCCCCGCCCTGGGACCATTTGGTGAAAGGAGGAGTAGAAGTAGAAAGAAAGAAAGAAAGAAAGAAAGAAAGAAAGAAAGAAAGAAAGAAAGAAAGAATAAATGAAATATCTGCAAACGTTTGGAGGAGGAATACCAGAACCTTTGATTGACTAATGAAAAAAGAAAAGAATTAGGAGCTATAATTGAAATCTAATACAGTGGTACCTCAGGTTACATACGCTTCAGGTTACAGATTCCGCTAACCCACAAATAGTAGCTCAGGTCAAGAACTTTGCTTCAGGATGAGAATAGAAATCGCATGGCGGCAGCAGGAGGCCCCATTAGCTAAAGTGGTGCTTCAGGTTAAGAACAGTTTCAGGTTAAGAACGGACCTCTGGAACAAATTAAGTACTTAACCTGAGGTACCACTGTATGTGTATTTAAGATACCATTTGATATTTGTTTACAAGAAGCAGACGACGTTGTAAAATACATACGGTTATGTCGCACACTGTCTCATGTGCCCTTGAGCTAAAAATAAAGTACTTATGGATTTGCACACAATGTACAGCACTCCTCTAAAAAATGAAGAAGGGGGAAATGAGAGGATTAAGAGAACTTTCTACATTTTTAAAATTGATCCAAGACCAGAATCCAACCTTTCTGCATGCTTAGAGGATAATACATTCCAACAAGTCATCATGCACATGGATTCACAGGCGTATTTCCAGCAGTCATTCCCGGGATATCAATTATGTCAAGTGTCCCTGAGATGCAACTTTGTGAAAGGTGTTCCAATTGAGAAAGAAGAGCAATACTTTTCTAGAAATGTTTCACAGCAGGAAACAAGAAGGGTTGTGGCTCATGGGTTAGTGACTGTCCCAGGTTTTTCAAATCAAAATTCTAAAGAGTTAGCCCAGGCGCTATAAACACATAAAAGGATGCATCTTGCTCCATTCTCCTGTGTCAGGGAACTGCCATCAGAGGGAAGAGGAGAGGGAAGACGCTCCAGTGATGCAGGGGAGGGAACTAGCAAGGAGAGAGAGAGAGCTTCCACGGGGGAAGGAAATCCAGGGGCCACCAGGGAGAAAGGGGAAGCTGAGAGTATGGCGGAGGGGAGGCTCAGAGACTCTTCCAGTGAAATCAGCGGAGAGAGCACAGGACCTCCGCTTGGCACACCCACGCTGCGCAGAAGGCTTCCACGCAGAGAATCTAGGAGGAGACTTGGAGTCAAGCAGCTTTTATGTTGGAAGAAATTTAGGTCCCGCCCACTGACGGATTCTGCCAGTGACTAAGACAGTCGCGTTTCAAGGGCTGTCAAACCAGGGAAAGTTTTAGCTATACGACTAGCTTGGAGCAGTTTGCAGTTTACGCACAAGCAACCCCAATTCCCATTACATCCTGTATATATGCAAAAAAGATAATTATCAAAAAATGTTTGTTAAAAGGCATTGTCATGTTGCATGTGAACTAATGGTTTTTTTATGAATGAAAAAAATCAAAGTGTTCCAGGAATTATTGTGTTACTGAAGAAAGCGCAGGTGTAAAATCCAGTGTAAAATCCAGCCTCTATAAATTATTTAGTCGCTGAGAATATACATTATACAAAACTTTTTAAACAACTAAAGCCTTTAAGTAATTAATGAATTATGAAATTTAGTCTCCAAACAATTCAGAAGGGATCTCTCCCTCTCTGGCTTGCTTTAACATGATAAATTTGATTAACAGTTTACTATTAACTTGTACACTAATGAATAATCAGCTACATTATGTTCTTTAATGAACAACAGCTTTTAATTTAATAGATACAGGGTTTAGAATTGCTCCTTCTTGCCAAAGTGACAACACGATTGCTGGCAAACATCACCATCCCTTTGAGTATTCTAAATCTAGCTGGTTTCTCTGGAGGGGAAAGAAAAGGAAACACTCGTGGGAGTCGATGAATGAGAGCTTCAGATTCATTTTCTGCATTTACACCAAACATATTCACAGCTATTCTACTTGAGTATTAGCCTTTTCATCAAACCTCTTTGAAAGCATACCCAAAAAATATGTTATCACGTTAGAACACAATAATCGGCATTATCACACCTGCCAAGTCTCAAATGCCCTTGGTGACAGATTGAGTATTCTTAAAATTATCCAGCCTTCCTAGCAAATAAATCTAGCATATAAAAAATTCCAGGCTGCATTACTTTTAAGGTTGCGCTGTGTGCTACTTCGACGCTCACAGAACCTGTTAATTCTTTAACTGGGTAGTGCTAAGTAGAACATTACATGTTATGGAGTAAGGCAGTCGTGGCTGAGCATCTGATCTGCTTGTAGAACGTCCCAGGTCCAACTCCCATCTTTTATGCGGGGCTGAAACAGACCCAGTTTTGAAATCCTAGAAGGCTGCTATGGCTTAGTGTGGACAGCGCTGAGCAAGATGGACCAGAGGTCTAACTCGGCTCCCTATGTTCCATGCACACAACTCACAAGTGTTAAAACTGCACCCCAATCCCCCAAAGCCATACTGAGCCACTAAAAGCCTGCTCATACGTGAGACGTTATGGGAAATAGTGGCTGTTCACCGAGGGAACAGTACAGTGGTACCTTGGTTCTCAAACTTAATCCGTTCCGGAAGTCCGTTCCGAAACCAAAGTGTTCCAAAACCAAGGCGTGCTTTCCCATAGAAAGTAATGCAAAACGGATTAATCTGTTCCAGATTTTTAAAAATAACCCCTAAAACAGCAATTTAACATGAATGTTACTCTCTAAGGACACCACTGATCCATAAAATGAAAGCAATAATCAAATCACTGTACTATAAAATAAGACAATATTAAAAAGATAAAGGTAAAGGTACCCCTGCCCGTACGGGCCAGTCGTGACCGACTCTAGGGTTGCGCGCTCATCTCGCTCAAGATGCCAGGAGCCGGAGCCATCCGAAGACACTTCCGGGTCACGTGGCCAGCGTGACAAAGCTGCAACTGGCGAGCCAGCACCAGTGCCGCACACAGAAACGCCGTTTAGTTTCCCGCTATAAAGCGGTAGCTATTTATCTACTTGCACTTAGGGCTGCTTTCGAACTGCTAGGTGAGCAGGAGCTGGGACCGACCGACGGGAGCTCACCCCGCCGCGGGGATTCAAACTGCCGACCTTACGATCAGCAAGTCCTAGGCACTGAGGTTTTACCCACAGTGCCACCCGCATCCCAAGACAATATTAGAGATGATAAAAATTAAAATTATTTTTTTTTCTTAGCTGCACTGAGGATAGTCACTGTTTGTTTGTTTGTTTGCTTGCTTTTTGCCAATCATTTTCCTTTATTTGATGAATTCAAAAAGATACATAATGTAGAATTTGCATTACAAATCGAAAAACAACAACAGTAGAGACCAGAAAAGGAAAGAACAGTGATAATTTTTCAGTTTGCTATAATATCAATCCTCTTCCATTCTGTTATTCTGCAGTTCATATCTTTATACAGATGATAGTCACTGTTTGGATGGGGGGCTTTTATCCATTCTGCAGTCAATCAGTCAGTAGCTGGACTGGGTTCCACATAGTCACAAAAACAAATGAACTGAAAAAGCCACAAAAACAAAAAACGCAAAATAAATAGCAAAAACCAAAGTGCCAAACTCAATCTGCTCCAGAAGTCCATTTGACTTCCAAACTGTTCGAAAACCAAGGTGCAGCTTCTGATTGGTGCAGATGCCCCGGAAACAATAGCTGACAGCTGCATCAGACGTTTGGCTTCCCAAAAACGTTGGAAAACCGGAACACTTACTTCCAGGTTTTCAGCGTTTGAGAACCAAGGTGTTTGAGAACCAAGGTACCACTGTATTCCAAAGCTAAAGGATAAGCACAGTGAACTTTCACATGCATCCTTGCTGTCCTAACTTAACACATTGATGGTAAATTTTAGAGAGCATTTGATCTTAATAATTGTGATGAGATCTTTTTTTTGGGGGGGGGAATGTTTGTGCTAATTGTTGGGCCCAACTGAACAGGCAATGCTGCTTATATTTAATTTATCTCAATGGGAAATTATCACTGAAACAAAAGGAGCAACTTTGCCTGGTGGATTGTGCCCATCGACTTTGAGGAATTCTTTGCCCCTGAACATCTTATCAGGTTCCTCTATCCAAAGGCTTCTGATAACTAGTTAGGATGGCATTATTTCAGAACCTGGGCTGTAACAATTGGATCCCCTTAGCATAGTTTGCTTGGGTTTTGCTGCTTCCTTTTCTGAATTCTGCTGTTTGGTATTTTATCTTTAATTATGATATATTTTAAAGTTTTTTATGACTGATGGTATGCTTTGAGTGGCCACCTGGAAAAAATATACCGTATTTTTCGTTCTATAGGATGCACATTTCCCCCTCCAAAAATTAAGGGGAAATGTGTGTGCGTCCTATAGAGCGAATGCAGGCTGCGCCGCTAAGCCCAAAGCCAGAACAGGAAGACGGAGCAATGCGGAGGGCTCCATCTCGCTGCTCTAGCTTGGGGATGGCTGCGCGCAAACCTCTGCAGGGCAACGGGGCGCTGCGCTCCAAAGGCTTCAGGGATCTTTGAGGCTGGCGGTGGGGGAAAACAGCGCTTCCCCCCACTGCCAGCCCCACAAGCTCTGGTGAATGTACCTTGAACGCACCTTGTTTTAGAGGGGGAGAACAAGAAAATAAAATTTTTCCCTGTTCTCCCCCTCCTATGGTCCGGTGCATCCAATGGAGCGAAAAATACGGTATGTACAGTGGTACCTCAGGTTAAGTACTTAATTCGTTCCGGAGGTCTGTTCTTAACCTGAAACTGTTCTTAACCTGAGGTACCACTTTAGCTAATGGGGCCTCCTGCTGCTGCCATGCCACCGGAGCCCAATTTCTGTTCTTATCCAGAAGCAAAGTTCTTAACCTGAAGCACTATTTCTGGGTTAGCAGAGTGTGTAACCTGAAGCGTATGCAACCCGAGGTACCACTGTATTTAAAAATATTTAAAATCAACGCAACTTACCAAAAAATTTCTCTTGAAAGAGCGCCTACAAACATACTTTTTATATGCTATGAATGACCACACACTCTAGAAAGAAGTAGATTTTTCTAGTACTAGTGGATAGGGAAAGCTCAAAT
Organism: Podarcis bocagei; assembly: GCF_964188305.1. NCBI lineage: Eukaryota > Metazoa > Chordata > Lepidosauria > Squamata > Lacertidae > Podarcis > Podarcis bocagei. Next base: position 17,575,261 of record NC_138143.1, read on the forward strand.
TACCATAAAGCTCTAAAACAGTATAGATTCTGTTCCCATAAGCACCAAGTCTTCTTTTTCTTTGCAAATGGAGACAGTTGGACTATCTCTTACCACCTAATAAAGGCAACAATCTAAGAACAGTGCTTAGCTCTGAATGACCTTGAAACATAATTGGCAAGCATGCATGTCTCTACGGTATATGCCATTGGGTAGATAAAAAATATATGGGATTATAATCAAAACTGATAAAGCTTCAAAATTAATCAAGGGTGTTTTAAACTTCTTGATGAGAGCAACAGAATGTAATATGGCGTAATTGTTAATATATGTTGCATGATTTCCAAAACGAAGCGGTCAACGTGCAACTGTAAACTATATTCTCGGATGCCTTTATCAGCATTTCCTTTTAATCGTGTATTCTTTGGAATCACCGCAGAACCCTTGATTGTGATTTTGCAAAAAGGGAAACTGACAAATCATCAGCATATGTCATTCCAGTATTTTGCACGTGTATGAATTGGTTTATGTGGCACTTCTATTGCACATTATGTACATTTATGATTACTTTTTTCATGTTGATCACTTCACAGGAAGCATTTCATTAGGGAATTGAAAGAAATAAATGCTTGCAGAACCTGAGGCCTGGTTCTCACAGCCTGGTAGGCCAAAATTTACTAGGACTCTCAGAGAGAAATGCACATCCTTTTTGCTTCTTTCCTCTTAGTTCAGCACGGCAGTTAAGCCAAGGTTTCACGTAAGTGTACTGCCTGAACACAGACTCACAGCTAAGCTTTCTTCTCCTCAGCCACGAGCTTAGCCAAGGTTTCTTCTCGGTTGCATCTCATAATCACAGGGGAGACAACTTAACCATGGTCTATGTTTGGACAACACAATATGCCAAATCTTGGCTTAGCTGCTAGGGACAAGCAAAGCAGCTGCATTCTCCTCCCTGGGAGCCCATAGGTTCACACTAAACCATGGTCTGGCTTAGTGTTGATACGGAGGCATCTTAAGTATCTTCCTCATATGGATGGATTCGGAATCCATTTTTTCAATGGGCATAAAACAGCAAAGAGTCTCATTATATCTCTACACCACAGAAACATGTTATTAGTTTATCCAATAATTGGATAAACTAACTGGAAGAATTCAAAACCTGCGGGACCAGAGATTCACAGAAGACTGGTGTAAATTTATGGACTATTTGAAAAGCAATTGTGATGACCAGATTACGTTTGTAGGTTTGCAAGAAGTTTTGTGAGGTAAATTATTTGAATAATTGCAAAAATGGTTAAAGAGCTGGATTGTGAGTTAAGATAATTAAAGGCAATAGGAATTTAAGAAATGTGGAAGAAATGATAAAAATGGTGGATCATCAGAGGTGCTGATGGAAGTACAAAAAGATTGTATAAGATGTGAAGTTCTGTGGAATGTATAACAATTAGTATGTTGAAATTAATTAATTATACACACACACACACACACAGTGGTGCCTCGCAAGACGAAATTAATTCGTTCTGCGGGTTTTTTCGCCTTGCGAATTTTTCGTCTTGTGAAGCATGGTCAAGTCGCAACTGCACCTCTTCAAGCGGTTTTAAGAAAAAGGAAACAAGCTTGCAAGACGTTTTCGTCTTGCAAAGCAAGCCCATAGGGAAATTCGTCTTGCGAAGCAACTCAAAAAACGAAAAACTCTTTCGTCTTGTGAGTTTTTCGTCTTCCGAGGCATTCGTCTTGCGAGGTACCAGTGTGTGTGTGTGTGTGTGTGTGTGTATAAACATGTTATTAGTGGCACTCATGTCCCAGAAACAGTAGCCTTCTCACTGTTGAACACGCTGCACCCAGGCTTCCACAGCTGCAGCAATGAACCTTCTGCAGCCCTGCACATTTAATTTTAACACAGAAGGAAAAACCATCACCAGCTCCTGTTGCATGCTGCGGGGGGTGGGGGGGGACGGCATGGCCCAATTGCATATGAATGTTTGACTCTGCTGCAAACCACTCCATGGCTTGTGCAAAGGGTGCTATGGCAATTGTCGGAAGAAGGAAACTGGGTTTGAGATGAACTCCTAGGCACAATTCCCTGTGCTCATTTTGCTGGAGTGGACAGAGCTTCTTCTGTTCCTTTCCTGAGAGCATCAATAGGCAGAAACTGCATATTATTCTCTTCCGTGGGCATAAATTCCTGAATTTTTAAAGAGGGGGCAATATACCACTGTCTATTTTGGGTCAAAGCAACTGTGGACTTTGGGCTTTAAATTCTCAGCTGTGCCCCTGAGCAATGCCAAAATACCCCCACCCCCACCTTACAATGGGCGCACGGAGGCAGGGCTGGATTTAGGTTTGATGAGGCCCTAAGCTACTGAAGGTAATGGGGCCCAGTGTCCTTTATCAGCAACAAATTGGCACTGTTTTTTGGTGTTGAAAATATGCTACATGGTCATTTATGGACCTCATAGGTATTTAAAGCCATTTGCACATGCAGAATGTAGGCACCCTATATACAGAAATGAGCAAACCAGTGATATTTTAGGGTGCAGGCTAGCAGGCGGGGCCCATGACTTACATCATAGGAGCCTACACAACACAAAACACTGTTGCTGTACGTAGATTTTATTTTATTTGTTTTTTATCTTATATTTTGGGAATGTACATCCAGGTTTTTTCCCCTTTAGATTTTTTTGGGGGGCCCTCCAAGAGAGTGGGGCCCTAAGCTATGGCTTGTTTAGCTTATACAGTGGTACCTCAGGTTACAAACGCTTCAGGTTACAAACTCCGCTAACCTGGAAGAGTTACCTCAAGTTGAGAACTTTGCCCCAGGATGAGAATGGAAATCGTGCTCTGGTGGCGCAGTGGCAGCATGAGGCCCCATTAGCGAAAGCGCGCCTCTAGTTAAGAACAGTTTCAGGTTAAGAACGGACCTCTAGAACGAATTAAATTCATAACTGGAGGTACCACTGTACGTAAACCCGGCACTGCCTATGGCACCCTCTCGGCTCAGCACCCAGTGCGGGTGGAATCTGTCATGCTCTCCTAAATCCACCTCTGGGTCAAATAGTTTCCTCTACTCAAGTGGGTTCAGGATACCTCCCCACCTGGAAACCCAAATTCACACCAAAATTCCTGAATGTGCTCTCCATCAGGTGTTCTCCTGAGCACCGCAAAACCCAAGTCTTGCACAGAGGCGAAAGTAGCATCTTCATTTGGCTGCTGAAACGCGGGTCCTACCTTTACAGCTTCGCTTAGAGTTTGGTTTTTGTCTGCTTCTTCGCAGGAATGCACTTCCAGTTTATACTGCAGCTCCTGAAGCTGTTGTGCCTGTTCGTTCAAAAGCATTTGCGCCTGCTGCTCCCGTAGCAATGCATTATTTAGTTCTTCACATGCACTTTCAAACCTCTCGCGGGTGATCAATTTCTGATAAAGGAAATAAATTGTGTCCTGTCATGAAACAGCGGCTTTGTTTTATACACTCAACTCTCAGCGTTTCCCACTTGCCAATATGCAACATTCTAATGCAAAAGTTTTAAAAACACTCAATAGATCTTCTCCTAGTCGGGACCATTATGCCGTGCTAAATTGCCCTGCAATATTTATTCGCCAGATTCCCTTGGAAACCTGGTGCGGAAGTACAAGCAAAAGGGGAGCTTTTTTTCTGATCAAAAAGAGGCCAGAAAATTATTTATGTGAAAGGAGCTGATTTGAACAAAGGTACCTACATTGTTCCAAACATAACACCTAAGCTCAGAGCCATACATACAGGCCAAGCCAAGACCAATGACTGCAATATGTGAAATGTTTTAGGGGGGAGAAGGCAATCCTGCTATTGTAGTTCAGCATCAGCAAGCCATCTTCCATAAATTCAGCCTAATCAAAGACTCCGGCTCTCATTTTGAATTCTTCTGTGGGAATATATCACTCCATCAGTGGCGTAGCGTGGGTTGTCAGCACCCGGGGCAAGGCAAGTAATTTGTGCCCCCTAACCCGTGGATTTGCGCCCCCTAACCCATGGATTTGCGCCCCCTAACCCTAACCCCCAGATGTTGCGCCCGGTGCGGCCGGCCCCCCCTGCACCCCCCACGCTACGCCACTGCACTCCATCTATCACCCAGATTGTAATTTTAGGGACTTGTTCTGAAAGAATGTTGTCCAGAGCAAACAGTGTTTAAAGTAAGATATTCATATACTTGTGAAATCTCATTCTCGTGGTTGATGGGTCCATAAACACATAAGCTGCCAGCTTTTCTTCCTACCGGCCTAAATCAAGTGTTTGCTGTCGGTAGTATGCGAGACTTAAATGTGAAGTTAGTCGCTTTAATGTTTTCTAATGAAGTTAGCACATCATACCCAATGCAACTTGAAATTTCTCTTTTGCAGAGATTTGTCTGGTTTGTACGTATTAGAATGGATTGGAATCCTTAGTTTGTATATGTATGAAGGAAACTTTTTATTACATGTTCCTTTAGAGTATGATATGGGAAGTTCTTTGTTTTGAGTTTGAAACACCTTGCCTTATTTAACAGGACAAAATAAAACATTCCAATAAAAAAGAAAAAGAAAAAGAGCATGTGCCCATGCACTTTTGCCAATTTAAATATTGCAGAAGACAACCTAATAAACCAAAACACATAAAGGGTAGAGCCCGTTTTGTCTAATTAAAAACAACTACGGTTAAAGTTGGGACAAGATCCAAGATTTGAGGTCAAGTTACAGAAGAGCAATTCTCCATCTCCATCTACTAAGGGGGGGGGGATTTCTACATATGTGCCAGATAAAAATTAATGGGGGGGTGTCAAAATACCAAAAATCAGGTATATTAGAAATGAACACTTAGGGACAAACATGTGAAATAGTTTGAGGTAAAGCAATTACTATCTTGTATGTATTTTACTCTTCCTTGTTTTCCTTGCTGTTGTTGGTTTTTTAAAAAATGCACCACCTTCCTTTCTTTAATAAATTACATTATTTCTCAAAGGGAAGAAAGATGGTCAAGGCAACTATCAAGCTGAATGATCCACCAAGCCTTTACAGACCACTGAGGAAGTGACAAGACCACCAGGCCCCTGAAGGCTTTTTTCACCTGTTACAGAATTTCGGTGTGGGAGGCACTCCAAATTAATGGTCAGATTGCCACAGGTGACAACTGCACATGTGGAACTTTCACTACAAACACACCTTCTGGGAATCCCACGAATGGCTGCCATTTCCCACGGCTTCCCACAGCAACCACACTCCCTACCCCCCCCCCAACCCTCAAGCATTGTGACTGTCGTACATCAGGGTTACTCTAATGTAGATCAGTACGTGCTAACACTGAAGTGTCTCGACACATAGGTATCTTATAAAATGTGAAACAGCACTTATTCCGTTGAGCGTTTCAACAGTTGGTAGCGACGTGGCTGATAAGGAAAGCAGAATAAATACACAGATCACTTTGCTTGAGTGATGCTAACATGTAATTTTAGCGTTCAGACTTCACTTCTCCAGCAGCACAAGCATAATATTTAAGGAACTGGAGGCGGGGAGGAGGGAATTGGCTTTGTTGACAGATCAAACATCATTATTTACTCAACCTATTTTATCTTGCAACATAAGGAACTAATCATATGGAAAGAACCACTTGTTTCTCCACTTTTAATATACCTGAATCACAGCAGGGAGACATTTACAAGACATGGTTTTTGTGTGAGCATGGGCAGAGTGGAAGGAAGGGGGGAGAGAGAGAATGCAAGAATAGATGGATTTTATTATTTGGTTTTCTAAGGAAGGCTGAGTGAAAACGGAGCAAAAGGAAACCTCTCCTTTAGATGAGGGTTATTCCCCCCCCCCCCATCTAAATCAAATATACTTACAGATTGCTTAAATGCATTTAATTGCTCTTGCAGGCTCTGGGCTTTGTCAGCCTCGTTTCTCATCTCATTCAAATTCCGTTTGAATTCTGTGAGCTCTAAGCGGAGTGACCGCCGTTCCACTTCTGCTGTATGTAGCCTTTGTGTAAATTCAAATATTTGCCTCTGCAAGAATGCTATGCTTTTCTGGTAGTAAAAAGGAGGGGGGAAAGAGAGGAAACAATATTGTTAGCTGCGCTGATTAGGCAATAAATCAATAGCATTTAAAGCATGGGAAAATTAAAATGAAGCATGTTTTCTGAATTCGCGCAGAAAAGTGAAACATTCTGAAAGCTACTATTGCATGCTCCTGAAGCAATATGTACAAACAGAGGATATATTCCAAAACTCAAAACAAGGCAGAGGTCCGTGTTGAGGAAACATTTATCGTATTTTTGTATCTATAGCACATGTACTTTTGTAGTAACACACAACCCAAGTATGCAATAAGTGATACTTAAAGCAATTTACAATTAAAATCATGAACTGCTCTTAAAAGATTTGCTTTTAAAAAGAAGATTGTGCCTTGCCTTGAGTGCTAATGGCTGGAAACGGAGTTTTGTTTTGTTTTTAAAAACAAGAGAGAGAGAGAATATCAAAGCTAGGTACGGTTTGAAAAATACACTCCCTTTCTTGTAATTTTCCAGTTTTACTTTTAAGGCAGAACACTCTGATGCTACACAAACTAAGTGTTGCGGGGCAGAGAAGAAAAACCCACAGCCACCTGAAAGCAAATTCGCCGAGCACGGTAGCTGTTGTATGCTAATTGCTTTCATACAAACCGTAGCAGGGGCTCTATCATTGATGCCTGCTTTAAGAGCCTGGGCGTTTATTTTATGGAGCCCGCGAGCCAATCTCTGAACCAAGGTGTCTTTCTCGATGTAGGTAATGCTCTGGCGGCCGTCTGCTACGGCAAACTCCATCATGATGAAAAGTTTGTCCATGAGTTTCGAAAAAGAATTCCTTGCCACATTGATAAGCAAATGTCCGGAAAGCCACGAATTCAGATCTTGAGAAGAAAAAGAAGCAAAGTCCATTAAACCAGTGGGTTTGGGCCTACCTCCCACTGAGTACATATAAATTATGGAAATGCTTCATATAGGAAACACAATGCTCTGGGCATTTTAACATACAGAATTCCATACCCCCAATATGGAAATAACCAAAGGTTCCAGTTTGATGTAACTTTAATCTTAGAGACTGAACCCTATGGAACACAGAGGTGCTTACTTTTGAGGAAACCTGCTCGTGATTCTGAGTAATTCCAGACCCTCCAAATGTCCCTATTTTCCAGGGACAGTCCCAGATTTACAGAAACCATCCCGGTTTCTGATTTGATCCCAGAACGTCCCGCTTTTCCTTAGGACGCCCCTATTTTCATCAGAAATTTTTTGGAGGGTATAGAGATATGCGACCCCTCCAAGCCAAGGAGATAAGTAACTATGCAACCTTTAGAAGACATCTGAAGGCAGGCCAGTACAGTGGTACCTCAGGTTACATATGCTTCAGGTTACATACACTTCAGGTTACAGACTCCACTAACCCAGAAATAGTGCTTCAGGTTAAGAACTTTGCTTCAGGATGAGAACAGAAATCGTGCTCTGGCGGCGTGGTGGCAGCAGGAGGCCCTATTAGCTAAAGGGGTGCTTCAGGTTAAGAACAGTTTCAGGTTAAGAACGGACCTCCGGAACAAATTAAGTACTTAACCCGAGGTACCACTGTACAGTGGTACCTCGGTTGTCGAACGTAATCCGTTCTGGAAGACAGTTCTGACTTCCAAAACGTTTGACAACCGAGGCGCAAAGGGTGGTCGGCAAAGTCAATGGGGAAAACAGAAAAACACACAGTGGAAGCTGTTTGACTTCTGAGGCGTGTTTGAAAATGGAAGCAATTACTTCTGGGTTTTCGGCATTCAGGTCCCGAATAGTTTGGCTTCCGAGATGCTAAAAAACCGAGGTATCACTATATAGGGATTTTTTTTAAAAAAATGTTTTATGTTTTATTATGTTTTTATATATGTTGGAAACTGCCTAGAGAGGCTGGGGAAACCCGGTCAGACGGACAGCATATATTATTATTATTATTATTATTATTATTATTATTATTATTATTATTATTATTATTGAATAGGGTGTCCCTATTTTCATCAGAGAAATGTTGGAAGGTTTGCAACTCATGCTTCTTAGTGAATGATTGTTTAACAGAATCCCACTGTTTCTTGCAGAGGGTCTCCCTAAAAAACTTCTACATAAAATGCTGCGTAGACCAACCAACCCCCAAATATTCCAAGAAGAGGAGTAGTGTATTGTCTACATAGGTACTTGTTTGATTCCGTGTTGGGACATGGCTCACTGTAACTCTTTAGGTAAACATTATGTTGGCTAACACCAATCTGCAACAGGGCAATTCTAGTGGATGAAAAGAGAATCTCTCCAATTCCACCTTTGCACACAACAAACAATTCTCTTAACATCTGGTGAAAATGTACGCCCATATGCACAGACAGACTTTCCCACAGGAGAAATAATGGCTTTGCTAATGAGAATTGGTCTTATGCTCTCTTCTAATAGTGCATCTTTTTCTTCGTCTTCCTTGCATTAATCCACAGGTTGCAATATATGACCTGTTGGATAAGCAGACTAATAACCGCTTATAAATATCAGTGAATGTGTTACAGATTCAAAAGTAGAAGGTAAGTCGCTGAAGCAAATTTATAACTGTTTTCCTTTCTTTCTTGACAGCTTAGATGTCTAAATCATTTGCTGCTTAAAACTACTGAGGCTTGGTACCTTAATGCCACACTATTTATATTCCAAGACAAGAGAATATAATTTACCTTATTCCAAGGCAATTAAAATTTTACAACTACAATTACTTATTTCCCCAATGGATTTTGGTAATCATCCTTCTCATATAATGGGCCTAAGGCCCCAGCACACCCAACATGTTCTGCTTACTGCTAGATTCGTCAGGTCTGTAATTAATAATTGTGTTTAATGTTGATAAATAAAATTGTCAGTGCTCCTACTACTAATTGGTATTCCAGATAACGGTTAATAGGTTTATTTATGCCTTAATAAAAGTCTTGTAATTTAGTTTTCCCTCTGCAAGTCAGGTCTTAATCTGTCATTACTTGTCTTACGATACTATCAGGCTAAGATGACAACCATGGCAGAGCTTATTTACATTCAGGAGAATACCAGATCTCCTGTTGCTGCAGAGAATTAAAATATTTGTTCTGAAGTTTAAAGCAGAAAGCCTATCGAGGCACATTTTTAAAGCAAGCCATCCTTTTTTCTCCCCCTTGCTTGTGAGAACAAAAACAAAGGATTTCAGGCAAAATAGAATAGGAGTACTGCTCCAAAAATATTATTTTCATCTGCAGCCAAAGGATCACTTGAACTAATATGAAGTAGGATACAACTGGAATCAAAGTACTTTATGTGAAACAATAAGAGCATCATTGGTTTCTCTGTATCAACATTGCACCTGGAATATAATCTGTTCAGATTTCAAGTTGCCTGGGCACGGTTCCAAATAACTACTTCAAGAACGCCTCGCTCCAGGATATAATCCCCACTGGGATTTTTTTATTTAGGAAAAAAAATCATTTTGATAACGAGAGCTCACATGTCATATTACACTGAAGTCCCCTTGGTTTCAGAAATATGCTTGCTGGGGCAGGATAGAAGGGCCGTTCTTTGAGCAGCGCAAATTAAACCCCCTCGAGCATGTAAAAATAGTTTTGTGGGGCTCTTAGCCATGATGTGGAATCAAAGGTTTGGGGTGCATAGAGGCTGGTGAAACCAGACTATGGTTTTAATTTTGTTTCCATTTAATTTTTCTCGGCCAGAGTTGTAGTTTGAATTATCAAGTGCCACTGGTATAAAAACATTTGATAGACTGCATTGTAAGGTAAAGGACGCCTGGACGGTTAACTCCAGTTGAATTAGACTATGGGGTGCAGCGTTCATCTCCCTTTTAGGCCGAGGGAGCTGGCGTTTGGCCACAGACAGCTTTCCAGGTCATGTGGCCAGCAGGACTAAAGCGCTTCTGGCGCAATGGGACACCATGACAGAAACCAGAGCGCATGAAAACACCGTTTACCTTCCCGCCACAGCAGTACCTATTTATCTACTTGCACTGGCGTGCTTTCGAACTGCTAGGTTGGGCAGGAGCTGGGACAGAGCAACGGGAGCTCACCCCGTTGCGGGGATTCGAACCGCCGACCTTCTGATCAGCAAGCCCAAGAGGCTCAGTGGTTTAGACCACAGCACCACCCATGTCCCTACAGAATGCACTGTATTCTATCTCTGTTGTTTAAAATTAGAAGTCTGAACTTTATATATACACATAACATTTGGGCTAATGCTATACCAGTCTTCTTTCCCCCACCCCCCAGGATTGCCAGAGAGATTTTAAAAGAAAATAAAAATATTTCCAGGATGGGAAAGCACATAGTTTCTAAAAGCAAAGCATCACCTCTGGTTAATTTTTAATGAATAATGGTTCTGACTAAAACAAAGAAATGTGCGGGGATAGAATCATTCACGGCGTTGAAAGGTGAAACGAGAATACAATTCAATTCCACACGGTACTGTATTCTGCTGTATCTATAACCAGAGGGAAAAGAATATATACACTCTGAGTACCTGGCCACAGACTATCAAGGAATTACAGTAAAAGCACTAAATAATTTATGCGGTGATGAGCGTGTGAGAATTGTCCTGCACAAACACAGTTACAGTGCAAAGAGCAAGCAAGTCTTTATTAAACAAATGAAGCAAAAACCAATGAAAAGTGACAAAGATTACTCCAGTGACAACGGGAAGGATGTCTGGTGTTTTGTTTCTTCTTTTGCTCTTTAGCAAAACAGAACAAGGAGGAAGGACTGGAGTCCTTACTAATGTTTGTGTGTCCAAAAGTTCAAAACTCAGCTTAATCTCCAAGTGATCACAATACGTTCAAATAAATCTTACGCGCTCGTTTCCTCTAAGTGCCACTGTTATACTGGTTAAATGTCAACACTCATGTAACAATGAATTCTAAGCCTTGGGTACAAAAAGGTTCTTTGGGTGCAGCTGTGGAACTGGATAGACCCAATATGTTGTGTGTGTGTTCTTTTGAATTACCAAGCCATATTAAACTGATTGGAAGTCAAAAGATGTGGTCAAGCACAGTTGGCTGCTGTTTAAGAAGGCTAAACCCCAAAGCTCCCTTGAGTTCGTGGAACAATTGTGTTGTTCCTGGAATCAGGGTGCAGGCTGCAATTGTTACCTGAAGATGTTTAGTATTTTCCCATGGTTTGTGGCATGTGGCTCGGGAGATGTGCCACACCAGCTTCAGGGAAACGCACCCCCTGGCTGAGAACCACAAGCAATGGCGTAAGTGGATTCAATCTCATGGTCAACACCAGAGTGCAGAAGTATCCACATACCAAGGACAGTCGAGATGCTGAGGCAACCAGTCAACAATTTCTGCCTTGTTCCTGAGTGTCAGGATCTGAAATCCTTGACAGCATATAGCTAAGACCATCCATGTTCAGCCACCTTATACAGTGGTACCTCTGGAGGTCCGTTCTTAACCTGAGGTACCATTTTAGCTAATGGGGCCTCCTGCCGCCGCCGCACAATTTCTGTTCTCATCCTGAAACAAAGTTCTTAACTTGAGGCACTATTTCTGGGATCTTCCTGCAGCTAATGGGAAGCCGGTCGGTGTCGCAGAAGGCAGTCCCCGCTCTGCTCCGTGCCGGTTTAGCGTAGTGCATGGGCAGGCGGCGGGGGTCCCCGAGCCTGCGGCAGGGGTCTATGGGCCGGTTAAATGACCCCCATGGGCTTCATGTGGCCCATGAGCCTTAGGTTGCCAACCCCTGCAATAAAACATCAAACATTAAAAGCTTCCCTAAACAGGGCTGCCTTCAGATGTCTTCTAAAAGTCACATAGTTGTTTATTTCCTTGACATCTCATGGGAGGGCGTTCTACAGGACGGGCGCCACCACCAAGAAGGCCCTCTGCCTGGTTCCCTGTAACCTCACTTCTTGCAGTGAGAAAACCGCCAGAAGGCCCTCGGAGCTGGACCTCAGTGTCTGGGCTGAACGATGGGGGTGGAGACGCTCCTTCAGGTCTACTGGGCCAAGGCCGTTTAGGGCTTTAAAGGTCAGCACCAACACTTTGAATTGTGCCTGGAAACTTACAATGGCGGGACTGGCTCTACAGGATCACCCCACCAGACTAGATGCTACAGTTTACCGCTTATAAGTAGCAGGGAAATTGTACCATTTGCCCCAATCGTACTGTTTGAAGATTCAAGATACCTGGGATATGATCAGCAGAAAAAAACGGAAGACGTTACCTGTCTTGTTAACCACTTCTTGTAGCTCGACCATTGAACTGAGGACAGCGGCAAGGAGACTAGGACTGGTAAGCCAATTGAGCGCTTGAAGAGAACGGACGTGTTCCTTCTGTTGCTCTGCATTACAAAACAAGTGAAAACAATCCAATGGTATCCCATAGTATTAGATTAAAACACATTTGCGGCGAGGGAGGCTGCTAAAACAATCACTTGGATTTGGAGGCTACTTGCAAAAACCACACATTTACTCAAAGATATTTGTAACATGTTTTAGCTGCTTATACGTGGGCAAATGGGTTAAACCCAACTCCTCCCAGCACCATCATCCTACTCTCCAAATAATGCCTCCAACCCGAAGCTGTTCAATAAAAATAAGATATACAGGGTCGAAAACGCCCCACTGTCTAGTCGCCACGACTACCCCAATATTGCAGATGTGGAACTGAAGTTGAAAGAACAGTAGTTCAAGACCATCTAGGGAGCTCACAGCTCAGGAGACATTTAACCCAGAGACTTTCTAGTCCGTAGCTCACACTCTTTAGCAACCAGGGGGAAGGGCTATAGCTTAGAAGTAGAGCACATGATGGTGGGCTGGGAAAACACAATGACTACATTATTACATGAGCACTGTCCCACAGTGTTTGATATTTTCATTTACATACATCCAATCGAAATAAGATGGGTTTATGAAGCAATTCTATATCCTCCCACCATGCTGACGAAGAATTCTACGAAACAGTAGTCAATATCCGGAATCACTGTTCAGTGTTGGACATCATATTTGCTGAATACACAAAGCTTCACAGCTTGTCTTTCATCGTACAAAGTCTGGTACCTTGCTTCATTTAAAGGTTTTCAGAGACTTTGAGATAAAAGATTTCCATTTTTGACTTGTTATGGTTTGAAGGAATTCTATAAAAGATTGTCTATTGCGTATCATTGTGTTGCCTAGACATTGCTGATGTCAGATAGACGAGGCTGAGCAAGAGGGACCAGAGGCCTTACTTGGGATAAGCAACTTCCTGTGCTCTTATGCTATGCTCATGCCACACTAACTCTTTAAAATCTGCAAATGTTCCAATTATTAATCTCATGGCAGTTCAATTCAGATGCGCCAAACCATAGATTACAACTGAAAATGCCTTCCCTGTGGTTACCATAAAACAACTTCCATGATTTCATTGGTACAGAGCTCCGTGGGACAACACAAAAGCCCGATCTCCTAACCATGGTTAAGACATGTGCCATAGGCTTGCATGCTCCCATCTCGTGCTTTAAGTCCTTCACGGATTGTTTTAACCATGGAGAAGCAATGGCCATGGCTAAAACTAGCCAGCAGAGCTCACAAACCCTGGATTTGAAGGGATCTCGTTTGTGTTAACCATGGCTTGCCCAGGTGCAGGCATCATGCTAGGCCATACTACGGAACAAGAAACCACGGAATGGAGACCTGAATCAGGCATAGTCAACCTCGGCCCTCCAGATGTTTTGAGACTACAATTCCCATCATCACTGGCCACTGGTCCTGTTAGCTAGGGGTGATGGGAGCTGTAGTCCCAAAACACCTGGAGGGCCGAGTTTGCCTATGCCTGACCTGAATCCACATGGAAAGCGTACTCTGCATTTCCTAAACACAATCAGGTCTGCAATGGGTCACAGTCAATTCAGATTCAGTTTACCATCAGTTCAGATGGGTGTGTGTGTGTTTCCTGTGTATTTAACACCGTCTCTGGGGGTTTGGGGCTCTTTTAATTAACACGCTAAATTTGGTCTAACAGCTTAAACATAATTTCCCCCCTCAAATTATAAAGCCTATGCCCCCCATTGCCTTGGCATAATATAATTGTTATTTAAGTACTGAAAGTGCAGTTTGACACCAAACATATAAATCACCGGCTGATTATCTTACTTGACAGGTTCTGCACATCCTTGGAGTCTCCTGCACAGACTAAGATTCCTATGCCTTCTCTGAAGCTGTCCACCCAGGAGAAAAGAGAGCTGCAGGACTGGCCCAAGACCTGAAGCCTTTTGGCTGCCAGCACGGCAATGACGCCCTTGCGGAATAGGTGGATCATGCTGCCGCCATGTTTTTGCTTCTTCGCCTGGCCGTCGCTTGGCTTCCTTTCCTCGGCCTCGGACAAAACGTTGGCCAGAGTCCGGATCTCTTGCTTGAAAATGTCACAGGTGTTGACTTGATCTTGGAGGAAGTCCCTTTGGGTCGATAAGGCGCACGAGCGGCTGTAGAGCGCATACAAGGCTCCGGAAAGCAGAGCGCACGCCGCCAGAAGAGACATGTGCTCTTTTTGGTTTTGAGTCAACATGGTCTTAAAGTGCGAGTTCTCAAAGAGCAACTGCTCCTGCCTCTTTTCGGCGGCGGCAAACTTCTCCTTGGCTTTCTCTGCCATTTCTTGATATTTCTGCAAATATGGGAAGAGATATGGGTTTCAAGGAACGGAATCAACCGGCAGCCTCTTTATAAATCGGGAGAAATGGCAGAAGCAATGGGGCACATGGCAAACTCCAGAACATCAAAGCCCCAAAGCTGCTGCATCGCTCTGTAACCAGCCCATTAAATCCAAGCTCTGGAAAGGCATGTTCAAAATTATGAGCTCACTAAAGAGCCAATGAAAGTGAAGCTGCTTATTAAAAACAAACAAAACAAAACAAAACAAAACAAAACAAAACAAAACACCAAGCCCTAATCTCATATTCCAAACCTATAAAAGTCAAGATGCTCATCAGTGGAAGAAGAGAAGCAGCGCTGTCCTTAAAACATAACACCAGCAACTGTTTAAAAGGGCTTTACAATAAATTTTATACAGTGGTACCTCAGGTTAAGTACTTAATTCGTTCCGGAGGTCTGTACTTTACCTGAAACTGTTCTTAATCTGAATCACCACTTTAGCTAATGGGGCCTCCTGCTGCCGCTGCACCGCCAGAGCACAATTTCTGTTCTCATCATGAAGCAAAGTTCTTAACCTGAAGCACTATTTCTGGGTTAGCGGAGTAACCTGAAGCGTATGTAACCTGAAGCGTATGTAACCCGAGGTACCACTATATAGAAACTGGATAAATATTAATTTGGATTACTAGAAAGACTTTACAACAGCCATATTGCACTGTCTGAGTGACTAAAAGTTAACGGCTGAGCTTGGGAAATTAATTTGGGGAAAGTTACATCCTGCAAATGGGAAAAAGCTATTCTGGAATGCAAATGTTAAATATTTTGAATAACTGTAGTTACAGATAATTGTCAGATAGGGAGGAGGGAGTTCTTTTTATCTATTTTTCTATTCTTTTCCATTATCTTAGCTATTATTTCTGTGTCCCCCCCTTTCTCTTTTTTATATCATTGTGTTCTGTAACGATCATGAGTATTCCATTTTGTACAGTGGTGCCCTGCAAGACGAATGCCTCGCAAGACGAAAAACCCGCTAGACGAAAGGGTTTTCCGTTTTTCGATGCGCTTCGCAAGACGAATTTCCCTATGGGCTTGCTTCGCAAAACGAAAAAGCCTTGCGAGTCTTGCGATTTTTTCCCCTCCCCCCCTTTTTCTAAGCCGCTAAGCCGCTAATAGCCTTTTAGCCACTAAACCGCTAAGCCTTTAATAGCCGCTAAACCACTAATAGCGCTAAGCCGCTAATAGGGTTGCTTCGCAAGACGAAAAAACCGCTAGACGAAGAGACTCGCGGAACGGATTAATTTCGTCTTGCGAGACACCACTGTATTTTCTTCCTCTTTTGTGTTCTTCTTTTTTTGAAATATTGCTTTTTGTTACCTTTTTTCATAAATGCCATTGGATTTTAGAACTAAAAATCTTCAGTAGGATTGTTTTAAAAAATAAATAAATGTCACGCCAGCAATGATTCACAACATACTGCCGGGTCAAAAAAAAGTCATGAGACCAATATCACGATATGGACTTGAAACTAGTTTTGGATGATCTATATCGCCCAGCCCTAACACACATCGTGATTCGTGATATATTGCCAAGTCACCAAAAAAATCATGAAACCGATATCGTGATACGGACTTCAAGCTGGTTTTGAACGATATAGCACCCAGCCCTAAACTCGATACTTCCTATACTGAGGCTGTGCTAGAAGATGCAGCCGCCGTGTCACCTGTTGGATCAACATCTCAACTTGTGCTTAGTAAATGCAGGGGCACAGGAAGGGGGGTGATGGGGGCGGACCACCCCAGATGCCCACCACCCCGGGTGCCCTCACTGAGGGGGGTGACATTTGGTGTGCCACCCGCCTACGACTCCCAAGCCTACCCCGAAGCGTTGGGGTAAAGGGGGGAGCTGCGCCGCTTTGCCAGCAGCATTCCCCCCTTCCCCCTTCGTTTTGACAGATTAGTGGAGGCTTGGGAGTCGTGGGCAGGCAGCACACCAAATGTCCGCCATGGGCGGCTCACTCCACCGCTGGCTGCAGGGCATTTACGCCGCCCTGGGCGCCCAAGCAGCTATCCCGTGTCTGGGAGGGCACTCTCTGCACCACGCTCCCCTCAGGAGCACACCTGGCCTGGGCAGCGGGGGCAAATGCTCTGCTGCTGGCCAAATGTATACTATATGTACCTGCCTTACCTTGTAACCTGCCCCTTGCCCAGGTACTGATCTGCATTATGCATTAAAGCCTTTGACAGCAGCCGGACTAGGAGTTTGACTTCTTTGCCTGGCGCTAAGAGCCAGGGCAAGTGTTGACTTCAGCTTTCAACTTAACATAGCAACTAGTGTATTTTATCCATCCATAAGTTGCCCCCCATGTATAAGACCACCACACCCCGTTTGGGGGGGACTCAATTTTAAGAAAATGAGGGGAGATGGCCCAAAGTTATTGAGCCTCTCCCCCCATGCAGCTGTGGGCAGGAAAACCCCCCAGATTGCTCCCCACTCGCTGTGGCATCGGGGGAAGCTGTGCTCCCACCAACCGGCTGGCTGGAGGGGCACCGCTTCTTCCCCCACATGCCACTATCCGTGTATTGGATGACCTCAGTTTTTTGACATGATTTTTGAGTCAAAAAACTTTGTCCAATACACAGAAAAATATGGTAACGCAGGCCAATAGTGCAGTAATCCTTAACCATCTTATCTATGAGCAAGAGCAAAGTCAATGGCTTAAAGAACAATTATGATAGGGTTTTGGTGTTTGTTTTTTAAAGACAAGAACAGGACACATGGCTGGGTTAAGTTAGTTTAGCAAAAGAGAATAGTAAACTAGGGAAAACCTGGAGAGACAGAAATAGATAGGCAGCAGCTGGAAAGGGGAAAGTAAAGGTGATCTTTTAATTACTTTGCAATCAACCCCCTACTTATATATTCACAGATTAATTATGTCTCGGGCAGAATTGTATTTTCAAGAGAACGCTCTTTGTATTATTTGATCAATCACTTATTGCTTTATTCTTCACATACATAATACCTGCTATTCCAATAAATGCTCAAAAACTTAATTCGGACAAGTACGTAAATTAATGACTGAATAATAAGCATTGTGAGATTGAAGTCACAGTAATGCACAGTAATACACACAGAGAGAGAGAGAGAGAGAGAGAGAGAGAGAGAGAGAGAGAGAGCATGCAACACCTCTAACTCGTTCAATCCATGAAAGTGAGCATGGATGTAGATGCCTATTGCAAAGTTTCAACATAATAAAAAGCTTTGTATGCAGTATTTGCATAAGTTAAATTCATTCATGGCCCTGAATGCCAATTCACTAGACAGGCTAACTGTTTGCCTTTCTATTGAATCAGCATCCTGGACTATTAATACATTTATCTACTTTATCTAAGCTACACTGGCGGAATGGAAAATGAATATTTTACCGTCTCAGGAAATTACGCATCGTCGACAAGCCTAGCCAATGGGATGCCCTCTAGATATTGCTGAACTACAACTCCCATCATTCCTGACCTTTGGCCACAACGCTAGTTGAGGCTGATGGGAGCTGCATTCCAATACCCTGCATCTTTAAACATTATTTGCAATTACGAAAATGCGAGTGGAAGTGAAAATTCGCATAATTCAAACTCACAGAAAGGAAGCATTATTACAATAGTAAATTAACCATTGAACACTTAAAACAGGTAGTTCTCTTGAATGACCATTTCCTTGCTTCCATTTTGGCAACCCTATCAACCGAATTGTCAAAAGAGAATTGCAGAGAAAGCTCTCCATGGAGATCTTAAGGCGGTTAAGCCTTTCTTGACTTGTAATAGGCAGGCTTCATTTGTGCAAAGCCACTTCCGACCCTAGGGAGGAGGTGGTGTTACGGGCTTAGCGCCCCCAACACCCGCACGGAGGCTGGCTCCCAGCTCCGCGCGTACAGGGGGAATCCTCTGCCGCATCATCCCCTGGCCAGCCTATCAGCTGGCTCAGGGGGCGTGGCTTGCCACCTTTAAGGCAAGTGTGGCAGAGGAGCTTCCTCTTTGCTGCCGATCAGCTAGGGAATTTCCCACCCACCCTCCCTTTAGGTTTCTCCTTTGACCTTGCTATGGACTTCGGTTGGTCGCCGTTAAGGGGCCTAGTAGGAATTTTTCCACCTGGCAAATTGGCACCGGCCATTTGGGTTTTTTGCCTACCTCATAGCAAATCGTCACAACTTCCAAGGTTTGGCAGTTAGGCATTGGTTGTGGTAGTGTTATGTAGATGAATGGGGGGGGAGCGCCATCACCTCCCCCAGTTGCGAAGGGTAGTCCGGTAAAGGACTCTGGGGGGCATGGCCACGTCCGAAGCCTATGGAGGCCAGGGCCCAAGGCACGCCCCTGAGCAGTGACCCCGGGGGAGTGCCTAGTTGATGTGCATCAGCAGGGCTCCCCCTGTTGGTGTTAACCCTTCCTGGCCTCTCAGACAGACGGTCTGAAGCCGGATAGTTGATTAGGACCAATGCCTAAGCCAATACCGCTCATCACCTGTAACCAATAAAGTTGTGGCCAATTTTTGCCCATTAACCTTAATTATTGTGTCTCGTGTCTTTATTTCTTCTGGTGGGAGGCAGGAACTCGCCACACAATGGAACTTTCTCCTCCTCTCCTCTGCAACTGCCGTCACCCCTGCACACCCTCAAAATCTGCTCCAGAGAGTTGAAGGACCTCCAGATCAGATTTAGAGGGTGCAAAGGGAGAGGAGAAGAAAGGGAGGTGCCACTGCGTTAAAGGTACTCTCTGTGGACAGTGCTGGATGCAACTCACAGGGTGTGTGGCAAGTTCCTCCCCCATTTAAGAAGCCATGTCTGTTGCGGGAACTAAATCTGGGCAGATGTCCGCAACCCTGTCCACAACACTCACATTAATTTGGAAACCACTTTCACATGAGATTGGCATTGGAACGACTGAAGGTTCCACAAGCAAATAATGTAGATTAAACCCAAGCACATCTGCTTGCTTTAAAGCAACTCATCCATACGAAACAACCGACACAATCTTCATAGTGACATGTATTTTGACTGCAGTTCTCAGTTGCTGTGTCAACGCAACCGCTGTTCAAGAAAGCTTGCTTGTGTCTTTTGGAAGAAAATACCATGTGCGTTGTAAAAGGGAGAGGGAGAAGGAACACTGAAGGCGGCCAGTTGCTAAAAAGTAACAGATCTTCCAAAATAAGTGAAAAATGTGATGGGGACTGCATAAATAACCAACAACCAGAGTTTAAAAAGGTGTCAAGTCATGGGGAAAGAGCATACCAAACACCCAAATCTCTGGCTATATACACATACATGAATAATGTATGCAAAATCTTATGCAGAACCGATATTAGTATTTCCCGTTAGGCAAAAATGCAAGGGCTAATTACATTAATTAATCCCTACAATCCTGGAAACGCACTTAACAAAATACTTCAAAATGAAACCTTAACATCAGCCCAGAAACTACAGAATTATTAGCAACTGATTTTTGCTTCTAGAAGTAGGAAAAAGGTAAACTGAATTTGGGAAGCGCGGTGGGGGAGGAAGCAAACACAAACAACTCGCGGATCTTGGCCCTCAGAGGTGAAACGTCCAGAATTTAAGAAGGCAAATATAAACTCATATAGAGTCAAAAAGAAAAGCTCAGCTGGTATCTGTTACCCATAACAAGTAGGCCAAGTATCACTCTATCTATCTATCTATCTATCTAAAAGTACAGTCATACCTCGGGTTACAGACGCTTCAGGTTGCGATTTTTGGGTTGCGGACCGCCAAAACCCAGAAGTACCTAAACGGGTTACTTCCGGGTTTCGGTGGTTTGCGCATGCGCAGAAGCGCCAAATCGCAACCCGCACGTGCGCAGACACGGGTTGCGAACACTGCAGGTTGTGAACGTGCATCCCGCATAGATCACATTCACAACCCGAGCATCCACTGTACAGCAATCTTCCTTCCTTTGCCATATAAATGTAGACGCACAGACTGCATTTTTTCCCCCTTCAGCAGCTTGTAATTGTTTTGTGCCCAAACCTACGTTGCTTCTAATATTTCCTCAGAACCTTAAAAGTACAATTTCTTGAAAGGAACAGCGAGATTCTGTGCCTTGAAAGACTGGCAGCCCGACTTCATGGAGTGGAGCAGCTTTGAGAGGTGGCTCCCTGGGTTACGGCACTCTGCGGACTTCAAGAACCCTTTAAAAAAATTAGTCACTCCCCTGGAGAGTACAACTCTATTTTATCCTGTTTCTTGCTGGGTCTTTATCCTTTATGTTGGCAAGAAGACAAGACTGCAAACTGGAGACTTAATGACACCTGGGCTTCAAAGGACTTCACTTTATTTCAACTATTTTATTTTCCTCTCTTACAACCCTCACTTTGATTCCACTGAACACATGATAGTCTTCAACTAATTCACCTCTTCTGATAACAGTCCTGCTCCTTCATAAAGCAAGTCAATTCTTCAAAGGGAGCGGCATCCCTTGCCCTAGAGAATCCCCCAACCCTTCTATTTGACGAGTCTCATTCCCCCCCCCCCAATAGATCTATTCACTATCGCATTATTTGTTTTTATGTGAATATCTTTTTGCCTGTGTACCTGTGCTTCTGATTATATCCACAAAACGGGATAGTTGTTTGTAAAGGAGGTGGCCTATCGATGTTGTTGGACTACAACTCCCATCATTCCTGACCTCTGGGCACTCTGGCTGGAAATGATGGGAGCTGGAGTCCCAGCAGGTTGTAGAGGGATACAAGTTCCCAAGCCTTGCGTAGATGTTGTTGTTGTTGTTACTATTACTACTACTACTACTACTACTACTACTATTTATACCCCGTCCATCTGGATGGGTTTCCCAAGCCACTCTGGGTGGCTTTCAACCGAATATTAAAATAGAATAATCTATTAAACATTAAAAGCTTCCCTAAATAGGGCTGCCTCCAGATGTCTTCTAAAAGTATGGTAGTTGTTTTTCTCTTTGACATCTGGTGGGAGGGCGTTCCACAGGGCGGGTGCCACTATCAAGAAGGCCCTGTGCCTGGTTCCTGTAACTTGGCTTCTCACAGGGAGGAAACCGCCAGAAGGCCCTCGGAGCCGGACCTCAGTGTCCGGGCTGAACGATGGGGGTGGAGACACTCCTTCAGATATACTGGACCGAGGCCATTTAGGGTTTTAAAGGTCAGCACCAACCCTTTGAATTGTGCTCGGAAACATACTGGGAGCCAGTATATTATAGCAATGCTTAGTATTTATACAGCACCTACGTGCTCAATTCAGGTCAAGTAAATAATCTCTATCATCTATCAAACAACCCTGAAACGTTGATAGGATGCTATTATTCCTGGAAGATAAGCCAAGACTACGCAGGGAACAAGGTGCTGAGTTGCGGCCAACACTGGGGGGAGAGCTGCACATGACGTCACGGACGTCATGCATGACTGTCACATGGGTAGAGCCCAGCCATGTGACATTTGCGCTCCAGGCCGTGCTGGCCGGTCCAGGGTGACATCCTGCCAAGGTCGCATGATGTCAGGGCAACATCCCACCATGCCTCCTCTTCCCCCTCAAGATTGGGGGGGGGGCTGAGCCCCATCTCTGTGGACATTGGGGGGCTGTAGGGGCCTCAGCCCCATAGCGTTGACAAGCCTGACTCCGGGGATTCACAGCCAAGGTGAGATTTGAACTGGATGGCAGAAGTTACCTGATCTTAGCCTTAACCGCTATGCTACAGTAATGGTTTTATTAAAACACTATTTTGTGTTTACTGGATGGTGATATTCCTACACATCCCTATACAGAATCCGAAAGGGTGCTAGACTACAACTAAGTCACTGGCTTCCGATGTTCCAAAACTGCTTGACTTCAGAATTGAGGTGAGGAAAATGAATGTTTGAGTGTTTCCCTAATCTAAAATTCAGCATAAATTTTAAAAAAGGATGCATCAGAAGTAGGCTAGGTTAGAATGCTTGCTAATGTGCTGGGTGGTTTTTGACAGCTGGGGACAATGTCCCAATTGTAAAACAGCGCAAGGAAGGCTATGCCACAATCTCTTTCTGAAAGTTGTTTGGTTCTGAGCATTTCTCAGGGTATTTCAAAGCTGTTGCCTTGCAGCAACATTTACTCTTTCTTCTAAGTGGGGAATGCATCGCACAACTCTGAGTCCTCTCAGGATAACCTTTAAACCAGAGCAATCCTATTTTTGTGAGTCTAAGGGGCTGGAGCATAGGAGCATGGGATCAGGCAGCCACAGGTTCTTAACCTGAGGATATGTTAAGAGGGGGTGGGAGCTGCCACTCATGAAAGAGGGTGCGAATGAGGGAATGGACTAAATGGATCTAGAAAACCAGTTTCCTCCAACAGTGCCTGGATTGGGTCTGTGACCACCCACCTGCACAAGAACTATGCCCAAGAATGGGAGAAGAAGGATATTCTACAAGCTAGAACATGTGCAGAGGAGGGAAACCAATCTACAGATGTAGAGCAGTATACAAATTGAAGAAGAAGATCAAGATCTGGAAACCAAATGAGGAATGACTGAGGGATTTGGGTATGCTTAGCCTGGAAAAGAGGAGACAGATGAGATGCAACCGCCATGTCTATTCAAATTGTTAGAATTCCTGCTCCATGATTGCAGTCATGGGATTTCGGTCTGTCTCATGACGGTGTATGTTATGACTCCACAGAATGAGAACTGACAGAGACACGATGTTTGTGTTACTGTGTTCCATGAAGTGGGACTATTGTCCTTTGTTCTTTTTCTCTCTCCTGTCTGATGCTAGAGAGAGAGGGAGCCATGTTGCAATGCTCCATGTATGTTTATATGTAAATAAAGTAGATTAGCCAAAATGCTGAGTTGCTGAGGTCTGTTAACGTATGATGCGCAAACTCTGCGGATCCCTAAGTGTGCCAATGTCTGTTGGCATCGGTCATTGTGATGTTCGGGCTGAAGAAGGCTTATGAAGCTCCCGAACGATCGACCGGGAGGTAGGGAACATGCCAGTCGGGCATGTGTATCTGCTAGGGTCCTACTAGAGTGTAGGCTGAACTCCTGAGACAAATATCTAAAGGGAAGACAGAGAAGCTTGTTTTCTCCTGCTGTTGATTGTAGGACCTGAACTAACGGATTCAAGTTACATAGAAGAATATTCCAACTAAACATCAGACAGAAGATGGGAAGAGCTGTTTGACAGTGGAACGGGCTCCCTTGGGAGGAGGTGGACTCTTTCCTTGGAGATTTCTAAGCAGAGGTTGGACTGCCATCTGCCACGGATGCTTTAGCTGAGATTCTGGCATTGTAGGCCTGGATAAGCACACGAATGTAAATACTTTGCATATATACTTCTTTAGCTATATGTTCTACAAGTCAACACTTTTGAATATTTTAACAAGTGTTTGGACATTGTTCTAATTTCAAGGAAAGAATTTGGGCTTCCTAGCTGCAATTGAGCTACTCCGCCAACAAAGCATTAAGTGAATATTAATTCTACAGAAGATTTACAAATTAACTCTTGTTGCAGACCCTTAATAATGAATATTAAGTGAATATTAATTATACAGAAGATTTACAAATTAACTCTTGTTGCAGTATCATGGTGGATGCTTCTTTACACCTTAGGGCAGAGGACAACAAAAGCCACAGTCAACGGCCTTTGAGTGTTCATAAACTCAGAAAATATAGTCCAACAGATACTGGCGTCCTTGGGGTACCATCACCTTTAGCTAGGATAAATAGCTTATGCCAAGACTACTTTATCTTGCTACCTCGCTCACAAGAGTTCAGGCTGTTTCTATGTGTTTAACCACCTTTTGTTACGGCAACTAGCCTATGAACCGATGCCTGATACGCAGTTCAGCATAAAGTGAATTTCAATAAGTTTAATTCTACCGCACCGTAGGAAGAGCAATCACCAAGAGGCGAAAGCATCTGGTGCTCCGCGTAATAACACAAAGAAGCCAATGTTTTCACTCTGCAGGTAACTTTCGCATGGTAACTAAATGGGAAATACAACTGCAGGATCCAATTAAACAATGCAAGTTCTGGAATGCCTTCACACAAATTCATAACCTTCCTAAAGAAAGTAGAAGTTAATAGTACCAAAAAGAGAGAAAGAAAATCATTTCTTTAAGCACACAGATATTCCCAAGCAATTTAAAATTGGTTTGGAACCCAAACCACTGAAATAATATACTAAATATTTAAAGAATACTTTTAGAAGTTTATGGTTTCCTGGCAGAAATATTGTACCTGTGCCCTTGCATGAACTTCCCCGAGGAGCCCAGAATATTGCTGTTCCAATTCCTTCTTCTGCTTCACCCAACAGCTTTCCTGAGCTTTCATCTGTTCCGTTACTTTGCTGAAAGTGTCTTCCTGGGTCTGTTGAAGCTCCCTCATCGTATCAGACTTGTTCTTACAAACATACTCAAGGTGAGATATCTGCATGGTTATAGCATGAAAGAAAATCTTTGTTTAGCATTCTTTATGGGTATATTCCCAGCCCTAACTTAAACCAGGGCACTTGGAAAAGTATTCAACATCGTGGGCTGAACCCCACGACCCGGGGGGTAATCAAGAGCTCTTTGGTAACAGTGAAAAGCCAACTACATCCAGAGTTCTGACTCACATTGCACAAATGAAAATTCCGATAATAAACTAGTACGCAGGCTTCACTATCGGTTTATCTTCCAAAAGCCTCAGCATAAAGACCCACGCTAGTGAAAGAAACAAGCCAGGAGCTCAGGGGTGTAGCGGGGACGACGACAGGGGGGCCACGATCTGGATACACGGGGTTTTTTAAAAACGTATTTTTTATTAAAGATTTCCTGGTTTACAAAAGGGGGGGAAGAGGTGGAGGGGGCCATGGTGAGTGCGGTGGAGTTGGGTGGCGATGTTTCTATTTTACTTAATGTATGTGTGGGGTTTTGTGTCAGCATCGCTTGTACGGGTCCTCTTGACTATTTGCTTGTGTTCCTTTGGTGGTGAGAGAAGTTGGCCTAGGGCAGCGGTTCTCAACCTGTGGCTCCCCAGATGTTGTTGAACTACAACTCCCATCACCCCTAGCTAGCAACGCCAGAGCTCAGGGATGATGGGAGTTTTAGTCCAACAACATCTGGGGACCCACAGGTTGAGAACCTCTGGCCTAGCGCATGGGTAGGCAAACTAAGGCCCAGGGGCCAGATCTGGCCTGATCGCCTTCTCAATCCGGCTCGCGGATGGTCCGCAAATCAGTGTGTTTTTACATGAATAGAATGCGTCCTTTTATTTAAAATTCATCTCTGGGTTATTTGTGGGGCCTGCCTGGTGTTTTTACATGAGTAGAATGTGTGCTTTTATTTAAAATGCATCTCTGGGTTATTTGTGGGGCATAGGAATTCATTCATTTCCCCCCCCAAAAAAAAAATATAGTCCGGCCCCCCCACAAGGTCTGAGGGACAGTGGACCGGCCCCCTGCTAAATAAGTTTGCTGACCCCTGGCCTAGGGTGTGTTTGGCTGTCTTTGATTGGCTGTAGTGAACTTTGTTTTCATGTGTGAGTGAGTGTTTTTGAATCAGGTTAGCCATATTGATTTGTATGCTGTTGGTGGATTCTTGTCCTTGTCTTGTTGGGCTGTGTATGTGATAAAGGAGAGATGTACCGGGGTGAAGGCATCTTCTTCCATTTGTCCCCGTATCAGTTTCAGTTTATTGGACCATTAGGTCCAGTCGTGGCAGACTCTGGGGTTGCGACGCTCATCTCGCTTTATTGGCCGAGGGAGCCGGCGTACAGCTTCTGGGTCATGTGTCCAGCATGACTAAGCTGTTTCTGGTGAACCAGAGCAATGCATGGAAACGTCGTTTATCCTCCCGCCAGAGCGGTACCTATTTATCTACTTGGACTTTGACGTGCTTTTGAACCACCGACCTTCTGATCGGCAAGTCCTAGGCTCTGTGGTTTAACCAACAGCGCCACCAGCGTCCAGTTTATTGGTTAGTTTTTTCTAATAAGACTGTTTCCCATACTATTTGGTACCATTGGCCCATGATTACTCTTGACAGGTCTCTCTAGTGTCTGGCTATGGTGTTTCTGACGACACGATTTTGAGAGGGCAGAAACCAGGCATCCCCATGCAGGGATCCCCGCCCTTCCCAGCCTGCCATCAGGGGTCTCTGAATGGCTGCCCGGCTGTGAGCACACCAGGGCCTGCGTTGGCTGGCCAGGCTCCCCCCCTGCCTGGGCAGGGGGTGCAGCACAGCCCTGTGAACCCTCTGTGCCCCATGCCCACCCAGTGGTGTGGGCGGCAACGGCTGGCGCAGGGTGTGTGTTCACCCTCTGCGTCCTGCCCTGCGAGTACGCCCCGGGCACCAGCAAAGGACGCAACACCACTACAGGAGGTAGTAGGGTCTAGAGCAGGCATAGGCAAATTCTGGCCGTCCAGATGTTTGGGACTACAATTCCCCAGCTAACAGGACCAGTGGTCAGGGGTGGTGGGAATTGTAGTCCCAAATATCTGGAGGGCCAGAGTTTGCCTATGCCTGGTCTAGAGATCCCGTCCATCAGTCTTCAGGCGAGTTTGGCAGCTAATCTCTCCCTGCACCGAGTTCTCTACTCACTCGCCACCTTTCCTGTTGCAAATCAGTAACAGGGCCCAAATGATGGATTGGGCAGATTCTTGTGCTGTGATTAGGCACTGCACAAAGCAAACTGCCTTGTAGAGCAGCATGCTAGGCGAAGTGATTTTCCTGTTTAATTAATTAACCCGTGAATATAGACACATTAAAAACTAATCTGATGGGGAAAGCGTTACATATTTGCTATACCCAATGGATAAGCTTATGCACAATTTTAGAGAGTAATAATAATACAGTGGTGCCCCGCAAGACGAATGCCTCGCAAGACGGAAAACCCGCTAGACGAAAGGGTTTTCCGTTTTTGAGCTGCTTCGCAAGACGATTTTCCCTATGGGCTTGCTTTGCAAGACGAAAACGTCTTGCAAGTGTTCCGATTTTTTTTCGCTCCCCCCCCTTTTTCTAAGCCGCTAAGCCGCTAATAGCCTTTTAGCCGCTAAGCCTTTAATAGCCGCTAAACCGCTAATAGCCGCTAAACCGCTAATAGCGCTAATCCGCTAAGCCGCTAATAAGGTTGCTTCGCAAGACGAAAAAACCGCTAGACGAAGAGACTCGCGGAATGGATTAATTTCGTCTTGCGAGGCACCACTGTAATAATAATTTATTAGTACCCCCACCCAGCTTTCAACATATACAGTTGCTCTATTTCTCAAAACAACAACTCCTGAAAACAGATTAAGTTCTGTCGTTATTGTCTGATGGTTCGGGTGATCCACTCCTGTCAGAATTTCAAAGATTTAAAAGCGGTTGTTTGTCGGGTGTTAAGGAAATGTGCTTAAATTGGCATGTCTCTAAGTTTGTTTTAATGCAGATAATCTAGACAGCAAGGCCAAACGTATTCATTTTATGCAACTGCAGAGGAGAATATTTATTACAACAAAAGTAGTTTGGGAAGTAGCACTCCCTAGTTAAGTTAATCTAGCCTCATAATTAACCGATAATGAGGTTACCTTTTGATTTGTTTCAAAACTAGGCTTAATAAAAACAAGAAGAGGGTTTGGGAGTGTTGAAGTTCTCTGTGCTGCTTGGATGAGAAACTGAACCAGTTCCATCTTACAAAACGATGGCAATGCCTTCCTTTTTGCCTATTTCAATGCGCGTTTGGGGAGCTGCGTCCCTAGATTTTGGAATCTTCTCAGCACCCTGTGAAAGATCTAGGAGCTTCCCCTCTTTTTTGAAGACCTTAATAATAATAATAATAATAGTTTATTGCGGCCATAGGCCCATACAGATAAAAACAAGACATAAATAACAGCTTGTGCACGTGGGAAAAAACAGCCGCTAAAACACTACTTTATTTTTAGGCAGGCTTCATATACCCCACATTTTACCAATTGTTTTAATGCTGGCTGTTGATTTAATTCTACTTTTTTTCCTGCTTGCAATTCTATTTACATGTTTACAATCTTTTAATTCCACTTTGGGAATCTGACAGGATTGAAAAAGCATGTGGGAAAGAACCCAAATAAAGTATATAACTGCAGTTTCTCTACATTGGGTAGTAATTCATCTCCAGTTAAGCCCCAGTCACGACCATCCTCAACCACTTAGCTGACCGAGGCATTTATTCAGCAGTTTGTAGAGCTTCAAAGTGTTTTTTCGACTACCAGTTTGGATTAACTACTTTGGGGCGGGGGGCAATATTTCAAACGAAATTTCCTTAGTGCGTTCGCTTGGCTCTTAGGTGTAGACTTAAACCATCCCTTCATCCTAGACTTGAAATGAGTTCTGGCCGATGCAAAACATTTCCTCCTCCCCGTCCCTCCGGAGCGAGGCCAAAATCTGAAACTTTGCTACTAGACCACAGAACGCAACTGCAGCTCACCCAATGAGCCAGGAATGGAAGTCTGCAGAAACATTACAACTAAGGCTGTCAAGCCACTTCATCATAACAAAATGAGGGAATTATTTATTTTCAGTGAAAACCGCACAGCATATTCAAGAACTTCACTGCCGGGGCCTCCCTTGAGGAAAATATTTATCTTCTTTAAACTCATGATGTATTTATCACTACACCCTGCATTATATTTACAAAATGTAAGCATATCAAAGAAGAGTCTGGGCCATTTTCTTGGGAACACTCTCCAAATAATTCCCTCCAATTCGCAAGCAAATATTTTAAAGATGATGTTCCTCCAGTCGGTGCATTTTGTTTCTGTTTTATGCCGAGATAAAGAGTTGGTTTATTAGTGTAAATGACTAAGTTCTTTGAATAGCTTCATCAGTAAGATTAATTTATTTTCTTTTAATTAGGTCCCTGTGGCTAACACTGGCTAGTAGTATTAGCAAGTCCTGCATAGAAGCTGGAGCTCAGAGACTTCATAAAGACTTCAGTCACATTTACATGCCCACAGCAATGGCATCAAACCGAGCTGTAGACAAGCCGTAATTAACGGTATTGAATTATTAACATCCAAATTCTTTTTGAAATAAGATGAATGTCAGTCCTTTTTAACGATACTGTGATGTGGACAAATGTCACTGGATTTAATAGAGTCGGCTGGTGCCTGAGGACAGTACCTTCTCATTAGCCTTGTTGAGGTCTAAGATCAGGGCATCAACATTCTCCTGCAAGACTGTGCAAAGCTCTGGCCAGGAGAATTTATCCAGGATGCCTTCTGGTTGTTTAAGAAGAACGCAGCCTGCTACCAAGTGCTGGTACAAAGTGTGGAGGAAGGTTAGCTTCTCCTGCGAGATGGGATTTAATAAAAAGGAAGAAAAAGGTGGGGGGGGGGAGAGAGAGAAATAACTGTAAATGGAGTCAGAGTCCAATGAAATACGTCATGTAAACAATAATGTGTGTGTTCCAAAGGAATATACGACCTATGCTCCAATCATTAGTCAAAATCAGAAAACAGATAATTGCCCATTATACACACACACACACACACACACACACACACACACACACACGCTGATCCTGCAGACACTTTCTAGAAGCCAGGGCACCTGCTTTTCTCTCTGGCAAAGGGCAGAATGAAGAGGCACAGGATCAGACCCCGCACAATTGTGCAAACCATAGCCAACATATTTTCAAATCTGTTAATGAGATGCTGATTGCAGTTATCTAATACGGTCAAACCTTGGTTACGGAACGGCTCCGTTTTTGAATGTTTCAAACGCTGAAAACCCGGAAGTAAATGCTCCGGTTTTCGAACGTTTTTCGGAAGCTGAATGTCTAACGTGGCTTCTGCTCGAGTGGCAGGAAACTCTTGGAACCAATCAGAAGCTGTGCCTCGGTTGTCGAACGTTTCGGAAGCCAAACGGGCTTCTGGAACAGATAACTTTCGACAAGCGAGGTTTGACTACAAGCGACAAAAAGACCACAGTAACACTTTGAGTAAGCGACAAACTGATTGTTAGGTGGGTCAGCTTCTGAAAAAGGCAGCTGAGAGTTTAGGTCTCCATAACTCTCCTGGCTTCAGCGAAAGGAACCCGAAGCCTCCGGAGCACAGCGGGAACTCCTGCCACGCTCCGGAGGCTTCGGGTTGCCTTCACTGAAGCATGGAGAGCGAGAGGGGTCGGTGCCTACCGGCCCCTCTCGCTCTCCAGGCTTCCAAGGTAGCCGCCTGAAGCCTCCTGAGCGCAGCAGGAACTCCCACTGCACTCCGGAGGCTTCGGGTTGCCTTCACTGAAGGCGACTGAACGCACCTTGTTTTAGAGGGGGAGAACAAGAGAAAAAAATTCTCCCCCTCTCTGCGCAGCGCCCCTTCAGCGAAGCGGCAAGAGAAACATTTCTCCCCCTCTAAAACAAGGTGCGTCCTATGGTTGGGTGCGTCCTATAGGGCGAAAAATGCGGTAGTTTGGGGTTTTTTCTTGCATTAACTGTATCCAGTACAGTCATACCTCTTGCTACATTTGGTTCAGGTTATGTCTTTTCAGGTTACATCCCGCGGCAACCCGCAAGTACTGGAAAAGTTTACTTGCGGGTTTCGCCGCTCGTGCAGACGCTCAAAATGACATCATGCGCATGTGCAGAAGGGGCGAATCGCGACCTGCAGGCGCGGGTTGCATTCTACTCGTGTTGCAAATGGGGCTCTGGAACGGATCCCGTTCGCAACCAGAGGTACCACTGTACATAGGTTACAACACAAATATATTTGGGAAAACAAATTAAGACTATTCATTCCTTGGAGGCTTTTAAGTGGAGGTTGGAAGGCCATCTGTCATGGATGCTTTAGTTGAGATTCATGCACTGAAGGGGATTGGACTAGATGGCCTTTGAGTCCCCTTCCAATTCCATAATTCTGTGATTCTATTATTAGCTATAGGGCCAACATTATAGCTCCCTGACAATTCTTCTGGTTTCTCATCAATCTACAGGGCAGAACTGCATCCTGCATCACTTCACATGATGCAAACTGATTTAAGAGTTTTTCTCCAAGTCCAAACCAAAAGCTAGAATCCCGATCCAAACCCCACTAGGTTCGGTAAAAAAGATTTCCACGGCTTCCAGTATGTTTTAGATACGGTCTAACTCAGAACGTTTCCAAAGAGATTTTACAAAGGCATTAAGAATGGAATTGCTATTGTGATTCTCCCCCGTCCCTCGACCATATTTTGGTGTTTTAAATCCCTCGTGGGAAACCACCAACAAGGCACAGTGAAATATTAACAAAAAGCGTTTCCACCCAATCTTTGGCTTCTCGTTGTTAATTTAATCTGTCGCCATTGTGTCCTTTTTGCTTGGGCTGTGATAAACCAAGCATGGTAATCATCCGTTTGGCCTGGAGAAGGAATCCAAGGTCCCAGAATCAATTCACACATGTCGAACCCAACCACAACGCTGTAGACACGCTGACTTTACAATATAGTCAGGCTTCTAGTTTCCTCTACTTTAATCACTATCTGATGAGAAGAACAATTCCAACCGGTCCATATGGACACAATTTAAATCCCAGACTGTTAGAAGGGTGGAAAGAATGTTTCCTTTTTACTCACTTGGCATTCCCGCTCGTATTTGTTAGAGTAATGAGCTCAATATGCAGCACAATTTAGATAAAGAATAATACAGTTGATGTACCTAGCGCAGGAAAAGTTGTGTGTGCAAAAAACCAACAACCAACCTACAGCAACAACAACTAAGTGCAAGCAAGCTGTGTATTTTTAAAAATAGGATAAACAACATGGTAGAAAGCGTGTTTCAAAATAACACTTCATGAAACAATTATTGTACACGGCAGACTGTAATCTGCCGCTACCCAAAAAACAGGAAACTAGTTTTACTTGGTTGGTGGGCGCGTAAGATGACCCAGATCCTATATGCCTTGCTGTATTTTTTGGTTGTCATTTGAAACAGTTAATAGCAATTAGTGCCAAGGGATTGCAAAGTTAATCTGTTCCAAATGTAGGTATGTTCCAAATGTATATGTTTGATTTAGCAAAGCAGGAGCTAAAAATATGTATGAAAACCCCCCAACCTAGACATGTTTCTTAAAATACACTTATGTCTCTTCGCAAGAGCTCCATAATATTTTTTTTAAAACTGAAATGAATAAAATACTTGATGGCAGAAGTAAAATCACATATGGGCCTTGCAGAAGGCCTGCCGCAATGTAATATCTTATTGTGGAATCTAAATCTACAAACGAGTCATCTGATATATGCAAATGTGAAACGTTAGGATTAAAGATGCATTTGGACAGACATCTTGTTCCTGATAATACCTCTGTATCCTTCTCATAAGCTTGAGCAAGCTTCTGGATATCATGTTCGGATTCTTCACAACGCACTTTCTCCTTCTCCCAGCAGTGCAGTAGATTCTGAAGTTCCTTTTTCAAAGTGGCTATTAAACATTCTCGATCTGCACTCTTGGCTTGCCAATGGGTTAACTCTTGGTTGGCACCAGCAAGGCTATTTTTCACTTCCTAAAAACGACACAGTAGAAAACAGAAGAGGTAACAGAAGCAAAGCATCCTGCCTCTGTCTTGATAGCCTTGAAAATAGGAAATCCAGTACGTTTCCGAGCACAATTCAAAGTGTTGGTGCTGACCTTTAAAGCCCTAAACAGCCTTGGCCCAGTATACCTGAAGGAGCGTCTCCACCCCCATCGTTCAGCCTGGACACTGAGGTCCTCCTCCGAGGGTCTTCTGGCAGTTCCCTCACTGCGAGAAGGAAAGTTACAGGAACCAGGCAGAGGACCTTCTCGGTAGTGGCACCCGCCCTGTGGAATGCCCTCCCATCAGATGTCAAAGAGAAAAACAACTATATGACATTTAGAAGACATCTGAAGGCAGCCCTGTTTAGGGAAGGTTTTAATTATTGATGTTTTAATGTACAGTGGTACCTCTAGTTATGAACTTAATTTGTTCCGGAGGTCCGTTCTTAACCTGAAACTGTTCTTAACTAGAGGTGTGCTTTCGCTAATGGGGCCTCTTGCTGCCACTGCGCTGCCAGCACACAATTTCCGTTCTCATCCTGGGGCAAAGTTCTCAACTCGAGGTAACTCTTCCAGGTTAGCAGAGTTTGTAACCTGAAGCGTTTGTAACCTGAGGTGTTTGTAACTTGAGGTTCCACTGTATTTTTAATCTTTTGTTTAAAGACTGGTTGGGGAATAAATAAATAAACAAATAAATAATAAAATCTACAGTCAAGTGCACATATCTAAATATCTATAAGAAAAGCCATTTACTCCAGTTATAATCTACAACAACAACTACTACCACTAATACAGAGTTTAACCCCAGAGTTGGATAATGATAATGGAGCAGTTTCTATGAAACCATGTTTTCCCTCCCTACAACCACCCTACAAACTTCTAGTGTTTTAACAAACATATCTAGAGACACCATTTCCAAAATCTGAAAGGGTTCAACTTTCCAGAAATTGGGAGATTTTCCCCATGGAAACACTTCAAAAGTTAGTGGTTAGTGTTAGGGTTATAGTATTAAGCCCAGATAGGGGACACATGCTACCTCTGACAGGAGTCAACAGGATATACCTGACTCATCCAAACGAAAAGACGACTATTCAAACAAGAACAAGAATACTTTTAAGGCTAAGATTCACACTGTAGGCACAAGAATTAAGGAAACACAATGAGGAAAATAAAACTATAAAATAGGTATTGGGTTCAGAGAAGCAAGAGTGGAACACTGCTTTTGGAATGGGGTTCCCCCATCAATTTCTCTTCCTTGCTGACCACTTTCTCCCCCCCCCAAAAAAAACCCCCCAGAACTCCTGAGAATTTGGAATTCCTTTAGAATGGTATGTGACATGGAATGGGGGGCTGCAGCAGAAAGAGGGGGTCACCTTGCACAGCTGAATTGCTTTTCCAGTTGCACAGGGCACCTTTGGTCAAACTACTCGAGCAAAAAGTTGGTTAGAACAACATTCTGGCATTCTATCATATCTTCAGCGACAGGTTATCAGCCCTAAACCATTTATTCTGGACTAAGCCATTTATTCTGGACATGGGTGGCACTGTGGGTTAAACCGCAGAGCCTAGGGCTTGCCGATCAGAAGGTCGGCAGTTCGAATCCCCATGACGGGGTGAGCTCCCATTGCTCGGTCCCTGCTCCTGCCAACCTAGCAGTTCGAAAGCACGTCGAAGTGCAAGTAGATAAATAGGTACCGCTCCGGTGGGAAGGTAAACGGCATTTCCATGCGCTGCTCTGGTTCGCCAGAAGCGGCTTAGTCATGCTGGCCACATGACCCGGAAGCTGTACGCCGGCTCCCTCGGCCAATAAAGCGAGATGAGCGCCGCAACCCCAGAGTCAGTCACGACTGGACTGTCACGACTTTACCTTTACCTTTAAGCCTACTGAAGCTCATGAAACACCCGAACATATGTTTTTCAGGAGCTCCTTTCCCCACCAAGATGAAACACATTGGAAATATATTTAATGCAACGAAACATTTAGGGATATTAATATAGAGATACCTGAAGTTCTTGAGCTTGAAAATTTAGTTGGTGTTGTGAAGCTTCAAACTCTTTTGCCATCTTCTCGGACACAACTGTCATTCTCTTTAGCTGGGAGGGATAGGTGAGAAGGAATAATAAAATTGCAATATAATTGCTGACAGATGAAGTACGATCCTATGCACACCGACTTTTCTAGCAGCAACCCTCACTGAACAGAGCGTCCATTGCCATAATATTTGTCAGTGTAAGCCTTGATGTTTTTCTAATTTAGCATGTTTCCTCTTTTATTATATTGCAGTTTCGCTCTCCACGGTATTCCCTCTAACCGGCGTCACCTAAAGCTACACAAAGTGTATTTTCTAACTGTCAGCCACAACTGGGTTCCAATAAAATCATTAGCCTCTCAGCTCTGCAAGCCTGTGCATGTCTACTCAGGAGTAAGTGCTCTTGAGTTCCATGGGACTTTGCAGGCAAGGACATATGGATTTCAGCCCAAGTGTGGCTCGATGTATACTTTTAAAATCTGCTAAAACAAGCCCAATGGTCATGATTAATACAGTCAATACAGTCATACCTCGGGTTACAGACGCTTTGGGTTGCGCGATTTCGGGTTGCGCACCGTGTCGAGCCCGGAAGTACCGGAACTGGTTACTTCCAGGTTTCGGCGCTTGCACATAGGCAGAAGCACTAAATCGCGCTTTGCGCATGTGCTGAAGCACCAAATCACGACCCATATGTGCACACACACAGCGCTGTGGGTTGCGAACGTGCTTCCCATACGGGTAGTTAAGGCAGCAGAGAGCATTGTTGGCTGCCCACTCTCCACCTTAGAGCAGATTTATGCCACAAGGTGCCATAGGAAGGCACTGGACATAGTAAAAGATCCATCGCATCCTGGTCACTATCTCTTCGAGCTCCTGCCGTCGGGACGGAGATACAGGTCGATGAAGACAAGAACGAGTCGTCTTAAGAACAGCTTCTTCTCCAGAGCGATCTCGGCCCTGAATGGGAAGCCTGGACTTTGAAAGTCATCTAATCTCCCTTGCTGTATTATATTGTATTGTTTAATTAGTGTTTTTATGGAGCAGTCAAGTAATTTCGTTGTCCCCGAAGGGGGCAATGACAATAAAGATATTCTTATTCTTATTCTTCTTATCACGTTCGCAACCTGAGCGTCCACTGTATACACATCCAAAATACATGAAGCAGGAAAAAGCTGCGTGGATCTTTGTGTATTTTTAAGCAGCTAACACTCTTTCACAAGCCCAAGAAGCTATGCAAGGTGCAACAAGGGGCTGGTTTTGAATGAAGATGCCTAGAGATTATCTAATTTTTTTGTGGTTGTTGTTTTTCCAGAAAGTTTAGTTACTAATTACATTAAAGGGAAAGAGAGCTAGAAGACGCTCTTGGTGAGGGAAAGGGAAGAAGGGCATAGAGCTGCCCCATCTGCATATCATGCTCTCAGTGGTCTCTGGCTCCATATGACAACTTCAGGGTCGAGCACCGGCAGTCCTACTGGGAAGTCTTGTGGCAGGTCATCAGTTGGCCCCGCACTGCTTGCGATTCATTTTCCTTGACAGTTCATTCTTCTTGCTGACAGAACACTCTCTCTGCTTTCTTAACAGCCACCCCCTTGGTCTCCCCCACCGCTGTCTCTGGCATCATTTCACAACAAAACAACCTTCCCGAGCCAAGGCCTGCTGAGTCGACTTTTCAGCGGCGCTGAAGATCAGGTGCCATTCAGCCTCCCAAATAAAAAATCACAGTGGATATTCTGCGTCTGGTCGCTCAATCCTAGGCCTCGGAAGGCTGCTTAAACATGTGGGTTGTCAACAGGAGAGACCTAACAGGGGCCGCTGTGTACAGATATGACTTTATTTTGTGCCCCTCTGAAATGCTCCAGCGTACTTGATTTTGCGATTTGGCTGCTTGCAATTATTTACTATAATGGACCAAAAATGCTTCTTAACATTCTTACGGTTCAGTACTTTAGAAATGTGTGTGTGTGTGTGTGTGTGTGTGTGTGTATCTATCTAAAATACTGAACCGTGAAAATACTGAAAATACACAGTGGTACCTCGGGTTAAGTACTTAATTCATTCCGGAGGTCCATTCTTAACCTGAAACTGTTCTTAACCTGAAGCACCACTTTAGCTAATGGGGCCTCCTGCTGCTGCCACACTGCCGGAGCACGATTTCTGTTCTCATCCTGAAGCAAAGTTCTTAACCTGAAGCACTATTTCTGGGTTAGCGGAGTCTGTAACCTGAAGCGTATGTAACCTGAAGAGTATGTAACCTGAGGTACCACTACACACACACACACACACACACACACACACACATTCATTTTTATTTCCCCTTGCTTTTGTCCAAAAACAATTGTCTCTCATAAATTCTAACACAGAGTAATCACTCGGTGCAAGCTCCTGAACTGTTGTTGTTATCATTTATTGCCTACCCTTCACCTTAAGGTCCCGGGGCAGGTTTCAATTATACTGCCATTGAACAGTTTAAGCTCCAGGATGAACAGGAGGGGAAAAAACCCACCCTGGAAAGCAGTAGAATATATAGCTAGGACATATCACAGACCAATCCATAACTCAGTTCAGATGAAGTAATTTGATTTAAGTTCCATTTAACACCTAATGAAGTTAATGAGACTAAACCGACAAAAAAGTACGTGTTTAATGAACTTCTGTTCCTGCACTAAAGCACTAAAATGCAGGGTATCTCAATCATTATAAACACTTTAATAAATTAAAAATTCCTATGCTGGATAACTTTAACAAAGCAGCCAGCTCTCTCCAGCAGGACTTAAAAACTCATAGAACATTCAAAGCAGTACAAAGGATCTCAACTTGTAACGTAATTGTTTTCCTAATGCAAAAGCCTGCACATTTATTCACCTGTAATCACTTTAAGGTATTTATGCCAAAATCGCACATTATATATTTATGCTAAAGCCTTCAAAGAAGCAGTGGGTGATAGGCATCAGGTATGCATGTGTATTCACTAAAAATAATTGGGAAGCACAATGCTTTGCTTGATGTGTATATATTTATATTTTTAAAAGCACACAGCTGAAGAGTTTCCGAAGTTTAAGTGAATCATGACCATAGGGCAAGCTTAGAGGAAGAACAGTGACAAAAGATTATTTCTTTTTCTTATCTGTGAAGCTGTCAACTCAACATTCCCAGTGTTTTGACCTCTGTAACAAGCAAGGAATCTCTAGTATTGGGGGCCGAAGGCTATGTGTAAGGAGCCAAACAGTGCAAGCGTTACCTCATTAGATGCATCTTCCAGCTTGTTCTGGTAATCTGTCAAGGTATGCCTCAAAGTCTCAAGGACAAGAGTGAAGCTCGGAGGTTTATCTTTGTCCTTGTGAATGCCTGGAGAAAAATACAGAATCAAAACAAAGCCCTTCGAGTTGAACAGAAGACAGAAAACTTCTCCAAGAGCAACAGAGATATTTAAATTAGTTGGGCTCCAGTGACAATACAGAATGTTGAACAACCACCGTGTTTTCTCTGAGGCATACTGGAGTGACTGTTCTTTAATGCCAAGCAAAGCTTGAAGAAAACTCTCGCACTGTGGCTGCAAATTCACCACATGAAAAATATTAACTCCAATTTGGTTTCCTGCACGTCATGAGGTCTATCTCTGATCTTATTTTTAAAGGGGTCTAATGACCGCAGTTCAACGTGTCGTTTGGAAATGATAGCCGTCCAAATGAAGCAAATATTTGTTTTTAAGTGTGCGGCATTCGTGCCTTTGTCGCTTCAGGTTCAGTCATGCCTTTCAAATGGAAACGTTCCTACACGTGCCAAGGAACACAGGACTTCCTATTATGCCTGAGTGCAACTTAACGCCGTTGAAATGTGATCCTGAGTGTTATTTATCTCCCAACCCTGCATGCAAATGGCGGTGGGGAATCCAGTTGAAGCCATTCAAACTCACGACCACAAGGTCCCCAGTGCTCCTTTCACTCTTACCCCCTCCACCCTCCAGCTCAGATTCCAGTATTCCCACTTCTCATAACTGGTACAGTCGTGCAAGACATTTGCTATGAGCTCAGATCACGGTTTGGCATGCCATCAGTCAAGTCACTTTCTCAAGATTTGTGCCAAACTGCAATCCAAGCCCAGTGACCGCAAACAACTTTATCCTAAGAACTGGTCCTGAACACCATTCCCAAGAACTAGGAACGAAATCAGCTCAGATGGGCATTTAGCTTCTAGGAATATTTTTTAAAGGAGCATTATCAGGTATTGCTGTTGGCTATTTGCAGTTTAGTAGCGCTGCAGATAGCTTGCTGGGGAGACCATGCATTAAAAAGGGACTCAAAAATAACTTAAACAAGGTTTTAATAACAAGAACAAAAACTCCTTATACACTAAATACATCAACAACAAACCAGACCCAACCACCAACCCATCCCCCAGGGTAATGGGAGAGCTAGGTGCTGCTCCTTATATACTACACTCAATTGCTGACACAGCTTGATTAACACAACTCAGCAGCACCTGCTATGTTTCACAGCTGTAAGACTGGGTCTCGTTACTTGTCCTGGCCCTTAAAGACATACACAACTTGTGAAGCAATAATGAACCTTCACATTTTAAAGTGACCATTCAACAATTGCTAGAGGAAGAGCCACGTAGATGTAGTCATACCTTGGAAGTCAAACAGCTTAGTTCCCCAACATTTTGGCTCCCGAACGTCGCAAACCCAGAAGAGAGTGATCCGGTTTGGGAAATGTTTTTGGAAGCTGAACGTCCGACGGGGCTTCCGCAGCTTCCGATTGGCTGCAGGAGCTTCCTGCAGCCAACCAGAAGCCGTGCCTTGGTTTCTGAACGTTTTGGAAGTTGAATGGACTTCCGGAATGAATTTCGTTCGACTTCCAAGGTACGACTGTACTTCCAAGTTGTTGCATTGCTGCTGTATTGTCCAAAAGTGAACTCATACAGGTAAAACTGACAAGCTTTGGCATAATCCCATGCCACGTCATGCCTAAAAGAAGGTTTCCTGGAATTCTACTCGCACACTGAAGTTCAAGGCCTGAAACACTGTGAGCTCGTGAGTAGGCATATCTTTACAAAAGGTGCATAACAGAATATCCCTTCTCATCCATTGTTCCTACATTGGAGGCCACCAAGAGCACAAGAGAACTTATGCTGCAAATTTTGCCTCTTACATTTCAGAATCTGAAGCTGCGGGTAACAGATTCCACATTTTAAAAAGATCCTTAGAAAACTAATATTTGGGAAAATATCCAAATGAGAGCAGGAGATTCCACATTAAAAGACAAAAATACACACACACAACTGTCTGAACTCTTATGGCTAAACTATAGTTTATTTCTGAGGGTTTTAGTTTTTTAATGGTATGCTTATGCTGACCACTGTGATAGTGAAGAAAAAGCAGCCATTCAGAATTGGGTATTTTAGTTTTATTGTTTTATCAAACTGGGGGAGGCAGTGGAAGACAGGAGTGCCTGGTCCATGGGGTCACAAACAGTCGGACACGACTAAACAACTAAACCACAAAATGCTTTGCTTCCCTTGTATTTTATGGTTGATGCTATTATTAAATACCACCCTTGGATCTGCCTGGATGAAGGGCAATTTAGATATAATAAATAAATAAAATAAATAGGCTCCCAATCCAGCTTGGGTCCTGCATAACTTTCCCACCAGAAGCTGACCCCTCCCTGGTTGCTATTTGCCCCTCAAAGGTGCAATTTGCAGTAATCAGAACTATTTTAGTTACAGATAGGTAGCCGTGTTGGTCTGCCATAGTCAAAATAAAAAAAATTCCTTCCAGTAGCACCTTAAA
Source organism: Podarcis bocagei (assembly GCF_964188305.1). Taxonomy (NCBI): domain Eukaryota; kingdom Metazoa; phylum Chordata; class Lepidosauria; order Squamata; family Lacertidae; genus Podarcis; species Podarcis bocagei. The sequence goes on from NC_138143.1 coordinate 17,616,175, forward strand.
GACCAACTAAGTTAGTTCTTGGTATGAGCTTTCGTGTGCATGCACACTTCTTCAGATACACTGAAACAGAAGTTGCCAGACCCTTCTTTATAGTGAGAAGGTGGGGAGGGGTATTACAGTGGTGCCTCGCAAGACGAAATTAATTCGTTCCGCAAGTTTTTTCTTCTTGCGAGTTTTTCATCTTGCGAAGCACGGTTTCCCATAGGAATGCATTGAAAATCAATTAATGCGTTCCTATGGAAACCGCTTGCCAGGCTGGCGGTGCGGAGAAGGGCTTTTCTCCCCACCGCAAGCCTTCAGGACAGGTACGGGAACAGAGGGGAAGGGGCGCAGCGCTTCTCCTCTGTTCCCGGGGCTTGCGGTGGGAGGAGGGTTTTTCCTCCCCACCGCCAAGATTCAGAACAGCATTCTGAATGTTGGCGGTGGGAAGGAAAACCCTCCTCCCACCGCAAGTCTTCAGGACAGCCTTCCGAAGGCTGGCGCGGGGAGAAGGTCTTTCTGCCCCACCGCCAGCCTTCGGAGGAGCCTTCCGAAGGCTGGCGCGGGGAGAAGGGCTTTCCGCCCCACCACCAGCCTTCGGAGGAGGTCCGAGGACAGTGGGGAAGAAGCGCTGCGCTTCCCCGCTGTCCCGGAGATTTCCCTATGGGCTTTCGTCTTGCGAAGGAAGCCCATAGGGAAATTCGTTTTGCGAAGCGCCTCCAAAACGGAAAACCCTTTCGTCTAGCGGGTATTCCGTCTTGCGAGGCGTTCGTCTTGCGGGGCACCACTGTACTCAGAAGGGTGGTGGGAATGGGAGATTGGCAGATAGCTGAGATGAGCCTGTTGACGACTCTTAACAACTGTAATAGGTCTTACAGGAAAAGGCAAGGGGTGAGAAGGTGAGAAGTGGCTTAGTTATGTATAATGAGATAAGAATCCAATGTCTTTGTTCAGACCAGGTCTCTCCATGGTTTTAAGTTTGGTAATGAGTTGCAATTCAGCAGCTTCTCTTTCCAGTCTATTTCTGAAATTCCTTTGTAGTAAAACAGCTACTTTGAGATCTTGTATAGAATGTACTATTTTAATCATCGCTGTGCAACTTTGGTGACACCTTCAGTAGTTTTAATGAGTTGTGGGTAAACCTTTGTTCTATGTCACCCTTCATCCCAGGATGGTTTACAATAAAAACACAAGGAATGCATACCATAATAACCAATAATAACCCCCCTCCACGAGACACAGTTGAACAGGCCATAGATAGTTAACCAGCAAAAAAGCCCAACTACATGGGCAGAAATTTTATGTAGCCTAGGACTGCCATACATCCAGAATTTCCTGGATGTAGTTGGGATTCGCCTGCCGAAAATGGCGTCCGGGCGGAGTTTTCGGAAAGCGGTAAGAAATGTCCAGGTAAATCTATATTGGAAGTGATGGGTTTGGGGCAATTTTCCTAAAAATAGGCACAAAACTTCATTTTTAATGGAGATTTTGCAAAAACGAAAAGCTCAACAGCTTTTGTGTTTGTATTTTCACTTTTTGAAATATGGCAACCCTAACGTAGCCTCAGCAGCAACCATGGAGAGTCTATCAGGCTACCTCAGGGGCACATACCAAGCAGACTGGTAACAAACAGAACAATCAAGGTATTTCCTCACATTGACCTCTGCGTCAAGGGCAAGTAATGTGCCAGGAGACCCTGAGCAAATCTCGTGGTGGGGTTCAAAAAGAAAGGACTGAGAGCAGAGAATAACCAGAAGGCATGTAATGCTGCCATACTGTTGAAGGCAACCAGTTTTCAGCCAAGAAGAGAGGCTTCCTGGTGGCTTCGTGTAAGCCACTATGAAGGAAAAGTGGGAAATGAACTTAACAAGTACATTTCAAAAATTAGGAAAAATATATAGGACGCGTAGCTTTATCCTAGGAGATTTACTGGAGAGGCAAACTCACAATAAGTTTTAACCACAGGAAATACTATTGTAATGCACATATTTGATTATAGGAGCCTTGGGCTCCAAGCCAGTTGCGTGATGCTAATATTTTATGTACAACAATTCCATCAGGACTTCCTTAAGTTTTCTTAAGAACAATTTCAAAATTATTACCCCACTAGTTTTCTCTTCATTGATCTTGGGTGGCCAAGGTGAGGCATAGGTTATAGATATTTTGTGTGTGTGTGTGTGTGTGTGTGTGTGTGTGTGTGTGTGTGTGTGTAACTGGAGAATCCACCAGCCAGCTTATGGCCCCTCAACAATGCACTATGGCTGATCCCCAACTGACAGACGGGAACCAAATCAAATATTGTGTGTACTGTAGGACGTATTAGACTGGTCCTCATATTGTCAACATGTGACAGACTTGCCAAAGAGAGTTGGCTGCTGCCATTTTGTGACACAGACCCTCCACGTGTCCCTATTTTCCAGGGACGGTTCTGGATTTACAGAAGCCATCCTGGTTTCTGATTTGATCCCAGAATGTACTGCTTTTCCTTAGGATTCCCTGTTTTCATCGTGTCACGGTCCGGTTCATGGGCAATCGAAGTCCCGGCAGGGGACATCAGGACTGGGGCAAGATGGTGGGGTGGGAGCAGGAACGGGGGTCCAGAAGCCGGGAGTCAAGAAGCCAAGAGTCCGAGGGTCAGGAAGCAAGGAGTCACAAAGTCAGGGGTCCGAGGATCAAGAAGCAGGGACTTAAGAAGCCAAGGATCAGAAAGCAAGAAGCCAAACACAGCAAGGCAGGAAGCGTGTTGCTGTGGCAAGAGCCGAAGGGAAATGCTGACCTTATATCCCTTCCCAGCTCTTGCCTCCAGGTGCTGTGAGTTACCAATCGGCCTCACCTGTGATGCCACATCTTGCCTATTCAGAACAAGCTTAGGAAGGCCCCAGTCCTGCAAGGTCCTACTGGTCACAGAACCTGGCTGCTGCACACACACCTGACACATCGGAGAAATGCTGAAGGGTATGGAGTCATGTGACCCTGAGCCAAGGAGATAAATAACTAGACAACCTTTAGAAGGCATCTGAAGGTAGCCCTGTATAGGGAAGGTTTTAAAAAATGTTTTATGTTTATTTATATGTTGGAAGGCAGCCAGAGTGGCTGGGGCAACCCAGTCAGATGGGTCGGGTATAAATATCATCATCATCATTATCATCAACATCCCTATTTTTATCAGAGAAATATTTAAGGGTATGCATTTAGCCACATCATTCCTTAGAGTTCTTATTTCTAGAAAGACCTTTCTAAATATTTATATGAATCATGAAAGAGTTTCACAAACCTTGTTTGGTTAACTTAAGCAACCAGGACAGAATGTCAACCTACAGTGCAAAGTCTAATTTTATTCAACATCAAGACACAGATACACTGCATAGCTGTCAACTTTTTCCATTTCTTGCGAGGAATCCTATTCGGAATAAGGGAATTTCCCTTTAAAAAAGGGAAACGTTGACAGCTATGATACACTGTCCTTAACTTAGCTTGTATCATTGACACTGAATAAAAATGTTAGTTCCATGGGAGTCGATGGATAATGTCAGAAGGGAAAAGAAGGAGGGAAGAATCCCAAAACATTGCAAAAAAAGATATTTTCAACTGCCATCTCTTCCCAGGGGCTACAAAAGGACAGGCAAACTCCAGCTCCAGAACTAAAGCACCCACACAAAAAGGCATGTTTCATATCAATAATTATTCCCAGGATTTATTTGTATTGACTTGGCTCTCTTCTCCAGGCAGCCAGTCTCCCTTGCCAAAACCTCTAGCCTAACAAAGCGGATCCAAAATGCTGAGTTCAAAAACTTATTTCCATTCTTCTCGCGTGCCAAAGAGAAAGGGAGCAGCTAGCCAGAATCTGCGGCAGATTCGGTTCCCCAGGCCACACAACACTCCACAGCTCCCTAGGGCTAGTCTGGATTCCCCATCGCAAGCACGTTGTTCCAGAAGCACTAAGACGTTCGCGGTGATTTCATTAACATTCATTTGTTGGGAAAGCTAGAACTCAAGGGAAAACTGCAGGAAGGTCCCGGCCACATTACAAGCAGAAAGCAGACATGGAAGTAACGTCCCAGCTTCCCGGTTGCAATGCAAACAGACTGTGGTTGTGTCATCATTGATTCAGGATCTTCTGGGATCCTCTGAGTCACTCCTGTCTGTCCCCCCAAAATATCTGCTATCACATATTCACTAATTAAAGTTCAGAAAGTTCGGTGAATGGTCACAGACGTCGGACAGCGAGAAATATTTGAACACACATGCCTTACGGGCCTTCAAAGTAGGCCCCCTCTGATGCAATGCACAGTTGACAACATTTGTAGAGCTGTTGGAAATTTCAGTGCAGATTTCAGTTTTGGGGGGAAAGAAATCTGGTGGGGCCAGATCAGGAGAATATGGAGGGTGGGACAACTCTGTAACCTCAGTAACGATTTCATGCGAAATATGCAATTCTTCCGCCATCATTCGGACGGACAAACGCCAATCCTGCATCAATAACCCACGAACTAGGTTGACATTTGCCGCTGTTCTGCTTGTTGACGGTCTGCCAGACTGAGGGTCATTTTCGATGGTTTGTCGCCCTTCACGGAAACGCTTAAACCACTCAAACGCTGTCTTTCGAGTTACAGCTTCTCATCTCTGTACACAACTGTGAGCATTTCGTGGGTTTCCAATGCCGACTGTATGTTCAAATATTTCTCGCTGTCCGATTTCTGTGATCGTTCACCGAACTTTCCAGTCACACCTTGTATGTTGAGGTCTTGTATAATGTCTTGTATACAGTGGTACCTCGGGTTACATACGCTTCAGGTTACACACTCCGCTAATCCAGAAAGTGCTTCAGGTTAAGAACTTTGCTTCAGGATAAGAACAGAAATTGTGCTCTGGCGGCGTGGCAGAGCAGGAGGCCCCATTAGCTAAAGTGGTGCTTCAGGTTAAGAACAGTTTCAGGTTAAGAACGGGTCACTGGAACGAATTAAGTACTTAACCTGAGGTACCACTGTAATGTCTCCAAAGACTCTGAGACAATGTACTAAAATGGGATGTGCCTAGAATTAAGGCTCCTTTGTCTTTGAGTATGTGGCCAATTAACAAAACATTTCCCCTCTATTTATCTCAAAGAAATGGCTCCAAAACGTTTCTTCAATACAATTTCCCTTTGGCTTGAAAACCAAGCTCAGATCAAACTTATCATTCGCCCCAGCACACTTGAAAAACACATTATTCAGGGATAGCAGCCAATTGATAGTTATGGACAAAGGGTTGTGTCTAGCTATGGTATACTCAGAGTAGATATCAATAGACTTAAACTAGTCGTGCCCATTAATTCCAGTGAGTCTACTCTGAGTAGGATTAAGATCACATGCAACCCAAATAGTATTTTGGTCTTCTTTTTCCATCATTGGGGTGTTTGTGAATAGATAAATTTATTTAAGTACGCGCATACATTCTGCAGAATTAAAGAAAGTGAATCAATGGGTTGATACAGTAAATCTGTGGATATTCCCTAAACTTCTATTTTACACACACACACACACACACACACACACACACACACACACACACTTTTATGTTATAAATAATTCAATATGGGAGGGTTTTTTCTCCATTCTATTAGCATTTTGTGGGGAGCTGTAGCCTAACCCTGAGCTGTAGTTTGATATGGACTCTTAAAACAGCAATTCTTTTCTGAATGCTTGTCGCCTTCTGTAAAATATAAGCTCTTGAATGAAGTCATTACAATTGTAAGTGGCTTTCATAATTATACTTACCTTGGGACTGATATTATTATTATTATTATTAGTATTATTATTATTATTATTATTATCATTGCTTGTTAGTCACTTGCTACCCAAGCATTTCCTCAAAACATACATTTAAAAACATAAATTATACCATTAACAAATTATGTTAAAAAACACTAACAGATTCATACAGAACACCAAGAACTAGGAAGCTTTGGAAACACACTAAAGAAACATCATCAAGTAAGCCAGGCTTCCTCAAACTCAGCCCTCCAGATGTTTTGGGACTACAACTCCCATGATCCCTAGCTAGCAGGACCAGTGGTCAGGGATGATGGGAATTGTAGTCTCAAAACATCTGGAGGCCCAAGTTTGAGGAAGCCTGTACTAAGCCCATCGAAAGCTGGGGCAGGGGGCATAAGTCTTTACCTGACACCAAAAGTTTGTCAGCAATGAAGCCAAGCAAGGATTCTTTACAATGATACTTTCCCTCCCTCTCTTCTCCCTCTGCCCCCCCCCCCCACTATCCCCAAACCTGCTCTGGAGGCTGGGGAAACCCCCAGAACAGATTTATGGAGTGCCCAAGAAGAGGAGAGTGGAAGTTCTATTGCGCTGCCATTTAGCTAACAGAACTACTTCACCAGAGAGTGCCCTTTGTAAATCTGAGAGATCAGAGAGCAATGGGGAAGGAAGACATGCTTTATATCTGAACATAATTACAGGGGCTCCAAAACAAACTTCAAAGGGACAAGGAGACCATCAAAACTGTGGCCTTTTATAATATATTTATATCTACCCCCATCGTTCAGTCCAGACACTGAGGTCCAGATCCAAGAGGCTTCCAGCGGTTCCCTCACTGCGAGAAGCGAGGTTACAGGGAACCAGGCAGAGGGCCTTCTCAGTAGTGGCACCCGCCTCCTGTTAGATGTCAAGGAGATTCACAATATTCCAATATACCTGAAGGACCTTCTCCACCCCCATCGTCCAGCCCAGATACCAGGGTCCAGCTCCAAGGGCCTTCTGCTGGTTTCCTCCCTGCAAGAAGTGAGGTTACAGGGAACCAGGCAGAGGGCCTTCGCGGTGGTGGCACCCACCCTGTAGAACACCCTCCCATCAGATGTCAAGGAAATAAACAACTATCTGACTTTTAGAAGACATCTGAAGGCAGCCCCGTTTAGGGAAGTTTTCAATGTTTGATGTTTTATTGTGTTTTTAAGATTCTGTTGGGAGCTGCCCAAAGTGACTGGGGAAACCCAGCCAAATGGGCGGGGTATAAAAATAAATTATTATTTTTAGTAGTAGTAAAAGTAAAAGTAAAGGGACCCCTGACCATTAGGTCCAGTCGCGGACAATTCTGGGGTTGCGGCGCTCATCTCGCTTTACTGGCCGAGGGAGCCAGCGTACAGCTTCCGGGTCATGTGGCCAGCATGACTAAGCCACTTCTGGTGAAACCAGAGCAGCGCATGGAAATGCCGTTTACTTTCCCGCCGGAGCGGTACCTATTTATCTACTTGCACTTCGTGCTTTCGAACTGCTAGGTTGGCAGGAGCAGGGACCGAGCAACAGGAGCTCACCCTGTCGCGGGGATTCGAACCGCCGACCTTCTGATCGGCAAGTCCTAGGCTCTGTGGTTTAACCCACAGTGCCACCTGCATCCCTAGTAGTAGTGTTGTTGTTGTTGTTTAGTCATTTAGTCGTGTCTGACTCTTCGTGACCCCAAGGACCAGAGCACGCCGGTAGTGGTAGTAGTAGTATACATATACACATATACACACACATGTACATGTATGTATATGTATATGTACGTATATATGAGACACTTCGCTTTTTCCGCACTTCCATTTGGCATGATCACTGCTGCCACGACATGCCAGACAACAGAAAGAAGCAGGTTTGTTTTTGCACATCGGTTGGGGAAGAATCTGCTCTGGCACGGATGCAGTCCTCACCCCCTTCTCAACTGGCTTCTCAAAAAGTTAACACCATAAAGAGGAACATGTGTACACTCTGCGTCCTGCATAACCTTTTTTGGAGACGTGACCTTTAAGTAGCTGAAGGTCGCTTCTGAATTTGGCTCGGTTCAATCAAAAACATCTGTTCCCCTTGTAGGCTCGGTGGAAAGGACTTTTTCTCTCTGCTGGATTCGGAGCGCAGCAAGCGAGCCCTTTCCTGACCGATCACACACAACCCTGCACTTGTAAATCAAGCGCGTGGGCTGACAACAGCGGGGCCGCATCCAGTCACCTCTTCCCAGCTAGTGGGGCCACGCGACCGCTGAGAGAACTGCTCTTATCATGTCATCAAATCAAAGCATGTAGAGAAGAGGGAATGAAAGAGGCATCTGCCGAATTCCCCCAACGTAGCGACTTTGGAACGCTGACAGATGCATCTGTCATTTTCTACCTTCAACTAACCTGCTGTCCGCTTGCCTGACACAGGAAAGCTGTCCAAAAGCAACTCCAGATCTCTCACGTTGTTTTCGCACGTCTCTGTTAGGAAGGCCTGGCGTTTCTTGGCCTGCGTTTGACGGGCAGTGGGGGGGGGGGAGAAGACAAAAAAAGCAAAGATATTGAGGGCACTTAGTAGCAAGAAGGGCATCTCACAATCAACACTGCTGCGGGACGCGTTGTACGAAACAAAGCAAAAGAAAGTAATGCACGCAGACACACCAAAATGGTAGCTCCGTGACCAAACTAGCTCCGTTAAATGGAGAAATGGCATTCAGTTCAAGGAGAAAACGAGTTCTCGTGTAGATCATAGAGTTGCAAAGGACCCTGAGGACCATGTAGTCCAGCCCCTGCCAATGCAGGAATAAGCAGCTGTCCCATATGGGAATCAAACCTGCAACCTTGGTTTTATCAGCACCAGGTTCCAACCAACTGAGCTATCCAATTGGGATTTTCAGATTACTATTGTTAAGGTTTTTTCCCCCCGCTGCCAAGTAGTAGTCATGAACAAACTGTACGTTATGCTGCAATCATGTAAGACGAAGGGTTGCATCCAATGATTTTGAGGGCACAGGGAGAAGGATTTTTTTAAATTAAAAAACATACTAGAATTTTATTTACAACATAATATAAACCCCCACCCCCCAATACACAAATCCACCCTCATTAAACGTGAACATAACATACAGTGAGCATAACATACAACAATACAACCAACCAAATAAAAGACTTCCTTTATCCTTTATCCGGCCTCCTTATTTACATCTTATAAACTGTTTCCTTTATGAATAATTATTAATATTTTTCTAATTATAACTTAAATATCCACAAAGTCTCCTGCAGACATTAATCGAAACAAGTCCAGGTATGTATTTTAGGGCACTGTTTTGTGAAGTATTCTCTGCATTTTCCCCATGCTTTTTGAAACTCTTCTCTAGTGTGATCTCTAATTGCCTCTGTTAATCCAGCCAGTTCAATATACTCTAACAGTTTGTCTTGCAATTCCTTTTTTGTTGGCACGGGTTTTTTTCTTCCAGTTTTTAGCAATTAGGATCCTTGCCGCTCCTGTGGCATAGAGGAATATTTACTGATCTTCTCTTGCTATACCTGTGTCCGTTATCCCTAGTAGAAAAGCTTCTGTAGGAGAAGGAAATTTTTGGATACAGCACGAAGATCCTTCTCTGCTGAAAAATGCACTGAAGGGCGGACGTTGCAGAGGACAAGGGCAAGGGGATGGGAGAATTCAATGGGCAGCATTCAGCTGCATTTTACTCAAGAAAAACTAATGAGCATGACTGAGTTAGGCCCACTAATTTCAATAGTCCTCTTTGAGTAACACTTCACTGAATAACACCCAACCTCTTCTTTCCAGCTGCTTTCTCCCTGAACTCTCCTTCCAAAATCAAGCTACTTGTGGCTATCACCACCACCAATGTTTCCTTCAAGAAAGACATGTTCTGGAACGCTGACAAGCATAAAAACAGATTGATTAATGGGGGGGGGAGCAGATGACAGGGGAGAAGCTCAGTGCTACACAAAACCAGGGCATAACTTATGCCAGGAACTATCCATTTAGGGATGCGGGTGGCTCTGTGGGTTAAACCACTGAGCCTCTTGGGCTTGCTGATCAGAAGGTCGGCGGTTCGAACCCCCGCGACGGGGTGAGCTCCCGTTGCTCGGTCCCTGCTCCTGCCCACCTAGCAGTTCAAAGCACGAAGTGCAAGTAGATAAATAGGTACCGCTCTGGTGGGAAGGTAAAGAGCGTTTCCGTGCGCTGCTCTGGTTCGCCAGAAGCGGCTTAGTCATGCTGGTCACATGACCCGGAAGCTGTATGCCGGCTCCCTCGGCTAGTAAAGCGAGATGAGCGCCACAACCCCAGAGTCAGCCATGACTGGACCTAATGATCAGGGGTCCCTTTACCTTTACATCCATTTCAAAGCACACGCTTGTGAGTGTGCAAAACCCTTTCTTGTCCTTGCCCTAACCTGGAAACACAAAAAAAGATGAGATTGACACCATCCGTTTTGCAAACTTCCACGTGAAGTGGGGGCGGGGGCAACTGTCCTCTTCTCCCATTTCTTTCCTTTGGTAACGAAGGATCTAACTTTTGCTCGGGGAACCAAGTGCAATCTTAACTTCTGATTACCCGGCACTTTTCACGCCTACAAAGTCAGCCTGAAAGATTTAAGGATACAGCTTTTATGGCGAGAAACATCTTCTCCCTGTAAAATTGAGCTCTGTTACGAGCCAACCGTGTATAGTGACTGACTGGAAGACAAGCAACGTATGTGAATCTCTGCAGTGTTCTCCACCGTCCCGTTTAAATATTTTATAAATTTGCTCCACTATTTCAATTTTAATTATATGTTCTGTATATCCGCTAATATATTATTCATATACATTTCAGTGTTTGATCCTCTGTAGCATTTACATGGGTTTCCCTGTGTGATGGTTAGTACTATACTTCACAAAGAATTTCCAGTGCCAATGGAATTCTCATGCCAGGGTTTTTCGTTTCTGAGACATCAATATTCCAGAAAAGAATTATTAAAGATGCATGTTATTCTTACAGGGTATATAAATAGACTAAAGTGGTGGGGCTGCACATGCTTGCGTCAATATTACTCTGCCTGGCTCGCACAACGCTGGAGAAAGCACGTTAAAAGCAATGTCACACCAGTAAGATAAATATTTTCATGCAAGCGTTAAGTATTTGGAGTACCAGATACTCAAACTGTGCAGCAAAATCACTTCCCACACAAAAGATCTATGCAAGCTGCTGTAGGGCCTGGGCTGCTTCCGCCTCTCTTCCAGATGTTTTATTTTTAATTCACCACATGTTAGTATATTTATGTTTACACCACTTCTCTGCATATACATTTGCTGATTGTATTTGCCATTCCTAGCTCAAAGTTGGCCACTTTGTTTTTCCAATTGCAGGCAAGATTCGGAAGAAATTCTTAAGATTTCCCAGTACTACTCTAATGTTCTAGCTCCAAGCAGTTGACTGCTTGCCTTCCATATGCTCTAAGCATCCTTATTTACAAGGCGCAGTTTCCATTTTCTGGTACCTACCCCTCTCTTATTCTAGTGGAGAATTTTGGAGCTGCTTTTTTAAAAAAAATGTTTTTAATGTGCATACAAGTATCCCGGGATACACTTCAGGGTTTGAGCTGCCTCGGTGTGGGGTGGACAGGGGATATCTATTGACTCCGGTTAGGAACAAACCATAGCTCAGCAGAAGATTCCATGGTTTGCTTGCAAAAGATGCCGGGTTCAATCACTCACATCTCCAGTTAAAGGGAACAGGTAGCCAGGTCATGGGCAAGAAATCTGCTTGTCAGACAGTCCTGGACTAAATGGGCAAATAGTCAGATCTGACAGGCAGGAGTTTCCCAGGTTCCTAAGCCCCGTGAGCTACTGTGCACATCTATGCAAAATGCAGGCACAGAAAACACTAAGACAGCTTGTAGTAGAGAGCCTGTCATTAGGCCCGGCTAGTAATTTTGATGTGCATTTCTAACCCGTCATTTCACAAGACTTTCCTTATTTCCTCTCTTCCAACTCTTATGATTCTATGATTTTGTCAGTGCAATTCCCAATCAAGATCCATGGTAATCTCATGCCTGTAGGATGTTCTCTCCCCTAAATTCCTTTGAAGCAATTTAGCAACCCTGCCAGTGAGTAATGGCAGAGCTCACATCTCAACTGAAGAAATACTCTTCAGGTAAGGCTAACGCTCCCCACACCAGCCATCTGGAATCAACGACTTTCCTTCGGCTCAAGAAGGCAGCCAGGGTAATATTGTGGTTTGAGTGCTGAAAATGAGAACATAAGAGCAGCTCTATTGAATGTGGGCAAAGTGGCCTACCAGATGCCTATGGGAATGAATAATAACAATAATATTTCCCTAGCCACTCTGGGCGGCATCCAGCAAAATATATTAAAATACAAATATTCAACAAATATTCAAAGCTTCCCTAAACAGAGCTGCCTTCAGATGTCTTCTAAAAGCCAGGTAGTTGTTTATTTCCTTGACATCTGATGGGAGGGCGTTCCACAGGGTGGGCACCACTACCAAAAAGGTCCTCTGCCTGGTTCCTGTAACCTCACTTCTCGCAGTGAGAGAACCATCAGAAGGCCCTCGGAGCTGGACTTCATTGTCTGGGCTGAACGATGGGAGTGGAAACATTGCTTCAGGTATACTGGGATGAGGCCATTTAGGGCTTTCAAGGTCAGCACCAACACTTTGAATTGTGCTCGGAAACGTACTGGGAGCCAATGTAGGTCTTTCAGGACCGGTGTTATGTGGTCTCAGCAGCTGCTCCCAGTCACCAGTTTAGCTTCCGCATTCTGGATTTGTTGTAGTTTCTGGGTCCCTTCAAAGGTAGCCCCACTTAGAGTGCATGGCAGTAGTCCAAGCAGGAGATAACTAGGAGCACGCACCACTCTGGAGAGACAGTCCGTGAGCAGGTAGGGTCTCAGCCAGTGCACCAGATGCAGCTGGCAGACAGCTGCCCTGGACACAGAATTGACCTGCGCCTCCATGGACAGCAGCGAGTCCAAAATTACTCCCAGGCTGCGCACCTGGTCCTTCAGGGGCACAGCTACCCCATTCAGGGCCATGAAGTCCTCCACCCCCGCCCACCCCCTGTCCCCCAAGAACTGTACTACTGTCTTGTGAGGATTCAGCCTTAATCTGGGAAGTACAAAAGCAGAACATGAATTCAACAGTGCTCCCCAGTGGTGATTCCTAGCAGCTAGGATTCGTAGGTCTACTGCCTCCAACAATGAAGACAGCCATTGTAGCAAACAGGTTCAAATCCTGAGCTGTGAAGGTCATTGGGCAACCTCATCGAGGGGTAACATCTTAGATAAAATATTGGGGGAGGCAGGTTAGCCCTGCCCCACATGATCGATCATACAATGTAGTGCGAGCACACCATTTGATTGGCAATGCCCATCAACTTGGGGAAGGGGGCTGGCCACCTCAAATATTTCATAGGGGGTGTGAAGGGACATCAGCCCCTAGAAGTTGGCTTCTATGAGCTCACCAGAGTACTGTCTTTTAGCAAAGCCTAACAGATGCTGATTTTGAGAGCTGGCTCTGGGTTCCTAAGGATGGGTGAGATAAAAATGCAACATTTTATTTATTTATTACATCTAGTTGTCATAGACATCAGAGACAACATTCCTTTATCATTCCACTGTTCTTTACCAGCTATGAACCCGATTACATGATCAGGAGCTGTTGATGGGCTATATGGTTGACTTGGGGAGGCCACAGGGACCCATGTGCTCAATTTCAAATTTAAGAGAAAATACAACAGGCTAAAACCATCACTGATCCTGCTTATCCTTCATCAACAAATGACCGTCATGGTCTGGTTCATGGGCGATCAAAGTCCTGGCAGGGGACTTCGGGATAGGGGCAAGATGGCGGGGTGGGAGCAGGAACGGGAGTCCAGAAGCCAGGAGGCCAAGAGTCCGAGGGTCAGAGAGCCGGGAGTCAAGAAGCCAGGGGTCCGAGGATCAAGAAGCAAGGAGTCAAGGAACCAAACACAGCAAGGCAGGGAACGTGTTGCTGTGGCAAAGAGCCAAAGGGAAATGCTGACCTTATATCCCTTCCCGGCTCTTGCCACCAGGTGCTGTGAGTTACCAATTGGCCTCACCTGTGCGGTCACGCCTTGCCTCTTCAGAACAAACTTAGGAAGGCCCCAGTCCTGGTCACAGGGCCTGGCTCCTGCAAGCACTCCTGACAATGACCCAAGTAAGATGTGATGTTCTTGAGCACCAGTGTGCTACAGTGGTTAGCACTGAGTGTGAGAAATCCAGGCTCGAATTAGTGGCAAGAGTATTTGCTGTATCTATGTCAGGAAGCTCCGTGGAAAACACAAATGGAAAAAAGAGGTGTGTCTCTCCAATCCTCTGGGGCATTTTTGGGAGACAGCTGTGATCAGCCACCACATCCGTGAGCATGTCCTCCTTCATGTGTGGAGAGCTGTGTCCCTTCTTCCCATCAGACACACTTACATATAAATATGGCAGCCATTCCTGCTACCATGAAGGATGAATCATCCCTCAGTCGCTTGGCAGTCTTGTGCAAATCACTCCCAGACTAACTTACTTCCTACAGTTGTTCTGAAGATAAAATTAGAAGGCAAAACTAATTAACCAGAGGAAGGGTGGGTTACAAGAGAGCCTCTGAGCTCACTTCGCACTGCGATTCCTTACATGTTCCACGGATTTAGCCAAAAGGTGAAATGGAGTTTACCATCCCTAGCAATATCCAGGGAACCAGCCATCATGTAAACAGTTATGAGACTGATGCCTCCGAAACATTTACTCATTCAGCCGTCAATCGGTGACCTGTACGTAACCCACGATAGTAATCAGCAAGGGCATGGCTGGAATTTTTTGGGAAACAACCAAGAATTCTTTATTTGAGTAGATAAGAGGTGCCTTTGAAATTTATCCCCCATCTCATGCGTGTCTATTCTGAAATATGTTAGAAAGGAAGAAAACCAATCTGGTTAAGAGGTTGGGAAGTTTGACTTTGAACACCCTAAACCAGCTTCAGGTCAGCAGCTATGAATCAGCTCTCTGGGTCCACAGAACTAACTTCTCGTCCACAGTCCAACCTATCCACATGTCTGTGGAAAGGATAACATGAAATAGATGGGCAGAATTCATGCATGCCGCTCTTGTGGGGGAAAGGTAGTTAGGGCTGGCAAAAGATGATTTTGCTGCCTGAGGAAGACAAGAGGACGCTGCTTGAAATTTGACATACTGACACTAACTGGGTAGTAGCTGAATCTTACGTTACATTGGCCCCCAACAGTAGCAAGCTAACTTAGGAGGTCCAGAGAAGGCCGTGTGCCACACAGCAGTTTCCTTTTACATGTAGCTGCCACTGCCACTGTTTGAAGCAGTTGCTTCACTCAGCCCAATGGTAAGGGAAGGAAAGTAATTCCTACTGCATCCAATGGGCCTTACTCTCAAGTAAGCGAGCATAGAACTGCAGCCTGAATTGTAAGTGAGCACCTCCTTCAATGAAACGTACCGTACTTTTCCGTGTATAAAACGAGGCTTTTTTTACTCTAAAATAATGTTTAAAAATGGGGGTCGTCTTATACACGGATAGTGCATGGGGGTGGGATGGGTGATTGGTTGCAGCCATGAGCTGCAGCTTGTCAGGGGTGATTTGGTGGGTGATTGGGCCATCTCCCCCCATTTTCTTAAATTTGAGTCCCCCAAAATAGGGGGCGTCATACACGGGGCGTGTTATACACGAAAAAATATGGTATTTGTGTAGATTATAATATTCTATTTTTTAAAAAATAGCAAAAGCTCACAGCCTATGGTATCTTATTTATATAAGTTAAGATTTATGATGGATCTTAGCTTTGGCGTAGTGCTAGAATGGAGATGGCATAACGCAACCGCTCAACCCAAGTGCCCGCCAGCCAAAAACACAAGATTCATGTTCAGCGTGTAAATCTTTCATTGAATTTGCCTGTATGCTTCTCCCCCTGTTCAAGTTCCCCAGAATAACCACCTAACATTTTAAAACATTGCTGAAGACAAACGAGCTAGACTATGTTTTCCAGATTTAATATTATTTGCATGTACTGGTTTAAGCGAGGCTTAGTTTCAGCTGCAGAGCTATTTCCAAAAAAGGCCTCGCTAGGTTTTAAGGACACGTGTACCAGTTTCAATTGCTGAATAGTCACGCAGCTGCAAAAACTGAGCAGACAGAGAGCAACGTTAGTCCCAGCGCATCCCTGTTCTTTCCAGCCATCACAGGCTCTCCGTAAGGAAACGCAGCACAACAAGGGAGGCCATTTCCATAAACGCACAGTCGGTGATCCTTATTTTACTATAAAGTTTCCCTGGGTGATCCTCATTCTGTTGCAAAGTGACTTTCAAAGTCAGTAGCTCGTTAAAATGTCTTGCTTGCCACCCACTTAAAAAGCCATTTATTTCCCAACTGGAATCACTGAGGGCTATGCTTTTTGAAACATCTTGTCCTGTTCTAAAACATTAGGGGGAAAATAGCGGCACGTTTTAGCAAAAGGTCGCCAAATGCAGCAGCAGCGACTTTCAGCAAAACAACAGATTGGTGAAGGTTCTAATAGGTAAAGGTCCGTATAGTAAAAGCTATGGTTTTCCCAGTAGTGATGTATGGAAGTGAAAGCTGGACCATAAAGAAGGCTGATCGCCGAAGAATTGATGCTTTTGAATTATGGTGCTGGAGGAGACTCTTGAGAGTCCCATGGACTGCAAGAAGAACAAACCTATCCATTCTGAAGGAAATCAGCCCTGAGTGCTCACTGGAAGGACAGATCCTGAAGCTGAGGCTCAAATACTTTGGCCACCTCATGAGAAGAGAAGACTCCCTGGAAAAGACCCTGATGTTGGGAAAGATGGAGAGCACAAGGAGAAGGGGACAACAGAGGACGAGTTGGTTGGATAGTGTTCTCGAAGCTACCAGCATGAGTTTGACCAAACTGTGGGAGGCAGTGGAAGACAGAAGTGCCTGGCGTGCTCTGGTGCAGGAGGTCACGAAGAGTCGGACACGACTAAACAACAACAAAGGGACCCCTGACAGTTAAGTCCAGTTGCGGTGCTCATCTCGCTTTCAGGCCGAGGGAGCCAGCATTTGTCCGCAGACAGTTTTTCCGGGTCATGTGGCCAGCATGACTAAGCCGCTTCTGGCGGACCAGAGCAGCGCACGGAAACGCCGTTTACCTTCCCACCAGAGCGGTACCTATTTATCTACTTGCACTGGCGTGCTTTCAAACTGCTAAGTGGGCAGGAGCTGGGACAGAGCAACGGGAGCTCACCCTGTCACGGGGATTCGAACCACTGACCTTCTGATTGGCAAGCCCTGGGCTCAGTGGTTTAGACCACAGCACCACCCGTGTCCCTAAGGACTAGCACAGTGGTTCTCAACCTGTGGGTCCCCAGATGCTGTTGGACTACATCTCCTATCATCCCTGAGCTCTGGCCTTGCTAGCTAGGGGTGATGGGAGTTGTAGTTCAACTACATCTGGGGACCCATAGGTTGAGAAAGGCTGGACTAGCAGATCTATTTGGTGCAAAGCATCTTCCTACCTGTCTATCAGGAATGGGGAACCTGTGGCCTTCCAGATGCCGTTGGACTGCAATTCCAATTCCAGCTGGACTGCAAATCAGCCCCATAGCCAATTATCAATGATAATAGGAGTTGTAGTCTGGCGACATCTGAAGAGCCATAGGTTCCTCACCCGTGCTCTGTATTTTGTACACCTCTCATCTTTGGAGTTCCTGGACAAATTGTGTCAGCAACCAGCTGCACCTGCAGATGGCCATGGTTACAATCAAGGAATAATTAATTGTGCAAGAAGACATAGCAATCTTGAAATAACAGATTTTATAGCTTAAACTCCCCAACTAAATGTGCTATTTACAACAGATTCTGTTGCACGTTAGCTTAATTTTACTGAGCAATTAAAAACAACACTTCTATAGTGTTAAACGCGTTATAAAAAGCTTTAAGCCTCTCCAATATGAGCATATAATTTTATAATTGTGTGACATATGTTAGTACAATGTCCTGTATTGCTAATTTTTTGACAGACGTTAATAGAGATGATCAACACAATTGTGCAGAATAGTCTTAAATTTGAAGGGAAATATCCTTTTGAATTATTTACCCATGTATGGAATCAAAGGGACAATATGAAGGGACTCTTTGTGCCCTCACTACGGCAAAAAGATAGGCTCCCTTTAATGATTGGATTGAATATATGTACAAACTCACAACACATGAACTATTTGCATACATAAACTTACCATGGACAAATTCAGCAATATTTGGAATTTATTTTTGTAAATACCATATAACGTTAAGGCCTGTTAACTACAACAACATATTTTTTGGTAATGTCTACAATTTTTTTGTTGTTGCGTTTTGTTTTTACATACATAAGATTTCTCCCCCCCTCCTTTTTTTTCTTACTCTGCGCACTTGTAATTATGTACTTTTTATCTTTCAATAAAGAATATAAAATAAAATAATTTCGTGTGTGTGTATGTGTGAGAGATCGATCAGAAATATTTTCCCAATGCATTCAAAGAGACATTACATGCTGCATGAAAATAGAATACAGAATAAAACACATTGCCTCTCCTTTGGTGTACATAGATTGAATTTGACTGGCAGTAACACTTATGCTATCCTGGAACCACTTGGTGGCACCACAGAGAGCCTTTTGTTGCAGATAACAGCTAACTTGCAGCATTCAGAGGGTCATACGACAGAGGATGCTTACAGAGAGCTATTTACAAAGTGTTAACTTACCGAGTTGTTTACTACTTTGTTCACCCAGAGGGCTTGAAAAGCTCTCCTGAAATCTACTTGTCTCTACTCAGCTACATCAATTTTCTACACAGCTGCATTCCCTCCACACACCAGTTATCACCTGCGCAGGTACATAATCATCGAGGGAACGGTTTGTGTGAAGCATGCTGCGAGCTGTTAGCCCTTTCTGCGTTGGTGGCTGCAGGGTTGCACGACTGAGACGACACTTTCCCTAGCAGCTACAATAATAGAGATGGATGGTATCACGCCATTTGCAACAGCAGCAGACCCTCCAAGTCTCCCTATTTTCCAGGAACAGTCCCAGGTTTGCAGAAGTCATCTCGGAATGATCCCAGAATGTCCTGCTTTTCCTTAGGACAGGGATCAGCAACCTAAGGCCCATGAGCCACACAAGCGGGGCATAGGGGCCGTTTAACCGGCCCATGAGAAATTTTACTTTCTTGGGCAGTGAGAGATTTTACTTTCTTGGGCTTCACGAAATTAAACGACGCCTGCTTCTTGGGAGAAAGGCAATGACAAACCTAGACAGCATCTTAAAGCAGAGACATTAACTTGCCAACAAAGGTCCGTATAGTTAAAGCCATGGTTTTCCCAGTAGTGATGTATGGAAGTGAGAGCTAGACCATAAAGAAGGCTGATTGCCGAAGAATTTATGCTTTTGAATTATGGTGCTGGAGGAGACTCTTGAGAGTCCCATGGACTGCAAGAAGAACAAACCTATCCATTCTGAAGGAAATCAGCCCTGAGTGCTCACTGGAAGGACAGATCCTGAAGCTGAGGCTCCAGTACTTTGGCCACCTCGTGAGAAGAGAAGACTCCCTGGAAAAGACCCTGATGCTGGGAAAGATGGAGGGCACAAGGAGAAGGGGAAGACGGGGAACGAGATGGTTGGACAGTGTTCTCAAAGCTACCAGCATGAGTTTGACCAAACTGTGGGAGGCAGTGGAAGACAGAAGTGCCTGGCGTGCTCTGGTCCATGGGGTCACGAAGAGTCGGACACGACTAAACAACAACAAAGGGACTGGCCCATGGACCCCCGCCACCCGCTCAGGGACCCCCATCACCCTTTCGGTTGGCTCCCATGCGCCGCGCTAAACTGGTGCGGAGCAGAGCAGGGACCGCTTTCCGCAATGCTGGCAGGCTTCCCATTGGCTGCAGGAAGCTCCTGCAGCCAATGGGAAGCTGCGCACGCCTCCTCTATGCAGGTAGGAATGATGGAAATAGTTTCTGCGGGACCGTGAACCGGCCCAAGCCACAAAAACTTTACCAGCCCCTGCCTTAGAACGTCCCTATTTTCTTAATGGACTACGCAGAATTGGACAAAATGACAGGAAGGATTCGAAACCTGTGGGACCAGATATTTACAGAAGATTGGCAGAAATATACTAATTATTTGAAGAGCAACTGTAATCAACAAATTACGCTAGTAGGACCACAAGAAGTTTTGTAAGGAGGAATACATGAAATATTGCAAAGAAGAGAGAGATTAGTTATGATATTTAAATGTAATAGTGAAAGTAAGAAATGTAAATGAAGTGAAAAAGACTGGAAAATTTTCAGAGGTGATTGATGGAAGTCAAAAAATTGTATAAGATATAAAATTATGTTTAATAATTGTTGAAAATGTTATGTTAAAAAAACATATATACATTTACATATGTCCCATCTACCTCAGCCAGTGTGGCCAATGCTCAGGGGCGATGAGAGCTGTCGCCCCAAACAACCAGAGGGCACCACGTTGCCTACCCCTGCTTTAACCTCTAACTGCTGCCTTCCCAATCTTCCAGCCTTCCTTCCCATTACCCTGTGCCTCTACCTGCTGCTTCTTGGAATACTCATTCCAGCCCTTATTCTAGTTGGATACTTCCATTCAGATTGCAGACTCTTGTATGCAATCTCACCTGCCTACACTTTGAACCTGACCTGTTGATGGTGATTTTTAGAGCCTTAAATGGTCTTGGCCCTGTATACCTGACGGAGCACCTCCACCCCCATTGTCCAGCCCGGACACGGAGGTCCAGCGCCAAGGGCCTTTTGGCAGTTCCCTCACAGCAAGAAGCGAAGTTACAGGGAACCAGGCAGAGGGCCTTCTTGGTGGTGGCGCCCACCCTGTGGACTGCCCCTCCCATCAGACGTCAAGGAAATAAACAACTATCTGACTTTTAAAAGACATCTGAAGGTATTCTTGTATAGGAAAGTTTTAAATGTTTGATGTCTTTTTGTGTTTTTAATATTCAGTTGGGAGGCGTCCAGAGTGGCTGGGGAAACCCACTCAGATGGGAAGCATATAAATAACACAATTATTGTTATGTAGCACCTTAGAGACCAGCTAAGTTTGTTCTAGGTATAAGCTTTCGTGTGCATGCACACTTCTTCAGATACACACGATTCAGATGAACACAAAAGCTTATACCCAGAACAAACTTACTTGGTCTCTAAAGTCCTACTTTTTAAATTTATTTTGACTGTGTTAGACCAACATGGCTACCTTCCTGAAACTATTACAGTGGTACCTCAGGTTAAGTACTTAATTCGTTCCGGTGGTCCCTTCTTAACCTGAAACTGTTCTTAACCTGAAGCCCCACTTTAGCTAATGGGGCCTCCAGCTGCTGCCGCGCTGCCGGAGCACGATTTCTGTTCTCATCCTGAAGCAAAGTTCTTAACCTGAGGTGCTATTTCTGGGTTAGCGGAGTCTGTAACCTGAAGCGTCTGTAACCTGAAGCGTCTGTAACCCGAAGCGTCTGTAACCCGAGGTACCACTGTATTATTATTGTTGTTGTTGTTGTTGTTAACAACCTCCCCTGCTAACTCCAACACAGATCCACCTGTTTAGCTCAGCCTAGACTTTCTTGGTCCACTAATCCACCCTGATCCCGGTTCCAACCCTGCCAGGACTTTCACCTTCTATGTGCCTGGTCACCTAAAACTATAGATGCTGACAAGGTTTTGTGAGTTCAGGCTTTTATGCTTGGAGGGTCATTTATCACCCTTGGGGAACTCAAAAAATAAATAAAAAGAACCCACACCAAAGGAGATATACACTTTCAAAGCCCCAATGTTTTTCTCCACCCCATATTGAAAATCTGAGCCAAAGAAGAATTCCTGGTTTAGCCAACCAGCTCCTGATTCCCCACCCACCCCAAAAATGCTCCTCATCAGCCCCACTCCCACTTCCTAAAATTATTCGTTTTTAAATATATACTTCCTTCTTCTGCTGTATTTTCATCTTTCAGGGCGGCTAAATTAGCCTGGCACAGCAGGTCCATCAGGTATGATGAGAAAATAAAGAAGGGAAATCAGACTTCTCGCTCCCTTCCTTTTTTTTCCTAGCTGTTTGGGCAATTCAAGGAAGGCCTGGTGCATGCTGTTATGGCATTTCTTCCTCGCACAAAATAACAAGTGCTGAAGAGGTGCTTGGAGAACTCCCAAACCGCAGTCTGCAATCACAGCTTTCGTTATTTGCCTTTATGTTGATTAAAGCTGGAAGCTCTAATGAGTTTTATGCACAACTAAAACACATTGCTTTAGAAAGCAATAGGAGACTACCTACTTGCATGTGACTAGTGAATAATAAGAAAGGAAAGGTTATTTTAAACACACAGGCACACACACACACAGAGAAAGTGTGTGTCGCAAGTGTCTCAAGATCCTTCGTCCCTCCCTATTCCACTCCTGGAAAACTGCAAGACAACGACCTCAGCATGAACAAATGAGTTTTAAAATATAATGTGTCAAAGCTCCACTAGGGGATTTTAATTTTTCATAATAGTACAAAGTATATTTTTCAGCTCCCTCTTTCTATGGATACATACAAATTAGCCAGCTAGAGAATATCATCATAACAAAAAAAAAGAAGAGGGGGGGTAGGAGAGAGAGGGAGAGAGAGAGAGTTGCAACTCCAACTGAGCACAACTTGCATTCTGTGTAAAATTTATAATGAAGGCTCGTCTTTTTAAGGTACACAAGAGAGACAGAAATAAAGCTCATTTGTGAATTTTGTAACTTGGGACTGAATAAACAGAAAAATTACCCCATCGACAGGAAACCTGTGGCTCCAATGTCTGTTGAAATTCCCAAGTCTCATCAGCCCCAATCAGCATAGCCAACAGTTTCATGAATTACCAGTTTGTGTTTTGTTAGGTCCCATCATCCTAAAAATGTGTTTTGCCTAAATTTGACTATTCTGAAAACTTTCACTTCACTAACCATCCTTCCAGTGTCAAACTCACAACAGGGTTTTCTTTTCCCTTGGGGCTGAGTAGACCTAGCAGATGATATGTGCGTCTCCCTGCTCTTAAAAATGTACAGTAATCTCTGCTGACTTTAGAAATATAACTTGTTGCTGATTATTTGGCTTGTTACTAATTTTTTTTAAAAAATGTCTATATGATTAAAGTTGTAGTATCAGATTGGCCTTTGCAGCATCCCAAATGTCATAAAATATATACAGTGGTACCTCAGGTTACATACGCTTCAGGTTACAGACTCCGCTAACCCAGAAATAGTGCTTCAGGTTAAGAACTTTGCTTCAGGATGAGAACAGAAATCATGCTCCGGCAGCGCGGCAGCAGCAGGAAACCCCATTAGATAAAGTGGTGCTTCAGGTTAACAACAGTTTCAGGTTAAGAACAGACCTCCGGAACGAATTAAGTTGTTAACCCGAGGTACCACTGTATTTAAAATGCATCTCTGGGTTATTTGTGGCACATAGAAATTCATTCATTTTTCTTTTTTTCAAAATACAGTCCGGGCCCCCACAAGGTCTGAGGGACAGTGGACCGGCCCCCTGCTGAAAAAGTTTGCTGACCCCTGAGTAGATTTACAACAAGAAAACCACACACCAATAAACAAATTTTC
This sequence comes from Podarcis bocagei, assembly GCF_964188305.1. Lineage (NCBI taxonomy): Eukaryota > Metazoa > Chordata > Lepidosauria > Squamata > Lacertidae > Podarcis > Podarcis bocagei. Next base: position 17,639,553 of record NC_138143.1, read on the forward strand.
GAAAGGGGCAAAATTAGTTAGCATTTTTTAAGTAAAACAAGTACCTCTGGATGCGAACATGATCCGTTCCAGAGCCCCGTTCGCATCCTGAAGCGAACGCAACCCGCGTCTGCGCGGGTCACGATTCGCCTCTTCCGTGCATGCACGTGATGTCATTTTGAGCATCTGGGCATGCGCAAGCGACAAAACCTGGAAGTAACGCACTCCGTTACTTCCGGGTCGCCGCGGAGCGCAACCCGAAAGTGCTCAACCTGAAGCAACTTCAACCCAAGGCATGACTGTTTCAGGATTCCTTGCACTCACCTCAACTCCCCCTTTCTTCCCACCCGGGGCGGACTTGCCCTCTGCCTGCACCTCAGAGAGGCACCTCATGTGAGGCTCGGTCTCCGCAGTTGTAGCAGCTTCCCCTTCTCCTCGCCCGCTGTCCAGCAGCCACTACAGGCTGCCTAAGGGAGGAGGCTGGCGGCTGCAGCCATGGAGAGGCACCAGGATGCTCCTTCGCAGCTGCCACTGCTGCCACTACCACCGCTCAGGACAAGTGCTGCCTCATCCTCCTGCCCAAGCTCAGTGGCTGTGGCACTGGCGGGAGAAATAGGGACATTCTCGGATCAAATCAGAAGCCGGAAAGGCTTTTGTAATTCTGGGACTGTCCCTGGAAAATAGGGACACTTGGAGGGCAATGGAATCCCACCCCAAGTTAATAACTGCAGAGTTTTCGTCTCCGGTCTCTTAGGAGATATATAGGACAGAATGGCATTAATAATAAAATTATTTGTGGATAAAATTTGTCAGTGACGTAATAAATGGTAGCGTAAGAGTACCATAGGTCAGTAACAGAAGGTTCTGGGTCGATTCTGCTTTTTAGAACGGACAACAAAAATCAGCGCTAATAGAGTATTGATATCTCATCTTCCTTCAACAAAACTCTCTATATACATATAACATGCATAGGATTCTGTAATGATCTTCTATCCAGGTACTGAACAGACCTAGGACTGCTTAGCTGTGATGTTTCTGCATCATGTACCTTTGGGCCAAAGTGTATAGAACATTATCCCGCCCCCCTGCGAAAAGGCCAAAGAACCCATGATAGGTTCACAGATTGGAAGACCGTTTGGAAAGAAGGTAATGAGAAAGGAACTTAAGAGTTCTTCCAGATGGAAGGTTTTTAATGTGTCATTGCGCATGAATCTGCACATATATGATCTGGAGGCTGCCTGGGGACTGCGCCAGTTCCAACTGCTGATCCCCCAACTAGTCCGAACAGCAATCTGGGAACTATCAGGGTAAACGCAAGTGATGCAACGAGAAACAGCAAGAGTTGTGCAAAAAACTCGTGTTGTATGAGGTAATCACCCCCCTGCCCTGCTGTCACTTCTAATATTGTGCTAAGTCAGCCATGAGGAACACAGCTTGCAGGACAACCCTCTAGAGTTGGTAGCTGCCTCAACAGTTAAGGGAAGGAAAGCAATGGTGCCACTCTATTCCGCCTTCGTCAGGCTACGCCATTGTCCAATTCTGGGCACCACAACTTATGAAGGATGTTGTGGCGATCACACAGAGTCCCTGGACGTTTGACTGTCTATTGATCCCTGTGCCACCACTGTGCTCACTTCCCCGCTGCCACCAACCCGTTTCTCTCGGGTACACACGGAGTCCAGACAGTTGTTAACATTAAGAAATAATCAAGTTTATTTTTATAAGCATGAACAAGTTTAAGGTTTCAGTTAATTTTTCTTGTGAGTTTCTTAATCTTAGTTTCTATGCCGGCTTATACCTTTTCTAATAACTGCTAACTGATTAACCCAACTGTCTATCTGACTCCTCCTATCAGTTTCTCTCACTCTCTCATAACACAACTCGACCAACCCACAGACCTATCCTCCCTTTTCCTTCTCCAACTCCCAACCCTCTACTGACTTCCACACAACTCCGACTCTAACTCCTCCCCTTGGGTCCCCACTGGCCAATCACTTCACACTCATTTAACCCTTTCCTTATGACCCACCTAGGAGGCAATCGCCACAGATGTCGACAAGCTGGAAGGTGTGCAGAAGAGGGAAACCATGAGGATGAAGGATCTGGAAACCATGCCTTATGAGGAGCGGTTGAAGGAGCTGGGAAGGGCCATCTAGTCCAATGCCCTGCAACACAGGAAACTCAACTAAAGCATCCCTGACAGACAGCCATCCAACCTCTGCTTCGAAACCTCCTAAGAAGGAGAGTCTACCAACTCCTGAGGGAGACCGTTCCGCTGTCGAACAGCTCTTACTGTCAGAAAGTTCTTCCTGATGTTGAGTCGGAATCTTCTTTCTTGTCACTTGAAGCCATGGGTTCAAGTCCTTCCCACCACAGCAGGAGAAAACAAACTTACCGTATATACTCGAGTATAAAAGGTAAAGGTACCCTTGACCATTAGGTCCAGTCGTGACCGACTCTGGGGTTGCAGTGCTCATCTCGCTTTATTGGCCAAGGGAGCTGGCGTACAGCTTCCGGGTCATGTGGCCAGCATGACTAAGCCGCTTCTGGAGAACCAGAGCAGCGCATGGAAACGCCGTTTACCTTCCCGCCAGAGCGGTACCTATTTATCTACTTGCACTTTGACGTGCTTTCGAACTGCTACGTTGGCAGGAGCAGGGACCGAGCAACGGGAGCTCACCCTGTCACAGGGATTCGAACCGCTGACCTTCTGATCAGCAAGTCCTGTGGTTTAACCCACAGCGCCACCTGCGTCCCTATACTCGAGTATAAGCTGATCCAAATATAAGCCGAGGCACCTTATTTCAGCACAAAAACTGGGGAAGCTTATTGACTCGAGTATAAGCCAGTTCACCACACCACAAACCTGATGATGGTGGCAGCAGACATGGAGTAAGAACAAGCAGCCCAAAAGGGCTCCTTTCGAGCCTCTCGTCCCTCTGTCGCCGCGTTTGGCGCTCGCAACAGCAGGCATAGGAGCCATGGTTGGGAGAGGCACAGCGCAGCGCTTCTCCCAACCGCGGCTCCTGTGCTTGCCCTTGCGAGAAGTGGGCGGTGGGACCAACAGCAAGAAAGGGCTCCTTTCGGGACACTCGTCCCTCCGCCGCTGTCGCCCGCCTCACTCGAGTATAAGCCGAGGGGGGCTTTTTCAGCATAAAAAATGTACAGGAAAAGTCGTCTTATACTTGAGTATATACGGTACTCCATCTTCCATGTGACAACCATTGAGATATCTGAAAATGGCTCTCTCTTTCAGTCTCCTATTTTCCAAGCTAAGCATACCTAGGTCCTTCAACAGCTCCTCATAAGACTTGGTTTTGTGGGGGGATACTCACTGAATTTTGTTTTAAAAAAAATAATAATCTGAGAATATGTACTGTAGTACAGTGGTACCTCAGGTTACATACGCTTCAGGTTACAGACTCCGCTAACTCAGAAATAGTGCTTCAGGTTAAGAACTTTGCTTCAGGATGAGAACAGAAATCGTGCTCCGGCGGCACAGCAGCAGCAGGAGGCCCCATTAGCTAAAGTGGTGCTTCAGGTTAAGAACAGTTTCAGGTTAAGTACGGACCTCCAGAACGAATTAAGTACTTAACCCGAGATACCACTGTACATATTTCGAGAGGATTTTTAAAATTCTCAATCTGATGTGGAAACAAAATGCCATAATCATTCCATACTCAGTTCTTCATACCTGCCTGAAAACAGGATTACAGTGGCAGCAACCATACCAATTAACGTGATTAACCAGGCTTTGTCAAAGTTTAGTGTTATTAAGATAAGAAACATAAATTTTAATCGTGGTTGAGGCCAGCCGGGGTTATTTCTAAAGGAAATGTGAGAAAGTGCCTTAAAACAAAACCCAAGGACCAATTCGACTGCCCAACTACGATTAAGGGTGATATGGTATCTGTACCAGGCCTTAGAAACCCAGACAAAAGACAGTGAAGACTCTTCAGACGCCCAGAACCAAAAGTTAAAAACTAGCAGAGAGAGATTTAACTTTCAAGCACTGTGGATAATTACACAGGGAAGCACCTAACACATAACGTAATCAATCCATTGCTATATGGAGTTTCTAAATTGAAATAAGAAATCTCTCTGAAAGATATGCTTTAATCCAACCAGGATGAATTCCATACCCTATGTGCACATGAGGTCAGACTAGATAATTGCAGCGGTCCCCCACTGGTCTTAAAAGTGCGCGAATTTAAATTGCTTCCGCACTTAATAGTCTACAAGAAGCTAAGGAGTAAGTATTCCTTGGAGAATATCCAAATTATGGTCAGTGAGTGAGACCACAGATAGGTTTAATACCAGCTTGGGCAGATAAAATAGCAAGAGAGCACCTAATACGTTTTGATCCACGGAAGGTTCTCGGAGCAGAGAAAGGGCACTTAAACCTCTCCACTCACCCCATTCTAATCCGCTCGAGCTTTATTGTTCAGTTTAAACTTTCTTTAACCTGAACCTTCCCCCCCCAGTCCCTCCCCCAACATGTACTAAGAGCAAGCAGGAAAAGTTTTCTTTTTAAAAAAAACACCACACCCTAAAATAAACTTTGTCGTCAATACAGAACAGTGAGCGGCAAAAGTGAAATAACTGGTTTTTGTAAAGTAGAGGAAGCTTATCTACAGTTTGTCGTCGGATGGTGACCTGGAGACGGCAAATGTGCTCTTTTAAGTCAGTCTGGATAGCTCAGTTGGTTAGAGCATGGTGCTGATGATGACAAGGTTGCAGGCTTGATCCTCTTATGGGACGACTGCATTTTCCGGCATTTCTCCTCTTCCCGGCTCCACAGAAGGAGGAGGAAGAGGAGGAGGAAATGGCTACTGCAGCCACTACTCACTCGGCTCCGCACTCAGCCTCCTCTGCCCCCTCAACATTGGGGGGGAGAGCTGCCACCCTCCCAAAAAATATGGGGAGGAGCAAAACCGCTCACTCCCCATGAACTGGTGCCCCCTTTGCTAAACCATAACTTATTGTGTCGTTTCACACTGACCAAAACTGTGATCAATGTTAACGGCAAGCCAAAATTAAACCATGTACAGTGGTAACTCGGGCTAAGTACTTAATTCATTCTGGAGGTCCGTTCTTAACCTGAAACTGTTCTTAACCTGAAGCACCACTTTAGCTAATGGGGGCTCCTGCTGCTGCCGCACCACCGGAGCACAATTTCTGTTATCATCCTGAAGCAAAGTTCTTAACCTGAGGTAATATTTCTGGGTTAGCGGAGTTGTAAACTGAAGTGTATATAACCTGAAGCGTATGTAACCCGAGGTACCACTGTACATGTCGGCATGCAGAGGGCCGGGAGGCCAGCTGGCTAGTCCTGGCTGGGCCATCTCCTTCCAGCCGTCCCGCTGTGAAGACCATCACTTCTGCTCCAATGTAAATCAGTGACCGGGATTCAAAGCAAGGGCACACTATCAGCAGATCAAACTGCGCACACAGAATAGGCATGAGGCTTGTGGAAGCATATTACAACTACAGATTTATTAATCATAAAGCAGGACAAAGAAACATGTTGTCTCTCTCTCTCACTTCGTCTCAGAGAGAACAGCTAAAAGCAAAAGCAATACACAATGGAAGTTCCCAGCATACAGTGCTGGAATGTAAACAGACATGTGACATGCAACAATTCCACACGCCTGTTCCTTAAGGTGGAATGGAAATGTCAACAGTACAGTTGTGTCTTGGTTCTTGAATGGAATCCGTTCCGAGAGCCCATTCGACTTCTGAAAACGGTCGAAAACCAAGGCGCGGCTTCCAATTGGCTGCGGGAGCTTCCTGCACTCAAGCAAAAGCCACGTTGGACGTTCGGCTACCAAAAAACGTTCACAAACCAGAACACTCACTTCTGGGTTTGCAGCGTTCAGGAGACAAAACATTCGAGTCACAAGGCATTTGAGAACCAAGGCACAACTGTACGTTCCCCCCCCCCTCCCCAGCATGTTCAAAATACACATAGCAAACATGGCACACACTTCATGACAGCCACATTCCAATTTAGGCAGGCGTTATTTGGGGGGAGGGCTGGGGGGGGAGAGATGTTACGTAAAATGAAATTTTAAACAGCTACGTTTATTTTTTAAAAACCTATGGCGTTGTTCAAAATATATCGGATGTGGAAAATTCAGAGCAAGTTCAATGCTTCATTACAACGCGCAACGTTAGTATTTTCCCATGAAACGGAATCTGTTTGAGTTGCACAAGTGACTTGAGAAACGCAGATATTTTAAAGTTTCAGAGGAACCCCAATAAAAGGTGATGCGTGCTAAATGGCTCTTGGTACTGAAAGCTACCCAGTGGCTGCAGATCTGTTTTCGGTTGTGCAATGAAAGAACGAAAGCTGCATGCAACTCCCTAAAACCGCCATCCTTCTGAGCGAAACATCCATGAGCTGTCATGTTCACCAAGCCACCTGCAGGCCTTCCATTTTTCAGCCTCCATTCCGAGCATGCATGACAACACCATTGCGCAAACATAGCAACATCTAAAGCATCATTTGGACCAATAAAGAAAATGCCCCAGGGCTTCTTACCAATACAAGTTCATCCTGTAATTCTTTGTAACTTTTTTCATTATCCAGGAGTCTCTCTGAGAGGTCTGTAATTGCTTTCTTCTTCTCTTCCAGCTCGTCATTTAGCTGCTTGTTTATGGAGACGTACTCCCTTTCCAGGCTGAAAGACGGAACAGAATTTTCAGAAACACTTTAAACAACTAATATTCGACTCTGTCATATGTTGTATGAATTTAGTGGATTTTTTACTAAAAAAACAACCAACAAAGCTGAACAAAATCAGAAAAACATTGATGAAGTGCTAAAAGTGTCGGATTTGCTGCAGTCCTAAACAATATTGTGGTTTTGCATAACAGACAATTTATACGACATGGATGTAATATATTGCCATTCAATTAACCTGGAAATTTCCAGAGCACTGAAAATTATTATTATTTTGTGAATTTATATATACCGCCCTATACCCAGAGGTCTCAGGGCTCCCCCCCCCCGAAAAAAACAACCACATAGGATGTCAAACAGATCAACCAAAGGCCTGGTTAAAAAGGAATGTTTTTGCCTGGCGCCTAAAGGTGTATAATGAAGGTGCCCGGCAAACGTCCCTGGGGAGAGCATTCCACAGATGGGGAGCCACTGCAGAGAAGGCCCCGTTCTCGTGTTGCCACTCTCCGGACCTCACATGAAGGCAGAACAGGAAGAAAGACCTCAGAAGATGATCTCAGGCTCTGGGTAGGTTCACATGGAAAGAGGTGGTCCTTGAGGTATTGCGGTCCTGAGCTGTTCAAGGCTTTATGGGTCAAAACCAGCACTTTGAATTGGGCCCGGAAACCAATTGGTAGCCAGTGCAGTTGGGCCAGGATCGGTGTAATATGCACAAACTGTCTTGCTCCAGTGAGCAACCTGGCCACAGAATTTTGCACTAGTTGAAGTTTCCGAACCATCTTCAGAGGCAGCCCTACGTATAACGCATTGCAGTATTCTAACCTTGAGGTTACCAGAGCTTGGACAACTGAAGTTAGGCTGTCCCTGTCCATATAGGGGCGTAGCTGGGCCACCAGCCGAAGCTGATGGAAGGCACTCTGGGCCACTGAGGCCACCTGAGCCTCGAGCGACAGCAAAAGGTATTCAGAGGAAGTGTAACCACATCAAGAGCAGGCAATCTCCTACCCATCTGGTCTAGGGAACATTAATGAGCAATGATAGTCAAACCAGGTTCATTGTGGTGCCTATCTACACATGCACTAAAAACACATGCCACTAAAAATATTGTAATTTCAATATTACAGTTCTAAGAGAAGTATTTTTAATTACAGTCATACCTCTTGTTGCGTTTGCTTCAGGTTAAATCTTTTCAGGTTGCGTCCCACGGCAACCCGGAAGTTCCGGAAAGGGTTACTTCCAGGTTTTGCCGCTTGCGTATGCGCAGACGCTCAAAATGACATCATGCACATGCGCAGAAGCGGCGAATCACGACCCGCGCAGACGCAGGTTGCGTTCCGCTCATGTTGCGAACAGGACTCCGGAACAGATCCTGTTCGCAACCAGAGGTACCACTGTATTCTCAGGTCAGCTACAAGAAGGTATTTTCAGCATTCACTGAAAAACAATACTCATCTCAGCCGGTTGCCACAACAGTAAGGTTTAATTTGCATAAGACCAGTATGAAGATATTTTATGGAATGAATGACAAGTTTGAAGATAAAGGAAAATATGCAGACTCACACCAGGGAACAGCATGAAAGTAGTGAAAATATGTAACACAAAGGGTGTCAAAACCGAGAATGGGGAGGTGTGACAGGAATAAAACGGATGCCAAACCATGTAAGAACTACCTGAAGGGAAGGCTGCATCCGTATCAGAACGTCTTGCAAGAAAACAAAAATCCAGTTATAAATTAAAATTAAGTATACTGGCACACTGACAACCTTAAATGTCCAAGCAGAAACATGGTTATACCCTTTATATTTTGGTTGGTCAACAAAAGAAAAGTTACCTCTCCCATCCAACTATGCCTTGCTAGTACTATCATGAAACGTCGAGGCTGTGGAACTTTGTGTTCAGGGTGGCACAATTCAGATGTCACACTAAACCACGGTTTGGTGCAAAAATAGGAAGCCTGTGGTCTTCTAGATACTGCTGGACTCCAACTCCCAACAGCCAAAACCAGCAAGGGGAATGGTCAGGGAGAATGCGATTTATAGCCCAAAAACATCTGGAAGACCCCAGACCCCCCATGTTCCAGTTTAGCATGATGAGCACAAGCCACAGTGGCTTTTGCAGTCTGCTCCACTCCTCTTACATCTTCCCCATAATTGCATCCCTGTGGGAATTAGAACACTCTCAAAAAATTTATGATTAATATAATGTCACAATGTGAATTTAATCATCATCAAGTGGATACCCCGGAAGACAACAATTTCTGGGCCCAACAAATTCTCACTCATCTCCACTGACTGCTATTAAATATGGTGGATCCAGAAAACTTTTGGGGCCAGCATTACAGATGTTTTTACACGTGAGGCTTAAATTATCTTTGAATGCCCCACACGCTAATATCTGATCCCTGTTCACACATGCCTAGGAAACCTTTTTCCTATCGAGGGCTGCATTCCCTCAGAATGTAGTCTCACATCTACATCCACTACATCACGTTAACCTGCTAAACCGATAGGAGGAAATTTTTACCCTCTAAATGTTGCTGAACTACAACTCCCATCAGTCCCAGCAAGCCTGGCCAATGACCAGGGATTATTGGAGTTGTAGCTCAGAGACATCTAGAGGGCCAAGGTTTCCCAACACTGTGTTAAAAGTAAGGAAACGCTCAGCTCTATACTATATAATATGAACGATTAGTCCACTGTCCAAAGCAACTAATACAAATTCTGAACCAGGAAATGAGAGACCTACCTATTGAGTTTTTCGACGCTCTCACGAGCGTTGCGCTTCTCTCTGTCATAGGCATTTTCCACCTCTCTAAATTTGCCTTTGATCATTTCCAAGTCAGAAAGCGCTTCTGCTTGGCTGGCCTTCTCCACCTGCAAAGCCCCTTCAAGGTCTCGAATTCTTAACTGCAACGTAATAAGAATCCATCAATCAACACTCCAAGAAGGGCTGTGTTTTCTTGCTCTACAGCACGTTAATTTTTAGGGAAGACAATAACTGTATCAGTACTGATGGGCTTTTAATACACTTAATACGAGTGCATGTGTGCTTACTCATTCCTTAACCATGGTTAGGGTGAAGAGGAAACCCTGGTTACGTTTAAATGTCACGCCCAAGTGTTCATCTGAATATGCAAAGAGATAAAACAGGAGCATGCCATCTTCCTGAGTGAGCAGGATGCTTGAGATCTTCGTTCCAATAGTTTGAAGGTCAGAAAAGAATTTCCAAACACATTCCATTGAATGCACTTAGAATGAATTTTCCCTCCCCTTGACCATGGTTCTGTGCTCACATTAACCATGGTCAGCACTAACCAGTGTTTATTTTTTTTACTCAGAAATTGAAATCAGGGTTTGAAACTGGCATTGGATCAGGAGCAATGCTTGCTAGCATTAGCATGGCTGTTGTCAGTGGAGACATTGCAGCAAATTATACTTAGCAGGAGAAGGGAAGGGCAAATTTATGCTGGAGAACGAAGGCACAGGAGAGAAAGCGAGTGCAATCATATAGACCAGGGATGCCCAACAGGTCGATCGCGATCTACCGGTAAATCCCTCGGAGGTTTTGGTAGATCACGGTCGATCGATGGGTCCCTTTCATTAGCATTGGTAACACAGAATTAGGCCCTGCCCCCTCACCCCGCCCTCCATTGTTGCACAATCTGCAGAATGGAAGACAGACTTTACTCAGTGGGGCTATTTTTTCCTCTTCCCTTAGAAAAAGCTGAACAACTTTGCCCTGAACCTCCCAAAAACGGGGCTTTCCTTCCCAAAAAAAGGTCAAAAACTTCGACCTGAACCCACCAAAAACGGGGGTAGATCACTGCCAGTTTTTAATTTTGTAAGGAGTTGGCTATCCCAATATAGACTGTTGACAACCCCCAAATCATGATCAGAGAAAGGGAAATAAAGGTTTGATTTCAGAAGGAATAACTGTTGCCCTGGGGCACCTCTAGGGTCTGTGGCACTGTGACAGCACCCTGTGCCAAGCTGGGATGCCAAGCTGGTGCAGCAGCAAACGGCAGCTCTGTGATGCCATCCACAGCATAAAACTACCATGTTTGCCCCTAATATCACATTTTGTTAATAAAACTACTGTGTTAAATATTCAGGAGAGATGTAGCTCAGGATGCATTAGTCTGCTCCACCTAATGGCTGTGACAGATTTACCTGGATTATTTCAGAATTAAATTTTGATTCTAGATGTGCCGCTCTCTCTGCCTCGACGTTTTCTTCCAGTTTCTTTATTCTCAATGTAGCTGCCTAAAAAACAGAAATTTCAAGCTGGTTAAAGATGCAAACACCCTAGAAATCTATCTCAAGTACTTCTTGGATAGAATGCAACGTTGTGTGTTTGCGAACACAGTTCAAAACATTGGTGCTGACCTTTAAAGCTCTAAACCGTTTCACCTCAGTATACCCAAAGGAGTGTCTCCACCCCCATCGTTCAGTCCGGACATGGGGGTCCGGCTCCGAGGGCCTTCTGGTGGTTCCCTGTGTCAGAAGTGAAGCAACAGGGAACCAGGCAGAGGGCCTTCTCGGTGGTGGTGCCCGCCCTGTGGAACGCCCTCCCATCATATGTCAAAGAAGGCAGCTGCGTATGGGAAAGTTTTTAATGTTTGGTATTTTACTGTGGTTTTATAATTTGTTGGAAGCCACCCAGAGTGGCTGGGGAAACCAAGTTAGATGAGCAGCATATAAATATATTACTTTTTTTTAATTAAATATTTATTAAGAATTTTCCATTTTTTAAAAAAAGCCAAAAAGGAAAAAAGAAAAAGAAAAATTAAAAACATATACAGTTTACAATCCTTATTTTCTATAACATATTTCCCTGACTTCCCCGCACCTCCCCTTCTTATATTCCAATTCAAAAAGTTCTTATCCCCAGTTTTTAACCTTTTTATACTTAATTCATTTTTAAAAAACCAATTTTACCTTATAAACCTCAAAATTTATACCTCAGTACTCATTCTTAAATCCTTTTTTTCTAAAGTCGACCCAAATTCCCTTCCACGAATTCCCCACTTTTCATACTCATAACAAAACAGAATAAAAAGAAAAAGACAAATTATAATTATACACCCTTTGGATCCCCAAACCCCACCCTCTCCCCTTTCCCGGTTTCAATCCCCAACAAATGTCCATCAGTCTTAATCTGCTATCAGCCTGGAGATCTCACATCCGAGGCCCTTAATTGTCTCTCAGTTCCTCTCTGCCGGGTTTTTTGGTAGTCCTTAATATTAAACACCAGATCTCGGAGATGCTCTAATCCGATGGGGACAATGCTTCCTCCAGCCAGACCACCATACTTAAAAGTGGAGCCCAAATCTTGTTTCTTGCACCTTTCAAGTCCAAATGCTCCCAAAGCTCCAACTTTCACCTTGATCAAACTTGTAATCCTTAGATCTTCAGATCTCCACATATAGAGATCTCTCCATTCTTCAGTCTCCAATTTGGACCAGGTTTTCATCATCCACTTCTTGTTTTCCTTTGTAGCCATCATGTCAGGACTCTGGCTCTCCTTTGTCATCTGCAACACCACATCTCCTCCTTCCCTTTCCTCAAAAACAACATGTGTCTCTTTCTCCACACTCTCTTTTTTAAAAAATATATATATATTTTTGCGTTTTTCAGGTAAAGATATCAAGTCAGATATAAGAAGAAAATAACAGAATACAGAAAAGTACAGAAGAGAAAAAAGAAATCCAACGTTCCAAAACATTTTTTCCATAACCAACCGGACTTCCCCACATCTCCCTCACCCTGCATTCTTTACAATAAAAATATCAGCAAATTATTACCTTGTTTCATGCATTTCTTTGTACTTTTCAAATTTTAAGTTTTAAGTTTAAAATGTCAATTTACTTAGACCTTAAATTAGATTTAATATTTCTTTAAACTTTAACCCTTTCATACTTATAACTTAGATTCCTGTAATTCCAAATCCTGTTATAGAAGCTAGAATTTCCAAATTATGCACATTTTTAACATTCATATAACTTATAATGTCTTTGTAGATAGTCTTTAAACTTTTTCCAATCCTCTTCCATTGTTTCTTCTCCCAAATCTCGGATTCTGCCAGTCATTTCAGCCAGTTCCATATAGTCCATCAATTGCGTCTGCCACTCTTCCAGTGTGGGCAAATCTTGTGTCTTCCAGTGTTTTGCAATAAGTATTCTTGCTGCTGTAGTCGCATACATAAAGAAAGTTCTATCCTTCTTTAACACTTTCTGGCCAACAATGCCCAAGAGGAAGGCCTCTGGTTTCTTGGGAAAGGTATACTTAAATACCTTTTTTAGCTCATTGTAAATCATTTCCCAGAAGGCCTTTACTCTTGGGCATGTCCACCAGAGGTGAAAGAATGTCCCTTCAACCTCCTTACATTTCCAACATTTGTTATCAGACAGGTGATATATTTTTGCAAGCTTGACTGGGGTCATGTACCACCTATATATCATTTTCATAATATTTTCCTTCAAGGCATTACATGCCGTGAATTTCATTCCGGTGGTCCATAACCTTTCCCAGTCTTCAAACATTATGTTATGCCCTATGTCCTGCGCCCATTTTATCATGGCTGATTTGACTGTCTCATCCTGCGTGTTCCATCTAAGCAGCAAGTTATACATTCTAGAAAGTACCTTAGTCTTTGGTTCAAGTAGTTCTGTCTCTAACTTCGATTTTTCCACCTGGAATCCTAATTTTTTATCCATTTTGAAAACCTCTTGAATTTGAGCATAATGTAACCAATCTCGCACCTTGTTCTTCAATTTGTCCAAGCTCTGCAACCTCCAATTGTCTCCAATTTTTTCTATTATCTCCCAATATTTCGGCCAGCCGGCCTCCATATTAAGTCTTTTTCGGGCCTTAGCCTCCATTGGTGATAACCACCTCGGGGTCTTTCTCCACACTCTCAAAGTTCTCAACTTTCTCCTCTTGTCCAGCTGCATGAACTTCCCGGATCAAATCCTTATCAAATTCAATGCACTTATTTACTGTTAAGTCTAGGGTTGCAACGTTAGTAGCCAAAACATCAATTTGGCCTTGTAACTTTCCCAAGAGAAAGAAAATTCTGTCCAATTTAGCTTGAGTTTTCCCTCCTTCAGCCATTCTTGTAATGTCCCAAAACCCCCTCTAGAGGGATTTTGGTTACTTAAGTGTTCCTTCCAGTTCAAATCCAAAAATCAATTTAGTTTGTATCAGTTCTTCCTTATTTTCAACAAAGTATAACCAAATTGTAACAAATATAACCAGCAGAGACAGAAAGCAAAGTTCGCTTTTTCCGTCTTGACAGCTAGTTTGACAGAGTTTGAAAAGAGTTGACAGAGTTTGAAAAGAGTTTTCCATTTTTTGAGTCGTTCTGCAAGACGAATTTCCCTATGGGCTTGCTTCGCAAGACGAAACGTCTTGCAAGTTCTTGCGAGTTTGTTTCCTTTTTCTTAAAGCCGCTAAGCCGTTAATAGCCGCTAAGCCGCTAAGAGCCGTGCTTCGCAAGACGAAAAAACCGCAAGACGAAGAGACTCGCGGAACGGATTAATTTCATCTTGCGAGGCACCACTGTATATATATACATTTCCCCTTTTTCATTCACGAGGTCAGTCTAGACACAGCCAAATTTTTACATTAGAACCTTGTCTTTCTAAATAATCATTCAAGCACTTCCATTCCTTCTTGACTGCATTCACTGGCTTGAATCTTATTATATCAGTCAATTCGTGAAGACTTTAATAAACTATTAAGAACGAGGAAATGGTTGGATGTTAAACAGCCTTGAATACTCTTGTATAAATATCAAACGTTTTTTAAAAACTTATTAAATTAAAGCCTTCATCATTTGACCAGGAATCCATGTCTCCACAGTACAGCTTAAGATTCTGTTCCTGATTCTTTACAAAGTTGGGAAATATCAATTTATGATTTCTCTGTGGCTTCTGAAGTCACATGACACAGAGACACATTTACTGCTTATTAGAGCACAATCAACAATGAAGGATATCACCATAGACCCAACTGGCACAGTCAAGGTTTCAGGAGCGTCAATGGTAAAGAAATAAGGTCTTATATATAAGGTCTTCAGGACCACCGGCAAAGCACAGGCCTGCTGGCTTATGTAAGCAACCCAGAATTTGTTTATCCAACAGATCTGACAGCGCATGCTAACATCAATATAGAAAAATCCTGAGGGAGGCTGGAGGGATGTGTCTATTTATAGCACACATTGCTTAAATAAGCTCAGCAGCTGATAGACCATGTCACAGACACGTCTTCCCTCAGATGTTGTAGGACTCCAAATCCCATCAGTCTCAGCCAGCTTGGCCAACAGAAAGGAATAGTGAGAGCTATAGCACAAAACTTCGGGGCAGGGAATTAGATCACAGAAGGTGCTATGGATCACAAGCTAATTGAACTGGAAGCCCCTTCAGTCACGAAACTGAACAACCCCAAAATTTGGTTTGAGCAAAAACCATAGGTCCATCTTTCTCCACCCACTAACTTTCCTCAACCCATTTTGGGGCACTCTTAATTTACATTTTGCATTCTATTTTACACTTTTTGCATTTTCAGACCAAAGCGTGACAAGACTAAAAAAAAAAGGCGGAAGTATGCTACAAAACATTCATAGGTCCTGTGAATGCCTGGTCTTACACTAATAAATAAAATAGCACATTGGCCATCTTCTGGTTAAAAGGTACAAAGGAACATTTAAGCGGAAAAGGGTGTCCAAAACTCTAAATGATTGTTCTATCAAGACCTCTACCAAAGCATAAAAGAGCTACAATCCAATACAGTGGACGCTTGAGTTGCAAACGTGATCAGTGCAGGGGGGGGACGTTCGCAACCCGCAACACCGCATCTGCGCATGCATGGGTTGCAATTTGGTGTTTCTGTGCATGCGCGAGTGCTGAAACTCAGAAGTACCGTATTTTTTGCCCCATAGGGCGCACCAGCCGATAGGACGCACCTAGTTTTTTGGGGGGAAATGGAAAAAAAATTATTTCCCCCCCAGGTGCGGGGCTGGGGCGGGGAAGCCCGAGCTTCCCCCGACCCCAGCCCCCAGAACAGGGGGCTCCCTCTGGGCTCCCACGCCTTGCGGATATCTGCCTGAAGCCCAAACCAGGTCGGGGAACAGCGGGATGGCGGCGCTCCGCCTCCCCGCTGTCCCCCGAGCTTGTGGGGCTGGCGGCGGGGAGAAGCGCACTTCTCCCCGCCGCCAGCCTCCAAACCAGGTCGGGGAACCGAAGCCCGGGGCGCGCTGTGCAGCGCGCCCCAGGCTTCAAGATGCAGGCTGCTATCCGCAAGCCTAGGGAGCCCGACGGGAACTCCCACGGGCTCCCAAGGCTTGCGGAGAGCTTCCTGAAGCCTGGAGAGTGAGAGTGCGCACCGACCCCTCTCGCTCTCCAGGCTTCGGCGAAAGCCTGCATTCGCCCCATAGGACGCACACACATTTCCCTTTCATTTTTGGAGAGGAAAAAGTGCGTCTTATAGGGCGAAAAATACGGTAACCTGTTCCGGTACATCCGGGTTCGGCGTGGTGCACAACCCAAAAACGTGCAACCCAAAGCATCTGTAACCCGAGGTACGACTGTACAGTGGTACCTCGGGTTACAAACACTTCAGGTTACAGACTCCGCTAACCCAGAAATAGTACCTCGGGTTAAGAACTTTGCTTCAGGATGAGAACAGAAATCATGCGGAAACAACGGGAGGCCCCATTAGCTAAAGTAGTACCTCAGGGTAAGAACAGTTTCAGGTTAAGAATGGACCTACAGAATGAATTAAGTTCTTAACCCGAGGTACCACTGTAGTCTACTTGTGATTTGAAAGGTGATAGTTAAATTATGGGTGCTTACCAATAAAGCATAGGATACTGGATTAAATATGACCTCAATCTGTAGAAATCTCCTCAAGTTTCATGGTGTTAGCCAACAAGGCAACTTAGCAAGGACGAAACTAAGCCCTGGTGATTTCAATGGGACACAGCCAACTGTCTCTGGATTGGGTCATTGACTCAGGTCACTGAGTAGAAGAACTCAAGCTACAAGGCAGAGGGTTGAATCCAAAATTGTCTGTGCACTAGAAGAACGAACATCCGCTCACACAACAGGCCTTCCATCTCCTTCCTCTTACAGCCTTCAAGGACTCTCAAAATCTGCTCCATAGCATTTGGGGACCCCTCAGAGCAGGTTCTGGAGGTGCACAGGGAACTTTAGCTGGGGGGGGGGGAACGAAGTCCCCACTGCACCAGGCAAGAAGTTCGCTCGCGCAAGGTTGGGTTCTGCCCCCCAGAACCCATGTAACATCTTCGTTATTCTTTTAAGTGAAACTACGCTATCGAGTCCGCAGATTAGGAAGCAAGATTATACCAAGCAAGACAACTGGTCCATCTACTGTTCCCCTGGGCCAACAGTGGCTCTCTGAGATTTCAGGCCTTGGGTATACTGGGGAGTGAGCCGCAACAGCAAATTGTGTGGCTCTACCACACACAAAAAGAGGGCAAAGGGAAGAAAATGAACATTTCTTAGGCTTACTTCTTATTTTACTCCTGCCAGTACAAAGCTTCCTTACGCTTTGTATATATCACTTCCGGCACAGCTGAAGTACAGTGGTACCTCGGGTTACATATGCTTCAGGTTACATACGCTTCAGGTTACAGAATCCGCTAACCCAGAAATAGTGCTTCAGGTTAAGAACTTTGCTTCAGGATGAGAACAGAAATCGTGCTCCGGCGGCGCGGCAGCAGCAGGAGGCCCCATTAGCTAAAGTGGTGCTTCAGGTTAAGAACAGTTTCAGGTTAAGTACGTACCTCCAGAATGAATTAAGTACTTAACCCGAGATACCACTGTATCTTGTAAGGATGTCATGAAAAAACATGAAGAAAAATGGCTACATGAAACCCTGTGCGCAGAAGAAAGCCTCTCTGTATTTTTAAAATAAGCAGGCAAGATTCCTCTGTTTTTTTATTCTGTGTTTTACTGAAAACTGGAATTTACTATTGCACTTGCAATGGAGAATTTGCTGTTTGCAAACTGCTCTGTTTTTGGTTTTCTTTAGACGAAATAGGGGTGGGGGTGGGAAGGTTTAACAAATAGAAAAAAGGAATACGTGAACCTCCAAGCTCAGAAACCAGCTGCTGAAAGCCAAACAGCACAGGAAAGCTACTCTCCTTCATGCCCTCCATGTGGGACTTCCTGCAATCATCCCAAAAGGCCACGCTGGAGGAAAGGATGTGAGGCTTCCAGCCAATATTATCTTATGTTCTCTTGAAATCACCATTACTTTCCAACCAGTGACATTTCCTTTCTACACCCACCAGAGGGCACCAAAGGAACGCCACAAATCTTCCTTATAGCAGCTGGTCGACATGTGCTCTGCTTAAATATCTCTCAAACTGCTATATTTTTTAATAATAATAAAAAAGAGTTTAGAAAGCTATTCCACCAACCATTTCCACTACTTTTCAAAAACACGGTGCCTTTTGCTTCATCTACTTTGCCATCACCTCAGACTACAAAGCTGCCTAATTAGGGATTTAAAGACAACCCTACCTTGCAAACAACAATTTGTTGCTGCAACATCTGCTTGAACCTTTTTTAAAAAATATATTGGCAGGAAGGGGTAGCCTATATCACAGAACACTGTGCCTTTTAAAAAAAAAAATGTGCCGTATTGGCCCAAATATATGCCACACCCGAATATAAGCCGCACCTTTAAAATTGGAGGGGGGGGGAGAGGAAAAAAAAGAGAGAATAAACTCCGAATATAAGTCACTCCATTCCTCTCTGCTCCTGGCTGCATAGTGTAAGGTGGCGAGTATAAGCCACACTTTAACTTTTCACAGTGGGAATTTGGAGGGAAAGTGAGGCTTATATTCAGGCCAATACAGTAGATGCCCAACATCTCCCAGCCCTGAAGAATTATAAACATATGCTTTTTTCTCCAATTAAAAAGAGGGGTGAGATAGCTCACCTGTGGCCTTGCAGAAGTTGCTGGACTACAACACCCCAACATCCTTGACCACTGCCCAAGCTGCTTGGGGCTGATGGGAACTGGAGTCCAACAACATCTGGAAGTCCCCACACTGGAGTGGTAGCTGCTTACACACACTCCACTTACACATAGGGCTGGGCGACATCTGGCTTCCAACACTGCAATATATATCATCGGTGGTGCTGTGGGTTAAACCACAGAGCCTAGGACTTGCCGATCAGAAGGTCGGCGGTTCAAATCCACGCAACGGGGTGAGCTCCCGTTGCTCGGTCCCAGCTCCTGCCAACCAAGCAGTTCAAAAGCACGTCAAAGTGCAAGTAGATAAATAGGTACCACCCCGGTGGGAAGGTAAACGGCGTTTCCGTGCGCTGCTCTGGTTTGCCAGAAGTGGCTTAGTCATGCTGGCCACACGACCCGGAAGTTGTACGCCGGCTCCCTCGGCCAATAAAGCAAGATGAGCACCGCAACCCCAGAGTTGGTCACGACTGGACCTAATGGTCAGGGGTCCCTTTACCTTTTAAACATTGCGATATATAGACACATCATGATGTCCGAAGTAAGTATGGAGCTATGCAGAGGCCTTGGACGGCTTCACGGTTTGCCCACATTGCGATTTTTGCACAGAACACGCACCCAAACATCGTGATTTGCGATATACTGCCGGTTATGAAACCTATACCATGGTAGGGACTTCAAACCGGGTTTGGACGATACACAGATAATCCATATTGAGATCCTGGAGGGCTGCCGGTAGGTGTAGACCAGGGGTCAGCAAACTTGTTCAGCAGGGGGCCGGTCCACTGTCCCTCAGACCTTGTGGGGGGCCAGACTCTATTTTTTTTTGGGGGGGGGGGATGAACGAATTCCTATGCCCCACAAATAACCCGGAGATGCATTTTAAATAAAAGGACACATTCTACTCATGTAAAAACACGCTGATTCCCAGACATAGCTATCATCTTTTCCCTTTTCTTGAGAGGAACCCTATTCAGAATAAAGGAATTTCCCTTTAAAAAAGGGAAATGCTATGTTTCCAGACCATCCGCAGGCCAAATTTAGAAGGCGATTGGGCCAGATCCGGCCCCCGGGCCTTAGTTTGCCTACCCATGGTGCATACAGTACTGAGCCGGATGGGGTAATGGTCCGACAGGCACCTTCCCATAGGTGCTGGCAAGCTGTCAGTCCCCAACACCAAAGCACTTCAGAGAACGGGGGGGGGGGGGAGAGACACTTGCCTCAAGCTCTTTCTTAAGCCGGGCCTCTCGCTCGGCGCTGAAGTCGAGTTCGCTGGCCTGCTGCCTCAGCCCTTCGGCGCAGCTGTTGTGTTGCATCTCCATGTCTTGCATTTTCTGGTGAAGGCTCTGCATTGCGCTGTTGCTGTCCTGATAGAACCAAGAGAGAGAGAGGAAGGGCAATTATTGCTTGAGCCACAAGCAGAGAAGTCAAAAAAGATGACCCCCTTAGTAAAGGTAAAGGGACCCCTGACCATTAGGTCCAGTCATGGCCGACTCTGGGGTTGCGGCGCTCATCTCGCTTTATTGTCCGAGGGAGCTGGCGTAAAGCTTCCGGGTCATGTGGCCAGCATGATTGAGCCGCTTCTGGCGAACCAGAGCAGTGCACGGAAACGCCGTTTACCTTCCTGCCAGAGCGGTACCTATTTATCTACTTGCACTTGACGTGCTTTCGAACTGCTAGGTTGGCAGGAGCAGGGACTGAGCAACGGGAGCTCACCCCATCGTGGAGATTCGAACTGCCGACCTTCTGATTGGCAAGTCCTAGGCTCTGTTGTTTAACCCACAGTGCCACCCGTGTCCCTGACCCCCTTAGTGCTAAGGACCAAAGAGAAAGCCTGCTTTGGGGTTCCTTGAACATTTCAGACCCCTACCATCAGTAACCACACAGTCAAGCGTCACACCCACCCCAAAGCCCCATCTTCCTTGGTCCTAAGGCTGCGGTCCTAGTCACAATTATGCGAAAGACTGTTCCATGGAACCGGAGCTTTTTTTTATTAGTTCCGGCCCCTCTCAGGTGGGCGCCATTGAATAAGGAAGGTGCTCATGATGAGTTCCAGCACCTCTTTTTCTAGCAGAATAGCACTGCATGCAACCAATAAGGCTTATAAGAATTTGGGACTGAAGTGTTTGGCAGAGTTGCCCAGAGATTCAAAGGCATGTTAATTTTAAGTGCTTCAAGGTCATACTTCTAAACTGGTTTACATGTCTATGTAAGGAGCAATGTGCTTGAATATTCTTTTTCTCACCTGCAATACATAAATTGCTTATTAACTTATTTCTACCCCACCTTACCCTCCACAGACCTCCATGCGGAGTTTATGGTTCCCTCTGAGGTACATTAGATTGATTTGCTTTTATAAATACAGTCGTACCTCCGCTTACGTATCCCTCCGCTTACGCAAACTTCAGGATACGTGAGCGGCAAACCCGGAAGTATATTTCCGGGTTTTTGCCGCATGCACATGTGCAGAAGCGCTCTACCGCCACGTGTGCGTGCACAGAAGCGGTCCCTCCAGTTGCGGAAACTTCAGGATCCGACCAGAGCTCCAGAATGGATCCTGCCTGCAACCAGAAGTACCACTGTACCGCCCTCATCGTAAGATCTCCGGGCAGGTCGGAGAATAAAATACAAGATAAAGACAAGTACATAAAACGAAACAGTAAAACTGTAACCCTTCCTTCCCACAGTCACATTTAAAAGGCTGTAAAATATTATTCGGCCCAAGACCTGGTTAAAGGGGAACATTTTTGGCTGGTGCCTAAAGGTGTATAATGAAGGCGCCAGGCGAACCTTCCTGGGTAGAACATGCCACAAACGGGGAGCCACTGCAGAGAAGGCCCTGCTCTCGTGTTGCCACTCTCCAGACCTCACAAGGAGGAGGCACAGGAAGAAGGGTCTCAGAAGATGATCTCAGGGTCCGGGTGGAGAGGCGGTCCTTTAGGTATTGCGGTCCTGAGCAGTTTATGGCTGCAGTAATGGCTGGCCCAACGCTACCTAGTGAGCTTCATGGCTGAGGGGCGGGGGTGGGATCTGAGGTCCCCAATCCTAAGCCAACTTGCTATCCGTCTGGGTTCCACACACTTCATGGTCCGGTTCACGGGCGATCAAAGTCCCAGCAGGGGATGTCAGGACCGGGGGCAAGATGGCTGGGTGGGAGCAGGAACGGGATTCCAGAAGCCAGAAAGCCAAGAGTACGAGGGTCAGAAAGCAAGGAGTCATGAAGTCAGGGGTCCAAGGATCAAGAAGCAAGGAGTCAAGAAGCCAAGGTTCAAGGATCAGGAAGCAAGAAGCCAAATGCAGCAAGGCAGGAAGCGTGTTGCTGTGGCAAAGAGCCAAAGGGAAATGCTGACCTTATATCCCTTCCCGGCTCTTGCCACCAGGTGCTGTGAGTTACCAATCGGCCTCACCTGTGCAGCCGCACCTTGCCTCTTCAGAACAAACTTAGGAAGGCCCCAGTCCTGCAAAGTCCTATTGGTCACAGGGCCTGGCTCCGGCATACACTCCTGACAAAGTCACACCCAAAGAGCCACAAAAACAAAAATGCAAAATAAATAGCAAAAACAGACAGATCTTAGTGTAACACTCAAAACGGAGCACGTTTGGCTTCTGAAAAAAGTTTGCAAACCAAAACACTTGCTTCCGGGTTTTCAGTGTTTGGGTTCCAAGTTGTTTGCGTACCAAGGCGTTTGAGAACCAAGGTACCACTGTAAAACCAAACACATTGAACAGCTTCCTTTCCGGAGAGTGTGCCTTTACAGTAGATGAGAGGTCAACCTGCAAAGCAAACTGCAAAGCCTCGCAAATGAGAATTCGGGCATTTGTATTTAGGCCTCGCTTCCCACAAATCATTTGCTGGTCGTGAACATCACCTGCTACTTTTCTGCGCCTTTTAAAAGCAATGGAGTGAGAGAACAAAGATGGCGGAGCTAATACAAAATGCTTCAACTGAGACCCCTCCCAAAGTAGAAAAAATATGTACAAACACTACTACGTCAGAATCTACAAAAAGCTATAGAATGATGAATTTTTAGATAGAAGAATGGAGGCCTTTTGTGGGTTATTTAAAAAAAAATCAAGTCAAATGAAATCACGGTCAGGATTCAGGTAAAAGCAGCAATAGAAAAACGACACAGTAATTGTAATAGAGAAAGAAATTTTTGGCAATAACAATACAGAAGTTAAAAAAAAACACGGGGGAAGTCAGCTAATGTAATAATGTAATGATTTGATTTGAAGGTTTTTGTGAAAGTATTTGAAAGATTTAATAAAAATTATATATATATTTTAAAAAGAATCCAAAAAGGCTTTTTCCCGTGAGCAAAATACTCAAGAGGCTAGATCTGCAGATCTGCTTCTTCTTCTTCCTGCAACGTATTACAATCAATTTAGCAGAGAGACTATTGTGCACTGGTTATCAGTTTGGCTGTGTCCTCAGCACACTTGTAAAAAACAAATTCTGCGGGGGCATGTATTTACCGCTGCTGCTTAACTGCCCAATACGATGCTTTCTCCCTCATTAATTTCTAAACGTGTTGGTCTTGTTTTAGCTCCTCTGTGCGGGGAGGAAAACACATATAATTAGCTCGTTGGGCTGATAAGACTTCGTCCTGGAGATCAGGGTACTTAAGGCGGCATTTACAGCTACCCTTTAAGTTTCCCCTGCAGCACGGCTTCTTAATCTCAGACTCAAGTCGGCTCAAGGAAAAGGTTGCTGCAGGGTCACAGCCAAGGAAAAGAAAAGAAAAAAACCCCTCCAGAGCCAGTGTGTTAAAAGAACGCACACAAGGAAAAAGCACGCAGTCTGAGCTCTTACGACAACTTGGCCTCCTGATCCCGTCACAATTGTCAGCATGACACAACAGTGCGGAAAGCTTGACCCCTGCTTCCCACACTAACAGGGTATCTTAGTTCTAGGAACAGAGGCTCTTCTTGATTCTCGGAGCACTCCGTTCTGACAGCTGCCCAGAACCAAAACAGACGACACCCTGATGTAACTGTAAAAACTACTCTGAAAACTTATTGTTCCAAAAATGCAACCTTCATCTGGTTGTAAATATTAAGATTATACCAGCAAAAATGAGTCTTTCTGTAAAAAATGATTTAAATCAAGTCTTACTTACTTACAAGTAAAACATTCCTAGAATGTACATGCTAGGGGGTTGCTTTGTACCAGCCAGGACAGTGGTGGCCAAACTTGGCCCTCCAGCTGTTTTGGGACTACAATTCCCATCATCCCTGACCACTGGGTCCTCTTAGCTAGGTACGATGGGAGTTGTAGTCCAAGTTTGGCCATGACTGAGCCAGGAGAAAACTCCCTGTTTCCTCCCGAGCTGGGACAAACTTCCTCTGCATGTGACTAGATGTGGGAGTGGCCTAATCTGGGCAGGTGAGCACACCTCCTTTTGCTCCTCTTCTCCATTTTGCTTTTCTGTGTTTTAGGAGAAGTGACTACTCAGTCGCACTCACTTAGGAACTAACTCACTTATGGGATAGTTCCACATGAATATATATTCTTTTGTAACCTAAGTCTGCCTTCAGGGATCCAACTGTGAACTGAATGTGAGTAAACTATTATATTGACTTTAATGAGATTGTCGTGTCTATTCTTTTTAAGAGGGATAAGAAGAGATCTTACCAGGAATCCTATAGAGAGAGGCTCAGACGAGCCTGCAACAAGCAAACCGCGGTGCGTTTAAAGGGGAATGTTTAAATTCCGCTAAGATATAGAACTTGCTAACGCAAGTTAGAAAGGATATCATTAAATAATATATCCTCTCCTACCTCCCTGAACTTCATGGTCACACTTCATGGTCCGGTTCACGGGCGATCAAAGTCCCGGCAGGGGACGTCAGGACCGGGGGCAAGATGGCGGAGTGGGAGCAGGAATGGGGGTCCAGAAGCCAGGAGTCAAGAAGCCAAGGGTCCGAGGGTCAGGAAGCAAAGAGGCACCAAGTAAAGGGTCCGAGGATCAAGAAACAAGAAGTCAAGGGTCCAAGGATCAAGAAGCAGGGGATCAAAAAGCCGAGGTACAAGGATCAGAAAGCAAGAAGCCAAATGCAGCAAGGCAGGGAACATGTTGCTGTGGCAAAGAGCCAAAGGGAAATGCTGACCTTATATCCCTTCCCGGCTCTTGCCACCAGGTGCTGTGAGTTACCAATTGGCCTCACCTGTGCGGTCACACCTTGCCTCTTCAGAACAAACTTAGAAAGGCCCCAGTCCTGCAAAGTCCTGTTGGTCACAGGGCCTGGTTCCTGCATGCACCCCTGACACACAGTTAGTGCCAATGGATTTTCAGCAATTTTCATCAGCTAGGTGAAATAAGGAATAAAATTACCAGCCCTTGCTATGGTTCTGATAAGTATCTCTCTCTCTCTCTTACACACATACCATGCCCAATATTATTTTTTAAAGCCAGAAATGATTTCCAACCATGCAATAAAACTAATTTCTGGTTTTTCCTATTTGATGCTGCTGGGCAGGCACACAGCAGCTGTCAGAAGGGTCATCCATTGTTAATTTAGGCACCTGGTTTGAACTCCATGAAAGATGCAGAAATAATAGACAGCGCAAGCCTGCCGTCTGTTTGTAAAAACAACAACACAGTTTTTGAACCCGCCTTTCTGTCCTATCAAAAAGATGGCCAAAGTGGTTGGCGACAAAATTTTAAAATAGTTCCATTTTACAAACAAAGGGAGGCAAAACAAAAAAGGAGCAAATGGAACATTATACAGTACATTGAGAGAGTAAGGAAAGATTCAAATGTGTCAGGCTGTAATAAAAATCATAACCACCACTTTTGCATAGGTCGAGAGCAAGACGGAACATCCAGGGTATGCAGAAACCGTGCAAGCCAATACAACCAACTCCTTTTCAAATCTGTACCATGTATATATCCCCTAATGTAGGAGGCATTTCGAGAGAAGCAGGCACCAGCCCAGCAATTCCTAATGTGCAAAGTTTTGAGCAGCAGATGGAGAAGATAATTTCAATCCATTGTCAATATCTGCTTCTCAGCATTATATAAATAAACTGAACTTCAGAAACATAAACAGAGCCGTCGCTTTCAGTTCCTGAGGAAGCATAAATCAGCACCCACCTGCCATCTGTGCCTTGGAAAAGCTGTCTCTAAAGAATCAGAGCCATCTCCCTCGTAACTAAGCTAACAAACAGGCTTCCTCTTTAGGCTGTTTCTTGTACATCAAAAGGTTGATGGCAACACACTATATACTAAAGTAAGGTTGTAAGGAGGTGATAGATTATCTAGAGCAGTGCTTCCCAAAATTGGGTCTCCAACTTCTTTCTGGACCACAACTTCCATCATCCCTAGCTAGCAAGACCAGTGGGCAGGGATGATGTGATTTGTAGTCCCAAAACAGCTGGAGACCCAGGTTCTGAAACACTGATCTAGGGCCTTGGCCTTCTAGGTTCTGTGGGATTGGTATTTTGTTTTGTTTCTGTACAAAATCATCTTATACAGTCGTACCTTGGTTCTCAAAAGGAATCCGTTCCGGAAGTCAGTTCAACTTCCAAAAATGTTCGAAAACCAAGGCACGGCTCCCAATTGGCTGCAAGAGCTTCCTGCACTCAAACGGAAGCAACATCAGATGTTCTACTTCCAAAAAACGTTCGCAAACCGGAACACTTCTCAGTTTGCAGCGTTCAGGAGCCAAAACGGACTAGTACCAAGGCAGTCAAGAACCAAGGTGCAGCTGTACACACAAAATAAGAGTGGATCCGTCATTTGCCCTAAATAGTTTACCAAACTCAAGAGCACATGGGGAAGAGAGGAAAAAGAAACCTTATTGCATGAGTTATGTTACGTTGGATCTCATCCATAGAGAGCAGGGGTCAGCAAACTTTTTCAGCAGGGGGCCAGTCCACTGTCCTCAGACCTTGTGGGGGGCCGGACTATTTTTTTTTTGGGGGGGGGGGGACGAATTCCTATGCCCCACAAATAACCCAGAGATGCATTTTAAATAAAAGCACACATTCTACTCATGTAAAAACACATTGGTTCTTGGACTGTCCGCGGGACGGATTTAGAGGGCGATTGGGTCGGATCTGGCCCCTAGTTTGCCTACCCATGATACAGAGGATAGAAGGGAGGGAGGAGGGGAGCGGTTCCCAAATTGACTCATTCACACTCAAACGGTACAACTAAGTATGAAAGTTGAAACACCAGGGGAGACTTGAGGATTTTAAATCTTTCCGCGGCCCAGTTCAAGCTGGAATTAATCATTTTATCACCACAACTTCAACGGAAGGGAAACAGAATGGACCCAAACTATGTGGGCTTCAATGAACCGCAGACCCAGGTGTTAAAAATAAATTTAAAAATCTCCTGTGGTATGCTGTGTTTCTGGCCACAAGATGATGCTGTTGCACTTATTACAGAACCTCTGGCCGTCTTTTGATAAGAGAATACTAGGCAGATAAACACCGCAGGTGGAAGGAGCGACTTAAAAGCATGGTTAATTCTCCTTATTTCTAAAGGACAACTCTTCAAACAGTTTATGGTCCAAGGCTGCCTTTCTGTCTGCTACCAGGCACTGGCCACATTTCCATGTGACAATAAATCAGGGTTGCTGGCTTATTGTGGTTTATCGTGGACACGCAGCATACTGGTCAATTGCTCCTGGCTCCTTCCTCCTCCTCCTCCTCCCTTGATACAAGCAGAAGAAACAAACCCGGAAGCCACAATTAAGCTTCTGGGATTGTGGTTTCTTGCTCACTAACAAGCCAGGAAACGGCGATCTGCTATTGGTTTAAAAATCCGGGCTTGTTAGGGAGCGACTCACCACAATCCTGGGTTGGGGGGGTCACAGGAAGCCAAGCTTAATTGTGGCTTCCGAGTAAGTTTGTTTCTCCCAGTTGGGAACCAGGAGAGGTTGTGCACAGGAGCACACGGCTCATGCACAAAAAGCCACAATAAAAAGCAGCAACCCTGGCTCCAGCCTCCCAACCTGATTTCCAGTGTTTCTCTAGCAAGCATTTGCATGCCATGATTGAAATCTGTTTTGAAAGGCAAGGCTAAAAGGATCAGATCTTCCTGTTTGAAGCCTGCAGTTTGATTGTTTGTGGACAACGGAAGGCAAGCGTTTTGCAGAGCAGCCACAAAACACGCTAATACCAAAAGCTTGCCAGGCCACATCTTGCCTTATTTTAATGTGTAGTTAAATCTGACAGCCCCCCCCCCCATGTTTCCCCCCCCCAAAAAAAAAAACAGCATTCATAGTTTCACCACAGGGCAGAGTAGGAAAATGTCAAAATAAATAGCAGAAGAAAACCTGGTCAACGTCACAGAGTGTTCACAAACTCTGACATCTAGATCTGAAAGGTACTGGAAACATGGGAGCATGTAGGGCAATATCTGTAGGAAAAGGTGGGGGGGTAGCAACTTTTATGAACTGTCTCATTGCAAGTCCAAAAAGACATCTGCTTTCCATTTCCATTTCCAACTATCCCTGAAGGGCTCAGACTAACAGTAATAATAAGTTAAAGTATGTTATCTAGTGCGCTTAAAGAATTACAGTGGTACCTCGATTTTCAAACAGCTCAGTTCACAAACAACTCTGAACCCAAACACTGCAAAATTGGAAGTAGGTGTTCCAGTTTTCGGACTTGTTTTTTCAGAGCCGAATGTTTTGAGTCCCCTTGTGTTTCCTGTTGCGCTGCCAATTTGCACACACACACACACATTGTAATTCAAGCCTTCCATTTCCGACTGAAGTGTTCCAATGTGATATTTGGAGCTCATATTTGGTGCTTTTGTTTTGCTATTTATTTTGCATTTTTTGTTTTGAGGCTTTTTCAGTTAATTTGTTTTTGTGGCTGTGTGGATCCCAGTTCAGCTACTGATTGACTGACTGATTGATTGATTGACTGCAGAAATGGATTTTAAAAAACCCATCCAAACAATGACTATCATCAGTGCAGATAAGATTTTTTTAAAAATCTTAATAATCTGGAATACTGTTTTATTTATTTTATAGTACAGTACATTTGATTTTTGCTTTCATTTTATGGATCAATTGTCTTGTTAGACAGTAAAATTCATGTTAAATTGCTGTTTTAGGGGTTGTTTTTAAAAGTCTGGAAGGGATCAATCCGTTTTGCATTACTTTCTATGGGAAAGTGTGCCTTGGTTTTGGAACGCTTTGGTTTTGGAACAGACTTCAGAACGGATTAATTTTGGGAACCAAGGTACCACTGTAAATGCATGCCAGGTTTAGTTCATCACATATAGACATTAGTACGGCTAAAAGGAGCATTGCTGAACATGACCAGGAATACCTGCAACAGAAACTGGAGTTCATTTCTTTCTGCTTTCCAGCGATCCGCCTGAGACCTAAATTCCTTTGCTGCCTCCTCCCTGATCTCTGCCTCTATTATGCTCCTCTGCTTCTGGTGGTGCTCCAAAGTCTCCTTTGTATGGATAAAGTTTAACTTTTATTTAATTAAAACATAGGTACCATGCATCACAACCCTGAAACTAATAATATCAGTTAGAAATAACGCCATGTGCATTTGATTCCATTTCTCTAATGTTATTAGCAGAGAGAGGCCATTCCCACAAGACTATCTTTCTTCACTCACTACAAATTCAGCAGGCTGCATGAGTGAGTGGGTCTTTGCATCAAATATGTTAGTCACATGCTATGGAGCCTTCAAACCATGGCTTGGAAGACTGTGAAAGAGCAACAGAGAATTGTCTAGCTCAGCAGCTCTTCTTCCTCTTTCTTGGAGGGGAGAAGAAAGTTAACTTCCACTTCTAGTAAGCAGAAAGCCATTGTAACTAAATACTACAAGTGATGGTTTACTCAAAACATCCTTGCCTGCAAACCGGAATCTCAAATGACAGTATGACCAGCACTGGTAAGTTTGGATTGACTTGTTTTGCTATGCCAACTTTCTGTATACCTGTCAATTTTTCATGTACATGGGATGGGGGAAGTTTAACAAGTCATCATCAGAAAAACCTACCACACAGAGTTAAAAGGGAAGAGAAGGGCATAAATGCCACCCTATGCTCTTTGGAAGAAACACAGGTTGATAAGAAGAAGACAGTACATTGTTCCAGATTCTTCCAATTAGGGCAGGGCGATATCTGGTTTTCAACACTGCAATATATCACCAGCTAAACACTGCGATATACCGATATATCACGATGTCTGAAATAAGGATGGAACTATGTAGAGGTGGGTCCCAATACTCACAATGTGAATAAATGCATACCTTCAAAATACTATCCAGTTTAGCCTTCTCCTTCAAAAGGAATTCATATTCACTGTTGCATGTATCAATGATGAGTTCTTTTTCAGAGATGTCGTTGATGAGTCGTTGCTGGTCTTCGTCCCACTGATGTTTAGCTATGCGATAGGTTCTCTCTGTCTCATTCAATTTGTGCTGCAAAGCTCTGATTGTTGCTAATGGGAAGAGAAACAAGCTAGTTCAACTTAAAAGCACTCTGCTGAAACATAATTAAAACCAGCAAAAGTTTTAAACCTTTTTCTTTTTGGTTAATAAACCTAGTCTTATACAAGGAAAAATACGGTACTTCCTTTGCATGTGACTAAAGGTGGGTGTGACCTTACCTGCCCAGGTAACAAAAGGACAAGGCACACCCTCTCTCTTTGACTTCTTCTCGTTGTCCTCCTCTGTTGTTGGAGCAGCATTTTAGCTAGAGATGCTCTTTTGGCTTCCAGTCAACAGAGGACATTGGGATTATCCAGTATATGGCTATACTTTGTAACTCAGTCTGCCTTCAGGGATCCAACAGTGAACTGATGATGTGAGTAAACTTATTTTATATACTTTACACAAGACTGTGGGGTGTTTATTATTTTAAGAGGGAGTTTGAAAGCACGTCAAACCGCAAGTTGATAAATAGGTACCGTTCCAACGGGAAGGTAAACGGTGTTTTCGTGCGCTGCTCTGGTTTGCCAGAAGCAGCTTAGTCATGCTGGCCACATGACCCGGAAGCTGTACGCCGGCTCCCTCGGCCAATAAAGCGAGATGAGCGCCACAACCCCAGAGTCGTCCGCGACTGGACTTAACGGTCAGGGGTCCTTTACCTTTACCAGGAACCTAATATTGAGAGGCTTAAACGAGCCTGCAACCAGCTACCTGCTGTGTGTGAAAACGGAGAATATAAAACTCTGCTAAGTTATAGAACCTGCTAGCACAAGTTAGGAAGGATATTAATAAACAATATATACTCTCCTGCCTCCCTGAACATTCCCACAGTATCCTCCAGAAGTCACTGAACTACAATTCCAATAATTCCTGGCCATGCCAGCTGGCACTGATGGGAGCCGGTGTCTAACAACATCTAGATCAGCAGTTCTCAACCTGTGAGTCCCCAGATGTTGTTAGACTACAACTCCCATCATCCCTAGATAGCAAGGCCAGAGCTCAGGGATGATGGGAGTTGTAGTCCAACAACATCTGGGGACTCACAGGTTGAGAACTGCTGATCTAGATGATCCCAGGCTAGAGAAAGCTACATCAGTTGAAACTCAGACAGATTCTTGGTGTCTCAGACTTTGAAGACCAGATGGGAAATAAACAAATCCTTTAATCTGAAGACAAAGCAGGAGCTGGCAATAAAAAAGGTGACGTTTTGTCCAAGGTAGTAAATTTTCAAGCGACTGTGATCCGCTGAAAGCTGTAATTATGATTCCTTTTGGGCACACAGATTCTACTGTCGCCATGGGGTACTGCACTTGCAAGCGTGTGGATGAACACAATTTCGGACCACGAGGACTTGAACGACAGTTTCAGTCATTTAAAAATAGGCAATGAAAGGGAGCATTTTGCGGGGAGGGAAACAAGGTGTAAATCGAGAGGGAAAACACTAAATCAAATGTTACAACCCAAAACACCTGTCTGAGAAAAACAAAGAAAAAAAGAAGTCCACATGCGAACCTTTCGGACAGCATGTCTGAACATATTACAGAGCAGAAATTATAGCACCAACCCAAAGCAATCAAAGAAAGAAAGAAAGAAAGAAAGAAAGAAAGAAAGAAAGAAAGGGAGAAATCTCTAAGCAACCGGAGAGAAAAGGCATTAATTAAACCACTACCCAGGAGAAAACGAAGAAGCCAGATAGTCTGGATTCAGTACCAATGGCTTCTAATTCAGAAACTAAATGATAATTTAGGCTTATTCAATAGCCAGTGGAAAAGAAAGGTGCAGAAAGCCAAAAGCCTTTCACATGTGTATTTCCCCAAGAAAGTTTTTGCTCAAAATATGACAAGGTGACTCAAAAGGAAAGTCATTTTAAAAAGAAAATCCATTCTAAAAGACATGCTTTTTAGAATGCAGTGATAGGTGTGATTTGGTGTATGTATACAAAGCAAAGCAAAGCACATGCCAGATTTGAATCTAAAGCATTTATTGGTGGCATTTTCGCAGCTTCTGAACTATGAATGTGAACAGAATTTTAATCCCATAATTAAAGATGCAGGATAGATGAATTTCATTAACACGTTTTGGGGAAAGGGGGCTACAACTTTTTTTTAAAGACTAGGATAGCAAAGAATCTAAACTGATCACATAGGAACAGAAAAATGGTGAGCAGTGAAAGAAAGAAATTGAGAATGTTCATTTTATTTACGTTGGGTTTGCAGAAGGTAAAGAAAGGTGCAGTCAGTGGAATCAAGGCAGCGTATCAGTTTAGACGACAAAGGCTGTGTTTTAGGACGGTTAATTTTTGAGTAGGATGACGCAAATCTTACCTTGAAGCTGTTCTATTTGCATGTCAGCTTCACACAACTTGCCTTCTGAGGAATACCGTTCTATACCAACTTCTTTCCTTGCAAAAGCCAGCTCGTACTCCAGGCTTTGCCGAACAGCCTCGCCTTTCTCTACCTCGGCTCGCAACTTGGCAATCTGGCTTTCGTAGTTGGATAGCTGCAAAAGGAATGCCCTAGGTAACCACCATAGATAACGGGTACAATATTTCAAGAAGCAAATGGCTAAAGTCATACAGTGGTACCTCAGGTTAAGTACTTAATTCATTCCGGAGGTCCGTACTTAACCTGAAACTGTTCTTAACCTGAAGTACTTTAGCTAATGGGGCCTCCTGCTGCCGCTGCACCACTGGAGCACGATTTCTGTTCTCATCCTGAAGCAAAGTTCTTAACCTGAGGTAATATTTCTGGATTAGCAGAGTCTGTAACCTGAAGCGTATGTAACCTGAAGCATATGTAACCCGAGGTACCACTGTATTTGGAAACTATTTTACAATAGCTTCTAGGCAGCTGATGCCCGATGTGAGAAAGAAGTGGAAAACGTAGAAGGAAGAACTTTAATATTAAGATCGGATGGAATCTAAT
Source organism: Podarcis bocagei (assembly GCF_964188305.1). Lineage (NCBI taxonomy): Eukaryota > Metazoa > Chordata > Lepidosauria > Squamata > Lacertidae > Podarcis > Podarcis bocagei. Next base: position 17,672,561 of record NC_138143.1, read on the forward strand.
TGGAATGAATTCACTGAACTGGACTGGAAATGGATAATTCTGGTCTTAATAATGAGATTTTTGTTGTTGGTTTTTTACTTTTGAAAGTCCTCTATTTTGATGAGGGCATACACAGGGAGATGGGTGATGAAGGACTCTGTGTGGGAGATAAGGAAGAAAGGATCTCCCAGGGTGGGAGGGCTTGGGGAAGAAACAGGAGCTCCCAGGTGAGAGCTGGGAGGGTCTACTTTTCTGTACAGTGGTTAAGTTGTGGGTGAACATATCAGACGACACAGCGATTCTTCAAACAGCTCTGGTTTATTCACAGGCCAGAACAGAACTGAACTGAAGGGTTCAGTCAGCCTGCTTATACAGAGCTCCACTAGAACGCAACGGTAACCATTTTCTGTAACTATCCAATCACTGTACGTGACTTTCAATCCCTTATTTGCATATGTGGACCTGAGTGAAAACTATCTACAGTATCTCCCTGCTGGCCCAGGATGAGAACTTCAGTACATAACCGTGGTACCCCGGGTTAAGAACTTAATTCATTCTGGAGGTCTGTTCTTAACCTGAAACTGTTCTTAACCTGAAGCACCACTTTAGGTAATGGATCCTCCTGCTGCCGCCGCACCACCAGAGCACGATTTCTGTTCTCATTCTGAAGCAAAGTTCTTAACCCGAGGTACTATTTCTGGGTTAGCGGAGTCTGTAACCTGAAGCGTTTGTAACCCGAGGTACCACTGTATATGGAGAAAGGATGAGATATAATTGTGATAGTGGGCTTTTATATCTATTTTCTTCTCCTTTTTTCTCCCTTGTCTTTTTTTTTCCTTTTTATTTCTTCTTATTTGGTCCTTCTTAATTTTTTAGACCAATTTGGCTTTTGTTCATAAGGGCAGAACATCGTCCCTCAGCTGGGACAGAATACACACAGGGAAACTGTGTGGTATTTGAGCAATCAAATCAGATAAAAATAGTATTTTCTTCCTTTGCAGAATGCACCTAAGAAAGGAGAAATAGACATATGTGACTTTTCCTTATTAAGAAAGAAGCTCAGTTAGCGGGAAAGGAGAAAGGCAAAGAAAATTTTGAGTGACAAAATAATCTCCCTCCTTTCACATCACTCTCCAGTGAACACCAGGTGTCATACTGTACAAAGTGCAAATTACTGAGCTACTTCTCCACTAGAACTGGACTTTCATGTTATAAAGTCAATACTTTCATTTGTTTCATCATAAAACAAAGCAACAATTGAATTCCCGTATCTTAAGAAGCACTTCTAAATGTTGACGTAAGACAGGTAGAGCCTAGGACTACACCAACATATGCCAGGCCACAAGACAAGCCATTGTATACACAAAGATTTTGCATGATCATGAAATACTTACTTCTGCATTATGTTTAGCAGTTATATCCAGTTTCTCTTTCTTGGCTTGATGGAGTTTTCTTCTCAGGTCCTCCTTCGTTTCCATCTCTGGCTCGCTACGATTGCATGGAAATGTCTTTCCAGCTTGCCTGCTCCGAAATGCAGAGATTTTAATTGACGGTGATCTTGCACTCGGATCTGCTTTGAACTTTAAATGATCAAGGCTTCAATTCTAAACACATCTGGCTCATTGAAATATGCCAGAGACCTGGTTATTTGTGAAACTGTATTGTAATAGGTATGAGTTACTCGTGAGTAAACTGGTGCCTTTCTCGGTTAATTTACCTTGCTAAACCTTTCTGACTGCACAGCCCCTTCTCATCGTGGCTGCCTCAGTCACTGGCAGAATCCGTCAGTGGCCGTTTCTTGAATCTCTTCCAACATAAAAGTTGTTTGACACCCAGTCTCCTCCTCCTCTCACTGCGCGGGAGTCTTCTGCGCAGGGAAGGCGTGGGTAGCGGAGGACCTGGGCTTTCCTCCCTGATGTCCAGTGAAGAGTCCTGGAGCCCTCTCTCCAATTCCCCCCGTCTGCCCCCCTTTATCCCCGGTGTTGCACTGATTGGCTTCCCCCTCTACTGAGCTGTTTCTCCCCCTGCTGCTGGGTCCTTCGCCAGCATCATCTGGGAGCCTCCCCTTCGCCTCTCCCTCCGATGTCAGTTCCCTGACATGTACCAAAACCCAATCACAAATAACATTCTATCATGTTTATTTCAAGCTTCAAAAACCGTCCAGGATATCTGCACTGCTATTTGTTGCTGTCACAGTTTGTCTCCTAGTATGAAAACAAAAGTTTTCATATCGTGGCCAGAAAAACACAAAGTCTTTCTCAGTTGTGTGGGAACGTTAAAAATGTCTCTGCTTCTACAATTCTGATTCAAAGTCCAGAGTTTTGTTAAAATAACGGTCTGCATTTGGTAAATATACTTTGTATGGGAATGCTGACAATTTGTAATAAATTTGTAATAAATTTTGTTCATGCCCAATAGGAAGGAATTCAATGTCGTGGTAAGGCAATTGTTCTCTTACGGCAAGCATTTTGGCTTGTTATAATAATAAATAATAAATAATAATAAATAATAATATTTTATTTATATCCCGCCCTCCCCAGCTGAAGCCAGGCTCAGAGCGGCTAACAGCAATAAAAGTTAACACAACATTCTAAAATCAATTCATTTTAAAATCAATTCAAATCAAATTAATGATTATATGGAAGAGTCCCCCCCCCTCCCGGCTGTTATAATGTTCTACTGGAGCCCTCCCCCAAAAAAATGCCAAGGGGGGGGAGGGAAACCCAGGGCAAAGAGAAGTAGGAAGAACCACTGTGCCAGCAGAATTATTATTATTATTATTTATTCAATTTATACACCGCCCTATACCCAGAGGTCTCAGGCTGGTTCACAAACAAGACCACAACATATAAAATCAAACTGATTCCTTGTGGAGGGGATCTTCCAGGGTGGGTCTCATCAGCTGAATCCCACCCAGAGTTCATCTCTGTTTAGCTAGAGAAAGGTGAAAGCCGACAATCACTTTTAGCTATATCAACACTGACTGGTGCATTTCTGAAGTATTTGGTGATTAGACAGCAATTCAACGATGTTTCAAAGAAACATGGAAACCCAATTTTTCTTTGCCTTACGAATAGCACTGAGCCGTTTTTGTTTAACCAGATCATGGTTAAAATTTGACAGAGCCACTAAGGGGCAGATAACTGGCTTTGGGTGTTGGCTTTTCCCCACAGGCGGAAACAGGCCATCCCTGATTTAAAGCACAGCATAAGCTGTGGTCACTGGGAGGCTTTAGCAATGAACTGAGCTTAGCATGGCTACCCTTTAGCAACTGCGGAGGAATTGAGAGGGAGCTCATAGCTGGAACCTCCAGACAACAGAAAATTCATACAGAAATGCAACTGTAGGGATCTTTTAAGTTATGCCCGCATTGTGTTCGAAATTCGCCAGGTGCCAGGAGCATTTCACTTGCGACCAAGTGAAAATGCCTGGGCATCAAGATGGCGGCTGATAGGTACCACGGCGGCGGGAAGGTAAACAGTGTTTCCATGTTCTCTGGCACTCATCACGGTGTTCCATTGCACCAGAAGCGGTGTAGTCCTGCTGGCTACATGACCCAGAAAAGCTGTGGGCAAACGCCGGTTCCCTCGGCCTGAAGCGAGACGAGCGCCGCAACCCCATAGCCGCCTTGGACTGGACTTAACTGTCCAGGGTTTTTTTACCTTTTTTATCTATTCAGAGGCATACTGGCATTCTGTGAATGTATTGTTGTTAATTATGTATCATTGCACTGCCCTACACATTGCATAATTTCTTTCTAAATACTAATTTAACTGTGTTTCTGCTCCCCTTGCTTTGAGCGTTGCTCCCATATAAAACACCAGTAAGATCAGGGTGCAGTTATATTATTTTTCTAAACCCCCTGCTTTTACACGAGATGCTAAATGCATGTCTGTGAGGTAAGAGTCATACCTGGCTTATAACAAGTTGTGTTTTCCATGCCCGAAATAGAACATTAAATTAATGGCGTGCATTTGTATTGCAGCAACACTAATATTGCCATAATTAAACCGCCAGCTGTGTTCATCTGGTGCAAACCTGTTTCCTCTTGACACAGTTCAAACCAATCAGCTTCCCTTTCTGCTTCTCATTAATTGGAAATATGGCTTGAATCATATATTGCCAGCTGTGGCTGCTCACACACCATTCCCACTAAGGTTTGATACAAAGCATGCCGTTTTGAAGGACCCAGCAACCTGGTTGCTTGCCACTGTAGATTCACTCATACTATTGCTTTTAATGTATGAACCTCCCCTGCAGTGCTAGAAACTCAGATATATAAGCTAGGCAGCAAATAGCCCCTTAAACCAGGGTTGCAGCCACCAAAACGGAATGCCTAGTTGCCATTTTTGGGCCAGATGGCTCAAAGGTTGTATTTTTAATACGACTTTTGGGTTCCTGAAATTCATTCTGATTGTGTAGATGAAATATAACCAGGGCTGGATTTAGGTTTGATGAGGCCCTAAGCTACTGAAGGTAATGGGGCCTTTTATATGTGATATTTTAGAGAGCAGGCTAGCAGGCCGTTACTTACATCATAGGAGCCTACACAACACAAAACACTGTTGCTGTATGAAGGTTTTATTTTATTTGTATTTTATCTTATATTTTGGAAATGTACATCAAGGGTTTTTTTTTCCTTTAATTTTTTTGAGCCCCCCCCCCCAAGAGAGTGGGGCTCTAAGCTATAGTTTGTTTAGCTTGTATGTAAATCTGCCACTGTATATAACAGATTTTTACAAGGTAAAGGTAAAGGACCCCTAGACGGTTAAGTCCAGAAAAAGGCGACTATGGGGTTGTGGCTGTGATGGCCTGGGAATCCGATTCAGAGGCTGAACCGGAGGAATCCCAGCCTGCACAGGAGTCCCCGCCTCCAGGGCCGGCTGAACTGGGGCAGGGCCTTGATTCTGAGGCGCCTGCACCTGTGCCGGATCCTCAGGAGCAGGCACCAGGTGAATCCACTCTGGCTCCGGAGGTGGTTGAGGACTCAGTGCCTACAGGTGAGTCTCCCCCTGGGTCCAGTAACCCTTCAGCCTCTCCTGAACTGCAGAGGCTCAGGGCAGAGAGGCGAAGGGAACTGGTTTCTCCCAGGAGGAGTGCTCACCTTAAGGCCAGGAGAGGCGGGTCTCCTGGGGGCCGAGACCGCCCCTGGCCTCAGAGAAGATAAAGGCCAGCCAGCCCGGTCCCAGGTTGCAGGAGCAACGTCGTTGATGAGCTGTTTCAGCCAGCATCCAGTCCTGTTCCCCCAGAGTTCCTGTCCTTGCCCGGCTTCTGCTTTGCCCAAGGAGGACTGTCTGGCGACCCTCAACTCAGGTCCTGGACCTCGCCCCACGGTAACCTCCCCCCTGGACCAGCACAGTGGCACACATCTTGCTTTCAGGCCGAGGGAGCCGGCGTTTGTCCACAGACAGCTTTCCGGGTCATGTGGCCAGCACGACTAAACTGCTTCTGGTGAAACGGGACACCGTGACGAGTGCCAGAGCACATGGAAATGCTGTTTACCTTCCCGTCGCTGTCATACCTATTTATCTACTTGCGCTGGTGTGCTTTCGAACTGCTAGGTTCGCAGGAGCTGGGACAGAGCAACAGGAGCTCACTCTGTCATGGGGATTCGAACTGTCAACCTTCCCATTGGCAAGCCCAAGAGGCTCAGTGGTTTAGACCACAGCGCCACCCACGTCTCATCATGCCTCTGAATACCAATTGCTGGGAACAGCAGGTGCACTTCTGTCTGACTTGCAGGCTGCCCACAGTCATCTGGTTGGCCACTGGGAGAACAGGATGCTGAACTCGATGGCCCATTGGCCTGATCCAACAGGTCCTTCTTGGGTTCTTATAACTGGAGCTTTGCCACGGCTGCCTCTGCCAGCAGAATGGCAGCTCTGACCCATGTGGGCTCAATCCAGGTAGGAAGGCAAGGGAAACACATCACAGAAAACATAAAAAGCAGCTTAGACACTATACACAACCCCATCACCTCTGGAAACACAGGAGCAGTAGTTGTTAACAACAACTGTTTCTGTTTGAGAATTCCAGGTTGATGCTTCTTGGGAGGAGTTACAGAAAAAGGATACGAAATTTACTGCATGTTATATGTTAAAGAGAAAACCATCCTAAAATGATGTCCTGGTGGTATTTGACACCAAATAAACTGGGCCAAGAATGAGTCAAGTAAATGGAAAAGTAAGCAGGTAGATGGGTCATTCGTCCATACAGAGTGGACACGTACGAAAAGCTAAAGGCTTTTGGGAAATGATAGATAATGAAATGAAGAAAATGTTTAAATGGGCTATTCCCAAAAGACCAGAAGCTTTTCTTATAGGCATAATAGGGACAAAGGTTCCAAAGAAAACGACTAAACTATTTCTGAATGTGACAACAGCAGCTAGAATATTATATGCACAGAAATGGAAAGAAGGGAAAGTTCCAATGAAGGAAGAGTAGATTTTGAAAGTAATGGACTAGGCAGAAATGGCAAAGCTGTTAACAAAATTAAGAGATCAGAATGATGAACTTTTTATAGAAGAAGGCCTTTCGTAGACTATTAAAAAATTATACAATAGTCAAATGCAATCAAGGGCAGGATTCGTGATAAAAGCAGCGGAAGAAAAATGATAAAATATTAGAGAAACTTTTCATAACAGATAAAGATACACAGATACACAGTGGAGGGGAGGGGAGGAAGTCAATTTATAGAACAATGTGTTTGATTGGAAGGTTATTGTGAAAACGTTTGAAAGCTAAACAACAGAAAGCTGTGCTGAAGATACAGTTCCTCTGGTCAAAATTGTTACAAAAAACTGCACAGGGGTTTGTTTTCTGAATTTTCAAGTAGTAGAAATTGCCATCCACTCACACAATGGAAACTTGCATCATTGGACTGTGTTTTAATTAAAGGAATGAAACTCACCATTTCTTTTCGGGAACCAGAGAATTGATCTGAGGATTCATGGCTTCCATTTTCCAGCCACTTATTCTACATATTGTGGACAATTAATGTAAACTTCATCGTTTATATTCTTTGTTGCAACAGAAAAACTTTGGGCAATGCTTTGCTCCCACACATCTTGAAGAAACCCTAAATGATAAAGACATTTAAAGGGATATTTTAACGGCATGCGCTTCTCAATGAGTGTTCTGCTTGAAATGTGGCACCCAAAACTAGGAGCGCTACTCTAGATATGGCTCAACCAACACAGAACAGAGCAGAATGAATCCTTCTCATGATCTGAGATGCTTTTAATACAGTCTAAGATAACATTAGCTTTTTTAGTAATCACATTGCACTCCTAGCTTAGATTCAACTAGGGCACCTAGATCCTTTTCACAGGTATTGCTGCCAAGTGGCAGGCCTCACCTATATAATAGTTGGTGCCTTGGGCACAGGTTGCACCTAAATGCAGCAACTGTAAACAAGTGGATTTGGGTAGATGCGGCTTGCCATGCAGGGATAAGAAAAAAATGCAACTTCTGCACAACTACAGAAGATCAAGGAAATATCGTCCTCCTTTTGCTTGCTTTGTTTATTTGAAATCAGAGGTGCTCACTTCATAGACAGAGGGGTTACAAGTTTCTGTCAAGCATGCAAGTATGTGTGTGGTTAAAAAATAAACAAATCCCTATTTACAATCACAGCAATCTAATCTCCTGCTAAAAGAAGCTAAATCAGTGCAAGACAAAACTGCAGAAAGGACCATCTGAAATCCTTGTTAGTTCACATTAAGGTGTTGCACTAACCACATATTTGCAATAACGGAAGTGTTGTGTTTCCTAGGCAGCAGGGAAATGTACCTTTTGAAATAAGTTTCCCAAATGCTTGTGAGACAGGCGACAGTACACCTTGAGATAAGCTTGGCTCACACTTATTAACTAGCATTGTAAGACAAAATCCCTTTTTTCGCTTATAGCAGCTGCAAGGCAGAGAGATGTTCAGCGAGCGTCTCTTTCCCCATCGCCACATCTCAATGCTAGGAAAAACTGCACCTGGAAAACCTCCACCTGCAGCAGAACTTGTGCCAGGACAAGCCAGCAGTCCTAATAGCTACTCAGTACAGTATCTCTCGCCTTGTACAATCATTGCTCCTTGGAGCAGGAGAACAACTTCGCTCTTACCTTTTAGCCCCAAGGTTTTCCAAACTTGGGTCTCTGGCAGTTTTTTTGGGGGGGGACTACAACTCCCACCATCCCCAGCTGGCAGGACCAGTGGTCATGGATGATGGGAATTGTAGTCCTAAAAACACAAACCAACAAGAGCTAGAGACCCAAGTTTGGGAAACCCTGGTTTAGCCAAATCACCAGCAAGGTGGGGATTCCTGAGTTTTTATCATGCATTTCGTGATTCCGTATTGTGATTTATTTTTAATGTTGGGAACCGCCCTGAGACCTGCGGGTAACAGGGCGGTACACTAATCATACTATTAATATTATTAATAATAAACACACACACCCTCCTTCCTCCCTTGCAAAACCAAACTGTTTGGGACCAACTCCCTCTCCTCCCATCTATTTCCCCTGCCAAGCTCCTCCAGCACAGGCAGCTCGCTGCCCCCACCGCGATTCCCACGACCCCCTTCATACGTACCCCGTGTAGCTGCCAGTTACGAGCAACCCAG